>NC_135334.1:6250000-7500000 GCF_023851605.1 Tamandua tetradactyla | reverse complement strand
GAAGAGAGAGGGACATGGCCTGAAGAGTATTTGAAGAAATAATGGTTGAAAAGTTCCTAAATTTGATGAAAGACATGAACTTACACATCCAGGATTCCCAATGAACCCCAAGGAGGATAAACAAAGAAATGAAAGAAACGCACACTGAGATATATTATAATCAAACCATCAAAAGTAAAAGATAGAGAATTCTGAAAGCAGCAAGAGAGAAGTGTCTTGTTATGTACAAGGGATCCTCGATAATATTAACAGGTCATTTCTTATCAGAAACTATGGAGGCCAGAAGGCAGAAGAGTGATATACTCAAAATTTTCAAAGAAAGCTACAAACTGTCAACCAAGAACACTATAACCAGCAAGACTATCCTTCAAAAATGAAGGCAAATTTAAGATATTCCAAGATCAACAAAAATTGAGGGTTTTCTGCTAGCAAACCTATTCTCCAAGAAATGCTAAAGGGAGTCCTCCAGCCTGAAGTGAAAGAACACTAAAGAGTACCTTGAGTTCAAAGAAATAAAATACACCAGTAAAGTAAGCTACACTCACAAATATTAAAGTCAGTGTTAATGTATTTCTGGTCAGTAGTGCTTTTTGTCTATATGATTTAAGATATAGCTACATAAAATGGTAATAAATCAATGTGAATGGATACACACATATAAACATGTTATTTGTAACAATAACAGGAGGGGAGAAAGGATCCACATAGGAACAGTTTTGCATAACAGGACAGCAGCAATGGAGGAACTGAACAACAAAAATATGATTTAGAGAACAAATAGCAAAAGGCAATCTAACTCCTTCCACACCAGTAATTACATTAGATGTAAATTGGTTAAATTCTAATTAAGAGGAAGAGACTGACAAAAGGAAAGACATTAGTCAACTATTGCTGTATACACAGGACTCACTTTAGAACCAAAGACACAAATGTATTGAAAGTGAAAGAACGGAAAAAGATATTCCATACAAACACTAAACAAGGAAGAATTGGAGTGGCCATATTAATATCAGACAACATAGACCTTAAGGCAAAAACTTCTATAAGAGATAAAGAAGGGCATTATATATTGATAAAAGGGTCAAGTCATCAAGAAGATGTAACAATTACAAACATATATGCACTTATCAACAGAGACCCAACATCAAAAAAAAAAAAAAAAAAAAGCAAAAGTAATAGGAGAAGGTAAAAAATAACAATTGCAGTTGGAGACTTCAATACCCCAATTTTTCTGTTGAATAGAACTGGACAGAAGATAGATCCAGAAGGAGAAGGCTTGAATAACATATAATCCAACCTACAGAATGTTGTTTCAAACAACACGAGCAGAATACACATTCCTCTCAAGCATACGTGGAACATTCCCTGAATAGACCATGCTAGGCCACAAAATGCATTAATAATTTGTAAAAGACTGAAATTATACAAAGGATTTTGCATGACCACAATGGATTGAAATCAGAAATCAATAGAAGGAAAACTATTAAGTATGTGGAAGTTAAAAAAAACATACTCTTAACCAGTACATCAAAAAAAATCAATAAATGCTTACAGGCACATAGAAATGAATCCCAAAACTAATGGGATGAAGGAAAAGCAGGGCTCAGAGGGAAATTTATAGCTGTGCCAAGATAAAAGAAGAACAATTTCAAATCAATAACCTAACTTTCTACTTCAATGAAGCAGGAAAAGAAGGACAAAAACAAAGCTAGCAAAAGGAAAGGAATAAAGTACAGAGTGGAAGAGGAGTGAAATAAGAAAACAATGGAATCAGTGAAACCAACAATTGGTTGAGATGATCAAGAAAACTGACAAACATTTTAGATAGACTGACCAAGAGCAAAAGAAAACTCAAATTACTAAAACCAGCAAAAAGTGAGAACATTAGTACTGATGCTTACAGAAATAAAAAACGATTGTAAGAGAATACTATGTAAAAAATTTTATACCAACAAATTAGATAACCTAGACGAAACAGATAAATTCCTAGAAACAAACTGCCAAAACTGACTCAAGAAGAATCTGAAAATTTGAATAAGACTATAATAGAGATTGAATCAGTAATGAAAAATTTTCTAAAAACAAACAGGTCCGAGACCAGATGGCTTTACTGGTGAATCTATCAAATATTTTAAAAACATCAGTCTTTTTAAAATTCTGTGGAAAAAAAATTGAAGAAGAAATGTTTTATAACTGGTTTTAAGAAGCCTATCTAACCCTAAAACCAAAAACAGCACAAGAAAGGAAAACTACAGACCATTATCTCCAACAAATATACATACAAAAATCTTCAACAAAATGCTTGGAAACTGAATTTAGCAGCATATTAAAAGGATTATTTTACACGATGGCCAAATAATTCCAATCCTAGGCATATGCCCAGGGGAAGTGAAAGAAAAAATTTGAGTACATGTTTATAGGAGCCTTTTCCACAATATAGATCAAAAAGTGGAAACAATCAAGTTGTCCGTTAATCAATGAATAAAAAAATATTTGCAAAGTCCCCTTTGGGGAATGGTGAGAAAGGGGAAAAATTCAACTTTCCCAAGTGGAATTCTTGATATCCTCACAAGCAGTGGGGACAACCAAAGGAATAGGCTGAGCCACCAATCTTGGGGTTTGTTCATATGAAACTTAACCCCACTAAGGATAGATCAAGCCTACTTAAAATTAGGCCCCCAAGAGAACATCTTTCATTGCTCAGATGTGGCCTCTCTCTCCAGCCAATACAACAAGCAAACTCACTGCCTTCCCCCCCGACCCCATCTATATGAGACATGAGTCCCAGGGGTGTGGACTTTCCTGACAACGTGGGACAGAAATCCTAGGATAAGCTGAGACTGAACATCAAGGGATTGAGAAAACCTTCTCGACCAAAAGCGGGAAGAGTGAAATGAGACAAAATAAAGTGTCAATGGCTGAGAGATTCCAAACAGAGTCGAGAGGTTATCCTGGAGGTTATTCTTGCGCATTAAATAGATATCACCTTGTTAGTCAAGATGTAATGGAAAGGCTGGAGGGAACTGCCTGAAAATGCAGAGCTGTGTTTCAGTAGCCATGTTTCTTGAAGATGACTATATAATGATATAGCTTTCACAATGTGACTGTGTGATTGTAAAAACCTTGTGTCCGATGCTTCTTTTATCTACCTTACCAACAGACGAGTAAAACATACAGAATAAAAATAAATAATAGGGGGAACAAATGTTAAAATAAATTTGGATTGAAATGCTAGTGATCAATGAAAGGGAGGGGTAAGGGGTATGGTATGTATGAATTTTTTTCTGTTGTCTTTTTATTTCTTTTTCTGAATTGATGCAAATGTTCTAAGAAATGATCATGATGATGAATATGCAACTATGTGATAATATTGTGAATTACTGATTATATATGTAAAAGAGAATGCTCTTAAGTTAGAAATGTTTGTGCTGGTTTGTTGTTATAGTTTTTAAAAAAATGTTTTAAAAATTTTAAAAACCTATATGAGGGAAAATAGCAAATAATCAATTATAAAAAGAGGACTAAACAAACAGGAAATTTCAACATCCACCTGCCATATAACCTAGCAATCCTATTCCTAAGTATTCAGTAAAGAGAAATGAAAAGTTGTAGACACACACACAAAAAAGTATGTAGATTTTTACAGCAGTTTTATTTATATTTTCTATATATCAGATGTCCTTCAACAGAAGAATGAACAAAAAAATTCCATATAATAGAGTGCTAGCAATCAATAAAAAGGAATGATATATTGATTCACTCAAAAAAAAGATATCCATTAACTTATGAATGGATAAGCAAAATATGGCATATATGTACAAAGAAATATTATTCAGCTATAAACTGAAATCATTTCCTGATAGGTGCTATACATGGAACCTAGAAAACATTATATTACATGAAAGAAACTAGCTATAAAAGGCCAAACATTGTAAGATTCCATTTATATGAGATGCACAGAATAGGCAACTCCAAAGACAAAGCAGATTAGTTGTCAGGGGCTGGGGAAAGGGATTATGGGGCATGACTCCTTGATGTGTCTGGGGTTCCTTTACAGAGTGATGAAAATGTTCTGTAAATAGTGGTGATGGCTGTCCCCATGGAGAACATGCTGGAAGTCAATGAATTTTACATTTCAAATAGGTAAATTTTATGTTATGTGAATTATACCTCAAAAAAATGAAATTATTTATTCTTAAAGTATCAAAGAATTAAGAGTACAAAGAAATCTAAATGAACTAAATTTCAGAAAGCGATATGACTTTCACCTACAAAAGAGATTTATGGCTGTGTTCAGGTGCCTGACAGAGATGCAGGAAGATGAAAAACTCCTCTACACTTGCCCTCCTGGAAATCACCCTGCAGGCAGAAGCAAGTACAGCTAAAACATGTTGAGAAATGATAAGTTAAGCCAGCCTTTGGCTCAGGATTACCAGTTATAAGACATAAAATAGAATACCCAGGAAGAATTAAAGTCTATTTCATAAGGAGTAGAAGGGACATTGGGATACCTGCAAATGGAGAAAACCTAAGGCTATGTATGAGTACAAGATTTAGGCTCACAAAAGGTGCAGAGGATCCTAAACTTCACTTTCATCTTGGGATAATCTTTGTGATAGGACTACACTCTGAAAGAGAGCACCAGTCAAACCAGAGGCAATTTGCAAAGACTGAGATAGGGTTTTTGTTTACATTGGTTTGTTCATTTTTCTTACCTTCCCACTCAAGAATATCTCTTTCATATCAACATTTGGGTATAAACTTAAGTAACTGACAACTCAGGGACCAATCTCAGAGTTAACAATTTAAAATACTAAAATGAACATGGTGCAACAAATACCACAAGATAGAGAAACAGGAAATGATGGCCCATACAAAAGAACAAAAAAAAGTTCAGAAACCATCATCAAAGAACAGACGTTGGACATACCAGTCAAGACCTTTTTTAAAATGATCTTGGCTATGCTCAAGGAGATAAAGGAGATAACAGAGAAAGAACTAAAGGAATGATGAAGGAACAATATGAGAATCTCAATAAAGAGAACAAATTTTTAAAAAGGAATCAAACAGAAATACTAGAGATGAAGATGACAATAACTGAAACGAAAAATTCCTGAGAGTTTCAATAGCAAATTGGAAATGGTAGAAGAAACGACCTGTGAACTTGAAGAAAAGACAAAAAGATTCATGCTGCAGGGGCAAGATGACAGCATGGTGAAGGGAGGAATTTAGTTCTTCCTCCAGCGCAGCTAATAAATAGCCAGGAATGGTACAGATTAACTGCTGGGGTGACTGGACACAAAGCATACACCCATCTGGAGGGGTTGGAATGGCTGAAACTCCACATAGAACTGTAATCTTCCCAAGCCGCAGAGGCCAGGGACCCTCCTCAATGGGCTTGGCAGGCTGGTTCCCTAAGGAGAATGGAAAGAGATTTTACTAGTAGCAAAGGCTTAGCTCAATCAACGTCCAATTGTAAAATTAATGAACAAATTGTGATTACTGAAAGCAGGCCAGAACACAGATAAACCTGGAATAAGCAATAAAGGAAAGAAGAGTTTTCACCCTGGCAGAGAGGGGCAGGGCTGATGTAAAAAAAAAAAAAAAACAGAGGCCTTCTGAGTTGGGTAACACAAAATACTGGAAAAGGGCTGGACCTCAAGAAAAGGGGCACAGTAGAGCCTGAGGATACACAGAGACACATACCAAATCAACTCTTGATTAGCAGTCCTGGGGAAGGGGGTCTGGCTTTTTGCATTTTTTTTAACCTCTTAACAGCTCATTAGACAGAACTGCAAGCCCCCTCAGGCTCCAGCACTGCTCCAGGCAAAAGTAGAACTAAGGCACTATCTGAGAGACAAAGTAACTAATCAGGTAAAAGGGAGCACAGTCTAGCTCAAGTGGAGGCCCTGCTTCAGGGAAAATAGAAGTAATCAAAGGCTATCTGCTACTGCAGCCTCTGTCTCAACTACACCTGTGGCAGGGAGAGCCTGCTGAAATTAAAGGCACTGCATCACTTTACCCTGGTGGGAAGCATGGGTAGACAAGAACCACATGATGGGCAGGATAGGAAAAGCAGAGTCTAGAGGCTTCATAGGAAAAGCCGACAACCTGCTGGGTCTCACACTGAGAGAAGCCTGATGCTGGCTATTTTCTCCTCCTGAGACATGGAGTCTCTGGACTGGGAAAATTTGACTGGGGTTGACAATATCTGAGGAGAACCTCCTCACCAAAAAGGATCCATATAGTCAGGACAAGAAACAGAAAAACAAGAACTGAAAAATTCTGATCAGTTAAATAGAACCTATGCTAGAGGTCTACAATAATTTGAACTAAATGTTAAAGATAGAAAACAAAGCCATCCAGCAGCAAAACCAAAGGTAAAAGAGTGAAAACCTCCAAAAAACAACAACCACCACCACCACAACAACAAAAAAAACTAATTAAGGACATCAAATGCCTAGACTGCTAGTGGAAAATAATGAGTCATACTAGGAAAATCGAAGATAAGGCCCAGCCAAAGGAACAAACCAACACTTCAAATGAGATAAAGGAGTTGAAAAACTAATTCAGGATGTTAGAACAGATGCAAAACTCTCATAAAAGAAAAAAAAAAAACAGCAAACCAAATCAATGAGTTGAGGGAAGATATAAAGAAGACAGCAGTGTGGCAGGGAACAAGATCAATACCAAAAAATCAGCAGTGTTCCTATACACTAGCAATAAGCAATCTGCGGAGGAAATAAAGAAAAAAAAATCCATTTACAAAAGCAACAAAAAGATTCAAATATTTAGGAATAAATTTAAGGACGCAAAAGATCTGTTCACAGAAAATTAAAAGAAATTGCTAAAAGAAATCATGGGAAATCTAAATGAATGGAAAGGCATACAGTGTTGATGGATTGGAAGACTAAATATAGTTAAGATGTCAATTCTACCCAAATTGATTTATAGATTCAATGTAATGCCAATTAAAATCCCAAAGACCTATTTTGCAGAAAAAGAAAACCAACAACCAAACTTCTCTACAAGGACAGGGAGCCCCCAATAGCTAAAAATATCTTGAGAAAGAAAAATGAAGTGCGAAGTCTCACCCCACCTGGCTTCAAATCATATTACAAAACCACAGCAGTCAAAACAACATGGTACTGGCATAAAGACAGATATACTGACAAATGGAATCTAACTGAGTGGTCAGAAATAGACCCCACAACTATGCACAACTGATATTTGATAAAGCAGTCAAGCCAAGCCACCTGAGACCAGAGAAGCCTCTTCAAAAATGGTGTTTGGAGACCTGGATATCCATTTGTAAAAGAATGAAAAGGATACATGTCACACACCCTATACAAAAATTAACTCAAAGTGATTTAGTCTTGAGTAGTAATTATTATTTTTGGATTTTGAGAGGACGGTTTTACATATGTATAGATTGCTATTCAGAGATAAGAACAAAGCCAATCAGGTTGAGATGAAGGTTATTCAGAGGATGGGGAAAAGGAAGACATTGTCTATATTTTAGAACTGCACCTACTCTGAGACCAAAGGAAGAAAGGTTTATTTTGTCCAGAACCTAAATTTTCTGTAGCACATAATCTAACTCAACCTGTCTGGATAGCTCATTTGAACTATCTGAAACTGAAAAACAGGAAGTCCAGAATAAGAATGAGGGCCTTTAATCCTGTATAGTTTAAGGTAGTAACTGGATACATTCTAATTTATATTAAGCACATAATCAAAAAGTATTGGCATGGTTCTTAACAGATGGGAGGAAAAATATGTAACCATTAAACTTGAACAACAGGGAATCCTACCTATAGGTATGTGTAAGAGTTACTTCTGGAGGACCTTTTCTGTTGCTCAGATGTGACTTCACTCTCTCTATGCCCAACTCTGTAAGTGAAATCATTGCCCTCCCCCTATGTGGGTCATGACATCCAGAGGTGAAAGGCTCCCTGGCGGCATGGGAGATGACCCCTAGGGATGATTCCTGTCCTGGCACTATGGGATCAACAATTCCATCCTGACCAAAAGGAAGGAAAGAAGTAAAACTAATAAACTTTCAGAGGCTGAGAGAGTTCAAATACAGTCAAGAGGCTACTCTGGAGGTCACTGTCACACAAGCTTCAATTAGACATTGCTACCTACCATAACTTGCCAAACCCCAATCAAAACCATTCCAGCCAATTATAAGTTTCTACAAAGTTTCCATGTGCCAAGGTAACTTTCTAGAAACCTACACCTTCCAGATGGGTCCCTGGACCAGATAAATCCTGAAACCTAGAGGGCCCAGCCTCTCCAGAACATCAGCTAGTTCCATCTCCCTACCCCATATTACTGACAGCCCCTTCCAACATGAAAAAGTTAGACTGGCCATAGCCCAAATACCCCTAAAGAGTGGGACAGAAAGATCAAACGTTATGGTAGAGTTATACAGAGAAGGTACGGTTTAACAAACAAATACAATTGCTAATGAATTGCTGAGTCATTAAATTGATATTTCTTTTAGTCTCCAGTATCTTAGAGTAGCTAGAAGTAAAAACCTAAAATTGTGAGACTGTAACCCGTACCAAACTCTGAAATCTGTTCTACAGCTAATTGTTGCACTGTGCTTCGAAATTTTTTGCTTTTTGGTATATATATTGTTTATCACAAAAAATTTTAAAAGTCGATTGTGATGATAAAAAAATATATTTATTCCTTCTAACCTCTATATTCTGGAGCAGCTAGAAGGAAAAATCTGAGATGACAGCATGGTAGCCCAGGACAAACTCTGGGATCTGTCCTACAACTACTCGTTGAAGAATGCTTTGAAAACTATTGCTTTTTTCCTTCTCTGCTTTGTATATATGTTACAGTACACAATTTTAAAAATTAACACAAAATGGATCAAAAACCTAAATGTTAAAGCTAAGACCATAAAACTTGGAAAAAAATGTAGGGAAATATTTTATAAATCTTGTAATAGGAGGCAGTTGCCTAGACCTTTCATCCAAAGCACAAACAAGGAAAAAAGAAATAGATAAATGGGGTCTCCTCAAAGTTAAACACTTTTGTGCATCAAAGAATTATGTCAAGAAAGTAAAACGGCAGCCTATGCAATGGGAGACAAGATTTGGAAACCACATATCAGACAAAGGTTTAGTATCCAGAAAAAATAAAGAGATTTTTGAACTCAACAACACAAAAACAAACAACCCATTAAAAATGGCAAAAGACATGAACAGACGAAGAGGAAATACAAATGGCTAAAAGGCACATGAAAAGATGTTCAGCTTCACCAGCTATTAGGGAAATACAAATACAATGCGATATTATCTAACACCTACTAGAATGGTCATTATCATAAAAACAGAAAACAACAAATGCTGGAGAGGATATGGAGAAAGAGACACACTTATTCACTGTTGGTGGGAATGTAAAATGGTACAAAGGCTCTGAAGGCAGTTTCCTCAGAAAGCTAATTATAGAATTGCCTTATGACCCAGCAATCTCATTACTTGGTATATATTGAGAGGAACTGAAGGCAAGGAAACAAACAAGACATTTGCATACCAATGTTTAAAGCAGTATTGTTTACAACTGCCAAGAGATGGAAACAGCCCAAATGTCCATTACCATTAAGTGGCTAAATAAGCTGTGGTGTATACATACAATGGAGTATTATGCAGCAGTATGTAAGAATAAAGTCATGAAGCATGTAACAATGTGGATGGACCTTTAGGACATTACACTGAATGAAAGTAGCCAGAAACAAAAGGACAAACACTTTATGGTCTCACTAATATAAACTAACATTAATGAGTGAACTTTGAGAGTTAAGAGGGAGAGAGAGAGAGAGAGAGGGATCAGAAATGGGAGAGGGAACAGAACCACCGACCATGAAGAAATAAAGTGGATACTATGAGCAACTATATGCTAATAAAACAGACAATGTAGACAAAAGGGACAACTTCTGAGAAAAGCATGAACAACCAACTTTGAATTGAAAAGTAATGGACAATATCAACAAACCAATCACACATAAAGAGACTGAATTAGTCATCAAGAAGCTCCCCCAAAATAAAGGTCAGGCCCAGATGGCTTCCCATGTGAATTCTACCAAGTATTCAAGAAAGGATTAGTACCAATCTTGCTCAAACTCTGCAAAAAATTGAAGAAGAGGGAAAGCTACCTAACTTATTCTATGAAGTGAACATTACAATAATACCAAAGCCAGACAAGAATACTACAAGAAAAAAAAATTACAGGTAAATCTTTTTAATAAATATAGATGCAAAAACCCTCAACAAAATATTAGCAAATTAAATCCAGCAGCACGTTAAAAGAATTATACACCACAACCAAGTAGGATTTATTCCAGGTATGCATGGGTGGTTCAATACAAAGTCAATTAATGTAATAAACCATATCATTAACACAAAATGGAAAAACCACATGGTCATCTCGATTGATAAGGAAAAGGCATTTGGCAAAATTCAACATCCTTTATTGATGAAAACATTCAAATAGGAATACAAGGGAACTTCTTCACCACGATAAAGGGAATATATGAAAAACCAACAGCTAACATCATATGCAATGGGAAAAGACTGAAAGCTTTTCCTCTAACATCAGGAACCAGACATGGAAGCCCACTGTGACCACTGTTATTCAGCACTGTGCTGGAAGTTCTAGCAAGAACAATTAGACAAGAAAAAGAAATAAAAGGCATTCAAATTGAAAAGAAGAAGTAAAACTTTCACTGTTTGCAGATGACATGCTATATGTTGAAAATTCCAAGAAATCTACAGCAAAGCTACTAGAACAAATACATGAGTATGGCAAAGTGGCAGGTACAAATCACCCCAAAAATCAGTACTGAATCTATACAGTACTAATGAGCATTTTGAGAAGGAAATCAAGAAAAAAAGTCTCCATTTACAAGACCAACCAAAAGAATAAAATATTTAGGAGTAAATATAACCAAGGCCATAAATGACCTATACACAGACAACTACAAGAAATTACTAAAAGAAATCAAATAGGACTTAAAGAAATGGAAGGACATACAGTGTTTATGTAAGACTAAATATAGATAAGATGTCATTTTATTCAAATTGATTTATAGATTCAATGCAATACCAATTCACTTTGCAGAAAAAGAAAAGCCAATAACTGAATGTATTTGGAAGTGCAGGGTGCCACAAATACCTAAATGTATCTTTAGAAAGAGGAATGAAGTAGGAGGTCTCACACTATCTGACTTTAAACCACCATACAAAGCTACAGTGGTCAAAACAGCATGGTAATGGCATAAAGATAAGATATTGACAAATGGAATCAAATTGAGTGCTCACAAATAGACCTATCATCCATGGGCAACTGATCTCTGCTAAGGCAGTCAGGCCAACACAAATGGACCAGAGCATTCTCTTCAATAAATGCTGCTCGGAGAACTGGATATCCCTATCCAAAAGAATGAAAGAGTCCCATATCTCACAGCTTATAAAAAAATTAACTCAAAATGGACTAAAGACCTCAAAGCTAGAGCTAAGGCCATAAAGCCTTAACAAATGTAGGGAAATATCTTAAAGATCTTGTAATAGGAGATGGTTTCTTAGACCTTACACCCCAAAGTACAAGCAATGAAAAAAGAAATAGATAAATGGGACCTCCTAAAAAGAAAACACTTTTGTGCATCAAAGGACATTGTCAGGAAGTAAAAAGGTAACTTACACAATAAAGACAATATTTGGAAACCACATATCAGATAAGGTTTAATATTCAGAATATAGAGAGAGTCTACAAATCAACAATATAAAGACAAACATCCCAGCTTAAAAATGGGCAAAAGTTGTGGAAAGACACTTTTCAGAAAAGAAAATACAAATGGCTCAAAAAAACATATGAAAAGATGTTCAACTTCACTGGCTATTACAGAAATGCAAATTAAAACCACAATGATTATTGAAGATGTCGGCTTAGTAAGGTACGGGCATCTTAGTTCCTCCTCCAGAGCAACTACTAGGTGACCAGAAACAATGCAGAACAGCTCCCGGGGCCACGGTAGGGACCAGACACCCAGCGTACCCCAGTCTGGACTGGTTGGACCGACTGCGAGACTCCGCTGCGGTGAGCTCCCCAAGCGGCACGCCTTCCCCGGGCCGCGGTGGCTGGCGGCCGGCGCCCCTCCCTCCCTCCTTCCCGGACTGGCTGAGAGTATCGGAAAGGCAAGTCTCCCAAGACATGGCAGCCGGTGGCCGGCGCCCCTGTTTCACGGGCGGCTTCCCGGACCGGCTACGAGTCTCGGATCAGCGGGTTCCCCAAGCCGCAGCGGCCGGCGACCGGTGCCCCTCACCCGCAGGTGGCTTCCTGGTCCGGCGGCGAGTTTCAGACCGGCAAGGTCCCCAGGCGAGGGTGGCCGGCAGCCGGCGCCCCTCCCCCACAGACAGTTGCACGGAGGGAGAGGAGGGAGTTTCAGACAGTGGCAGAGACTGGGTCCAACCAAACACCAATAGTGGCATTAATAAAGGAGCCACAACATCTTTTGCTGGTGGGACCAGCAGACAGACAAGCGCCACATACTGGGCAGGATAAAAAAAACAAGCGTCCAGAGACTTCACAGGAAAATCTTTCAACCTGCTGGGTCTCACACTCAGGGAAATCTGATTAAATGTCCAGACGCCAGCAAAAAATAACAAATCACACCAAGAAAACCAAAGATATGGCCCAGTCAAAGGAACAAACCAATAGTTCAAATGAGATACAGGAGCTGAGACAACTAATTCTGGATGTACGAACAGAAATGGAAAACCTCTTCAAAACCAAATCAATAAATTGAGGGAGGACATGAAGAAAGCAAGGGAAGAACAAAAAGAAGAAATGGAAAGTCTGAAAAAACAAATCACAGAACTTATGGGAATCAAAGATAAAGTAGAAGAGATGAAAAAAACAATGGAAACCTACAATGGTAGATTTCAAGAGACAGAGGTTAGAATTAGTGAACTGGAGGATGGAACATCTGAAATCCAAAAAGAAATGGAAACTATAGGGAAAACAATGGAAAAATTTGAGTAGGGGCTCAGGGAACTGAACGATAGTATGAAGCGCACAAATATACGTGTTGGGGTGTCCCCAAAGGAGAAGAGAAGGGAAAAGGAGGAAAAAACTAATGGAAGAAATTATTACTGAAAATTTCCCAACTCTTATGAAAGACCTAAAATTACAGATCCAAGAAGTGCAGAGCACCCCAAAGGAATAGATCCAAATAGGTGTTCTCTAAGACACTTACTATTAGAATGTCAGAGGTCAAAGAGAAAGAGAGGATCTTGAAAGCGGCAAGAGAAAAACAATCAGTCACATACAAGGGAAACCCAATAAGACTATGTGTAGATTTCTCAGAAGAAACCATGGAGACAAGAAGAGAGTGGGATGATATATTTAAATTACTAAAAGAGAAAAACTGCCAACCAAGAATTCTATATCCAGCAAAATTGTCCTTCAAAAATGAGGGAGAAATTAAAACATTTTCAGACAAAAAGTCACTGAGAAAAATTGTGACCAAGAGACCAGCTCTGCAAGAAATACTAAAGGGAGCACTAGAGTCACATACGAAAAAACAGAAGAGAGAGGTGTGGAGAAGAGTGTAGAAAGAAGGAAAATTAGATATGATATATATAATACAAAAGGCAAAATGGTAGAGGAAAGTACTACCCAAACAGTAATAACACTAAATGCTAATGGACTGAATTCCCCAATCAAAAGACATAGACTGGCAGAATGGATTAAAAAACAGGATCCTTCTATATGCTGTCTACAGGAAACACATCTTAGACCCAAAGATAACATAGGTTGAAAGTGAAAGGTTGGGAAAAGATATTTCATGCAAATAACAACCAGAAAAGAGCAGGAGTAGCTACACTAATGTCCGACAAATTAGACTTCAAATATAAAACAGTTAAAAGAGACAAAGAAGGATACTATCTACTAATAAAAGGAACAATTAAACAAGAAGACATAACAATCATAAATATTTACGCACCAAATCAGAATGCCCCAAAATACGTCAGGAATACACTGCAATCACTGAAAAGGGAAATAGACACATCTACCATAATACGTGGAGACTTCAATTCCCCACTCTCATCAATGGACAGAACATCTAGACAGAGGATCAATAAATAGAGAATCTGAATATTACTATAAATGAGCTAGACTTAACAGACATTTATAGGACATTACATCCCACAACAGCAGGATACACATTTTTCTCAAGCGCTCAAGGATCATTCTCAAAGATAGACCATGCTGGGTCACAAAGCAAGTCTCAACAAATTTAAAAAGATTGAAATCATACAAAACACTTTCTCAGATCATAACGGAATGAAGTTGGAAATCAATAATAGGCCGAGTGCAAGGAAATTCACAAATACATGGAGGCTCAACAACATACTCTTAAACAACCAGTGGGTCAAGGAAGAAATTACAAGAGAAATTAGTAAATATCGAGGCGAATGAAAATGAAAACACAACATATCAAAACCTATGGGACGCAGCAAAGGCAGTGCTAAGAGGGAAATTTATTGCCCTAAATGCCTATATTAAAAAAGAAGAAAAGGCAAAAATTCGGGAATTAACTGTCCAATTCGAAGAACTGGAGAAAGATCAGCAAACTAATCCCAAAGCAAGCAAAAGGAAAGAAATAACAAAGATTAGAGCAGAAATAAATGAAATTGAGAACATGAAAACAATAGAGAAAATCAATAAGACCAGAAGTTGGTTCTATGAGAAAATCGACAAGATTGATGGGCCCTTAGCAAGACTGACAAAAAGAAGAAGAGAGAGGACGCAAATAAATAGGATCAGAAATGGAAGAGGAGACATAACCACTGACCTCACAGAAATAAAGGAGGTAATAACAGGATACTATGAACAACTTTATGCTAATAAATACAACAATGTAGATGAAATGGACAAGTTCCTAGAAAGGCATGAACAACCAACTTTGACTCAAGAAGAAATAGATGACCTCAGCAAACCAATCACAAGTAAAGAAACTGAATGAGTCATTCAAAAGCTTCCCAAAAAGAAAAGTCCAGGACCAGACAGCTTCACATGTGAATTCTACCAAACATTTCAGAAAGAATTAGTACCAACCCTGCTCAAACTCTTCAAAAAAATTGAAGTGGAGAGAAAGCTACCTAATTCATTCTATGAAGCCAACATCACCCTCATACCAAAACCAGGCAAAGATATTACAAAAAAAGAAAACTACAGACCAATCTCTCTAATGAATACAGATGCAAAAATCCTCAACAAAATTCTAGCAAATCGAATCCAGCAACACATTAAAAGAATTATACATCATGACCAAGTAGGATTCATCCCAGGTATGCAAGGATGGTTCAACATAAGAAAATCAATTAATGCAATACACCATATCAACAAATCAAAGCAGAAAAATCACACGATCATCTCAGTTGATGCAGAGAAGGCATTTGACAAGATTCAACATCCTTTTCTGTTGAAAACACTTCAAAGGATAGGAATACAAGGGAACTTCCTTAAAATGATCGAGGGAATATATGAAAAACCCACAGCTAATATCATCCTCAATGGGGAAAAATTGAAAACTTTCCCCCTAAGATCAGGAACAAGACAAGGATGTCCATTATCCTTGAATAACACTGTTATTCAACATCGTGTTGGAGGTTCTAGCCAGAGCAATTAGGAAAGAAAAAAAAAAATACAAGGTATCAAAATTGGAAAGGAAGAAGTAAAACTCTCACTGTTTACAGACGATATGATACTATACGTTGAAAACCCAGAAAAATCCACAGCAAAACTACTAGACCTAATAAATGAGTACAGCAAAGTAACAGGTTACAAGATCAACATTCAAAAATCTGTAGTGTTTCTATACACTAGCAATGAACAAGCTGAGGGGGAAATCAAGAAGCGAATTCCATTTACAACTGCAACTAAAAGAATAAAATACTTAGGAATAAATTTAACTAAAGAGACAAAAGACCTATACAAAGAAAACTACAAAAAACTGTTAAAAGAAATCACAGAAGACCTAAATAGATGGAAGGGCATACCGTGTTCATGGATTGGAAGACTAAATATAGTTAAGATGTCAATCCTACCTAAATTGATTTACAGATTTAACGCAATACCAATCAAAATCCCAACAACTTATTTTTCAGAAATAGAAAAACCAATAAGCAAATTTATCTGGAAGGGCAGGGTGCCCCGAATTGCTAAAAACATCTTGAGGAAAAAAACGAAGCTGGAGGTCTCACGCTGCCGGACTTTAAGGCATATTATGAAGCCACAGAAGTCAAAACAGCATGGTACTGGCATAAAGATAGATATATCGACCAATGGAATCGAATAGAGTGCTTAGATATAGACCCTCTCATCTATGGACATTTGATCTTTGATAAGGCAATCAAGCCAACTCACCTGGGACAGAACAGTCTCTTCAATAAATGGTGCCTAGAGAACTGGATATCCATATGCAAAAGAATGAAAGAGGACCCATATCTCACACCCTATACAAAAGTTAACTCAAAATGGATCAAAGATCTAAACATTAGGTCTAAGACCATAAAACAGTTAGAGGAAAATGTATGGAGATATCTTCTGAATCTTACAATTGGAGGCGGTTTTATGGACCTTAAACCTAAAGCAAGAGCACTGAACAAAGAAATAAATAAATGGGAGCTCCTCAAAATTAAACACTTTTGTGCATCAAAGACCTTCATCAAGAAAGTAGAAAGACAGCCTACACAATGGGAGACAATATTTGGAAACGACATATCAGATAAAGGTCTAGTATCCAGAATTTTTAAAGAGATTGTTCAACTCAACAACAAAAAAGACAGCCAACCCAGTTACAAAATGTGAAAAAGACTTGAACAGACACCTCTCAGAAGAGGAAATACAAATGGCCAAAAGGCACATGAAGAGATGCTCAATGTCCCTGGCCATTAGAGAAATGCAAATCAAAACCACAATGAGATATCATCTCACACCCACCAGAATGGCCATTATCAACAAAACAGAAAATGACAAGTGCTGGAGAGAATGCGGAGAAAGAGGCACACTTATCCACTGTTGGTGGGAATGTAAAATGGTGCAACCACTGTGGAAGGCAGTTTGGCAGTTCCTCAAAAAGCTGAATATAGAATTGCCATACGACCCAGCAATACCATTGCTAGGTATCTACTCAGAGGACTTAAGGGCAAAGACACAAACGGACATTTGCACACCAATGTTTATAGCAGCATTATTTACAACTGCAAAGAGATGGAAACAGCCAAAATGTCCTTCAACAGACGAGTGGCTAAACAAACTGTGGTATATACATACGATGGAATATTATGCAGCTTGAAGACAGAACAAACTTATGAAGCATGTAATAACATGGATGGACCTAGAGAACATTATGCTGAGTGAGTCCAGCCAAAAACTAAAGGAAAAATACTGTATGGTCCCACTGATGTGAACGGACATTCGAGAATAAAGTTGGAATATGTCATTGGTAACAGAGTCCAGCAGGAGTTAGAAACAGGGTAAGATAATGGGTAATTGGAGCTGAAGGGATACAGACTGTGCAACAGGACTAGATACAAAAACTCAAAAATGGATAGCACAATAATACCTAATTGTAAAGTAATCATGTTAAAACACTGAATGAAGCTGCATCTGAGGTATAATTTTTTTTTCTTTTTTTTAATTTTTTTCTCTCTATTATCGTTTTATTTCTTTTTCTGTTGTCTTTCTATTTCTTTTTCTAAATCGATGCAAATGTACTAAGAAATGATGACTATGCATCTATGTGATGATATTAAGAATTACTGATTGTATACGTAGAATGGAATGATTTCTAAATGTTGTGTTAGTTAATTTTTTTAATTAATAATAAAAAAAAAACACCACAATGACGTATTATCTCACACTCAGTACAATGGCCATTACCAAAAAGAAGTTTGCATAACAGCAGCCTCCAGAATACTCTCTTGACTCTATTTGATCTGTCTTAGCCATTGATGATTTATTTTATTATACTTCTTTTTCCCCTTTTGCCCAGGAAGGCCTTGTCAATCCCACAGTGCTAGGACCAGACTCATCCCTGGGAGTCATGTCCCATGTCTTCAGGGAGATGTTTACCCCTGAATGTCATGTCCCACGTAGGAGGCAGGGTAATGGTTTTCCTTGAATAATTGGCTTAGAGAGGGAGAGACCACATCTAAGCAACAAAAGAGGTTTCCTGAAAGGAGCATTTAGGCTTTGTTATACATAGACATATAAGGTTCACAGGGGGTTGGCCTATTTTCTTGGCAATTGTTTAGAGGGTACCCAGGGTTCCCCAGATGGGGAAGTTTAATAGTTTCATTTTCTTTTCCACTGGACCATCAGGGACTATATAAATACTCTAATTTTCAGCTCACCATAGTCTGGGAAGTATCTGGTTATGACAGAATCACAAGGCCTTGTTCCCATTCTAGACTCCAGGAAGTTGGGTTGTTTAAATGAGCTATTCAGACAGGCTGATTTACATTGTGTGTTACAAAAATTGAGGATCTAGACACAATAAACCTCTCTGCCTTTGCTCTCATACAGTAGGTGGAGGTCCAGAGTACATGCACTCATCTTTTACCCTGTATGCTGATTTAACTTACCCCCAACCAGACTGACTTCATTTTTCTCTCTAGTTGAGGCATGATCTCTTTTTTGGTTATTTTAACTATTGTTGTATGTAGCTATGTTAACTTTCAGGGCTGCAGCACTCCATTTCTAAGTCTTACATATCACAGACTTACTCAATGTTTCAGGAAAATACCACCTGATAACACACACAGCTCAGTGTCTAAGAATCTAGAAATACAGTTACAACTTCATACTAAGTATGGCTGCCATAAGGGCTGACAATCTAGGCTTCAATTTTCTTAAAGAGACCTTCGCATATTTGTTCTTTTGTTTCTGACTTATTTTGCACATCACATTATCCCCAAGGTTGATTCAGTTTATTCCATGTTTCTCAATGTCCTCCCTTTTTGTAGCCGCACCATACTCCATCATATATCACAGTTCACCATTCTGCTTCTCAGTCATTGTACCCTTTGGCTCCCTTACTGGGCATCATGGATAATGTCTAAAATAAACAACCTATAATTTACAGTATCCTCATTTGGTTGTACAAACAGCAGCACTCTCCGTTTAAGACAATTTTCTTTGGTCCACAGAGACAAAGGACCAACAAACACAGACTCAGCAAATATCAAATCAAAACTGCCCCCTACCTCTCCTCCCTCCCCCACTTCACTTAAATTAGTTGCCCCTGGTAATGCTGGGGGAATTGTGTTGATATCGTATGTTAACTATTAGCCATAGCATGCTATTTTAGTTCTCCCCCTATACCCTGTACTACTGAAACTTTGTCCAATATCAAACCTTTGAAACAGGATGCTAAATTTTGTCAAATGCTTTTTTTGCATCAATCAATAAAATAATGTGATTTTTTTTCCTTTTGGTTTGCTAATGTGCTGTATTATGTTAATTGACTTTCTCATGTTGAACCACTATTGCATTCCTGGTATAAACTCCATTGGTCATGATGTATACTTTTTCTAATGTGTCTTTGGATTTGATTTGCTTGTATTTTAAGAATTTTTGCATCTATATTCATTAGGGAGAGACCATAGTTTAACTTTTTTTGCAGCATCTTTATCCAACTTTGGTATTAGAGTAATATTAGCTTAATAAAATGAGTTAGGTAGCATTCTTTTTCCTCACTTTCTAGGAAGAATTTGAGCAGAATTGGTGTTAGTCCTTTCTGGAATGTTTGAAAAAAATTCTCCTGTGAAGCCATCTGGCACTAGGCTTTTCTTTGTGGCCAAGTATTTTTATAACTGATTGAATTTCTTATAATAGGTGTTTAAGATCTTCTATTTCTTTTCAGGTCAGTATAAGTAGTTCATGTGTTTCTAGGAATTTGCACATTTAATCAGAGTTCTCTAGTTTGTTGGTATATAGTTGTTCATATAATTTACTTGTGATTTTTATAATGTATTCAGGATCAATCATAACAAACCCCTTTTCATTTCTGATTTTGTTTATTTGCATCCTTTGTCAGTCTAGCTCAAGGTCCATCGATTTTATTGACTTTCTCAAAGAACCAAGAGTCTTTTCTGTATTTGCACTCTCTAGTTCATTTATTTCTGCTTTAATCTTTGATATTTCTCTTTTGAAATTTGCTTTGGGGTTAGTTTCCTGTTTCTTCTCCAGTTCCCCCAAATGAGCAGTTATGTTTTTGATTTTTGCTCATTCTTGTTTTTTGTATAGAGGCACTTAGGGAAATAAATATCCATCTCAGCATTGCCTTCGCCATATCCTGTAAGTTCTGATATGTTGTATTCTCATTATCATTTGCCTCCAGATGTTTTTATCAATTTCTCTAGCATTTTCTTCTTTGACCTACTGATTGTTTAAGAGTGTGCTGCTTAGTTTCCAAATATTTGTGAAAGTTCTGGCTCTTTGATGATTTATTAATTTCCAGCTTCATTCCATTATGTCAGAGAAAGTACTTTGGATAATTTCAATCTTATTAAATTTATAAATACTTATTTAGTTTCCCAGCATATGATCTATCCTGGAGATTGTTCCATGTACACTAGAGAAGAAATGTATATCCTGGTGTAATCATCTCTTATGTCTTAAGGTCTAATTCATTCATGATATTGTTTAGGTTCTCTATTTCCTTGTTGACTGTCTGTTATATAGAGGAGAGTAGTGTACTGAAGTCCCCCACTATATTGTTGAAACATCTATAGCTCCCTTCAGTTTTGCCATTGTTTGCCTCATAAATTTTGGAGTTCCTTGATTGGGAGCATAAACACTTATGATTGTTATTTCTTCTTGGTGAACTGTCCCTTTTATTAATATTGATATGTAGTGTCCTTCTTCATCTCTTATGACATCTTTACATTTAAATTCTATTATCTGATATTAGTATAGCTACTCCTGCTTTTCTTTTGGTTACAGATTGCATAGAACATCCTTTCCATCCTTTCACTTTCAATCTATTGGTGCTCTTAGGTCTAAGATGTATTTCTTGTAAACAGCATATAGATAGATTATATTTTTAATCCTTTCTGATAATCTTATAATTGGTGAGTTTAGCCCATTAATGTTCAAAGTTATTACTGTGAAAGCAGATTGTGAATGGACCATCTTATCCTTACATTTTCATCTATCAGATCTATATATTTTTTTCTGTCTCTCTTTTTATCCTTTAAATCACCCTAGGTGATACTCTTCAATTCTGTGCCCTCCTCTAGACCTCCGTATCTTATCCTTTTTTTTTTTAAGCAGACAGGACTCCCTTTACTATTTCTTATACAGCTGGTCTCTTGTTGATTAGTTCTCTCAGTTTTTACTTTTGAAGATTTTAAGCTCTCCCTCAATTTTAAAGGACAACTTGGCTGGATAAAGAATTATTGGCTGGAAGCCTTTCTTGTTCAGGTCCTTAAATATACCACACCATTGCCTTCTTGCCTCCATGGTGCCTCCAGAGTAGTCCTAACTCACTCTCAATGTGTTTTCCCCTGTATGTAATAGATCGTTTTTCTTGTGCCGCTTTCAGGACTTTCTACTTCTCTTCAACATTTGACAGCTAAATTAATATGTGTCCTGGAGTAAGCCTTTTTGGATTTATTCCATTTGGGGTTCACTGGACCTCTTTGATTCACATACTTATATCTCTTATAAAGGTTGGGAAATTTTCCAAGCTTATATCTTCAACCAACCTTTCCAGCTCCTTTACTGTTTTCTTCTCCATCTGGGACTCCAGTGATTCCTAAATTTGTTTGCATTTTGTTGTCCATCATTTCCCTAAATTCCAGTTCCACTGTCTGCCATTCTTCTTGCCATTTGTTCTTCTGTGTGCTGTAGTTCAATTATTCTGTCTTCTAGCTCACTTATTCTCCCTTCTGCTTCTTCGAATCTGCTGTCTTCTGCCTCTACTATATTTTCTAATTTGGTCAACTGTATCTTTCATCTCTGTGAGATCTTCCCTTTTTCTATTTAATCTCTGGAATTATTCTTTATGCTCTTCTATTGTGCTCCTGATAACCTTTATTTCTTTATAAACATCCTTGAGTACTTCTGAACTCTGTGTCCCCTCTGGTGTTTTGATTTGGTTGTTTGCCTGGGCCATTTCTGCTTGGATCTTCACATGCTTTGTTATTTTCTGTTGATTGGGTCATTTGATTATCATAATACAGTTATTTTGCAAGTTGTTTTCCTTCTTTTATCTAAAGTTTCCTATTTACTTGGTTTTGCATGAAAGGCTCCCTTTTGGACTTGGTTTGCCAGTAATTGCCCACCAATCAAGGCTTGGATCTCACATAGGGGGGATAATTCTACTTGAGGGGCTAATAAGAGCTAGGCAGGGTACAGGGGTACTTCCGAGGCAAACAGCTGCTCGCCCTCCATGTAGCAAACCTGGGCTTGATTCCCAGCCAATGCATCCCTCAAAATATTAATTAATTAATCAATTAATTAAAATATATAAATGAAAACACACCTCAGCAACAGTTGGCCCTGAAGTCAGGAGATACCCCAAGATACAATGAGAGTGAACTCAAACTGATGCCCACAGAAGAGAGAGAATTTTTTTTAATTAAAGTTAAAAATAAAAATAATAGTATAAATATATTTAAAAATATATAAATAATAGTAAAAGAATATATAAAATATATATTTATAAAAACAAACTTCAGCAAGTAGGGAGTTTGCCAGACTATGCTTACCACTTTGCAGCAGGTGGTGGTCCTCAGGCACCTCCCCCTCTCAAGCCCACCTCTCCCCCCATCAGGCCTGTCCCTCTCTGACTGCAGCAGCTGGCTGGGAAGATGATGTACACATCAAGAGGACTCCTCTTGGCACATGGTGGTGGCATAGCTGGTCCTGGCACACAGGACAGGTGAGTCAATCACACACCTGTTGAAGCAGTTGATCACAGCACCTGGAGCCCAGCAGAACCACCATTCAGCCTACCCAGTGGAGCCACCATTCACCACATACAACAGGATGGCTATTCACGGCACCCAGTCAGGTGACTGATCCCAGCACCTGGGAACATGGCTTTTCACGGTGGACAGACAGGCATGAGTCTGAGCTCTCCACAGTCACTGCTGGCTGTGAGAGATGTAGGGAAGTTTTCCCAGCCAGCAGTTGAGGCAGGCTGGAGCAGAGGCACAGTCAGTTCCCTCAGATCCTGACTTCCCTGCATACGCCGTCCACCCCCAGAGATGGTAAAAGATGATCAGACCACATGCTGCTCTCCCCATCCCAATCCCCCAGCCTCACTCCTCCCTATGAAATACTGAACACCCTCTTCAATCACTCATCACCTGGGGCTGCAGTCCCAGTCATTTTGTCCTGGCCCCCATCATATTCTAAAGGGCAGGAGTGAATCCAGTCTGCCCTATTCTGCTATCTTTCCAGAAGTCAGTATGATCATTTCAAAGGCTGAATTTATTATCTCACCTCACAACCCTCTTCTTCCCCCTGAATTCCAAATGTAAATAAACAGTAAAACCACTCACCTAGTCTACAAATCTAATCAATTCCTCCTCTTCTCCACATACCCTGTCTTTAGTATTCCCTGGCTCAAGATACAAAGCTTAATCTTTGATTCCTTTATTTCCCCTATGTCCCAAAACTTATTTTTCACACCTACCCCTTTCTTTCCATTCCCCATTGCTATCTTTCTGGTATTATGGTTTATAGCTTCCAATTTAGATGACTGCACGGGAGATGAATAAGAGGGCTTCTACCTGGTCTCTCTCTACCTCCCATTACACATCATTCATGACACTTTCTTTTCAAAATCTCACAATACTTTCTCAGTTCCTACCAAGAAAGTAACTGAAACACAAAGTCCAAATACCTCAGATGAGCCTTCATGGACCTCTATGACATTTTTCCAAATATTTTCTAAGCCACACTTTCCCACAGTCATTCTTCTGAATTCATCCCTTTCTCTCCACTGTACCTTTGTCTATGCTGTTTTTCCAGCCTGAATGTTATTCTTCTCTCTCTCTCTCTCTCTCTCTCTCTCTCTCTCTCTCTCTCTCTCTCTCTCTCTCTCTCTCTCTCTCTCTCTCTAAATGCCATAGGAAATACTCTGTCTAGCCTTTAAATACCTATAAGCACTTTTACAACATTTATCACATTTTTCTTACCTAGGTCATATTCTCTATTGCTTGTTTCCCCTGAGGAAAGAATCAATATCTATTTCATCTGCGATGTTCAAATAAGGGTGTAGTACCTACAATGTACTCAATAACTGAATGAATTATTTACAGGTTTTAAGATATCCAATATACAAGTCTGACCTTTAACGTGTTTTCTGCAGTGCCTGAGGCACATATATAAGAGTATACACTATGAAAGATTTAGCTACATTTACCTGTAGAAATTTGTGGTATGAACTCAATGATTTAATTATTTTCACTTTCTTCAGCTTAACTATATCTCAGTCCTTTGTCTATGAGGCACAGCAAACAATTTCCAAACTCCATACTTGTGAATTCCTTTCAAATTCGCTTTTGGATGTATTTTTCCTATATTGAATTCACTTTTCTGTCACCATAGAAACAAATCTATAGTTAGTGCTGTTAGAATATTTAAAAATAAAACTCTAATCTACAACCCTTCAAATGTTTAGAAAATTCCTTCCCTACATGGAAAATGGAAATCAATGGTGAAGAGCAGGGTAAAAATATACTAACACAACTTAATAGAAAACCCTTCAGTGAAGCCTAATCAACAGATTGCAAATGGGCCACATAAATATTTCCTTTCTTTTATTTACCTTTTGTCATTCTATGGTGGTTGTAATTCGACTGTGTCATAGTCATGGTGTTCTAAATAGATATTTGGACCTTAGTGGCCTGTAATTTCTATTGTACAAGACCACATAATACACCCACCCTTACTGTCATCCTAACATTCAATGCTGAAAATAATTTAAAACTATTATGGCAAGGATTCCAAGCAGAAGAATAACTCTACAGTGGAGATACATATTAGGTGGGGATAAGCAAAATAAGTTCTAATTTTAGCATATAGGATTAACAATCAATAGTAGACAAAAATTATCCTTCAAATTTCTTAGGGAAAAGCTAGAGATCCACAAGCATCTTAATAAATATAACAATTTTTCTTTCCAGAATTGTAATGGAGCACTGTTTCCTCAGTTGGGCACAAAATGAAGTAACTAGACTGTTTTTCTTTAAACAGTAGAATCATCCTCATTCAACTCAATAAGATGCCCATATCATGAAGAATTCATGGGGAAGGTGACTAAATGACAGAATCACATCTCCAATCTTACTAATGCTCATCCCAGAGCATACACTTGTCAGGAAAAAATGTTTCATAAATATTTTCACATTTCAGCATGGGGAGGGCTTTCTGAACAAAGGGATACTTCCTCATCCCTTTCCTGGTTAAAGAATGATTGAAAAGCAACTCTAAATATAGAGAACTGTGGAGAGATAAGAAGTCCTATCTCTCCCCAGAACTACGTGTTTACATTCCAAGGTGGTGAAACAGAGGTCATTCCTTTCTCTCTCCAGACAGGATTTGTTTACATTCAAGAGCAAAGGTTTCCCTATGACGCTCTGGAGAGGAAGATGGGCAGAAGGCCCAGCTGTCCTATATAAGTTCTAAGTTTCATAATTTCAGAGTTCTCTTGTTGTACAAAACTCCACTCAACTCACAGGGTATATCTGACTCATACCACATCACCCTATGGGGAGCTGGGCAAAGGGCACCAACACAAGCTCTCTGAGTAAATAAAACAGCTGAGCTCTGATCCAAAAACCCTGTGCTTCCGGAGTTGTGTGTGTGTGTGTGTGTGTGTGTGCGTGTGCATGTGCGTGTGAGTACATGTATATAACTGGCTTGTTAGCATACCAGTAGGGTAACACCTCACATTTTTCAGTTTCAGACCCAACCATACTATTTTTTGCAAGCATATTCACTTGAATTCCTAAAAGTCAAAAGAATATATAATGTGCCTCCATTCTCCTATATATTTTTCTCATAGTCCAACCACTTTTACATATCTAATTCTTGGAATGGATAACCTCAAATAAACTACCATCCAAATCTAATCTTTGAATTACAAAGAACTTGATAATTCCCTAAATGAATTTTTAATTTTAAAACCTCCTGCAAAACTATAGTGATTTCCAATATAAGAGGGGGTATTGTTGCCAAAAGGACAGAAAAATATGGCCAGAATTTTTATTTATTTTGGTTGCAGCAAATATAAACTTCTTGGAAGGGCTGTGATTTAGTTTGTTAATGCTGCAGGAATGCATATATATCTTTCAGTTTTAAGGTCATATAAAAGTCTAAGCTAAGGCATCCAGAGAAAGATATCTTGACTCAAGAAAGGCCAACAGGAAGGTACGTGGCTGTTATCTGCAACTTCTTCTCACTTCTGGTTTCAAATGGCTCTAACAGCTCCTGTGAATCCTCTAGCTTCTGGCTTGCTTAGCATCTAATGGGAAGGCACATGGTGATGTACACTGGGCACTGCAAACGTCAGTGTCTAGGCTTCTGCTTTGACAGTATTCCAAGCATCTATAAAAGTCTGTCTATGTCACTTCTGGGCTCTCTCCAAAATATTTCCTCCTTTAAAAAACTCTAGTACACTAATTAAGAACCCCTTGAATGGGCAGTCACATTTACATATTATCAAAAAATCACACCCACAACTGGGTGTGGCACATCTCCAGGGGTGTAATCTAATCAACAGGTCTCACCCACAATTGAGTGGGTCAATCTCATAGAAACAATCTAATCAAATGTTCTCCCCTACAATACTGAATCAGGATTGTGATGGTCAGGTTCATGTGTCAAGCAAGCCTTGGCCTGTCTGTTGCTGTGAGGGTATTTCATGGACTTAAATCATGATGGTGTTGGCTGCATCCACAGCTGATTGCATTTGCTAAGGAGAGTGAAGACACTGCAATGAGTGATGCTTAATCTAATCACCAGAAGCCTTTTAAGGAGAATTCAGAAGAGACAATCACCCTTCCTGCTTCAGCCAGCCAGCCTTTCCTGAGAATTCATTGAGGACCTTAAATGGAGCTGCCAGCTCACAGCCTGCCCTACAGGTCTTGGACTCTTGCATCCCCATGGTTGTTCAGGAGCTTCTCCTGAGAGCTCATTGAGGATCTTCATTGGAGCTGTCAGCTCACAGCCTGCCCTACAGATCTTGAACTCTTATATCCCCATAGTTACATGAGACATTTTGAGAAATTTTATATTTACAGATATCTCCTGTTGATTCTGTTTCTCTCGAGAACCCTAGCTAATACAGCTTCGTACTGGGAATAATTCTTAAGAAACATATTCTTAAAAATGGGTTAAAAAACAACTGGATTTCTACTCTGACTAGACTCAAAGACACTAATAACTCTGTTTCCCATAATCAGGATGATACTGCCAGTCCAAGGGGTGAGCTGGCAAAGGGGATAGTCAACATATCACCCTTCTATTCTGCTAATTATACACTTACACGAGGCCAGGCTCTGGGTGATGTTTTTGACACCTTTACGGAGTTTTGTAGAAATAGGAGCTATAGAGATGTTGGCTGGATGTTGTTAGATATGCTAGATACATTGATGAGGGGAACAGATGGTCTGAAGGCTTCAAATGAGAAGCCTACGCACCATATGACAGATGCAAAAGTTTCCATAAGTGTCCTGAAGGACAATCTTATTTCCTGTAACCAAAGACTTGAGATCTCCAAAAATCAGACTCAGAGTCTCATTGTTAGAGTAGCAACTTTACAATGTAAACTAAAATCGCAACCTTGCATGGTGTCTGGCATTAAAGTGAAGGCACTGATTGGAAAGGAGTGGGATCCTGAAAAATGGGATAACAACATATGGAATGATAATGATGGCTGTGGAGACACTGAAATCCTAGACTGTACTGAGTCTTTTCTAGAGAACCCATAACAGTATGTCCTGAGGAGTCAGTGACCCAATCTCCACCTGAAGGGATAAACCCTTCAGTGCCTGTGAAGCACATAATTACCCCCCATGGGGAAACAGCTCTTGCTGCTCTGCTTGGAGTGATTAATACTGTTTCACCAGATGAAAATGCAAATTAATGCCCTGAAGTAACAGGCTTGAAAGAGACTTCTAATTCTTTTCATGACCCACTCTCACCAGCCCTCATTTCTTCCAAACCTGTATATAAACTAAAGCCCCAACAGGGTTGAAAAGATGAGCTCAAAGATCAGCTCCCATGAGGAGGTACACTATGCTCCAAAACAACGGTATGAGTTTTCCAATTTATATAAACAGATATCAGAGGAATATGTGTGGGAATGGATTTTAAGAGAGTGGGAAAATAGTGGAAGGGATATAAAGGTGGATCAGGCTGAATTTATTGATATGGGCCCACGAAGCAGAGATTCTGCATTCAATCTTATAGCCTTAGAAAAGGCAGTAACAGTTTGTTTGGATGGTTGGCTGAAACATGGATCAAAAAAAGGTAGTCAACATTACCTGAGGTTGAAATGCCATAACAGCCCTGGTATAATGTAGATGAGGGGATCCAAAGGCTTAGAGAAATTGGTATGTTGGAGTGGATTCATCATGGAAAGCCTGCTCATACATCCCAGGAATATCCAGAGGACACATCTTTTACCAGAACCATGAGAAATAAAGTTGTGAGATGCCCTTCTATGTAAGTCAGATAATCCTATGGGAACTGCTGTCACAGAGGTGGAATCTCTAAACACAATGAGGCAGAAGCCAGGTGGCAGTACTTAATCACCAAAGTCAAGGAGGGCGTAGTTTTATGATAATGGACAGCAGACTCAAAGCAGAAGTCAAAATAATCTGACTTGCAGAGACTTGTGGCTTTGGCTAGTAGATCATGGGGTACCTAGAAGTACAATAGATAGGCAATCTACTAAATTCTTATTTGAGCTATATAAGTAGAACAGTCCTAGGTCAAATGAAAAGAAGTCTAACTTGAGTTACAAAAACAGAGTCATAGCCCCTTAATCAATTTCCAGATTTAAGACAGTTTACAGACCCAGAGCCCTTGAATGAGGAGGAGGCCAGGTCCCTTTGGGGAAGGGCCCTGTTACACTGCCACAATTTTATACTGTTAATCTACCTCCAAGCCTTCCCCAAGGAGAACTACAGCCTTTTACCAGGGTAATTGCATTAGGGAAAAGGAAATGATCAGATATTTCAGGGACTGTTAGACACTGGTTCATAAGTGACATTAATTTCAGGGGACCCAAAACATCACTCTGGTCCATCAGCCAGAGTGGGGGCTTATAGAGGTTAGGTGATCACGGGAGTTTTAAAAGCTCAGGTATGTCTCACAGTGGGTCCAGGTGGTCCCGGACCCATTCTGTAGTTATTTCCCCAGTTCTAGAATTAGAATAGACATACTGAGCAACTGGCAGAATCTCCCACATTGGCTCTCTGACTGGGGGAGTGAGGACTATTATAGTAGGAAGGGCCAAGTAGAAGCCAGTAAATCTGCCCCTACCTATTAAAATTACACATCAGAAGCAAAACCGGATTCCTGGAGGGATTGCAGAGATTAGTGTCACTCTTAAGGACTTGAAGGATGCAGGGGTGGTAATTCCCACCACATCCCCATTCAACTCTCCTATTTGGCCTGTGCAGAAAACAGAGGGGTCTTGGAGGATGACAGTGGATTATCATAATCTCAACCAGTTGGTGACTCCAATTGCAGCTACTGTTCTGGATACGGTATCATTGCTTGAGTTAATCAGCACATACCCTGGTACCTGGTATGCAGTTATTGAGCTGGCAAACGCTTTTCTCTAGATAGCTGTTAGAAAGGACCACCAGAAAGAGTTTGCTTTCAGCTGTTAGCAATATTATTGATCGGCAATATATTTTCACTGTCCTATCTCAGGGGCATATCAACTCTCCAACACTATGTCATAATCTTGTTCGCAGGGATCTTGCTCTTTTCTCCCTCCCACAAGATATCATACCAGTCCATTATATTGAAACCTTGCTGATTGGACCTAGGTGAATAAGAAGTAGCAACTACTCTAGACTTATTGGTAAGGCATTTGCATGTCAGAGGATGGTAGATAAATCCAACAAAAATAGAGGAACCTTCCACCTCAGTGAAATTTCTAGGTGTCCAGTGGTGTGTGACATGTCAAGATGCTGCATCTGGCCCCTCCTACGACTAAACAAGAGGCACAATGCCCAGTTGGTCTCTTTGGATTTTGGCAACAACATATTCTTCATTTGGGTGTGCTACTTCGGCTGACTTATCAAGTGTCCAGAAAAGGACACTTTTGACTGGGGACCTGAATGAAAGCAGCTAATTTTGAGTGTGGACCTGAATGAAAGGAGGCTCTATGATAGGCCAGGCTGCTGTACAAACTGCTCTGCCACTTGTACCATATGATCCAGCAGATCCAACGGTGCTGGAAGTGTCAGTGGCAAATAGAGATGCTGTCTGGAGCCTTTGGCAGGCCCTTGTAGGGAAACCACAAGGTAGACCTTTAGGATTTTGGAGAAAAGCCTTACCATCTGCTGCAGATAACTACTCTCCTTTTGAGAAACAGCTTTTGGCCTGCTACTGGGCCTTAGTAGAGACTGAACACTTAACTCTAGGCCACCAAGTTACCATGAGACTTGAGTTGCCTATCATGAGCTGGGTGTTGTCTGACCCACCAAGCCATAAAGTTGGGCATGCGCAGGAGCACTCCATCATACAATGGTAATGATATACACAAGACAGGGCAAGAGCAGGGCCTAAATGCACAAGTAAGTTACATGAGGAAGTGGCCCAAATGCCCATGGTCTGCACTCCTGCCACATTACCTTCTCTTTTGCAGACCGGAGCTATGGCCTCTTGAGGAGTTCCTTACAGTAAGTTGATTGAAGAAGAAAAATCTTGAGCCTGGTATACAGATGGTTCTGAGCGATATACAGATATCACTCGAAAGTAGACAGTTGCAGCGCTATAACCTCTTTATGAGATGTCCCTGAAGGACATTGGGGAGGGGACATCCTCTCAGTGGGTGGAACTTCGAGCAGTACACCTGGTTGTTCATTCTGCTTGAAAGGAGAACTGGCTAGAGGTGCACTTGTATTCTGACTTATGGGTTGTTACTAATGGTTTGGCTGGATGGTCAGGGACTTGGGAAAAGCATGATTGAAAGATTGGTGACAAAGAGGTCTAGGGAAGAGGTACGTGGATAGATCTTTCGGAGTGGACTAAAAACATGAAGATATTTGCATCCCATGTGAATGCACACCAGAGGATGACTGCAGCAGAGGAAGGTTTTAATAATCTGTGGATACCAGTCAGCCTCTTTCCCCAGCAACTCCTGTCACTGCCCATTGGGCTCATAACAAAGTAGTCACGGTGGTAGAGATGGAGGTTATACATGGGCTCAGCAACATGGACTTACACTCACCAAGGCTGACCTGGCTACAGCCACTGCTGAGTGCCCAATCTGCCAGCAGCAGAGACCCAGACTCAGTCCCCAATATGGCACCATTTCCCAGGATGATCAGCGGCTACATGGTGGCAGGTTAATTACATTGGACCACTTCCAGCATGGTAGGGGCAGCAATTTGTTCTAACTGGAATAGACACATACTCTGGATATGAGTTTGCTTTCCCTGCATGTAAAGCTTCTGCCAAAACTATTATCAGTGGACTTATGGAATGTCTTGACATCATCATCGTATTCCACACAGCATTGCTTCTGATCAAAGAACCCACTTCACAGATGATGAAGTGCAGGAATAGGCACATGCTCATGGAATTCCCTGGTCTTACCATGTTGCCGATCATCCAGAGGCAGCTGAGTTGATATAACAGTAGAATGGCCTTTTGAAAACTCAATGACGGCGCTAACTAGGTGGCAATACCTTGAAGGGCTGGGGCGGTGCTCTCCAGGAGGCTGTGTATGCTCTAAATCAGCATCTACTATATGGTGCTGGTTCTCCCACAGCCAGGACTCATGGTCTAGGAATCAAGGGGTGAAAATGGGAGTGGCATCACTCACATTACCCCTAGTGATCCACTAGGAAAATTTTTGCTTCCTGTCCCTGCAACCTTGAGCTCTGCTGGTCTACAGTTTTTAGTTCCAGAAGGGGAGTGCTTCCACCAGGAGAAACAAACAATGATTCCATTGAACCAGAATCTAAGACTGCCACCTGGTCACTTTGGACTAATCCTGCCCCAGGATCAACAAGCCAAGAAAGGGACTCCTTTACTTAATGGGGTGACTGACCTTAACTATCAGGGGGAAATAGGAAATAGGGAATATTTTCCTGGAATATAGGAAATCCTCTAGGGCATCTCTTAGTACTACCATGCTCTGTAATCAAAATAAGTGGAAAACTGCAATAGCCTATCCAGGCAGGATTACTAATGGCTCTGAAACTTTAGGAATGAAAGTTTGGGTCATCCTACCAGGCAAAGAACCACGGCCAGCTGACGTGAACATAGAATGGGTAGTGGAAAAAGGTAGTGATAAATATGAACTATTACCACGTGATCAGTTACAGAAACAAGGACTATAATGGTATGAATATTTCTTCCTTACTTTGTAATTAGTACCTATGTATTTATACATAAATCAAATACCTTTGCTTTCCTCTTTGCTTTATTCTTTTTAAGCTTGTTTTTTTTCATGTTATAATATTTAAGTTGTAAGATATCAAGTTTAAGAGTGAATATTACCCAAGAACTTGTACCCTATTATGGAGAGATTTAATGCATTTCCAGTTTTATGCAGGATAGTTCAGTATCATTAGGTGAGAAAAAAAAATATGTCTGTTACTTTTTTCTATTTAGAGATTAATTATGGTTTAAGGTGATGTGTATAGCTCTCAAGTCGACAAGAGGTGGACTGTGATGGTCAGGTTCAAGTGTCAACTTGGCCAGGTGGTGGTGCCCAGTTGTATGGTCGGGCAAGCCCTGGCCTGTCTGTTGATGTGAGGAAATTTCATGGACTTAAATCATGACCATGTTGGCTATATCCACAGCTGACTACATTTGCAATCAGCTAAGGGGACTGTCTTCTGCAATGAGTGATGCCTAATCTAATCACCAGAAGGTTTTTAAGGAGAATTCAGAAGAGACAATCAATCACTCTCTGCTTCAGCCAGCCACCCTCTTCTCAGAGTCCACTGAGGACCTTCGTTGGAGTTGCCAGATTGCAGCCTGCCCTACAGATCTTTGACTGCTATGCCCCCACGGTTACACGAGACACTTTTATAGGTTTTATATTTACAGACATCTCCTGCTGATTCTGTTTCTCTAGAGAACCCTAACTAATACAAGGATTAATAGAACAGGGCTTTCACGGCTGGATAAGAATTTCAAACTGGCACAAGTTGGGAATAGTAAAATAAGCATGGCTTTTGTTTCAAATAGTTGTACAAATTATATCTACTTCTATATTAGAAATTTTTAACTGAAAATCTTGCAAACTGCAGTGTTCTTAACAGGATAGGAGAAAATAACTTTATCACTTACTTCATTTCTATCGACTGACTGAAAACTTCACTTGTTACCGATGCACATTTCTATATAGTTTAATGCCTAGGTTTAGAATAATCTTTAGTCAAGAAGAATACCAGGTTTGTTTCCTGAAGAAACCACACTTAGTCAATAACCAACTAAACCTGGCAAACCGTATACCAGGTATTTGGAATACTACAACTGAAAATCTGGAATCCATGTATGATCTTATGTGTTATTTCTTAACTGAGTGCTAAAAAAGTGGTTTTCAATTTTGCTAATCTAAGGGGAAAAAGTTAATGAAAATATTCATTCATAAGGTTTACTTTTAAACCTTAAGCCCTTCAAATACATTATACTTTCAACATCTTAGTCACAGGCTTAATCCCATCTGATAACAGAGCAAAATTTTAAAAATAATTACAATTATTAAATAGGCATCTATTATTGTAATTTACTTTCTCCTTTTACAATTTTAAGTCAGGTTAGTTTCTATGTTAAAAGAAATACTGCATCTCAATAAACTACTATATCACCAAGAATATCATCAATATAATATTCTCATGAGGCATGGCTTGCCACAATATCCTTTACAGTCATAAAGCTTTATATTTACAAAGAATTTCATTATCCACTGTCTTAATGTTGAAAACATTTCGCACAGGTCACCAATATAAGTATTACTTTCCTTATATTAAAAAAGACAATCTGACTTCACCAAAGTGCTTCCCTAAAATTTTGCCTTTATCTAAAGTGCTTTAAAATTTCTAAAGCAATCTGGCATTTTAATTATTTCATTTAATTTTCAAAGTAATCAGTGATACATTTGGAATATACATTTAGTCCTACTTTACAAATGAGGAAACTGAGGATCACAGAAGTTAAAAAAATTTACCTAAGATCACTATTATGGATTGAACTGTATTCTCCAAAATGAAAGGATGAAGTCTTAACTCCCAGTACGCTAGATGTGACCATATTTGGAAATAGGGTTGTTAGAGATGCAATTAGACAAGATAAAATGAAGTCATACTCGAGTAGGGAAGGTGCATAATCCAAAATGACTTGTGTCCTTTTAAGAAGAGAAAGTTTGGACACAAATGGAAACCAGAGAAAGAGGGGGTGGAAGGGGAGGATTATATGATGACAAAAGCAGACAATACCAAGACAACATATAAACAGTATTTAATTTGATAATATTTAAAAAGATAAATAGTGGCTTGAATTTTTGTAAATTATAACATTGATTACTTCATTTAAAATGAAATTTCAGGCTGATTTTTATTTTATTATTCTTCAAAAATTTTACACACAGGTAAAACTTCAGTACCTCTTTCCACATTTCAATGTATCAAGGAAAGGAAGTATTTGATGACAAAAAAGCCACAGCAGCATTTCTCAGCAACTTACACAGAAGCTTTAGAAGAGAAAACTCAAGAAGCAAATATTACAGTCATGCTTTTCCTATAACTTATTCCTATCAAACTCTGAGCTCACGAATTTGGGTTAATTTAACTGAACGTTTCATATGATATCAGATAAAAAGAAACATTAATTGACAGCTTCAGATAACTAGATGAGAAAATAAAATGCAAATCAAACATATCCATTTTACTATTTTATACACTAGATGGCGGTACAGCATAAAGCATCGCATGAAGAGAGAGTTACCTTAAATTAATAAAACAGAATAAACTGGTCATTTATTTGCATGTACTAAAGGATGTTTTCTTCATACAGAATATTTTGTGAAAAGTTAATATATCTTTGTTTTGAGGCAATAGAGACGGAAACAGGAAAAGTAGTATAACAAAGATAATGAGTTTACAGAATCTTTAAAATGCCTGTGGCTTTAGTTTAAAAAAAGAAGCACTTTTTAGCAATCTTTTTTCTCTTATTTTCCTTTCTTTTTTGAGTTTTTGATTTAAAATATATATATAAGCACAAAATATATATAAACGTCAAAACCCTATGGATTTAGCTAAAATACTATACAAGGGAAAAAGTCTAGACATAAGGGCATTTATTAGATGAAAATGAACTATCAACTGTATCTATAGCACTTTATTTCTCTAAATAAAGATGAGCAGATTTGGCACAATAATAATATTTAACAAAGCTGAATTATGGCAAAGTTAAGTTCTTGACAAGCAAGTGCTAGCAGTTACGGCTTTTCCAAGAAAAAAGCAGAAAAGAACTAAACTTTCAGTTCAAGAAACAAGAAAATCAACAACAAAATAAATCCATGGATTAATGGTATGAAAACTAAAAGAAACAGGGAAAAAATTTAGGCGAATAGATAAAATCACAAGTTGTTACCTTGAAAAGACCAAATTTTAAAAATATTTTGAGTACAATTTATATTCATGAATTTGAAAACCTACATTTAGATGGACAATTTTCTAAGAAAATGTAAATGATTAAAAATGATCTAAGTTGACACAAAAGAACCTGAACAGATCAATAATCAAATCATAAGTTAAGATGAGGTCCCTAATAAGAACTAGGCTCAAAAGGTTTTAAGAGGAAAATTCCACTAAACCTTTCAAGAACAGGTAATTTCTATTTAGACAAATTAATCCAGGCTTTAAAAAATTAATTGTTTATATAACTCATTCCTATTTTTGAACACTTAGATTATTTCTAATTCTTCACCGTAAATCGTGATGTGATGAATAGTCTAATAGTATATGCCTTCTGAACCTTGCCTTTTCTTCACAATGTCCTCATTTTCCACTCAGAGAACCTTAATGCTCCTCTAAGAACAATTTAACAGCTTCGTCTATGAAGCTTATTCTGATTCTTAAAAAGAGTGAATTTCTCAATATTTGTCAAATGTATGTATATATATACAAATGAGTAAATTAATTAAACTCAAGTTCACATATCTTGACTTTAATATGTATTATGTTATATCATATTTATCTTCTCATACTTTAGTCTACACCATACAAGTATGAGCATCTCAAGAGAAGAAATAACGTTGTCTTATTTTGTTTATGCTTCCAACATGGACTATGCTGCCTGGAATGCAAAAGATAGACAATAAGTTAAATTTGTTAAATGGATGACTCCCAACATATCTAACAGCAAAACAATCATGATGCATGTTCCATTACATAGTATTATTGAGCACCTACTAATCAAAGACTATGCTAAGTTCTGCAGAAGTAAAAAGTGAGGCACGGCCACACAAAGAGTTTATACTTGCTTAGGAATAGCAAGGAATAAATTAAAAAAAAAAACAACAATTTACATGGAAAATCGTATACAGCATAAAAACACACAATGTTTACTATAGCATAAAAAGAATATAGATAAATTTTACCAAAGAAGTATACAATTTGTACATTGAACACTGAAAAAAATTATTGATAAAACTAAAGAACTAAAAAAAATGGATGATTTAATATTGTGAAGATGGTAATATTCTCCAAATTGATTACATACTCAATGCAATTCATATTAAAATTTCAATTGCATTTCTGCAAATATGGGTAATCTGATCCTAAAATTCATATAAAAAAGCAAGAGACCCAAAAGAACTAAAACAATCTTGAAAAAGAAGAAAAAAGTTGAAGGACTCACAATTCCCAAATTTAAAATTCACTTAAAAGTGACAGTAATTAAGACACTGAGGTCCTGACATAGAGACAGATATATATATCTATAGAAGTTAAAGTCCAGAAATAAAGTCATGTGTCTAGGGTCAACTGATTGTCAACAAGGGTGCCAAGACCAAAGAACAACTTAGCAACAACAGTCAACATTTTAAATGTACATACCCTCTGACCTAGCAAATCCTCTTACAGGAGTTTATTCAATGAATATACTCACATAAATAAAACCTGGAATCTCCATCAACAGGGAACTGATTAAATAAATTATGATATAATAAAAAAACAGAAAAGAAATACTATGTATTTGTAAAAAAAAAAAATGAGGGAAATCCAAATTATTGAAATGACAAAATACATCCAAAGAAAACTTTCAAATAAAAAAACAAGTTTCAAGGCAGTAGGGATAATAAAACCCCATCTATATTTTAAAAGAATATAGTTATTGCTACAGCTTATCTATAAATATTACCATATATTTTATAATAACATAGAAAAGTCTTAGACAAATACATAGTAGTTAACTGAAGGAGAGAGCATAAAGGGAAATTTAACTTGCACTAGCACTTTACAGCATCTAACTCATTTGATTTTTTATACTTTTTTTCTGTTTTACATGCACATATAATAAATACATATTATTACAACATGAGCAATACTTAAATGGTGTATAAAGACAAAATTGTTAAACTGTTTTTAAAGACAATTTTATCTTTTTCAAATATAAACGATGACTTTCATTCATCTATTCATTAGAAAATATTTCTTGAGTGACTTTTACATGTCAGGTACTGTTACAAATGCTGAAGGGAATATATTTAGCATCTCAGATGGTGATAAGCACTGTGTAGAAAAACTAAGCAGGAATGGAGCTGAGGAATGCTGGTGATAGGTTTTTGCAATATTATGTAGGAAAAGCATGCTCTCCAAGAGGGTAACAGGTGAGCAAGAACTTAAAGTAAGAGAGGTAACAAGTCATGGGATACCTAAGGGGTGGAGGCCAGGAAGCTCTCTACCCAGAGGAAGCAAAATCCAAAGGCCCTCCTTGAGGAGGGACTACATAATGGAGGCAGAGCAAAGGCTGCTTTGCAGGAAAACTATGACTTAAGAGAAGAGAAATAAGAGATGAGTTCCGAGAGGTTAAGGGCAGATCCTGCAAATCTTTGTAGGATATTTTAAGGAATTTGGCTTTTACTATGAGTAAGGTAAGAAATAAGCAGAGAATTCTGTAAAATGACTTTAACATTATAAAAGACTGATTAATGAGGACTATAAAAGACTATTTTAGTAATCCCCTCAAAATGACAATGTCTTAGACTTAGGAGAAAGCAGACAAGCCAATATATTTTAAAGGATATATTTACATGTAGAGCCAAGAATTCTGCTGATGGATTGGGCGGAGGAGCAAAAGAATAAAAGAAATCTAAGATGACTCCAAGATTACTAGTTGGCCTCAGAACTAAAAGGACAGAACTGATATTTACCAAGATGGTTAAAGTGGAAACAGGAGCAGGTTTGAGGGAAGACTGTTCTAGGCATGTTAAGTTTGACTCAATCTTAGACATGCAAGTGAAGATGATGCAGGAAAGTTAGCTGGATGGATATTCAAAGTTGAAATTCAAAGAAGATACCAGACACAGATACCTAATATCTATATAGTTTTATAAGTATCTGTGTCGTCTTTCAGTCTAAATAAACCTGATAATCAGAATTTCTAACATACAAGATTGAAAATAATTATTTTGTTTTATAATTAAGTCATAATGTTAAGGATTATTTCTTCTGGATTTGAAAAATTCAGAAGACAGTGAGACTGTTATACAAGATGCAATGTTCTATTGCCATTAGAAATTTTCAAGATCTGAAAAGGAAGGGAAAGAGCTATAAATATGAAGACAAGGAATATGTAAGATAAATTCTTAAGGTTACAGCAAGAAAGAAAGGGTGCATGACTGCAGAATGACCCAGAATTGGGACAACTAACAGTATAAATAACCAACCCAAGGCTAACAACCAATATGAGATATATTTTATTATGTTTCCCCACTTGTTTTCTCCTAAGTACACATTTCCAATCTTAAATTGAAAATAAATAAGGTATAAGGGATTCATTTTCCACAAACATAAATGTGTTAGGATTTATCTATTAGATAAAGTAAGGTGTTTACGAAATGAAAGAATCTGAGCTGACGTGAATCTTATTTTAGCTACTTGAAGCAGACGGAACATAACAAACTTCAAACATAACAGTTTGAAGGTTGATACTACTGTTTTTAGTCGATCTGCTTTTTTATAAGTAGCATTTAACCATCAGCAAAATGTAAAACCATATACTACCCAAAGTAGAGGCAAGCAATTGAAGCAAAAAAACCAAATATGTAAGTCAAACCAGTTGGCTAAAATTACCAACACTCATCAAGCAATTTTTGTATTGTCTTTTATTGTACAACACGGTTAATGGAAACCAATGTTTTCCTCCTGATGGTATCTGACATTGGCTGAACCCAACCAGAAGCAGAAGGCATGGGATTCATGTAGGCAGAGGTGAGCCTCCCAAGGCATAGGAGAGAAGGGAGGACAAAACTGGATGGATATGTCTTGGTAGGAAGCCTGGGGAAATAAAGAATAATCAATACAGAAAGAAGATTCTGGAGAGGAGTAGTAATGTGCAGCTAGGCAGGTCTCCTTTTAACTACCCCTATCACCCATGCTTTTAAGCCTACCATTGATCAATACAATACTGAAAAATCTTACTCATCTTCCTCACCTAATGGAGGATCACAAAGTGACTTAGTATTATATTTTTTCCCCTTCTGCATGAAAAATAATGAAAATGTTTACAGGGTAAAAGTGAGTACAATGTGAGCAACGAAAAAAGAACTACATTAGACAGGGTCACCTCAAAATGGGGAGGCAATATGTGGAAACCACATATCATGTAAGGGTTTAGTACCCAGAATATATAAAGAGATTCTAAAATTCAACAACAAAAAGACAAACAACCCAATCAAAAAATGGGCAAAAGATATGAACGGACACTTTTCAGCAGAGGAAATACAAATGTCTCAAAGACATATAAAAAAGATGCTCAATTTCACTAACTACTGGGGAAATACATATCAAAACCACAATGAGATATCATCTCACAGCCACCAGAATGGCCATTATAAACAAACAAATAAAAAAACAGCAAATGACAAATGCAGGAGAGAATGTAGAGAAAGAGGCACACTCATTCAGTGTTGGTAGGAATGTAATATGCCACAACTGCTCTGGAAGGCAGTATGACAGTTCTTCAGGAAGCTAAGATAGCACTGCCATATGACCCAGCAATTTCATTACTAGGCATATATTCAGAGGAACTGAAAGCAAAGACACAAACAAACATTGCATACTGATATTCACAGCGGCATTATTTACAATTGCCAAGAGAAGAAAACAGCGAAAATGTCCATCAACTGATGAGTGGCTAAACAAACTGTGATAAATACACACAATGGACCATTATGCAACTTTAAGACAGAAATAAGTCATGAAGCATCTAACAACGTGGCTGAACTTTGAGGACATTATGCTGAGTGAAATTAGCCAAAAACAAAAGGAGAAATACTATATGGTCTCACTAATATGAACCGACATTAATGAGTGAACTTTGAGAGTTACAAGTTAAGAACACAAGTTATCAGGAGGTAGAAACAAGGTAAAGATTGGGCATTGACACTGAAGGAATACAGAATGTACAACAGTACTGACTGTTAAAATTCAGAAATGAATATCACAATGCTATCTGATTGGAGCACAATAATATAAGTACAGGGAACGAAACTGATGTGAGTATGGTGGAAGGAGAAGGGCTGGGGGCACATATGACACCAGAAGGAAAGAAAGAGGATAAAGACTGAGACAGGATAACTTGGAAATGCCTAAAGTGAACAGTGATGGTGATTAAACATATAAATATAAAAATGTTTTTGCACAAAGGACAACAAATGAATGTCAACATTGCAAGGTGCTGAAAATGGGATGGTATACAGAAAAACTACAATCAATGCAAGCTACAGTCTACAGTCAATTGTAACACTGTAATATGCTTCCACTGAATGTTAACACAGCCATTGTGCCAAAACTAAACACTAACATCAACTAGCGGGGAATACGGCAGAGGGGTATGGATTTTTTGCAAAGGAAAAGGAAATGTCTTCATATAGATTATGGTGGCAAAGGCATGTATATTTACTTAGTTTGGATTGTATGATGTGTGAATAAACTATTTAAAAATGAACAGAGCATTCTACCCATCTTGCTCTTGCATGTTGGGAGCAGAGTCCTGGAGCAGGTCTGAGGCTAAGTAGGAGCTGCATGGGATAAGGCATTCAGAAGCTCATCCAAGGCAGACTCTACTTGTAAAAGCTGAGGAACTGAGAAGTAGAGAACTGGAGACCGGTGGCTGGTGCAAAACAGCCTAATATGGAAGCATGGAGCCCTCAGGAGTGCATGGATGGGGAGACAGTAACTAGGAAGTAAGCAAAGCCACATTCCTTGAAGGTGCTACCCTCACCAGCACAGCCCCATGACACACAACTCACCCCACACCACATACACAAGAATCCTATCACCTGCCACACTCCAAGTGCCCCTGCCCCACCAAACACCCCCACACCTTCACACCTGCCCCAGCCCAACCCACCTCTCCTACAAAACTGTAGTCTTGCCTTGCCCCTCCCGAGTTCTACCTCCTCATCCCTGCTCCCCTACAGGTGGAAAACAGGATGTAAAAGCCGTGGGCACTTACCTCCATACCCATGCTACACATACAGTCGGACAAGCAGCCCATACAGTCAAGCAACCCCACCCAATGCCCCCAGAGCTCTGTGTATATGGATATCAGTTTACAGCTCTCCCAGATACGTAGGCACACAGACCCCAGTTATAGACCCCAGCTCAGGGGAAGCACTGACCTGTGCAGACGGGTCATATCCACCCCCATGCCACACAGGTGAAATGCCAACCCGCTGCCCTGAGCTCTGCGCATGCACACAAAGGGTCACACACCCTAGACCAGCAAATACTAGAGCGACAAACCCCAGAACCATATACCCACATGGCCACATCTCTCAGCCACTGGGCACCCACGTTCACGGGCACCAGGATAGCATCTCACCCTGCGCCTACACCTACACTGCAATGCATCACCACGCTGTTGGGCACCACCGCACACCCTGAATCCTGTTCCACATCCACTGGCAATACACGGCTTTGGACTACTGAAGGAAATCAACTTCCAAACTAAACCGATCAAGATATTTACATGCTGCAAAGACAGCAGAAGATCATTAAGCATATCATGATACAAACAGATATAGCCTAGCCTAATTAAAACACCAGAGGAAACAGAGACATTGGAACAGCTGATCAAAGACATTCATATACATCTACTAAATAAAGTAAATGGGATGGAAAATGACATAAAGGAGATCTAGAAGACATCAGAAGACCATAAAGAGGAATTTGAAAGAATAAATAGAAAAATAGCAGATATCACAAAAACTGAAGATGCTATACATAAAATAAAAAACATACTAGAGAGGGCAAGCAATGGTGATGTAGTGGCAGAGTTCTCTGGTCATATCCACCCCCATGTCCAGAGACCCGGGCTCGATACCCGGTGCCTACTCATGCCAAAAAAAAAACACTAGAGACACACAACAGCAGATTTGAAGAGGCAGAAAAAAAAGAATAAGCAAACTAGAGGACAGGACAACCGACTTCAAACACTCAAAACAGAAAATGGCAAAATTTAAATTGGATTTCAGGGAAATGATAGACAAAACAAAGCACACAAATATAAGAATCATTTGTATCCCAGAAGGAGAAGAAAAGAGTAAAAGGCCAGGAAGACAAGCTGAGGATATAACGGGGTAAATTTTACCAACCCTTATAAAGGGCATAAATATGCAAATCAAAGAAGTTCAATGAACTTCAAGTAGACTATATCCAAACGGGCATTCCCCCAAGACACATACTTATCAGTCTGTCAAATACTGAAGAAAAGCAGAAAATCCTGAAAGCAGCAAGAGAAAAACAATCTACTACGTACAAGGGAAACCAAATAAGACTGAATTCAGACTACTCAACTGGCACTATGGAGGCAAGAAGACAGTAGTATGATGTATTTAAGATCCTTAAAGAGAAAGACTTTCAGCCAAGAATTCTGTGTCCAGACGAATTGTCCCTCAAAATTGGGGGAGAGATTAAAATTTTCACAAGCAAATCTTAAAAGAATTTATCGACAAGAGCTCAGCCTTGTAATAAATACTAATGGGAGTTCTGTCACTTGATAAAAAAAAAAAAAAGATGGGAAATGCAGGTCTGGGGGAGGGCACAGAATTGAAGAGTATCACTAAGGGTAACTTAAAAGATAGAAAGAGGGAAAATAAAATATGGATCTGACATAAAATCCAAAGATGGCGGATTCAAGAAATGCCTTCTCAATAACAACTTTGACAGTTAATGTAATAAACTTACCAATTAAAAGATACAACTTGACACAATGGATTAAGAAATATAATCCAGCTATATGCTGCTTACAAGAGACTCATCTTAGAAACAAGGATACAAATAGATTATAAAGGGAAAGGATGGAAAAAGATGTTTCATGCAAGTTGTAAACAAAAGAAAGCACGAGTAATTATACTATTATCAGACAAAATAGACTTTAAATGTAAAGAAATCATAAGAGACATAGGACATTACATATTAAATATATAATAAATATATAATATATAATGTTTTATTAATATTATGTAAATAAAAGGGACAATTCAGCAAGAAGAAATATCATAAATGTTTATGCTCCCAATCAAGGAGCTCCAAAGAACATGAGACAGACACTGATAAAACTGAAGGGAGCAATAGATGTTTCAACAATAACAGTAGAAGACTCAATATACTACTCTCCTGTATAGATATAACAACCAGACAAAAGATCAACAAGGAAATAGAGAAGTTAAACCACTTGATGAATGAATTAGACCTAAGAGACATAAACAGGTCGTTATACTCAAACACCAGGATACACATTCTTCTCTAGTGTTCATGGAACATTAACCAGGATAGATCATATGCTGGGGCAGAAAACAGGTCTTTATGAACTTAAAAACACTGAAATTATTCAAAGCACTTTCTCTGATCACAACAAATGAAGCTGGATATCAATAACCACCAAAGAACAAGAACTTTCACAATATGGAGATTAAATAACACACTCTTATACAACAAGTGAGTGGGTCAAAGAAGAAATTGCTAGAGAAATCTGGAGACAAATGAAAATGAGAATACAACATATCAGAAGTTATGGGATGTGGCAAAGGCTGTGCTAGATTTATTGCCCTAAATGCCTATATTTAAAAAAGAAGAAAGAGCAAAAATCAAGGGCTTAACTGCTCATCTGGGGGAACTTGAGAAAGAACAGCAAACTAACACCAATGCAAACAGAAGAAGAGAAATAACAATGATTAAAGCAGAGTTAAATGAATGGAAGAACAAAAGAACAATAGAAAGAATCAATAAAACTAACGTTTGTTCTTTGAGAAAATCAGTAAAATCAATGGGCCACTAGCAAGTCTGACCAAGAAAAAAATAAAGAGGATGCAAATAAACAAAATCAGAAAGGAGAAAGGGTGCGTTACCACAAACCCTGAAGAAATAAAAAAAATCATAAGAGGAGACTATGAACAACTATATGCCAACAAACTAGACAACTTAGATGAAATGGACAAATTGCTGGAAACACAGAAACCAGCTACACTGACTGAGGAAGAAATCAAAGCTCTCAACAAACCACAAATAAAGTCATCAAAAATCTTCCTACAAAGAAAAGCCCAGGGCCAGATGGCTTCACAGGGGAATTTTATCAAACATTCCAAAAAGAACTAACACCAATACGGTGCAAACATTTCAAAAAAATTGGGGAAAAAGGAAGACTACCTAATTCATTTCATGAAGCTAATATCATTTTAATACCAAAACAAGGTAAAGATGCTAAAAGAAAGGAAATCTCCCTAAATGAACATAGATTCAAAAATTCTCAATAAAATACCAGCAAATTGAATCCAAAAACACATTACAAAATTATACATCACAACCAAGAGGAGTTTATACCAGGCATGCAAGGATGGTTCAACAAAAGAAAATCAACTAATGTAATACAGCACATTAACAAATTGAAAGGGAAAATCACAGGATCATTGTGATTGATGCTGAAAAAGCATTTGACAAAATTCAACAAACCTTTCAGATAAAAACATATCAAATGATAGGAACAGAAGGTAACCTCCACAATATGATAAAGGGCATATATGAAAAACTGATAGTCAGCATCATACTCAATACAGAGAGACTGAAAGTGTTCCCCCTAAAATCAGAAATGAAACGAGGATGCCCACATCAACACTATTATTCAAAATTGTACTAAAAGTTCTAGCTATAGAGTAATCAGGCAGGACAAAGAACTTAAAGGCATATAAACTGGAAAGGAAAAAGTAAAACTTTCATTATTTGCAGATCACATGGTAATATACTTGGAAAATCCTGAGAAATCTACCAGAAAGTTACCTGAGGTAATCAACAAATTCAGCAAGGTGGCAGGATATGAAATTAATGTATGAAAATCAGTAATAATTCTATACAGAAGCAATGACCTAACTGAGGAGTCAATTCAGGGAAAAAATTCCATTCAAAATAGCAACTACAAGAAACAAATCCTTTGAAATGAACTTAACTAGGGACGTAAAGGACTTGTACACAGAAAACTACATAACATTGCTAAAAGAAATCAAAGGAGATCTAAATAGGTGGAAAGACATTCCTTACTCATGGATAGGAAGGTTCAATATAGTTAAGACGTCAATTCTACCCAAATTGATCTACAGATTCAACACAGTACCAATCTAAATTCCAACAACCTACTTTGAAGACTCAGAAAAGCTAGTTACAAAATTCATCTGGAAGGGAAAGGGACCTCAAATAGCTAAAAGCATCCTAAAACAGAAGAACGAAGTGAGAGGATAACCACTCCCTCACTTTAAAACCTATTATAAACCCACACTGGTCAAAACAGCATGGTACTGGCACAAAGACAGAAGTACTGACCAATGGAATTGAACTGAGAGTGCAGAAATAGACCACCAAATCTATGGTTAGCTGATTTCTGACAAGGCCCCCAAGTCCACTGAATTGGGACAAAACAGTTTTTTCAATGAATGGGCATGGGAAAACTAAATATCAATAGCCAAACAATGAAAGAGGACCTTACCTTATACCCGATACAAAAATTAACTGAAAGTGAATCAAACACCTAAATATAAGAACTAGCACCATAAAGCTTCTAGAAGAAAATGTAGGGAAACATCTTAAGACCTAGTAACAGGAGGTAGCTTCCTAAACTTTATATCCAAAGCATAAAGCAACAAAAGCTAAAACAGATAAATGGAAACATCCCTAATGCTCATCAACAGAGGAGTGGATTAACAAAATGTGGTATAAACATATAATAGAATATTATATAGCAGTAAGATGAAATGCCATCCTGAAGCACATGACAAAACAGATGATCCTTGAGAACAAAATCCTGAGTGAAATAAGCCAGACACAAAAGAATAGATACTGTATGAATCCACCTTTTTGACCATGGTAAAGGTAAAATCAGAGGCTTATAATACAGACTATAGGGGATTTAGAGATACACAGAAGCTAGAGATGGGTAAACCTAATGAGGTTGAACTCAGATGTATGGGAATAGATAGAAGTAAAGGCAGTTCTCTAGTTGGTCTATAAGTAATATTAAGATATTAAGGGTGAACATGACTGAAAGGGGTTGTATAGACCTATGTGTCCCACTGATTAACACTAGAAATCTAAATAAGTTCTTGCAAGAACAACTTCAAATGTCTGTTATATATACAAAGAGTGTTTACATTCAGGGAATGGGGAAAACTACTATTGTATGCCTTGGGCTATGTTTAACAGAAAAACATCAGCAGTATCACAGCAACAACAGAAAAATAATGGGGGAGGGACAAGAGTTAAGGGGAGGTTTAGATTTCCTATTTGGTGAGGGTGTATTTATTGGTTATCCTTCTCTTGGGAACAATGAAACTATCTAAAATTGAGAGTGTTAATGGACTGTGGACTTTGAGCATTATACATGATGCCTAATGAATGCAGGTGGCTGAAGGATGCACTGACTGAGAAACAGATCTGTGAATGATGGTATATACATATGGTCGAATATTGTACTGCTACAAAAAGGAACAATGTCGTGAGGCATGCAACGATGTGATGAAACTGGGATGTTTGATGAGGCAAAATAAGCCAGAAACAAAAAAACAATTATTGTATGGTCTCCTTTAGAATATGCTTGTGAGAAAACACCGGCCTAGGTCGTAAACTCTTATAGCCGTCCAGAGTGGTAATTATTATTTCTGGAATTTGAGAGGCTGGTTTATATATCTACAACCTGGTATGTAGAGATAAAAATTAGGCCAATCAGGTTGGGATTAAGGTAATTCAGAACACAAGGGTAAGGAAGACATGGTCTATATTTTAGAACCATACCTACCCTTTGAGACCAAAGGAAGAAAGGCTTATTTGGTCTGGAAATGAAATTTTCTGTAGCACATAATGTAACTCAACCTGACTGAATAGCTCATTTGAACAGCTGAAACACAGGGAGCCCAGAATAAGAATGAGGTCCTTTAATCCTGTACAACTTAATGTAATGCCTGGATACATTCCAGAATATATTAAAAAGACAATCAAAAAGTATTGGCAAAGTCCATTGAGGGATGGGAGAAAAACTATGGAACTATTAAACTTTACCATCAGGGAAACTCCTGATACTTACCGTATCAAACATTAGGGACACCCAAATCAATAGGCCAAGCCTTTGATCTTGAGGCTTAATCTTATGAAGCTTATGTACATAGCAGAGGAGCTTGGCCTACCTGTAGGTATGCCTAAGAGTTAATTCTGGAGCACCTCTTCTATTGCTCAGATGTAGCCTCACTCTCTCTAAGCCCAACTCTGCAAGTGAAATCATTGTTCTCTCTGCTTTCTGGGACATAACATCTGGGGTGAGTCTTCCTGGCGGCGTGGGAGATGACTCCCGGGAATGAGTCTGGCCTCAGCACATTGGGGTCAACAATTCTATCCTGACCAAAAAGGGGAAAAGAAGTATAATTAATAAAGTATCAGTGGCTGAGAGAGTTCAAATACAGTCAAGAGGATACTACAGAGGTCACTCTTACACAAGCTTTAGTTATACATTGCTATCTAACATAACGTGCCAAACCCCAACATTCCAGCCAATCCTAAAGAATACCTAGGGCAATATGTAAGACTCCACAAGGGTTTCATGCACTAATGTACTCTCCAGAAACCTACAACTTCCAGATGGGTCCCCGGACCAGATAAGTCCTGAAATCCAGAGGGCCCAGCCTCTCTAGAATGTCAGCTGGTTCCATCTCCCTGCCCCATATTGTTGACAGCCCCTTATATCACGGAAAGGTTAGAATGGCCATAGCCCAAATGCTCTTGGGGAGTGGGATAGAAAGATCAAGGGTGATAGTGGAGTTTTACACAGAAAGTAGGGTTTAACAAATGAATATGAGTGCTGAATCATTTAACTGATATTTCTTTTGGTCTTCTGTATCTTACAGCAGCTAGAAATAAAATTATAAAATTGTGGAATTGTAACCCATACCAAACACTGAAATCTGTTCTATAAGTAATTCTTGTGTTGTGCTTTGAAATTTGTTGCTTTTTTGTATATGTTATTTTTTAAGAAAAAAAATTTTTTTAAGTCTATTGTGATGATAAAAAAAAATATTTATTCCTTCTAGCTTCCTGTATTCTGGAGCAGCTAGGGAGAAAGTTTTGATATAATATTGTGGTGGCCCATGACATACTCTGGGATCTGTCCTGTGGCAGCCTGTTGAGGAGTACTTTGAAAACTGTTGCTTTTTTCTTTCTTTGCTTTGCATATATTTTATGCTATAAAATAAAAGAAGTTTTAAAAATGTGAACAGAGAGAAAGAAGCATTAGAGGAAATGTGAAGAAAGATATATACCTATTTCCTGTTGGGAAGAAAACTAAGAGGTGCAGCGCCTCTGGGTGGCAACCTGGTGATTCCACAGGAGGCTAGGGGTGAAGTTGCCATATGATACTGTAACCCCACTGTTCAGTATATACCTGGAGGAGCTGAGAGTGGGGACACGAATCGACAGTTGCACACTGGTGTTTATGGCAGTAGTGTTCAAGATTCACAATGGATGGAGATGGCCGAAGGTTAGAAATGTAATGGAGAATTGTGGTATGTACATACAACAGACAACTACACTGCTGCAATAAGGAATGAAGTTGTGAGTCATTCAACGAGGTGAATGAAACTTAAGGACAGTATCTGAAAGAAATGTCAGAAATAAAAAGACAAATATTATCATGCTTCATTCATATGGATTAGCTATAATATATACATTCGGAGAATTAAAGTCAAAAGTATGAGTTATCAGATTGGGGCCCATTGTAAAGTATCCTAGATTATGAACTCTTACAGCAGTCACATATAGTCAGAGGTTATAATCGTTATTTCTAAATTCTGAGATATTGAGCTATTTGTGTATAAACTGGATATTCTGTGAAACTTCGGGTCTTTGTGTGACACCTAAGACACAGAGTTAGAGCACTGAAACTATGAAAGTCAGTACTACCCCATACAGCAACTGTTTAAAAACTGAATAAGTGATCAAATTTTGACTACATGTATAAATGAAGCTGATCTGGATAGAACTAAGGCAAATCAAAATAAAGGGTAAAGGATGCTATGTTCCATACTTCAAAACTTCAACTTCTGTGTGAGACCAAAGGGAAAGATGCATATGTGGTACAATTTTATATTTTGGGTAGTGCATTATCTAACTTATCCTGTATGGTCACTTTATTTGAACACCATAATTACACGGAATTTTGAACGGGGCCTGAGGTCTTGTCGGTTTATACAAGTTAGTGTGATGCTCTGATATATCACAGAGTTATTTGCGCAGAGAATAAAAAATATTTGTAAAGTCCTCTTGGGGAACTGGGAAAAAAGGAAGGAAATATTAAACTTCCCCATTTGGGGAATTCCTGATATTCTTGGAAGCAGTGGGGACAAACAATTCAATAGGCGGAGCCTTTGATCTTGGAGTTTGCGCCTATAAAACTTATTCCCGCAAAGGATAGGCTAAGCCTACAGTCATGGGCAGGTTCATGTATCAACTTGGCCAAGTGGTGGAACCTGTTTGTCTGGTTGGGCAAGAGCTGGCTTGTCTGTTGCAATGAGGACACTTCATAGAATTAAATCATGATTATATCAGCTGCATCCATAGCTGATTCCATTTGTAATCAGCCAAGGGAATGTCTTCTGCAATGAACGATACTCAATCAAATCACTGGAAGCCTTTTAAGGAGGAATCAGAAGAGAAAGGCTCTCTTCCTGCTTAAGCTGGAGCCTCTCCTGCGGAGTTCGTCCAGACACTCCATCAGAATCATCGGCTTCACAGCCTGCCCTGTGAATTATGGACTCTGCATTCCCATGGTCACTTTTATAAATTTTATATTTGCGAGTGTTCCCTGTTGATTCGGTTTATCTAGAGAACCCTAACTAATACATCTTGATACCAGGAGTGGTTCTTAAGAAACAGAATCTTAAAAATGGGGTTTTATGAATGGTTTTTGACTCTGACTGGACTCAAAGGCAATAAAATAAGGACTCTGATTCCCATAAGCAGAATGACACTCTCAATCCAAGAGTGAGTTGGCAAAAGAGATAGCCAAAATATCACCATATGATTCTCCTACTACTTCACTTGTATGAAGCCAGGCCCTGGGGGATAATGTTTTTGACACATTTACAGATTTTTGTGGAAATAAGAAGTATAGAGATGTTGCCAGGCTGTTGTTAGATACACTGGCTACATTAAGGAGTGAAAGGGATGGGCTTAAGGCTTCAAACGAGAAGCTGAAGCGCCGTCTGACAGATGTAGAGGCTTCTATGAGTATCCTGAAGGAAAATCTTATTTTCTGTAGCCATAGAATTAAGATCTCTGAAACTCAGATGCAGAATCTTATTGTCAGAGTAGTAACTTTACAATGTAAACTGAAATCTCAACATTGCATGGTGTCTGCCATTAAAGTGAAGGCACTGATTGGAAGGAGTGGGACCCTGAAAAATGGGATGGTGACATATGGATTGATAATGATGTCAGGGGTGAGGCTGAAACCCTAGATCATGCTGAGTCTTCTCTAGATACCTCTGTAATAGTCTGCCCTGAGGACGTAGCCGCCTCATCTCCAGCCTACCTTGAGGAGTTGGCCACTCAACCTCCTACAGAAGGGATTAGCCGTAGAGAGATTAATCCTGGTTCACCAGTTGAAACTGTAAATGAATGCCTTGAAGTAAATGGCTTGGAAGATATTTCTAACTCTTTTCATGACCCATCCCCACCACCCCTCATTTCTTCCAGACCTATATACTAGACTAAAGTCACAACAGGCCCCTAAAGGTGAGGTACAAAGTATCACACATGAAAAAGTACGTTATACTCCAAAAGAACTGTGTGACTTTTCCAATTTATATAGACAGAAATTAGGGGAATATGTGTAGCAATGGATTTTAAGGGTGCAGGATGATGGTGGGAGGAATATAAGGCTGGATCAGACTGAATTTATTGATTTGGGTCCACTAAGCAGAGATTCTGCATTCAATGTTATAGCCTGAGGGGTCAGAAAAGGTATTGTAAGGATGGTTGGTTTAAACATGAATCAAAAGGTGGGTGATGTTACCTGAGGTTGAAATGCCAGAACTGCCCTTGTACAATGTAGATGAGGGGATCCAGAGGCTTAGAGAGATTGGAATGTTAGAGTGGATTTATCATGCAAAGCCTGCTCTTACACCCCAGGAATGTCTGGAGGATGCACCCTTTACCAGAAAAGTGAGAAATAAATTTGTGAGACTAGCACCATCATCCCTGAAGAGCTCTGCAGTTGCACTTCTCTGTAGGTCAGATATTACTGTAGGAACTACTGTCACTGAGCTGGAATCCTTAAACACAATGGGGACGATGGGATCCTGAGTTGGCAGAAGCCTGGTGGTAGCACTTAATCACCAAAGACAGGGTAGACGTGGCTATTTTAATAGACAGCAAACTCAAAGCAGGAGTCAAAATTATATGACTCGCAGAGATTTGCGGTACTGGCTAATAAATCATGTGGTACCTAGAAATACAATAGAAAGGCAGTCTACTAAATTCTTGTTCGAGCTATATAAACAAAAGAGTTCTAGGTCAAGTGAACAGAAGTCTAACCTGAATTACAAAAACACAGAATAATGGCCACTTAATCAATTTCCTGACTTGAGACAATTTACAGATCCAGAGCCCCTTGAACGAAGGGGAAGCCAGGTCCCTTTGGGGGAGAACTCTGTTACACTGCCACAAATTTATCCTGTTAATCTTTCTCCAAGCCTTTCCCAAGGAGGCCAACGGCCCTTTACTAGGGTAACAGTGCATTGGAGAAAAGGAAATGATCAGATATTTCTGGAATTATTAAACACTGATTCAGAAGTGACATTAATTCCAGGGGGCCCAAAACATCACTCTGCTCCACCAAACAGAGTGGGCGCTTATGGAGGCCAGGTGATCAATGGAGTTTTAGCTCAGGTCTGCCTCACAGTGAGTCCAGTGGGTTCAGGGGCCCACTGTAGTTATTTCCCCAGTTCCAGAATGTATAATTGGTATTGACATACTGAGCAAATGGCAGAATCCCCATACTGGCTCTCTAACTCATGCAGTGAGGGTTATTATGGTGGGAAAGGCAAAGTGGAAGCCACTAGAACTGCCTCTAACTAGCAAAATAGTAAATCAGAAGCAATACTGGATTCCTGGAGGGATTGCAGAAATTACTGCCACTCTTAAGGACTTGAAGGATGTAGGGGTGGTGATTCCCACCACATCCCATTTGACTCTCCTATTTGGCCTGTGCAGAAAACAGATGGTTCTTGGAGGATTACAGCAGATTATTGTAAGTTCAACCAGGTGGTAATTCCAATTGCAGCTACTGTTCCAGATATGGTATCATTGCTTGAACAAATCAGTACATCTCCTGGTACCGGGTATGCAGCTAATGAGCCGGCAAATGCTTTTTCCTTGATAGCTGTTAGTAAGGACCACCAGAAACAGTTTGCTTTCAGCTGGCAAGGTCAGCAGTATACTTTCACTGTGCTAATTCAGGGGTATATCAACTCTCCAGCCCTATGTCATAATCTTGTCCGCAGGGATTATGATTGTTTCTCCCTCCCACAAGACATCACACTGGTCCATAATATTGATGATATCATGTTGACTGGACCTAGTGAGCAAGAAGTAGCAACTACTCTAGACTTATTGGGAAGGCATTTGCATGTCAGAGGATGGGAGATAAATCAACAAAAATACAGGGGCCTTCCACCTCAGCAAAATGTCTAGGTGTCCAGTGGTGTGGGGCACGTTGAGATATCCCTTCTAAGGTGAAGGATAAATTGCTGTATCTGGCCCCTCCTATGACCAAAAAGCAGGCACAATGCCTAGATGGTCTCTTTGGATTTTGGTGACAACATATTCCTCATTTGGGTGTACTACTCCAGCCCATTTATCAAGTGACCAGAAAAGCTGCTAATTTCGAGTGGGGACCTGAACAAGAGGAGGCTCTGTGACAGGTCCAGGCTGCTATACAAGCTGTTCTGCCACTTGGGCCATATGATCCAGCAGATTCAATAGTGCTGGAAGAGCCAGTGGCAAATAGAGAGGCTGTATGGAGCCTTTGGCAGGCCCCTATAGGAGAATCACAACGCAGACCCTTAGGATTTTGGAGCAAAGCCTTACCATCTGCTGCAGATAACTACTCTCCTTTTGAGAAACAGCTTTTGGCCTGCTACTGGGTCTTAGTAAAGACTGAACGCTTAACCATGGACCACCAAGTTGCCATGAGACCTGAGCTGCCTATCATGAGCTGGGTGTTGTCTGACCACCAAGTCATAAATTTGGGGGTGTGCAGCAGCACTCTATTGTAAAATGGACATGGTATATATCAGATAGGGCCAGAGCAGGTCCTGAGGGCACAAGTAAGTTACATGAAGAAGTGGCCCAAATGCCCATGGTCTCCACTCCTGCCACATTACCTTCTCTTTCCCCAACCAGAGTTATGGCCTCTTGGGGAGTTCCTTACAGTGAACTGACGGACGAAGAGAAAACTCAGGCCTGGTTTACAGATGGTTCAGCATGATTTGCAGGTACCACCTGAAAGTGGACAGCTACAGCACTACAACCCCTTTCTGGCGTGTCCTTGAAGGAGTGGTGAAGGGAAATCCTCCCAGTGGGTAGAACTTTGAGCAGTACACCTGGTTATTAATTTTGCTTAGAAGGAAAACTGGCCAGAGGTGCATTTGTATACTGACTCATGGGCTGTTGCTAATGGTTTGGCTGGATGGTCAGGGACTTGGAAAGACCATAATTGCAAAATTGGTGACAAAGAGGTCTGGGGAAGAAGTATGGGGATAGACCTTCCTGAGTGGGCTAAAAACATGAATATATGTGTCCCATGTGAATGTGCACCAGAAGGTGACTTCAGCAGAGGAAGGTTTTAATAATTAAGTGGATAAGATGACCCGTTCTGTGGATACCCAGCAACTCCTGTCATTGCCCAATGGACTCATGAACAAAGTGGTCATGGTGGTAGGGATGGAGGTTACGCATGGGCTCAGCAACATGGACTTCCATTGACCAAGGCTGACTTGGCTACAGCCACTGATGAGTGCCCAATCTGCCAGCAGCAGAGACCCACACTCAGCCCCTGATATGGCACCATTTCCCGAGGTGACCAGCCAGTTACATGGTGGCAGGTTGATTACATTAGACCACTTCCTTCATGGAAAGGGCAGTGATTTGTTCCAACTGGAAAAGACACACACTCTGGATATGGGCTTGCTTTCCCTGCAAGCAATGCTTCTGCCAAAACCACCATCCATGGGCTTACAGAATGCCTTATCCATCATCATGGTATTCCACATAGCATTGCTTCTGCTCAAGGTACATACTTCACAGCAAATGAAGTGCAGGAATGGACACATGCTCATGGAATTCTCTAGTCTTACCATACTCCCCATCATCCAGAAGCAGCTGGATTGATAGAATGGTGGAATGGCCTTTTGAAAACTCAATTACAGTGCCAACTAGGTGGCAATACCTTGAAAGGTTGGGGTAATGTTCTCCAGGAAGCTGTATATGCTCTGAATCAGTGTCCGCTGTATGGTGCTGTTTCTCCCATAGACAGGATCCATGGGTCAAGGAACCAAGGGGTGGAAATGGGAGTGGCACCACTCACTTACCCCTAGTGATCCACTAGGAAAATTTTTGCTTCCTGTCCCTGTGACCCTGAGTCTGCTGTTCTACGGGTTTTAGTTCTAGAAGGGGGAGCGCTTCTACCAGGAGAAACAACAATGATTCCATTGAACTGGAATCTAAGACTGCCACCTGGTCACTTTGGGCTACTCATGCCCCTGGATCAACAAGCCAAGAAGTGGATTGCACTGTGATTGACCCTGACTATCGGGGGAAATAGGACTGCAAATACACAATCGAGGTAAAGAAGAGTTTTCTTGGAATATAGGAGATGTCCTAGGGCGTCTTTTAGTACTACCATGCCCTGTGATTAAAATCAATGGAAAACTGCAACAGCCCAATCAAGGCAGGACCACCAATGGGTATGAAAGTTCAGGAATGAAGGTTTGGGTCACCCCACCAGGCAAAGAACCACAGCCAGCTGAAGCACTTGCTGAGGGTAAACGGAAGATGGAATGGGTAGTGAAGAAGGTAGTGAGTGATAAATAAGAACTATGACCACATGATTAGTTACAGAAACGAGGACTGTGATGTTGTTTTGTTTCTGTTATACTATTTAAGTTATAAGATATCAAGTTTAAGAATGAATATTACCCACGGACTTGCACCCTATTCTGGAGAGAGTTAATATGTGTCCAGTTATATGCAGAACAGTTGAATATTGTTAGGTGAAATTTTTAAAAAATGCGTGTTTTAATGTTTTTTATTTAGAAATTAGGTATGGTTTAAGGTGATATATACAGCTGCCAAGTTGACAAGGGGTGGACTGTCATTGTCAGCTCCATGTGTCAACTTGGCCAAGTGGTGGTACCTGTTTGTCTGGTTGGGAAAGTGCTGGCTTGTGTGTTGCAATGAGGACATTTCATAGAATTAGATCTTGATCACATCAGCTACATCCACAGCTGATTCCATTTGTAATCAGCCAAGGGGAGCGTCTTCTGCAATGAGTGATGCTTAATCTAATCACTGGAAGCCTTTTAAGGAGGATTCAGAAGAGAAAGGCTCTCTTTCTGCTTTGGCTGGTGAGCCTCTCCTGTGGAGTTTGTCCAGACCCTCCATCAGAATCATCAGCTTCACAGCCAGCCCTGCAGATTTTGGACTCTGCATTCCCATGGTCATGTGAGACACTTTTATAAATTTTATATTTGTGAGTGTTCCCTGTTGATTCAGTTTCTCTAGAGAACCCTAACTAATACACCTACTTACAATTATCTTTAAGAGTCACCCCCAGGGAATCTCTTTTGTTGCTCAGATGTGGCCTCTCTCTCTAAGCCAACTCAACAGGTGAACACACAACTCTCCCCCAAAGCTTACATGAGACATAACTACCAGGAATGTAAATCTCCCTAGCAATGTAGAACAGAACTGCTGGGATGAGCCGGGACTGAGTATCAAGGGATTGAGAAACTGTCTTGACCAAAGAAGGGAAGAAAGAAGTGAGACAAAATAAAGTTTCAGTGGCTGAGAGATTTCAAACAGCGTGAAGACTTTATCCTGGAGTTTATTCTTATGCATTATATAGATATCCTACTTTAGTTTATGGTGTTTTGCAGTGGCTAGAGAGAAGTACCTGAAACTGCTGAGTTGTTGTTCCAATAGCCTTTATTCTTGAAGGCAACTGCCTAACTATATAGCTTTTACAATGTGACCATGGGGTTGTATAAACCTCGTGTCTGATTCTTTTTCTCAAGTGATTCAAATGTTCCAATAATCGTCATGATTATGAATGTACAATTATGTGGTTATATTGTGAAACATTGATTGTATACTATGGATGGACTGTATGTGCATGAAGATTTCTAAATTAAAAAAAAATTTTTTTAAGTGAGTGAATGGGGAAAGTGAAAAAGGGTGCTCTCTCGAAAACAAAGGTTATAGGTCTCGCCCCTAATTAGTAGAAAGTCTGAAATCTGAAGTGTGGCCTCCATAAGAATGGGACAGTATCTTCCAATTAAGAGGGATGCATCCCAACACTGGGCATTTAATAAAATCTTAAAAGGGAGAGTCAAACCCAAGTGTCATCAAAAAGACTATCTTGGTTAAATTAACTACTATTGTCTATTCCCTATCTATATCCTCAACCTACCAACTAAATTCGGTTAACATGACCTTATGATTTTATTTTAAGTCATAGACATTTGGAACATTGATATTGCTTGTTCCTCTTTCAACTCAGAGACAACCTCTTTCAAATCAGAGACAAAGGAACTGAAGTCCAAAGAGGCTAAGACACTCACCCGTGGTCACAAACTTCATCAGGAGCAGAAACAAAATTAAAATCTACATTTCCTGGAACCAATAATTCCTCTATTCCCTACACCATCTGTTGGGGATTAAATAAAAACAGGTTCAAGTCCTAACTCCCCAGTCCTACAAACATGAACCCATCTGTAAACTGGATCTTTGATGATGTTCTTTAGTTAAGATGTGGCCAAACTAAAAGATGCTTACCATTAGCACTTTTTTTGTTTTGTTTTTGATTTTTAAAAAAGTCCTACTCATTAGAGAATTCCTGACCTATTATAATGTTAACTTTCAAATCGATTTCCTATCAGTTTTAGATATTTAACCTCTTATTTCTGTTCATTACATTCACTAAAACTCCTTAAAATGTTTACTGCCTCCAAAACAACTCATTCAACTGTCTAAAAACAAAAAACACAAAGTAAATTAACTAGAAAATAATTTTCTCAAATTGCAAGCGTATATAAACTAAACCACTCAAACAAATGTATCAAAACACTTAACAAATACAAAATAAAAATGCATTCATTACTGTTTTTTTAATCAACCGTTCCTGGGCTAACAAATTTATCACAATAGCTTCATCTCAAGAATATAAGCATAAAAGAAACAAAATGTCCTTTATTTGATGTCACAGTAAACAGGCATTATAAATCTCAAGTTAATACGCTTTAAATTGTTAATTTATCTGATATAAAAACATTCTTCACTTTCATAAATCCCACTGATTAAATAAATCTAACTTGTTAATGAAATAAAATTACCAAAATGTATTCACACTGACAACCATCAATTAGTTGTCATCAGTTTTCTTTTAGGGTAAGGGTGGAATTAGGGCAACTGGAGGAGGTACAGAATCTTTGTCACATAAAAACATTTTAGTCTATTCCACACCTGAAATGTGTAAATCAGAAATTTTTGCTATTAGCCTACATTTAAAAATAAAAAGTACAAAGAATGATCTTAATTTTCCTGAGGAAACACAGTGTTAAATAAACCATGATCGAGCGGGCCACAGTGGCTCACTCAGCAGGCAAAGTTCTCGCCTGCCATGCCAGAGACCCAGGTTGGATTCCTGGTGCCTACCCATGCAAAAATAAAAATAAAATAAAATAAATAAATAAATATAACCGTGATCTAGTTGTTTAAAATATTTTTCATAACTTTCACATTTGGCTGCCAGTGACTTATAAAAAGACATTTCATTGATGTAAACTAAATTTAGATTCTATAATTTATATATAAATTAATATTCTTGCAAAGGCCAAGAATAGTCATGACACTTCTTAAGAAGAATTAAGTAGGAACAATTTACCAAATATCAAACAGTAATTAAGAGAGGATAGTATCAGCATGTTCACATAATCAGACAAGTGAAACACAATCGAAAGCCCCTATAAAAAAGTCAAACATAGGTGGTGTAAGGATAGCTCCACGGTAGAATACTAGCCTGCCATGTGGGAGACATGGGTTCAATCCTCAGGTATTTTAATTTAAGGGGTATTTGAACTATGCCCATTCTAAATTTTTCATGTTGGTTCAGGGAGTGGATAATATAGAGTAGGGGGATATAACTAGTTAATATTCTTTGTGAGGCTGGCCCCTCTGGATTTCAGGACTTTTCTAACCTAGGAATCCATCTGGACATATAGGTTTCTAAAAGGTAAATTTAGTACATGAAACATTGTACAATCTCAAATAAAGCCCTAGATGCTTTTTAAAGTGCTTTTGGTTGGGGTTTGGAAACTAGATTAATAATTATTGCTATAATTAGCAATATCTAGTTGCACCTAGAGTGACAGTGGCATACAAAATAGACCCTTGATTCTATCTGAACTCTTTTGGCCATGGATACCATATTTTGTTCCATTTCTTTTTCCCCTTCTGGTCAGGAAGGCATTGTCGATTCCACAGTGCCAGGGCCAAATCAGCCCTAGGAGTCATGTCCCACGTTTCCAGGGAAACTTTCACCCCTGGATGTCATATCACATGTAGGGGGAAGTATAATGACTTTTCTTGCAGAGTTGGGCTTAGAGAGAGAAAGGCCACATCTGAGCAACAAAAAAAGTTTTCTAGAAGTAACTCTTAGGCATAACTATGGGTAGACTTAGCTCTTTCACTACACAAATACACTTCCCAAGAACATGCATCAAGATCAAGGACTTGGCCTATTGACTTGGGAAACTCTAATGTTTGAGACAGTATCAGGGGATAAGCTTTACCCTTCCATGCATTAAGGTTTTTTAGATGAGCTACCCAGACAAGTTGAGTTAGATTATATGCTAAAGAAAATTTCTCTTCCTTTGGCTGCATACAAGTAGGTAAACTTCTAAAATACTGACAATGTCATCCTTAACCCTGTATTCTGATTTACCATAGTCCCAAATCGATCAGCTCCGTTCTTATTTCTAATTGAAGACTGATATCTTTATCAGTTTCTTTAACTGCTGTTTTATGTAGCAATACTGCTTTTCAGAACTGCAGAACTCCAAATCTGAGTCTTAGGTGTCACACAGGTAGCTAAAGTTCCAGGGACATACCAGGCTGTACATATATAGCACAACATCTCAAAATCTAGAAATAACTTTTACAGCTCCAGACTAAATGTCACTGCTATAAAACCTTACAATCTAGACCCCAATAAGTCTCTTACAAAAGAGACCATACGGTATTTGTTCTTTTGTTCCTGGCTTATTTTGCACATGATGTCCCCAAAGTTCATTCACCTCATTGCATTCGTCACAACTTCATTCTTTTCTGAAGCCACACAATAACCCATCATGCGTATACACCAAGGTTTGCCATTTTACTTCTCAGTGAATGTATAATGTCCACAGACAACTATCCATGTTTCACATTCTCCTCATTTAGTTGTACAATCATCAACACTCTCAACTTAACACATTTCATTGCTCTGAAGAGAAAAACAATAAACACACCCTCACCAAAAAGAAAATCCAAACCGCCCCTTAACTCTTGTCCTTCCCCCCTTCCCAATTATTTATCCTTAGTATTGCTGTGGTTCTTCCTGTTAAATATAGACCATGATCTGCAATAATAGTTTCCCCCCCTAGACTCCCTTATAATTTATTCTTTGTACAAGACTCATACCTTTGAGGTTAGTTCATGAAAGAAATAATTTATATTTGTAATGTTAATCATTGGGATATAACCCCATTCAATCATGTTCAGTCTCATTATGGCAATATTACTTATAGACCTGTGGTAGTTAGATTCAGGTGTCAATTTGGCTAGTTGGAGGTGTCTAGTTATACTGTTATGGACATGAGCCAATGGCATGTGAAACTCACCTGCTGATGATTACATCTGCAATCGGCTAGGAGGCGTGTCTGCTGCAATGAATGATGTTTGAGTTAATTAGCTGGTGCTTAAATGAGAAAGCTCAACGTAGCACAGCCTAAGCAGCTCAGAATACATCATCTCAGCAGTCACAGCTCAACCCAGGCCTTTGGAGATACAGAAAGGAATCATCCTGGGGAAAGTTGTTGGAACCCAGAGGCTTGGAGGGAAGGCCAGTAAAGATCACCCTTGCGCCTTCCCACATAAGAGCCTCAGTTGAAAGTTAGCTGCCTTTCCTCTGAAGAACTATATGTTAACTAAATAAATCCCCTTTTACTGAAAGTCAGTCCATCTCTGGTGTGTTGCATTCCAGCAGCTAGCAAACTAGAACAGACCCATTAATGAACTGCCTTCACTTCTGTCCATTCCTGCACATTTAAGTTCAACCCCATGAGCTAACTGTTCACCCATCTCTAACTTTTGTGCTTCTCTAGCCCACTATATTCTATATTCTAAACCTCTGAGTTTACCTTCACCAAGGTCATAATAGCAAAATCATACAGTATCTATCCTGTTGTGACTGGCTTATTTTACTCAGCATTATGTCCTCAAGATTAATTCCACTGAGTGATATGCTTCAGGGCCTCATTATGTCTTTATTGCTGCATAATATTGCATCATATGTATGTACCAAATTTTGTTTAGCCACTCATCTGTGACAAGCACTTGGATTGTTTCCATCTTTTGGCAATTGTGAATAATGCCAATATGAACATTGGTGTGCAAATGTTGTTTATGTCACTGCCTTCAGCTCTTCTGGGTACATATCAAATAGTGGCATTGCCAGGCCATAGGGCAAATCGATATTTAGTTTTCTAAGATGGTGCCAAATTGTTTTCCATAGAGGCTGTATCATTACACATTCCCACCAGCAGTGCATAAGTGTTCCAATTTCTCCATATCCTCTCCAACTTTTGTAGTTTCCTGTTTAAGAGCAGCCATTTTTATATTTGTGAGGTGATATCTCATTGTACTCTTGATCTGCATTTCCCTTATAGCTAATGAAAATGAGTATCACTTCATGTGTTTTTAAGTCATGTGTATTGGCTCTTCAGAAAAATGTCTATTCATATCTTTAGCCCATTTTATAATTTAGTTGTTTGTTCTTTTGTTGTTGATTTGTATGATGTCTTTATGTATTACAGGATATCAAACTTTTACCGGTACATGATTGCCAAATATTTTATCCCATTGAGTTGGCTGCTTCTTCAGCATTTTGACAATTCCTTTGAAGGACAGAAACATCTCCTTTGAGGAGTTCCCATTCATCCATTTTTTTTTCTTTTGCTCCTTGTGCTTTGGGTATAAAGTTTCGGAAGCTACCTCCCATTACTAGGTCTTGAAGATGTTTCCCTAGATTTTCTTCTAGGAATTTTATGGTACTGGCTCTTATATTTAGGTCTTTGATCCACTTTGAGTTAATTTTGTATACAATATCAAGTAGGGTCCTCTTATATTCTTTTGGCTATTGCTATCCAGTTCTTCCATGACCATTAATTGAAAAGAATATTTCATCCCACTTCAGAGGATTTGGGGACCCTGTAGAAGACCAACTGACCACAGATTTGGTCGTCTATCTCCACATTCTTGATTTGATTCTGACCTTTGTGCCAGTATCATGCTGTTTTGATCACTTCGCTTTATAATAAGCTTTAAAATCAGGAAGTGTCAGTCCTCCCACTTCATTCTTCTTTTTTAGGATATTTTTAGCTATTTGAGCGCTCTTTCCCTTCCAAATGATTTTAAGTACATTTCCGAGTCTCCAAAGTAGGTAGTTGGAATTTTGATACATATTGCATTGGATCTATTGATCAATTTGCATAGAATTAACATCTTAATTATATTTTAACCTTCCTTTCTATGAGCAGGGAATGTCTTTCCACCTACTTAAATGATCTTTGATTTCTTTTAGCAACATTACATAGTTTTCTGAAGTCAGGCCCTTTGTATCCCTGGTTAAGTTCATTCCTAGATACTTGATTCTTTTGGTTTCTATTTTGATGGAGTTTTTTCCTTAATTGTCTCCTCAGTTAGGTCATTGCTTGTGTATACAAACATTACTGATATTTGCACGCTGATCTTGTATCCCACCACTTTGCTGAATTTATTAGTTAAAGAAGCACTGTCATAGATTTATGAGGATTTTCTAAGTATAGTATCATATGATCTGCAAATAATGAAAATTTTACTTCTTTTCCAGACTGGATGCCTTTTATTTCTTTTTCTTGCCTGGCTGCTCCAGCTAGAATTCTAGTACAGTGTTGAATAATAGTGGTGACAGAGGCCATCTTTGTCTCATTCCCCATCTTAGAGAATAGGCTTTCAGTCTCTCTGCATTGACTATGATGCTGGCTATAGGGTTTGTATATGTCTTTTAACATATTGAGGTGCTTCCTTTAATTTCTACCTTTTGAAGTGCTTTTATCAAAAGAGGATGCTGAATTTTGTAGAAGGCCTTTTCAGCAACAATCACGATGATCATATGATTTTTCCCTTTCGATTTGTTAATATGCTGTACTACACTGACTGGTTTTCTTATGTTGACCTACTCTTGCATTTCTGGTATAAAGCCCACATGACAGTGGTGTATAATTCTTTTAACATATCATTGGATTTGATGTGCTAGTATTTTGTTGAGAATTTGGCATCTATAGTCATTAGGGAAATGGGTTTGTAGCGTTCTTTTCTTGGAACATCTTTACCCAGTTCTGGTATTAGAGTGACATTAACTTAATGAAATGAGTTACATATTATTTCTTTTTCCTCAGTTTTAGGAAAAGTTTGAGCAGGATTGATGTTAGTTGTTTTTGAAATGTCTGATAAAATTCCCCTGTGAAGCCATCTGGCCGTGGGCTTTTATTTGTAGGAAGACTTTTTATGATTGATTCGATGTCTTTACCTGTAATTGGTTTGTTGAGATCTTCTATTTCCTTCCAAGTTAGTGTAGCTTGTTTATGTGTTTCTAGGAAGGTATCCATTTCATCTAAGTTGTCTAGTTTTTTTGGTCTATAGTTGCTGTGCTGGTTTGAAATGATGTATGTACCCTAGAAAAGCCATGTTTTAATCCTAATCCCATTTTGTAAAGGCAGTTGTTTCTTCTCATCTCTATTCAGCATTGCATTGAAACTGTAATCAAATCATCTTGCTGGAGATGTGATTTAATCAAGAGTGGTTGTTAAGCTGGATTAGGTGGAGGTGTGTCTCCACCCATATGAGTCAGTCTTGATTAGTTTCTGAAATCCTATAAAAGAGGAAACATTCTGGAGAATGAGAGAAATTCTGAGAGAGCAAAACAACGCAGCCACGAGAAGCAGAGTCCATCAGCCAGCAACCTTTGCAGATGAAGAAGGAAAATGCCTCCCAGGGAGCTTCATGAAACAGGAAGCCAGGAGAAGACACTAGCAGATACCCTGTGTTTGTCATGTGCCCTTTCAGATGAGAGAGGAACTCTGACTGTGTTCACCATGTGCCCTTCCACTTGAGAGAGAAACCCTGAACTTCATCAGCCTTCTTGAACCAAGGTATCTTTCCCTGGATGCCTTTCCCTGGATGATATTTCTATAGACTTGCTTTAATTGGGGCATTTTCTCGGCCTTAGAACTGTAACCTTGCACCATATTAAATTTCCCTTTTAAAAAGTCATTCCATTTCTGATATATTGCATTCTGGCAGCTAGCAAACTAGAACAGTTGTTCATATTATCCTCTTATGAGTTTATTTCTTTAGTGCCCATGGTAATGACCTCCTCCTCATTTCTGACTTCATTTATTTGCATCCTCTCTCTTTTGTTTTTTGTCAGCTTAACTAGTGGTTCATCAATTTTATTGATTTTCTCAAGGAACCAACTTTTGCTTTTATTGATTCTTTCTATTGTTTTTTCTTCTCCAAATCATTTATTTCTGCTTGATCTTTGTGTCTTTTTTTTTTTTTTTAAATAATGAACTTGGACACTGTGCCAGTTTGAAAGGATCATGTACCCTAGAAAAGTCATGTTTTAATCCTGATCTATCTTGTGGAGGCAGCCTTATTTTTTAATCCCTATTCAGTACTGTAGATTGGGAGTTTGATTAGATTATCTCCACAGAGATGTGACTCACCAATTGAGTATTAATCACTGAAATAGATGTGACTCCACCTATTTGAGGCGGGTCTTGATTAGTTTACTAGGAATCCTTTAAAAGAGGAAACTTTTTTGAGAGAGCCAGGAGATCCAGCAGAACCATGAGAACCACAAGAGCCCATGGAGCCGGAGACCTTTGGAGATGAAGAAGGAAAACTCCCCCAGGGGGGGCTTCATGAAACAAGGTGCCTAGAGAGAATGTTAGCAGACCTTGTCATGTTGTCATGTTCACCGTGTGTCTTTCCAGTTGAGAGAGAAACCCTGAACTTCATCAGCCTTTCTTGAGTGAAAGTAACCTCTTGTTGGTGCCTTAATCTGGACATTTTTATAGACTTGCTTTAATTGGGACATTTCCATGGGCTTAGAGCTATAAACTTGCAACTTAAATTTCCCCTTTTAAAAGCCATTCTGTTTCTGGTATATCACATTCCTGCAGCTAGCAAAGTACAACAGACCCTTTTCTCACATTTAAGACTGGCGGGTATCACAAATGTTAAAATAATGAAATATCCTCCCACAACCACCGGACCGCCCATGATCCAACAATGAAAGGCATAGGTAAGGTCATTAGGTTCAGTTACAGTGCTATGATTGGCATCCATTCCAACCAATCACTGCCAAGCAACAGAAGTGGTTTCGAATTTTTACTACCACTTTGTTCACACTACACACAAGTATCTTTTCCAGGTGTCAGGAATATGAGAGGCAAAATGATAATACCTTTAGAAGAAAATATAGGAAAGTATCTTCATAACCTCATAATAAGAAAGAATTATTTAAATAGAATTTAAAAATGACAACCCATAAAGTCTGTAAATACATACAACTACAGAAAATAAAGAATAAAATGAACATTAAATATACATAAAATGTCTGTATATAGAAGGCAGCATAAAGAGAGTGGGAGAAAAGTACTTTCAACTTGCTTACAAAAATAAAGGACTAGATACAATATCAAAGTAAAATCAATATTTTCTGTACTATACTACTTTAACTTTTATGTCCAGTTTACTCAAACACCATAAGTGTATGGAACCTTCAATAGGGAGGGAGCTCTTGTTGGTTTGTATAGGTTAGTGTGATGCCCTGATGGATCCCAGAGTAATCTGGGCAGAAGATAAAGTATTTGCAAAGTTCCCTTGAGGAACTGGGGAAAACATGGAAATATAAAACTTTCCCATATGGAGAAGACCCAATATTTTCGCAAGCATATGGGACTACCAATTTAATAGGCCAAGCCTGCGATGTTGGGGCTTGTTTTTATGAAATTTATTCCTGCAAAGGGGAAGCTAAGCTTACTTATAATTATGTCTTGGAGTCACACCCCAAAGAACTTCTTTTGTTGCTCAGATGTGGTCTCTTCCTCAAAGCCAACTCCTGAGGTGAACTCATTGCATGCCCCCTTACATGGGACATGACTCCCAAGGGTGTAAATCTCCCTGACAATGTGGGGTATGACTCCCAGGGATGTGCGTGGCCCTGGAATTGTGGGATTGTGAAAGCATTCTTGACCAAAAGGGGGAAGAGAAATGAAACCAAATAAAGTCTCAGTGGTTGACAGATTTCAAATAGAATTGAGAGGTCATTCTGGAAGTTATTCTTATGCAGTATCTAAATATCCCTTTTCAGTTTTTGGTGTACTGGAGTAGGGAAGGGGAAATGCCTGAAACTGGTGAACTAAAACCCAATACCCTTGATTCTTGAAGATTCTAAAATTATATAGCTTTTATAGTGTGACCATGTGATTGTGAAAACCTTCTAACTGGCCCCTCCCCACCCTTTAACCAGTATATAGACAGATGAGTAAGGAAATAAAGACAAAGAATAAATAAATATAGGTAGGGTACGGAATATGGAATGTTTGGAGTGTTTTTTGTTTTGTTGTGTTTTTTAATTTTAATGTTTATTTTATTTTTATTTTCATTGTTTATGGAGTAAAGTGCTCAAAAACCAAATGTGACGATGAATACACAACTATATGATGACACTGTGGACCAGCGATTGTAAATGCTAGATGATTATGTGGTGTGTGACTACAGTTCAACAAAATTGCATTTAAAAAAGTAGTTAGTTTACTTAGTAAAGTTGAAAATGTGGGTACATTATTACCCATAAATTCCATTCTCACGAATATGCCACAGAGAAATTCTTCATGTGTGCACCAGGATTTTATACAAAAGTGTTCACAGAGACACTACTTAAAACAGCCAAATACTAAAAATATACCAATTTCCAACAAAAGACAAATGAATAATCACTACGATGTGCTTACTATGGACCATGCAGCTGTGAAACTGAACGAACTACAGCAGTAGGGATGAATTTTATATACAGGGATGAAGGGATACAAGTCATGAAAGAACATATTCAATAATGATGCTAGCCCTGGTCTGATATGACAGCTGCTCCCACCACTCCTGATCCCTTTTCCTGCTCTACTTTTTTCCATAGCTCTTATCACCTTCAGACATGTCATATATTCTTTAATTATTATGCTTGCTATTTACTGACTGTCTTCTCAGTCACATTCTAAGCTCTTTATGAATAAGTTTTTGAAATTCTGTTATTCACAGATATAGTTGAAGTACCTAAAACACTGCCTCATACAGAGGATGTACTCAGTAAATACTTGTTGAATGACTTAGAATGATTCCCATTACATATAGTTCAAAGACAGGAAAAGGTAAACAATTATTAGTGGTGCATGTAGATAGTAAAACTATAAAAAAAAAAAAGCTCAGCTAATGACTATAATACAATTCACAGTAAGAGTAACCTCTAGGGAAGGGAGGGCAAATGTGATGTGGAGGGGCTCACAAGAAATTTCTCTATCTTAATCTGGACGTGAACATAAACACAGACACATGCACACATATATGTATATGCAAACACACACATACAATATAGGTCAGAATAAGAAAAACTATTCTTAAAAACAACCTTAACTCTTTTCTTCCCACCCATCCCCAGCTCACCAATATAAAGTCAGGTAATAACTAGAATAGTTCATGCCTCATAACAGTGATAAACTCTGTCTAGGAATCTGACAGAAATTCCAAGATTTGCACTGATTCTATCACACTACTTCCACTTGAAATGGAACCAATCAGATATCAAGTAATAATTAACAGAAGAAAATAAAAGTTTTCACCTCAAAAGACATCAATAGAAAAAACTAATTCCAAGTGTCACTTGCCAGATATATCTTAATTTTGGATTTAGGATATACATCATATATACCTGTATGCTGCCAAACTCAACGTTCTCATAATGGAAATGTGCACATTCAGCCATCTTCGGAAAGTGGCCCTTGGTAAACGGTAACCTGAAGTACATGAAAATAAATCAGTAAAAAAACAAGATACTAGAATAATCAAAATAATAAGCCTAAAGGGAAAACATGGTAGGTTTCAAGAGTTCACGCAAACAAAAATGTTCAATAAGCGCATGCGCCTGAGCACACATACCCATCAAAATCCTTTCAGAGGTACACTGAAGCAAACAAAAATTACATTTAGTGCATAGTTCAAAGCCAAACAAACAAAAAACATCACTATATTCTCCTAATCTTGACCCAAGTCAATGTCTCCTAATCTTGACCCAAGTACAACAAAGGTGTACTCTCAGGGAATGTTATGGAAACTAATTGTAAACAGCCAGCTTCTAACCAGAAGTAGCACTGCCACTACAAAATATAAAACTAGCTTTTACCTGTGAATGTTGTCACAGCCCATCAGTCCTGGATTAGTGGATCTGGGTGCAAAATAAACATTTTTATCCTTTTCTTTTCTCCACTTAGAAATGAATCAAAGCTATCTAACCCTCTACAGGAGAAAAGGCTTTTCTGGTTAAAACGTAAACAAAATGCCTTCAGATATTTCCCTTAACAGTCAACTACTGATGTTCATTTCAAGCTTCTCAAAGGCTGAGATACAGCAAACTCATAACTCAAATAACAATGAATTGAATTTTCTAAATGAATGAGAACACACAATAAAGGCACCAAGAAGGACATACTTGATCATTCTGTAAAACAAATGCAATCTAATAGACAATGATGTCAGCTGGATCAAGACCAAGAATAAAGTATATTTTTAGACAAGAGACAATCTGAAGACCTATTCTGCTAAATGCTGAGACCCAATTTAAGTATTAATGGCATAATTAAATGTATGGACAGTAAGAATCTATGCAGTAAGGAATTTAAATAAAACCTCTACAAGAACTAATTAACTGATTTTCATTTAAATTAACTGATTTTCATTTGAGGGAATTTATTTAAAACCGACTATAAAACTATTACTTACTTTTTCACATGTTTAACCTTCATACTGGCTGTACTACTACATGTCTTAAGAGTAAGGTCTCCAGGAATCTCTGGAACATCTGCTCCTCTTGCCTTGAAAAAAATAAAGACAGAAGATTTATTACTCTTCCTTTATATTAATACTTTTTTAAAAAGAACATTTTAGCTAATTTTACTGGCTCTCATGACTTCCTACCACCAAGAATGCATACTAATTTAATAATCTCTTCTGAAATCATAATTCATTTGAGTTTTACTTCTTAAGAATGAGGGAAAAGTCACCTAATTTAAATATTTAGCTTAATGTATAAGGGAAAACCTACTAGGAAAATCAGAATTTACATCCTCTTATAATCAAATTTGAAAATCAGCTATTCTGTATCTCACTGCAAACTAAAATCTCCGGTGGGAGTTGTTGGAGTAAATTAACCTTGGTTACAATGATTAATAAAGGTTAAAATCGTAAAATGAACACAATTAAGAGAATTACAACAAGCATTTCTCACACCAAAATCTGACATGACATGTATGTAGCGCTTTCAAATTATTCCTTTGATTGCTAAAGTTTATAGAATGTTGAATTTTCAACTTTAGTGACACATTTAGCTGCATCATTAAAAAACAAAACAATACAAATACCCAAAAACAATTTGGATAAATGTAAAAAACCTTGACTTTCAAAGAAATGAGGTATCAACACATGAAGTTATAAGAAATAACCTTAAGTACAGGTATATCACCACAGACCACTGGATCCAATTTTAGTTTTTGATCGTTCTTTTTCTTACCAAGTTTAACTATTTACAAGGATTGATACTTCATGATCAATCCTTCTCAAAGATCACTGTATTTCTTCTTAAAAAAAAAAAAGAAAGAAAAGTTACTTATTTTCTTTAGTAGTAGAAAAAAAAGTCATTATCTTATAGTTACCATATGGATTCTTTGACCTTTTTCCTAATATGCTTGGATCTTAATTATATATTCCTCTATCTTGAAACATAGAGTTATCTCGTAAACCTAAGAATTAGATCTATTTCATAATCTTGAGTAATATTATTTAATCATTACTCATTAATTCTTCAATAATTCCCAAGCATGCTAAAAATACTAAAATAAAAAATAATAATGATATTATCTTTTAAAATGAACAGGAAGGGAATTACCTAGAAGAGGAGTTGGCAAATTTTTTCTTAAAAGGCCAAACAGCAAATATTTTAAGTATGTGGGTGATACTGACTCTGACACTACTCAATTCCACTACTGTATTATGAAAGCAGTCACACATAAGTGACTGGGCAGGGTTGTGCGCCAATAAAACTTTAGTTGAAAAAAGAGGTAGTCAGCAAGCTGAAGTCTGCCAATCCCAGATCTAAAAGGCTGAAGTGAAAGGAAAATAAGTCGTTATTCCCTTTTTGTATTTTATTGCCCAAATTGTTACATCTTTTGCCAAGAAGGTATTTTTTAAAAGCTTAAAGACAGACTCCTAGAAAGATGGCAGAACAGGATAGGCTGATTCCATGCCTGCTCCATGGAACAATAAGAGCAGTGACAGAACAGTGACTGGGACTCCAGTTCCAAGATACGAGTGACTGGGAGAGTCTTCTTCACTATCTAGGGAGGTCCTGCATTAAAGATAGGGAAACTGGGACAGAGAGAATGGCAAGAGTGTGCTTGATCATGCCTATACCAGGGGCAAGCAGTTGCTTGGAGGAAAGTGCAGGAATCAAAAAAGTGGAGTGCCCATACACTCTAGTCTATCCCCCCTAAGCTAGCTTGTCCTTCAAAAGTGAGGGAGAGATTAAAATCTTCTCAGACAAACCAAGGCTGAGAGAATTTGTCAACAAGAGATTTATCCTACAAAAAAAATACTAAAGGGAGATTTGTTGGCTGAAAAAAAAAAGGACAGGAGAGGGAGGCCTGTAGGAGGCACAGAATTGAAGAGTAAGGATATCCTAAGGATAAAAAGAGAAATAAAGAAAATATATAGATTTGAAAAACAGAAAAAAAAGAATAACATAGTAAATTAAAGAACTACCTTTACACTAATTACTTTGAATGCTAATGATATAAACTGAACAATTAAAAGAAACAGACTGGCAGAATGGATTGAAAAAAATACGATCCATCTATATACTGTTTATAAGAGACTCATCTTAGACCCACAGGCACATACAGACTGAAAAACAAAGGACAGAAAATAATGTTCCATGCAAGCTGTAACCAAAGAGAACAGGAGTAGCTATACTGATATCAGGCAAAATAGACTATAAAAGTAAAGCACAAGGAAGGACATTACATATTAATAAAAAGGACAATTCAACAAGAAGAAATAACAATCATAAATGTTTATGCTCATAATCAAGGTGCTCTAAAGTACCTAAGGTTAAAATTAGCAAAACCTAAGAGGGCAACAGACATTTCAACAATAATAGTGGGAGAATGCAATACACCACTCTTCTCTACAGATAGAACAAACAGAAAGAGGATCCACAAAGAAATAGAGAACTTAACAATGTGATCAATAAATTAGATCTAAAAGACTTACATAGATCGTTATACCCCAGAACACCAGGATAAGCACTCTTCACTAGTACCCATGATCCTTCAAGATAGATCAGTGGGTCAAAGAAGAAATTGCTAGAGAAACTGGTAAATACCAGGAGAAGAATGAAAATGAGAAAGCATATCAAAACGTATGGTATGTGGCAAAGGCAGTGCTGAGAGGGAAATATATTGTCCTAAATGCCTATATTAAAAAAGAAAAATGAGCAAAAATCAAGGACTTAACTGCTTACCTGGAGGAAATAGAGAAAGAACAGCAAACTAATCTAACCCAGAAGCAAATAGAGGACGATGAACCTTGAAGACACAATGCTGAAAGAAACAATCAGACACAAAAGAATAGATACTCCATTTCACAGTTACTACCCTGGTATAGGTAAACTTAGAGGCTTATAACATAGAACAAAGGGGACCAAGAGACACACATGTGATCGGTTACCTAATGAGGTTGAACTTTAAATGTAGAGGAATGGATAGCAGTGGTGGTAATTCATTAGTGTGGTCATAAGTAATATTGCCATGTTGAAGGTAAATACAACTGAAAGGCATTGTATAGACCCATGTACCCCTCCAAATCACACCAAAAATAACTAAGTTCCTGCATGAATTACCTCAGAGTTATGTTTCTCGTACAAAGAGTCAATAATAGAGGAGTATGGGGGGAAACTACTATTGCATGGAAGACATCAACAGTACCACAGCAATACCAGGGGAAAGTAATTGGGGAGGAAGTAAGGATTAAGGGGAGATTTAGATTTGCTTGCTATTGGGTAAGAGTGCGTTTATCTATTATTTTTCTCTTTGGAGCAATTAAAAGTGTCTAAAATTGAGAGTGTTGATGACTGTACAGATAAGTGAGGATAATGTAAGGCTTTGATTTTTTATTTTGGACATTATCCATGATGCCCAATGGATGGAGGTAACCAAAGGGTACACTGACTGAGAAGCAGAAAGGCAAATTATGGTATATTCACACGATGGAATATTGTGTAGCTACAGAAAGGAATGAAGTCGTGAGGCACACAATGACGTGAATGAACCTTGGGGACATTATGTTGTGCAAAGTAAGCTATAAACAAAAGAGCAAGTTTTGTATGGTCACTTTTAGAAAATATTTTTAAGAAAATTGGCATCTACACTGTAAGCTTATATACCCATTACATCTAACCTGGAGTTGTGCTATTTCTAGATTCTGAGATACTGTCCTATATACGTGTATAACCTCTGTGAAGTTTGCGTATCCGTGTGATACCTAAGACTCAGAGCTGGAGTTCTGCAGCTCTGAAAGTCAGCATTGCTACAGACAACAAATGTTAGCAAAACTGAAAAAGAGATCAGGCTTCAATAAAAGATAAGAACAAAGCCAATTTGGTTGGGACTAAGGTAAATCAAACTACAGGGCAAAGAAGGATATCGTTTGTATTTTATAGCTTCACCTACAGCATGAGACCAGAGGAAGAGAAATTTATTTTGTCCAAAACTTAAATTTTCTGTTTCACACAATCTAACTGAACCTGCCTGGATAGCTCATTTAAACAACCCAAACACACGGACCAGAATGGGAACAAGGGCTTGTAATTCTGTATAGTTTAATGTAATACCTGGATATGTACCTAGATATGTTGGGCAGATAATTAAAAAGTATTGGCAAAGTCCCTTGAGGTTCAGGAGAAAAAATATGGAACAATTAAGTTTTACCACCTGGGAAACCCCTGATACTCTCACAAACATTACACCTCCCAAGTTAATAGGCCACACCCTTGATCTTGGGGCTTGCTCTCGTGAAACTTATTTCTATAGCAAAGAAGCTAAGTCTACCTATAATTATGCCTAAGAGTTACTTCCAGAAAACCTCCCTTGTTGCTTTGATGTGGTCTCTCTCTCTCTCTCTCTCTCTCTCTCTTTCTAAGCCCAACTCTACAAGGAAATCATTACCCTCTCAACAACATGGGACACGAATCCAGAGGTTAACGTCTCCCTGGAAACATGGGACAAGACTCCTAGGGATGAGCCTGGCCTGGGCACCATGGGTTCAACAATGCCTTCCTGACCAAAAGAGGGAAAAGAAATGGAACAAAATATGATATCAGTGGCTAAGAGACTTCAAATAGAGTTGAGAGTCTATTCTGGAGGCTACTCTTAAAAGCAAGCTTCAGCTGGATATTGCTAACTGCCACAGTTTGCCAACCCCCAAACAAAACCATTCCTGTCAATCTAAAGAATACTTAGTTCCATTCCACTATTCCATATTGTTGACACCCCTTTTCAACATGAAATAGTTAGAATGGGCATAGTCCAAATATCCATAAAGAATAGGAGAAGTCAATGCAAATGTACTAAGAAATGATGAATATGCAACTATGTGATGATATTAAGAATTACTGATTATAAATGTAGAATGGAATGATTTCTAAATGTTTTGTTTGTTAATTTTTTTAATTAATAAAAAAAAGAATAGGAGAAGGAACAAAGGAGAAGGAGGCATTATAACAAAGAAGACAAGATTCAAAAAATTTCTTGGAGAGGCTAGAAGGTTAAACCTGAAATTGTGGAACTGCAGCCCTTACCGAACTTCGAAATCTGTTCTAAAACTGTTAAAATACTTGGGAATTTATTGCTTTTTTGTTTATATGTTATACTTCACAATAAAAAACATTTTTAAAAAAAGCTTGAAGATACCATCTTTGTAGTCTGCTTTGAGCTTTCATTTAATAAGTTTGTGAATCCAATAGTTATTTTCCATCCATAACAGAAAAGAGAAGAAAATTGAAATAGGTATTTTACAATTGTTAGACACATCAAAGCATGAATGTGAAGAGACAGACTATAGCACTGTAGACTCAATAATTATAACGAAATTGGTCGTACAAATAAAATCTCAGACTACTAGTTTTCAGATGATAATACCCTAGGTGAATATTGCATAACTTAAGAACTAGTGAGTGCGCAATACATTTCAAAGGACAAAAGGAAGTATGTCCTTTTTTACCACTCAATGTTGTACACAACCTGAATAACCTCATTTTTTAAAAATAACGTGTGACAACATTCTATCACCCTGTATGATGCATATGCACCAAATTTTCTTGACATTAAGAGGTGAGCCAAGCTTAAATTTTTATCAAAATGTCTTAAGTGCTTTCCACTTTATTCTTACTTCTGTAAATTATTCATAAACTTCCTTTAAAATATGAAAGAATTTTAAAAGGGACCAGTGGTCCACCTGAGAAATGACAATGATGACTTTATCAAGCAGACTAAAAATCAAAATCTTAATTTGTTTTTAAAAACCAGATCTTTGGGCTAGACAGATCATTGTCCCTAACATGTACCTGAGGAGCAAATGAAGAAAGCTGCCAAGCCTGTCACCTATATGAGGGAAGCACATTAGGAACCACACATCTCTGCAGCTACAAGAGAATCAAGGAACCAAGCATAAATCCATATGCTATCCAATAGACCCAGACAGAAAAACCTCTGCTCAGACAGAAAACACTAATAATGGCCAATGAGCCATTGATAGTCCAAAACACCTTACAGGATTAAAAAATGTAACTAATCTGTTGAATAATTTAACTAATCTGTTGAATAATTCAACTAATCTGCAACTATGTTTTTTCCAGCAAAATTTCCCCATGACCTAAAAAGTTTCCAAGTACATTTTGAGAACTCACTGTATTTTTTGAAGGAATAAATACAGTTCATCTAACATAAAAAAGTGATACCACTGATTCCTCTAAGATACAGCAAACATAACTAAAAGAATACATAGTACTTTTATTCTGTTGACTGATAAACTAAGATTTTTGCCTACATACAAAAAATAAAATATAATGTCATGAATTTCCTCTGAAAGCATGCAGGTTATCACTCATTTAATTCTGTTGCTCCAGATCAAAGATTAAAAAGCTTCTCTTTTAGAAAATAGTTAATATTCATTCAATATCATTAAATGAAATGCATTCACAGAAAATACAATTTTCCAAGTTTATTCATGTTCTATCATCACTTAATTTTGCTCCCAAAATAGAATTTACATAGTTAACTATGTAATAGCACCATTCATCAATAGGAAATTAAAGAGACAACAGAAGGCAATGAAAAAGATATTCATAAAAGCACATATCATTTTATATTTAAACTGTCTGTGTTTATCTTTAGTTATAAACTGACAAGGTTAGACACAGCTTCAATCATCTTCAAATTACCAACATCAGATGCAAAGCATGTGCTCCAAAAACTTGCAAGAGAATTAATAGATTAAATAACTACTTATGTCTCCTCATTTTGCCCATACAGTTGTAAACCTATGGTTTTCACTGTGTAATGCAATGGCTATATTAATTAGCCCGATTTGTTCATCTCTACTTTAAAGACCAATTTCAATCTATCTTCTCCATTCCAGCTCTATCTCAATAACTTAGTCAAATGCTTATATTTTCCCAAAATTAATCTCCCAAAAGATTTTTTCTATATATAGCATGTTGGAGTATTTTCTTATATTTTTATTCATATTTTATTGAACAAATTGACTTGTGTCATTCTCTAATCAAAGTCTTCTTGAATACTCAAAAGAACAAATTCCTTGAGCAAAAGCCAAGGGAGCCCTCACTCACTACTGACAGCCTGCTTTTCCATTTGCATGCCCAGCTGCTGCCACCCAGAAATGGTTCAATTACTCGCAGCCCTTTGTCAGATGATGCCAGTGTCTAGGGCACTGGCTCCTCATCTCACTCGACCTTATGCCAAAGATGTACAATTCAGTACAGATGCCCAAGCCTTTATGCTTCAAGGTGTAGTCCTTTTAGGTGATGCTGCAGCCATTATTGTAGGGCCAAAGGGAAGACCAGTGATTACGGAACAGAGTTGGGGAAGTCCCAAAGTAACAAAAGATGGTAAGAACATTGTAAAGTCAACTGACTTGAAGGTTAAATATAAAAACATTGGCACTAAACTTGTTCAAAATGTTGCCAACAACACAAATGAAGAGTCTGGGGATGACACCACTGCTGCTGCTGTACTGGCAGATTCTATTGCCACGGAAGGTTTAGAAAAGGTTAGCAAAGATGCTAATCCAGCAGAAATCAAGAGAGGTGTGATGTTAGCTGCTGCTGCTGTAGTTGCTGAACTTAAGAAACAGTCAAAACCTGTGACAACCCCTGAAGAAACTGCTCAGGTTATATGATTTCTGCAAACAGAGATAAAGAAACTGGCAACATCATTTCTGATGTAATGAAAAAGGCTGTAAGAAAGGGTGCCATCACAGTAAAGGATGGAAAAACAAACACTGAATGATGAACTAGAAATTACTGAAGGCATGAAGTATGATCGGGGTTATATGTCCCCATACTTTATTAAATACATCAAAAGGTCAGAAATGTGAATTCCAGGACACCTATGTTTTATCGAGTGAAAAGAAAATTTCTATTGTCCAATCCATTGTATCTGCTCTTGAAATTGCCAACACTCACCATAAGCCTTGGTCATAATTGCTGAAGATACTGATGTAGAAGCTCTAAGTACACTTGTTTTGAATAGGCTGAAAAGTTGGTCTTCAGGTTGTAGCAGTGAAAGCTCCAGGTTGTGGTAGTAATAGAAAGAACCAGCTCAAAGACATGGCCATTGCTACTGGTGGTGCAGTGTTTGGAGAAGAGGGGTTAACTCTAAACCTTGAAGATGTTCAGCCTCATGATTTCAGAAAGTTTGAGAGGTCATAGTGACCAAAGATGATGCCATGCTCTTGACAGGAGAAGGTAAAAAGGCTCATACTGAAAAACGTATTCAAGAAATCACTGAGTGATTAGATGTCACAAGTAGCAAATATGAAAAGGAAAAACTAAATGAACACATCTAGCAAAACTTTCAGATAGAGTAGCTGTGTTGAAGGCTGGCAAACAAGTAATGTGGAAGTGAATGAAAAGAGAGTTACAGATGCCCTCAATGCTATACAAGCTGCTGTTGAAGAAGACATTGCTCTGGAAGTGACTGTGCTCTGTTTTGATGCGTTCCAGTCTTGGAATGATTAACTCCAAGTAATGAACATCAAAAATTAGTGCAGAAATTACTAAAAGAATACTCAGAATTCCTGCAATGATCATTGCTAAAAATGCAGGTGTTGAAGGTTTGATGATTGTTTAGAAAATTATGCAAAGTTCCTCAGAAGTTGGCTATGATGTTATGCTTAGAGATTTTGTGAATATGGTGGAAAAAGGAACTATTTGATCCAACTACAGCTGTAAGAACTGCTTTACTGAATGCTGCTGGGGTGGCCTCTCTGTTAACCACAGCAGAAGTTGTAGTCACAGAAATTCCTAAAGAAGAGAAGGACCCTGCAATGGGTGCAAGGGGCAGAACTGGTGCAATGGTGGTATGGGGGGGGTAATATGTTCTAATTCCTAGAATAGTGCTCTACCACGATTAATGAACTGTGATGGGACGCTCAAGGCAGTGTTTCTCACCAACAACTTAAGAAAGTCATTTGAAGAAAACAACAGAAGAAAAGGCTGGCTGATATAAGAAAACCACTACAACCATCAATTACTGGTTTCAGTTAACAATACATAATGGTTTACTGCTGTCACTGGCCATGCCTACAGATAATTTATTTTGTATTTTTTGAATAAAAAGTCATTTGTACATTCCTGATACTGGGTACAAGAACCATGTTTCAATGTATTGTTTTCAACCTAAATCACTGGGGCATTTTTACTGATTCTGTTAAAATCAGGATTTTAGTGCTCACTATCACTAGATGAGAAGCAGCCTTTCTGAGGAAAGTAAGAATAATTGTGTACAAAGAAGAGAAATAACCAATTATGTGACAAACATTTGTGTAATAAAAATTTGTTTAAAGTTAAAAAAAAGAGGCAATGCACTTTTTAGTATTATTAATGTTTAGTAATATTCAGTTGCGAAAGGAGGAAATAGCCAGCTTTCCCTTTGGGAGGGTTTCTGGCACTCTCAAAAGCAGTGGAGACAACCAAATCAATAGACCAAGACCTCAATCTTGGGGTTTACCCCTATGAAACTTATTCCTACAAAGGATAGGATAAGCCTACTTAAAATTGGGCTTAAGAGTCATCCCCCAGAGAATGCCTTTTGTTGCTCAGATGTAGCTTCTCTCTCTAAGCGACGCAGCAAAGGAATCTTCTATGTGGGACATGACTCCCAGAGGTATAAATCTCCCTGGTAACATGGGACAGAAATCCCAGATGAGGCGGGACCCAGCATCAGGGGATTGAGAAAGCCTTCTTGACCAAAATGAGGAAGACAGAAATGAGAGAAAATAAAGTTTCAGTGACTCTTCAGAGTCGAGGGATTTTCCAGGAGGTTATCATTTGCATTATATAGATACTCCTTTTTAGTTGATGGTGTATTGGAGTGGCTGGAAGGAAGTACTGAAACTGCTGAGCTGTGTTCCCAGTAGCTAATTCTTGAAGATGACTGTATGAAGATATAAGAATTACAATGGAACTACGTGATTGTGAAAATCTTGTGTTTGATGCCCCTTATATCCAGGATATGGACACATGAGTAAAAAATATGGATAAGAAAATAATTAAATACTAGGAGGGAGGAAGGGTAAAATAAATTGGGTAGATGAAAATACTACTGGTCAATGAGAAGGAGGGGTAATGGGTATGTTATGTATGAGATTTTCCTTTTTTCTTTTTATTTCTTTTTATGGAGTTATGCAAGTGTTCTAAAAAATGATCATGGTGATAAATACAGAACATTGTGAGCCATCATGTATGGAATGTTTGTATGTTAAGATTTATCAATAAAAATGTTTTTAAAAAAGAGCCTGTAGAATAACATTTGACATTCCAACCTAGTACAAGACAGACAAAGAAGCTCAGTATTGTTAACTACCCTAGAAAAGCAAATCAAGATTTTATCTCACTTTTTAATTTTCTTGAAAATTAAGCAATGGTCTATGAAAGTTTATAGTTAGATAAAATTCTTCATTTAAATAGCTCAACTTTTATTATTAATAATATTTTATGCTTCTATTTTGATGCAAATTGTTAAATGATCCTCCAGAAAGGTTGATTCAGTTTTCACTGTCACCAACTGTGCTGGTTTGAAATGATGTGCCCTAGAAAAGCCATGTTTTAATCCTAATCCCATTTTGTAAAGGCAGCTGCTTCTTCTAATCCCTATTGAGCACTGTATGTTTGAAACTGTAATAAGATCATCTCTCTGGAGATGAGATTTAATCAAGAATGGTTCTTAAACTGGATTAGCTGGAGGTGTGTCTCCATACATTTGGGTGGGTCCTGATAAGTTTCTGGAGTCCTATAAAAGAGGAAACATTTTGGAGAATGAGAGATTCAGAGAGAGCAGAGCAGAACGACATAGTCACGAGGAGCAGAGTCCCCCAGCCAGCCACCTTTGGAGATGAAGAAGAAAAATGCCTCCTGGGGAGCTTCATGAAACAAGAAGCCAGGAGAAGAAGCTAGCAGATGATGCCGTGTTTGCCATGTACCCTTCCAGATCAGAGAGGAACCCTGACCGTGTTTGCCATGTACCCTTCCAGCCGAGAGAGAAACTGTGACTGTGTCCACCATGTGCCTTCTCACTTGAGAGAGAAACCCTGAACTTCATCGGCCTTCTTGAACCAAGGTAACTTTCCCTGGATGGATACCTTTGATTGGACATTTCTATAGACTTGTTTTAATTGGGAGATTTTCTCGGCCTTAGAACTGTAAACTAGCAACTTAGTAAATTTCCCTTTTTAAAAGCCATTCTGTTTTTGGTATGTTGCATTCTGGCAGCTAGCAAACTAGAACAGCTTTATACGAGAGTGCCTATTTTCTCACAACTGAATATTACTAACCTTTATCTTTGTCAATCTGACAGAAGGATTACCTCTTTACCCTTACTTTAGAATTAACAAGGTAAAACAGTTAAACACAATTTCACATCTTCAGTAGGCATTTGCATCCATTATTTTTATTAATATACATTATGTTCATATTTTATATGTTTAAGGTTTTTGAGAACACTTCATAAGTTAATCACAGAAATATTTGTCTGACATGTAATATGTTAAGATATTTTAAGCTTGCCATTAAAGTTATAAACCTGGAAGTCAGTGGTCTTACATTTTCTGATTTAAAGACTTACTATAAAGCAATAGTAACAAGAGTGCACTACTCGAGCACAGATTAAACAAATCAATGAAACAGAAAGTTACAGACAAGGAAAACATAAATATGTTAAAACTTGATTTATGTCAGAGGTATCAATACAATTCCAAAAAGAATAATACTATCAATAAATAAGATTGGCACAATGTTTTAAAGTATGTAAAATATGAACAAAATCTGAATTTTCTCTTAATTCACAGAAATTCATTCAAGGTTGTACAGGAAATCAAGGACACACTCACCAGCCATTTTCCCAGCCCTCTCCTATCCCCCTGTTGAGTGTCTGTACATAGGTGTTTGCTAAGTTTCCCCTCTTGCTTGTACATGCTCAGGTGTTTATGTTTCCACTACCGCTTGTTCACAGGCAGATATTCAATATCCTTCTATTTCACAAGAGACTTCAGGCAGCCAGGAGAGATAGAAGATGTTAAATCCCAACCAGTCCCAGATGCTTGCCAGGGCACAAAGGTTGCCCAACACTAGACCCCCTTACCCTGAGGTATATAAAACCTTGGCACTCAGACAGTATAGATGTCCTTCTACTCCAAAACAAAGAAAGGTATGCAGAGCTGCTGAGCAGCTGGCCTCCCCAGAGGCCAGTCACAAATGGTCCCTCATCTCTGATTTAAAAAGAGGCATGTGGAGCTGCCATCCACCAACCCTCACCCCAGGGAAATGGCCAAGATAGGATCTTCTCCCCCAGCTCTTTGGACGCTTTGTGTCATAAAAGCAACAAACTTGTCATTTGCCAAGAGACTCTGTTGCACCTGAACTTGTGTTCCCATGATGTACCTTATAGCAACTTGGTCCACAGAGGTGGAAATTCAATAAATCTTCTAAATATAAATACAGGAGAATACATTAAGGTCAAGAAAGATTCCTTAAAGAGAAAACAAAAAGCACTACCCATAAAACAAAAATAATAAATTCAACCCCACCAAAATTAAAAACAAAGATCTTCTATCCAGTATATATAAAGGGCTCCATAAATAAAATAAAATAACAGAAAAGAAAAGAAAAGATAATCTGAAAACCCAAGTTTTAAGATGAACAAAAATTCTGAAAATGGACTTCACAAGAGGATACCATGTCCAATAATTATAGTTTGCTCAATGTCATTATTTATAAGTGACATTTAATTTAATCAGGTAGAAGCTTAAAAGAGAAGAGGTCAAAAGAGATCAGACCCAGATGTTTGGAGATGCAAAAAGTACACACCCTGGGGAAAGCCACTGGAACCCAGAAGCCAGTAGAGAAGCAAGCAGATGTTGTCATGTGCCTTGCCATGTGACAGAGAAATTCAAATGAAAGCTAGATGCCTTTCCTTTGAGGAACTGTAAATCTGTAACTAAATAAATACCCTTACTAAAAGCTGACCCACATACGAGTTCTTTTTTCTTTTTTTTTATTTCTTTTTCTGGAGTGATATAGATATTCTAAAAATGATCATGGTGAAGAATACACAACTATGTGACGATACTGTGAGCCACTGATTGTATAATGTGGTTGGACTATATGTCTGGCTATTTCTCAATAAAAATATATTTTTTTAAAATGCTGATCCATCTCTGGTGTGCTGCATTCCAGCAGCTTTAGCAAACCAAAACAGATTGTGGTGACAGAGGAGTGGGATGCTGTTGTATTTGCAAATACCAAAGATGTTGGAGAAACTTATTAAATTGGTTAAGGGGAGGATTCTGGAAGAGTTGTGAGGAGCTTGACAGAGAAAGCCTAGATTACTTCAAAAAGACTGTGGAAATGTGGACTCTGAAGATACTTCCTTTGAAGTCTTAAAGGAATGTGTTTTTGCAAATTGGAAGGAAGGTGACTCTTATTTTAGGTGGCAGAGAATTCTGTAAAATTGACTCCTGGTGTTGGATCGAGGAGGAATATGAATGTGATGATCTGGGATACTTGGCTGAGGAAATTTCCAAGCTAAATATGAAGGATGCAGCCTGCTCTCTACTTGCAGCTTATAGTAATATACAGCAAGATCAGGATACGCAGAGGACTGAACTTTCGGATGTTAAGAAACTAGATATTTATGGTCTGGAAAATTCTGGGCTTCCAGAAAGCGAAACCCCAGAAAATAGTGCCCCACATGAGGATTTAACCAAACATGGAACCAGTCAGTAAGTACAAGACAACCAAGGATTAGAGATGGAGTTATCCAGAAAGGATTTATGTTAAGTCTTATTGTCTGATAGCTTCAATCCCTATATGCTGCACATAAAGTCAAAAAGTTTTATGTGAGACTTGTATAAATGGAACCATTGCTGGTCTGAACTGGAAGGGATAGAAAATATACAGATAGAAGGAAGAATAACCTCGGAGGTAGAACCATGGAAGCTAAGGTCTAAAGCCAAGAAACCTAGGCTGGGAGAGGGGATCCACCCATGAAAGTGGAGGGAGTGAGTTTGCCCTGGAGGGAGACAGTGGTCCTTCCGCTCCAATATTCAGGAAGAAGTCAGGTGCCCCAGGCCTCAAAGTGGATGGAGCACATTCCCCAGGGACTGGGAGGAGGCTGGCTGTCACCCCAGTGTTCTGAAGGGGTTGAGTGGGTGCCCTGGAGATGGAAGAGAATCTGAGTGCCACCTAGACGCTTGATAAGTGTGAGGCCTAAAAAAAGGTGATCTCCCCAAAGTTCCCCAGTGTTGCAACCCTCATCCCAGTGTTTGAAGACAAGGCTGCTGCACAGGTCCTTGGAAAGGGTGGGACTATGAATTCTGAAAGCCCTGAAGACGGATGACTCTCAGAATTTAAAATCTAATGCAGTTTGTCCTGCAGGTTTTCGGAATTGTTTAGGTCCAATGACCTCTGCTTTCCTTCCAATTTCTCCCTATAGCAGTGGGGATCATTTATCACATGACTGTTCCATTTTTGTATATGGGAAGCAGGCAACTTGCTCTAAAGTTCACAGTTTCATAGCAGGATGAGAACTTTGCCTTAAGTCAGACCATGCCTATAGCTGACTCTGATGAGAGTGTGTATTATTATTATTATTATTATTATTATCATTATCATCATCATCATCATCATCATCGGCAGGCACTGGGAAACAAACCCGGGTCTCCAGCATAGCAGGCAAGAGTTCTGCAAGTGAGCCACCGTTGCACCACCCTGTGTATTATTCTTGAAATGGCACTGCATTTGTATTGTTAATGAAATGGTTTAAGGTCTTTGTGATATTGTGATGAAATTAATGTATTTTCTTTATGGAAAGATTTAGTGCATTGTATGCAGGACAGGTGAACATTATTAGGGGAAAATATGTCTGTTATTGTTTTCTATTTAGAGATTAAGTATGGTTTAAGGTGATGTGTATAGTTGTGAGGCTGACAAAGGCTGTAATAGTTATGTTCAGGTATCAGCTTGGCCAGGTGATGGTGCCCAGCTGTTTTACTGCTGTAGATTTTATCATGTATGGCTGATTAAATATGCGGTCAGCTAAGGGGAGTACCTTCTGCAATGAGTGCAATGTAATTCAATTAGCTGAGACTTAAAAGAGAGAGGTTAGAATAGAGCTCAGCACCTCAGACCCAGATATTTGGAGATGCAGAAAGGACATCTCCTGGGGGAAGCTGATGGGACCCAGAAGTCAGGAGAGAAGCACAGCAGATGTCACCATGTGCCTTAGTCATGTGACAAGAGAAACTCAGATGAAAGCTAGCTGCCTTTCCTTTCCTTATTAATTAAATAAATCCCCATAATTAAAAGTCAATCCATCTCCAGTATGCTGCATTCCAGCAGCTTTAGAAAACTAAAACACTAGTTAACCCAGGTACCAAACCACCCAAAACACTTCTAAAGCTCCTACTTAAAACAACCAGAAAAGCAGGATGAACCGAAACTGGGTCACTAGTGAAAACACTAAAGGTCAACCATTCGGAAGAGACATGAAAGGCTGTGATACTTGAGAGAACAAAGTATATAGTACACTCCAAATTCACCCAAACTGTTGGTCTGTGAGCATTTCCAAACTGCAGCAAGGAGTCCTACACTCTAAACAGAAAGAAACATTTATGCTGGGTAGAAGAAATGTAAACAGAAAGTAGCAGTTATGTTGGACAGAAGAAAGGAGGTCATATTTCAATAATGGCCACAGAGGAAGAAACTATACAGAAACAAACAAAAATATATACATACACTTTAACTTGAAATAATTTACCATCTCTAGCCACTCACATATATAAGAGAAGTCTAAGAAATCCAACTGTGCTGGATTGAATCTGTTATTCACCCCTTGAAAAGCCTTTGTTTTTTATCCATTCTTGTGGGTACAGACTTACTGTGGGTGGGACCTTTTGCTTAGTTGTTCAAATGGAAATGAGACCCAACCCATTCAAGGTGGGTATTAATCCCCTTGCTGAAGTCCTGTATGAGAGGATATAAGCGAGAGACATTTTGGAAAGAGAGAGAAAATGTCCCAGGAGAAGCCAGAAGTACCCACAAGAGATGAGAGAGTCATTTTGAGACCAGAATCCAGGGGAGAAAGACCAGTAAATATCACCATGTGTCTTTCTATGTGACAGAGGAAAACTGGATACCAGGAGCCTTTCCTCAGAGTTGGTATCTCCCTCTTGATGCCTTAATTTGGACATTTTCATGGTCTTAAACTGGAAATTCACAACCTAATAAATTCCCTTTGTAAAAGCCAATCCATTTCTGGTATATTTTCAGCGTTAGCAAACTGAACCACCAACCAAAACAGCATAACCAGGAAAAAAGTCACTCACTAGAAACAGACCCCCAAATAACAAAAATAATGGAACAATAAAAATAATGTAATATAAAAGGCACTACTGTAACTATACTCAACATACTCAGGGCTGGAAAACAAACATAAAGAAGAAATGAAAACAATACAAAAGAATTAAGTGGGACTACTACTGATTAAAAATGCAGTATATGTAATGAAAACAACCTAATACATTAATAGCATAATAGGCATATTTGAAGAAAAGATCAGCGAATTTGAAGAAAGAGAAAGAGAAAGCATCCAAAATTAAATAAAAAATAGAAAAAAGTCTCAGTGATGTGTGGGACAATATCAAGTCATCTAATTTATGTGTAACTGAAGGCCCCCCAAAAAAGGAAAAGAAAATGATGGGATGGCAGAAGCAACAGAAAAAAAATACTTGAAGAAATAAGAGTTGAAAACTTTCAAAACCATATTAAAATTAAAAACATATTGATGCAGAAATCTCAACAAATCCAAAGTGAGATAAACACTCAGAAAATCAGACCAAGGTATATCATATTCAAATGACTAAAACCCCTGAAAAGAGAAAGTCTTAAAATCAGTCAGAAAAAAAGCAATAGATACATATTATAATTAGAGGAACAAATATGAGAAGGCAGAAGATGTGGAGTGAGTACTTTCATGTGCTTTCTAAAATAAATTATCCACAGAGTGGGCCAAGGTGGCTCAGCAGGCAGAGTTCTCGTCTGCCATGCCAGAGACCCAGGTTCATTTCCCAGTGCCTGCCCATGTGTTCTAGTTTGCCAGCTGCCAGAATGCAACACACCAGAGATGGACTGGCTTTCAATAAAAGGGGATTTATTTAGTTAATATATAGTTCTTCAGAGGAAAGGCACCCTAACTTTCAACTGAGGTTCTTTCTTACGTGGGAAGGCACAGGGTGATCTCTGCTGGCCTTCTCTCCAGGCCTCTGGGTTCCAACAACTTTCCCCGAGGTGATTCCTTTCTGCATCTCCAAAGGCCTGGGCTGAGCTGTGACTGCTGAGATGAGGTATGCTGAGCTGCTTGGGCTGTGCTATGTTGAACTCTCTCATTTAAGTACCAGTCAATTAAATCAAACATCACAGCAAGAGAACTAAGCACCTTCAACTAGCCAAGTTGACACCTGAACCTAACTACCACACCATGCAAAAAAAAACAAACTGTCCACAAAGAAAACTTTGAAAGAAAGCAGAAAATACAACTTCTAGAAATAAAAAACACTGTCAATAGAAATTCAAAATATACTTGAGAGATACAACAGCAGATTTGAAGATGCAGAAGCAAGAATCAGCACAGTAAAAAGACAGGTCAACCAAATTCAGAGAGACAAAAGAACAAATGGAGAAAAAAAAGGAAAAATTTGAGCAGGGTCTCAGGGAATTAGTTGACAACACAAAGCACACAAACATATACATCATGGGTATCCCAAAAGGAAAAGAGATAGGAAAAAAAACAGGAAGAATATTCAAAATATAATAGCTGAAAATTTCCCAACCCTTAGAAATGTCATAAATATGCAAATCCAAGAAGCATATACCAAACAGAATAAATCCAAATAACCCACTCTGAGACACATGTAATCAGACTGTCAAATGCTAAAAACGAGAAAATTCTGAAAGCAGCGAGAAAAGCAATTCACCATATAAAAAGGAAGCCAAATAAGACTAAGCGCTGATTTCTCATCAGATATCATGGAAGTGAGAAGGCATTGTTACAAAATATTTAAGATACTCTAAGAGAAAAATTGCCAACCAAGAATTCTCTATCCAGCAAAGCTGCCCTTCAAAACTGAGGGAGTTTAAAATATTCACAGATAAACAGAATCTGAGAGAATTCAATAATAAGAGACCAGCCCTACAGAAACTATTAAAGGAAATGCTGCTGTCTGAAAAGAAGAGACAGGAGACAGAAGTTTGGACGAGGGTATAGAATTGAACAGTATCAGTAAAGGTAAATTAAAAAGATAAAAAGACAGAGAAAAAAACAGATCTGACAAACAAAAACAAAAAGATAAGATGGTTGAATTAACAACTGCCTTTACAGTAATAACTTAGAATGTTAATGGATTACACTCCCTAATCAAAAGATACAGATTGGCAGAACGGATCAAAATATATGATCCATCTATATTCTGTTTACAAGAGACTCATCTTAGACCCAAATATACAAATAGGTTGAAAATGAAAGGATGGAAAAAGGTACTCTATGTAAGTAGACCCAAAAATAAAGCTACGGTAACTATATTAATATCAGACAAAATAGACTTTAAATGCAAAAATGTTAGAAGAAATAAAGGACACTATATATTAATAAAGGGAACAATTCACCAAGAAGAAATAGCAATCACAAATATCTATGCTTCTTATCAAGGAACCCCAAAGTACAACACTTGCAAACACTGTTTTGCAAACACTGGCAAAACTGAAGGGAATAACAGATGACTCTACCATAAGAGTGGGAGATTTCAACATGCCACTCTCTGCAACAGACAGAACATATAAAGAGAGGATCAACAAATATCAGAGTCCAAATAATATGAACTAGACCTAATACAGAGCATCGGCTCCCAAAAGAGGAGTATATATTTTCTTCTCGAGTGCTCAAGGAACATTCTCCAAATTAGACCATCTTGGAGAATAGACCATATGCTGGAGCACAAAACAGGTCTTAATAAATTTGAAATTATGCAAAGAATTTTCTCTGACTATAGTGGAATGAAGCTAGAAATCAAGAGCAAATGGAGAACTGAAAAATAAACAAATACATGGAAGTTAAACAATACACTCTTAGACAATCAATGAGTCAAAAAAGAAATTGCAAGAGAAATGAGTATCTTGAAACAAATGAAAATGAGAATACAACTTCTCAAAACTTACGGGATGCAGTAAAGGCAATGCTAAGAGGGAAATTTATAGCCTTAAACACCTACATTAGAAGAGGGGGCTCCAGGATGGGACTGAGGCTTGGTCCACTCCGTGCTGAGTGGAGCACTAGCCAGATGCCAAGCAGTCTTTTATCCAGCAAACATACACCAATCAACCAGAATCAAAATCATGAAGCTGAATCCCCAGCTGATGTATGTGCTTTGTGTAGGATATGCCATTGTTGCTACCACCACAATCAAATGTTTATAATCTTTCTGTAAAATGTGTAGAGTGTGTTACTTGGAGACTGACAAGTACCATTCAATCCGTTACGTCAAAATTCACGAAATTAGACCACTCATAAATTAATGGTCAGATAAAAGCTTCAATATAGTGTACGCAAATTAGTTCCAGGGCTTTTCAAAAATGAAAAAAAGAGAAGGGATTTTTATACAGTTCATCCTTTAGATGATACTGCCAATGGCTCTAATGCAGATAGAAAATTATTACTGATGAGATAATAAGTTTATCCATTTAATTATTTGACTAGAACAGATTAGATTAGAAAGTAAACAAAGACACAGAGAAATCTAAGGAAGAGCTGAATGATAACAGATACCTATGATGCCCTGCAGCAATGATTGTGATACCCAAGGAAGTTTCTCAGAAGTAAAATAGACACACCTAATACTTTTCAGATTGATGTCATGTATGAAAAGGAACCTTAAAAGGATCATTATACACTGATGGATTTGCTTATATTTATACCTGGAGAAGGGATGCACCATGTCCTTTGAAATACAGAGTTTAACCTACTTGTAAAAGAAACAGGATCAGTCATCAGAAAGATGGACTGATGACTGCTGGAGAACTGGAAAGTGACTCTGGTAGTAACAAGGACAACATACCAGCAGGAGGCCTCACCTCCACCTCCTCATGGGTGCCAAGACTCAGCACCCCAATTAAGTCTCCCCAAACACAGTTACCCCACACATCTCTAGTATGATGAAAAGAATCAGCAACAGCCCCACTGGAAACCATCAATCTTCCTTCACCAATAGACCCCAGAAATTATCAGTCAATGGGTCTTCAGTAACTTCATCTAATTGAAATTTAAGACCATTAAGGAAAACAATTTTAAACTCCTGATTATATAGATATCTTCATACCATCACAGGTTTACAAATGCTAATACATTTGAGTATTGTCCAATTTGCTTTGTTCTGCAGTGACATTAAATTTGGCTATAAAAGATGGACTAGATTTGATATTTATATTGGCATTAAATGAAAAAGACAGTTCTTAAAAAGAGTTGATTTCTGGGGAGAGGAAAGTAAGATTTTATGTGTGTGTGTTAAGAAAGATGAATGGTTTCTGTAACCACTGTTTGCACTGGAAATATGGATATGAGCATTGGGCCATAGTTTGTTAATCCAACTAATGCTTATCTTACATTCTCCTTGATTGTTCTTAATATACTATTTCATGAACCTATAAAAATCAAGTGCTTTTCATATTGAAATTTCAAAGAAAAGAATATGCATAGAATAATGTATTCTATGTAGCCATGTCACCGTGAATAACAATTTCTGGCATATTCAGCCATTTTGATTCATATGTTTCCTTTTCTTACTCCTCTGTTGCTGCACAAAGCTGATCAAAGTAAAGTAAACTTCAGTTTTACTTCAGTTTGTGCAAAAGTGGGTACTACTGTTTATTTTATTGACTTGTTGAAAAGATTCTCTTTTATAGAATGAGATGGCAGTATGCTTGTTCTATAATACCATACTGGTGTACAACATAACAAGAAATAGTACTGTATAATTTATTTATAAATCTTATAAAGAAATTATTGTTCCATTCACTCAGAAATGGTTGTTAAAATTCTCCCAACTGGTTTGACCTTTGTATATACTCTATGTTTGAGGCTTGCTTATCAGCATAGAATATTTTTAATGTGAATATCTAATTCTAAATTCTGTTCCAATGGAAGCAATTGGCAAGTCCATACAATACCAACTCTTCTCCAGTAGAGCATGTTGACTCTTAAATTTTACTGTTGTAGTAGAGAAAAATGTAACTGTGTAATAAAAAGAAGGACGAAAGAACTAAACCCAATGACTTAACTGAAAAACTGCAGAAACTAGAGACCGACCAAACAACTAATCCTGAAACAAGCAGAAGAAAAAGAATAACAAAGATTACAGCAGAAATTAATGAACTGGAGAGAAAAAAAGAATAATACCAAAAGTTTGTTCTTTGAGAAGATCAATAAAATTGACAAACCCTTAGTTAGACTGACAAAGACAAAAAGAGTCAGAAATGAGAGGGGGGTATTACTACAGAGCCCAACAAAATAAAAAACTGCATGCTAGCAAACTAGACAATGTAGATGAAATGGAAGACTTCCTAAAAACACACAAACAAACTACACTAACTCAAGAAGAAATAAAAGACCTCAACAAACTAAAAGAGCCTGAATCAGTCATCAAAAACCTATCAACAAAGAAAGGTCCAGGACCAGATGGCTTCAAAATCAAATTCTAGGACTTCCTGGAAGATGGCGGCTTAGTAAGACGCGCGGATCTTAGTTTCTTCTCCAGGACACCTACTAGGGGAGTAGAAACGATACAGAAAGCGCCCAAAGCCACAACAGAGATAAAAAAGACAGCGTACCCCATCCTGGAACGGCTGGCTGGCTGAGAGAAGCAGCTCGGGTGAGATCGCCGAGGCGCGCGGGCCTTACCGGGTGGGGTGGCAAGCGGCCGGAGTTACTCCCTTCCCCCTTCCCGGGCCGGCTGGGAGAATTGGAGAGGTGGTCCCCTGAAACCGCCGCGGCTGGCGCCCACACCACGCGCAGCACCCGGACCAACTGAGAGAATTGGATCGGAAACCTCCAGGCCGCGGAGAACGGTGACGGGTGGGGGAGGACCCTTCCAAACCCGTGACTCCCGGGGAACGTGCACTCTCCCGGGCGGGCTGCTGCCGCTGGCGCCCTCCCGCCACGCTTGTTGCCCAGGGCCGACTAGGAAATTCGGACGGGCTCTTTCCCTGGCTGCGGCGACCAGCAACCCTCCCTGTGTTCGGACCCCGACCGGCTCAAGCCGCTTCGGCTAGCGAACCCCCAGGACGGCGAGAGTTTTCCAAAGTTTAAGGTCCCACAGCACCTTTTACTGGTGGGACCCGCAGACAAACGTGTGCCACGAGCGCCACCTACTGGGCAGGATAAGAAAAACAGAACCCAGAGATTTCACAGAAAAATATTACAACCTTGCTGGGTCCAACACCAAGAGAAATCTGAATAAATGCCCAGACGCCAGCAGCAGAAGATAACTGTCCACGCTCAAAAGATTGAGAATATGGCTCAGTCAAAGGAACAAACCAATAGCTCAAATGAGACACAAGAGCTGAGACAACTAATGCTGAATATACGAACAGAAATGGAAAACCTCTTCAAAAATGAAATCGATAAATTGAGGGAGGACATGAAGAGGACATGGGCTGAACATAAAGAAGAAATAGAAAAACTGAAAAAACAAATCGCAGAACTTATGGAAGTGAAGGATAAAGTAGCAAACATAGAAAAAATAATGGATACCTACAATGATAGATTTAAAGAGACAGAAGATAGAATTAGTGATTTGGAGGATGGAACATCTGAATTCCAAAAAGAAACAGAAACTATAGGGAAAAGAATGGAAAAATTTGAACAGGGTATCAGGGAACTCAAGGACAATATGAACCGCACAAATATACGTGTTGTGGGTGTCCCAGAAGGAGAAGAGAAGGGAAAAGGAGGAGAAAAACTAATGGAAGAAATTATCACTGAAAATTTCCCAACTCTTATGAAAGACCTAAAATTACAGATCCAAGAAGTGCAGCGCACCCCAAAGAGATTAGACCCAAATAGGCGTTCTCCAAGACACTTACTAGTTAGAATGTCAGAGGTCAAAAAGAAAGAGAAGATCTTGAAAGCAGCAAGAGAAAAACAATCCATTACATACAAGGGAAACCCAATAAGACTTTGTGTAGATTTCTCAGCAGAAACCATGGAAGCTAAAAGACAGTGGGATGATATATTTAAATTACTAAAAGAGAAAACCTGCCAACCAAGACTCCTATATCCAGCAAAATTATCCTTCAAAAATGAGGGAGAAATTAAAACATTCTCAGACAAAAAGTCACTGAAAGAATTTGTGACCAAGAGACCAGCTCTGCAAGAAATACTAAAGGGAGCACTAGAGTCAGAACCGAAAAGACAGAAGAGAGAGATATGGAAAAGAGTGTAGAAAGAAGGAAAATCAGATATGATATATATAATACAAAAGGCAAAATGTTAGAGGAAAATATTATCCAAACAGTAATAACACTAAATGTCAATGGACTGAATTCCCCAATCAAAAGACATAGATTGGCAGAATGGATTAAAAAACAGGATCCTTCTATATGCTGTCTACAGGAAACACATCTTAGACCCAAAGATAAACATAGGTTGAAAGTGAAAGGTTGGGAAAAGATATTTCATGCAAATAACAACCAGAAAAGAGCAGGAGTGGCTATACTAATATCCAACAAATTAGACTTCAAATGTAAAACAGTTAAAAGAGACAAAGAAGGACACTATATACTAATAAAAGGAACAATTAAACAAGAAGACATAACAATCATAAATATTTACGCACCGAATCAGAATGCCCCAAAATACGTGAGGAATATACTGCAAACACGGAAAAGAGAAATAGACTCATATACCATAATAGGTGGAGACTTCAACTCACCACTCTCATCAATGGACAGAACATCTAGAAAGAGGATCAACAAAGAAATAGAGAATCTGAATAATACTATAAATGAACTAGACTTAATAGACATTTATAGGACATTACATCCCACAACAGTAGGATACACCTTTTTCTCAAGTGCTCATGGATCATTCTCAAAGATAGACCGTATGCTGGGTCACAAAGCAAGTCTTAACAAATTTAAAAAGATTGAAATCTTACACAACACTTTCTCGGACCATAAAGGAATGATGTTGGAAATCAATAATAGGCAGAGTGCCAGAAAATTCACAAATACGTGGAGACTCAACAACACAGTTCTAAACAACGACTGGGTCAAAGAAGAAATTGCAAGAGAAATTAGCAAATACCTCGAGGCGAATGAAAATGAAAACACAACATATCAAAACTTATGGGACGCAGTAAAGGCAGTGCTAAGAGGGAAATTTATTGCTCTAAATGCTTATATCAGAAAAGAAGAAAAGGCAAAAATTCAGGAATTAACTATCCATTTGGAAGAACTGGAGAAAGAACAGCAAGCTAACCCCAAAGCAAGCAAAAGGAAAGAAATAACAAAGATTAGAGCACAAATAAATGAAATTGAAAACATGAAAACAATAGAGAAAATCAATAAGGCCAGAAGTTGGTTCTATGAGAAAATCAATAAGATTGATGGGCCCTTAGCAAGATTGACAAAAAGAAGAAGAGAGAGGATGCAAATAAATAAGATCAGAAATGGAAGAGGAGACATAACTACTGACCTCACAGAAATAAAGGAGGTAATAACAGGATACTATGAACAAGTTTACGCTAAGAAATACAACAATTTAGAGGAAATGGACGGGTTCCTGGAAAGACATGAACAACCAACTTTGACTCAAGAAGACATAGATGACCTCAACAAACCAATCACAAGTAAAGAAATTGATGCAGTCATTCAAAAGCTTCCTAAAAAAAAAGTCCAGGACCAGACGGCTTCACATGTGAATTCTACCAAACGTTCCAGAAAGAATTAGTACCAATTCTCTTCAAACTCTTCAAAAAAATCGAAGGGAGGGAAAACTACCTAATTCATTCTATGAAGCCAACATCACCCTCATACCAAAACCAGGCAAAGATATTACAAAAAAAGAAAACTACAGACCAATCTCTCTAATGAATACAGATGCAAAAATCCTCAATAAAATTCTAGCAAATCGTATCCAACAGCACATTAAAAGAATTATACGTCATGACCAAGTAGGATTCATCCCAGGTATGCAAGGATGGTTCAACATAAGAAAATCAATTAATGTAATACACCATATCAACAAATCAAAGCAGAAAAATCACATGATCATCTCAATTGATGCAGAGAAGGCATTCGACAAGATTCAACATCCTTTCCTGTTGAAAACACTTCAAAAGATAGGAATACAAGGGAACTTCCTTAAAATGATAGAGGGAATATATGAAAAATCCACAGCTAATATCATCCTCAATGGGGAAAAATTGAAAACTTTCCCCCTAAGATCAGGAACAAGACAAGGATGTCCACTATCACCACTATTATTCAACATTGTGTTGGAGGTTCTAGCCAGAGCAATTAGACAAGAAAAAGAAATACAAGGCATCAAAATTGGAAAGGAAGAAGTAAAACTATCACTGTTTGCAGACGATATGATACTATACGTCGAAAACCCGGAAAAATCCACAACAAAACTACTAGAGCTAATAAATGAGTACAGCAAAGTAGCAGGTTACAAGATCAACATTCAAAAATCTGTAGCATTTCTATACACTAGTAATGAACAAGCTGAGGGGGAAATCAAGAAACGAATCCCATTTATAATTGCAACTAAAAGAATAAAATACCTAGGAATAAATTTAACTAAAGAGACAAAAAACCTATATAAAGAAAACTACAAAAAACTGCTAAAAGAAATCACAGAAGACCTAAATAGATGGAAGGGCATACCGTGTTCATGGATTGGAAGACTAAATATAGTTAAGATGTCAATCCTACCTAAATTGATTTACAGATTCAATGCAATACCAATCAAAATCCCAACAACTTATTTTTCAGAAATAGAAAAACCAATAAGCAAATTTATCTGGAAGGGCAGGGTGCCCCGAATTGCTAAAAACATCTTGAGGAAAAAAAACGAAGCTGGAGGTCTCGCTTTGCCTGACTTTAAGGCATATTATGAAGCCACAGTGGTCAAAACAGCATGGTATTGGCATAAAGATAGATATATCGACCAATGGAATCGAATAGAGTGCTCAGATATAGACCCTCTCATCTATGGACATTTGATCTTTGATAAGGCAGTCAAGCCAACTCACCTGGGACAGAGCAGTCTCTTCAATAAATGGTGCCTAGAGAACTGGATATCCATATGCAAAAGAATGAAAGAAGACCCATCTCTCACACCCTATACAAAAGTTAACTCAAAATGGATCAAAGATCTAAACATTAGGTCTAAGACCATAAAACAGTTAGAGGAAAATGTAGGGAGATATCGTATGAATCTTACAATTGGAGGCGGTTTTATGGACCTTAAACCTAAAGCAAGAGCACTCAAGAAGGAAATAAATAAATGGGAACTCCTCAAAATTAAACACTTTTGTGCATCAAAGAACTTCATCAAGAAAGTAGAAAGACAGCCTTCACAATGGGAGACAATATTCGGAAATGATATATCAGATAAAGGTCTAGTATCCAGAATTTATAAAGAGATTGTTCATCTCAACAACAAAAAGACAGCCAACCCAATTACAAAATGGGAAAAAGACTTGAACAGACACCTCTCAGAAGAGGAAATACGGATGGCCAAGAGGCACATGAAGAGATGCTCAATGTCCCTGGCCATTAGAGAAATGCAAATCAAAACCACAATGAGATATCATCTCACACCCACCAGAATGGCCATTATCAACAAAACAGAAAATGACAAGTGCTGGAGAGGATGCGGAGAAAGAGGCACACTTATCCACTGTTGGTGGGAATGTCAAATGGTGCAACCACTGTGGAAGGCAGTTTGGCGGTTCCTCAAAAAGCTGAATATAGAATTGCCATACGACCCAGCAATACCATTGCTAGGTATCTACTCAAAGGACTTAAGGGCAAAGACACAAACGGACATTTGCACACCAATGTTTATAGCAGCATTATTTACAATTGCAAAGAGATGGAAACAGCCAAAATCTCCATCAACAGAAGAGTGGCTAAACAAACTGTGGTATATACATACGATGGAATATTATGCAGCTTTAAGACAAGATAAACTTATGAACCATGTAATAACATGGATGGACCTAGAGAATATTATGCTGAGTGAATCCAGCCAAAAACTAAAGGACAAATACTGTATGGTCCCACTGATGTGAACGGTCATTCGAGAATAAACTTGAAATATGTCATTGGTAACAGAGTTCAGCAGGAGTTAGAAACAGGGTAAGACAATGGGTAATTGAAGCTGAAGGGATACAGACTGTGCAACAGGACTAGATACAAAAACTCAAAAATGGACAGCACAATAATACCTAATTGTAAAGTAATCATGTTAAAACACTGAATGAAGCTGCATCTGAGCTATAGGTTTTTGTTTTGTTTTGTTTTGTTTTGTTTTGATTTTACTATTATTACTTTTATTTTTTTCTCTATATTAACATTCTATATCTTTTTTGGTTATGTTGCTAGTTCTTCTAAACCAATGCAAATGTACTAAGAAATGATGATCATGCATCTATGTGATGATGTTAAGAATTAATGATTGCATGTGTAGAATGGTATGATCTCTAAATGTTGGGTTAATTTCTTTTTTTCCGTTAATTAAAAAAAAAAAAAAAAGAGAAGGGATAATTGGAGATGAAGGGATACAGACTGTACAACGGGACTGGATATAAAAACTCAGAAATGGACAGCACAATACTACCCAATTGTAATGCAATTATGTTAAAACACTGAATGAAGCTGCATGTGAGGTATAGGTTTTTTGTTTTTGTTTTTTTTCTTTCTATTATTGTTTTAATTCTTATTCTGTTGTCTTTTTATTTCTTTTTCTAAATCGATGCAAATGTACTAAGAAATGATGAATATGCAACTATGTGATGTTATTAAGAATTACTGATTGTACATGTAGATTGGAATGATTTCTAATTGTTTTGTTAATTCTTTTTTTAATTAATAAAAAAAAAAATCAAATTCTAACAAGCTTTCCAAGAAGAATTAATACCATTCTTGCTCAAACTATTCCAAAAAATTGAAGAAGAGGGAACACTACCTAACTCACTCTATGAAGCCAACATTACTCTAAGACCAAAGCCAGATACATATACTACAAGAAATGAAAACTTCAAATCGATCTCTCTAATGAATATAGATGCAAAAATCCTCAACAAAGTACTTGCAAATCGAATTCAACAGCATATTACAGGAATTACACACCATTGGCAATTGGTTTTTATCCCAGGCATGCAAGAGTAATTCCACACAAGAAAATCATTAAGGTAATAAACCACATTAAAAAATCAAAAGGGAAAAACCCTAAGGTCACCTTGATACAGAAAAGGCATTTGACAAAATTCAGTATCCTTTCAGGATAAAACCACCTCCAAAAGTGGGAATCAAAGTAAACATTCTCAACATATTAAAAGGGTATATATGAAAAATCCACAGCTAACTTCATAGTCAATGGTGAGAGACTGAGAGCTTTCCCTCTAAAATTAGGAACAAGACAAGGATGCCAATTGTCACCACTGTTATTCAACATGTAGTAGAAGTTCTACCTAGAGCAATAAGACAAGAAAAAGAAACAAAAGGCATCCAAATTGGGAAGGATGAAGTAAAATTATAACTATTCACAGATGACATGATCCTGTATTTTAAAAATCCTGGGGTCTGGGATTTTTAGACGTTGGGAATATGGTCTGCCCAACAAAGTGGCAGGATACAAGACCAACACATAAAAATCAATGGGATTTCTATACACTAGTAATAAGCTATCTGAGGAAGTAAACAAGAAAAAACTTTCACTTACAATAGCAACTAAAAGAATCAAATACCGAGGAATAAACTTAACTAAGGATGTAAAAGACTTGTACACAGAAAACGAATAACGCTGCTAAAAGAAATCAGAGAAGATCTAAATAGACGGAAGGACCTTCCATGTTCACTGATTGGAAGGCTAAATGTCATAATTCTCTTCAGTAAAGCACTAAATAAAGGAAATGTAATACAAATGAAATCTACAACTTCAAGTGGAAAGATGAACAAATCTACACAAAGGTAAGATTTATATATCCTAAATTAAGTATAAAATAACAATTTCAAATAAAATGTAAAATATTAAACAGGTATATTTTACTATTTGCAGCAACCACTAAAAATTTTTTACCGACATGATGTACAAAAGAGGTGCAAAGATGGTGACTTAGCAAGGTGTGGGATTTAGTTCATCCTCCAGAACAGCTACTAAATAACCAGGAACAGTACAGAACAGAACGTCAGTGACACACAGCGTACCCCAGGCTGGAAACAGACAGACCAGCCATGACCCCTCAGAACCGTGAGATCCCCAAGCAGCGGTGGCCAGTGCCCCTCCCCTACAGGCTGCTTCCCAGAGGGAAAAGGAAAGGGACTTTACCAGCAGCAGGGGCTGAGTGCAACTAAGCTTCAAGTGTGGAATTAATTCACAAATTCTGACTACTAAAAATAGGCCCCCAGCTCAGGTGAACCTGGTCAAAGCAGAGGCTGCTGATTTCTGCCCTGGCACCAAGGGGCCAGGGCTGACCAAAAAAGAAAACAAAAGGAAAATGTTTCTGTGGCTGTGCTTCTACAAAGTCCTGACTCCCTTTGGATACACTGGTAGGGCTTCTCAGGCTGCAAATGCCCCAGGTATAGGCAGAAACAAGTTTCTTTGAGAGCCTGTCTGGAGGCTGTGCCTTCCCCAGGGGAGGAGTGAGGCCCAACTCAGGTGGAATCCCTGCCTCAAGGAATTCAGACACCAGGGTTTGGTAATTTGAAGTCATTAAACCCAGCCTACAACCTCTCCTCTGTCTCCACCATGCCCCAGCAGGGAGAGTCAGCCAAAGTTAAAGGTATCACATCATTTCATAATGGTGGGACCTACAGGCAGATAAGCGCCACATACTGGGTAGGATAAGAAAAACAGAGTCCAGAGACTTCACAGGGAAGTCTTTCAACCTGCTGGGTCTCACCCTCAGGGAAAAATGATGCAGGTGACTCTTCCCTCCTGAAAGGAACTCAGTTTGGTTTGGGAAAAAGTCCGGCTGGGGTCTATAATACCTAAGTAGACCCTCCTAAGGGTGGGGGAAAAAGGCACCATACGGGCAGGGCAAGAAACAAGAAAACAAGAACTGAAAAATTCTCCTCTGTTAAACAAAACCTAAGCTAGTGGTCCAGAAAAAGCTGAACTGAATGTCAAAGAACAGACAGAAAACAAATTCATCCAGTAAGAAAACCCTAAGTAAAAGAAGTGAAAACAATCCCCAGAATAAATTAATTAAGGTAATTAAATGCCTAGATACCAGCAAAAAAAATAACAAATCACACTAGGAAAATTGAAGATATGGCCCAGTCAAAGGAACAAACCAACAATTCAAATGAGATACAGGAGTTGAAACAACTAATTGAGAAATGTTCAAACAGAATGGAAAACCTCACCAATAATCAAATCAATGAATGGAGAGAGGATATAAAGAAGGGAAGGAATGAACAAAAAGAAGAAATCGAAATTCTGAAAAAACAAATCACAGAACTTATGGAAATGAAAGGCACAGTAGAAGAGATGAAAAAAAAATCGAAACCTACAATGTTAGATTATGAGAGGGAGAAGAAAGGATTGGTGAACTGGAGGATGGAACATCTGAAATCCGACAAGGAAAAGAAAACATACAGAAAAAACTGGAAAAACATGAGCTGGGACTCAGGGAACTGAATGACAATATGAAGCGCACGAATGTACATGTTGTGGGTGTCCCAGAAGGAGAAGAGAAGGGAAAAGGAGGAGAAAAATTAATGGAGGAATTTATCACTGAAAATTTCCCAATTCTTCTGAAAGACTTAAAATTACAGATCCAAGAAGTGCAGTGTACCCCAAAGAGAATAGATCCAAATAGACATATTCCCAAATACTTACTAATCAGAATGCCAGAGGTCAAAGAGAAAGAGAGAATTGTGAAAGCAGCAAGAGAAAAGCAATCCATCACATACAAGGGAAGCCCAATAAGACAATGTGTAGGTTTCTCAGCAGAAACAATGGAGGCGAGAAGACATTGGTATGATATATTTAAGATTCTAAAAGAGAAAAATTGCTACCAAGAATTCTACATCCAAAAAAATTGTCCCTCATGAATGGGGGAGAAATTAAAACATTTCCAGACAAAAAAATCACTGAGAATTTGAGACCAAAAGACTGGCTCTGTAAGAAATACTAAAGGGTGCACTACAGGCAGTTACAAAAAGACAGGAGAGAGAGATGTGGAGAAGAGTGTAGAAAGGAAGACTATCAGTAAAGGTAAAAAGAAGAAAAATTAGATACGACATATAAAATTCAAAAAGGAAAATGGTAGAAGAAAGTACTACCCATACAGCAATAACACTAAAGGTTAATGGATTAAACTCCCCAATCAAAAGACAAAGACTGGCAGAATGGATTAAAAAACAGGACCCATCTATGTGCTGCCTACAGGAAACACATCTTAGACCGAAGGATAAACATAGGTTGAAAGTGAAAAGTTGGGAATATATATTTCATGCAAATAACAATCAGAAAACAGCAGGAGTAGCTATACTAATATCCAACAAATTAGACTTCAAATACAAAACAGTTAAAAGAGACAAAGAAGGACACTATATATTAATAAAAGGAACAATTCACCAAGAAGACATAACAATCATGAATATTTATACACCGAGCCAGAATGCTCCAAAACACATGAGGCAAACACTGAAAAGAGAAATAGACACATCTACTATAATAGTTGGAGACTTCAATTCTACACTGTCATCAATGCAGAGAACATGTAGAGAGAGGATCAATAAAGAAACAGAGAATTTGAATAATACAATAAATGAGCTAAACTTAACAGACATTTATAGAACATTACACCCCACAACAGCAGGATACTCCTTTTTCTCAAGTGTTCATGGATCATTCTCAAGGATAGACCATATGCTGGGTCACACAGCAAGTCTCAATAAATTTAAAAAGACTGAAATCATACAAAATACTTTCTCAGATCATAAAAGAATGAAGTTGGAAATAAATAATAGGTAGAGTGCCAGAATATTCACAAACATGTGGAGACTCAACAACACACTCTTAAACAACCAGTGGGTCAAGGAAGAAATTACCAGAGAAATCAGTAAATATCTCGAGACAAAAGAAAATGAAAATACAACATATCAAAACTTATAGGATGCAGCAAAGGCAGTGCTAAGAAGTAAATTTATTGTCCTAAATGTCTATATCAAAAAAGAAGAAAGGGCAAAAATAAGGACCTAAGTGTTCACTTGGAAGACCTAGAGAAAAAACAGTAAACCAACTGCGAAAGCAAGCAAAAGGAAAGAAATAATGAAGATTAGAGCAGAAATAAATGAAACTGAGAACATCAAAACAATTGAGAAAATCAAGGAAACCAGGAGTTAGTTCTACGAGAAAATCAATAAGACTGATGGACCCATAGCAAGATTGACAGAAAGAACAAGAGAGAGGGTGCAAATAAATAAGATCATAAATGGAAGAGGACACAAAACCACTGACCCCACAGAAATAAAGGGAGTAATGAAAGAATACTATGAACAACTTTATGCTAATAAATACGACAATGTAGATGAAATGGACCACTTTCTAGAAAGGCATTAACAACCAACTTTGAGTCGAGAAGAAATAGACGACCTCAACAAACCAACCACAAGTACAGAAATTGGATCAGTCATTAAAAAGTTCCCCCAAAAGAAAAGTCCAAGACCAGATGGCTTCACATGTGAATTGTACCAAACATTCCAGAAACAATTAGTACCAATCCTGTTCAAACTCTTCAAAAAAACTGAAGAGGAGGGAAAGCTACCTAACTCATTCTACAAAGCCAACATCATCCTCATACCAAAGCCAGGCAAAGAAATACAAAAAAAGAAAACTACAGACCAATCTCTCTAATGAATACAGATGCAAAAATCCTCAACAAAATTCTTGCAAATCAACCCCAGCAACACATTAAAAGAATTACACACCATGAGCAAGTAGAATTCATCCCAGTTACGCAAGGATGGTTCAGTATAAGAAAATCAATCAATGTAATACACCATATCAACAAATCAAAGCAGAAAAACGACATAATCACCTCAATTGATGATGTACAGAATGAGTACAGAAAAGTGGCACGTTACAAGATCAACACTCAACAATCTGTAGTGTTTCTATACACTAGTAATGAACAATCTGAGGGGGAATCAAGAAAAGAATTCCATTTACAACTGCAATCAAAGGAATAAAATATTTAGAAATAAATTTAACTAAAGAGACAAAAAAGACCTACACAAAGAAAACTACAAGAAATTGTTAAAAAGAAATCACAGAAGACCTTAATAGATGGAAGGGCATACCGTGTTCATGAATTGGAAGACTAAATACAGTCAAGATGTCAGTTCTGCCTAAATTGATTTACAGATTCAATGTAACACCAATTAAAATCCCCAAAACGTACTTTTCAGAAATAGAAAAACCAATAAACAAATTTATCTGGAAGGGCAGGGTGCCCCAAATAGCTAAAAGTATCCTGAGAAAGAAAAGTGAAATCGGAGGTCTCCCACTACCTGACTTTAAGGTGTATTATGAAGCTACAGTAATCAAAACAGCATGGCACTGGCAAAAAGATATATGTACTGACCAATAGAATAGAATAGACTGTTCAGATATAGACCCTCTTATCTATGGACAACTGATGTTTGATAAGGCAGTCAGACTCACTCACCTGGGACAGAACAGTCTCTTCAATAAATGGTGCCTACAGAACTGGATATCCATATGCAAAAGAATGAAAGAGGACCATATCTCACACCCTATACAAAAACTAACTCAAAATGGATCAAAGACCTTAACATTAGCTCTAAGATCATAAAACGGTTAGAAGAAAATATAGGGAAATATCTTATAAATCTTATACTATGACGCAATTTCCTAGACCTTACACCCAAAGCAAGAGCACTGAAGAAAGAAAGAAAGAAATGGGAACTCCTCAAAATTAAACACGTTTGCACATCAAAGAACTTAGTCAAGAAAGTAAAAAGACAGCCTACCCAATGGGAGACAATATTTGGAAATGATATATCAGATAAGGGTCTAGTATCCAGAATGTATAAAGAGATTGCTCAACTCAACAACAAAAGGACAGCCAACCCAATTATAAAATGGGAAAAAGACTTGAACAGACACCTATCAGAAGAGGAAATACAAATGGCCAAAAGGCACATGAAGAGATGCTCAACTTCCCTGGCTATTAGAGGAATGCAAATCAAAACCACAATGAGATATCATCTGACACCCCCCAGAATGGCCATTATCAATAAAACAGAAAATGACAAGTGCTGGACAGGATGTGGAGAAACAGGCACACTTATCCACTGTTGGTGGGAATGTCAAATGGTGCAACCACTGTGGAAGGCAGTTTGGTGGTTCCTCAAAAAGCTAAATATAGAATTGCCATATGACCAGGCAATACCACTGCTAGGTATCTACTCAAGGACATGAGGCAAGGACACAAATGGACATTTGCACACCAATGTTTATAGCAGCATTATTTACAATTGCAAAGAGATGGAAACAGCCAAAATGTCCATCAACAGATGAGTGGCTAAACAAACTGTGGTATATATATACAATGGAATATTATGCAGCGTTAACACAGAATAACGTTATGAAGTATGTAACAATATGGATGGACCTTGAGAACATCATGCTGAGTGAGATTAGCCAGAAACAAAAGGAGAAATACTGTATGGTCTGACTGATATGAACTGACATTAGTGAACAAACTTGGAGAATTTCACTGGTAACAGAGACCATCAGGAGATACAAATAGGTTAAGATATTGGGTAATTGGAGCTGAAGGGATACAGATTGTGCAATAGGACTGAATGTGAAAACTCAGAAATGGACAGCACAATACTACCTAACTGTAATACAATTATTTTAAAAATTAAAATAATTTAATTTTAATTATGAATGAAGCTGAATGTGAGAATGATAGAGGGAGGAGGGCTGGGGGCACAAATGGAATCAGAAAGAAAGACAGACGATAAAGACTGAGATGGTATAATCTAGGAATGCCTAGAGTGTATAATGATAGTGACTAAAGGTACAAATTTAAAAAATGTTTTTGCATGAGGAAGAACAAAGGAATGTCATTACTGCAGGGTGTTGAAAATGGACGGTAATTAATATTTTAAAATTTTAACTTATGTGATACTAAATCAAAAAATTTTTATTTGGTACAAAATTCATATTTTGACTAGTGCATTTCCTAATATAACTTATGTAGACAGCTTAATTGAACACCACAAGTACATGGAACCTTGAGTAGGACATGAGATTCTGTTGGTTTTTCCAGAGTGATGCCCCGATAAATCCCAGAGTGATTTGAACTGTGAATAAAAAAGTATTTCCAAAGTCCCCTTTGGGGAATGGTGAGAAAGGGCGAATATTCAACTTCCCCAAGTTGAATTCTTGATATTCTCACAAGCAGTATGGACAACCAAAGCCATGGGCTGAGCCCCCAATCTTGGGCTTTGTTCATATGAAACTTAACTCCACAAAGGATAGGTCAAGTCTACTTAAGATTAGGCCTAAGAGTCACCCCCAAGAGAACCTCTTTTGATGCTCAGATGTGGCCTCTCTCTCCAGCCAACACAACAAGCAAACTCACCACCCTCCCCCTGTCTACGTGGGACATGACTCCCAGGGGTGTGGACCTTCCTGGCAACGTGGGACAGAAATCCTAGAATGAGCTGAGACTCAGCATCAAGGGATTGAGAAAACCTTCTCGACCAAAAGCGGGAAGAGTGAAATGAGACAAAATAAAGTGTCAATGGCTGAGAGATTCCAAACAGAGTCGAGAGGTTATCCTGGAGGTTATTCTTGCGCATTAAATTGATATCTCCTTGTTAGTCAAGATGTAATGGAGAGGCTGGAGGGAACTGCCTGAAAATGCAGAGCTGTGTTCCAGTAGTCATGTTTCTTGAAGATGATTGTATAATGATATAGCTTTGACAATGTGACTGTGTGATTGTGAAAACCTTGTGTCTGATGCTCCTTTTATCTACCTTATCAACAGATGCATAAACCATATGGAAGAAAAATAAATAATAGGGGGAATAAATGTTAAAATAAATTTATATTGAAATGCTAGTGATCAATGAAAGGGAGGGGTATGGGGTATGGTATGTATGAATTTTTTTCTGTTTTCTTTTTATTTCTTTTTCTGAATAGATGAAAATGTTCTATGAAATGATGATGATGATGAATATGCAAGTATGTGATGATATTGTGAATTACCGATTACATATGTAGAATGGAATGATCAGAAGTTAGGAATACTTGCATTCATTGTTTTTTGGTATTAAAAAAATTAAAAAATTAATAATGAAAAAAAATTTTAGCAAAAAAAGCCAAAAATTCAATTAAATGGAATAAATAAGATAGAAAAATAATAAGACCCTTTAAATAATAAGACAAATTAGCCTTCAAAATAAGGGAAATTACCAAGGAGACACAACAATCATAAATATATGCAAGTAACAAAAAACTTGAAAAACATAAAGCAAAATCTGAAAAAAACTAAAAGGAGACAAAATCAGTTTCATATGCATACCTGCAGACTTTAGAATCTGCTGCTTTCAATAATCAATTTTAAAAAGGAGAAAGAAAATCAACATGGATATGCTTCTCAGCCTACATTTTATAGAAAATTCATGCAACAACAGGAATACAGATTATTTACAACTACAAATGGAAATCTGCAGGGCAGACCATATTCAGGACATAAAACAAATCTCAGGAAAAAAGGATGTTCTAAATTGGGAGCACACATAGTATGCCAAAACAGTATAACAATTTGTGCCATCACAGTATACCAATTTAAATGAACACTGAAAAAAACGTGGAAAATCTCCAAATATGTGGAAATTAAATAACATAATTCTAAATAAACCATGCACAAAGAAGCAGTCAAGGGAATTAAAATTAACCTTTTGAATTGAATGAAACTTAAAATATGTCAAGATTTGTGGGGCACATATAAAGCAATACTTAGAGGGAAATTTATAATAAAAAATATTTATATTGGAAAAGAAGAAAAATCTAACATCAACTATCTTAGCTTCAACTTTAAGACACTAAAAAATAAAAGCAATTTAGATTCAAACCAAGAAGGAGAAAAATAATAAAGATAACAGGAAAAATTAATAAAATTCAAAAAGAGAAAAAATCAGTACAATCAATAAGCTCTAGCCAGAATGACTAATGAGAAAATCGGTTAGAACACAAAAATTAACTATACCAGGAATGAAAGAAGGATGTGACTACAGACCATACAGACATTAAATAGTTAGCAAGGAACTACCACAAATAACTCTAAGCCGGTAAATTCAACAACTTAAATGAGAGGTGTAAACCACCAAAAATAATGAAAGAAACAGATCATCTTAAAAGTCCTTTATCTATTTTTAAAAATTAATCCATACTTAAAAACATTCAAAAAATAAAATGTCAAGTTGATGATTTAATTAACATACGCTAACAAAATCTTAAGAAAAAAACAATAAAATTCTACATAATTATATATAATCTCTTACAAAAAGGAGATTGGAATAATTCCCAACATGAATCATGAAACCATCAATATTCTGAAACCAAAAATAAGAAAAGCCACTACAAGAAATAAAACTATAAACAAATATCTCTCATAAACATAGATGGAGAAATCAAAATCTTGGGACACAGTTAAAGCTATGCTTAGAAGAGAATTTGTAAGCTTTAAAATGCCTATATTAGAGAAGAAATGCCTAAAGTCAATGAAATAAACTGTCAATTTATGAAGCAAAAAAGCATAAAAATTAAAATGACAAAATTAAGTCCAAAGTTTTTCATCACATTAACAAAAGAAGGAAAAAATAATCATATGATCATCTCTGCAGCAATAAAAGCATTTGGAAAAAAAGTCTAAATGCTATTCAAAAAAAAAAAAATAGAAGAGCTCAACCTTGATGTGATTAAGAATATGCAGAAAGAAACTAAAGAAAACACTGTACTTGATGAAATATTGAAAGCATTCCCTATGTCAGGAACAAGACAAGATGCATGTATATTTAACATTATTCCGGAGTCCTAGTCAGTGCAATAAAGAAATTAAAATAAACAAAAGATGCAAATAATGGAAAGGAAGAAGTAAACCACCTTATTTGTAGACAGAACAATTGTACACATATAAAATCCAAAATAATTCACAAACTCTTAGAATTAACCAGAAAGTTTACCAAGACACAAAAACTAATTGCATTTTTATATGCTAGGAACAATTAAAAGCAAAATTTTTAAAAATATCAATTACAATAACATTGAAGAAAATATCAAATATGTATGAACATATTCAGTATGTGAAACAACTCTTTGCTGAAACGAAAAATTCTGTTTAAAAATAAAGAACACAAATACACAACATATTTGCATAGACTGACAGTTGCAATACTGTCAGTTCTCTTCAAAATGATCTACAGATGTATCTGTGGAAATTGATAGCTAATTCTGAAAATAACATGGAAATGCAAAGGACATAGAAGTGTCCTGACAATCCTGAAGAAAAAGAGCCAAGCTGGAAGACTTAGCCTACCAGGTATCAAGATTTACTATAAAATTATAATAATTAAGAAATTGTGATATAGGGCCAGGAACAGACAAAAGTTTAATGGAGCACATTAGTATATGGATACCAGTCAATCATATGGTCACCTGATTCATGATAGAGGTAGAACTGCAACTTGGTCAGGACAAACGAAATTCATTTCTGTAAGTTGTGCTAGGTCAACTGGATTTTCATATGAATTAAAGTGAATGTTGACCCCTACCTCTTAAAATGCATAAAAATAAATTTCAGATAACTCATAAACCCAAACAGGGAAGGTAAAAGAGTCACACTTCCAGAAAATACCTTCATAACCTAGGTGTGGGCAAGATCTCTTCAAAGAGCAGACACAAAAAAAATATATCATGACAAAGAAATGAAAACTAATAAATTGGACTCCATTAAAGCTAAGAATTATCTGTTGACCAAGTGATAACATTAAGCATGTGAAAAGGCAAACCAAGTCATGAAAAAGAAACTGACAACACAGATATCTGACAGAGCACTACTATTCATGATTTATAAAGAACTACTAAAAATCCATTTTTAAAAAGACAGACAATTCAACAGAAGAAAAAGGTAACACTTGAACAAGGACATCACAAAAGGGAACATCTCAATAGCCAATAAGTATATGAAACTGTAAAAAACATAAATAAACAGCATGAAAGTACATATGAAAACTAGAGTGAGACTCCACTGTGCACACAACAGAAGTTAGATACAAAAAGTACATACAGTCTGATTTCATGGAAAAGGAGCTCAAGGGAACATTCTGAATTTCAGGAAAAATTTCATATTTAAATCCAGATAATGGTTACAGGGATAAAAACAAGAGCAAAAAATCATCAACCTCTCTATATAAGACTTGTGATTTCTCTGTACGTAAGTTATATCTCAATGAAAAAGTAAAAGAAAAAAATTAACTGTGAAAAAACAGCAGCATAATAAAGAAAAATATATAGGCCAGTATATATTTGGATAAGTAAAAATATCCAAATAGAATAGCTAACTAAATCTATCACTGTAATAATCAAATACACAATATAGCCAAATTGAATTTATCCCAGGAATGCAAAAATGATTTAACACACACACACACAAATCTGTTATTTTATTTCAATCACAATTATAATTAAAATAAGAGAAAAATACTGCATCATTGACTAGATGCAGAAATATGATCTGATAAAATTCAATACCATTTCCAGTATCCTGGACTTGGCCAAACCCAAAACACTCTGGTTTTTTTGCTTTTAATATTTTTTATTAGCCCTGCCTCTTCTCTGCCGGGAGAAATCTCCAGGTTCCTTTCATACTTTCTCCAGGTTACTCTGTGCTCAGAGCTTGTATTCAGTGGTCTGAATTGGTTAATTAATTCCACAAGTTGAGCTACTTTCCCTTGTTGCTGCTAATAGAGACTGATCTTTTTTTACACATGGAAGTAACTTCAAAACAGCCCTATGTGCCAGTGGGGGCGGGGTACCAGTCTCCACAGTTTGAGAGACCTGCAGTTCTGTGCTGTGATCTCAGCACTTCCCACCCATTCCAGGCTGGTGTATGATGTGTATCCAGTCACAGGTGTCCCCCCAACAGTTGTTCCAGACAGTTCCTGACTACGAGCAGCTCTGGTGGATGGACTAAATCCCACACCTCCCTATGCCACCATCTTGCCCCCAGCAATCTATCATTCCCTCCAAGAAAAGGGACTCATAAAACCAGGTACTGACTGCATTTTACCTTGACTGGCAAACCCAGGGGGTTATGGTCTGGCTCTGAAAGGATGTTTTCTCCATCTCTTTTTTTGTTTTACTTTTTAGCTGCCCTTTAAATTAAGCTGCAGGTATTCTCAGGTTTCAGGACTACCCCAGGCAAGAGTGGAGTTAAGGAATGTCTAAAAAATAAAGTAACTAGATAAGGAGATAATTCCCTAAAGGGTGAATTTTTCCCAAGAAAAGTGAGAGGGGGCAGGGCCCAGCATAAGTGGTGGCTCTCATTTAAAGAACTCAGACACTAGGGCTGGAAAACAGAAACAGGTGGCTGCCTTCTACCTCAGCCTGTTTCAACCAAACTCCTGGCAGGGGCACAGTCTACTGAGAATTAAAGCCACCACACCATTTTATGCTGGAGGCAAGCTGTGGGCTGACAAGTGCCACCTGCTGAGAAGGATAGGAGAAACACAGAAATAAGAGGCTGTACAGGGAAGACTGGCAGCCTGTGGGGTCTCATCTTCATGATACTGGTTATACCCTCATCTGATTGGGGTAGATCCTATCTGGCAAGGCAAGATCCAGAAAAACAAGAGCTGAAAAAATTCTGATCAGTTAAGCAGAAACCAAGTTATAAATCAGCACAAGGTGAACTGAATGAATTTCAAAGAACCAATAGAGAACAAATCCAACCAACAAAAAAACCCTAGGTAAAAGACAGAACATGACCTCTAGAATAATCTAATCAAAGAAATCAGATGCCTAGACATCAGCAAAAAAATCATGAGTCACACTAGGAAGAAAGATTCAAGAGAGTCTTACTAACCAAAGGGGGGAAAAGAAATGAAACAAAAATGAAGTTTCAGTGGCTAAGAAATTTCAAATAGAGTCTAGAGGTCATTCTGGAGGTTACTCTTATGTATTGTACAGATACTCTCTTTTAGTTTCTAGTATACTAGAATATCTAAAAGGAACTACCTGAAACTGATGAGCTGCAATCCCATAGCCTTGTTTTTTTTGCCATGGGCAGGCACCAGGAATTGAACCCAGGTCTCTGGCATGGCAGGTGAGAACTCTGCCTGCTGAGCCACCGTGGCCTGCCCTAGCCTTGGTTCTTGATGATGAGAGCAGAATTATATGTGGCTTTTCCGGTGTGACCATGTGAATGTAAAAACCTTGTGACCTACACTCCCTTTATCCAACATATGGGCAGATGATTAAGAAAAAAATGCCCAAGCTGCGATGCGTTTCCTGGCTGCTGTGCTCCTGCTCCTGGAGCTCAGCGCCGCCGCCCTGGCCAGGCCGGTGTATTTCACGAACTGCGGTTCTGAGGTCAGAATTATAAAGGAACTAAAGGTGAGCCTGTGTCCTACTCAGCCCTGCCAACTGCACAAAGGACAGTCTTACAGTGTCAATGTGACCTTCAGCAGCAAAATTCAGTCTCAAAACAGCACAGCCTTGGTGTCTGGCATTGTGTTTGGCATTGAAATTCCCTTTACGATTCCTGAATCTAATGGTTCTAAGAGTAGAATTAAGTGTCCCACTGAAAAAGACCAGACCTATACCTACCTGAATAAACTACCAGTAAAAAATGGTTCTGGCTCCTTGGTTAACCTCTGAACCTCTGGAATTTCCTACATGATAGGAGTGTCTTTGTTATTCATGGAAGGCCTCGAGGACCACTGGTGATAGCTTATGCTAATGAGATGGCTCAGGGTGGGTTGGACCACTGGGCAGTCTGAGGCTGTCCACCCTAGAAAGCCCAACCATGTGGTATGAACCAGCTAAAATCAGCCAGACCAAGGGAAGAGAAGGAGACTGGAAGTTAAGTGAAGTCACACGGCCAATGAGTCAATCAATCATGCAAATATAAATTATGTACGACCAAGGTCTGGTGAGCTTCCCTAGCTGGAAATCTTCTCTAAGTATTGCCATACATCTATGTGCTGGCAGGGTGATACACTTTGACTCCATAGGGAGAGAACACCAAAAGCTTCACATTTGGGGACCCTTCCAGACCTCACCCTATGCATCTCTTCTTTTGGCTAGTTTTTATTTGCTGTCCTTTTTTGCTATAATAAACTATAATCCTGAAAAAAAAAGGCTTTTCTTGAATTCTTTGAGTTGATCTAGAAAATTATCAAACCTGATTGACTAATACCAAATTTTATCCAGTTGATCAGAAGTGAGAGTGGCCCTGAGGATGACTGAACTTGCATCTCATATCTGAAGTGAGGAAATTCTTGTAGAAGACCATGCATGCCCTTAACCTGTGACATTTGGCCTAAATCTCGACAGTGTCAGAAGTTCAGATTTAGGCCAAATCTATTTATCAAACATAATTAGAGAAAAACTAAAAGAGATACTAATAATCTGAATGTCAGAGTTGGAACCCAAAAAGATTTTTAAATAGGCACCGAGACAAGCAACAACGAATATGTAGTTTATCAAGAATAAAAACTAAAGCTGTGAATTTATATCCAAACATCAATTGCAAAGTACCAGGAGGGAAGGCTTTGTTTAACAACAATCCATGTAATTAGCTCTATGGTGAATATAGCCCACCACAAACTTAATATAAGCCAACACATCCTCACTGCTAGAAAAGCACAGGCGGCCTGAGTTTGCATTAACAAAACTGTGGTCTTACAAGACAAGAATGTGTTTCCCTATGATCTGAACCAGTAAACCACAAAGGGAATGTTTCATCCATTTCAGGAAAACATAATTTAATAGTGAAAATAGCAAAACTAGGAACTGGAAACAGTCTACCCTATCTGCTTCAAGCTCCTCATCTCAGGGAAAACATTTTACCATTTATGCCACTGGTACAGATCTTTAAAGAATTAAAAGGTCTATTATCTTGATCCCAAATCCAAGCAAAGCTCTAATGTTGACTGGGTAGCCATTAAATGATTTAACAGTAGTGTAGCACACGGTGTTCTGAGATAAAATCATAAAGCTAGTGACTCCTACATTAGCCTCATCTCACTCCCTACCACCTCTGTATTATCAATTTATATGATGTGACAACCCCCCCCCCAAAAGACTCTAAATTCCATCTCGACAGTCTTGCATATTGTTGTCCATCAAAGGATTTCACAATGCTAGTAAAAGGAGAACCTACGGATTGGGAGATAATATTTGGAAACCACACATTAAATAAGGGTTTAATATCCAGAATATATTCAGAACTCCTACAATTTACAACTAAAGGACAAACCAATTTATAAATGGGCAAAAGACTTGGATAGGCATTGTGATGAAGAAGGTACAAGAGCAGAAATAAATGAAACTGAGAATATGAAAATGAAAAATCTCAATAGCTCTAAAATAAAAACAGGATGTTTAGCTGGCATCACAGACTTGGTCCATGAACTTGTTGTTTCCACCAGTGTTACCTACCACTCTTCAAGGTGGAATGCTAAAAAATGGAAAATCTTATCAAAAAAGGTAGCAAGTAGATTAAGTACCTGAATAATAAATAGCCATCAAATAAGGCCTGAGCACAAACAAAATATTTATTCCTATTTAGTTTGGGAACAAAAGGATGGAGGATATAAAGGCAAAAACCATGACTAGTAAAAGGGATTATAAAACTAGCTCCTTTAAAGCAAAGGAGCTGCCTTAAAGTTCACTTCTACTAGAATATAAATCTCCCAGAGAGAACAAATTAACAGCAATTTGTTGATTGCAGTTATTCAGGAGTAATGTTTAAAGTTAATGAGGAAAAATTATTAGTAAGCACCATTAGTATAATAATCACAAATCCTCTACTAGGCAATAGCAGGTTAGTCAACAATTAATGTATTTACATATTAGCAAAACTTTTAAAAATTCTGAAATTTATACTTTTCTATCATTGAAATGCCATCCTTTCTTTTCTCTCACTCCCATTTGCCCTAGTCACTATAATGCTACTTATTCAGGTATTCGATTTCTGAAAGTATAGCTTCCAATGTTGCATGTAATTTTACCTGATGTTTTATATAAAAGTTCCTAAGAAAATCTCAAACAATACACTACTACCTTTACAGGCAATTTATTCAGGTAATTATTAGAAAATGATACTGATCTGTTTCAGTCTGGAATTCTGTATACATTAGCTCTACCAATAAAAATTTGCAAGCAATATTCAAATATATATTATCAAAATATAAATTCTTTCTGGAATAATGCAGGATACGAAAGAAGAAGGGTAGGAAAGAGAAAAAACTACCAATAAGGGAGACAATTAACTGCCAAATTTTCTACTAAAGTAAGAAACAGCTAGATTTTAGACTATTTAGGGCACTCATCAGCTGAGATCAGTAAGAACCATTATTCTTCTAACCACACACGTTTCACGTACTTTTCTTTTTGTATATTTCCAAGTTTATAATTTCTTTAAAGCTATATAAGAACTTCTATCAGTAAAAGTAACATCTAATCACCTAAAGCTTTAAACAGCCCAATATTTGCAATGAAGTTCAGTTTAATGATTGAGAATAAAATGCTGAGCTTAAGCATCAGTTCAACAGTACAAATGATTTAAGGTTTAAAATTATAAACCTGACAATTTTCAAATCATTTTGACCTATAAAATTAGCAATTTCACATAGTTCAACCTAATACATGTCACAGAGCTCCCAGTAGTACATTAATTATCTTCAATAATTAACACTACTTAACTCATACCAGAGAATTAATCCTGTAATCTTCAGCCACAACAGGATATATCATGGAAGGGGACAGGGTGAAGGGGGCCTTATAGATGTTTATTTTTATTTTAGAGTTCTGAATACACTAACAGTAATTCAAAACTTAGGTTCTGCATATTAATCAGTGGCCAACCTTGTGACTGTTTACAAAACAACCATAAAAAAAAATTCAGCTCTTAAAAGACTACAATGATAAACATAATCAGTTTTTTTAGTGTATCATTAAAATTTAACCATCAATAAAAAATAAACACTTAAAGCAATAACAATTGAAAAGCAAATAGGTAAATATCATGTAATTATTAAAAAACTAAAGATATTCATTTCTGGAACATTTGCAAAGATTTTTCTTTTATTCAAAAGGAAAATATTTTTACAACTTGATGGGTAGGCACCTATTTATCTAAGGTACAATAAACAAAATACATACTTGCTCTAAAATTACATCTACTCAGGATTAGTCAGGAAGAAATAATCTAGTTGTTCTATCAATCTTTGTTCCTGTTTAGAAAGTAGGCCTAAGAAGAGGGAACTGCCCAAGTAAAAAGGCCAGTTGTGATTTAAAAGTCTCTAAAGAAAAATGTGCCAAAAGTCTCATTTTCCTTAAAAAAGAAAGAAAAATAAAGAGAAGAGAAAAGGAAAAGAAGAGAACAGAAGAAAAGAAAACCCTTATCAACATCAGACAAATGGGATAAAGATGCAGGAAAGATCAGTGCATTTTCAAGGGAAAACAATTGGTTCAATTTGTCCAGAGAATGACAATTTCATTTATTCAACACTTACTGAGTGCCTACTCTGCAGGCATAGGGATAAAGCAAATATGACAGAGTCTTAGTACTCATGCAGTTTACAATCAATGGAAAAGAAAGACGGTAATCTGTTCTTCTGAATTTAGAAATACTCAGTATTTGGAAGTATTATGGAGAAAAATAAAGCCGAGTAAGAAAGAAAGAGAGAGGAAGGCAGTTATTATTTCACTGAACAGCACTTAACTACTAACATCTGCACTGAGACCTAAGGAAGTGAGGGAGCAAGCCAGGCAGATTATCTGGAGAAAGCACTTTCTAGGCAAAGAGAACACCAATGCCAAGTCCCTGCGTAAAGTGGGAGAACACTTGGCTTATCTGAGGACTAGCAAGGAGGCCAATGTGGCTAGAAGCAAATGGTCAAGCAAGCAAGAGCTTCGGCTTTTAGGGTAAATGAAACAAAACATCTCATTTATTATACAAGGTCTTGAACCTGGGGAAATGGAATCAAGTCATGTTATTAAACTGTACAAATCAAAGCGAAGGTCCATTTCAGGAAGCAATAAACAAGATGAGTGGAAATCTTAGTTTATGGTTTCTACAGGACCTCCCAGTAAACAATAAATTATTACAAGGCTATAGATATGCGCATGGGAAGTGGCCTAAATAGAGACGACAGTGAAATGTGAGGGAGTAGCAAAGGACTCCGCAGAATAGCCACAGAGACCAAGCACAGAACTCCTGTAAGGCCTACATTTAGCAGCTGGGAGGAAGAGATACACAGGTAAATGTCGAACCTCCAGAATGAGTGCGTGATTAAGTGAGACTGACTATGTATGTGAGTGTGTGTGTGTGTATGTGAGAGAGAGAGAGAGAAGAGAAAGAAAGAGAATGCGTGAGAGAAACAGAATGTGTGTGCACATACACATGGACAAGAAAACTTGTAGCAGCACTACAATACTGGCATTTACTTTTTTATTCCATTTACTGTTTGTATTAGTCAGGGTTCTCTGGGGAAAGAGAACTGAAAGGAGATACATATGTTATGAGATTTATTACAGAAATTGCCTCATGCAACTGTGGAATGGGCAAGTCTAAATTCCGCAGGGCAGGAGATCCAAGATGGCGTCTTAGTAAGGTACATGCGTCTTAGTTCCTCCGACTCCAAATCAACTAATAGGTGAACAGAAACAGTACAAAACAGCTCCCGGGGCTACAGCAGGGAATGGACACACAGAGTAACCCAGTCTGGGCTGGTTAGTCTGACTGCGAAACTCGGCTGCGGTGAGTGAGATCCCCGAGCGGCGGGCGATTTCCCGAGCAGCCGCAGCTGCGGCGGTCCGAGCTAATCCCTCCCTCCTTCCCGGGCTGGCTGAAGGACGCAGAGAGACAAGCTTCCCAGCCAAGGCGGCCGGCGCCACACTTTTGCGGGCGGCTTCGAGTCTCGGCTTCAAGTCCGCGACTATGAGTCTCGCATCAGAGGGCTATCCAAAGTCTGGGCTGGCAAGTCTGATTGCGAGACTTGGCTGCGGCGAGACCCCCGAGCAGCCGCAGCTGCGGTGGTCCGAGCTAATCCCTCCCTCCTTCCCGGGCTGGCTGAGAGACTCGGAGAGACAAGCTTCCCAGCCAAGGCGGCTGGCGCCACACTTTTGCGGGCGGCTTCGAGTCTCGGCTTCGAGTCCGCGACTACGAGTCTCGCATCAGAGGGCTATCCAAAGTCTGGGCTGGCAAGTCTGACTGCGACTCTTGGCTGCGGCGAGACCCCCGAGCAGCGCGTGATTTGCCGAGCAGCCGCAGCTGCGGCGGTCCAAGCTAATCCCTCCCCCCTTCCCGGGCCGGCTGAGAGTATCGGAGAAGCAAGTTTCCCAAGCCGAGGCAGGCGGCGCCCTTCTTCTGCGGGCGGCTTCGAGTCTCGGCTTTGAGTCCGCGGCTACGAATCTCAGATCAGAGGGCTATCCAAAGTCTGGGCTGGCTAGACCGACTGCGAGACTCGGCTGCGGTGAGACCCCTGAGCGGCGCGTGATTTCCCGATCAACGGCAACTGCGGTGGTCCGAGCTACTCCCTCCCTCCTTTCCGGGCCGGCTGAGAGTATTGGAGAAGCAAGTTTCCCAAGCCGAGGCAGGCGGCACCCCTCTTTTGCGGGTGGCTTCGAGTCTCTGCTTCGAGTCCGCGAATACGAGTCTCGGATAGGAGGGCTATCCAAGCAGCGGTAGCCCCCCCCCACGGGAGGCTTCCTGGTTCGGTGGGGAATCCCCCAGGCCCGCTGCGGCCCGCAATCAGCCACAGGGTCCCCTCAAGCCGCGGCAGCTGACGCCCCCACAACGCGCGGCCCCTGAACCAACGGAGAGAATTGGATCCGAAATCCCCAGGCCACGGAGATCGGTGACTGGGGGAGACCCATTCCAAACACTTGAGACAAACGTGTGCCACGTGCGCCACATACGGGGCAAGATAAGAAAAACAGATCCCAGAGATTTCACAGAAAAATATTACAACCTTGCTGGGTCCAACACCAAGAGAAATCTGAATAAATGCCCAGACGCCAGCAGCAGAAGATAACTGTCCACGCTCAAAAGATTGAGAATATGGCTCAGTCAAAGGAACAAACCAATAGCTCAAATGAGACACAAGAGCTGAGACAACTAATGCTGAATATACGAACAGAAATGGAAAACCTCTTCAAAAATGAAATCGATAAATTGAGGGAGGACATGAAGAGGACATGGGCTGAACATAAAGAAGAAATAGAAAAACTGAAAAAACAAATCGCAGAACTTATGGAAGTGAAGGATAAAGTAGCAAACATAGAAAAAATAATGGATACCTACAATGATAGATTTAAAGAGACAGAAGATAGAATTAGTGATTTGGAGGATGGAACATCTGAATTCCAAAAAGAAACAGAAACTATAGGGAAAAGAATGGAAAAATTTGAACAGGGTATCAGGGAACTCAAGGACAATATGAACCGCACAAATATACGTGTTGTGGGTGTCCCAGAAGGAGAAGAGAAGGGAAAAGGAGGAGAAAAACTAATGGAAGAAATTATCACTGAAAATTTCCCAACTCTTATGAAAGACCTAAAATTACAGATCCAAGAAGTGCAGCGCACCCCAAAGAGATTAGACCCAAATAGGCGTTCTCCAAGACACTTACTAGTTAGAATGTCAGAGGTCAAAAAGAAAGAGAAGATCTTGAAAGCAGCAAGAGAAAAACAATCCATTACATACAAGGGAAACCCAATAAGACTTTGTGTAGATTTCTCAGCAGAAACCATGGAAGCTAGAAGACAGTGGGATGATATATTTAAATTACTAAAAGAGAAAAACTGCCAACCAAGACTCCTATATCCAGCAAAATTATCCTTCAAAAATGAGGGAGAAATTAAAACATTCTCAGACAAAAAGTCACTGAAAGAATTTGTGACCAAGAGACCAGCTCTGCAAGAAATACTAAAGGGAGCACTAGAGTCAGAACCGAAAAGACAGAAGAGAGAGATATGGAAAAGAGTGTAGAAAGAAGGAAAATCAGATATGATATATATAATACAAAAGGCAAAATGTTAGAGGAAAATATTATCCAAACAGTAATAACACTAAATGTCAATGGACTGAATTCCCCAATCAAAAGACATAGATTGGCAGAATGGATTAAAAAACAGGATCCTTCTATATGCTGTCTACAGGAAACACATCTTAGACCCAAAGATAAACATAGGTTGAAAGTGAAAGGTTGGGAAAAGATATTTCATGCAAATAACAACCAGAAAAGAGCAGGAGTGGCTATACTAATATCCAACAAATTAGACTTCAAATGTAAAACAGTTAAAAGAGACAAAGAAGGACACTATATACTAATAAAAGGAACAATTAAACAAGAAGACATAACAATCATAAATATTTACGCACCGAATCAGAATGCCCCAAAATACGTGAGGAATATACTGCAAACACTGAAAAGGGAAATAGACTCATATACCATAATAGGTGGAGACTTCAACTCACCACTCTCATCAATGGACAGAACATCTAGAAAGAGGATCAACAAAGAAATAGAGAATCTGAATAATACTATAAATGAACTAGACTTAATAGACATTTATAGGACATTACATCCCACAACAGTAGGATACACCTTTTTCTCAAGTGCTCATGGATCATTCTCAAAGATAGACCGTATGCTGGGTCACAAAGCAAGTCTTAACAAATTTAAAAAGATTGAAATCTTACACAACACTTTCTCGGACCATAAAGGAATGATGTTGGAAATCAATAATAGGCAGAGTGCCAGAAAATTCACAAATACGTGGAGGCTCAACAACACACTCCTAAACAACGACTGGGTCAAAGAAGAAATTGCTAGAGAAATTAGCAAATACCTCAAGGCGAATGAAAATGAAAACACAACATATCAAAACTTATGGGACGCAGCAAAGGCAGTGCTAAGAGGGAAATTTATTGCTCTAAATGCCTATATCAGAAAAGAAGAAAAGGCAAAAATTCAGGAATTAACTATCCATTTGGAAGAACTGGAGAAAGAACAGCAAGCTAACCCCAAAGCAAGCAAAAGGAAAGAAATAACAAAGATTAGAGCACAAATAAATGAAATTGAAAACATGAAAACAATAGAGAAAATCATTAAGGCCAGAAGTTGGTTCTATGAGAAAATCAATAAGATTGATGGGCCCTTAGCAAGATTGACAAAAAGAAGAAGAGAGAGGATGCAAATAAATAAGATCAGAAATGGAAGAGGAGACATAACTACTGACCTCACAGAAATAAAGGAGGTAATAACAGGATACTATGAACAACTTTACGCTAAGAAATACAACAATTTAGAGGAAATGGACGGGTTCCTGGAAAGACATGAACAACCAACTTTGACTCAAGAAGACATAGATGACCTCAACAAACCAATCACAAGTAAAGAAATTGAAGCAGTCATTCAAAAGCTTCCTAAAAAGAAAAGTCCAGGACCAGACGGCTTCACATGTGAATTCTATCAAACATTCCAGAAAGAATTAGTACCAACTCTCCTCAAACTCTTCAAAAAAATCGAAGTGGAGGGAAAACTACCTAATTCATTCTATGACACCAACATTACCCTCATACCAAAACCAGGCAAAGATATTACAAGAAAAGAAAACTACAGGCCGATCTCTCTAATGAATATAGATGCAAAAATCCTCAATAAAATTCTAGCAAATCATATCCAACAACACATTAAAAGAATTATTCATCATGACCAAGTAGGATTCATCCCAGGTATGCAAGGATGGTTCAACATAAGAATATCAATTAATGTAATACACCATATCAACAAATCAAAGCAGAAAAATCACATGATCATCTCAATTGATGCACAGAAGGCATTTGACAAGATTCAACATCCTTTCCTGTTGAAAACACTTCAAAGGATAGGAATACAAGGGAACTTCCTTAAAATGATAGAGGGAATATATGAAAAACCCACAGCTAATATCATCCTTAATGGGGAAAAATTGAAAACGTTCCCCCTAAGATCAGGAACAAGACAAGGATGTCCACTATCACCACTATTATTCAACATTGTGTTGGAGGTTCTAGCCAGAGCAATTAGACAAGAAAAAGAAATACAAGGCATCAAAATTGGAAAGGAAGAAGTAAAACTGGGCGGGCCGCGGTGGCTCAGCGGGCAAAGTGCTTGCCTGCTATGCCGGAGGACCTCGGTTCGATTCCCGGCCCCAGCCCATGTAACAAAAACAAAAAAAAAACAAAATACAATAAAACAAGAAAATGTTTAAAGATGTTTCCCTTTCTTCCTTCCTTCCTTCCTTCTATCCTTCCTTCCTTCTCTCTGTCTTTCCTTTAAAAAAAAAAAAAAAAAAAAAGAAGTAAAACTATCACTGTTTGCAGATGATATGATAATATACGTCGAAAACCCGGAAAAATCCACAACAAAACTACTAGAGCTAATAAATGAGTACAGCAAAGTAGCAGGCTACAAGATCAACATTCAAAAATCTGTAGATTTCTATACACTAGTAATGAACAAGCTGAGGCGGAAATCAAGAAACGAATCCCATTTACAATCACAACTAAAAGAATAAAATACCTAGGAATAAATTTAACCAAAGAGACAAAAAACCTATATAAAGAAAACTACAAAAAACTGCTAAAAGAAATCACAGAAGACCTAAACAGATGGAAGGGCATACCATGTTCATGGATTGGAAGACTAAATATAGTTAAGATGTCAATCCTACCTAAATTGATTTACAGATTCAATGCAATACCAATCAAAATCCCAACAACGTATTTTTCAGAAATAGAAAAACCAATAAGCAAATTTATCTGGAAGGGCAGGGTGCCCCGAATTGCTAAAAACATCTTGAGGAAAAAAAACGAAGCTGGAGGTCTTGCACTGCCTGACTTTAAGGCATATTATGAAGCCACAGTGGTCAAAACAGCATGGTACTGGCATAAAGATAGATATATCGACCAATGGAATCGAATAGAGTGCTCAGATATAGACCCTCTCATCTATGGACATTTGATCTTTGATAAGGCAGTCAAGCCAACTCACCTGGGACAGAACAGTCTCTTCAATAAATGGTGCCTAGAGAACTGGATATCCATATGCAAAAGAATGAAAGAAGACCCATATCTCACACCCTACACAAAAGTTAACTCAAAATGGATCAAAGATCTAAACATTAGGTCTAAGACCATAAAACAGTTAGAGGAAAATGTAGGGAGATATCTTATGAATCTTACAATTGGAGGCGGTTTTATGGACCTTACACCTAAAGCAAGAGCACTGAAGAAGGAAATAAATAAATGGGAACTCCTCAAAATTAAACACTTTTGTGCATCAAAGAACTTCATCAAGAAAGTAGAAAGACAGCCTACACAATGGGAATCAATATTTGGAAACGACATATCAGATAAAGGTCTAGTATCCAGAATTTATAATGAGATTGTTCAACTCAACAACAAAAAGACAGCCAACCCAATTACAAAATGGGAAAAAGACTTGAATAGACACCTCTCAGAGGAGGAAATACAAATGGCCAAAAGACACATGAAGAGATGCTCAATGTCCCTGGCCATTAGAGAAATGCAAATCAAAACCACAATGAGATATCATCTCACACCCACCAGAATGGCCATTATCAACAAAACAGAAAATGACAAGTGCTGGAGAGGATGCGGTGAAAGAGGCACACTTATCCACTGTTGGTGGGAATGCCAAATGGTGCAACCACTGTGGAAAACAGTTTTGCGGTTCCTCAAAAAGCTGAATATAGAATTGCCATACGACCCAGCAATACCATTGCTGGGAATCTACTCAAAGGAATTAAGGGCAAAAACTCAAACGGACAATTTCACACCAATGTTTATAGCAGCGTTATTTACAATTGCAAAGAGATGGAAACAGCCAAAATGTCCATCAACAGACGAGTGGCTAAACAAACTGTGGTATATACATACGATGGAATATTATGCAGCTTTAAGGCAGGATAAACTTATGAAGCATGTAATAACATGGATGGAACTAGAGAACATTATGCTGAGTGAGTCTAGCCAAAAACTAAAAGACAAATACTGTATGGTCCCAATGATGTGAATCGACACTCGAGAATAAACTTGGAATATGTCATTGGTAACAGAGTTCAGCAGGAGTTAGAAACAGGGTAAGATAATGGGTAATTGGAGCTGATGGAATACAGACTGTGCAATAGGACTAGATACAAAAACTCAAAAATGGACAGCACAATAATACCTAATTGTAAAGTAATCATGTTAAAATACTGAACGAAGCTGCATCCGAGCGATAGGTTCTTGTTTTGTTTTGTTTTGTTTGTTTTGTTCTTATTATTATTACTTTTATTTTTTTTCTCTATATTAACATTCTATATTTTTTTCTGTTATACTGCTAGTTCTTCTAAACCGATGCAAATGTACTAAGAAACGATGATCATGCATCTATGTGATGATGTTAAGAATTACTGATTGCATATGTAGAATGGTATGATGTCTAAAAAAAAAAAAAAAAAAAAAAATGGTCAGCACAATACTGCCTAACTGTAATGTAATTATGTTGGAACGCTGAATGAAGCTGCATCTGATCTATAATTTTTTTTTGTTTTTTTTCTTTCTCTTATATATTTTTGTACTTTTTATTTTTATTTGTGTTTTCTCTGTGTTATCACTTTATTTCTTTTTCTGTTGTCGTGCTATTTCTTTCTCTAAATCGATGCATATGTACTGAGAAATGATGACCATACACCTATGTGATGATATTAAGAATTACTGATTGCATATGTAGAATGGATTGATTTCTAATGTTGTGTTAGTTAATTTTTTTTAATTTAAAAAAAAAAAAAAAAATTCCGCAGGGCAGGCTGCAAGCTGGGAACTCCAATGGAGGTTTCTGATGAACACCCCAGTAGGCACTGGCTGGCTGAAGGAGAGATGGAATTGCTCCCCTCTGACCGCTGAAAAGGGGACCTTCAGTCCCCTTTAAGGTCCTCAACTGATTGAATGAGACTTCTCTCACTGCTGAAGGCAATCTCTTCAGTTGTTTCTAGATGTCATCAGCCATAGAAGCAATGAACTTATCGATGATTTAAGTCCACAAAAAATCCTCACACTAACAATCAGACCAGGGCTTGTTTGCCCAAACAACCAATCACCATAATCAGGCCAAGTACACACAGGAACTTAACCATCATATTGTTTAACCTTTAATAATCTGGAAAATTTATATCTTGTTTAAATTTTATGACTCAGGTTGTAAGCAGAAGTAAGCATTTTCACCAGGATCACTTATTTTACTGCATCAATAATTTCATTTGCTAAAAGATGACCTACTTTAGCACTGCATCCTGGACACATACTAATTCCAATGGCAGAAAAGGAGACTGATGCAAAGAACTGTTTCTACCACAAAAATTCAAGCATTAATAGGACCTATTCTGAGGACTGAAATGATCAATACAAAAAGTAAAATGAAGGGAGAAACACTAAGAATAATAATGATCAAGATAATTTGGTCAAAATATTCCAAACTAATGAATGATGCAAAGATCTTGAGTGATGTATTTATGTTGCATGTATGTATTGCACAAATGCCGCCCACACACACACACTTCAGAATTTTTAAATCTTATATTTTGAAACATCTTAGTATTTATATACTAAATTATTTCCTTGTTTAATATTTGCAAATAAATATTTTACATTTAGTAATGTAGAAAAACTCAACAGCTTTATATAAGATTTTTAATACATTTATTTGGTTATAAATTTATGAAGACTAACCAAGAGTCACAAAAGGAGAGAACACTGTTTTAGTGTTTTTCTCATTGCTCTTTTAATGGAAAAAGTAATACATATAAAATTCTTAAATTTGAAACATTCATAGACATTTCTGCCTCCTTTTTGACATATGTAAAAACAACTACTATGCTGACTACACAATACAAATCAATAAACGCTCAATATTTAAGATCACTAAACTCTGTGGCTCAGATGTGACTTCACTCTCTCTATGCCCAACTCTGCAAGTAAAATCATTGCCCTCCCCACTACATGGGACATGACATCCAGGGGTAAAAGCCTCCCTGCAGCAGAGAGACAATTCCCAGGGACGAGTCTGGCCCTGGCACTGTGGGATCAACAATGGCATCCTGACCAAAAGGGAGAAAAGAAGTGTGACAAATAAGGTATCAGTGGCTGGGAGAGTTGAAATAGAGTCGATAGGCTACTCTGGAAGTCACTCTAACACATGCTTCAGTTAAACGCTATTACCTATCAATAACTTGCCAACCCCTAACCAAAACCATTCCAACCAATCATAAAGAACACCTAGGGCAATATATAAGATTCTAAAAAGGTTCCATGCACTAGAGTAACTTTCCAAAAACCTACAACCTACAAATGGGTCCCCAGACCCAAAAAAGTCAATTGTGATGATAAAAAATTATTTATTCCTTCTAGCCTACTATATTCTGGAGCAGCTAGAAGGAAAAATCTGAGATGATGGTATGGTAGTCCATGACAAACTCAGGGATCTGTCCTACAGCTACTTGTTGAAGAGTGCTTTGGAAACTATTGTTTTTTTTTCTTTCTTTTCTTTGTATATATGTTATATTATTCAATTTTAAAAGTTCAAAAAAATCAAAGGTGATGGTAGAGTTATACATAGAAGGCAGGGTTTAACAAATGAGTATGATTGCTGAATCACATATTGATATTTCTTAATCTCCATATCTTAGAGCAGCTAGGAGTAAAAACCTAAAACTATGGAACTGTAACCCATACCAAACTCTGAAATCTGTTATACAACTAATTGTTGTACTCTGCTTTGAAGTTTATTGCTTTTTTGTATATATTTTTTTTTACAAAAAAAAAGGTGATGATAAAAAAGCATGTATTCCTACTAGCCTCCAATCATCTGGAGCAGCTAGAACGGAAAATCTGGAATAATGCCATGGTAGCCCGACAAACTCTGGGATCTGCCCTATAACTACCTGTAGAAGAGTGCTTTGAAAACTATTGTTTTTTTCTTTCTTTGCTTTGTATATATGTTATATTAAACAATAAAAAATTTTAAAAAGAAAATGAAAGAACTACAGTACCTGCCCTCAAGGAGCTTTCACACTTAACTATTACAGCACAATATAAGAATATGAGGTGCTAAAATACATGGTATAAATGATAATTTCCATAATTGTATAGATAAATCAACATGGACTGAAGCAGGACTCAAAAAAAGAGAACTCAATAATCTTTTTAAACATACATCATATTACATTTTTATATAAACAGACCACCAACAGAAGAACAGATGTCACCTTTTTTCTCATTCAATAAATTCAATGTAGATTTATCGGAGATAACAGTTGTAAGAAGAGCCTGTGGGAGATTTAAAAATGGGCAAAATAAATTATTACCCCCCTTTCAGAAGAATGCTGAAGACTCCGAGGATTATCGATTTGATAGAGGTATGAGACACTGACTTTGACTAGGCTTTTTAAAAATTCTGTAGAGATAAAGTTAATGGGTATAGATCTAAACGTTAACATAGCCAATAATCATGACTCTTATACAAAAGGACCAATGTCTTTATTTTATTTTATTCATTAAGTAATAAGAGAATCAGTCAGTTAAAATCCCAACAACTTACTTTTCAGAAATAGAAAAACCAATAAGCAAATTCAACTGGAAGAGCAGGGTGCCCCAAATAACTAAAAATACCCTGAGAAAGAAAACTGAACTCAGTGGTCTCACACTACCTGACTTTAAGGTGTATTATAAGGATACAGTGGTCAAAATAGCATGGTACTGGCATAAAGATAGATATCTGACCAATGAAATCAAAACATAGTATTCAGATACAGACCCTCTCATCTACGGCAATTGATCTTTGATAAAGTAGTCAAGCCAACTCGCTTGGGACAGAACAGTCTATTCAATAAATAGTGCATGGAGAACTGGATATCTACATGCAAAAGAATGAAATAAGATCCATATCTCACACCCTATATAGAAATTAACTCAAAACGGATCAAACACCTAAACATTAGATCTAAGATCAAAAAACTTTTATAAGAAAATGTAGAGAAATATCTTATAAAACTTGTAATAGGAAACAGTTTCCTAGTTCTTACACCCAAAGCAGGAGCACTGAAGAAAGAAATAGATAAATGGGATCTCCTCAAAATTAAACATATTTATGTATCAAAAAACTTTGTCAAGAAAGTAAAAAGGCAGCCTACACAATGGGAGAACAATATTTGGAAATGACATCTCAGATTTAAGTATCCAGAATATATAAAGAGATCATCTTTTTGTTGTTGAGTTGAACAACTCAATTAAAAAATGGGCAAAAGACATGAATAGACACTTCTCAGAAGAGAAAATACAAATGGGTAAAAGGCGCATGAAAATGCTCAACTCCCCTGGCTATTAGGGAAATGCAAATCAAAATCACAATGCGATATCTTCTGACACCCACTAGAATGGCCATTATCAATAAAACAGAAAATGACAAGTGCTAGAGAGGATGTGGAGAAAGAGGCACACTTATCAACTGTTGGTGGGAATGTAAAATGGTACAACCACTGTAGAAGGGAGTTTGGCAGTTCCTCAGGAAGCTACGTATAGAATTGCCATATGATCCACCAGTACCATTGCTAGGTATCTATTCAGAGGACATGAGGGCAAGGACACAAACAGACATTTGCACACCAATGTTTATAGCAGCATTATTTATGATTGCCAAGAGATGGAAACACCCCAAGTGTCCATTAACAGATGAGTGGCTAAGTAAGCTGTGGTATATATATACAATGGCATACTATGCAACTGTAAGACAGAATAAAGTCATGAAGCATGTAACAATATGGATGGACTTTGAGGACATTATGCTGAGTGACATTAGCCAGAAACAAAAGGACAAATACTGTATGGCCTCACTGATAAGAACTAACATTAATAAGTGAACTTGGAGAATTTCAGTTAAGAACAGGGGTTATTAGGAGATAGAAACAGGGAAGAGATTGGGTAATTGGAGCTGAAGGGATTCAAATTGTGCAACAGGACTGATTGCAAAAATTCAGAAATGGATAGCACAATACTACCTGATTGTAGCACAATAATGTAAGTACACTGAATGAAGCTGAATGTGAGAAGGATAGAGGGAGGAGGCCTGGGGCACATATGATACAAGAAGAAAAGATAGACAATAAAGACAGAGATGATATAATTTAGGACTGCCTAGAGTGTACAATGATAGTGACTAAATGTAAAAAGTCAAAAAATGTTTTTGCATAAGGAAGAACAAAGGAACGTCAATATTGCAGGGTGTTGAAAACAGATGGTCATTCATGTTTAAAACCTTCAAATTCTGTGTGAGACTAAAGTAAGAAATGTTTATTTGGTACAAAATTCATATTTTGACTATTGCACTTCCTAATTTAACTTACACGGACAGTTTAGTTGAATTCCGTAAGTACATGCAACCTTGAACAGGGCATGAGATTTTGTAGGTTTGTCCAGGTTAGTGTGATGCCCCGATAAACCCGAGAGTCACTTGAACAGTGAATAAAGAGGTATTTGTGAAGTCCCCTTGGGGGAATGCAGAGAAAGAGGGAAAATTCAACTTCCGCATTTGGAGAATTCCTGATATTCTCATAAGCAGTAGGGACAACCAAATCAATAGGCTGAGCCCTCAATCTTGGGTTTCTTCCTACAAAACATCCCCCAAAAAGGACAGGCTAAGCCTACTTAAAATTAGGCCTAAGGGGTGGGCCACAGTGGCTCAGCAGGCAAGAATGCTCACCTGCCACGCCAGAGGACCCAGGTTCGATTCCCAGTGCCTGCCCATGTTAAAAAAAAGACAGGCCTAAGGGTCATCCCCAGAGAACCTCTTTTGTTGCTCAGATGTGGCCTCTCTCTACCACAGCCAACACAGCAAACAAACTCAGTGCTCCCTCTCTCTGTGTGGGACCTGACTCCCATGGGTATAAACCTCCCTGGCAACGTGGGACAAAAATCTTAGAATGAACTGGGACTCAGCATCAAGGGACTGAGAAAACCTTCTCAACCAAAAGGGGGAAGAGAGAAATGAGACAAAATAAAGTATCAGTGGCTCAGAGACCTCAAATAGAGTCAGGAGGTTATCCTGGAGGTTATTCTTACACATTATATAGATAACCCCTTTTTAGTTTAAGATGTATTAGCAAGGCTAGAGGGAAGTACCTGAAACTGCAGAGCTGTGTTCCAGTAGCCACGTTTCTTTAAGATGATTGTATAATGATACAGCTTTCACAATGTGACTGTGTGATTGTGAAAACCTTGTGTCTGATGCTCCTTTCTTCTATGGTATGGACAGATGAATAAAAAATATGGATACAAAATAAACAAATAATAGGGGCAACAGAGGTTAAAATTAACTGAGTAGACTGAAATACTACTGGTCAAAGAAAAGGAGTGGTAAGGGGTATAGAATGTATGAGTTTTGTCATTTTTTTTTCTTTTTCTGGAGAGACGTAAATGTTCAAAAAAATGATCATGGTGATGAATACACAACTGTGTGATGACATTATGAGCCACTGATTGTAACCATGTCAAGAATGCTCATATGTCAAGAATGCTAGTATGTCTGTTCATTGTTTATAACAAAAATATTTTTACAAAGGACATTATCAAGAAAGTCAAAAGAGAGAATGAGAATTGTTTCAAATTATACATCTGCCAAGGGTTTACTACCTACAATATATAAAGAAGTCCTACAACTCAACAAGTGAAAAATAAACCACCCAATTTAAAAATGGACAAAAGACTTGAATAGGAATTTCTCCAAAGAATATATACAGGAAAGGTGGGGCCAGATGGCAGCTTAGTGATGTGGAATTTAGTTCACCCGCCAGAGTAGCTAATTAACAGCCAGAAAAAGTACAGAAAAACTGCTGGGGATACATCAGTGACTAGACACACAGTTGTCCAGTTTGGACAACTGGACTGGCTGAAAACCCACAAAGAACTGTTAAGAACCCCAAGCCACAGAGCCTGGTGCCCCTCCCCACAGGCATGGCAGGCTGGTGCCCCGAGAGGAAAACAATGCAGACCTTACTAACAGTAAGGGCTTAGCTCAACAAAGCTCAAATTATGGATTTAACTAACAAATGCTGACTACTTAAAATAGGCCCCTAGCATAAATAAACCTGGAATAAGCTCTAAAGGTATTAGGAGGTTTCACCCCATCAGAGAGGGGGCAGGGATGAGAAGAGAAAAAAAAACCCCAGAGACTTTCTGAGTTGACAGCACAAAATACTGGAAAAGGGCTGAATGCTGAACAAACGGGGGCACACAGAGTCTACAGATAAACAGAGCCATTTACCAACTTAACTCATGGATTGACAAGCCTAAGGAGCAGGGGTCCTGCTCTGAAAATGATTTTTTTCTTCATTTCCACTACTTAACAGCTCATTAGATAGAAACTGGAAGCCTTCTCAGACACCATCACTACCCCAGGAAAGAGCAGAATAAAGCTTATTGAGCAGCAAAAATATACTCAGGTGAATTCCCTAAAGGCTGTACCTTTCCCAAGAGAAAGGTGGAGCCCAGATCAAGTGGGATACCTCCCTCAAGGAATTCAGACACCAGGGACTGGAAAACTGAAGCAATTAATGCCAACCTACAACTTCACCTGCTAAAATGAAAGAGAACACACTACTTTACATTGGTGGGAAGCCATGGGCAAACAAGTGCTACATGTCAGGCAGGATAGGAAAAGCAGAGTCTAGTGGCTTTATTAGAAAATCTGTCAACCTGAGGGTCACACGCTCAGGGAAAACTGAAACAGGTGACTCCTTTCACCTGAGAGGAGGCCATTCCAGTGTGGGAAAATCTGACTGGGTTCTGTAATATCAGAGGAGACTCTCCTGAAATAAAAAAAAAGGAATGCTTCATATTGATAGGGCAAGAAACAGAAAAACAAGAACTGAAAAATTCTGATCAGTTAAACAGAACCTAGGCTAGAGGTCTGGATTAAGTTGATTTGAATGCCAAAGAACAGATACAGAACAAAAACATTCAGCAAGAGAATCTCAGTTTACAAAGTGAAAACAAAACAGCAAGTCAAACCAATTAAGGAAATCAAATGTCTAGATAATGGCAAAAAATAACAAGCCATACTAGGAAAATCAAAGAAATGGCCCAAAGTAACAAACCAAAAATTCAAATGAGATACAGGAGTTGAAACAATTAATTCAAGATGTTCAAACAGACATAGTAAATCTCATGAAAAATCAAATCAACGAGTTAAGGGAGGCTAGAAAGAAGGCACTGGGTGAACAAAAAGAATAAATCCAAAGTTTGAAAGAACTTATGGGAATGAAAGTCACAAAGAGATGAAAAACAATGCAACACTATAATGATAGATTTGAAGAGGGAGAAGAAAGGACTAATGAGCTAAAGGATTGGATATCTGAAATCTGACACACAAATAAATACATAGGGAAAAGAATGGAAAAATATGACCAGGGTCTCAGGAAACTGAATGACAACATGAAGTGCAGGAATATGTGTGTTGTGTGTGTCCCAGAAGGAGAAGAGAAAGGAAAAGAAGGAGAAAGACTAATGGAGGAAATAATTGCTGAAAATTTCCAATATCTTATGAAAGACATGAAACTACAGATCCAAGAAGTACAGCATGCTCTGAACAAAATAAATCCAAATGGACATACTCCAAGACATTTAGTAATCAGATTGTCAGATGTCAAAGAGAAAGAGAGAATTTGGAATGCAGCAACAGAGAAGCAACCCATCATACAAAGGAAGCCCAATAAGACTATGTGTGGAATCCTCAGCAGAAACCATGGAGGCAAGAAGGCAGTGGTATAATATAATTAGGATTCTAAAAGAGAAAAACTGCCAATGAAGAATTCTATATCCAGCAAAACTGTCCTTCAAAAATGAGGGAGAGACTAAAACAATCACTGGGAGAATTCTTGACCAAGAGATCAGCCCTGCAAGAAATACTAAACAGAGTAAAACAGGCAGACTGGAAAAGGCAGGAGAAAGGTGTCTGGAGAAAAGTGTAGAAATAAAGACTATCAGTGAAGGTAAAATGAGAAAAAAAATTAGACATGACATATAAAATCCAAAAGGAAAAATGGTAGAAGTACTGCCTTTACAGTACTAATACCTAATGTTAATGGATTAAACTCCCCAATCAAATGACACAGACTGGCAGAATGGATTAAAAAACAGAACTCATCTATACGCTGTCTACAGGAAACTCATTTTAGACCTAAGGACAAAAACAGATTGAAAGTGAAAGGTTGGAAAAACATATTTCATGCAAACAACAATCAGAAAAGAGCAGGAGTAGCAATACTAATATCTGACAAATTAGACTTCAAATGCAAAATATTTAAAAGAGACAACAAAAGACAGGAGGTATTAATAAAAGGAACAGTTCAACAAGAATACATCACAATCATAAATATTTATGCACTGAGCCAGAGTGCTCTAAAATATATAAGGCAAAAACTGACAATACTAAAGGGAGAAAAAGATACTACCACCTTAATAGGTGAAGACCTTAATTCACCACACTCATTAATGGATAGAACATCTAGACAGAGGATCAATAAAAAAGCAGAGAATTTGAATAATACAATAAATGAACTAACTTAACAGAGATTTACATAACATTACACCACACCAAAGCAGGGTATACATTTTTCTCAAGTGTTGATGGATCATTCTCAAGCATAGCCCATATGCAGAATCACAGGGCAAATTTTAAAAGATTGAAATCATACAAAACACTTTCTAGGATCACAAAGGAATGAAATTGGAAATCAATAACAGGCAGGGGGCCTGTTATATGGAATATATATGGAAAATACATGGAAGCTAAACAACACACTCTTAAATAACCAGTAGGTCAAGGAAGAAATTACAAGAGAAAGCAGTAAATATTTTGAGGCAAATGAAAATGAAAACACAACATATCAAAACTTATGAGATGCAGCAAAGGCAGTGCTAAGAGAGAAATTTATTGCCTTAAATGCCTACATTAAAAAAGAAGAGCAAACATCTAGGAATTAACGGTTCACTTGGAAGAACTAGAGAAAAAAAAGACATACACACAGAAAACTACAAGAAATTCCTAAAAGAAATCATGGAAGGCCTAAATAAATGGAAAGGCACACTGTGTTCATGGTCTGAAAGATGTCAATTCTACCCAAATTGATTTATAGATTCAATGCAATACCAATTAAAATCCTAAAAACTTGCTTTGCAGAAATATAAAAATCAATAACCAAATTGGTTTTGCAAAAGCAAGGTTTCCCTAATAGCTAAGAATAACTTCAGAAACAAAAATGACATGGGAGGTCTCACACTACCTGATTTTAAAGCATCTTACGAAGCTACAGTGGTCAAAACAGCATGGTACTGGCATAAAGCTATATATACTGACCAATGGAACTGTATAGAATATTCAGATATAGAAACTCTCATCTATGGACAATTGATGTTTGAGAAGCCAATTCACCTGGAACAGGGCAGCCTCTTCAATAAATGGTACTTGGAGAACTGGATAGCCATATGCAAAAGAATGAAAGAGAATCCATACCCTAATACAAAAATTAACTCAAATGGATCAAAGACCTAAATGTTAGAGCTAAGACCATAAAACTTTTAGAAGAAAATGTAAAGAAATATTTTATAAAACTTGTAATAGGATGCAGTTTACTAGATTTCCTACACTCAAAGCACAAGCACTGAAGAAAGAAATAGATGAATGGGAACTCTTGAAAATTAAACTGTTTTGTACATCTAAGAAATGTGTAGGAAAGTAAAAAGGCAGCCTATGCAATGGGAGACGATATTTGGAAATCACTAATCAGATAAGGGTTTAGTATCCAGAATATATAAAGAGATTCTTCAACTAAACAAAAAAAAAGAGAAACAACACAATTAAAAAATGGGCAAAATACCTGAAGATACTTCTCAGAAGAGGAAACACAAATGGCTAAATGGCACATGAAAAGATATTCAGCTTCACTGGCTATTAGGGAAATGCAAATAAAAACCACAATGAGATATCATCTGACACTCACTAGAATGGCCATTATCAAAAAAACAGAAAACAACAAGCGCTGGAGAGGACGTGAAGAAAGAGGCACACTTATCCAGAGCTGGCATCAATGTAAAATGGTACAACAGCTATGGAATACAGTTTGGCGGGTCTTTAGGAAGCCAAGTTTAGAACTGCCATATGATCCAGCAATCCCATTACTAGGTATATATTCAGAGGACCTACCTGAGGGCAAGGACACAAACAGACATTTGCACACAATGTTTATAGCACTGTTACTTACAATTGCCAAGAGACAGAAATAGCCCAAAGGTCCATCAATGGATGAATGACTAAAAAAGCTGTAGTATAATCAATGTAAGCTATGGTCTGTAGTCAACAGTAAATGTGTAATATGCTTCCACTGAACATAACAGAGGTATTATGACAAAAATAAAGTTAACAGGCAGGAGGACGAGGAAAGGGGTATGGATCCTTTGTGGAAGAAAAAGAAATGTTTTCAGATAGAGTATGGTGGAAAATGCATGTCTATACAATTAGGCTAGATTTACAATGTGTGAATAAAACTGTTCAAGAATGAACAGAGAGAAAAAAGTGCTAGAGAAAATGTGGAGAAAAAGATGTACCTATTCACTGTCAGGAGGTGCAGCCCCTAGGAGTGAAGTGTGGTGGTTCCAGGCTAGGGGTGGGTTTGCCATCTGATCCTGAAACCCCATTTGTTCAGTATATACCTGGAGGAACTGAGTGTGGGGACACGAATGAACATCTACAGACTGGTGCTTCTGGTGGCAGTATTCCCAATCCACAATGAATGGAGGTGGCCTAAGGATACAATGATGAGTAATGGTATATACATATCATGGACTGCTGAGCAGCTGCAAGATAGAATGAAGATTTGAGGTATGAAACTAGGTGAATAAACCTTAGGAACTGTATGTTGAAGGAAACGTCAGGAACAAAATGACAGATATTATCATGTCTCAATCATACAGACTAACTATAATATAAAAATTCAGTGAACTAAAGTCGAGAGCATGGTTATCAGGTTGGGGTTTATAGTAAAGGGTCCTAGACTGTAAGCTCTTACAGCAGTCACATATATTCAGGAGATGTAATTGTTAATTCGAAATTCTGAGGTACTGAGCTGTTTGTATATAACAGAGACTTTCCCAGAAACGTCAGGTATTTATGTGACATCTGAGACTCAGAGTTTAAAGCTATGAAGCTATGACAGTCAACAGCACCCCATACAGGAACTGTTTAAAAAGTTGAAAAAGTGATCAGAAACTGAGTAGAGAGAGATGAATGAGGCTGAGCTGGATAAGACTTAAGATATATCAGAAGACTGGGTAAAGGAGGATATTGTCCATAATTTTAAAACCTGAACTTCTGTGTGAGACTAAATGGAGAGATGTTTATTTGGTACAAAATTTTTATTTTGAGTAGTGCATTTCCTGATTTAACTTTTATGGTCAGTTTAGTTAAACACCATAAGTACATGGACTCTTGACTAGGGCATGAGATTTTTTGGTTTGTCCAAGTTAGTGTGATGCACCAATAAAACCCACAGTGATTGGAACAATGAATAAAGAAGTATTTGCAAACTTCCCGTGGGGGAATGGGGAGAAAGGAGGAAATATTCAACATCCCCTTTTGGAGAATTTCTGATATTCTCACAAACTGTGGGAACAACCAAATCAATAGGCTGAGCCCTCAATCTTGGGGTTCACCTTTATGAAACTTATCCCTGAACAGGATAGGCTAAGCCTACTTAAAATTAGGCCGAAGAGTCACCCCCAGAGACTCTCTTTTGTTGCTCAGGTGTGGGCTCTCTTGCAAAGCCAACTCAGCAGGTGAACTCACTTCCCTCCCTCCTACAAAGGACATGACTCCCAGGGGTAAAATAATCCCTGGCAATGTGGGACAGAAATCCAGGATAAGCTTGGGACCCAGCACCAAGAGATTGAGAAAGCTTTCTTGACCTAAAGGAGGAAGAGAAAAATGAGACGAAATAAATTGTCAGTGGCTGAGAGATTTCAAACAGTCGAGAGGTTATTCTGGAGGCATTTCTTATGCATTATATAGATATCGCTTTTTAGTTTATGGTGTATTAGAGTGCCTGGAGGGAAGTACCTGAAACTGTTGAGCTGTATTCCTATAGCTTTGGTTTTTGAAGATGAATGTATAAAAATATAACATTTACAGTGTGACTGTATGATTGTGAAAACCTTGTGTCTGATGCTCCTTTTACCCAGGATATGGACAGATGAGCGAAAAGTATGGATAAAAATAAATAAATTACAGGGGGGGCAAAGAGTAAAGTAAATTGGATAGATGGAAACGCTAGTGGTCAACAAGAGGGAGGGGTAATGTGTATGGTACGTATGCATTTATCTTTTCCTTTTTATTTCTTTTTCTGGAGCAATGCAAATGTTCCAGAAAAAAGATCATGGGATGAATACACAACTAAATGATTATATTATGAGCCACTGAGTGTACACCATGTATAGAATGTATAGGTGTGAAGATTGCTCAATAAAAAAAATTAAAATACAAGGTCTTTGATAATTATTATAAAAAATTAATAACTCTCTACCAAAACAGAAAAGAATACATACAAACGTCAATAAGGATATGAAAAGATGCTCAACAGCACAAGCCAATAGAGAAATACAAATCAAAAGGACAATGAAATACTATTTTATATCCATTAGAATAGCTACTATTAAAAAAATGGAAAATTACAAATGTTGGACAGGATGTGGAGAAACAGGAACACTCACTCATTGCTGGTGGGAATGTAAAATGGTGAAACTTCTGTAGAAAACAGTTTGACAGTTATTCAAAAAGTTAAAGAGAGAATTACCATATAAATTCCCAGCAATCCTACTTCTACGTATATATACACAAAACAAGTTAAAGCAGGGTTTCAAATAAATACTTGAACACCAAAGGTCACAGAAGCACTATTTATAATTTCCAAAAGATGGAAGCAACCCAACTATCCATCAACACAAAATCTGGTATGTAAATAGAGTATGATTTAACCACAAATAGGAATGAAGTTCTGATACATGTGACAACACAGATGAACCGTGAGCACAACATTTGAATGAAATAAGATGAAATAAGACAGACACAAAAGGACAAATACTACATTATATACCTTATATAAAATAATTAGTATATGGAGATTCATAGAGCAGAGCCTTAGAATTGTAAATTTGCAACTTTATTAAATTCTCCTTTTGTAAAAGCCTTTTCAGTCCTGGCATACCATGTTCTGGCAGCTTACAAACTGAAACAAGTTGGTACCAGAGAAGTGGAGTGCTGCTGCTGCAGTTCACAAATACCAGACATGCTGGAATAGGTTTTTTGGTGATAGATAAGGAGAAGATTTTGGAGGAACTGTGAGGAACTTGATGAAGAAGGCCTGGAGTGCTCTGAAGAAACCTTTGGTGTAAACGGAACCACTGCCAGTCTGGACAAAGGGGGACAGAAAAAGGACAAATTGGAGTTTGCAGAGGACCTTGGAAGCTAGGGTCTGAAGCCAAGAAACCTCAGGCTAGGAGAGTGGACTCACCCATGTATGTGAAGAGGGTGAATTTGTCCCAGGAGCAGAGGGCAGGCCTTCCACTTCTTTGTTTAGGAAGAGTTGTGCCACCCCAGGCTTTGGAGAGGGTGAAGTACATAAACCAGGGATTGGGGGGGGAGCCTGGATGCCACCCCACTGTTCTGGAGGTATTGAGCATGTCCCCCAGAGATGGCAGAGATCTTCAGGTGTTTCCCTAAAACTTGGAGGAAGTGGAAACAAGGAAAAAATTGGTTTCTCCAATATTCCCCAAGATTGCAGCCATCCCAGTGAATGGAGAGAACAAGGCTGCTGCATAGGCCCTTAGAAAGGGTGGGACTACTGCCTTCTAAAGCTCCGAGGATAAATGATTCTCAGACTTTGAAATCCAATGGAGTCTGCCCTGCAGGTTCTCAGAACTGTTTGGGTCTCCTGGCCCCTATGTATCTTTCAATTTTTCCCTATGGAAATGAAAACATGTATCCTATGACTGTCCCTTCTTTGTATACTGGCAGCAGATAACTTGCTTTGAGTTTCATGGGCCCAGAGTCAAGAGAATTTTTGCCTTTAAGTATGGTTTAATAGTTGCCAAGTTGGGGGGGGGGCATGTGATAGTTAGGTTCAGGTGTCAGCTTGGCCAGCTGATAGCACCCTAGTTTCGTTACTGTGGACTTGAATTATTAGCACATGAAATTCACCTATGGCTGAATACATCTGCAGTCGCTAAGGGGAGTGCCTTCTGCAATAAGTGTGTTTAATTTAATTAAATGGAGGCTTAAAAAAGAGAGAGGTCAGAGGAGAGCTCCACACAGCACAGCCCAAGTAGCTCAGCATACCTCATTTCAGCACTGGCAATTCAGCCCAGATGTTTGGAGATGCAGAAAGGAATCACCTGGGGAGAAAGCTGTCGGAACCCAGAAGCTGGAGGGAAAGCCAGTAGACATTGTCCTGTGCCTTCCCACGTAAGAGAGAACCTCAGATGAGTTAGCTGCCTTTTCTCCGAAGAACTATAAGTTTTTAACTCAATAAAATCCCCTTTTATTAAAAGCCAATTTATTTATCTCTGGTATCTTGCGTTCTGGTAGCTTTGGCAGACTAAAACATCCAGTAAATATAAACTCCATTCTACATGTTGTTTAGGTCAAAAGACTTGAAGTCATCCTTCTCTGTCTCTTTATGTCACACTGCATCCCATTCATCAGCAAAACTATTTTTGCCTTTTCTTCTTTTCTGATATAGGCATTTAGGGCAATAAATTTCCCTCTTAGCACTGCCTTTGCTGCGTCCCATAAGTTTTGATATGTTGTGTTTTCATTTTCATTCGCCTCGAGGTATTTGCTAATTTCTCTTGCAATTTCTTCTTTGACCCACTCGTTGTTTAAGAGTGTGTTGTTGAGCCTCCATGTATTTGTGAATTTTCTGGGACTCGGCCTATTATTGATTTCCAACTTCATTCCTTTATGATCCGAGAAAGTGTTGTGTATGATTTCAATCTTTTTAAATTTGTTAAGACTTGCTTTGTGACCCAGCATATGGTCTTTCTTTGAGAATGATCCATGAGCACTAGAGAAAAAGGTGTATCCTGCTGTTGTGGGATGTAATGTCCTATAAATGTCTGCTAATTCTAGCTCATTTATAGTAATATTCAGATTCTCTATTTCTTTATTGATCCTCTGTCTAGATGTTCTGTCCATTGATGAGAGTGGTGAATTGAAGTCTCCAACTATTATGGTATATGAGTCTATTTCCCTTTTCAGTGTTTGCAGTGTATTCCTCACGTATTTTGGGGCATTCTGGTTCGGTGTGTAAATATTTATGATTGTTAAGTCTTCTTGTTTAATTGTTTCTTTTATTAGTATATAGTGTCCTTCTTTGTCTCTTTTAACTGTTTTACATTTGAAGTCTAATTTGTTGGATATTAGTATAGCTACTCCTGCTCTTTTCTGGTTGTTATTTGCATGAAATATCTTTTCCCAACCTTTCACTTTCAACCTATGTTTATCTTTGGGTCTAAGATGTGTTTCCTGTAGACAGCATATAGAAGGATCCTTTTTTTTAATCCATTCTGCCACTCTATGTCTTTTGATTGGGGAATTCAGTCCATTAACATTTAGTGTTATTACTGTTTGGATAATATTTTCCTCTAACATTTTGCCTTTTGTATTATATATATCATATCTGACTTTCCTTCTTTCTACACTTTTCTCCATACCTCTCTCTTCTGTCTTTTCGTATCTGACTCTAGTGCTCCCTTTAGTATTTCTTGCAGAGCTGGTCTCTTGGTCACAAATTCTCTCAGTGACTTTTTGTCTGAGAATGTTTTAATTTCTCCCTCAGTTTTGAAGGACAATTTTGCTGGATATAGGAGTCTTGGTTGGCAGTTTTTCTCTTTTAGTAATTTAAATATATCAACCCACTGTCTTCTAGCTTCCATGGTTTCTGCTGAGAAATCTACACATAGTCTTATTGGGTTTCCCTTGTATGTGATGGATTGTTTTTCTCTTGCTGCTTTCAAGATCCTCTCTTTCTCTTTGACCTCTGACATTCTAACTAGTAAGTGTCTTGGAGAACGCCTATTTGGGTCTCATGTCTTTGGAGTGTGCTGCACTTCTTGGATCTGTAATTTTAGGTCTTTCATAAGAGTTGGGAAATTTTCAGTAATAATTTCTTCCATTAGTTTTTCTCCTCCTTTTCCCTTCTCTTCTCCTTCTGGGACACCCACAATACGTATATTTGTGTGCTTCATATTGTCCTTGAGTTCCCTGATACCCTGTTCAAATTTTTCCATTCTTTTCCCTATAGTTTCTGTTTCTTTTTGGAATTCAGATGTTCCATCCTCCAAATCACTAATTCTATCTTCTGTCTCTTTAAATCTATCATTGTAGGTATCCATTGTTTTTTCCATCTTTTCTACTTTATCCTTCACTTCCATAATAAGTTCTGTGATTCGTTTTTACAGTTTTTCTATTTCTTCTTTTTGTTCAGCCCATGTCTTCTTCATGTCCTCCCTCAATTTATCGATTTCGTTTTTGAAGAGGTTTTCCATTTCTGTTCGTATATTCAGCATTAGTTGTCTCAGCTCCTGTATCTCATTTGAACTATTGGTTTGTTCCTTTGACTGGGCCATATTTTCAATCTTCTGAGCGTGGACTGTTATCTTCTGTTGGCATATGGGCATTTAGTCAGATTTCCCTGGGTGTTGGACCCAACAGGTTGGAAGATTTTTCTGCGAAATCTCTGGGTTCTGTTTTTCTTATCCTGCCCAGTAGGTGGCGCTTGTGGCACATGTTTGTCTCACGTGTTTGGAAGGGATCCCCCCAGTCACCGTTCTCCGCGGTCTGGGGATTTTCGATCCAATTCTCTCAGTTGGTCCGGGGGGCCACGCGTGGTGGGGGCGCCAGCCGCCGCGGCTTGAGGGGACCCTGTGGCTCCTTTATTAATGACCCTATTGGTGCTTGGTTGGACCCAGTCCCTGCCACTGTCAGAAATTCCCTCCTCTCCCTGGAGGGGTGCCGGTCGCCGGCCGCCGCGGCCCGGGAAACTCGCCACCGGACCAGGAAGCCGCCTGTGGGGGAGGGGCACCGGTCGCCAGCCACTGCGGCCTGGGGAACTCGCCACCGGACCAGGAAGCCGCCCGCGGGGGAGGGGCGCCGGTTGCCAGCCACTGCGGCTTGGGTAGCCCTCTGATCCAAGACTCGTAGCTGGTCCAGGAAGGAGGGAGGGAGGAGCTCCAGCCGCCAGCTGCCGCGGCTCGGGAAAGCGCGTGCCGCTCGGGGATCTCACCGCAGCAGAGTCTCGCAATCAGTCTAGCCAGTCCAGACTGGGGTACGCTGTGTCCATTCCCTGCCGTGGCCCCGGGAGCTGTTCTGCACTGTTTCTGTTCACCTAGTAGTTGCTCTGGAGGAGGAACTAAGACGTGCGTACCTTACTAAGCCGCCATCTTGGCCCCGCCTCCTCATCAGCAAAACTATTGATTGTATTTGTAAAATTATATACTAGACTGAATTGCTTCTCACCACATTTGCTACCATTCTGGTCAAGCTATCATCATGGTTTGAGCCACCCATCACCGTTCATCTATTATAAATCATCTCCTTACTTCGTCTTTGTCTCCCTCTTTAGCCTAGTCAAAGCAACCAGAGTCAGATTTTAAAATTTTAACCAAGGTCATGTTATTTCTTAGCCAACAATTCTAATGACTTCCGATCTCAATCAGCATAAAAAACCAAAGTTCTTATCAATGGACTACAAGAAACTACATGATCAGTTCACCCACCCTAAACTTCATGTCTGACCATATCTCCTATTGACCCTTGCCCATCTGATGTCACTTTTGGCTAAATCAGTTTCTCTATGGCCACTTTTGGCTGGGAAAAGGAACTATCTCCTGGATCGTAGGCATGAAGACCTTGGTTGGTATGGGGAAAGTGGGGCTGACCCAAGGAAGCCAGGTAGGACAGCCTTCAGGCATTCTATACCAGCAGAATAGCATGGTTCCTGTATCCCAGCACCAAGCAGGAAGAAATCCGGGACAGAGTAGGAGGCCTTTACTGGGAAAACAGAAAAAGTAAGATCTACCAATTGTTTTAGGAAAACAATTTCTGAAAATTTTTTGCTTCACATGGGAAATACGCAGAAACATCAATTCAGTCTGAATTTTATATCCTAGTTAATTTGAAAACACTGTGATCTTTGGAAACATACAAAAAAATGGCATTTATTATTAAAAAAAAAAAATCAACCATAGCATCCACTTGTGTTTCTTCCAACTTTCTTTTCAATCTCATGCCTTTGCACTTGTCCTTCCAGTGACCAGAATGTCTGTTCCTAGATAAAGATACTATTCACTCCTTCAGGTCTCTGTTCAAATGTTACCCTCTCACAGAAGACATCTGTGGCCATCTATATAACCAGCAACTAATATTTCATACCCCACGTACACTCTATCTCATATTCTGCATTAATTTCTACAATTGTAATTACTGCCACTTGATATATATATATTTAATTATTTGCTTATTCCCCTCCCCTTTAAAAGATTAGTTCCTCAAAGGCAGAAAATCCTATATTTTGTTCAGGGATCTATCCACAAAATCCAGAACAGTATCTAGAATACAGAATTTGCTCAATAAGTATTTTCCAATGAACAAAGCAACAAAGAATCTTCTCTGAGTATTGCTTCTTCAGTTTCTTTTCCTATGTAAGTAATGTATGCATATAAAATTTACTTACCATTGCACTAAGCGTTTCTTCCCAATCAGGCCGCTCGCGGGGGTGGACATTTCTGTGTAGTTCTGGAACAAAGTCATCCTCTTCAGAATGTACTGAAGACTTCATCTTCCTAGAGACCAAAACATAGGAGATCGTAAGAATTTCCATTTCTACAAAAGTTTTCCAATAACCACAATTTAAAAAACAGAAAAATTATGTTGTATTTTAAGTTCAATCAAAAGAGCATAAGTTGCTAGTATCAATCCTTCATTTCTCCTCTGGGTTTCAAGAATCCTTCATGCTCTACCAAATAAATGTTATTATTCCAAGAAATAGAACAAGAGTTAAAAATAGTTCAACTTTCTGGCACATGGAAAACTATTATATAAGAAATATTTTTATGTGTTCAATCAAATTTGAACCTTCACAACATATGCAGTAGCAATTTTTTACTCAGCACCAATACTTGTAGAACTGTACTGATAAGCATCAGTAAAATTACAGAATGAGAAAGAGCTATGAGACTTCTGATTCCAATGCATGGAATAGACTGTATCAAACTACCCCCTTGGCGGGAAGAACTGGAAAAACTGGACAAAACACATAAAAACACTTGTTCGAAAACACAGAATAACAACCAAACCAAGTAGAACTTCCAGGACTACAATCTTTGAGAGAAGAAAAGCACACAATCTGGATTACACATTTACTCATGCTTTATATATAAGAGATTTTCTAAGTTACAGTGATGAAAGTGATGAAAGCAAAGCACAATAGTGTAATTAAAGTGGGCAGAGGAGGCTGAGGTTGGAGGTTAGGGTTACTGAAGCAGATAGGACTTCAAGGGAAAAAAAAATCCCCCCCACACACACAAACAAAAAATAACTACAGAGAAAGAGTCAAAGAATATGCATAGAAATTCCCCTTGAGTCATTAACTGATATCTAGCCATAGACATTTAGGACAAGAAGTCAAGAAAACCATCCACAGCTGCAGGGCACCTAAAGAGTTAAATAGAGACATTTCAATAGTCTAGTAGTGCTAAGGAGACAAGTTGCTCTGCCAGGAAAGAAATACTGGGCTCTCAAATGAGACTCTAGAAAAAGTAGGCCTTAGGAGTGAGGATAAAACAGAAATATACAAGCTTATCAAAGGCTAAAACTTAGCCTTGACAGGATCAGAACTGCCAGAAGAAAAATTAACCCTCTTTTGGAGGAAAATAACATTATCCAGAGCCTCAGAAATCTATTCCACCTTATCTGGTATCTAACAAAAATTATGAGGTATGCTAAGAACAAACAAATAAAAATTGGGGAGAAAATAGTAAAAACAGACTCACATTTAATTCAGATTTTAGAATTATCAGATTAAGAATTAAACAAGACTTTAAAATGGCTGTGATAACATTTCTTTTTCTTTTTGCTTTATTAGAGAAGCTGTAGGTTTACAGAAAATCATGCCTAAATATGGGATTCCCACTTACAATCATATTATTAATATCCTGCATTGGTGTGGTACATTTGTTAAAATTGTTAAAACACATTTTTGAAACTGTACTACTAACTATAGTCCATAATTTAGCTTAGGATTCACTGTGTTGTGCAGGGCCACGAATTTTTTTGTTGTTGTTATTCTCAATTTTGTATTCAACATATATACCTAAAATTCTCCCCTTTAAACCATTTTATTCTAGTCCCATTTAAACAACCTTAACTTTCCCTGTTTTAACAGCATTCAAATATAAAATTAAGTGCTGTCAACTATAGTCACAATGTTATACAAGGGCCACAACCATTCACCACCAAAACTGAAACTTTTCTCATCCCAAAGAGAAACTGCACATTTTAATCCTTAACTCCTTATTCCCTATTGCCACCCTGTTCCTTAGTAACCTATATTCTAAATATTGGCTCTATAAGTTTTCTTATTCTAATTATCTCATACTAGTGTGATCATATAATAGTTAACCTTTTCTATCTGGCTTATATCACTCAACTTGATATCTTCAAGAATTATCTATATTACCACATGTATAAGGACTGCATTCCTTTTTTAGGGCTGTGTGTATATATTTCATTTTTGTAACCCATTCATCTGTTGATGGATGTTTGGGTTGCTTCTATCTTTTGGCAATTATGAATAATGCCACTATGAACATCTGTGTATAAATATGTGATCAAGTCTGGTATTCCGTTTTAGGGCGGATCTATACCTAGAAGTGGGATTGGCAAGTCATATGTAATTCTAAACTTAACTTTCTGAGGAACCAGAAAACTATCTCCCACAACGGCTGCACCATTTCATATTCCTGCCACCAATGAATTGAGTGTTCCTATTTCCCACATCCTCTCCAACACTTATAATTTTCAGGGCATTTTTTATACTGGGTGTGAAAATGTTTTATCTCATCGTGGTTCTGATTTGCATTTCCCTAATGGCTAATGATATTGAGCTTCCTTTCATGGGCTTTTTGGGCATTTCTTCTTTTTTAATATAAGCATTCAGAGCTATAAATTTCTGTCTCAAAACTACCTTGCTGCCTTCCATCAGTTTTGGTATGCTGTGTTTTCATTTTCATTCACTTCAAAATATCTCCTAATTTCCTTTATTTCCTCTTTGACCAACAAGTTGTTTAAGAGTATGTTGTTTAATTTCCACGTGTTGGTGAATTTTCCATTTTTCCCTGTTATTGATTTTTATCTTCATTCCACTTTAATCAGATTCATTTTATGATTTCAATATTTTTTAACTTACTGTTTTGTAACCTAATAGATCATCTATCCAGGAGAATGACCCATGTGCACTTGACAAGACTGTGTATTCTGCTGCTGTTGGGTGAAATGTTCTATACATCTGTTAGGTCTAGTAGGTTTAGAATATCATCCAAGTCCTGTATTTCCTTATGGATCATCTATCTAGAAGTGCTATACATTATTGAAAATGATATAATAAAATCTCCTACTATTAATGTAGAACCTTCAATTTCTCCCTTCAAATCTGTCACTATTGCTTCCTACATCTTCAGGATCTGCTGCTAGGTACATGTTGTAGTTTGCTAAAGCTGCCTGTATGCAACATACCAGAAATGGAACAGCTTTTATAAAGGGGCTTCAGTTACAAGTTTACACTTCTCAGGCCATAAAAAATGTCCAAACTAAGGCAACCACAGAAAGATACCTTGAGTCAAGAATAGCTGATTCCCATCTGTGGTTTCTTTTTCAAATAAGAAGGCACCTGACTGGCATCTGCTGGTCCTTGTTTCTGATTTCATTGCTTCCAGCTTCTAATTCCAGTGACTTCCTCTCTAAGTATCCGTGGGCCTTCAATTAGCTACTCTGGGGCAAACTCTGGGTTTCGTCTCCTAACTTCACATCTCCTAGGACCTAAGGTTTCTTCTGTTCAGTTTCTGGCTATTTCTATGAGTCCTTGCTTAGCATCTGGTTATTTCTGTCTTGATCTCCAAATGTCTGTGTCTATGTCATTTCCGAACTTTCTCCAACATATTCCCCCTTTTAAAGGACTCCAGTAAACTAATCAAGACACACCTTGAATGGGCAAAGCCACATCTCCATCTAATCAAAGGTCACACCCACAAATTAGATATGTCAGATGTCCATGGAAGTAATCTAATCAAAAGGCCAAACCCAGGAGATGAGAAGGTAGTTCAATAGATTGGTGAACGATGGTGTATACATACGAAATAATACTGTGATGCTACAAAAAGGAACGAAGTTGTGAGGCATGCAACATTGTGAATGAACCTGTGGAACATCTGGTGGGGCAAAATAAACCAGAAACAAAAGAGTAAATTACTGTATGTCTTTAGAAAATGTTTCTAAGAAAGCAGGGACCTAGACTGTAAGCTCTTATAGCACTCACATTTAGTCTGGAGTGGTAATTATTATTTATGGATTTTGCAAGGCTCTTTTATATACGTGTAACCTGGTATTTAGAGATAAGAATAAAGCCAACCAGGTCAGGATTAGGTAATTCAGAACACAGGGGTAAAGAAGACACTGTCTATATCTTAAAACCTTATCTACTCTTTGAGACCATAAGAAAAAAAGTATAGTTTGTCTGGAAACTAAATTTTCTATAGCACATAATCTAACTCAATTTGTCTGAATAGCTCATTTTGAACAATTGAAACACAATGAGTACAGAATAAGAATGAGGCTCTTTAATCCCATATAGCTTAATCTAATGCCTTGATACATCCTAGAATATATTAAACAGATAATGAAAAAGTATTGGCTAATTCTTGCCTGAAATGCTGAAGACATAGGTTCAATGTCCAGAGTCTGCACAAGACCAAAAAAAAAAAAAAAAAAAAAAGGTATTGGCAAAATTCCTTGAGGGTTGGGAGAAAACATTTGGAACTATTAAACTTTGCCACTGGTACTGTGTCAGACACTAGAAACACCAAAATCAATAGGTCAGGCCTTTGATCTTGAAGCTTGCTCTTGTGAAGCTTATGTAGGTAGTGGAGAAACTTAGCCTTTCTATAGGTATGCCTAAGAGTTACTTCCAGAGGACCTCTTTTATTGCTCAAATGTGAGCTCACTCTCTTTAAGCCCAACTCTGCAAGTTAAATCATTACCCTCCCTACTATGTGGGAAATGACATCCAGGGATGAAAGTCTCCCTGGAGGCGCAGGAGATGACCCCCAGGTATGAGTCTGACCCTGGCGCCATGGGATCAACAATGCCATCCTGACCAAAAGGGGGAAAAAAGCGTAACAAATAAGGTATCAGTGGATGAGAGAGTTCAAATAGAGATGAGAGGCTACTCTGGAGGCCCCAAGCTTCAGTTAGACATTGCTACCTATCATAACTTGCCAAACCCCAACCAAAACCATTCCAGTCAATCCTAAAGGACACCTAGGGCAACATATAAGACTCTACAAAGGTTCCACACACTAGGGTAACTTTCCAGAAACCTACAACTTCCAGATGGGTCCCTGGACCAGGTAAGTCCTGAAACCTAGAGAGGCAAGCCTCTCCAGACTATCAACTAGATCTCCCTCCCTACCCCATAATACTGACAGCCCCTTCCAACATGAAAAAGTTAGAATGGGTATAGCTCAAATACCCCTAAAGAACAGGAGAAAGATCAAAAGTGATGGCGGAGTTATATAGAGAAGGTAGGGTTTAACAAATGAGTCTGATTGCGGAATCATTATATTGATATTTCCTTCACTCTCGAGGGTCTTAGAGCAGTTAGAAGTAAAAGCTAAAATGGTGGAGTTGTAACCAATTCCAATCTCCGAAATCTGTTCCACAACTAATTGGTGCAATATGCTTTGAAATTTATTGCTTTTTTGCATATACATTATTTTTCACAAAAAAGGAAAAAAAAGTCACAAAAGTATTTATTCCTTCTAGTCTCCAATATGCTAGCGCAGGTAGAAGGAAAAATCTGAGATGATGGTATAATAACCCATGACAAACTCTGGGATCTGTCCTGTAAGTACTTGTTGAAGAGTGTTCTGAAACTACTGCTTTTTTCTTTTTTTGCTTTGTATACTTGTCATAATATACAATAAAAAAACATTAAATAAAAAAAAAACAGCCATCTTGTGAGTGTGAGGTGACATCTCGTTATGGTTTAAATTTGCATTTCCTAAATGTCTATTCAAACATTTTGCCCATTTTTTATACTGAGTTGTCTGGCTTTTTGTTGTTGAGTTGTAGGATTTCTTTATATTTTCTGAAAAGGAAACCATTATCTAATTTTGAAAAATGTCTTGTGAAATTTATAACATATAAAATTTTAAAAGCACAAAGGATAGGAGGGGTACTCGCAAGTAAACAATTATAGTAAAACTGAGAAATGAGAAAAACTCTTTTCTTAGAGAAGACTCAATACATTGCATTTTTTATGGTAACCACTAAAACAATAAATGTATAAATAAAAAGCCTAATGTAAGAAAACACTTGAAAAATAAAACATACTTGAAAGAGGCAAGAAAGGAAGAATAAAGGTAAGACACACTCAAAAATTTATAAAGAAGGTAAATTTAAATCTAAGTATATTATTAATAAATTTAAAAGTGAACGATTAGTTGGCAAGGATGTGTTACAACTGGTACTCTCATACATTGCAGGCAGAGATATAAAATGGTGTAGCCACTGTGGAAAACTACGTGGAAGTTTCCAAAAAAATTAAACATAGGAATACCACTCATAAGTATTTAACCAAGAGACATAAAAAGCATATGTCCACATAAAATTTGCAAGCAAAACTTTATAGCAGTATTATTCATAATACCCAGAAAGTGGAAACAACTCAAATGCCCATTACCCAATGAGTGAACAAAGTATGCAAAATCCAAACAATAAAATGTTACTATCATAAAAAATATAGTACTGATTCATACTAGCACATGCTATATATAACAAGAAAACATCATACTACGTAAAAGAAGCCAGATACAAAAGGATATAGTATATGATTCCCTCTATAAAAAATGACCAGAGAGCCCTCCTCTTCCTCTTTCCCCGCCGATGCTCCCGCCGCCGTGTGGCCCTCCTCTTCCCCCTTCTCTGCCGGCGATCCCGCTGCCATCCACCCCTCCTCTTCCTCTTTCTCCGCCAGCGGCACTGCCGCCACCATCCAGTCCTCCTCTTCCTCTTTCTCCGGCCAGCGCTCCCACCGCCATCTAGCGCTCCTCTTCCCCCTTCTCCGCCGGCGCTCCCGCCGCCATCCAGCCCTCCTCTTCCCCCTTCTCTGCCGGCGCTCCCGCCGCCATCTAGCCCTCCTCTTCCTCTTTCTCCGCCAGCGGGGCTCCCGCCACCATCCAGCCCTCCTCTTCCTCTTTCTCCGTGGGCGCTTCCGCCGCCATCTAGCCCTCCTCTTCCTCTTTCTCCGCCGGCGCTCCCGCCGCCATCCAGCCCTCCACTTCCTCTTTCTCTGTCGGTGCTCCCGCCGCCGTCTGGCCCTCCTCTTCCCCCTTCTCTGCCGGCGCTCCCGCCGCCATCCAGCCCTCCACTTCCTCTTTCTCTGCCGGTGCTCCCGCCACCGTCTGGCCCTCCTCTTCCCCCTTCCCTGTCGGCGCTCCCGCCACCATCCAGCCCTCCAGTTCCCTCTTCTCCACCGGCGCTCCCACCGCCATGCAGCCCTCCTCTTCCTCTTTCTCTGCCAGCGGCGCTCCCGCCACCATCCAGTCCTCTTCTTCCTCTTTCTCCGGCCAGCGCTCCCACGGCCATCTAGCCCTCCTCTTCCCCCTTCTCCACCGGCGCTCCCGCAGCCATCCAGCCCTCCTCTTCCTCTTTCTCCGCCGGCACTCCCACCGCCATCTAGCCCTTCTCTTCCTCTTTCTCCACCAGTGCTCCTGCGGTCATCTAGCCCTCCTCTTCCCCCTTCACTGCCGGCGCTCCCGCCGCCATCCAGCCCTCCTCTTCCTCTTTCTCCGCCGGAGCTCCTGCCGCCATCTAGCCCTCCTATTCCTCTTTCTCCACCAGTGCTTCCGCCGTCATCTAACCCTCGTTTTCCCCCTTCACCGCCGGCGCTCCTGCCGTCATCTAGCCCTAACTCTGCCTCTTTCTCCGCTGGCGGCGCTCCCGCCATCATCTTGCCCTTCTCTTTCCCCTTCTGCTCCGGCAGCGCTCCATCCACCATCTTATCCTTCCCTTTCTCCTCCTGCTCCAGTGGCTTTCCAACCACCACCATGCCCTCTTCTGCCTTCACCGGCTCCTCCGCCACCGTCCTCGACATCCTTGCCACCCTCACCTTTCCTCCTCCAGAACAGCTACTAGGGGAGTAGAAACGATACAGAACAGCACCCAGGGCCATGACAGAGATAAAAAAGACAGCGTACCCCATACTGAAACGGCTGACTGTCTGGGAGAACCAGCTCCGGTGAGATCGCCAAGGGGCGTGGGCTTTACCGAGCGGGGTGGCAAGCGGCCGGAGATCCTCCCTTCCTCCTACCCGGGCCAGCTGGCAGAATAGGGCAGGCGGTCCCCTCAAGCCGCGGCGGCTGGCGCCCCCACCACGTGAGGCCCCCTGGACCAACTGAGAGAACTGGATCGGATATCCCCAGACCGTGGAGAACGGTGACGGGGGGGTCCCTTCCAAACACGTGACTCCCCGGTCCAGGTGGGAACGGTGAACTCTCCCAGGCTGTGGCGGCTGGCGCCCTTCCGCCATGCTTGGCACCCCGGGCCGACTAGGAAATTCGGACGGGCGCTCTCCCAGGTTGCGGTGGCTGGCGACCCTCCCCACATTCGGGCCCCCGGGGCCGGCTGGTATTCTTTCAAGCCACTTCGGCTGGCAAACCTCCCCCACGGTGAGAGTTTTCCAAAGTTAAAGGACCCACAGCACCTTTTACTGGTGGGACCTGCAGAAAAACGTGTGCCACGAGCGCCACCTACGAGGCAGGATAAGAATAACAGAACCCAGAGATTTCACAGAAAAATCGTTCAACCTGTTGTGTCCAACACCCAGGGAAATCTGACTAAATGCCCAGACGCCAGCAGAAGATAACGGTCAACGCTCAGAAGATAGAAAATATGGCCCAGTCAAAGGAACAAACCAATAGTTCAAATGAGATACAGGAGCTGAGACAACTAATGCTGAATATACGAACAGAAATGGAAAACCTCTTCAAAAACGAAATCGATAAATTGAGGGAGGACATGAAGAACACATGGGCTGAACAAAAAGAAGAAATAGAAAAACTGAAAAAACAAATCACAGAGCTTATGGAAGTGAAGGATAAAGTAAAAAGATGGAAAAAACAATGGATACCTACAACGATAGATTTAAAGAGACAGAAGATAGAATTAGTGATTTGGAGGATGGAACATCTGAATTCCAAAAAGAAACAGAAACTATAGGGAAAAGAATGGAAAAATTTGAACAGGGTATCAGGGAACTCAAGGACAATATGAAGCGCACAAATATATGTGTTGGGGGTGTCCCAGAAGGAGAAGAGAAGGGAAAAGGAGGAGAAAAACTAATGGAAGAAATTATCACTGAAAATTTCCCAACTCTTACGAAAGACCTAAATTACAGATCCAAGAAATGCAGCGCACCCCAAAGACATTAGAGCCAAATACGCATTCTCCAAGACACTTACTAGTTAGAATCTCAGAGATCAAAGAGAAAGAGAGGATCTTGAAAGCAGCAAGAGAAAAACAATCCATCACATACAAGGGAAACCCAATAAGACTATGTGTAGATTTCTCAGCAGAAACCATGGAAGCTAGAAGACAGTGGGTTGATATATTTAAATTACTAAAAGAGAAAAACTGCCAACCAAGACTCCTATATCCAACAAAATTGTCCTTCAAAAATGAGAGAGAAATTAAAACATTCGCAGACAAAAAGTCACTGAGAGAATTTGTGACCAAGAGACCAGCTCTGCAAGAAATACTAAAGGGAGCACTAGAGTCAGATACGAAAAGACAGAAGAGAGAGGTATGGAGAAGAGTGTAGAAAGAAGGAAAGTCAGATATGATATATATAATACAAAAGGCAAAATGGTAGAGGAAAATATTATCCAAACGGTAATAACACTAAATGTTAATGGACTGAATTCCCCAATCAAAAGGCATAGACTGGCAGAATGGATTAAAAAACAGGATCCTTCTATATGCTGTCTACAGGAAACACATCTTAGACCCAAAGATAAACATAGGTTGAAAGTGAAAGGTTGGGAAAAGATATTTCATGCAAATAACAACCAGAAAAGAGCAGGAGTAGCTATACTAATATCCAACAAATTAGACTTCAAATGTAAAACAGTTAAAAGAGACAAAGAAGGACACTGTATACTAATAAAAGGAACAATTAAACAAGAAGACATAACAATCATAAATATTTACGCACCGAACCAGAATGCCCCAAAATATGTGAGGAATACACTGCAAACACTGAAAAGGGAAATAGACACATATACCATAATAGTTGGAGACTTCAATTCACCACTCTCATCAATGGACAGAACATCTAGACAGAGGATCAATAAAGAAATAGAGAATCTGAATATTACTATAAATGAGCTAGACTTAACAGACATTTATAGGACATTACATCCCACAACAGCAGGATACAACTTTTTCTCAAGTGCTCATGGATCATTCTCAAAGATAGACCATATGCTGGGTCACAAAGCGAGTCTTAACAAATTTAAAAAGATTGAAATCACACACAACACTTTCTCGGATCATAAAGGAATGAAGTTGGAAATCAATAATAGGCGGAGAGCGAGAAAATTCACAAATACGTGGATGCTCAACAACACACTCTTAAACAACAAGTGGGTCAAAGAAGAAATTGCAAGAGAAATTAGCAAATACCTCAAGGGAATGAAAACGAAAAATCAGCATATCAAAACTTATGGGACGCAGCAAACGCAGTGCTAAGAGGGAAATTTATTGCCCTAAGTGCCTATATCACAAAAGAAGAAAAGGCAAAAATGCAGGAATTAACTGTCCACTTGGAAGAAATGGAGAAAGAACAGCAAACTAATCCCAAAGCAAGCAAAGGAAAGAAATAACAAAGATTAGAGCAGAAATAAATGAAATTGAAAACATGAAAACAATAGAGAAAATCATTAAGGCCAGAAGTTGGTTCTATGAGAAAATCAATAAGATTGATGGGCCCTTAGCAAGACTGACAAAAAGAAGAAGAGAGAGGATGCAAATAAATAAGATCAGAAGTGGAAGAGGAGACATAACTACTGAACTCACAGAAATGAAGGAGGTAATAACAGGATACTATGAACAACTTTACGCTAAGAAATACAACAATTTAGATGAAATGGACGGGTTCCTGGAAAGACATGAACAACCAACTTTGACTCAAGAAGAAATAGATGACCTCAACAAACCAATCACACGTAAAGAAATTGAATTAGTCATTCAAAAGCTTCCTAAAAAGAAAAGTCCAGGACCAGACGGCTTCACATGTGAATTCTATCAAATATTCCAGAAAGAATTAGTACCAACTCTCCTCAAACTCTTCAAAAAAAATCGAAGTGGAGGGAAAACTACCTAATTCATTCTATGAAGCCAACATCACCCTCATACCAAAACCAGGCAAAGATATTACAAAAAAAGAAAACTACAGACCAATCTCTCTAATGAATACAGATGCAAAAATCCTCAATAAAATTCTAGCAAATCGTATCCAACAGCACATTAAAAGAATTATACATCATGACCAAGTAGGATTCATCCCAGGTATGCAAGGATGGTTCAACATAAGAAAATCAATTAATGTAATACACCATATCAACAAATCAAAGCAGAAAAATCACATGATCATCTCAATTGATGCAGAGAAGGCATTTGACAAGATTCAACATCCTTTCCTGTTTAAAATACTTCAAAAGATAGGAATACAAGGGAACTTCCTTAAAATGATAGAGGGAATATATGAAAAATCCACAGCTAATATCATCATCAGTGGGGAAATATTGAAAACTTTCCCCCTAAGATCAGGAACAAGACAAGGATGTCCACTATCACCACTATTATTCAACATTGTGTTGGAGGTTCTAGCCAGAGCAATTAGACAAGAAAAAGAAATGCAAGGCATCAAAATTGGAAAGGAAGAAGTAAAACTATCACCGTTTGCAGACGATATGATACTATACGTCGAAAACCCGCAAAAATCCACAACAAAACTACTAGAGCTAATAAATGAGTACAGCAAAGTAGCAGGTTACAAGATCAATATTCAAAAATATGTAGCATTTCTGTACACTAGTAATGAACAACCTGAGGGGGATATCAAGAAACGAATCCCATTTACAATTGCAACTAAAAGAATAAAATACCTAGGAATAAATTTAACTAAAGAGACAAAAAACCTATATAAAGAAAACTACAAAAAACTGTTAAAAGAAATCACAGAAGACCTAAATAGATGGAAGGGCATACCGTGTTCATGGATTGGAAGACTAAATATAGTTAAGATGTCAATCCTACCTAAATTGATCTACAGATTCAATGCAATACCAATCAAAATCCCAACAACTTATTTTTCAGAAATAGAAAAACCAATAAGCAAATTTACCTGGAAGGGCAGGGTGCCCCGAATTGCTAAAAACATCTTGAGGAAAAAAAACGAAGCTGGAGGTCTCGCATTGCCGGACTTTAAGGCATATTATGAAGCCACAGTGGTCAAAACAGCATGGTATTGGCATAAAGATAGATATATCGACCAATGGAATCGAATAGAGTGCTCAGATATAGACCCTCTCATCTATGGACATTTGATCTTTGATAAGGCAGTCAAGCCAACTCACCTGGGACAGAACAGTCTCTTCAATAAATGGTGCCTAGAGAACTGGATATCCATATGCAAAAGAATGAAAGAAGACCCGTATCTCACACCCTATACAAAAGTTAACTCAAAATGGATCAAAGATCTAAACATTAGGTCTAAGACCTTAAAACAGTTAGAGAAAAATGTAGGGAGATATCTTATGAAACTTACAATTGGAGGCGGTTTTATGGACCTTAAACCTAAAGCAAGAGCACTGAAGAAAGAAATAAATAAATGGGAGCTCCTCAAAATTAAACACTTTTGTGCATCAAAAAACTTCATCAAGAAAGTAGAAAGACAGCCTACACAATGGGAGATAATATCTGGAAATGACATATCAGATAAAGGTCTAGTATCCAGAATTTATAAAGAGATTGTCCAACTCAACAACAAAAAGACAGCCAACCCAATTACAAAATGGGAAAAAGACTTGAACAGACTCCTACCAGAAGAGGAAATACAAATGGCCAAAAGGCACATGAAGAGATGCTCAATGTCCCTGGCCATTAGAGAAATGCAAATCAAAACCACAATGAGATATCATCTCACACCCACCAGAATGGCCATTATCAACAAAACAGAAAATGACAAGTGCTGGAGAGGATGCGGAGAAAGAGGCACACTTATCCACTGTTGGTGGGAATGTCAAATGGTGCAACCACTGTGGAAGGCAGTTTGGCGGTTCCTCAAAAAGCTGAATATAGAATTGCCATATGACCCAGCAATACCATTGCTAGGTATCTACTCAAAGGACTTAAGGGCAAAGACACAAACGGACATTTGCACACCAATGTTTATAGCAGCATTATTTACAATTGCAAAGAGATGGAAACAGCCAAAATCTCCATCAACAGAAGAGTGGCTAAACAAACTGTGGTATATACATACGATGGAATATTATGCAGCTTTAAGACAAGATAAACTTATGAACCATGTAATAACATGGATGGACCTAGAGAATATTATGCTGAGTGAATCCAGCCAAAAACTAAAGGACAAATACTGTATGGTCCCACTGATGTGAACGGTCATTCGAGAATAAACTTGAAATATGTCATTGGTAACAGAGTTCAGCAGGAGTTAGAAACAGGGTAAGACAATGGGTAATTGAAGCTGAAGGGATACAGACTGTGCAACAGGACTAGATACAAAAACTCAAAAATGGATAGCACAATAATACCTAATTGTAAAGTAATCATGTTAAAACACTGAATGAAGCTGCATCTGAGCTATAGGTTTTTTTCTTTTACTATTATTATTACTTTTATTTCTTTTCTCTATATTAACATTCTATATCTTTTTCTGTTGTGTTGCTAGTTCTTCTAAACCGATGCAAAAGTACTAAGAAATGATGATCATGCATCTATGTGATGATGTTGAGAATTGCTGATTGCATGTGTAGAGTGGTGTGATTTCTAAATGTTAGTTTAATTTCTTTTTTTCCGTTAATTAATAAAAAAAAGAAAAAAAGAAAAAAAAAAGCCTTAACTTAGAACTTCATTGTGATTTAGAATTATCACTGCCTTCACACATAAACATCTATTTAAAACCTCCTAATAAAGGAGAATTGTGTATTTGTTTATGGATTTTTGTAAATAAAAATGCATTGATCTATGGCTTAAACAAACAAAAAAAACCACTTTGTTTCTGTTGCAGTATTTGTTAATCTACCCAATAAAATTATTCGCAGAAAAATGGAACATGTAATAGAGTTCTTCACATACAAAAACTGTTATACCCTAAAACCTTAATTACCTGAATTGTTCTAAGAGTATTTCTAGAAACTGAAACTCAGTGATTAAAAAGAAATTAATTCTAAAAAAAAATCTTGGATGGATCAAAGACCCAATATAAGAGCCAGAAACATAAAACTCTTCAAAGAAAATGTTAAGAGCCAGGAACATAAAACTCCTAGAAGAAAATGGTAGGAAGCATCTTACATCTTAAAAGTCTTATGTTAGGCAGTGGTTTCTTAGACTTTACACCCAAATCACAAGCAGCAAAAGAAAAAATAGATAAATGGAACATCTTCAAAATTGAGTACTTTTGTGCTTCAGAGGGCTTTGTCGGAAATATGAAAAGGTAGCCAACTCAGTGGGAGAAAATATGTGGAAACAACATATCCAATAAGATTAATATCCACAATACATAAAAAATCCTACAACTCAACAATAAAAAGATAAACAGCCCAATTAAAAATGGGCAAAAGACATGAATGGACATTTTCCAAAGAGGAAAGAAGAATGTCTAAAAAGCACACGAATAAATAAATGCTCATCATCACTAGCTATTAGGGAAATGCAAATCCAAATCTCATTGAGATACCATTTCACACTACTAGAATGGCACTATTTAAAAAAAAACGCAGAAAACTACAAGTGTTGGAGAAGATGTGGAGAAACAGGAAAATTTATTCACTGATGGTAAGAATGTAGAATGGTACAGCCACTGTGGAAGAGTTTGGTGGATCCTTGGGGAGCTAAGTATAGAACTGTGATATGACACCACCAGTGTTCTAGTTTGTAAGCTGCTGAATGAGATATCCTGGAGCTGGAGCTGTTTTTAAAAAGGGGAATTTAATACATTACTACTTTATAGTTCTAAAGAATTGAAAGTCCAGATTAAGGCACCAACAAGAGGTTACCTTCACTCAAGAAAGGCTGATACTATTGAAAACACCTCTGTCAGCTGGGAAGTCACGTGGCTGGCATCTGCTGGTCCCTTGCTCCTAGGCTCTGTCGTTTTCAGTCTGTCTATATCGGGGTTCCACACTTTGCTTCTCTGGGACTGATCTTCATCTTTTGGCTTCCTTTGGCTCTCTCCAGGTTCTGGCTTGCTTAACATCTCATGGGAAGGCACACAGTAACGTATGCTGGGCTCCTAGCATCTCCTAACATTTGTGTCTTGGCTCTCTCTGGCAGCCCTAAAGTTTCTGTTGGCTCTTTCTGTGTTGGCTCTGTGAGTCACATCTTCATGGAGGTTTCTAACTTACAGTACTGAATAAGGATTAAAAGGGCTGCTCCCACAAGATTAAATCAGGATTAAAACATGGCTTTTCTAGGGTACACAATACTTTCAAACCAGCACACTCAGCAATCCCACTGCTAAGTATATACACAGAAGAGCTGAAAGCAGGAATGCTAACAGACATTTGCATACAGATGTTTACAGCAGCATTACTCACAATTGCAAAAAGACAGAAACAATCCAAATGTCCATCAACTGATAAATGAATAAACCAAATATGGTACATACATACAATGGAATATTATTCAGCTACAAGAAGATAGGAAGTCCTGATGTATGCAACATGGATGAACCCTGATGATATAATATTGAGTTAAATAAGTCAGACACAAAAGAACAAATAGTGTATAAGCTCACTGACATGAACTAAGGACAATGAACAAAATCATGGAGTTAAAATACAGAATACAGGTTACCAGGAGATAGAATGGCACTAGAGAATGGGGAGTTCATACTTAACCTAGGTCAAATTTTTAATAAGGTTCATTGTAAATGTTTAGAAATGGATAAAGGTGATGGTAGCACATTATTGTAATGGTAATTAACAATGCTGAGTTGTGCGTATCACTGTGGCTGAAAGGGAAAGTTTGGGGTTTTGTATTTCATTAGAAGCAAAGCTACTGGATGAAATATGGAACTGTTTAACAGAGTAAGCCGTGTTGCCTAGTAACATGTTTACTATAGTAAACCATATAGTAAACCATACAGTCTAGGAATGCCTGGAGTGTATAATGATAGTGACCAAATGTACAAATTTTAAAATGTTTTGCATGAGGAAGAACAAAGGAATGTCAATAATGCAGGTGTTGAAAATAGATGGTAATTAATATTTTCAAACTTTAACTTATGTGTGAAACTAAAGGAAAAATGTTTATTTGGTACAAAATTTATATTTTGACTACTGCATTTCCTAATATAACTATGTGGACAGCTTAATTGAACACCATAAGTACATGGAACCTTGAGTAGGGCATGAGATTTTGTAGGTTTGCCCAGAGTATGCCTCGATAAACCCCAGAAGGATTTGAACAGTGAATAAAAAAGTTTCTGCAAAGTCCCCTTAGGGGAATGGTGAGAAATGGGGAAATTCAACTTTCCAAAGTGGAGAATTCTTGATATTCTCACAAGCAGTGGGGACAACCAAAGCAAAAGGCTGAGCCCCCAATCTTGGGGTTTGTTCATATGAACTCAATCCCACAAAGGATAGGCTAAGCCTACTTAAAATTAGGCCTAAGAGTCACCCCCAAGAGAACCTTTTTGTTGCTCAGATGTGGCCTCTCTCTCAGCCAAAACAACAAGCAAACCCACTGCCCTCCCCCTCTTTATGTGGGACGTGACTCCCAGGGCTGTGGACCTTCCTGGCAATGTAGGACAGAAATCCTAGAACGAGCTGGAACTCAGCATCAAGGGATTGAGAAAACTTTCTCAACCGAAAGGGGGAAGAGAGAAATGAGACAAAAATAAAGTGTCAGTGGCTGAGAGATTTCAAACAGAGTCAAGAGGTTATCCTGGAGGTTATTCTTAATGCATTAAGTAGATATCACCTTGGTAGTTAAGGCGTAACAGAGAGACTGGAGGGAATTGCCTGAAAATGTAGAGCTGTGTTCTAGTAGTCATGTTTCTTGAAAATGACTGTATAATGAGCTTTCACAGTGTGACTGTGTGATTGTAAAAACCCTGTCTGATGCTTCTTTTATCTACCTTATGGACAGATGAGTAAAATACATGGATTAAAATAAATAAACAAGAGGGGGAATAAACATTTTAAAAAAATTAGAAGATTGAAATGCTACTGATCAATGAAAGGGAGGGGTAAGGAGTATGGTATGTATGAATTTTTTTCTATTGTCTTTATTTCTTCTTCTGAATTGATGCAAATGTTCTGATACCCTTCAATTTGTACCCTCCTCCAGACCATCCTTTCCTGTCTCTTTCTCCTAGACAACAGAACTCTCTTTAGTACTTCTTGTAGTGCAGGCCTCTTGTTGACAAGTTCTTTTAGCCTTTGTTTGTCTGAGAAGATTAATCTCTCCTTCAATTTTGAAAGATAACGTGGCTGGATAAAGGATTTGTGGCTGGAAGTCTTTCTCATTCAGGATCTTAAATATATCATACCACTGCCTACCTAGTGCCTGTTGTGTTGTCTGAACTCAGTCTTACATGGTTTTCCTTATATGAAGTGAATTTTCTCGTGCTGCTTTCAGGACTTTCTGCTTCTCCTCAACATCTGACCATCTAATTGGTATGTTTCTTGGAGTAGGCCTATTTGGATTTATTGTATTTGGGGTTGAGTGGATTCCTTTGATTTGCATATTTGTCTTTTATAATAGTTCGGAACTTTTTCCCCATTAGATCCTCAACTAATTTTCTTAGCCATTTATTCTTCTCTTATCCTTCTGGGATACCAATGATTCTTTTATTTGTGCTCTTCATGTTGTCTATCATTTCCCTGAAATCCTGTTCCATTTCTCCATCTTCCTTGTCATTTTTTCTTTTGTGCACTCGAGTTGAATTATTCTGTCTTCTAGCTCACTTGTTCTTGCTTCTGTCTTTTCAAATCTGCTGTTGTGTATCTCTAGTATATTTTTTTTTTTTTTTTTTTTTTTAAAGGAAAGACAGAGAGAAGGAAGGAAGGATAGAAGAAAGGGAAACATTTTTAAACATTTTCTTGTATTCTGTTTCTCCGTTTTTGTTACATGGGCTGGGGCCGGGAATCGAACCGAGGTCCTCCGGCATAGCAGGCAAGCACTTTGCCCGCTGAGCCACCGCGGCCCGCCCTCTAGTATATTTTTAATTGGGTCTACAGTATATTTCATCTCAATGATACCTACTATTTTTCTATTTATCCTTTCAAATTCTTCTTGATGCTCTTCCAGTGTCTTTATGTCCTTATGAATATTCTTGATTAGTTGTTCGAAATTCCATGTCCCCCCCCACCCCCACCCCACAGTGTTTTAATTTGTCATTTGGCTGAGCCATAACTACTTGACTCTTCAAGTGCCTTGTGATTTTCTGTTGTGCTCAGTGCATTTGATTATCTTAATAAGGTAGTCTTGCAAGTTTGTTTCCTTCACTCATCTAAGGTTATGTATTTGCTTACATTTGGATCGAAGATCCCCTTTTGTACTTGGTTTGTCAGTAATCCCCCACCAAAACAAGGCCCCAATCTCATGGAGGGGATGCAATTCTAACTAAGGTTTCCCAGCAGATGACACTCTTGAACCACCCCTCTTCCCTTCAGGCCTGCCTCTCCCATCTGTGGTGGCCATCTATGCAGGATGGAAACCTGATGTAATTCCAGCCAGTGCCACTGATCCCAGTGTACACTGAGAGCTGCCAACTCAAGCTGAGGGGTGGGCAGAGTGCACCCCAGTGGAGACTCCAGTTATAGGCCCAACAGCTCTGGTGGCCCCCAGGCTCCCACATGAGATGACCTTGGGCCATGGGACTGCGGATTTCAGCTCCCCCTGCCCACAGCCAGCCTGGAAATGCTGTCAGCTGCCATGGCACCCAAAAGGCAGCTAATCATGACACTCAGCAGGGATCTGTTCGTGGTGCCCAGGTGGGCAATCAATCATGGCTTCAGGGTGGGGGGAAGGTGAGCTGTTTGTGGCACCCAGCAAGGCGGCCAATCACAAAGCCCAGGCTACTCACAACATCCAGAGGTGTGGCTGGTTACGGCAAGCACGGCATTTCTGGTTTCCCACAGGATCTTCCAGCTGTGGAGCTGGGTAGGAACATCTCCCAATCTAGCTGCAGGGGGTAAGCTGGAGTGGAAGGACAGTCAGCTCCTTTTGACCTGCAGTTCCCCGCGTGCTGTCATCATTTGCCCCTGGTGGGGTCACATCCAAGTTTACTCATCCTTTTCTCTCCATCTCAATTTCTCTACTTTTTTGTCCAGGAACTCCACATATAATATAGACTTTCTCTGGTCACTCACTCTCTGGAACTGCAGTACTGTTTTTTTTTCTCTGTGCCTTCTCTCATGATTCCATGGAGCAGGGGTAAACTCAGCCTATCCTAGTTCGCCATCTTCCCAGAAGCCCTTTCAATTCTTTTTAAATCATTCTATCTTAAATTTTTGAAACTTAATCACTGAAGAAAAAAAGGTTATCAAATGGGTTAAATTATAATTATTGTTATAAAGGATCCATCTTTGCAGCTGTGTACCAATATTCAAAATGTTAAGAGGTGAACAATACCAAATACTAATTACACAGTATAATAAAAAGAGCCATGACATGCCTAAGAGTTACTTCCAATAGACCTCTGTTGTTGCTCAGATGTGGCCTCAGTCTCTTAAGCCCAACTGTGCAAGTGAAATCATTGCCCTCCCCGCTACATGGGACATGACATCCAGGGGTGAAAGTCTCCCTGGCGACGTGCAAGAGGATTCCCAAGGATGAATCCAGAACTGGCACCATGGGATCAACAATTACATCCTGACCAAATAGGAGGAAAGAAGTGTAATTAATAAAGTATGAGTGGCAGAGAGAGTTCAAATAGAGTCTAGAAACTACTCTGGAGGTTGCTCTTATGTAAGCTTCAGGTAGACCTTGCTACCTATCATACCTGCCAACCCCCAACCAGGACCATCCCAGCCAATCCTAAAGAACACCCAGGGCAATTTATAAGATTCCACAAGGGTTCTAGGCACTAGAGTAACTTGCTAGAAACCTACAACCTCCGGATGTGTCCCTGGTCCAGATAAGACCAGACACCTAGCCCAGCCTCTCCAGAACATCAGATAGTTCCATCTCTCTAATCCATATCAGTGACAGACCCTTCCAATCCCAAAAATTTAGAAGTGCCATAACCCAAACAACCCCAATGAGAGGTATGGAAAAATCAAAGGTGATGGTGGAATTATACATAGAAGGTAGGACTTAACAAATGGATATAAATGCTGAATCATTAAACTGCTATCTCGTTTAGTCTCCAGTATTTTAGAGCAGCTAGAAGTAAAAACCTAAAATTGTGAAATTGTAACCCATGTCAAAGTCTGAAATATGTTCTACAACTAATTGTGGTGCTCTGCTTGGAAATCTATAGTTTTTTTGTATATATGTTATTGTTCACAAAAAAAAGAAGGAAAAAAGTCAATTGTGATGATAAAAAAGTATTTACGCCCTCTAGCCTCCTATATTCTGGAGTAGCTAGAATGAAAAACCTGAGAAGATAGTATGATAGCCTATGACAAACTCTGGGATCTATCCCAAAAAAATTTTTACTTTTTGAAGAGTGCTTTGAAAACTATTGCTTTTTTATTTCTTTACTTTGTATTTATGTTATACTATACAATAAAAAAAGTTAAAAAAAAAAAAAAAAGCCATGAAACAAGCTGTAAGTGGAAGTTCACACTATACTGCCATGTCTTAAGATTACATTAATAATATTATCTGTTACTCTTAGGTACTCAATAGAGACAAGAATTATGCCATTTCAATGGCTGTCATTACCTATCCTTCCAGGTCCTCTTTACCACATGGTTCAAGGAATGTTGAGTCACTCCCAGAGATCCCACAGAACATGAATTTCATGGTTGGGCAATCAGAGCAATTCATTAATCTGCTCACAGTGCTCAGCACAGGAATAGCTCTTAGACTCAAGCCAACCCTACAAGGCCCAAAAACAGTTAATCCCTGGACTTCTGCTTATGATGGGAGGAAGGCATTCAAACTTTCTCACTGAACGTGGAACTGTAGGATGTGAGGTGGAGATTGCTGCATTCACCCTGACCCCATATGGAGACTTCTCCATTTGGAGAAGACCAAAGCTGAGGAGGTCAAAAAGAGATAACCAATGTGATGACACTTCGTTAAGCGCTTGAATTCATATGTGCCTGAGATAGACCTATGCCTGCATTTTTCAATTACATGACGGAGAAAAAAATCCCCCCTATTTGCCAAAGCCAGTGGGAACTGGGTTTTGGTCATGTCCACCACAAAATGTCTGACATGTTATAATTCTTTATAGATATTACAACGTCAACACAGAAAGCCAAAAGCACTATAAAAAGGCATATGGCAAAAGATCTTCCTCACAATCCTAATTTACCCACTTCCCACCCATAAAACCCTCACTTTCCAGGCTGATCAGTTTCTTAAATATTTTTCCAGTTTTTTATGATTATATACATGCATTCATATAAAGTATACATATAAATAAAAGAATATACCTATAATATAAAAAGAAAGGTATCAGTGTATGAATACTGTAAACATTTTACAGTATTCATACACTGCAATTTTACTGCTACATTTTATTTTAAAAAGGGAACATAGTTTTATTCTACTATCTAATTTTATAGATGAAAATACAGCCTACTTACACATGGTTGTGTATCTTGCTTTTTTCACTTAGTATTTACTGGAGAGCTTTCTACATTAGCAAACAAAGTACTTCTTCACTGTTTTTATAACTGCCTGGTAATCCAGGGTGAAGAGATCTCATACTTTATTTTACCAATACTCAACTTATGGATACCTGAATTATTTCCAATATTTTGCTATTATAAACAATGCTACAAACAAATGTGTAAATATGCCACTTTAAATATGTATACATATGTACACATATCTGAAAGACAGATTCTAAAAGTGAAAAATTCTTTTACTGCATTTGCCCATTTTTCTATTTAGTATTGGTCTTTTATTACCTACTTTTAGTTCTTTATATATTAAAGAGATGAGTCCTTTGGTAATATGAGTTGTTACTATTTTTCCCAAATTATCTTTTGTCTGTCCTTATTTCATTTTTTTGTCATTTAGATTTTTTACATTTTATGTAATCGAATTTCTCAGCCCTTTCTTTTATGGCTTCTAGGTTTTAAGACAGATCAAAATGTCTTCCCTGATCCAAATTTATTTTTTAACTCCCCCAAGTTTTCTTTTTAAATTTTAGTTTCACTTACTGCATTTAAGAATTAATACAACTGCGACCATTTGAATGCGATGTAAGGCTCCAACTATTTTTTCAGAGATTTCCCTCAAACTATTTTCCAGCTTCCCCAAAACTATGTGTTGAATCATATATATTGTCCTCATTGGCTGGTTGTTTGTTGTTGTTGTTTGGGATTTTGGGGGTTGGGGGGGCAGGGAGCATGGTCTGGGAATCAAACTCAGGTCTCCCATATGGCAGGCAAGCATTCTAACACTGAACCACCTATGCACCCCATCCCCACTGGTTTTTGAAAAGCCCTTTTTACCATATTTAAACTTCTATATGTACTTGGGTATACTTCTGAGCTTTCCTTTCTACTATATTATGCCTCCTATTCATGCACCAGCAATACAAGGTTTTCATTATTAAAGTTTTACCATATAATACTTGGTTGTCCTGGTCTCTAGCTTGCTCTTCTTTTTTCCTCCCCCAAGATTTTTTTCATTAAATTATTTACCAAAAAAAATTTATTTCAAGGTTAATTTATCTAGTTTTTTTTTAAGTATTCTAATACCAATTTAATGTATATATGAACTTAAAGTAAACTAATACCTTAATGATGCTGAATATTCCCAGCTATGAACATTTGTTTCAATCTTCTTTTATGTTCTTCAGTAATGTTTTAAGCTTTCTTCAGATAGGTCTTAGTGTCTGGGCCAGTTTGAATCTGTTGTGTACCCCAGAAAAGTCATGTCCTTCAATATCCTCATTCGATATTTCTGGGTGGGAGCTTTTTGATTATCCATGGAGATGTGACCCACCCAATTACAGGTGGAAACTTTTGAGTAGATAGTTTCCATGGAGATGCGTCTCCACCTATTCAAGGTGGGGTAGCTTACTGGAACCCTTTAGAGGAACTGTTTTGGAAAAAGCTTTAGAGCCCATGCTGCCAGACCTTTGGAAATGAAGATGGAAAATGCCCTGGGGGAGCTTCATTAAACAAGAAGCCTGGAGAGAAAGCTAGTAGACACTGCCATGTTCACCATGTGCCTTTCCAGTTCAGAGAGAAACTCTGAATGTCATCAGCCTTCCTGAACCAAGGTGTCTGTGCCAGTTTGAAGGATTATGTACCCTAGCAAAGCAATACCCTAGAAAAGCAATATTTTAATCCTGATCCATCTCATGGAGGCAGCTGTTTCTCTTAATCGCTATTAGTACTGTAGGTTGGAAACTTAATCAGACTATCTCCACAGAGGTGTGACGCACCCAATTGTGGGTATTAACCTTTGATTAGAGGGAGATGTGACTCCACCCATGCCAGGTGAGTCTTGATTAGTGTATTGAATCCTTAAAGAAGGAACCATTTTGGAAAACACTTCAGAGCAAGAGAGCCACCGCAGAGCCACAAGAACCATGAGAACTCAGGAAGCCATTTGGAGATGAAGAAGGAAAATGCCCTGGGAAGCTTCATGAAACAAGAAGCCTGGAGAGAAAACTAGCAGACCTGGCCATATTCACCATGTGCCACTTAGGGCTTTCACTCTCCGGGGCTGAGTAAATACCAGCAGATAGGGTTGAGAGTCAAGGGCAACAACCAGAAATCTGATCTCAGGAGGATCTGGCCTGCAAAGATCTCTGGTCTTGGAAAAGGGGGAAGCAGGGGCAAGGGCAGACAAAAATGACTCTTATAAGCGTATGCTTTTTCTGGATCCCCAAAATAGGCACTAAGAAAGTAGGCTGGGTCCTCCCTGCCCCTGAAGCTGGGCTAATAGAAGAACAGGAACAGAGAGTTTTCTCCAGCTACATCAGAGAAAACTAGACGTCCTTCTATACCACCATCCTAGAGAAAAGAAATGACTTGTGTCATCTGCAGGACTACGGACTTTTAGTGTACTCCAAGAAAGAAACCCAAACCTCAATAATCCTAAACAAAAAATAAAGAAAAGAAAAGAAAAGGAAAGCATCTATAATAAGGGGAGGGTGTAGCTTGGAAAAGGCTGGCATGGAGAAGGCCAAGGCAGGGCAACAACTAAGAAGTCAGAAAAAATAAAACATATATAACAAATTAATAAAACTGTAAAGCTAAAGAAAAAAACACAATCACTTGAATTCGTTATACAAATATATAATACTTTATATATACGTATGTGTATATATATACACATATATACATATAACTAAATATGAAGATGAACCTTAAAAAATTATTTCTCAGCTCAAATAAAATTTGGAAGATTAAAGAAGATGGAATATTAACTCCTGAATTGGTAATAGAAAGAACAAACACAAGAAATATTTCAAATCACCAAATAAAAAAATGGAAAGAGAAAAACACCATGAAAGAAGATTAAGGAAACTAAATGTGTGATTCATAGATTCCTCAAGGAGAAAGAAAAGTACAGATACAAGAGACGCAATAATTAAATAAACAGAAAACAACAGCAAAATTTCTTCCCTGAAAATGAAGATGTGAATCTGCAGATTGAAAGTCACTGAGCTCCAAACTGAAGAACTGATGACAAGTACCTAAGACTAAAAAAAGAAAATCTTAAAAACAGTCAGGCAGAAAGAACAACTTACCTCTAACCTACAAAAGAAAAGAAAAGGAAAGGAAAAAGATGGTGTTCTGAGCAAAATACTCGAGAAAATATCAACCAAAGAACAAATGAACCAGAACAGATACTCTAAGATGGCATATGATAAAGAGAGGAAATCATAGTTAGCAATGAACATGATGTATACACCAAAATCTGAATGAATGACCAAAAAAATAGTAAACTATCTCAGAAAAAAACTAGAGCATAAATAAAAGAGTTCCAAAGTCTCATCTAGGGAATAAAGGATGGGGAGAGAGGAAAAGTAAAAGAATTGTAAACATTTATAAGGCACAGAAGAAAGAGAGAGCTAAGGTAGGAAAAAACAGCACACCTGAGTGGAAGAAATTATTCTGTTTTCTAAAACTAGCAGATAAAAATCTTTATCTGAATATGAACACATGGAAAGGGAAGCTAATTATTATTAAAAAGTAAAAGTATAGCAGAACATCCAAACTTAAATACCTAGAAGGTTTTGCTTGTTCTAATTGTATCTTACTTGGCTAGCGATGTGCTTTAAAAAAAATCAACTATATTACATTTATAAATATTGTTTAAAATATTTCCAGGATTTTAATTTACTAAGTTTAAAAGTGCAATAGACTGCTTAAGGAATTTAGTATTTACAGTGAATACAAAGGTTAGGGAAAATTAGGTTTTTTACTTTTTAATTTTAAGTGATTATATACCAGACTGTGTGACCGTGAAAACCTTGTGTCTGGTCCTCCTTATATCCAGTGTATGGACAAATCAGTAAAAAATATGGATAAATAAATAAATAAATAATAGAGGGGACAAAGGGTCATATAAATTGGGTAGATGGAAACCCTAGTAGTCAATGAAAGGGAAGAGTAAGGTACATGGTATGTATGAGCTCTGTTTCATTTTTTTTTTTTTCTGGAGTGATGCAAGTTCTATAAAAGATCATGGTAATGAATACACAATTGTGTGATAAGACTGTGAGCCATCAATTGTACACCACGTATAAAATGTATGTGAAGATTTTTCAATAAACAAAAAAGTGATAACATAACAACCACAAACTTTTATTTAGTTTTATATAATTTTTCTGAGCTCTCGGGCCATTCTAAACTTAAAAAAAAACCTAATATAGACAGATATAAGGGAGTCAGTTCACCTTGGATTCCATCCTTAAAAGTTTAATTTCTAAAATTCCAAAAAAAACCTTGTACTAGCATGCCTCCTATTTAAGAGAAATAATAACAGATAGTAAAGACAGTCCAATGGCTAGACTCCGATACTGCACAAACTTGTGGGATTAAGGGATGTTCACATCACACCTGATGATTTCAATTAAATTCATTATCTCTCTGTTAACATTGATGAGAGTGCACTGGGTGAAAGTTACATTTAATGCTGAAAGAATATTTTAAGGACTGAACCACACGATCACCTTCAAGATCACATAGTATTTTAAAGATTACCTTCCTTGTCAAAATACATCTCTTTTCTTGGCATCATACATAATAGATTATTAAGGGCGAAATGGCTAAGATAAATCACACAGTATAAAATGAACCCAGTTCTGATACTGTATATATGCCAATCATTAATTGTCTAATTGTTAATACTACCTCTCTATCTTTCCAGGATGATATAAACCAAGTATAGGAAATCCCAGAATCAAGAATTTCTGCAAAAGGCAAAAGGACTGTCTTGGTATGAAATACAGGGAACTGTGAAATAGCAGCTTTAAGGGCTTTCAGAAGGATTTAGCCATTATGATAAGCCATTTGAGATCTAGGTGGAAAAAAAGCAGTAACTAGAAGAAATATAATTCCATCATTGTCTATCTGGATTGTTGAAATATTTTTTTTAACTCATGATATCATTTCAAATAAGGCAGAGAATGAATAAAGCATCCAATCAGTCAATCAAGTATGTGAACTATTATGAGTCTCATATAATGCTAAAAACCAATAAAGACATTTCAAAAAAATTAAAACATGCTCAGCAAACTTCCAGTTTAATAGGAGTCAGGAGTTTTTCTCACTTAAAATCAATTTCTTTATAATAGAGATATGAGTGAATATAGGACTGAGTGATTTGAGCATCTATAGACCCTGATTTCAAAGGTACACAAGTTCTAAAAATGTGACTCATTTATCCAATATATCATCTCTGTGACTATTTGAAACTATACAGCATGCTTGCCAGGCTGAATATCTGCCAATAATGTGATATGAGAAAACTAAACAAAAATATAGATTTCTACAACATGAAAGTGAAGTAATGCACACAATTAGCTTTTAAAGTTGTGAATTCTAGGACACCTAGGAATCAGGACTAACTCATTGTCATGACAAGGTCTAGTTCTTCGGCATTTGAAGATAAAAAAGATTCTTTCTTGAAAGAATTAAAACATTTCTGGTTTTCCTTTTCTAATACACCTTCCTTCTTATTTTGTAGATGGGTTCTTCTAATGATCTCTAAGGACTAGTAAGGATTTTAAGGATCTCTAATATTCTAGTCTAAGAACTGTTTTACCATAATGATATAACATTGCAAAGCAGGCTATTTTTTTTTTTTAAGAGCATAGAAATGAGTCTTTATATGGTCTCAAAATACCTATAAAGAAATCTGTACCTTTTGCTGGCAGTAAATTAAAAATCTTTATCTATGACTTTGGACAACTCAAACATATCTAATACATTAGACATTAGATAGGCTTCCACTACAGCTACTTTTTCTTCATAGTAATAATTGATCAAATCTTTATTTTCCCATCTGAGACTCTTAGAATCTTGTCAAAACTGTTTGTTCTCTACCTACTCAACCTCCTCCCTCTTCTCTTTTTATTCTTGACAAAGATTACTGCAGTTCCCACTCCTGGATGAGTCTCTCATACCCTCATACCTTTTGCTATTTTTTGTTTGTTTGTTTTGTTTTCACCTCAGCTTTAATTTTAGTTCACCAAACTTTTCTGAGTCTCAGTACTTCTCTTCCTTTAAAATGAAATTTATCTAGTACCTTTTCCAAAAATTGTCTCTCCCCATTAAAACTAAGCATCCACCTAAGCTTATTAGGCTTACTTACTCTTTGCTCCTAGAATCTTGTCATCATATTATTTTAAGTGAATAGACAAAAATATAATAAAGTTAAATGAAAACAAACAAAAAAAAACCTATAAATACTGATTTTCCAGTAAATTATACATTCTATTTTTTCCATTCTACATATTAATCAGTAATTCACAATATCACATAGTTGCATATTCATCATCATGATCATCTCTTAGAATATTTGCATCAATTCAAAAAAGAAATTTAAAAAAACCAGAAAAGAATTCATACATACCATACCCCTACCTCTCCCTTTCACTGATCACAAGCATTTCAATCTACTAAATTTATTTTAACATTTGTTTCCCTTATTATCTATTTTTATTCCATATGTTTTACTCATCTGTTGATAAGGTAGATAAAAGGAGCATCACACACAAGGTTTTCACAATCAAACAGTCACATTGTGAAAGCTATATAGTTACACAATCATCTTCAAGAAACATGGCTACTGGAACACAGCTCTATATTTTCAGGCAGTTCCCTCCAGCCTTCTCCATTACATCTTGACTAACAAGGTGATATCTATTTAATGTGTAAGAATAACCTCCAGGATAACCTGCGACTCTGGAATCTCTCAGCCATTGACATTTATTTTGTCTCACTTCACTCTGCCCCCTTTTGGTGGAGAAGGTTTTCTCAATCCCTTGATGCTGAGTCCTAGCGATTCTAGGCTTTCTGTCCCATGTAGCCAGGAAGATCCACACCCCTGGGAGTCATGTCCATGTGTCTCCTGATGGTCTCTGTTACCAATGAAATTCTCCAAGTTTATTCACTAATGTCAGTTCGTATCAGTGAGACCATACAGTATTTGTCCTTTTGTTTCTGGCTAATCTCACTCAGCATAATGTCCCTAATGTCCATCCATGTTGTTACATACTTCATAACCTTATTCTGTCTTACAGCTGCATAATATTCCATTGTATGTATATACCACAGTTTGCTTAGCTACTTGTCTGCTGATGGACATTTTGGCTGTTTCCATCTCTTTGCAATTGTAAAATATTGCTGCTATAAACATTGGTGTGCAAATATCCATTTGTGTCCTTGCGCTCATGTTCTCTGAATAGATACCTAACAACAGTATTGCCGGGTCATATGGCAATTCTATACGTAGCTTCCTGAGGAATCTCCAAACTGCCTTCCACAGCGGTTGTACCATTTGACATTCCCACCAACAGTGGATATGTGCCTCTTTCTCCACATCCTCTCCAATACTTATGGTTTTCTGTTTTATTGATAATGGCCATTCTGGTGGGTGTGAGATGATATCTCATTGTGGTTTTTGTTTTTTCTTTTTCTTTTTATTTTGGTTGCTTTAATCATAAGGAATGACAACATGGAAAAGATCTTAATTGTGGTAGCTGTGGTTTCTCTCTCTCTTTTTTTTTTTTTCAAATTTATTTTATTAAAAAAATTAACTAACACAACATTTAGAAATCATTCCATTCTACATATGCAATCAGTGATTCTTAATATCATCACATAGATGTATGATCATCATTTCTTAGTACAACAAAGCAGGTTATTAACCTCATTCTACAATGAGAAATAAGAAAATTGTGGGTCAGTGGAAGACAAGTTTGAACTACTGCCATGAAGGAGATCAAGCAACTTCCCAAAGTGCCAGAATGTAAGGAAAAGTATCCTTTCCTCCAACCACGTCCAAAAATAAAGGCTATTCCAAATGCTACTAAACAAACATCAATGTCCCTCTGAGATTACTTCCTTCTAAAGCAGATAGTTGCTGGAGGCACCAGAAACCTACATTCTAAGTATTGTTATTACATGACTCTCTTAGCCATGTGGCCTCAAGTGACATAATAAAGGATAGTTTAGAAGCTATTCAGGGAAAAAGAAAGATCACAATCTTTTGACCTTATCTCATCACGTATGTGCGAGAGGAAATTGCTAAGAATATAATTAATACTGATAGTTTGGTTTTATGTATTAGCATACATTTTAAAGACGTGCATTTTTTAAGACTTTGTAGTACAATTTATCTTTAATTATTAAATATAGTTTTCAAAAACAACTCTCAAACACAACACTGAGTCTACTATTTGGCTCTCTCAAGACCACAGCTGCAACTACTACTTTCCCACCCCTGGCTGTCACCCTCCACATGCACATTTTTCCGGAAGGCATTCTGACTGGGGCACGTGTTGTGAAAGCATACACTGCTGCCACGTTTCCTCATGCCTTCCTGCTGAATAAGTGAGAAACACTCCAAGAAAGGCTGACCTCATGGCCCTCATCTCTTCATTACATTTGTTTAAAAAAAAAAAAAAATCAAATCTCAAAGACCTACTTGGTTTGGGACAGACATGGTAGTATTCAGATGAAAACATAATTGTAAAAAGATGACAAAATTCCCTACAGTATCGTGGTTTCCTAAAATAATGCATACAATAGTTTCGTTTCTCAGAATGAGTAAAAGAAAACTCAGTTTTATACAGATCTGCTGTTAAAGTTAAATGTTAAAAGATAATCTCAGAGAGACTTCCACTTCGTAACAAGTCAAATCTAGGACCACAGTACAGTAACAGAAAAACAAAAAGTTCAAGCTGTTTACTCCTTTGAAAAGCACCCCAAAAATAACTTACACAATTTTAATACCAGATTAAACATTTTTAATACAAACAAAGCAAAGCAAAACAAACCAAATACTTTATTTTTACTACTTATTAGTGAGGCACTGACCATATTCAAAACTAAGGAAAATATGTAACAACAACATACTTTGGGGGAGAAATGGTGTGTTCAAATAAGGCTAAAGTTACGGGTGAAGGAGAAAGTTGAAACAAAAAAGAATGTCATAAAATAATTGCTTATCTTCATACTTTTTCATCAAATTATTATTTTAAAATTTAAAACATAATTCCTATTCATTTTAATCACTGATTAACAAGTTGAACATAGATTATCAAGAGTTTCTAATATTCAACTCCTTCTGTCATTTAACCTAGACTAAAAAAAAAATCTGTGGATAAGGAAATCCTTTAACAAGAGAAGGGGAGAAGCTCTCATTTTAGGACATTAATCACAGAGACAAGATCTGATGAAAATAAAGTACTCACAGGCAAAATTGCCTAAGTAAGTAGCAATGATGATACGTAGGGAAAACTTCATCAACAGACTTTTTTAATGCCTCCAAAAGAATTCACATACTTACCCTGTATGAAAACGAAAATCCAGAATAAAGCCTCCCAAAATGTTTAACATATCACTGAATTAATAAACAACTGGAACTCTTCCCACAATCTAGGTTATACCTCTTTTTTCACCAATGTCACTGAACTTTAAGAGCTTCTTAGGAGGCATTCTCAATTATGACCAGAGATTTAAAAACCAAGAAAAAAGATACACTGTGAGATATAAACTCAAAGATAACTGTAAGAATCAAAGTCATGAAATGGCCAATTTCTAAGTGATCAAAATTTTTCATACAGATGATAAGGCAACAATAGCAGCTATCAAGAACATAGTCCAAGAAAAAGAGGAAGGAAAATCTTTTCGGAGGCACAAATTCCAGTCAGATACAGGAAGGGGTAGCAGCTCCTTTATGAGTCGCTACTTGAAATTCCTGAAATGCTGCTACAAAACCTGTCTAGCCCCTTTTCTTCCCAGGGTTCTAACAAGTCATTTAAAATGCATTTTTATAAGCTCTGGGCAAGTTGTGTAATGAAAAGTGCTATAATACAATATATAACTTGAAACCTATCCCTTTTAGATCCAAATCTTCTCCTCCTCCCGCCCAACAAAAGAAAGTCTTACTGTAAAGAAGAGAATAAAAAACAGAGGAGAGACAAGGGGAAGGGGCAGGAGCAAAGAATGAGGGCAAATTCCATAATTACCTGAATTTCGTCTCTTCCCCTTTTCCCTCTTCACTGTCAGTCACCTGGGTCACCACTTCAGAATCCAACCCAAAGATACTGTCATCTCCTGAAGTGTTACTCTCACTTTCAGTCTCCATCTTGTGCTCAAAAAATTTAAACCTCAAGGCATGAAATAATAAAAACACCAATGTTCAAGTTGTTCAGGTCTATTTACATACACTCAGGTGTGTGGCTTATACTCCTGTGATATGTGACCACACCACACGGGGCCACAGTCTATTACATACTAGTGTAATCACAGTTGGGGTAAGACAGGAAATCACATACAGCACACTCATTGCGTCTGAAGGCTGCGCCTGTGACACCATGGATCACTCCCACTGCCTCAGGCTCAGTGGCCTAGATACAAAAGAAGAAGCCAAATAAGTTTTTTTACTTAATTATGTATTATCTATATATTAACTCTTTTTCTTTTCTCAAAGTTTCCAGTTAGTAAATTGAAATTGCTATTTTCAAAAGCAGGCCTTCCCTTTCTTATTTGTATCCTTTCACTATCTCAGACTTAAGAAAGTAAACAGAAAAAAAAACACTCTACGTAAAGGTCCTCACAGGCCAAACAGTGTGTGCCACAGTTACGTATCTCAGAGGTGAGGTAAATCACAATTAAGAGAGAAGACAAGCACAGTCTAGAGACTTGCCCAAATTCATGCTTTCTAACATTACATCCATCTTCCCTTCTCTCAGTAAGATCTGCCACAGACACCTTGGCTCAGGTATCCACAGAGTGGGATGTAAAAGGCAGGCTTCTCAATGGCCCTTTAAAGAACAAGATGTGGACAATTAACATCACATAAAAGCAGGCTCAATTTTTAAATGGCAGACGTCCTCGACAACAATAAAGTCAATTACTCAGAAATAAGTGAAAAGTAAAGCATCTACAACATTTTCAACAACACAACTGACACTTTAGAAAAGCACCATTTGGTGCCAACCACAGTCATAACATATGTTCAGACTTATCTGCCTCTGCCTTTACTGGGAAAAGACAAACTGCTGAGCCCTGATGTTTCATTAAATAAATTAAAAAGGAATCCACTGGGATACCCTTGAATTTTCATATGGAAAATGAACCATCTAGCTGACTACGCTTATACAACACCTTTTCCCTTTCTACAAAACTACAATTCATACCATGTGTTCCTGTTTTAATCTGTATGATTTTAATCATCTGACTATGATCACTAGAAGTATTCTTGCCAGAAACTAAATTTGTTGGCAAGACTGCGGAGAGATTAAGGACACAAAAACTGTTCTTTGTGGCAGCTAATTTAGATAACCTCCCAAACATTTTACACAGAGACACCTTGCAACACTGTTTAATAACTTTCACTCAAGACAATCCATAGCAAATCATAATATGAAGAGGATCATTATGATCTATCTCATAACTCTCCTATCCATTCTAAAGACTCTGAAGAGATGGGAATTAATTTAATCCATTCCTCACTCCTTCCATTAAAATAAATTCCTGATGGATCAAAGACTTAAAAACAAAACCGTAAGAGAAAATCATGGGAAAGCTTTCTCATCTCAGTCTGGAAGTTCTTTCTAAGTGTAATTTTTAAAAGCCCTGAAACCAAAATAGACTAATACATTTTACTAAATAAAAATATTAAACTCTTACATAACAAAAACAGCATAAACAAAGCCAAGTTGAGAAAAAAAATATCTGAAACCTACTACAAAGGATTAATTTCTTTAATAGAGTTTCTACAAATCTCTAAGATTCAACAACCAAAAATATACATAGGCAATATATAAACAGAATCATAAAAAGTATACAGGACCCTTAATACATACTAAAAAGGATCTTAACTCATAACAAAATGCAGGGAAAAATACTAAGATGCCTGTGATGATTAAGTTCTGGTATCAACTTGGCCAGGTGATGATACCCAGTTGTTTGGACAGGCAAGCCTAACTTACTGCAACAGTTTTTCTGACTGATAAACCAGAAGGCTGGTTTACTGAATCAGCAGTCAGTAGACTGCAGCTGTGGCTGATTACATCCATGATCAACTAAGGGTACACTTTCCACAAACAAGATAATTCAATCAGCTGGCTTTGACCCAATCAGTTGAAGACCTGTAAGGAAGAAGAGACAATTTTCACTTTTCTTCAGCCAGCGAGTCTCTCCTGTGGAGTTCTTCCAGATCCTTGACTGGAGTTGCCAGCCTTGCAGCCTGCCCTACAGATTTGAGACTCTCGCATTCCCATGATTGTATGAAACACTTTCCTAAATCTCGTATTTACAGATCTCTCCTGTTGGCTTTATTTTTCTAGAGAACCCTGACTAATACAATGCCTTTTTTCATCTATCAGATAGGCAAAGATTTTAAAAACTTTAATAAACAAACTGTTTGGAAGAAAAGATAGAAAAACAAATACGTACTTTTGGTGGATGGCAGTCTCAATTGGTACTATCTCTGTGGAGGACAATTTGTCAAAATCTACCAAAATTCAAAATGCACATCGTTTTGGCCTAGCAATTCCCCTTCAAGGAAACTATCTTAATTTCACCTATAGAAATAAGAAATGAACAAGCATATTCACTGTAGTACACTTTAGAATTTACCATATTAGAAACTATCTAACTTGCTCATAAACAGAAAGCAGGATCATTAAAGTATGGTCTATCCATATACTGGAATGTTGTACAGGTGAGTACATGAGAAACACTACAGTGCCCTATTAGTCATAAGATGGAACAAACCATAATACATACTGTAAAAAACAAAGAGGAAGGGTGTGCACAGTTTATATGTATGTGGTCATTCACATTTTAAAAGAGGAAGCAGAAACATATATGACAACAAAAGCACAGTAAATCTATGGAAGGATGTTCAACCACAGTTGTCTCTTAGGAGAACATATGAAAAGCTGGGGAACAGGAATAGAGGGAGACATTTTTTTCACTACACTATGCACACATATATAACTCTCGCAAAAAAAATCAACTATCTTTTATGTCACTCAGTAAAGAATAAGGTATTAAATACTATTTTATACTATTTTGTTAAGTATCTAGGTCTAACAATTCTAATTTCTTTAATGCTATTTTCATGAATCCTATTTACTTTCCTTTCAATCTTTTGTTTTGATCTTTCATTTTCTTAGTTGGTTTACCTCATTTCTTCAAGAGCTTTCAAACATGAAAAAGCAAACTGCATAAACAGTATTTTTATATAGAACACTTGAGGGCAGTCCACTAAGTCCCCTTTTCAGGGCATGCTGAAGTGAACTCCCACCTCCCAAAACATCTCTGCTGTGAGGAAAGACCACCATCCCAGCAATCTGACATATGCACCATGGTAGACCTTCCAAGACTTGTTCTCACAGTTTTGACTCTGCTACAAAAGTTTAAGTAATGCTTTTAACTTCAAAATCAACTTGTTTGTGTTTTCTGTCTTCTTCAGCAGCCAATGAAAATCCAGTGGAAATAAAGGTAATGAATGGCAGGGGGTACAGGAAAGAAACAAAGCAGAACCCATCACTGAGGCTAGCAGAAGTGTAAGAGGGACTCCTTATTCCTGAAGACCCTGTGGCTGCTTCAACTCCTTTTCCTCCTGACTTCTTTAAACCCTGATCAGGCTTCACTTCAAGCTTGTGTAGAAATTTCTACCAAGCTTGTGTAGAAATCCTTGACCTAAACCATGAAGTCACCACCTGTAGTTTAGAACTAGTTGATTCTTCACCTTCTACCGCATAAGAGAGGAAGCTAGAGGAAAGGGACGTACCTAATCCTACTGTAGCAAGGGGGAGAAGCATTTTTACAACAGTTCGAGGATTAGAATTAGAATCCTAAAAGCATTTGTTCAAGAAAAATATTGCAAAAAAATAATTCATTTCTCTAGTAGCAGTAGTAGACTTTAAAGTAGAAATAAAAACAGCAAATATATACTAAGCACTTACCCTATATGCCAAACATTGTGCTAAGTAGAAGCTGTTAGAATCCTTTAACTTAAAAGTGAAGAAACTAAGACTCAGTGAAATAACTTATCCAGAATTACCTTGCTAATATGTTAGCATTAAAAATACAAAAACAGTATTTTTACACAAAACATCAACCTAAAACCTATCCACAATATAGAATATTATTTCTGTGTAAGGAGTATATGGTGTTCACTCAGCTAATTAGCCTGACCCTCCTTGCTCTCACAGTTTTGCTTTGTTGTGGTTTTGCTTGAGGGAGAGGGGGCTGTGACACTGCTAACACATTCAATTCTATACACCATCCTCCGCACATATACCTACACGGCTGGACATAGTAAATACTGAAGTTTACTACTAGGAAGGGATGGATGCAAGTAGGAGATCACACACAAATGAACAAAGCAAGAACGGAAACAAAGTCTCAATACTCTCTTTTCAATGCTCCTTTTACAAGAGTATAATGTTAGATTTGTTTTTGTTAAAACTGTTCAATAGTACAGTACATAGCCAAGAGGTCAGTAAATGTCTCCTTATGGGCACCAAGCTTTGTCCACAGGTTTCAGAACTGTGACTCTAAAGATAGATACACCAAATAACGCTTCAGAAAAACATGTACTCTAAATGTGAATAATATGTCTGAGTGTATAAATTAAATGCATACAGCAAATAATTGTAGTAGAAAATTTAAGCAAGAATTCTTCTAAAACATTCCCAATAAACTGAAGATTTTCTTCTAAATGTAGGAAGCACAATATATAACTGTTTTTAGTTTGCAAGCTGCCGGAATACGATATACCAGAAATAGAACAGGGTAATTTATTAAGTTGCTAGTTTACAGTTCTAAGGCTGTGAAAGTGTCTATATTAAGGCACCAACAAGAGGTTACCTTCACCCAAAAATGGCCAATGTTACTCTCTCAGCTGGAAAGGCACGTGGTGAAATCTGCTAGCTTTCTCCCCTGTCTTCTTGTTTCATGACGCTCTCCCGGGAGCATTTTCCTTCTTCATCAACAAAGGTCTCTGGTTGCATGGGCGCTAAAGCTTTTCCAAAAATGGCTCCCTCTTAAAGGCTCCAGTAAGCAACCCCACCTTGAATAGGTGGAGACACATCTCCATGGAAACCACCTAATCGAAAGACGTTACCCACAATTGGATGGGTCACATCTCCACAGGAACAATCAAAAAGTTCCCACCCAACAATAATGAATGAGGATTAAAGGGCATGGCTTTTCTGGGGTCCACAACAGATTCAAACCAGTATAATAACCTACAAATGTCATCCATTATTAAACATTTTATACTAATTATGCATCCATTCTAAATTTTATATTATTTATACCTTTAAATGGTTTTTATAAAACCCAACTTTATATATGTTTCCCACACAGGACTAAATAATTTCAAAAGAAGAATTACTTTTTTCTTTATTATGCAATACCCATGCATTCTGGATCACCACATACAGATATTTGCTTCAATTCAAAATTATATCTAAAGGGCAAACAATCATTATGTGTACTAAGGCAAACTTCTTTCATTAAAATATCTAATATAAAAAATACAATCAATTTAACATGATTCTCTATTGGTCACTTTAAACATAACAAAAAAGTCTACTTGGCTAGAAAATGGGAAATCTCAATAGATTTTGCTTCTCAGAAACACATTTTAAAATTTCAGAAATAATATATTCTGAAAGATAAGCTAGATATGTTTAGGGCCTTTATCTTTCCATCTCCTTCAATGGATGCTATAGGGTTCATTTAATTCTTCCTTTGTTCTACAGTTAGTAAAGACCAAAAGTTTATTTGTAGTACTAAAGAAACTACATCAAATAATATGTCTGTTAAATGACAAATGTTTACAGTAAAAAGCTGAGGAATTCATAATGACCATTTTTGTTTCCTTATACCGTCAAATCCCCCAAAGTCCTAATTGCCTTATTTTGATATTTTGTTAGATTGAATACACAGAGATGCTTTCCTTTGTTTTATAACATATATGACTGTACAGTATGTTTGAGAAAGATTGAACTAGAATAATGAAAGTTTGTTTGCAAACATTCTGGTTCTCTTAGCATTCTCTGTACTGTGTTGTTTGCCCCATTACTGCCAAATAGATGGAAAAATTTTCCAACAAAAGTTATAGAAACACTGGCTTTGGGGTGTCAGCATAGACTAAAATAAACTATACTTTGTCTTATTTTAAAAAAAAAGAAACATTTAAAGAAAGATATAACTGTTGGAAAAAAAACTAAATAGAATGTCAAAAATTGGCTATCTTAACATCATTCCTAACGCAAGTACAAATACATAAATATACTTAATTTTTAAAAGCTGTTTAAACCATGAGGAAATTATTTACTTGAAAGAAAAGCAATCGTTTTGAAATCCAACAGACCTGGGCTCAAATCTCAACTATGCTAATTATAAAAACTGTGGTCCTGGGCAAGCAATTTAAACTGAATCTCAGACCTCTAAAACAGGAATAGCAATATCCTTACAAAGTTAACATATGGACTGGAAACAATGAATGTAATGAAATTATCATGCTGAACAGCAGACAAAGAGTCTTCAATAAATGGTAACCATCATCATTAAATTCATCATAATCATCACTGAAATAACAATGTTTTTACAGTGGTTATACAAAAACTGAAAATTAAGATACCTTCCTGTGTAAATCTTGGGTTTTTCTGACCTTATCATTTGTAATATTTACCACTATTTAAAAGAGAGTAGAATCTTAAAAAATAAAAGGAAACAAGTCCCAAATAAGTTAATAGATTGTTTTTTAATTATGTGAATGCTTTTTATAAATGTGAAAGATGGAAAGTCACTTGGAACAACAAGTTCATTTTCTTCACTCATCACATTAACACAAGGATTATAAAGTAAGTACATACCAAATCAGAGCATAAGACAATTCAGTACGACATTTCCAGTCTTTTTAGTAACTGTTATCAAGTAGAAACTTCAAAGCTATTTGAATCAACTCTCAAAATTTAACTGAAATGCTTTTTTGCTTTTAAATTCTATGCCTGTCAGCCTAGTAAACAAAGATTAAAAGTATACTTTCTGTTATTCATGTTTCAAAATATGTGTAATGTTTATTATAAATGTAGGTGACTGCTTTCAACATAAAATCTCAGCCTATGCTTTCGCTGGATCACTGATGAACTAACACAAACTGTTACATTCTAGAATCATCATCTCATTTAAGTGTTGGTTGAAGAAAATACTACAATCTTCCTAACCTCACTCCCTGGGACACAATTATTAATCACTCTGCTATGGTGTTTGGGATTAACAACTGGAAAGAAATTAGTAAACAATATATAGTGTGATTCTACTATTTATGAAAATTAGTATTTTTTAATAAACACACATGTTGAAAAAAAGTTTGGAAAATGTTGTATCAAAGTACTGTGGATAATTTTGGCTTCCTCCTTTAAAATAATCTATAATGTTAATTTTTAACAAAATAGCAAAGAAGAAAGTAAGACTAAGTATCTAGTCTAAATAAATTAAAAAAACAGAGTTTCTTTATATATCAGGATCTCAGAACCATGAAATAAACTTATATATCAGGACTTACTAAGAATTCAATGCCTCCTCTATATATTTTCCAACCCAAGCTATGCAAAAACAAAAGCTACGGCGTTTGCACTCCATAAATAAAGAAACCCAGAGTCTATACTACCTCTGTACAGAGACTGTACCTACTTACCATCAAATTTACAAACCACATTACTTTGCTTTACCCTTTCCTTTTTCAGAATTTCACAAAATCCAACTTAAGAATACTTTGTTCGAAGACCCACGAGCCCAAGATGCTATCATGCAAAGGGAAAGAAGAGCGTAGAATCAGCATTAGTATATTCTACCAGAGGCTACAGGGAAGGACCCACATATCTGCCTAGCCCTGGGGCACACAAACAGCATCCCACTGGCCAACTCCACAAAAAAACCTATCAATTACACTATTGCTTTATCAGAAGCATCTGAAATAATCTATCAGTTGCACTGTTGCTTTATCAGAAGCATCTGCTCTAGATACCTCAGGAAATCCCTCACTGGCTAAGCAACCACCTCTCTGCCGTCTGGGAAACTATTCTCATTTTTGCCTTCAATCTATAGATAAAAATAAATCAAAATTATATAATTGTTAACAAATAAAGTTCAGGTCTGGAACAAAGTTTTATTTTCTCTAACAACAAGCTAAAAGGCTACTAAAATACAGCATTTAAATGTAGTGGTTAATAAAAAAAATGAAAACACTGGTAAAAAGCAACAACTTCAATCATCTTTTTGAATGACTATGGGATGGTATATTAGTATTTTAACAGGAAAAGAATCTATAGGATTAAAGAATGGAAGTAAACCACAGTTAATTAAAGTGAATGTACAGCAGTGAAAATTAAGGACTAAATGTATCACAATTGATTAGGTAGAAGATCCTGTAAAGATAATGAAGATTGAGTATTTTTTAATATGATATTGAATTACTGGAAATAATACTTCCTGGACTAAAACTATTACTGAATATGCCACAGTCAGTGAGATATAGAGGAAGAAGTCGCCAATATTTCTACAAACTCAGGTTCCTGGAAAAGTGATCTTGGCACAGAATGAACTGTCCTCCTTGTTACCCCATAGCAGGACCTCCTCCTAATGCTAATAACACTGCAAAGAAAAAAGCTAAATGAAAATTAAGTGAATAATAATCAAGGGAGAAAGCAAATGATTTAACTAACCTCCACCTCAGTGGAAGGTCTGGGGAGAAGTGTGGAATGGACCCAAGATTAAATCACTAGGTGGGGAAAAGGCTGCCTATTTCCTTGCTATCACCCAGAGAAGGTGGTAAGAGTAAAAGTGGAAGCAGCAATGATTAATTATTTGTTAGAATATTAGAGAACATTTAACTACTTATAAAATTACAGACATTTTTCTCAAATTACAGTGATCCCACCCTCAAGGGATAGAAGCTAAACCCACTCTTCTGAACACTAATTGTAAAGCATATTATTCTCATTCAAAATAAGTATACTTCTACTCCTGGTACCAGTAATTCTTCCGTTTTATTTTCCTATAAAGGACAATTAAGTTTCTACTGCTCATTTACATTTATTTCTGGAAACAAACAGGCATTTTCCCCATAATTTTCTTTTATGGAAACTTATTCTGGCAAATATTATAAACCACAAAAATAATAATAAAATGGATCTTATGAAGAGTAAAATTATTAATAGAGAAGTAAGAAGAAGCTAATATAGATAGCTCTTTAAAATAGTTCTAAATCTGAATGACACATAAATTAGGAAGGAATTTTTTCTGATTTTGCTGAGACCAGACATCACTGTTAACTACGTATGGGGCTTTTCACATGATGTTTCAAAAAGCACCATGAAGGCCAAGCACATCTTATGATGTCTCAAACAACACTTGCAAAACAATAAAACTATTTATTAAGTGTCAATTCAAAATCAAGTTCTATCACTATCCCTTAGTGCCAAAATAAGCATCTTTAGAAATTGAACTTTTTGCTTACTGACATGCAATTTACTAAGTTACTGCTTCACTGTTATAAGCAGTATTCAAGTTAAAATACACAAAGCAAGTGAACACAACAGTTTTCTTGAGCATCCATGAATTCCATTTTTGAAGTAATTTTGAATTTTTAAAATTCTTAATGGTTTGTGTTAGACTTTGGTTCAAATTTCTTCTGGGCCATTTATTACCTGTGTGAACTTGGGCAATTTACTTCAGGTTTCTGAAGATCATTATCCTCATCTAAACAGAATAATCATGCCCAGTCATACTAATATTGAACTGATTAGAGGAGACGGTATATATAAAGTACATAAAATAGGTGCTCCAAAAATGGAAGATATAATAGAAAGATGTTTCATAACTCTATATTTGGATATATTAAAAATGTTTAATTCCTTTAGATAAGAAATCATTTGACTTCTTGCCTTATGTTGGTTTATTCATGATGTATGCTGGATACTATGTCATCCTTCATTGCAACTAATATCTCTAATGCTAAGTATAGTATATACTCGAATAATGTTAATTTAAAAATTTGAACATATACTAGAATATAGAGAATAGAATAATGAACCAAAAGGTATCTATTACCCAGCTTTAACAATCAACAATGACAAAACTTGATCCATACTCACACACTTCCCCGCCTCACTGGATTAGGTTTAAGCAATTCCCAGACATCATCTTATCTTTTCATGCTTAAATAATTCAGTATGTATTTCAAAAAGATAAGGACGCTACTGAACAAATCTAAAATATCATGATCTTGCCCTAAGAAATCAAGCAGTCAGTATACAAAAGCTTTCCAATTGTCACAAAGTTAAAAAAAAACAATACAGACTTTTTTTTTTGTTTGAATCAGGAAATTCACATATGATATTTTGGTGAACAGGTCTCAAGTCTCCATTAATTTAAAGGTTCCCCTCCTTCTCCTTTTCTTCAATGCTATATATTTGCTGAAGAAACCTGGTCCTGTACAATCTGGTTTTCTAGATTTTGCTGACTATCCCCACAGTGTTCTACAGGTTCTTCTAGCTCTCATTTTACCTTGCAGGCATTTATTCTTAGAAGCTACAGTAAAAACTTTAATTTGATGTTTTCTTCCTTATCTACCAGATTCCTAACATAAATACTAATGAAAAGAACAACAAAGTGGTTAAATGATAGAAAATGCAAAGAAAAAAAGTGACCAAGTGAAGAGATAATCAATCCTTGCAGTGATTTAACCAGGTATAAGTAGGCCAGCTTTCTAAGGCACAGCACATTAAGAAGTTTCAAATGCTGTGTGACTTCTAAACTAAATGGAATCTCATCCTCCACTGCCCACCTATGATATTTGTATACCCTCCTACACCATTTCCTAAGGATAAGTTTAACCCCTGCGTACATCTGAATAAGCTACGACTAATATACTAAGGCTCTATCCAGTATGTGTGCCACTGTGATTAGCTCCTACCATTTTAGAACAGTAACATTAAAATATATGAACTATGGAATATCTTTAAAGTAGAAGACAGAAACATGATAATCACTCCTATTTGGGCAGAATGGAGGAAAAGATGATATCCTGGAATGAAGTAATTAGTTACAGAAAACCAGTTTAAATACAGGAACATCCCCATTCTAGTATACCAAGCTTAGTTCACAAACTCTTAGATTAAATGTATGACATTAAATGATTAATATGAATGAAGAGATCACAGAAAGATTTAACTGTAATAGGCTGCCTATCTGAGAACACATGTATTCATGTAACACAGGGGGAGAAGCATTACTAAACCTTCATGAGCTTGTAAATTCATCTCTTTAGTACCAGGCAGCATTCGTTCTGCAAAGGAAAATGAGGAACTTTTCACTCAAGAATAGACTGTTAGGATTTGGCCAATGTCTCAGAATCTCCAAAGATAAAGAACAAGAGTAGATTCTGCAAATATCAACTATATCCACAAACTAGCAAGGAGCTCTTCAGTGAACAAATAGAAAAGTCAGTTCATCATGCACTGGTTTTTCTGCCACTCTCTAATAACCAGACAGTGATTACCATTCATTCCGTCAATTTCAAATATAAAATGCAAAAATGCATAGGAGAGCAATAAAAATACCACGTAAGATAATTACAGCAGTATATTGTTTTAAGAAGCACTCTTAACATATTCAAAAACAAATAAGTGACCAAAAATAAACTAAACCAAAGGAAGGGTGGGAACTTTACATCTAAAAGAGAGATTTTAAGGAACTAAGCTTTGAGAACAAAAACTTTCAGAATTGAATTCACCATAATCCTTCAATACCTACAGCTTTAACATTAAAGAGGTTAATAATAAAAACAGGTGCAATACATTCCAGGAAGTGAGTATACCACACTCGGAGCATTGTTTTCCATGGGAAAAATAAAGGCTGTTTCTTCAAGAGTGGCTCTAGAACAGAGATTCTCAACCTTTTTTTCTGTTCCAATACTTTCAGGATACACACATTCTCACTAATAACAGTGACTCAGAACCTATTTAGAGATTTATTATAACAACAAGGTAAAAAGCAAATTATCTTTGAGTGTTAAGCTTACCAAGCATTCAAACTTTAAGATGAATATTACTTTAATTTGAAATCAATTTAGCTGAAATCAGTAGCACAAAAGAAGTTAGTTTTACAGAGGAATTCCTGAAAGAATACAGGAAAAAAAAAGGAAGGGTTGGATGAGAAGAAGAAACAGAAAGGCCTAAAGTCAGCAAAAGTCAATATGAGGGCATAAACAAGTGGGAGGAAAGGGAAAAGAGATGGGAGCGGAAGGATATTAGGTACACCTAGATAGCACTATGTCCTTGGGAAGGTGCTTTTATTGTACATGCCTTGTCAAGGGCAGAATTCTCATGTCAGAACTGATTGAAAGTCTATAAACAGAAAAAAGTTATCCCCTAGTCAAAATCATACAGTTTTCAAAACCGAACCTTTGATTCCATTCCTGGCTGACAAATCTCAGAAAAGACATAATGAAGCAATAAAAACTTTATGAAAAAGCAACAAAAGGGATGCAAGGAAAGGTAAACAAGAAGTTTCTCCTCTAAGGGCAACCTAGAAAGGCACATAATTGAAGACCACAAAATCAATTCCATGTAAGAAACGTTCTTATCAAATCTAATAATCCTAGAAAATGAAAATTTTCATCTGAAAATTAAACTCTGTAAAACTCTTCAAAAATTCACGGATGAAATAGACATTACAAATAAGTAAAGGTAGCAACTGGAAATCTTTCAGGAAATGATGCCACAGAAACAGAATGCTCAACTATATGGACCCTGCCTGTGACTCAATATGGGGGTAATGTTTATGTTGTTACTGACATTTTTGTTAGGCTATCATCTTTGAAATTATGAACACTTGCCCAACTGAGTGTCTGATACAGATGTCTTTGACAGTAAAGATTTTCATTTTACTACTGAAAAGAATGAAGGGTCAAAGGATGCAAAGAACTTGACACTACTACTAGTACTTATAGAGATCTCATAGACAGAATATTTTCAGAGTTAGAAGAAACCTTGAAACCCATGTAAACAAAGTCAACTAGTAAACTGAACTCTAGCAATTATATATGCTTCCTACTTCTCCCTTACAACTGCATGGTAAATGTTCATATATTAACCCACTTTAAATTCTAACACAAGAACTCAGTGATGTGATAAAGAAAGCAAAACTGTACATGTTTTAGATATGAAAAAAACTGAGGCTTGCCCAAGAACACAAAATTTACAAGTGGTAGTACCTCTTCAGGTTACATGTGAAGGAAGAGTTAAAATGTCTCCTGTACTAAGAAATTTTCAAATTATTCCCGTCCAAAACATTGTCTTTTCTGCTTTCCTACAGTACTTTAAACAACCCCCTGCTCTGCGTATTTCAGGTATTTAAAATAACTTAAGCCATTCCTATACAAATCTGTCTCACTCTACAGTAAAGTCTCTGAACCTAGGACAAAATTATACCCCCTTTACCTGACAGTAAACATTAGCTCAGATATCTGTGGCATTAAGTGCTTGCTGAACACATCTTTTCTTCTGTCTAGAGCTTTTTCCACAGGCACACTTGCATTGTTTATCTTTAGAAAGTAATGTCTTCCAGTAGACAGAACTGATGGTGATGGTGATAAGAGTAGTAGTAACAGTAACAGCCCAGCTTACTGCATGCCAGGCCCATTCTAAATGCTCTATCTTCACAACAAGCCTCTAAGTTAATTACTATTATTTTCCCCAATTTATAAGAGGAGAAGTAGGCATAAAATGGTAAAATGATATGTCCAAGGACACATGAGTGGAGGTGGGAGCCTAACTCCAGACATTAGGCATTTAACTGCTAAGCTATTCTCCAAAATGTTCACTGAGCTAGCATTCTAGTTTACAAGCTGCCAGAATGTGATATACCAGAAATGGAACAGCTTTTAAAAAGGGGAATTTAATAAGCCACAAGTTTACAGTTCTAAAGCTGTGAAAATATCCACATTAAAAGCAAGGCCATAGAAATGTCCAAGGTAAGGCATCCAGGAAAAGATACCTTGGTTCAAGAAGGTGACGACGTTCAGCATTTCTCTCTGAGAACATCGCGACAGCTGCTAGCCTTCTCTCCAGGCTTCTTTTTTCATGAAGCTCCCCAGGGGGTGTTTTCCTTCTTCATCTCCAGAGGTCTCTGGCCGCGTCTTGTGGTTCTCATGGTTCGGCAACTTTTTACCAAAATGTTTCCTCTTTTAAAGGATTCCAGTAAACTAATCAAGACCCCAACTGGAATGGGTGGAATCACATCTCCCTCTAATCAAAGGTTAATATCCACAATTGTATGTGTCACATCTCCATGGAGATGATCTGATCAAGTTTCCAACCTATAGCACTGAATAGGGATTAAAAGAAACGGCTGCCTCCACAAGGTGGATCAGGATTAAAACATGCCTTGTCTGGGGACGTAATCCTTTCAAACCAGCACACCAAGTAAGATCTCTTCTGTTATAATATGCTTCTCAAACATGAATCAGTTCATATGAAGCTAATAAATGGGAGAATGATGTCATTAACTCAGGTTATAATGGTTCATAAACAATCTTTACCAGCAAATTTAAGTTTTCAACCAAAATACCTCTAGTTTAATAGAGAGTTCACCAACATAAGCCGAATGCAGTGAACTGCAGAGGATTACTGTGCTGTTCATGATGCAATTCATACCACATTCAATTTAGTCACATACTATGTCTTGGTAGGGCCTTTTGCCTGGTATGTCTTCATTTTGGGAAATTCTGCTGCCCACGTCTCTGTAATTCAGCAGCTTCAACCCTTTATTATACCTCTTCAATCAATCAACCATCACTTTTTTAAAAGATAAAACTTTATATTTACCGTAGTATCTCTTTACTTGTGAGGAATCTTATATGTCTTTTTAACTGTGCTATTATTTTCATTAAGATTGTTGCTGGGTTTTTTTTTTTAGTATTCTAGTCACAAAGCTGCATAGATATCGGGTAGTCTGTGCAACCCTATTGTTCCCAGACCTTTTTTTTCAGTGTGTGATATGAAAAACCACAAGATTTTCCAGAAATACATGCATTGTGTCACAGCAAAAACAATAAAAAAAATAATGTTTTAAAACCATTATCAACTTATACTAACTATCTTTTTATGGCCAGTCAGATCTTTCAAGTCTTTCTCAATAAAATTACCACACTCAAAAATACTTTGGAACTAAAAGGTATTCATTCCCTAATTATCTCAATGCCTTCTATGTAAACTCAAAGTCAGGAGTTCCTCCGAAATACATGGAAGAGAAACACAGAAACATGTTATGACTGGTTCCCAAACTAATTGGATATCAGAACCACCAGAACACTTTTAAAAAAGTACAAGTGCCCACCCAGACACAGACCTACTGGATCTCCAGAGACAAGATCCTGGAATCTGTATTAGAGCCAGTTCCTCAGTAGACTGTGTTTATCTGATAGCCCAGCCACTTAATGAGGAGGAATTTAAAGAAGAAAAAAAAGCACAAAAATTAAGGCCCCAAAAGATATAGTTTTACTTTCTGATATGATCAGTAATCCAAGTGGACAGAAATACCATCCCAACTGAAGACTACTAAAGTTGGATTAACAGCCATCTTTTAATCATGTAACTCCAAACTGATCAAATATGGAAGGTCTGCTCATTAGCCGTATATGATTAATAATGAAAGGCTTGAATGAGTAGAAGTAACAACACAACTATACCCTCTAACAAGTTGCATGATACACAAATAAGACACTCATTGTGGGACATGAGCACAAAATCATGCAATATGACTTTGTAATATTTGCACACATACATTATTTTCCTCTTGCCACAGAGCTCTCTAGCATTATGAAAGAAGGAAAGTCACTATCTTCTTTGACTTTTTAAATTTGAGGATTTGGGGGTCTCTAGTGTCAAACTGTTCTCATCAAAGCTATACAATATTACCTACACTATTACTAGCCATAATCTTAATTTATCTCAACATAATTTAAGCTTATTCCTCCATTTATATTTCTTATTTAAATGCATATAAGAATCAACCACAGCTAGTAGAATGTACAGTAGTACATAACATAGTACAACTCTAAACCCTGTACGAAAAGGTATTTATTAATATACTTGTCCTAGACCAGAAAACAGAAAGACACAGCGCTAAAAACATCCTTCCATGCTTCAGACATGGCAACTGGGTGATGTGTACTCCTGCAGATTAATCTGCAAGGGGCTGGTTTTTTTTAATTACTGGAACATGGGTAAAGGAATGACAAATTAAGCAAGTCATTATTAAACAAACAAAATGCTCTAGAAAATGTTATACCCTAATATAAGAATGAGGATGTAAATATTTCTGAGCCAGAATATTTGTAAGAAGGAAACATGGTTTAAATTTGGGGGCGATAAAAAATATTGATCAATTTACACAGGAAGAAACAAACCTTATTTGGGCTACCAAATATAATTAGTGGGGATCCCAAATTATGTTTTTATCTGGCCTTTACCTAGCTGTTCCAAAAAATGTGCTTTTCCTAATTTTCTTTTCCAAACTTTATCAAAGATTTATATTTTATAGTACTACATTTCAAATGAAATAAAGTATAATCAAAGGATCTACTAGTTTTCATTTGTCTGGGCCTCAAATATTTTTATTTACTTGATAGTTCAGCTACTTGAAATTTAATGATATGAAATGAGATATATGGTAATCCAAAGATGTCCCCAAGGTACTTAATATCCTGTTGTGTTCAATAAAACTCAAATTTCACTTAGAATGAAAAATATCACTGCCTTCAGTTAAACCAGAAAAATACCCCAGGAGATATTTTATCTGATATAAACAACGTGTTTTGCCACTTACAGAAGCTAAATTTTAATCTTCCATTTATCAGAACTATTTGCCAAAGGCAAATGACAGCATGTAACAATGGAATGAAATTTCTTGTAATTGGCAGCAGGTGCAATAACAGCTACAGAGAAAAGTGCCTGACAAGGAATCCAAAGCTGTCTCACAGCACTTCATACTCAGGATGCGTCAAAACTACCATGTCCATGAGATTTTGTAGGTATGTAAAGAGTGGTGCCTCAACAAATCCAAAAGTAATTTGAACAGTGAATAAAAAAGTATTTGCAAAGTCCCCTTGGGGGGAATGCCGAGAATGGGGGGAAACGTCCCCATTTGAAGAAGGCCTGATAATCTCGTAAGCAGTGAGGACAACCTAATCAACAGGCCGAGCCCTCAATCTTGGGGTTGTTCATATGAAACTTACCCTGCAAAGGATAGGCTAAGCTTACTTAAAATTAGGCCTAAAAAAAAAAAAAAATTAGGCCTAAGGGTCAGCCCCAGAGAATCTTTTTTGTTGCTCATATGTGGCCTATCTCTCAGCCAACATGGCAAGCAAACTCACTGAGCTCCCCCTCTCTATGTGGGACATGACTCCCAGGGGTGTAAACAGCCTTTGCCATGTGGGACAGAAATCCTAGAATGAGCTGGGATTCAGCATCAAGGGACTGAGAAAAACTTCTCGATCAAAAGGGGGAAGAGAGAAATGATATAAAGTGTCAGTGGCTGAGAGATTTCAAACAGGGTCAAGAGATTATCCTGGAGGTTATTCGTATACATTATATAGATAACCCCTTTTTAGTTTATAGTTATTAGAGAGGCTAGAGAGAAGTGCCTGAAACTGTAGAGCTGTGTTCCAGTAGCCACATTTCTTTAAGATGATTGTATAATGATATAGCTTTTGCAATGTGACTGTGTGATTGTGTATGATGCTCCATTTATCTATGGTATGGACAGATGAGTAAAAAATATGGATTAAAAATAAATAAATAAATAAAATAATAGGGGGAACAAACATTAAAATAAACTGGGTAGATGGAAATATTAGTGGTCAATGAGAAGGGGGTAAGGGGTATGCTATGTATGAGTTTCTGCTTTCTTTTTATTTCTTTTTTCTGGAGCGATGCAAATGTTCTAAGAAATGATCATGGTGATGAATATACAACTATGTGATGATAACGTGAGCCACTGATTGCATACCAAGTATGAAATGTTCATAAGTTAAGAATGTTCATGTTTGTATACTGTTAGGTTTTATCAATAAAAATTTTTTTAAAAAGGAAAAAAAAACTACCATGCCCAATTTCATTTGTATTAAATGTCAAATGTCTTCAATGAATACTGCATAACTGACATATAAACACTAAACTAAAACTGCTGAAAACAGACAGCTTCCCATAACTTGAATTCAATTTTGTGTTGTAGATAACACTTTCGAACACTGCAACATTTTCATAATGCTACATAAGCCACAAAAAACAGATGTCTTTCAAATAGAAAGTTCTCTGCACCCTAAATGACAAATCTTACATGAAGACACTATAGGGATAATAAATTACAGCATTAAATTACCACACAAAGACATAAGGAAGTAGAGAATACATACTCTAATTTGGGGGGTGGGGGGAAGCGTAGGGGGAGATTTATCTTTTAAATAATGAATAAAATAATAAAATTACAAAATTCTTAAGAGTAAGAACATCTCATGCTTATTTTATCCTGTATATCTTCATTGCAGAAAAAAATTACTCTTCCTCCATAAACCCATAACACCAGTGTAGCCATGAAAAAAACATCAGACAAACCAAAAGTGAAAGACATCCTAAAAGTGACCAATTGTACAAGTCCGAAAAACCATCACAGTCTGGAAGGACCTAAGGAGACATTAAATGCAATGACATTTCCTGGATAAGATATGGGAATAGAAAAAGGTAGGAACTAAAGAAATGTGAATAAAATATGGACTTTAGTTAATAATAATGTATCAATATGGCTCATTAGATGTGACAAATAGGTGTCATAATGTAAAGTGATGGGACTGGAATGCAGGGTATATGGGAATTCTGTATTATCTAGGTAACTTTTCTATAAATCTAAAACCATTCTAAAATTAAAAGATTTTTTTTTTAATTGGCAATTTTAAGTGTCAGAAAACTCAATTCGAACCAACTTAAACATTAAAGAAATATATTGCCTCACCTAACTGGCAATATCCAAAGGGCTGGTTTCACTTAGAGTAAAGAAGGATTCAGAGGATTCAAATGATCTCAGGAAGGGGTCTCTCCATTTCTTGGCTTGGCTCTGCTCTCCAGGGGTGAGTTATAGACTCAGGCTTCATGTACAGACAGTTCTGCCATAACACTTATTTAAAAAGAGGCAAATCTGTTCCAGTGATTGATATATTAGGTAACAATTTGAGCATAACACGAAGACTGGATTTACTTTTGCAAGATTTCATCTCTGGGCATTTCAATGTCAGGTGTTAATAAACGTTTCCTGTAAAGAGCGAGATAATAAACATTATAGGCTTTGTGGGTCATGTGGACTTTGTCACAGCCCTTCAACTTGGCTGTCATAGTGGGAAAGTGGAGACAACGGTAGATGAATGGGTGTGGTAGACTGAAGATGACTTCCCAAGAGAAGTCCCAGGCCTTATTATCAGAACCTCTGAATGCTACTTTATTTGGGAAAAAGTCCTTTGCAGATGTGATGAAATTAAAGATTTTAAGGTGAAGAGATAATCTGGATTATCAAGGTAAACCCTAAATGCCATCACAAATGTTCTCAGAGAAGCAGAAAGAATACCTTTTTTGTTGCTTATATGTGGCCTATCTCTCAGCCAACATGGCAAGCAAACTCACTGCGCTCTCCCTCTCTATGTGGGACATGACTCCCAGGGGTGCAAACATCCTTTGCAATGTGGGACATTGCACAAAAGACAAAGTGATGTGGAGACAACAGCAGAGATGAGAGTCTCTGGGCGAGCAGCCACCCAAAGTTGGAAAAGGCAAGGAACAGATTCTCTCCTAGAGCCCCCAATTGGAGGGCTGCCTTGTTGATACCTTGATTTTGAATGTACAGCCTATAGAACTGTGACAGAAAAACTTCTACTGCGGTGTTTGTTACCGAAGCCAGAGGAAATTAATATACCATATAAAACAAGTTGCAGGGATTAACACATTGAGAGCCGTTATTCAGCCTACTGTAGTCTTGATTAATTTCTTTCTGTGGCTTTCTTCAGATATGTTTTAGTGCTCTTTTCCTCTACCTGAATTAAATGTGCTATCCATTGATTCTAATTCTTTCTTGATAATTAAAATGTATAATTAAGACAAAGAATTTCCCTATGCATATTGTTTTAGCTAAGTCTTGTAGATTCTGATATATTTTGCTTTTAAAATCATATTGTATTTATTCTACAACTTTTTACTTCCCCCTTTGATCTAAAAGTTATTTAAAGAAAGAGTTTTAATTTCAAGGTGACAACATTTTTTTTGTTTTTAGCTTTCTTTCAAAATATTAATTTAAATTTTATTGCAATGAAATCAGAGAATACTGCCTCAACCATTTCTACTTTTTAGGATTTACTGAGATTTTTCTTAATGGCTTAATGTATTTCTTTAGTGCCTAACATTTTTGTAAACATTACAAGAGAATTTTCAAGGAAAGTATTTCAGTTTGCTAATGCTGCCAGAACGGAATATACCAGAAATGGACTGGCTTTTACAAAGGGGATTTATTAGGTTACAAATTTACAGTTCTAAAGCCAAGAAAATGTTTAATTAAGACATCAACTAGAGGATACATTTTCTCAAGAAAGTCTAATCACCCAGATAAGTCCTGAACCCAGAGAGGCCAGCCTCTCCAGAACATCAACTAGTTCTATGCCCCTCTCCCATATTATCAACACTCTTTTCCAACATGAAAAAGTTAGAATGGGCATAGCCCAAATACCCCTAAAGATTAGGAGAAAGATCAAAGGAGAAGATGGAGTTATAACAAAAACAGGATTTAACAAGTGAGTATGACTGCTGAATCATTATGTTGAAAATTCTTTTAGTCTCCAGTGTCTTAGAGAAGCTAGAACAAAAAACTTAAAATTGTGGAATTGTAACCCATGCCGAACTCTGATATCTGTTCTACATCTAATTGTTGTGGTATGTTTTTAAATTTATTGCTTTTTTTTGTATATATGTTCATTTTTACAATAAAAAAATGGAAAAAGCAAAAAAAAAAAAAGAAGAAGAATATTTATTGCAGATCTTATACATCAGTCTCCTACTAAAACAATAACCTACCCTGCAACCAGGAAACTCTTACTTAAAGTTGGCTATGTGATAAACATTTCTCCCCAAAGGGAGTCTGTGAGCTCTCTGAAAGAAGATTCCCCTTTAGTATCCCACATTAGGGTATCTAATATAAATCAATATGAAATAAATATCAATGGAATTGAATTATAGGTTACTAGCATCTATTAAGTAAAAGGTATCATTTCACAATAAAAAATTTAACACTTTTGACAAACACCCTACATTATGATATAACACTGCTCTTGAACAGACAGAACTTGGGTAGGAAATAGAATATCTACGAATACTTGAACAAGAACATGAAATACTTATACACTGAAAATTATAAAACACAGTTAGAAAAAAATAAAGAAAAACTAAATAAATGGCAAGACCATCCTGGGCTCATAGACTGGAAAATTTAATACTGTTAAGATGTCAATACCACCCATTGTGATCTATGCATTGAATGTAATCTTATCAAAATTCCAGAAGCCTAATTTGCAGAAACAGAAAAGCTGATCCTCACATTCACATGGAATTGCAACAGGCCCCAAAAAGTCAAATCAATCCTGAAAAAGAAGACCAATGTCGAAGGACTCACACTTTGCAAATTTGAAGCTTGCTACCAAGCCACAGTAATCAAACCGTGCATAACTAGTGTAAAGACAGACACATAAACTGATGTAATGGAATTGAAAGCCCAGAAATTAAACTACACATCAGTAGCCAACTGATTCGTGACAAGGGTGCCAAGTTCATGCAATACTGAAAGAACAGACTCTTCAACAACTAGTGCAGAGAAAACTAGAATTTCACATGCAAAAGTAAGAAGTTACACCCCTTCCTCATAGCATGTACAAAAGTTAACTGGAAATGGATCAAGAACTGAAATCATAAACCCTTAGAAGAAATCATAAGGAAAAACCCTCATAATCTTGGATTTGGCAGTGACTGCATAGATATGATACCAAAAGTACAATCAAGAAAAGAAAAAATAGGTAAGATGGACTTCATCAAAATTAAAAACTTTTACCTGAAAAGACATTATCAAGAAAAAGAACAGACAACCTACAGAATGGAAGAACATCCTTGGAAACCACATACCTGAGGAGATTTTAATATGCAGACTATATAAAGAACTCCTATAACTTAACAAAAACACCAACAACCCAATTTTAAAATGGGCAAAGGACTTGAATAGACACTTCTCCAAAGATATATAAATGTCCAAAAAGCCAAAGAAAAGATGCTTAACACCATTACCCATGAGGGAAATGGAAATCAAAATGACAATGAGAGGAAAAGAGCCAAGATGGCAGCTTAGCAAGGTGAGGGATTTAGTTCGTCCTCCAGAGCAGCTAATAAATAGCCAGGAACAGTACACAACAACTGCTGGGGCCACGTCACTGACCAGATACAAGCGTACACCAGTCTGGACCAGCTGGACCGGCTGCAAGTCCACCCAGAACCGTGAGTTCTCCAGGCTGCTGTGGCCGGCGCCCCTCCCCCACAGGCTGCTTCCCAGAGGTGAAAGAAAAGGGACTTTACCAGCAGCAGGGGCTGAGCAAAACCAAACTTCAATTGTGGAATTAATGCACAAATTCTGACTACTAAAAATAGGCCCCCAGCTCAGCTGAACCTCGAGTAAAAGCAGAGGTCATTGGTTTTTTCCCCAGCGCAGAGGGGGCAGGGCTGACGGGAGAAGAAAAAAAACAGAGGTTTTTTGGATCTGAAAAAGTCTGGGCCCTGAAGGAAAGGAGGGGGCACATAGGACCTGGAGATACAGGGAGCAACGTACCAACTTTAAGCTCTTGATTGGCAAACCCAAGGAATGTGGATCTTGCTCTGAAAAGGATTTTTCTTTTTCTTTTTTGTGCTTATGTTGTTACAGCTAGACTACTCTTTAGATACAGCTGCAGGGCTTCTCAAGCTCCAACTGCCCCAGGCATAGGCAGAATTGAGCATGTTTGAGTGTTTGTCTGGAGCCTGTGCCTTCCCCAGGAGAGGGGTGGGGCCCAGCTCAGATGGAATCCCTTCCTTAAGGAATTCAGATCCCAGGGTCTGGAAAAGTGAAGCAGTTAAAACCAGCCTACAACTTCTCCTCTGTCTCAACAACGCCCCCAGCAGGGAGAGTTGCTGAAATCAAAGGTACCACATCACCTTATGCTGGTGGCACCCACAGGCAGAAAAGCACCACATACTGGGCAGGATATGAAAAACGGAGAGTCCAGAGACTTCATAGGAAAAGTCATTCAACCTGCTGGGCCTCACCCTCAGGGAAAACTGATGCAGGCGACCCTTTCCTCCTGAGAGGAGGCCAGTTTCATGAGGAAAATCTCGCTGGGGTCTGTAATAACTAAGTAGACCCTCCTCTAAAGGGGGGGAAATGGCACCATACAGGTAAGGAAAGAAACAAAAAAACAAGAACTGAAAACTTCTGCTCTGTTTAACAAAACCTAATGTAGAGGACTAGAATAAGCTGAATGGAATGTAAAAAAACAAATAGATAACAAAGTCATCCAGCAAAAAAATCCAAGATAAAAAAAGGGAAAACAATCTCCAGAATAAACTAATTAAGGTAATTAAATGCCTGGACACCAGTAAAAAATAATGAATCATACTAAGAAAACTGAAGATATGGCCCAGTCAAAGGAACAAACGAACAATTCCAATGAGATACAAGAATTGAAAGAATTAATTCAGAATGTTCAAACAGTCATGGAAAACCTCATCAAAAATCAAATCAATGAATTGAGGGAAGATATAAAGAAGGCAAGGAATGAACAAAAAAAGAAACTGAAAGTCTGAAAAAACAAATCACAGAACTTATGGGAATGAAAGGCACAGTGGAAGAGATGAAAAGAACAATGGAAAGCTACAATATCAGATTTCAACAGGCAGAAGAGAAGATTAGTGAACTGGAGAATGGGACATCTGAAATCCAACAAGTAAAAGAAAATCTAGGGGAACGAATGGAAAAATATGAGCAGGGACTCTCAGGGAACTGAATGATAACATGAAGCACACAAATATACATGTTTTGAGAGTCCAAGGAGAAGAGATGGGAAAAGGAGGAGAAAAACTAATGGAGGAAATTATCACTGAAAATTTCACAATTCTCATGAAAGACTTAAAATTACACATTCAAGTGCAGTGTACCCCAAACAGAACTGATCCAAACAGACATACTCCAAGGTACTTACCAATCAGAATGCCAAATGTCAACGAGAAAGAGAGAAACTTGAAAGCAGCAAGAGAAAAGCAATCCATCACATACAAAGGAAGCACAATAAGTCTACATGTAGACTTCTCAGAAGAAACCATGGAGGCAAGAAGACAGTGGGATGATATTTTTAAGTTGTTAAGAGAAAAATGACCAACCAAGAATTCTATACCCAGCAAAACTGTCATTCAAAAATGAGGAAACATTTTCAGACAAAAAGCTACTGAGAGAATTTGTGACCAAAAGACTGGCTCTGCAAAAAATACTAAAGGGAACACTAGAGACAGGTAAGAATAGACAGGAGAGAGAGGTGTGGAGAAGAGTGTAGAAATGAAGACTAAAAGTAAAGGTAAAAAGAAGAAAAATTAGACATGACATATAAAATACAAAAGGCCAAATGGTAGAAGAAAGTACTGGCCGTACAGTAATAAAACTAAATGTTAATGGATTAAACTCCCAAATCAAAACACAAAGACTGGCAGAATGGATTACAAAACAGGACCCATCTATATGCTGTCAGACCCAAGGATAAACACAGGCTGAAAGTGGAAGGTTGAAAAAAGATATTTCCTGAAATTAACAATGAGAAAAGAGCAGGAGTAGCTATACTAATACCCAACAGATAGACTTCAAATACAAAACAGTTAAAAGAGACAAAGAAGGACACTATGTATTAATAAAAGGAACAATTCAACAAGAAGATATAAAAATCATTTTCATGCACTGAGCCAGAATGTTCCAAAATACATAAGGCAAACACTGAAAAGAGAAATAAACACATAGACCATAATAGTTGGAGACTTCAATTCCCCATTCTCATCAATGGACAGAAAATCAAGACAGAGGATCAATAAAGAAACAGAGAATTTGAATAATACAATAAATGAGCTAGATTTAACAGATATTTATAGACCATTACACTCCATGACAGCAGGATACTCCTTTTTCTCAAGAGCTCATGGCTCATTTTCAATGATATACCACATGCTGGGTCACAAAGCAAGTCTCAATAAATTTAAAAAGATTGAAATCATACAAAACATTTTCTCAGATCATAAAGGAATGAAGTTGGAAATCAATAATCAGAAAATTCACAAATATATGGAGGCTCAACAACACGCTCTTAAACAACCAGTGGGTCAAGGAAGAAATTAGAAGAGAAATCAGTAAATATCTCAAGGCAAATGAAATTGAAAATACAACATATCAAAATTTATGGGACACAGCAAAGGTAGTGCTAAGAGGGAAATGTATTGCCCTAAAGGCCTATATCAAAAAAGAAGAAAGAACAAAAATTGAGGAATTAACTGTCCACTTGGAAGAACTAGAGAAAGAACAGCAATTTAACCCCAAAGCAAGCAAAAGGAAAGAAATAATGAAGATTACAGCAAAAATAAATGAAACTGAGAAAGTGAAAACAACTGAGAAAATCAACAAAACTGGAAGTTAGTTCTATGAGAAAATCAGTAAGATTGATGGACCCTTAGCATGGTTGACAAAAAGAAGAGAAAGGATGCAAAGAAATACAATGAGAAATGGAAGAGGAGACATAACCACTGACCCCACAGAAATAAAGAAAGTAATGAGAGGATATTATGAACAACTTTATGCTAATAAACTAGACAACGTAGATGAAATAGACAACTTCCAAGAAAGGCATGAACAACCAACACTGACTCAAAAAGGAATAGACGACCTCAATGAAACAATCACAAGAAGCTGAATTAGTCATTAAGAAGCTCCCAAAAAAGAAAAGTCCAGGACCAGATGGCTTCACATGTGAATTCTACCAAATATTCAAGAAAGAATTAGGACCAATCCTGCTCAAACTCTTGAGGGAAAATTTGAAAGGAGGGAAAGCTACCTAACTCATTCTATGAAGCCAACATCACCCTCATACCAAAGCCAAACAACAATATTACAAGAAAAGAAAACTACAGAACATTCTCGCTAATGAATGTAGATGCAAAAATCCTCAACAAAATTCTTGCAAATCGAATCCAGCACCACATTAAAAGAATTATGCACCATGACCAAATAGGATTCATCCCAGGTATGCAAAGATGGTTCAACATAAGGAAATTCATTAATGTAATACACCATATCAACAAATCAAAGCAGAAAACCACAATCATTTTGACTGATGCAGAAAAGGCATTTGACAAAATTCAACATCCTTTCTTTTGAAAACACTTCAAAGGATAGGAATAGAAGGGAATTTCCTCAATCTGATAAAGGGAATAAATGAAAAACCCACAGCTCAATTGGAGAAAAACTGAAAACTTTCCCCCTAAGATCAGGAACAAGACAAGGATGTCCACTATCATCACTGTTATTCAACATTGTGTCAGAAGTTCTAGCGAGAGCAATTAGACAAGAAAAAGAAGTATAAGGCATCAGAATGGGAAAGGAACAAGTAAAACTCTCACTGTTTGCTGATGATAATATATGTCGAAAACTCCAAAAAATCCACAGTAAAACTACTAGAGCTAACAAATGAGTAGAGCAAAGTGGCAGGTTACAAGATCAACATTCAAAAATCTGTAGTGTTTCTATACACTAGTAATGAACAATCTGAGGGGGAAATCAAGAAAAGAATTCCATTTACAATTGCAACCAAAAGAATAAAATATTTAGGAATAAATTTAACTAAAGAGACAAAAGACCTATATGAAGAAAACTACACAAAATTGTCAAAAGAAATTACAGAAGACCTAAATAAATGGAAGGGCATACCGTGTTCATGGATTGGAAGACTACAGTTAAGATGTCAGTTCTACCTAAGTTGATTTACAGATTCAATGCAATACCAACTAAAATCCCAAAAACTTACTTTGCAGGAATAGAAAAACCAATAACTAAATTTATTTGGAAGGGCAGGGTGCCCCGAATAGCTAATAATATCCTGAGAAAGAAAAATGAATTCAGAGGTCTCATGCTACCCGACTTTAAGGCGTGTTATGAAGCTATAGTGGTCAAAACAGCATGGTACTGCCCTAAAGATAGATATATTGACCAATGGAATCAAATAGTGTTCAGATATAGACCCTCTCAACTATGGACAATTGATCTTTGATACGGCAGTCAAGCCAACTCACCTGGGACAGAACATTCTCTTCAATAAATGGTGCCTAGAGAACTGGATATCCACAAGCAAAAGAATGAAAGAGGATCCATATCTCACACCCTATAAAAAAATTAACTCAAAATGGATAAAAGACCTAAACATTAGATCTACAACCATAATTTTTAAAGTGTCCAAGAAAAAAAATGAAAATGAGATATCATTGCATACCCACTAGAATGGCTACTATTTTAAAACAGAAAATGTGGATAAATAGGTACACTCCTTTATTGGTGGGAATGGAAAACTGTGAAGCCACTGTGGAAATCAGTTTGGTGTTTCCTCAGAAAGTTAAACAAAGAATTACCATGTAACCCAGAAATCCCACTTTTAAGTATAAACCCAAAACAACTGAAAGCAGGGACTTTGACAGATACTTGTACACCAATGTTCATAAGAGCATATTCACAACAGTCAAAAGGTAGAAGCAACCCAAGTGTCCATCAACAGATGAATGGATAAATAAAATGTAATACTTATTGTTCTAGTTTGCTAGCTGCTGGAATGCAACACACCAGAGACGGATTGGCTTTTAATAAAAGCGGATTTATTTTGTTGGTTCTTCAGAAGAAAGGCAGCCAACTTTCCACTGAGGTTCTTTCTTACATGGAAGGCACAGGATGGTCTCTGCTGGTCTTCTCTCCAGGCCCCTGGGTTCCAACAACTTTCCCCTGGGGTGCTTTTTTTCTGCATCTCCAAAGGCCTGGACTGAGCTGCAAGTGCTGAGATGAGGAATGCTGAGCTGCTTAGCTTTGCTACATTGCGATCTCTCATTTAAGCACCAGCCAATTAAGTCAAACGTCACTCATTACAGCAGACACGCCTTCTAGCTGACTGCAGATGTAATTGGCAACAGATGAGGTTCAGGTACCATTGGTTTATGTCCACAGCAACAAGACTAGGTATGCTCACCTGGCCAAGTTGACAACTGAATCTAACTAACACACTTATATAATGAAATATTACTCAGCCTTAAAAGGGAATGAATTTCTGATACATGTAATAACATGGATGAACCCTGAAGACATCATGTTGAGTGAAATAAGCCAGACACAAAGTGACAGATATTTTCTTCCACTTATATTAACTAGTTTTGCAAATTCATAGAGACAGAAAGTACAGTACAGGTTACCAGGTGTAGTGGGGTGTGGGAATAGAGTGTTAATGCATAATGGGCACAGGATTTCTATATGGGGTGTTGGGAAAGTTGTACTAATAGATGGTGCTGAATGTAAAACAACATTGTGAACGCAATTAATACTAGTGAATTGTATGCTTGAAAATAGTTAAGATGGGAAACCGGAACAATTTTAAAAAATGGAACATGGACTGTATTCTTTATATCAATGTTAAATTTCTTAACTTGATAGCAATACTTAAGGTATAAATGAGTGTCCTTTTTCTTAGGAAATATAAATGGAAGTGTTAAAGGACCATGTTGTGTGCAGCCTACTCTCAAACGTTAGAAAATAGATAGACAAATTAAGTAGGCAGGCTGGCTGGACGGATGGAGGGAGGGAGGCAAGGAGGGATGGATGGAGGCAGGGAGGCAGGCACAAATGTGGCAAAATGCTTGTAGTTGGTAAATTGGAGTATGTGGGTAGGGAATATGTTGGGAGTTCTATGTATCATTTTTTCTGTAAGTTTTGCAGCTTTTCTGTAAATGTGAAGTTATTTCAAAATAAAAAAGTTTATTTAAAAAGGATAAATACTGTACATCTTCCTGGGGGGTCAATTTTAAACACTGCTATACACAATATGAATATCATCATTTTTACAATGCTAAAATCATATTAATTTCTAAGATAAAGATGAAATTTCAAAGGAATTTTATTTTGAACTACTTAGGATGGAGTCGAGGGTAGGGGGAAGAAGAAATGTTATCTCCCATCTCACACAGATGTACTTCAGTAGAATGTTTGTCACATTCCAGGTAGCTTTTTTCCAAGTTAAGTAAAAATGTAAACAGATAAGAATATAGAATGCTACTTATAAGGTCACTATTCTTAATGCCTTAAAACAGCACCAATGATCAACCGCATTCACATTTGTAAAACAAACATCAAATAAAAGAATTATAAACCATTTTCAGACAGATAATACACATAGACAAAGAACACATTCTGCAGTTGGATTGCTGTTGCAACCCTTACTATTTAGGTCAAGTTTTATCAATGACTTCCTCTAAGCAAGCACTGGTAGATATCTGCCAGACAGCTTTCCCTGCTACAATATTTCCAGCTCTCTATATTTTTGTACTGTACTGTATCTCAAATGGTACTATCAGTGGCCTCCATTGGTACATCACTTGTGCACAATACTTGAAAGAGCAAACTATCAGAAGGAGTCAGCATTTCCATTTCCATTTGCAAATCTTAATGATAATTTGTAAAATTCCTACACAGCACATTCTGATTATTCTCAGGCAACTTTAAAGTTAGTTAACACTTAAGTTATTGCCTGAATTTCCACTACATTTTCTCACCTACTGACTCTAATTATTTCTTTGCATCCCTCTACACAGCTGGAGAAGAGAAAGGGGTAGGATATAAACAAAGTCTCAAAGGAAGTTTCTAAAGTAGAGCATTTTCTGTAGGTAATGACCAGAATCGTACCATTAAGTGCTATCTAAAGTGAGGTGTAAACAGCTGGAAATTTTTGTTATCAGTCAGTATTGCTGCATTGTTTTCATAAGCCCAATATATACAAATCTTATTGTCCCCTTAATTCATACTCAGAGGACACAGGAGAAATAATGTTTTTATTGTTGCCTCTTGACCCATAAAATCTATATGTAATAAGATGAAGCTAGTTATCTCACCCGAGATGCACGGTTATAAAAGCTTCTAAGGAGTGTAACTCTTTTGGTTTCCTAGGCTGCTCAAAACAAAATAACAATGCATCTTCGTTATGATGCCTTCTTCCTAAAGACCAGAGGCCTGCAATCCTTAGCTCCTTTGCCACATGGCAAGGCACATGGCAGCACTTGATGTCTCTCCCTTATCTTTTAAATTGTGCTGCCGTCAGCTTCTTCCTTCTGTGGCTTTTTCTCTTGGCATTAATTCCATTTATAAAGATTCTGATACAGGATGAAGAGCAATCCTGAATGAGGCACATCACAACTTAACTGAAGTAGCCTCATCAAAACAGTTTGAATACAGGTTAGTGTGGTGCCCCGATACATTCCAGAGAAATCTGAACAGAGAATAAAAAAGTATTTGCAAAGTCCCCTTTAGGGACTGTTGTAGAAAGGAGGAAATATTAAACTTACCCATTTGAGGAATCTTCAAGCAGCAGGACCAACTCAATAGAATTCACAAGCAGTGGGACCAGCTCAATAGACTGAGCCCTCAATCCTGGGGCTCACCCCTATGAAACTTATTCCTGCAGTGGAGAAGCTAAGCCTACTTACGATTATGCCCAAGAGTCACTCCCAGAGAACCTCTTTTATTGCTCAGATTTGGCCTCTTTAAGCCAACTCAGCAGGTGAACTCACTGCCCTCTCCTCTACATGTGACATGACTCTCAGGGGTGTAAATCTTCCTGGCAACATGGGACATGACTCCCAGGATGAGCCAGGACATGGCATCAAGGGATTAAAAAGCCTTCTTGACCAAATAAAGGAAAGAGAGAAATGAGACAAAATAAAGCATCAGTGACTGAAAGATTTCAAACAGAGCAGAGAGGTTATCCTGGAGGATAATCTTCTTACGCCTTATGTAGATATCCCTTTTTAGTTTATGGTGTATTGGAGTGGCTAAAGGGAAGTACCTCAAACTGATGAACTAGGAGCTTTTGCTCCTGTAGAGAGAGGGCAGGGCTGACAGAAAAAATACATTAATTTAAAAACAGAGGTTTTTTGAGGTGGACAACACAAAATACTGGAAAAGGGTTGGAACCCCAAGAAAAAGGGGCACATACAGCCTGGGGACACACAGAGCCATGTACCAAACCCCAGCTCTTGATTGGAAAACCCAGGGAGCAGGGGTCTGTCTCTGAAAAGGCTTTTTTTTTCTGGTTTAACTTCCTAATAGCTCATTAGACAGAACTACTAGGACTCACAGGCTCCAGCACTACCCCAGGCAAGGGAGGATTTAAGACGTATTTATCTGAGAGACAAAATAAATAGTCAGATGAAGAGGGACAATTCCCTAAAGGGTGTATCTCCCCAAGAAAATAGAGGCAGGGCACAGCTCAAGTGGAGGCCCTCCTTCAGGGAATTCAGGCCCTAAGCACTGGAAAACAAAAGCAACAAAATTCTGCCTAATACCTCACCTCCATCTCAACCACATCCCTGGCAGGAAGAGGCTGCAGAAATTAAAGGTAGTGCATCACTTTACACAAGTGGGAGGCTGCAGGCAGACAAGCACCACATACTGTGCAGGAGGAAAAGCACAGAGCAGAGGCTTCATAGGAAAGTCTGACAACCTTCACCCTCAAGGAAACTTGATACTGGCTACTCTCTCCTCCTGAAAGGGGGTCTCTTAGGTCTAGGAAAATCTGACTGGGGTCAGTAACACCTGAGGAAACCGTTCTTTAAAAAAAAGTATCCATAAAGGTAGGGCAAGAAACAGAAAAACAAGAACAGAAAAATTCTGATCAGCTGAACAGAACCCATGCTAGAGGTCTAGAACAAGCTGAAATGAATGCCAAAGAACAGAAAGAGAACCAAGCTTCAACAAGAAAACCCGAGGTGAAAGAGTGAAAACAACCCCCAGAATAAACGAAATAAGGAAATCAAATGCCTAGATGCCAGCAGAAAATAACCAGTCATACAAGGAAAATAGAAGCTATGGCCCAGCCAAAGGAATAAACCAACATTTCAAGTGAGATATAGGAATTGAAACAACTAATTCACTACATTAAGAACAGTATGTTGAATGAAATGTCAGAAACAAAAAGACAAATATTATCATACCTCACTCATACGGACTAACTATAATTTACTAACTATAATATACTAACTTAGAGACTTGATCTCGAGAGCATGGGTTATCAGGTTGGGGTCTATTGTAAAGGGTCCTATATTGTAAGCTCTTACAGCAGTCAAACACATTCAAGAGGTGTAATTGCTATTTCTCAATTCTCCGACTGTGAGCTATTTGGTATAACCTGAACTTTCCCTGAAACTTTGGGTATTTATGTGACACGTGGGACTTAGAGCACTGAAGCTATGAAAGTCAGCATTACCCCATACAGAAATTGTTTAAAAAGATGAAAAAAATGATCAGACTTTGCCTAGAGATAGGACTGAAGCTGGTCTGGATAGTATTAAGGTAAATCAGAACACAGGGTAATGGATGATATGGTCCATATTTTAAAATTTCAACTTCTGTGTGAGACCAAAGGGAGAGATGTTTATTTAGTGCAAAACTCATATTTCAGGCAGCACATTATCTAATTTTTCTTGTATGGTCAGTTTATTTGAATACCACAATTACATGGAATCTTGAATAGGGTGTGAGATCTTGTTGGTTTGTACAGGTTGATGTGATGCCCCGATATATCCCAGAGTAATTTGGGCAGAGAATAAAAAAGTATTGGCAACGTCCTCTTGGGGATAGGGGAGATAGGAGGAAATATTAAATTTCCCCATCTGGGGAGTTCCTGATATTCTCACAAACAATGGTCACAACCAATTCAATAGGCTGAGCCCTCAATCTTGGGGCTCATCCCTATGAAATTTATCCTTGCAAAGGAGTAGCTAAACCTACTGATAATTGTACCTAAGAGTCACCCGACCTCTTTCTCTAAATCAACTCAGCAGGTGAACTTACTGCCATCCTCCCCATATTAGACATGACTCCCAGGGCTGAAATCTCCCTGGCAACATGGGACAGGACTCCTGGGATGAACCAGGACCCAGCACCAAGGGACTGAGAAAGCCTTCTTAACCAAAAGGGGAAAAAGAGGAATTGAGACAAAATAAAGTTTCAGTGTCTGAGCGATTTCAAACAGAGTCGAGAGGTTATCCCAGAGATTATTCTTATGTATTATATAGATATCCCTTTTTAGTTTATGATGTACTGGAGTGACTAGAGGGAAGTACCTAAAACTGTTGAACTGTATGCCAGTAGCCTTGATTCTTGAAGTCGATTGCACAACTACACAGCTTTTACAATGTGACCATGTGATTATGAAAACCTTGTGTCAGATGTTCCTTTTATCCAGGGTATGGACAGATGAGTAAAAAATAATGGTAAAAAAATAAATAAATAATGGGAAGGATAAGGCGGGAAAAAATAGGATAGACTGAAATACTAGTGGTCAATGAGAGGGAGGGATCAGGGGTATGGTACATACAATTTTTTTCACATTTTTCTTTTTATTTCTTTCTCTAGAGTGAAGCAAATTAAAAATGATCATGGTGATGAATACACAGCTATGTGATAATATTGTGAGCCGCTAATTGTATATTATGGATTCACTATATGTGTGTGATTTCTTAAAAAATATATTTTTTAATGATAATGATAAATATCTTACAGAAAGCATTAAAAATATTAATAAAGCTGATATTGACAATTTGGAAAATGAAATATAATTTGACTTTACTGAATTATGTTGTGCATGTGGCGCACATGAAAATCAATGAGATGACCAAGAATGTCCACAGCATAACTCACAAATGCAGTTATAGAATTTCAAAGATATACAATAAATTTTTAAAATCTTTAAAAGCGTAAATTGCCATTTTCTCATATTAATCTCTATTTCTAGAATTTTTCAATAAATAATTTAAAATGTATGCTTTACAAAGTGAAGAAAATGCTAAATAAATTTAGGTTAAACAGGTTTAATGAATTTTCTATGGTTTAATGTCCCAGAATAAATGATAAAAGAAAACTCAAAATCACTGAATTCCCATCCTACATGGATTAGTTATTAAGAAATAACTATGGCTCGGCTCACAGTTCCGTGCTGGGCTGCGGCGGGTTGGCCTTGCAGACGGCGGCTTAGTAAGACGCGCGGGTCTTAGTTCCTCCTCCAGAACACCTACTATGGGAGTAGAAACGATACACAGCAGCTACCGGAGCCACAACAAAGATCAAAAAGACAGCGTACCCCATCCTGGAACGGCTGACTGGCTGGGAGAGAGGGCTCCGGTGAGATCGCCGAGGGGCGTGGGCTTCCCCGGGCGGGGCGGCAAGCGGCTGGAGTCCCTCCCCTCCTCCATTCCGGGACGGCTGGCACAATTGGACAGGCGGTCCCCTTGTGCCATGGCGCCTGGCGCCCCCACCACGCGCAGCCCCCCGGACCAACTGAGAGAATTGGATCGGAAATCCCCAGGCCGCGGAGAACGGTAACCGGGGTCCCTTTCAAACACATGGCTTCCCAGTCCGGCTGGGAACGGTGCACTCTCCGGGCCGCGGCGGTTGGCGCCCTCTCACCACGCTAGGCGCCCCGGGCCGGCTAGGAGATTCGGACCCTGGGCTGCGGTGGCCGGCGACCCTCCCCGCGTTTGGATCCCTGGGCCGGCTTGCACTCTTCCAAGCGGTTTCAGCTGGCGAACCTCCCCCACGGCGAGAGTTGTTCAAAGTTAAAGGACCCACACCACGTTTCACTGGGGGGACCCACAGACAAACGTGTGCCATGATCGTCACCTACTGGGCAGGATAAGAAAAACAGAACCCAGAGATTTCACAGAAAAATCTTTCAACCTGTTGGGTCCAACACCCAGGGAAATCTGACTAAATGCCCAGACGCCAGCAGAAGATTACGGTCCACGCTCAGAAGATTGAAAATATGGCCCAGTCAAAGGAACAAACCAATAGTTCAAATGAGATACAGGAGCTGAGACAACTAATGCTGAATATACGAACAGAAATGGAAAACCTCTTCAAAAAGGAAACCGATAAATTGAGGGAGGACATGAAGAAGACATGGGCTGAACAAAAAGAAGAAATAGAAAAACGGAAAAAACAAATCACAGAACTTATGGAAGTGAAGGATAAAGTACAAAAGATGGAAAAAACAATGGATACATACAATGATAGATTTAAAGAGACAGAAGATAGAATTAGTGATTTGGAGGATGGAACATCTGAATTCCAAAAAGAAACAGAAACTATAGGGAAAAGAATGGAAAAATTTGAATAGGGTAACAGGGAACTCAAGGACAATATGAAGCGCACAAATATACGTGTTGTGGGTGTCCCAGAAGGAGAAGAGAAGGGAAAAGGAGGAGAAAAACTAATGGAAGAAATTATCACTGAAAATTTCCCAACTCTTATGAAAGACCTAAAATTACAGATCCAAAAAGTGCAGAGCACCCGAAAGAGAATAGACCCAAATAGGCGTTCTCCAAGACACTTACTACTTAGAATGTCAGAGGTCAAAGAGAAAGAGAGGATCTGGAAAGCAGCAAGAGATAAACAATTCACCACATACAAGGGAAACCCAATAAGACTATGTGTAGATTTCTCAGCAGAAACCATGGAAGCTAGAAGACAGGGGGATGATATATTTAAATTACTAAAAGAGAAAAACTGCCAACCAAGACTCCTATATCCAGCAAAATTGTCCTTCAAAAATGAGGGAGAAATTAAAACATTCTCAGACAAAAAGTCACTGAGAGAATTTGTGACCAAGAGACCAGCTCTGCAAGAAATACTAAAGGGAGCACTAGAGTCAGATACGAAAAGACAGAAGAGAGAGGTATGGAGAAGAGTGTAGAAAGAAGGAAAATCAGATATGATATATATAATACAAAAGGCAAAATGTTAGAGGAAAATATTATCCAAACGGTAATAACACTAAATGTTAATGGACTGAATTCCCCAATCAAAAGGCATAGACTGGCAGAATGGATTAAAAAACAGGATCCTTCTATATGCTGTCTACAGGAAACACATCTTAGACCCAAAGATAAACATAGGTTGAAAGTGAAAGGTTGGGAAAAGATATTTCATGCAAATAACAACCAGAAAAGAGCAGGAGTAGCTATACTAATATCCAACAAATTAGCCTTCAAATGTAAAACAGTTAAAACAGACAAAGAAGGACACTATATACTAATAAAAGGAACAATTAAACAAGAAGACATAACAATCATAAATATTTATGCACCAAACCAGAATGCCCCAAAATACATGAGGAATACGCTGCAAACACTGAAAAGGGAAATAGACACATATACCATAAAAGTTGGAGACTTCAATTCACCACTCTGATCAATGGACAGAACATCTAGAAAGAGGATCAATAAAGAAATACAGAATTTGAATATTACTATAAATGAGCTTGACTTAACAGACATTTATAGGACATTACATCCCACAACAGCAGGATACACCTTTTTCTCAAGTGCTCATGGATCATTCTCAAAGATAGACCATATGCTGGGTCACAAAGCGAGTCTTAACAAATTTAAAAAGATTGAAATCATACACAACACTTTCTCGGATCATAAAGGAATGAAGCTGGAAATCAATAATAGGCGGAGTGCCAGAAAATTCACAAATACATGGAGGCTCAACAACACACTCTTAAACAACAAGTGGGTCAAAGAAGAAATTGCAAGAGAAATTAGCAAATATCTCGAGGCGAATGAAAACGAAAACACAACATATCAAAACTTATGTGACGCAGCAAAGGCAGTGCTAAGAGGGAAATTTATTGCCCTAAATGCCTATATCAGAAAAGAAGAAAAGGCAAAAATGCAGGAATTAACTGTCCACTTGGAAGAACTGGAGAAAGAACAGCAAACTAATCCCAAAGCAAGCAAAAGGAAAGAAACTACAAAGATTAGAGCAGAAATAAATGAAATTGAAAACAAGAAAACAATAGAGAAAATCAATAAGACCAGAAGTTGGTTCTATGAGAAAATCAATAAGACTGATGGGCCCTTAGCAAGATTGACAAAAAGAAGAAGAGAGAGGATGCAAATAAATAAGATCAGAAGTGGAAGAGGAGACATAACTACTGACCCCACAGAAATAAAGGAGGTAATAACAGGATACTATGAACAACTTTACGCTAATAAATACAACAATTTAGATGAAATGGATGGGTTCCTGGAAAGAAATGAACAACCAACTTTGACTCAAGAAGAAATAGATGACTTCAACAAACCAATCACAAGTAAAGAAATTGAATTAGTCATTCAAAAGCTTCCTAAAAAGAAAAGTCCAGGACCAGACGGCTTCACATGTGAATTCTATCAAATATTCCAGAAAGAATTAGTACCAACTCTCCTCAAATTCTTCAAAAAAAATCGAAGTGGAGGGAAAACTACCTAATTCATTCTATGAAGCCAACATCACCCTCATACCAAAACCATGCAAAGATATTGCAAAAAAGGAAAACTACAGACCAATCTCTCTAATGAATATAGATGCAAAAATCCTCAATAAAATTCTAGCAAATCGTATCCAACAACACATTAAAAGAATTATACATCATGACCAAGTAGGATTCATCCCAGGTATGCAAGGATGGTTCAACATAAGAAAATCAATTAATGTAATACACCATATCAACAAATCAAAGCAGAAAAATCACATGATCATCTCAATTGATGCAGAGAAGGCTTTTGACAAGATTCAACATCCTTTCCTGTTGAAAATACTTCAAAAGATAGGAATACAAGGGAACTTCCTTAAAATGATAGAGGGAATATATGAAAAACCCACAGCTAATATCATCCTCAATGGGGAAAAATTGAAAACTTTCCCCCTAAGATCAGGAACAAGACAAGGATGTCCATTATCACCACTATTATTCAACATTGTGTTGGAGGTTCCAGCCAGAGCAATTAGACAAGAAAAAGAAATACAAGGCATCAAAATTGGAAAGGAAGAAGTAAAACTATCACTGTTTGCAGATGATATGATACTATATGTCGAAAACCCGCAAAAATCCACAACAAAACTACTAGAGCTAATAAACGAGTACAGCAAAGTAGCAGGTTACAAGATCAACATTCAAAAATATGTAGCATTTCCATACACTAGTAATGAACAAGCTGAGGGGGAAATCAAGAAACAAATCCCATTTACAATTGCAACTAAAAGAATAAAATACCTAGGAATAAATTCAACTAAAGAGACAAAAAACCTATATAAAGAAAACTACAAAAAACTGTTAAAAGAAATCACAGAAGACCTAAATAGATGGAAGGGCATTCCGTGTTCATGGATTGGAAGACTAAATATAGTTAAGATGTCAATCCTACCTAAATTGATTTACAGATTCAATGCAATACCAATCAAAATCCCAACAACTTATTTTTCAGAAATAGAAAAACCAATAAGCAAATTTATCTGGAAGGGCAGGGTGCCCCGAATTGCTAAAAACATCTTGAGGAAAAAAAACGAAGCTGGAGGTCTCACGCTGCCTGACTTTAAGGCATATTATGAAGCCACAGTGGTCAAAACAGCATGTTATTGGCATAAAGATAGATATATCGACCAATGGAATCAAATAGAGTGCTCAGATATAGACCCTCTCATCTATGGACATTTGATCTTTGATAAGGCAGTCAAGCCAACTCACCTGGGACAGGACAGTCTCTTCAATAAATGGTGCTAGAGAACTGGATATCCATATGCAAAAGAAGAGGACCCATATCTCACACCCTATACGAAAGTTAACTCAAAATGGATCAAAGATCTAAACATTAGGTCTAAGACCATAAAACAGTTGGAGGAAAATGTAGGGAGATATCTTATGAAACTTACAACTGGAGGCGGTTTTATGGACCTTAAACCTAAAGCAACAGCACTGAAGAAAGAAATAAATAAATGGGGGCTCCTCAAAATTAAACCTTTTTGTGCATCAAAGAACTTCATCAAGAAAGTAGAAAGACAGCCTACACAATGGGAGACAATATCTGGAAATGACATATCAGATAAAGGTCTAGTATCCAGAATTTATAAAGAGATTGTCCAACTCAACAACAAAAAGACAGCCAACCCAATTACAAAATGGGAAAAAGACTTGAACAGACATCTATCAGAAGAGGAAATACAAATGGCCAAAAGGCACATGAAGAGATGCTCAATGTCCCTGGCCATTAGAGAAATGCAAATCAAAACCACAATGAGATATCATCTCACACCCACCTGAATGGCCATTATCAACAAAACACAAAATGACAAGTGCTGGAGAGGATTTAGAGAAAGATGCACACTTATCCACTGTTGGTGGGAATGTCAAATGGTGCAACCACTGTGGAAGGCCGTTTGGCGTGTCCTCAAAGAGCTGAATATAGAATTGCCATACGACCCAGCAATACCATTGCTAGGTATCTACTCAAAGGACTTAAGGGCAAAGACACAAACGGACATTTGCACACCAATGTTTATAGCAGCGTTATTTACAATTGCAAAGAGATGGAAACAGCCAAAATGTCCATCAACAGACGAGTGGCTAAACAAACTGTGGTATATACATACGATGGAATATTACACAGCTTTAAGACAGAATGAACTTATGACGCATGTAATAACATGGATGGACCTAGAAAACATTATGCTTAGTGAGTCTAGCCAAAAACTAAAGGACAAATACTGTATGGTCCCACTGATGTGAACCAACATTCGAGAACAAACTTGGAATATGTCATTGGTAAAAAAAAAAAAGAAAGAAAGAAATAACTAGATTTTATGACAACTGGGTGGATTTTAAATACTGAGCTAATATTGTGAAATCTCTTTGGAAAACTGGAAATAATATATCACAGCTATATAAAAACACATAAAGATATTCATTCAGCAATTCATGCTTATAAAATTATGATGTAATATTATGTACCATCCATTATATATCTAATATATAATATACATAATTTAAAGCTTTTATTAACCCTATATGATAGCTAGGTAATATTATTACCATTTTACTCATTAGGAAAACAAATTTAAGAAAGGTTATGTAACTTAGTCCAAAATCACTAACAATCACCCCCAGAGAACCACTTTTGTTGCTCAGATATGGCCTCTCTCTCTAGCCCAACTCCACAGGTAAACTCAGTGTCTTTCCCCCTACATGGGACATGACTCCCAGGGGTATAAATTCCCCAGCAACATGAGACATGACTGCCAGGGATGAGCCTGGCCCTGGCATCATGGGATTGAGAAAGACTTCTTGACCAAAAAGAGAAATGAAACAAAATTTCAGACGCTGAGAGATTTTAAATAGAGTCAAGAGTTCATTCTGGACATTATTTTTATGCACTTTATACATATTCCTTTTCAGTTTTTGATGTATTGGATTAGCTACAGAGAAATATCTGAAACTGTTGAATTGTGTTCCAGTAGTCTTGGTTCTTAAACATGATTGAATAACCAAAAAGCTTTTAAGGTGTGACCATGTGATTGTGAAAATGTGACTGTCACTGCCTTTATCCAGAGCATGGACAGATGAGTTAAAAAATGACAAAATATAAATAAATAATAGGAGGATGGGGGCAGAAGATGTTTTGGGTGTTGTTTTTCTTTTATTTTTATTTTTATTCTTTTTTTTTTTGAGTAATGAAAATGTTCAAAATCAACTGTGATGACAAATGCACAGCTATATATATGATACTGTGAACCACTGATTGTACAAATTGGATGATTATATACGTATGTGATTTTGTATTGCATATCTCAATAAAATTGTATTTAAATTTTTTAAATGGTCTAGAGCTCAACTTTGCTTTAAGATTAAAAACTTCTAAACAGATACCATAAAGCTTACAAGTTATAATTTTGAAAAGATAATTATATCAAAATTTAAGAGCATCCTCAATAAAATAAAGTGATATCGCCTAGTTTAAACCAGCATTCTTTATAAAACTATAAAGCTTTATTAAGAGTCCATATAGCTGTTTTCCTAAATTTCAAGGAGAGGACAATTAAAATAAGTTTCACTGTATCTCCTGAAATTAGGGTTATTAAAAGTGCAATGGACATTTTTATACGTTAGAAACATATATTTTTCTCAATGTGAAGAAAAAGAAGATGCACCCAACGATCTAACTTGAAACCCTAAATTCCAAACAGTAAGGCACAAAATTAAGACCTCATTATTAACCAGAGGTTACAAAAGCAAATACTAAATAAATACGTAAGAATCAAAACATTTTGCCTGCTCTCAAGATTATCATAACCAATGTCATAAGAAAAGTAATTTACAAGAAAAAAGAAACTGCTAAAGAATGTATTAGCTATCCCACTGAATACTATATGTTACTCAGAAGCTGATTCGTTATCAAACAATATTCCTGTAGTTCGCTAATTGTTCCTCTCCTTAAATAAGTATTTCATATTTTCATTTTGCCTGCACCCAGGTAAATGAAATACACAAACCAAATATTGATGTGAATAGTAAATCTCACATTTAAAGAAATATAAATTTCTACTTTCTTCATAAATAATTCATACATTAAACAAATATTTATTGACCATTTATTTATTTATTATGTCCTATCTGGTAAGGATACTTCAGAAAACAAACTAAATCCCTGCTCTTTTGTAGTTACCATTCTACTTGGAGAGAGAACCAAATGTTTTTAAAAGCATTTGTTAGGGAGTGATTAAAGGAACAGAGAATGACAAGAGAAGACCTCCACCAGGAGGTGACATGTGAACAGAGACCAGAATAAACTGAGTAGAGATCATGCAAATATCTGTGGAAAGACAACTAGACAGTGGGAACAAGTGTAAAAGCCTGGAAGCAACAGCATGCTTGCCAGGATAGATGGTGCCACAGAGCGGTGACAGTGAGTGATCCGAGAAGGGCCCAAACATGCAGGGTTATAAACTATGCCAAGAACGCCAGAGTTTTTTGTTTGTTTGCTTTTTTGTTTTTGAGTGAAATGGGGAGCTGCAGAGATTTCACCAAAGGGGAACATGACCTAGATTACATTAGGACGGATTAACCCTGCTGCTTTATAGACTATCCAGGCACAGGGCAAAAATCCAACAACGATAACAGTTTAACAGACAAATGCATTGGTGGGGGGCATGATTCAACCCCCAACCGTCAGATTACCTAAATTACCAAGAGTTTCAGAGTCTAGAAGGAAGTGACGGCAATTCTATGAAGGTAATGACAGTGGCTTGACTGTGGGAACAACCAATTTTGCTGCTACAGGGAACATGAGCCAGAAAAGAAGTAGAGTCACAGTCGATGCAATATTTTGGATGACCTAACATAATTTTCGATTTTCTCAGTTATAGCCCAGATTTACCCTAACTCTTCTCCTAAACTAGAGTAAAATTAATTCTCCCTGAACTCCATCATAGTGGCCAGACATCATGGATTTTATTTATAGTTCCTGCAAACTTTGAGGACACAGAGCACCTTTATGTTCAAGGATTCTTCCTTTTCACTTTATACCCACCCAGGAATAACAATTCACAAAGTAAACAGAGCCCCTTCCATATCTTCCTTTCTTTCCCACCCTCTTCTCACTTCTCATGACCCATTAAGGAAAAAAAGCTGCACAGTGAGGAAACACAGAGTGAAAAAATCCTTCATAGTCATTGTTCAATCAGTGATCTGGTAACTGAGTTTACTAACCAATGCATGCACCACGATCATGTATCTAAAAATGTCACTAGCAAACCTACAACTTCTAGATGGGTCTCTGGACCAGATAAATCCTGAAACCTGGAGGGGCCAACGCTCTCCAGAACATCAGCTAGTTCCATCTACCTACCCCATATTACTGACAGCCCTTTCCAACATGAAAAAGTTAGAATAGGCATAGCCCAAATACCCCTTAAGAGTGGGAGAAAGAACAAGTGACGGTGGAGTTATACAGAGAAGGTAGGGTTTAACAAATGAGTATGATTGCTGAATCATTATATTGATATTCTTTTAGTCCCCAGTATCTTAGAGCAGCTAGAAGTAAAAATCTAAAATTGCGGAATTGTAACACATACCAAACTCTGAAATCTGTTCTACAACTAACTGTTGCAGTGTGCTTTGAAATTTATTGCTTTTTTGTATATAAGTTATTTTTCACAAAAAAAGTAAAATGTGATGATTAAAAAAAAAGCATATTTATTCCTTCTAGCCTCCAATGTTCTGGAGCAGCTAGCTACAAGGAAAAGTATGAAATGATGGTATGGTAGCCCATGACAAATTCTGGGATCTGTCCTGTAATTACCTGTTGAAGAATGATTTTGAAAACTGTGGTTTTCTTTCTTTGCTTTGTATATATGCTACACTATACAATTTTAAAAGTTTAGAAAAAAATGTCATTAACAGGTGCCCTCACATATGTAGGATTACTCTGATACCCAAACTGACTAGTTTTAAAATAGCCAATACTCTTTTCATAGAACTTATTTTAAACACACACGTAAACACAATTATGATTGTCTTGACACAGCAATAAATGATACTGCCATGTAAACCAAACAACAAAAAAAGCCCCAGCATATTATACACCTTATTAAATAGAAAAGTCTACTTCCTGCGTGGTCTTTCTATCTTCTAGTCTTTGCCCCTTTCTAGAATGATATTCCATGATTTCTAAAAATCTTTTTTTGTGAGCACTCGTGATGTCTTAAGACAGCATTCTATTGTGTAATCTCATTTATTCTTCACAACTCAACATGGTAGGTACTATCATTACCCCCACTCTGCAGATGAGTAAACTCATGGTTAGTCAGTATTTTCGTTTACTGGCTGCTAAAACTAATACCGTTCAGTGGGCTGGCTAAACAACAGGAATTTACTGGCCCACAGTTACCAAGGCTAGAAGACTTGCTTCCTTCTGGGGTTGGTATCTGGCTGGCCAGCAATCTTTGGAGTTCCTTGGCTTTTCCATCACATGGCAATGCACATGATGAGATCTTCTTTCTCTTCCACGTTTCACTGACTTCCAGCTTTTGGCTGCTCTCTGTGGTTTCCTCACCTTATCCAATTTCCTTTGCTTAGAAAGACTTCAGCCATATTGGGTTAAGGCCCACCCTCATTCGGTTTCAGCACATGTGAAGTCTTCAAAGGTCCTATTCACAAATGGGTTCACACACACAGGACCACAGTTTGGGATGTGAACATGCCTTTCTTGGGGGGGGGCATGATTCAACCCCCAACAGTCAGAATACCTAAATTACCAAGAGTTTCAGAACCAGGAACTATCCCAGATAGAACTCAAGGCCAGTACTGAAAACCCCAGAGCTCATTCTCTTAACTATCACTACACTAACCAGTTTCTACTCCACCTAGAATAACCTGCCTAAAATACCAGTTGGATAATGTCAGTTGCCACTACAATACCCCCAAGAGCTATCAAACACCTACAAATAGAGCCTAAATTCCTTAGCACGTTAGCCTTAGCATCAGCTCCCATTAACCCCCTCATCTCCCACATTATTGCCAATTTAGACAAACTGCCATGTTCCAAATACATTTTTTTAAGGCTGCTTAATATTTTATTTTTATAACACACTTTATAAAATACCAGACAAACTCACTCTACTTTCAAGAAGTCCAATTTAGGTTTTTCTGGTTAACTCTTGATTATCTGACCCTACACAGAAATAGGAATGGAATGGCCTCCCAAATCACAGGAGTACAAATTCTTACTACAGGCTTCATTTTTAAATTTGTCATTTGTCACTGTTCCCCAGTTTCCAACAAGTAGTCAAAGTGCCCGAGATTCTTCGCCACTCTGCATCCTTTGGTAATGGAATCATCCAACACAGGCCTTCTGTGACCAACTTCTTCCACTTGGCCTATGTTCTCAGAGCTCTTCCGTGCTATAGCAGGTATCAGTACTTCATTTATTTTTGATGGGGAATAATGTTTTGTGGTATAGATTCAGTATGTTTTGCTTATCCATTTATCAGTTCATGGGCTTTTGGATTCTTTCCACATTTCGGCTGCTGTGAATACTGCTGATATGAAAATCATGTACAAATTTTGTGTAGATAAATGTATTCATTAACTTGGTATATATACCTAGGAGTGGAATTGCTGGGTCATATGGTAACTCTGTGTTTAATATTTTAAGGAATTGCCAAACTGTTTTCCAGTGTAGTTGAACAATTTTACAACTGCAACAGCAATATGGAGTTCCAAATATTTGTTTTCTGTCTTTTTTATTTTAACCATCTTAGTGGGTGTGAGATGGTGTCTTGTGGTTTTGTCTTGCATTTCCCTAATGACTAATGATGTTCAGCATCTTTGCGTGTGCTTATTGTCCTATTACATATATTTCTGGAGAAAGGTATATTCAAATCCTTTGCTCATTTTAACAAAATGGGTTGTCTTTTTATTATTGAGTTGTAAGAGTTCTCCATGTCTACTGGGTACAAGGCCATTGTCAGGTATGTGGTTTGCAATTATTGTCTCCCATTTTTTATGCTGCTTATCATTTTGTTGATAATGTACTTTAAGGCACAGATGTTTAATTTTGACTATCTTTTGTTGTCTTGTGTTCTTTTGGTATTATATTTTTAAAAAAAGTATTAATCCAAAAAAAAGTGGTAATAAGCATCAGGTTAGCTTTCAATTAAAACAAGAAACAAAACAAGCAAGAACCAATGAGTGCAGCTCCACACGGCAGTTAAAACAGATCTTATAGGGCGGGCCACGGTGGCTCAGTAGCAGAGTTCTCGCCTGCTGTGCCGGAGACCCGGGTTTGATTCCCGGTGCCTGTCGATGCATAGAGTCTTTATTTGCAATTTCATTTTCAAGTTTATCGTTGAGGTCATGCACAGATGTAGCTTCACGCTGTGCAGCGAGGTAGCGTCTTTCAAGAGTGGTGATTCTCTCTTCCATGTCTTCCTTTTGGGCCATAGCTTCGCGGACATCTCTTTGCAGTTTTGTGTTCATTTCCTCAGATTTGATGAGATCTTTTCTGGCGGTGTCAAGATCTTCTTCCAGCTCTGCCACATGACTAGAGAGGGCGGCCAGCTGCTCCTTCATTTGGCCCTGCTCTCTGGACTGCTTGTCTATGAGTTCTTGAAGCTCAATTACCTTAGCAAGGTCTTCCTCATGGCTTAAAGAGCCATCACAAGATCTCTTTCCATTCGTGCTTGGTGTATTTTCTTCTTCATGGTTTACATCAAGCATCCCATCTGTGAGTATTTTCTTCTGATTATTCTGTTCTTTAAGAATCATTAGCTCTTTATGTGTGGCACCTAATTCTTCTAACAAACTACACCTCTCAAGTGCCACTCGCAGTCGCTCCCTCACCTTTTCATCCAGAGCCTTATAGTGCTCAAATAATGACTTTAATGCTTTGAGAACTTCAACTTCACTGGATACGCCCGCTGGAGACTGTGCCTGTCTCTTCACTACTGTCATCCTCAGAGACCACTCGTGCCTAGAAACAAGGCATTCTAAATGTTCCAGTAACAGCCTGGTGTTGTTTCTTTCTGCTTTTAGTTCAGCAATTTCTTCTTCCCTTTCAAGGAGCTGTTCCCTGCATACATTGAGTTCTTTAGTAAGTGCTGCAAACTCCTGTGGAAGTGCAGTATTGAGCTGTCTCTGCAAGGAGTCTCTCTCGTGGCCGACCTCATGCAATCTCCCCTGGGTTAGAGCCAGCGTCTCCTGCGTCTCCCTCAGTGTGTCTAGAAGGCGATCCCTCTCTTCCAGCATAGAGACCATTAACTGTTCGAAATGGGAATCCACATCTGGCTGTGAAGGGAAACCCTATCCATGGCTCCCACCTCCTCCTGGGGGGAGGGCCTTCGGCTTCACTGATGGTCGGCATCACCTCACACATCATCTTGTCACCGGCGGGAGCGGGCGAGGAGGCTCCGCGGCAGCTGTGGGCGGCTGCTCGCTCCCGGCGAGCTCAGGGGCCCACGAAGGCAGCCCGCGGCCGGCGCCCGCCCGCCCGACTCCCGCGGCCCCGCGCCCGCCGCCCCCAGTCACTAAGGCCGGCCGGCGGCCGGACACTGGCGGAGCGGAGGAGGAGCGGGCCCGGCCTGCGCGTCACCGGCGTCAACGTGCCCGACGTCCTCCAAATACATTTTTTACTCTTCCACCCCCCCCATCTATGCCCATATTCACCCATCAAACCCTCCTCCGCCACCACAACCTCAATCTGATGCAAGCAGGGTCTCTAAATCCAACTCAAATGCCACTCTATGTGAAATTTCTTCAAAAAGTCCACACACTTACACCCAAACACAATTAATTTTAAAAGTTAGATTTTTCCAAATTGGAGATCTCATAGTATTTGCAGTTTCCCAGTAAATGCCATTCTGTCTTGTTTGTACATAACTCTTTTCTCAGTCTCAGACTGTAAATTCCAAGGCAGGAATGCTATTTGTAATCTTGACTTCCCACATATTACCTGTAAATAAACTGTTTGTAGAATTAAGTTTTAACATAAAACCTAAGTTTTTAAAGACATGAATACCACTTCCAAATTATAATTCTTGAATAACGATTAATATCTTAAAATTTGACTTTCAAATCTCCATAACTCATCAAATACCTTACATCAAGTTACTAAGTTCTAAACTATAAGTTTATAAGATGATAACAGCTAGTCAAAAAAAAATCAATCTCATCCATATTCAGAAGGGAGCATATAACAGCATCACACAAGTGGAAATAACTGGATACAATTAAATTCATGAAATATTTCTTTACTGATCTAAAGCATACATATTTTCTATTTTTCCATGTTAGAACAGTACAATCTTGAAAATGTAGTTACATAATTCTGTTTAAAGACCGAAGGTGCAATTATAGTAACTCAGCTTTGTATAACATGAAAGACTTTTTATAATACGAATAATACCAAACTAACCTTGAAATCCATTTGGATTCACTAAGTGCTACTATATGTAATATTTAATGATATAACAAAAGAAAGTTATTCTCAGTATAATTTAAATGCCTCCTTTAAAGAGTAACAAAGATGTGCAGTTAGCTTTAATTTATCATATCACTGTTTAATTTGGAAAAGCCATGTTTTAATCCTAATCAGTCTTGTGAGAGCAAGTTTCTTCTAATTCCTATTCAATACTATAGGTTGGAAACCTTATTGGATCATCTCCACGGGGATGTGACTCAATCAAATGGGGGTAATACACTTGATTAGACAGAGACATGTCTCCACCCGTTCTACGTGGGTCTCAATTAGTTTACTGGAATACTATACAAGAGGAGACATTTCAGAGAGAGTCCCTTTTGAGAACAAGGAGAGAGCTGCAGAACCACTACCGAAGGAAAAGAGAACCACGACAGAAGGGAGAGAGAACCACAGAGTCCAAAAGCCAGCAACCTTTGGAGATGAAGAAGGAAAACACCTCCTCAGGAACTTCATGAAGCAAAAGCCCTGGAGAGACAGCTAGCAGACACCATCATGTTCACCATGTGCCCTTCCAGCTGAGAGACAAATGCTGAACATCATCGGCCTTCTCGAGCCAAGGTATCTTTCCCTGGATGCCTTAGATTGGACATTTCTATAGACTTGTTTTAATCTGGACAACTTCACAGCCTTAGAACTGTAAACTAGCAACTTATTGAATTACCTTTTTTAAAAGCCATTCTGCTGTTAGTATATTCTGGGAACTAGCTAACTAGAAAAATGGCCAATTCTGATATTACAAATTGAACAACCAAATGGGATATTCTACTGGGTTAAATGAAAATAAAGTCTATGCAACAAGCTCTTACATAGAAGCCCTTCAATATCAGGACGTAATTATTTGGGGTGTATTAGAACAATAAAAATCCCAACGGCAAACTAAATCCGAGGTACTGCCTCTCCAGAAAAAAATAAAATAAAAAGTATTAGATGCTATCTAAATGAATTTAGGTATCTTAATATGATAAATCAAGAAATACCAATAAAAGCATAATATTTAGAACTACAGCAGTGAGTACAGAGGTCAAAGCTAAAAGAATTGAAAATGGTTGCCTCTACAGAGCGGTAACAGGAGGAAAGATGTTGTTAGGTGAGACAGGACAGGACAGGATAGATGGGTCAGGAGATTGCTGTTCATCTTTAAAAGCCTTATGGTCATATTTGTTATTTAAAATTATTTGCATGTTTTATTTGACAAAAATATAAACTAATTTAAAGGAATGTTTATTATTGGAATTGTTTCACAGGCATGGTCAGGGCTAGGGTGAGGCAGATGAGGTATCTAGGGTGTAAAATTTTAGGAGGTCCTTGTTTTAGTCTGCCAAAGCTGCCAAAATGTAACATACCAGAGACGAACTGGCTTTCAATAAAAGGGGATTTATTTAGTTAAAAACATATAGTTCTTCAGAGGAAAGGCAGCTAACTTTCAACTGAGGTTCTTTCTTACATGAGAAGGCACAGGGCAATCTCTGCTGGTCTTCTCTCCAAGCCTCTGGGTTCCAACAACTTTCCCCAAGGTGATTCCTTTCTGCATCTCCAAAGGCCTGGGCTGAGCTGCAAGTGCTGGGATGAGGTATGCTGAGCTGCTTGGGCTGTGCTATGATGAGCGCTCTCATTTAAGCTTCCAGCCAATTAAATCAAACATCATTCATTGCAGCAGGCATGCCTCCTAGCTAACTATATGTAATCGGCAACAGATGAACTTCACATGCAATTGACTTATGTCCACAGCAACAAAACTAGGCACCTTCACCTAGCCAAGTTGACACCCGAACCTAACTACCACAGTCCTCACTCTCAGGCTTGAGCACTTGCATGTGCCTGCCCAACCCCAAGGAAAAGTGTCTCCTCCCAGCCTTCTTCACAAGGGTATTTTAGGAATTCAAATGTCATAAACTTAAACAACCGAGGGATTTGGTCTATTATAGGTAGATATGGTATGAAGTAAGACACATTATTCAACATAGAACATATTCTAAAATTATTTCTAATTATCACCAAAATATGTACAAAAAGAAATCTAGAAGGGTCTCCCAGAATGTTTATAAGATTTATTTCTGGGTAGTGAGATTTTTCTGGGGAGTGAGATTTTGGATGTACCTTTCTGCATTACCAAATTTTAAAATAATGGGCACATATAAATTTTATTAAAAATACTAAAGTGATTATTTTAAAATAAAAAATGTTCAACTTCCCACTCTACTCCCATGTATATATGTTTTGTATATATATGCACATACACCCACCCAAATACTCTCCCATCACTATTTGGTTCATTTCAGTGGCTTCATCTACCATTCAAATGGCTTCATATGAATATGATTTATAAATCTATATTCCTAATCAACATCTTTAATGATCCCCTACTTCCCAAGCTCCAATTCCACATTTCCAAATGCCTCCTAGATAACGTCAATTGAATGCAGTGGCACATCAAACTCAGTAAATCCAACAAAGTATCATTTGCCCACCTACACTATCTCATGCTCCTTATTTCCCACTGGAATAAGAATAAGATCTCACAGTCACTCAAGTTTAAAACAAAAGTTACCTTTAATGTCCACTTCTGTCTCACTCCAGACATACATTCATCACACTTGTGGTCCCAGTCCTGAAATGTATTTGACATCTAATCTACCTTTCATGCCCTCAAATGCCACATTAGTTTCAGCCTTCACTACCTACGTTCTGAAATACCACTAACAGTACTCAATCCAGTAAATCTAACAGTTTACCATTCTCAATACAAAGCATAAAACACAGCATACAGGAGGTAAGCTACAAATATTTTTGAATGACTGAATGAAAAAATAAAAACTAATCTTCCTATTTCCACCAAACCATTCTGAACAGTTATTCAATTTACCTAACACATAGCTCTTATCAGGGGACAAAAGCCTTCGTTTATCAAAATTAACTGAATAAAATTAAAATTCATCAGTTTGGGGACTTCCTGGAAGATGGCGGCTTAGTAAGACACGCGGATCTTAGTTTCTTCTCCAGGACACCTACTAGGGGAGTAGAAACGATACAGAAAGCGCCCAAAGCCACAACAGAGATAAAAAAGACAGCGTACCCCATCCTGGAACGGCTGGCTGGCTGAGAGAAGCAGCTCGGGTGAGATCGCCGAGGCGCGCGGGCCTTACCGGGCGGGGTGGCAAGCGGCCGGAGTTACTCCCTTCCCCCTTCCCGGGCCGGCTGGGAGAATTGGAGAGGCGGTCCCCTGAAACAAAGACGGCTGGCGCCCACACCACGCGCAGCCCCCGGACCAACTGAGAGAATTGGATCGGAAACCCCCAGGCCGCGGAGAACGGTGACGGGTGGGGGAGGCCCCTTCCAAACCTGTGACTCCCGGGGAACGTGCACTCTCCCGGGCGGGCCGCTGCCGCTGGCGCCCTCCCGCCACGCTTGTTGCCCAGGGCCGACTAGGAAATTCGGACAGGTGCTTTCCCGGGCTGCGGCGACCAGCAACCCTCCCTGCGTTCGGACCCCGGGCCGGCTCAAGCCGCTAGGGCTAGCGAACCCCCAGGACGGCGAGAGTTTTCCAAAGTTTAAGGTCCCACAGCACCTTTTACTGGTGGGACCCGCAGACAAGCGGGTGCCACGAGCGCCACCTACTGGGCAGGATAAGAAAAACAGAACCCAGAGATTTCACAGAAAAATATTACAACCTTGCTGGGTCCAACACCAAGAGAAATCTGAATAAATGCCCAGACGCCAGCAGCAGAAGATAACTGTCCACGCTCAAAAGATTGAGAATATGGCTCAGTCAAAGGAACAAACCAATAGCTCAAATGAGACACAAGAGCTGAGACAACTAATGCTGAATATACGAACAGAAATGGAAAACCTCTTCAAAAATGAAATCGATAAATTGAGGGAGGACATGAAGAGGACATGGGCTGAACATAAAGAAGAAATAGAAAAACTGAAAAAACAAATCGCAGAACTTATGGAAGTGAAGGATAAAGTAGCAAACATAGAAAAAATAATGGATACCTACAATGATAGATTTAAAGAGACAGAAGATAGAATTAGTGATTTGGAGGATGGAACATCTGAATTCCAAAAAGAAACAGAAACTATAGGGAAAAGAATGGAAAAATTTGAACAGGGTATCAGGGAACTCAAGGACAATATGAACCGCACAAATATACGTGTTGTGGGTGTCCCAGAAGGAGTAGAGAAGGGAAAAGGAGGAGAAAAACTAATGGAAGAAATTATCACTGAAAATTTCCCAACTCTTATGAAAGACCTAAAATTACAGATCCAAGAAGTGCAGCGCACCCCAAAGAGATTAGACCCAAATAGGCGTTCTCCAAGACACTTACTAGTTAGAATGTCAGAGGTCAAAGAGAAAGAGAAGATCTTGAAAGCAGCAAGAGAAAAACAATCCATTACATACAAGGGAAACCCAATAAGATTTTGTGTAGATTTCTCAGCAGAAACCATGGAAGCTAGAAGACAGTGGGATGATATATTTAAATTACTAAAAGAGAAAAACTGCCAACCAAGACTCCTATATCCAGCAAAATTATCCTTCAAAAATGAGGGAGAAATTAAAACATTCTCAGACAAAAAGTCACTGAAAGAATTTGTGACCAAGAGACCAGCTCTGCAAGAAATACTAAAGGGAGCACTAGAGTCAGATACAAAAAGACAGAAGACAGAGATATGGAAAAGAGTGTAGAAAGAAGGAAAATCAGATATGATATATATAATACAAAAGGCAAAATGTTAGAGGAAAATATTATCCAAACAGTAATAACACTAAATGTCAATGGACTGAATTCCCCAATCAAAAGACATAGATTGGCAGAATGGATTAAAAAACAGGATCCTTCTATATGCTGTCTACAGGAAACACATCTTAGACCCAAAGATAAATATAGGTTGAAAGTGAAAGGTTGGGAAAAGATATTTCATGCAAATAACAACCAGAAAAGAGCAGGAGTGGCTATACTAATATCCAACAAATTAGACTTCAAATGTAAAACAGTTAAAAGAGACAAAGAAGGACACTATATACTAATAAAAGGAACAATTAAACAAGAAGGCATAACAATCATAAATATTTACGCACCGAATCAGAATGCCCCAAAATACGTGAGGAATATACTGCAAACACTGAAAAGGGAAATAGACTCATATACCATAATAGTTGGAGACTTCAACTCACCACTCTCATCAATGGACAGAACATCTAGACAGAGGATCAACAAAGAAATAGAGAATCTGAATATTACTATAAATGAACTAGACTTAATAGACATTTATAGGACATTACATCCCACAACAGCAGGATACACCTTTTTCTCAAGGGCTCATGGATCATTCTCAAAGATAGACCATATGCTGGGTCACAAAGCAAGTCTTAACAAATTTAAAAAGATTGAAATCTTACACAACACTTTCTCGGACCATAAAGGAATGATGTTGGAAATCAATAATAGGCAGAGTGCCAGAAAATTCACAAATACGTGGAGGCTCAACAACACACTCCTAAACAACGACTGGGTCAAAGAAGAAATTGCAAGAGAAATTAGCAAATACCTCGAGGCGAATGAAAATGAAAACACAACATATCAAAACTTATGGGACGCAGCAAAGGCAGTGCTAAGAGGGAAATTTATTGCTCTAAATGCCTATATCAGAAAAGAAGAAAAGGCAAAGATTCAGGAATTAACTATCCATTTGGAAGAACTGGAGAAAGAACAGCAAGCTAACCCCAAAGCAAGCAAAAGGAAAGAAATAACAAAGATTAGAGCACAAATAAATGAAATTGAAAACATGAAAACAATAGAGAAAATCAATAAGGCCAGAAGTTGGTTCTATGAGAAAATCAATAAGATTGATGGGCCCTTAGCAAGATTGACAAAAAGAAGAAGAGAGAGGATGCAAATAAATAAGATCAGAAATGGAAGAGGAGACATAACTACTGACCTCACAGAAATAAAGGAGGTAATAACAGGATACTATGAACAACTTTACGCTAAGAAATACAACAATTTAGAGGAAATGGACGGGTTCCTGGAAAGACATGAACAACCAACTTTGACTCAAGAAGACATAGATGACCTCAACAAACCAATCACAAGTAAAGAAATTGATGCAGTCATTCAAAAGCTTCCTAAAAAGAAAAGTCCAGGACCAGATGGCTTCACATGTGAATTCTACCAAACGTTCCAGAAAGAATTAGTACCAATTCTCTTCAAACTCTTCAAAAAAATCGAAGTGGAGGGAAAACTACCTAATTCATTCTATGAAGCCAACATCACCCTCATACCAAAACCAGGCAAAGATATTACAAAAAAAGAAAACTACAGACCAATCTCTCTAATGAATACAGATGCAAAAATCCTCAATAAAATACTAGCAAATCGTATCCAACAGCACATTAAAAGAATTATACATCATGACCAAGTAGGATTCATCCCAGGTATGCAAGGATGGTTCAACATAAGAAAATCAATTAATGTAATACACCATATCAACAAATCAAAGCAGAAAAATCACATGATCATCTCAATTGATGCAGAGAAGGCATTCGACAAGATTCAACATCCTTTCCTGTTGAAAACACTTCAAAAGATAGGAATACAAGGGAACTTCCTTAAAATGATAGAGGGAATATATGAAAAACCCACAGCTAATATCATCCTCAATGGGGAAAAATTGAAAACTTTCCCCCTAAGATCAGGAACAAGACAAGGATGTCCACTATCACCACTATTATTCAACATTGTGTTGGAGGTTCTAGCCAGAGCAATTAGACAAGAAAAAGAAATACAAGGCATCAAAATTGGAAAGGAAGAAGTAAAACTATCACTGTTTGCAGACGATATGATACTATACGTCGAAAACCCGCAAAAATCCACAACAAAACTACTAGAGCTAATAAATGAGTACAGCAAAGTAGCAGGTTACAAGATCAACATTCAAAAATCTGTAGCATTTCTATACACTAGTAATGAACAAGCTGAGGGGGAAATCAAGAAACGAATCCCATTTACAATTGCAACTAAAAGAATAAAATACCTAGGAATAAATTTAACTAAAGAGACAAAAAACCTATATAAAGAAAACTACAAAAAACTGCTAAAAGAAATCACAGAAGACCTAAATAGATGGAAGGGCATACCGTGTTCATGGATTGGAAGACTAAATATAGTTAAGATGTCAATCCTACCTAAATTGATTTACAGATTCAATGCAATACCAATCAAAATCCCAACAACTTATTTTTCAGAAATAGAAAAACCAATAAGCAAATTTATCTGGAAGGGCAGGGTGCCCCGAATTGCTAAAAACATCTTGAGGAAAAAAAACGAAGCTGGAGGTCTCGCGCTGCCTGACTTTAAGGCATATTATGAAGCCACAGTGGTCAAAACACCATGGTATTGGCATAAAGATAGATATATCGACCAATGGAATCGAATAGAGTGCTCAGATATAGACCCTCTCATCTATGGACATTTGATCTTTGATAAGGCAGTCAAGCCAACTCACCTGGGACAGAGCAGTCTCTTCAATAAATGGTGCCTAGAGAACTGGATATCCATATGCAAAAGAATGAAAGAAGACCCATCTCTCACACCCTATACAAAAGTTAACTCAAAATGGATCAAAGATCTAAACATTAGGTCTAAGACCATAAAACAGTTAGAGGAAAATGTTGGGAGATATCTTATGGATCTTACAACTGGAGGCGGTTTTATGGACCTTAAACCTAAAGCAAGAGCACTGAAGAAGGAAATAAATAAATGGGAACTCCTCAAAATTAAACACTTTTGTGCATCAAAGAACTTCATCAAGAAAGTAGAAAGACAGCCTTCACAATGGGAGACAATATTCGGAAATGATATATCAGATAAAGGTCTAGTATCCAGAATTTATAAAGAGATTGTTCATCTCAACAACAAAAAGACAGCCAACCCAATTACAAAATGGGAAAAAGACTTGAACAGACACCTCTCAGAAGAGGAAATACGGATGGCCAAGAGGCACATGAAGAGATGCTCAATGTCCCTGGCCATTAGAGAAATGCAAATCAAAACCACAATGAGATATCATCTCACACCCACCAGAATGGCCATTATCAACAAAACAGAAAATGACAAGTGCTGGAGAGGATGCGGAGAAAGAGGCACACTTATCCACTGTTGGTGGGAATGTCAAAGGGTGCAACCACTGTGGAAGGCAGTTTGGCGGTTCCTCAAAAAGCTGAATATAGAACTGCCATACGACCCAGCAATACCATTGCTAGGTATCTACTCAAAGGACTTAAGGGCAAAGACACAAACGGACATTTGCACACCAATGTTTATAGCAGCATTATTTACAATTGCAAAGAGATGGAAACAGCCAAAATCTCCATCAACAGAAGAGTGGCTAAACAAACTGTGGTATATACATACGATGGAATATTATGCAGCTTTAAGACAAGATAAACTTATGAACCATGTAATAACATGGATGGACCTAGAGAATATTATGCTGAGTGAATCCAGCCAAAAACTAAAGGACAAATACTGTATGGTCCCACTGATGTGAACGGACATTCGAGAATAAACTTGAAATATGTCATTGGTAACAGAGTTCAGCAGGAGTTAGAAACAGGGTAAGACAATGGGTAATTGAAGCTGAAGGGATACAGACTGTGCAACAGGACTAGATACAAAAACTCAAAAATGGACAGCACAATAATACCTAATTGTAAAGTAATCATGTTAAAACACTGAATGAAGCTGCATCTGAGCTATAAATAAAAAAAATAAAATTCATCAGTTTGGCATTCAAACCATTCCAAAGCTGAAACTCTGTCTCCCTCTTCAGTCTTATCTTCCTATACACTCTCTATATTATATATATCCTATACACTCTGTTTTGGTTTGCTAAACTGTCAGAATGCAATATATCAGAAATGGATTGGCACTTACAAAAGGGATTTATTAACTTAAAAGTTTACACTTCTTGTCAAACATTAGGAACACTCAAATTAATAGGCTAAAGCCCTTCATTTTGAGGCTTGCTCTTGTGAAACTTATGTATGCAGCAGAAAAGCTTAGCTTTTCCTAAGGTATACCTAAGAATTACTTTCAGAGGACCACTCTTGTTGCTCAGAGGTAGGCTCACTGTCTTTAAGCCCAACTCTGCAAGTGAAGTCACTGCCCTCCCCACTATGTGGGACATGATATCCAGGAATGAAAGCTTCCCTGGCAGCATGGGCGATGATTCCCAGGGATGAGTCTGGTCCTGGCACTGTGGGATCAACAATGCTATCTTGCCCAAAGCGGGAAAAGAGGTGTAAAAAATAAGGTATCAGTGGTTGAGAGAGTTCAAATAGAGTCAAGAGGCTAAGCAAGCTTCTGTTAGACATTGCTACCTATCAATTTGCCAACCCCCAACCAAAACCACTCCAGCCAATCCTAACAAACAACTACGGCAATATGTAAGATTTTATAAAGGTTCCATGCATTAGGGTAACTTTCCAGAAACCTACAACCTACAGATTGGTCCCTGGATCAGATAAGTCCTGAAACCTAGAGGGGCCAGCCTCTCCAGAACATCAGCTAGTTCCATCTACCTACCGCATATTACTGACAATCCCTTCCAACATGAAAAAGTTTCTAATGGGTATAGCCCAAATACTCCTAAAGAGTGAAAGAAAGATCAAAGGTGATGGTGGAGTTACACAAGAAGGTAGGGCTTAACAAATAAGTATGATTGCTGAATTATGATACTGATATTTCTTTCAGTCCCCAGTATCTTAAAGCAGCTAGAAGCAAAAACCTAAAACTGTGGAATTGGAACCCTTATCAAACACTGAAATCTGTTCTACAACTAATTGTCACGGTGTGCTTAGAAATTTATTGTTTTGTATATATGTTACTTTCACAAAAAAAAAACTTTGAGTTGATTGTGATGGTTTTACACATATATATATATAATGGAATATATATATATATTCCTTCTAGCCTCCAATGTTCTGGAGCAACTAGAAGGAAAAATCTGAGATAATGGTATGGTAGCCCATGACAAACTCTGGGATCTATCCTGTAAATACTTGTTGAAAGGTGCTTTGAAAACTATTGCTTTTTTCTTTCTTTGCTTTGTATATGTTTTATTATACAATTAAAAAAAAGTTCACAGTTCTAAGGCCATAAAAATGTCTAAATTAAGGCATCAACAAGAAGATACCTTTACTCAGGAAAGACTGATCATGCTCAGGGTTTCCCTGTCAGCTGGGAAGGCACATGGCTTCCATCTCCTGGTCTTTTGGTTCCAGATTGCAATGCTTTCAGCATCTAATTCCAGTGTCTTTTGGTCAGCTCTCCAAGCATCTCCAAATGTCTGTGTCTGCTCTCTTAAAGGACTCAAGTAAGCTGATTAAGACCCACCTTAAATGGGAGGGGTTCACATCTCCATGGAAACAACTTAATCAAAAATCCCACCCACAGTAAATCTGCACCCACAAGACTGGGTTAAATAGCATGTTGCATAACAGTTTCATACCAGCACACACTCTTTTTCCTACCTCTGTGTCTTTGCTCATGTGCCCCATGAAATGCCATTCTTCATATTTTTATCTCTCAAATGTCTATCTATGCTTCAAACGTCAGTAAAAATGTCGTCTTCTTCATCCCAACAACACTAAAGTAATTTGCAATCTTTTCTGTACTAACAGCTCCCAAAGGATTTCATAACTTTCTTCTATCTTCACTCATCACATACTGATCTGTAATTAATATTATTTGTATTTTATTTATCGTCAAATGGATTTTAAGTTCCCTGTGAACAAAATCCACAACTCTTATTTGTCTCCCATAGCATCTAACATAATGCCTGCCACAATTTCGTTAATAGTATCCAGGAAGTGAAAAACCTCTGCATCAATAATAGTAAAAATACAACAGCAGTAGTAGCCATCATTTGAGTGCTTTATATATGCCAAACTTTATTCTAAACACTGCACATTTATTATCTCATTCCTCACAACTCTATGAGAAAGGTGCTACTGTTATCTCCAAAGTAAACTGAGAAAGAGACAATTAACTTACTTAGCAATGAGTGATAATATTGGCACTGAAAACTAAGCAGCCCCAGCACTAATAGTCAGTAGATCCGTGTCTAGAAACTGGACAGTCTATTAACAGAGGTTTCCAACAATCATATGTCTTCCCTGAAAGAATTAATATGAGAATTTTGGATTTTTGGCATTGATGTCCTTGGACTGGGAGGGGAAAGGGGAGTAAGGGGTTACATTGGATGAAGGGGCTTAAATTTTCCCCTATTAATAAAATTTAAAATTACAGAAAGTTAGGAAGGAAAATTATCCCTAGTTCTACTACTTTAGCACAAGTACTTTCATTTTTATAAGCAATGTGTGCACAGCTTTTTCCTTCCCTTAAAATATATGTACACCTTTTCTTCTGGCTATGGTTTTTAAACTGTTTCATAAGGGTCTTATTTACTTAAACATTTTCCTGTTTAAAACATTTAGATTGCTTCTAACTGCTATAATCTTCTTATAAACGTTATTATAAATATTTCTGCAATTACTATCTTTACATATATGGTTAGTTCTTTATTTTGGACTATTTCATTAGACTCAAAATTATAATGTTGGATCAAGTCATACAGATGTTTTGATGGTTCTTCATAGTTATTTCTAAAATATTTTCTAAAGCAAATTCATTTTTCTTTAGCTTTTGTCCTTTATTCTATAAATATGTGTTGCAAATTAATTGATTTTTGAATGTTCAACCAATCTTGCATTCTTGGGATGAAATCCACTTGGTCATTGTGCACAATTCTTTTTATATGTTGTTGGGTTTGGTCTGCTAGTATTTTGTTGGTGGTCTTTGCATCCATATTCATAAGGGTTATTGGTCTGTAGATTTACTTTCTTGTGAAGTCTTTCTCTGGTTTTGGTATCACTGTAATACTGGTCTCATAGTATGAGTTGGGAGTGTTCCCTCATCTTTTATTTTTTGGAAGAGATTGTGAAGAATTGTTACTAATTCCTTAAATGATTCGTAGAATTCACCTGTAACTCCATGGCCTTTGTGGAAAGTTTTGAAATTACCAATTCAATCTCTACCCTTGCTATAGTTCTATGCAGGTATGCTATTTCTTACTGAGTCAGTTTTGGGAGTTTGTGTCTTTCTAGGAATTTGTCCATTTCATCTAAGTTCTCTAAATTGTTGGTATATAGTTTTCACACCATTTCCTATAATTATTTTCCTCTTTCTATTATGTCGATAGTTATTTCACCAATCACTCCTAATTTTAATAATTTCAGTCTTTTCTCCCACCCCCTTTCTTTCTCTCTCTCCCCTTCTGGTCATTCTAAGGGTTTGTCAATTTGATGTTTCTAACAATCAACTTTTGTTTCACTGATTTTCTCTATTGTTTTTCTATTCTTTCATTTATTTCCACTCTAATTTTTATTATTTCCTGGTTTCTGCTTGTTTTTTATTTGGCCTGCTCTTTGTTTTCTAGCTCCTTAGAGTGGAAGGTTAGGTTATTGATTTGATCTTTCTTTTTAATATAGGCATTTACAGCTATATATTTCTCTTTAAGTACCACTTTAACTGCATCATATAAGTTTAGTAGTTGTACTTTTGTTTCAGTTTATCTCAAAATATTTTGTCATTTCCTTTGTGATTTTTTTCTGTGACCCACTGGTTATATAGGAGTATGCTGCTTAACTTACAAAAATTTGTGGATTTCCCAAATTTCTTTCTGTATTTCTAATTTAATTCCATTTGGTTGGAGAACATATTTTACTTGACTTCAATTCTTTTAAATTTATTAAGGCTTGTTTATGGCCTAGGTCATGTTCTATTCTAAAGAATGCTCCACGTGTACTTGAGAAGAATGCGTATTTTGCTGTTGTTTGGTGGAGTGTCCTTCAAATATTTGTTAGGACTACTTGGTTTATGATGTTAAGCTTTTTGCTTGATTTTTGGTCTTCTGCTTAGCTTTTATATCCATTAGACAGAAGTCGGGTATTGAAATCTCCAACTATTATAGTTGACATCTATTTCTCCGATCAGTTCAGCTTGGTTTCGCTTCACGTATTTTGGGACTCTGTTATTACATGAATATATGTTAATAGTTGTTATATCTTCTTGATGAAGCCACATTTTCATCATTGCAAAATGTCCCTTGTTGTTTCTAATAATAATTTTTGTCTTAAAGTCTATTTTCTGTGATATTAGTTTAGCCACTCCAGCATTTTTTTGGTTGCCTTTTGTATGCTATAGCTATTTCCATCGTTTTACTTTCAACCCATCTGCTTACTTTTGATGTGTCTCATAGTTGCTTCATGTTTTCTTGTTCATTATTCCCATTTCTGCCTTATGATTACAGTGTTTGATCCATTTACTTTTTTTAATCATGTAAAGAAGTGATTTATTAAAAATAAGAAATGGGATAAATCATGCCATTAAAATAAATATTATTCTATTACATGAATTTGTATTTTATTGATATAATAGTGTAGTACACACACAATCACACACATTTCATTACAAAAGATACATGTGAGCGACTATGTATTTAGTCTACTGAAAAGGTAAGGAAGGTGCACCATATTATTTGAAGACTTTTGCAATACATATGCTTCTTCTAATCTGTTTCCCAAAGACATGTTCAGATAGGAACATCCTGTAGAGAACAGGAGAACCAGTTGACGCTGTCCTGCCTCCTGAGTGGGGCTGGCAAGGGGGGGTGTTACACAGGTATTTGGAATAAGAACATATTCCGCTGCAGTTAAATGCTACTCCCTGATTCTGTCTGTCCAAGGATGTGCCCTTCAGTAGGTGAGTTGTCCACTCTGTGAGAGAGGCATCGAGGAAGATCGCCACCAGTATGTATGTGCCAAGCCAGGTCACGCTGGGACATGTTATTAAAATAAATGTACACGATGCAAATGCACTAAGAAATGATGAATACGCAACTATGTGATGATATTAAGAATTACTGATTGTATATGTAGAATGGAATGATATCTAAATGTTTTGTTTGTTAATTTTTTTAACAAAAAGTTTAAAAAAAATAAAGACCTTAAAAAAAATAAATAAAAATAAATGTACACCTTTTCTTCTGGCTATGGTTTTTAAACTGTTTCATAAGGGTCTTATTTACTTAAACATTTTCCTGTTTTAAACATTTAGATTGCTTCTAACTGTTTAATACTATAATATTCTACATTACTATAAATATTCTGCAATTAACATCTTTATATATAAGGCTAGTTCTTTATTTTAGATTATTTCATTAGACTCTCAAAATTATAATATTGAATCAAGTCATACAGATGTTTTGAGGGTTCTTCATAGTTATTTTTAAAATGTTTTCTAAAGCAAATTCAGAGAAACAAAAAGCTAATTAGAGGTTACCAGGGCTGGAGCTGGGGTGGGGGGGGTGGGGATCTATTGCTTAATGGGTACAGAGTTTCTGTTTGGGATGATGAAAAAATTTCACTAATGGACAGTGTGATGGTGGCACATCATTGTAAATGCAATTAATGCCAGTGAATGGTACGTTTAAAAATGGTTAAAATGGCAATGTTATATATAGATTACCACAATAAAAAAAAATTAATAGAAAAATGTTTTCTGAAACAGCCACCAATGACGCATGAAAGAAAGAAATTTTACTGCCTCCAGGTCAGCCTGGGGCCCACGTCCCGCAGCAGCCGACCCGCTGCCCTCCTTCTCCCCTCTCTTTCTCCGCCGACCCGCTGCGCGGCGCCCACGCCCCGCAGCAGCCGACCCGCCCGCCCTCCTTCTCCCCCCTTCCCCCTCCTGCTCCAGCGGCTCTCCAACCACCACGGTGCCCTCTTACCCGCCTTCACCGGCCCCTCCACCACCAGCCTCGACAGCCTTGCCGCCCTCACCTTTCCTCCTCCAGAACAGCTACTGGGGGAGTGGAGATAATACAGAGCAGCTCCCGGAGCCACGAGGGAGATCAAAGGGACAGCGTACCCCATCCTGGAATGGCTGGGTCAGTGTACCCCATCCTGGAACGGCTGACTATCTGGGAGAACCAGCTCCGGTGAGATCACCAAGGGGCACGGGCTTTCCTGGGTGGGACGGCAAGTGACCGGAGTCCCTCCCTTCCACCTTACCAGGCCAGCTGGTAGAATTGGACAGGCGGTCCCCTTAGGCCGCGGCGGCTGGTGCCCTCACCACGCGAGGCCCCCCGGACCAACTGACATAGTTGGGTCGGAAATCCCCAGACTGCGGAGAACAGTGACCGGGGAATCCCTTCCAAACACGTGACTCCCCGTCCAGCTGGGAACAGTGCACTTTCCCGGGCTGTGACAGCTGGCACCCTCCTGCCACGCTTGGTGCCCCGGGCCGACTAGCTAATTCGGCCGGATGCTCTCCTGTGTTGCGGCGGCCGGCGACCCTCCCCGCATTCGGAACCCCAGGCCAGCTGGCATTCTTCCAAGACGCTTCGGCTGCCGAACCTCCCCTACAGCGAGAATTTTCCAGAGTTAAAGGACCCACAGCAACTTTCACTGGTGGAACCCGTAGACAAACGTGTGCCACGAGCGCCACCTACTGGGCAGGATAAGAAAAACAGAACCCAGAGATTGCACGGAAAAACCTTTCAACCTGTGGGGTCGAACACCCAGGGAAATCTGACTAAATGCCCAGACGCCAGCAGAAGATAACGGATCACGCTCAGAAAATTGAACATATGGCCCAGTCAAACGAAGAAACCAATAGTTCAAATGAGATACAGGAGCTGGGAAACAACTAATGCTGAATATACGAACAGAAATGGAAAACCTCTTCAAAAACGAAATCGATAAATTGAGGGAGGACATGAAGAAGACATGGGCTGAACATAAAGAAGAAATAGAAAAACTGAAAAAACAAATCACAGAACTTATGGAAGTGAAGGACAAAGTAGAAAAGATAGAAAAAACAATGCATACCTACAATGACAGATTCAAAGAGACAGAAGATAGAATTAGTGATTTGGAGGATGAAACATCTGAATTCCAAAAAGAAACAGAAACTATCCAGAAAAGAATGGAAAAATTTGAACAAGGTATCAGGGAACTCAAGGACAATGTGAACCGTACAAATATACGTGTAGTGGGTGTCCCAGAAGGAGAAGAGAAGGGAAAAGGAGGAGAAAAACTAATGGAAGAAATTATCACTGAAAATTTCCCAACTCTTATGAAAGACCTAAAATTACAGATCCAAGAAATGCAGCACACCCCAAAGACATTAGACCCAAATAGGCGTTCTCCAAGACACTTACTAGTTAGAATGTCAGAGGTCAAAGAGAAAGAGAGGATCTGGAAAGCAGCAAGAGATAAACAATCCATCACATACAAGGGAAACCCAATAAGACTATGTGTAGATTTCTCAGCAGAAACCATGGAAGCTAGAAGACAGTGGGATGATATATTTAAGTTACTAAAAGAGAAAAACTACCAGCCAAGACTCCTATATCCAGCAAAATTGTCCTTCAAAAATGAGGGAGAAATTAAAACATTCTCAGACAAAAAGTCACTGAGAGAATTTGTGACCAAGAGACCAGCTCTGCAAGAAATACTAAAGGAAGCACTAGAGTCAGATACAAAAAGACAGAAGAGAGAGGCATGGAGAAAAGTGTAGAAAGAAGGAAAGTCAGATATGATATATATAATACAAAAGCCAAAATGGTAGAGGAAAATATTATCCAAACAGTAATAACACTAAATGTCAATGGACTGAATTCCCCAATCAAAAGACATAGAGTGGCAGAATGGATTAAAAAACAGGATCCTTCTATATGCTGTCTACAGGAAACACATCTTAGACCCAAAGATAAATATAGGTTGAAAGTGAAAGGTTGGGAAAAGATATTTCATGCAAATAACAACCAGAAAAGAGCAGGAGTGGCTATACTAATATCCAACAAATTAGACTTCAAATGTAAAACAGTTAAAAGAGACAAAGAAGGACACTATATACTATTAAAAGGAACAATTAAGCAAGAAGACATAACAATCATAAATATTTACGCACTGAACCAGAATGCCCCAAAATATGTGAGGAATACACTGCAAACACTTAAAAGGGAAATAGACACATATACCATAATAGTTGGAGACTTCAATTCCCCACTCTCATCAATGGACAGAACATCTAGACAGAGGATCAATAAAGAAATAGAGAATCTGAATATTACTATAAATCAGCTTGACTTAACAGACATTTATAGGACATTACATCCCACAACAGCAGGATACACCTTTTTTTCAAGTGCTCATGGATCACTCTCAAAGATAGACCATATGCTGGGTCACAAAGCAAGTCTTAACAAATTTAAAAAGATTGAAATCATACACAACACTTTCTCGGATCATAAAGGAATGAAGTTGGAAATCAATAATAGGCGGAGTGCCAGAAAATTCATAAATACATGGAGGCTCAACAACACACTCTTAAACAACAAGTGGGTCAAAGAAGAAATTGCAAGAGAAATTAGTAAATACCTCGAGACAAATGAAAATGAAAACACAACATATCAAAACTTATGGGACGCAGCAAAGGCAGTGCTAAGAGGGAAATTTATTGCCCTAAATGCCTTTATCAGAAAAGAAGAAAAGGCAAAAATGTAGGAATTAACTGTCCACTTGGAAGAACTGGAGAAAGAACAGCAAACTAATCCCAAAGCAAGCAAAAGGAAAGAAATAACAAAGATTAGAGCAGAAATAAATGAAATTCAAAACATGAAAACAACAGAGAAAATCAATAAGACCAGAAGTTGGTTCTATGAGAAAATCAACAAGATTGATGGGCCCTTAGCAAGATTGACAAAAAGAAGAAGAGAGAGGATGCAAATAAATAAGATTAGAAATGGAAGAGGAGACATAACTACTGACCTCACAGAAATAAAGGAGGTAATAACAGGATACTATGAACAACTTTACGCTAATAAATACAACAATTTAGATGAAATGGACAGGTTCCTGGAAAGACATGAACAACCAACTTTGACTCAAGAAGAAATAGACAACCTCAACAAACCAATCACAAGTAAAGAGATTGAATTAGTTATTCAAAAGCTCCCTAAAAAGAAAAGTCCAGGACCAGAAGGCTTCACATGTGAATTCCAGGTCAGCCTGGTATACTATCATTATTTTCCTATTCTCCTAGTTCAAGCATGGAAAAGGATTAAATGCATAATCCTTGTTTTAATTTTCATTTATTTGATTACTAAAAAGTGTCTATGCCCTCCAGACATTGACCATCAGGGATTCACCTGTAGTTGAAGAAGGTGGATTTATTGCTCCTTGCATTAAGGAAGCATACACACCACAGGAACGTGTGAGTCATCTCAGTAAGAAGTATTAGAAGGGGGTTACTATAAGAGATTTGGGGGGTCTGAGGGTAGTCTAAGGAAGGGGAGTTTTGCTTTGGATTGGATACTGGAAGGAAGCAAGGTAATTCTATGACTGCATATCTTGATAATGCTTACCTAGGAAAAGGGACTTGAAGCAAGGCTAGAGTTGTAGTTGGTAAAGAATCAGCAGTCATTCACATTAACCAGGATACAGGAACATTAGGTCATTTTTGTGGTTTGGACAATGTATATGTTTTGTCTGTGTTCATACATATTATGGAGTGGTCTTGTTTTTTACTTGATCCATCACAGTTCCAAAACGGCCTTGTCTGATACTGCTGTTCATGAAACTGCTTATGTTCAACAGAACACCCAAGGCCTAGTGATAGTACTGGGCCAGTTCCCAGGGGTTGCTCTTCTCTTCCTCAGAAACCTAATAGTTTCTCCATAGCTTTTTTTTACTAGCTATATACATTATCATTTGCAAACTGCCTATTCTTGGTCTTTATCCATCTACCAGAGAGTTCTTGTTTTCCTTTGTGACTTGTAGGAGCTTAATATAGTGGTATAGTACAGTATAAAGGGCAACAATACTTTGTCACAGTTGCTAAAATATATGTAATCTACTTAACCTTTTTATTTAGTGCTGGTTCTTTTCTTTGGTTTCATATAGCAAGTTCTCCTTTTAAAATTCTGTTGGTCATCACCTGCTGATCTTTCCCTCTACAATCTCCTTTACTGATTCTAGACTTAGAAAATACATTCATTTTCCCTGAATACTTAAGGTATGCCTAATTCCATTTTTCCGTAATTCTTCCATAGCTTGAGTTTCATATTTAACTCTAATCCTTATGGAATTCATCTTGATTTTTTAATAAAGATGTGGATTTGACCTAATAATTTCTCCCCCAAATAATATTTTTTAAATTGTTTTTCACTTCCTCATGAAATTGAAAGGCTTCCTTTCTTATATATTAACTATAAGATAGTTTTACTATTTACAAGGCATAACCATACTTGTACTTCTACCCAAATATGCAAACTAAGCAATGCTTCTCAAATTTTTCTATCAAACTTACCCAAATGGCAAAGGTCCCTGTGGTTGGAGCTGAAAGGGAACTACAAAAGGAAAATTCCTTTCCAGTCTCCAGTTTTCTATCTTTAATTTAATGCCATTTTGCCACCTAGTCAATAATATACTAATATTTGTTTTAACACAGAAATAAATTTCCTCTCACCGTTTTTTTTTTAATTTAAAAATAGTCTTCCAAAAAAGAGTGCCACAAATGTGGCCTTGAGAAAATACTGGCATAAACCAAATTTCCAAGTGACAAACATAAGCCTTATCACTACTCTTGATCAGAATTACATCACCTCAATGTCAGAATATCAACTGCCTTAAAACAAATCAGAAGCTTTAACTGAATAAGGTAAATGTGAGTTTGATAAACTCACACACAATAAAAAGTAAGGAAATTATTTCTAATTAAAGTGCATTCTCTTTGGTAAACATAAGGTTTCATAATATCAATTCTGCAGAAGAAAAAATTTTAAAGTACTTTCAATAGTAAAAAGGTTTAAAATCATGGTTTATAATATAAAATAGGATCAATGATCACTTAAACAAAGTAACCCACTAAGAAAAGAGTCACAAGGGTTACTTGAAGCTTCCATATAGAAACTACAAATGGATGAGAACAAAAAATATATGAATGATCTTAAATAGTACACTTAAGGTTTATAAGCACTGTTTTGGAGTGGTGGCTGCTATTGTTATTAATGATGTTTTAAGAGATGTTACACTCGAAAAATTTATTGGGAGTTATTTCACAGTATTTATGCAGATAAAAGGAAACCAAGCACATAATCTACTCAGTCATTAAATCTTTGACAATGTTTCTTTCATCCATTTATTCAACAAACCTTTACTGACAGTCCACTAGGATCACGTACTATACTAGCCCTGAGCAGAAATCAATAAAATATAATCTCTGCCTTGAAGAGGAGTCACATTTTTTAAATGTAATCATTTTGAGATTAGGGAAATTGGTTCATATATTAGATACTGATTTATAAAGGAGTACCTCTCAGATCAGTTTCAATACTGACTTCAACCAAAGTATTTCAATCTCACATAGAGAAATAGCCACATATGACAGAACTAACAAAGGCCAAAGAAGCTGAACTAAAGTCATCCTACGGTTATGAGTGTATACGTGTGAAGATGTCATGTACCCCAGAAAAGCCATGTCCTTTTTCTTGATCTAATCTTGTGTAGGCAGCCACGTTTCTTTTAATCTTGATTCAATACTGTGGTGTGGTAACTTTGACTGGATTGTTTCCATGGAGATGTAACACACCCATCTGTAGGTGTGACCTTCTGATTAGATGGTATACTAGTTTGCTAAAGCTGCTGCAATGCAATATACCCGAAATGGAACAACTTTTTTTTTTAATTTATTTATTAATTTAAAAAAATTTAACAAACCAAATAAAACATTAACATATATAATCAGTAATTCACAATACGATCACTTAGTTGCATATTCATCATTTCTTAGAACATTTGCATCCATTCAGAAAAAGAAATAAAAAGACAATAGAAAAAGAAATAAAAAGAAACAAAAATTATACCTACCATACCCCTTACTCTCGCTTTCATTGATCACTAGCATTTCAAACAAAATTTACTTTAACATTTGTTCCCCCTATTATTTATTTTTATTCCATATGTTCTACTCATCTGTTGATATGGTAGATAAAAGGAGCATCAGACACAAGGTTATCACAATCACACAGTCACACTGTGAAAGCTATATCATTATGCAATCATCCTCAAGAAACATGGCTACTAGAACACAGCTCTACATTTTCAGGCAGTTCCCTTCAGCCTCTCCATTACATCTTGAATAACAAGATGATATCTACTTAATGCGTAAGAATAACCTCCAGGATAACCTCTCAACTCTGTTTGGAATCTCTCAAGTCATTGACACTTTGTCTCATTTCACTCTTCCCCCTTTTGGTCGAGAAGGTTTTCTCAATCCCTTGATGCTGAGTCTCAGCTCATTCTAGGATCTCTGTCCCATGTTGCCAGGAAGGTCCACACCCCTGGGAGTCATGTCCCACGTAGACAGGGGGAGGGTGGTGAGATTGCTTATTGTGTTGGCTGGAGAGAGAGGCCACATCTGAGCAACAAAAGAGGCTCTCTTGGGGGTGACTCTTAGGCCTAAATTTTAAGTAGACTTGACCTATCCTTTGTGGGGTTAAGGTTCATATGAACAAACCCCAAGACTGGGGGCTCAGCCTATAGCTTTGGTTGTCCACACTGCTTGTGAGAATATCAAGAATTCAACTTGGGGAACTTGAATTTCTCCCTGTTCTCACCACTCCCCGAAGGGGGCTTTGCAAATACTTTTCCACTCACTGATCGAATCACTCTGGGATTCATAGGGGCATCACTCTGGACAAACCAAAAAAATCTCATGTCCTACCTGAGATTCCAAGTACTTGTGGTGTTCAATTAAGCTGTCTACATAAGTTATATTAGGAAATGCACTAGTCAAAATATAAATTTTGTACCAAATATTTTTTGCTTTAGTCTCACACATAAGGTGACATTTTAAAATATTAATTACCATCTATTTTCAGCACCTTGCAATAATGACATTCCTTTGTTCTTCCTCATGAAAAAACATATTAAAAATTTGTACATTTAGTCACTATTATTATACACTCTAGGTATTCCTAGATTATACCATCTCATTCTTTAACATCTATCTTTCTTTCTGATTTCATTTATGCCCCCAGCCCTCCTCCCTCTATCATTCTCACATGCAGCCTCATTCAGTGTTTTAACATAACTGTATTACAGTTAGGTAGTATTGTGCTGTCCATTTCTAAGTTTTTGTATTCAGTCCTGTTGCACAGTCTGTATCCCTTCAGCTCAAATTACCCAATATATTACCATATTTCTATCTCCTGATGGTCTCTGTTACCAATCAAATATTCCAAGTTTATTCACTAAAATCAGTTCATATCAGTGAGACCATACAGTATTTGTCCTTTTGTTTTTGGCTAGTCTCACTCAGCATAATGTTCTCTAGGTCCATCCATGTTGTTACATACTTCATAAATTCATTGTCTTAAAGCTGCATAATATTCCATCGTATGTCTATATCACAGTTTGTTTAGCTACTCGTCTGTTGATGGACATTTTGGCTGTTTCCATCTCTTTGCAACTGTAAATACTGCTGCCATTAACATTGGTGTGCAAATGTCCTTTTGTGTCTTTGCCCTTATGTTCTTTGAGTAGATACCTAGCAATGGTACTGCCAGGTCATATGGCAATTCTATATTCAGCTTTTTGAGGAACCGCCGAACTGCCTTCCACAGCAGTTGCACCATTTGACATTCCCACCAACAGTGAATAAGTGTGCCCCTTTCTCTACATCCTATCCAGCACTTGTCATTTTCTGTTTTGTTGATAATGGCCATTCTGGTGGGTGTGAGATGATACCTCTATGTGGTTTTGATTTGCATTTCTCTAATGGCCAGGGACGTCGAGCATCTCTTCAGGTGCCTTTTGGCCATTTGTATTTCCTCTTCTGAGAAGTGTCTGTTCAAGTCTTTTTCCCATTTTGTAATTGGATTGGCTGTCTTTTTGTTGTTGAGTTGAACAATCTCTTTATAAATTCTGGATAGAAGACCTTTATCTGTCATTTCCAAATATTGTCTCCCATCGTGTAGGCTGTCTTTTCACTTTCTTGATGAAGTTCTTTGATGCACAAAAGTGTTTAATTTTGAGGAGTTCCCATTTATTTATTTATTTCTTCAGTGCCCTTGCTTTGGGTTTAAAGTCTATAAAACTGCCTCCAATTATAAGATTTATAAGATATTTCCCTACATTTTCCTCTAACTGTTTTATGGTCTTAGACCTAATGTTTAGATCTTTGATCCATTTTGAGTTAACTTTCGTATAGGGTGTGAGATACGGGTCCTCTTTCATTCTTTTGCATATGGATATCCAGTTCTCTAGGCACCATTTATTGAAGAGACTGTTCTGTCCCAGGTGAGCTGGCTTGACTGCCTTATCAAAGATCAAATGTCCATAGATGAGAGGGTCTATATCTGAACACTCTATTCGATTCCATTGGTCAATATATCTATCTTTAGGGCAGTACCATGCTGTTTTGACCACTATAGCTTCATAACAGGCCTTAAAGTCGGGTAGCATGAGACCTCTGAATTCATTTTTCTTTCTCAGGATATTATTAGCTATTTGGGGCACCCTGCCCTTCCAAATAAATTTGGTTATTGGTTTTTCTATTTCTGAAAAGTAATTGGTTGGGATTTTTATTGGTATTGCATTGAATCTGTAAATCAATTTAGGTAGAATTGACATCTTAACTATATTTAGTCTTCCAATCCATGAACATGGTATGCCCTTCCATCTATGTAGGTCTTCTGTGATTCAACAATTTCTTGTAGTTTTCTTTGTATAGGTCTTTTGTCTCTTTAGTTAAATTTATTCCTAAACATTTTATTCTTTTAGTTGCAATTGGAAATGGAATTCGTGTCTTGATTTCCCCCTCAAATTGTTCATTACTAGTGTATAGAAACACCACAGATTTTTGAATGTTGATCTTGTAAGCTCCCACTTTGCTGTACTCGTTTATTAGCTCTAGTAGTTTTGCTGTGGATTTTTCAGGGTGTTCGACATATAGGATCATATCATCTGCAAACACTGAGAGTTTTACTTCTTCCTTTCTAATTCTGATACCTTATACTTCTTTTTCTTGTCTAATTGCTCTGGCTAGAACTTCCAACACAATGTTGAATAACAGTGGTGACAGTGGACATCCTTGTCTTGTTTCTGATCTTAGGGGGAAAGTTTTCAGTTTTTCCCCATTGAGGATGATATTAGCTGTGGGATTTTCACATATTCCCTTTATCATTTTAAGGAAGTTCCCTTGTATTCCTATCCTTTGAAGTGTTTTCAACAGGAAAGGATGTTGAATCTTGTCAAATGCCTTCTCTGCCTCAATCGAGATGATCATGTGGTTTTTCTGCTTTGATTTGCTGATATGGTGTATTACATTAATTGATTTTCTTATGTTGAACCATCCTTGCATACCTGGGATGAATCCTACTTGGTCATGATGTACAATTCTTTAATGTGTTGCTGAATTTGATTTGCCAGAATTTTGTTGAGGATTTTTGCATCTATATTCATTAGAGAGATTGGTCTGAAGTTTTCTTTTTTTGTAGTATCTTTGCCTGGCTTTGGTATGAGGGTGATGTTAGCTTCGTAGAATGAATTAGGTAGCCTTCTCTCCTCTTTAATTTTTTTGAAGCGTTTGAGCGGGATTGGTACTAATTCTTCCTGGAATGTTTGGTAGAATTCACATGTGAAGCCATCTGGTCCTGGGCTTTTCTTTTGGGGGAGCTTCTTAATGACTGATTCAATTTCTTTACTTGTAATTGCTTTGTTGAAGACATCTATTTCTTCTCAAGTCAAGGTTGGTTGTTCATGCCTTTCTAGGAAGTTGTCCATTTCATCTACATTGTTGTATTTATTAGCATAAAGTTGTTCATAGTATCCTGCTATTACCTCCTTCATTTCTGTGGGGTCAGTGGTTATGTCTCCTCTTCCATTTCTGATCTTATTTATTTGCATCCTCTCTCTTCTTCTTTTTGTCAGTCTTGCTAAGGACCCATCAATCTTACTGATTTTCTCATAGAACCAGCTTCTGGTTTTATTGATTTTCACAACTGTTTTCATGGTCTCGATTTCATTTATTTCTGCTATATCCTTTGTTATTTCTTTCCTTTTCCTTGCTTTGGGGTTAGTTTGCTGTTCTTCCTCCAGTTCTTCCAAGTGGACAGTTAATTCCTGAATTTTTGCCCTTTCTTCTTTTTCATATAGGCATTTAGGGCTATAAATTTCCCTCTTAGCACTGCCTTTGCTGCGTCCCATAAGTTTTGATATGGGGACAACTTTTTAAAAGAGAATTTAATAAGTTGCAAGTTTACAGTTCTAAAGCTGTGAAAATGTTCAAATTAAGGCACCAACAAGACACTACTTTCACTTAAGAAAGGCTGATGCCATCCAGACCACCTCTGTCACATGGGAAAGCATGTGGCTGGTATCTGCTGGTTTTCCAGACACCTCTATCAGCTACAAAGGCACATGGCGATGTCTATTAGTCTTTCTCTTTTCATTTCATTAGGCTTTCCTGTGGGTATTTTCCTTCTACATCTCCAAAGATCTCTGGCTCTGTGGGCTCTAACATATTTTTCAAAACGGTTCCCTCTTAAAAGACTCCAGTAAGCAACCCATCTTGAATGGGAGGAGACTCCATGGGAATCACCTAATCGAAAGGTACCACCCACAAATGGTGGGACACATCTCCATGGAAACAATCAAAAAGATCCCACCCAGCAATACTGAATGAAGATTACAGAACATGGCTTTTCTGGGGCCATGTTTCAAATTGGCATAATGGAGATGTGATGCCACAGTATTCAAGACAGGTCTTGATTAGCTTACAGAGTCCTTTAAAAGAGTAAGCATTTGGTAAAAGCTCAGAGCTGAGAGAGATGCAGACATCTGAAGATGCTTGGAGTGCAAAAAGAAGAGAGCAGATGCCTAGACAGGGAAGTTTGGTGATGCAGAGACCAGCAGACATCACCACATGCCCTCCCATGAGATGCTAAGCAAGCAAGAACCCTGAATTGTATCCTGGAAGAGCTAAGTGAAGGCTCGCATATACTTAGAGAGAAAACCACCTGGCATCAGAGTTGGAAGCAGCAATGGAACCAGGAACAAGGACCAACAGACACCAGCCATGTGCCTTCCCATGCGACAGACACTGGCCTTTCTAAATTCAAGATATTGTTCTCTGGATGCCTTAGTTTGGACATTTTTATGACCTGAGAACTGTAAATTTGTAACTTAATAAATCCCCCTTACTAAAGCCATTCCATTTCTGGTATGCTGCATTCCCACTGCATTTAGCAAATGAAAAGAATGAGTATCACAAAAAAAAAGGAGTCCAAAGATGAAAGTCTTTAGTAACAGAAGGTGACAGCAATGACAAGACAATCTACAAATGCATGAATGGCACACAGATTTGAGTTCATCCAATACCAAACTTCAAATTAGTAGGACTCCCTGGAGATTAAGAAAAAGGTAAGTTCTGTTTCCCATGGCATGAAATAAAATTATGCAATCCAATGCCTCAAAATGCAACATCTATAAATAAGATCTATAAGTAAGCCAAAAACTGTTCAAAGAAACAGGGCCAGACTTAACCTTTACGGCACTATCAGACAGCAGTAGGGACTATCTTTCTACCTGCTCTCCTTCTCTCAAACTCGTCTCTGCCAACAACCATACTACTCAAATGTGCCTTTTAAAAAAAGATGTATATCATAATATCAATGTTTCAGTCTGGAACTTGCTGAAGGGCTTCATTTTCAGCCCACAGGCAGCATCTCCCCTACCCGGCATCCTATTTCTCCTCATCCAGGTCCACCTTTCACACACTACTATAAAGTCACTGAAGTCTGGGCTGACTCTTATTCATCATCTTCCTATAGGCCCAGCATCACTTTGCACATAATAGTTAATAATACACATTAAATAAGTTAAAAACTGCAATAAAAATGCCTATCCCACAATTCTTACAGAATGAGCAGAAAAATCATCACCCCCCATGTAAACAACCCTTGGTTAAAGATAAGGGTATCTGTACTTTAAAAATGTAAATGATGCACAGACCAATTTCTATTCATCTTTCTGAAAGTTGGAAATGAGGCAAGTCATAACATCTTAAACTGATTAATTAAATTCATTCAAAGGTTTTTCTTCTCAGGCATTTCCTGTTTGCTGGCTTCAAAGTAGACTATGAGACATTTTTTTAAAGGATTTTAGAGAGTCCTCAAAAGCAACATAGAAAGAAGGAGAAATATACAACTATACTGACAATACTTCTTCCAGAAGAAAAAATGTACAAAATTTTATTAATCTAACTTCAAAGAAATTTACCTAAATATCAGTTTATTTCATCTGCAGTTCTACATTGAAAGGAAGAATCAGATTTTTTATAGCATAAAAAATTTATGATTCAGCAATTTCCCATCCCTCTTTTGAAGGTCATTTTTAGCATATTAAAACACTGCAAAATTTATAAGCACAACCTTTGCATTTTAGTAAAAATGCTTTCTGGAAGATAAAATCTCTTGCAACAACAACAAAGAAATATATACATGTATTTCTTAATTTCATTATTTTTTTCATGGGCAGGCACCAGGAATCGAACCTAGGTCTCCAGCATGGCAGGCAAGAACTCTGTCTGCTGAGCCACTGCGGCCCGCCCTTTTTTTTTCTTTTTTGTTTTGTTCTGTTTTGTTTTTATATATATATTTAAAGTATATATATATATATATATATATAAAGTATTAACTAAAAGTAACTTTCTTAATTCAAAGTATTGGAGGGAAAATGGGCCTGTTTTCTTAATACGAAATGTTTTAATGTACAGCTAACAAACTCTAATTGAAAATATTCTACTATGTTCTACCAAAACCTGAAGAACTCCTGTACAAGAACTCCTGTACAAAACAGCTTTATAAGTAGTATTCTGTATCTAAGTCACCCCCAGTCTCTTACCTAGGCTAGCCACAACATATTTTCCTATCTTTTGATTATTTCTTTTGCTGTTGTTACTTGTACTCTCTACAGATTGAATAAGATGCATATAAAACTCAGATCATAGTACCTGGAATATATTAAATCTGCAAAGAAAAATAAGTTATCCCTATATATTAGTCTCTCCACATACTTCCAAAAACCTATTTGATTCTTCCCTTTTCACCTTCTTCTGCCCCATCACCCAACATTACCCCTGATGATTGGGGCTGGAGTTAAACTAAGACCCCACAACTTATTCTATATTCTGCTGTCTCTGTGCTTAGCCACAGCCTCATGTAGTCAGTTTTACTGTGGGCTTACTCTGTCCCAGGCACTATGCAAGAGACAGTACTTTATAACCAAAACAGACATGGTCTCTGCTCTGGTGAAGCTTGGAGTCAGCATCATTACCCTCATGAACATTTAGCAAACCAAGAAAAGAGTACATTTCAAAAGGAATTCAAAAGGACAACACAATACCAGTCAGATTAGCTCTTATAATAAATGATGTGGTAAAAAGATGGATGTAATATATCTAATTATACAAGAAGATTAATAGGTTTCTATTAAATAACGGATACATTCAAAAAAGAACATTTCTAGAATTCATTACAAACAGACAATATCATTTCCTAGACACAAGAACACTTTTATAAGTAAATGGTTAATCTACATGGTAAAGGGCGGGCCACGGTGGCTCAGCAGGCAAGGACACTTGCCTGCCATGCCAGAGGACCCAGGTTCGAGTCCCGGTGCCTGCCCATGTTTAAAAAAAAAAAAAAATCTACATGGTGAAGAGATATGATTTCAAAAAAAAAAGACAGCATATTCTGGGAGATTTTTTAATTTTTAGGGGAAAAATTATATAAAATAAAGGAAAAATATATACTAGAGTGAATATGAACTCACAGGAACCAATCCCAAAGGATTCCACATATTTATAAAAGGCATTAAACTGGAATTAACACTGAAATTTTTATTACTATTAGGTACTCAAGAAAAGAGGCACTGATGCAGGTCAGAACAGCAGACAAGAAGCTCAGACACTGCTGCTGACTCATAGTCACACGAATAAAGTGGTTTCCCAGAGGAGACTCATTTTCTACCACATGAAAATCTATCCCAACTGTTTTTTCAATATGTGGCATTCTTGAAGGGCTATTACTATTCAAGAGAAAGACTGTAAGAAGAAGAAGTCTCATTTTCTGTCCTGTAACAGAATTATTCCTGAAACTATCATTCATAAGCTTTTCAATGGTTTGATTCCTGAATACATTTGCATTTTTGTTAAGAGTTGTATGGTATTTTCATCTTTTTATAAGAGTTTTAACTATTACGGCATTAAAGAAAAAAACAAGAAAGAAATTAATGTATGCTAAGTATCCAATGTTGCTGATCACTGTAAAAGCTAGCTTATATATTTCAAATATTTAATTTAATCTTCATAAAAATTATGCGAGAAAAATAGAGGAAGCTCACACAGGTGGTCAATAGTAGAGAGGCAGTCTTAAGTTCAGACTACATTGTTATTACCTATGATATTAGCTTTGAAAACATCTTACTACTTTTTCTGATTATAAGAGTAATACCTGCTCATTGCCGAAAATCTGGAAAATACGAACAAAATTAAGAATTATCTGGACCCCTACCTTTCAGAAATAACCACTGCTAATATCTTAGTGTCTTTTTCCTTTACAAAAGAGAATCCTGAGCTTCAGGGATTTATTTTTAGCCTTTACTTTTAATTACAAACTAACACATGCATACACTCTTATTGTTAAAAGTTCGAGTAAGAGTCTAAGTTCCAAGTGCTCCTTTTCCTATCTCAATTCCAGTCACTACTGTTAATAGCTTGATTAAGCAGATAGTCTTCTACTTATGTGCATACGCATATATGAATATGGAATTCATTTAGTGTGTGTTTTTAAATGATCTTACTTTTTCTATGTATTATATATATGTGGGTAGACATGAGAGAGAGAGAATGTGTGCTTATTTAAGGTATGTATATGGAAATGTATATATTAGTCTACACCTTGCTTTTTTTGCATTTAAAATGTTTTGATGACCTTTCCTGGTCTGTACATACAGATGTGACTCATATTTCTAATTGCTACCTATTTAACAATGCTCCTCTCCTTATAGAATTTTTCACTTTTTTATAATGAAAATTTTTTCCTCAAAAATAAACTTTACAATGGCCACACAGCATTCCTCTATATGAATATACATAATTAACTATTTTTTTTTGTTAGAGATTACGGTTTACCAAATTTTCACCAGCAGATATAATTCTACAATGAATGTCTTTGGTTAAATCTTCTTGTATATCTTATATTAATTTTTTAGAACAGATCCTAAAAGTAGAACTAACAGGTCAAAAGTAACATTTCACAAGGCTTTTGAGACATAGTCCTAAATTGCCCATCAGCAAAATCACACCATTTAATACTCCCTAAACAGTGTATGAGTTTTCATAATTTTTGCCTTTTAAAGAGTTAGTTATTCAAGTAACAGATGTTATTTGATGTTAAAAAAAACAGATGTTAAAAAAAGTTCACTGAATGCTAAAATCCAACCTCAAATTTGGCTTTTGATCCAGAAAATACCCTACAATTTAAATCAGCAAGCTATGATATCTTAGCTTTGGTTAAAGGAATTCTAAAATAGTAGACCACAAAGTAAACTGGTCCTATCTTGACTAGACACCACTAAGTAATTCCAAAGATGATGATGATAAGATGTCATAAGTTGAAAAAGATGCCATTACTTTTATCTGGTCTATAGACTCTTCTTTCCTCAGGCATTTTTCAGTGAAATACAATGTGCCCCAATAAGCTCCAATAAGACTGTAGAATGTATTCTGTTAAATGACTCATTTTCCCACTGGAATACATCACAAAATCTTGGATTAGTTTCAGTATGAAGACATTTTGCTTCTGAATGTTAAAAAAAAAAACACATGGAAGAAAACAGCAAACTTTTTTAAATAAGTGGATTATATTAAAAAAACATATTCATGAAAACACAGAAAATGACATAAGCTCAACATCTAAATGTCTACATTTTAAAATGATACATTTGAGAGAAATTTGTCCAATAATCATACTGAAACACATCAACAAATAGTGTTACATAATTTATAACCAAAATATTATTAAAAGAATACAGTGGAAAACACTGAAAGTTAAAAAACAACGAAGTACCTTTAGCATGCCAGTATGATTATGTGCCACAACCTTGTATTGTTGCCACTACAGAAAAAGATTATTACAGTTCAGAAACAATTCTAAACTAACTTATTAACTTCATGTCTACAATATATTTTTTATATTTAAAAATATATATTATTTTTATACAATATATTTTTGCCATTACTTAAATTTTAGGGTATATTTCTAGTTTAACAACTTTACTCTCTGCTGTAGTCATGTCTAATCTTTGATTAGCAGTGGAAGAGCATAAAAAATTCCAGTAGGACTTACTGTCTAAAAACTGGTTGTTCTAGTTTACTAGCTGCCTGAATGCAACACAACAGAGACAAATCAGCTTTCAATAAAAGAGGATTTATTTAGTTAAAGTATAGCTCTTCAGAGGAAAGGCAGCTAACTCTCAACTGAGGTTCTTTCTTATGTGGGAAGGCACAGGGCAATCTCTGCTGGCCTTCTCTCCAGGCCTCTGGGTTCCAACAACTTTCCCTGGGGTACTTTCTTCCTGCATCACCAAAGACCTAGGCTGAGCTGCGAGCGCTGAGATGAGGTACACTATGCTCCTTGGGCTGTACTATGTTGAGCTCTCTCATTTAAGCACCAGCCAATTAAATCAAATATCATTCATTGCAGCAGGCACACCTCCCAGCCGACTGCAGATGTAATCAGCAACAGATGAGGTTCACATGCCACTGGTTCATATCCACAGCAATAGAACTAGGCACCTTAACCTGGCCAAGTTGACACCTGAATCCAACTACCACACTGGTTAAGAGAAAACAATGGTCAGCTGATTAGAAGATAGTACCTGTGCTAACTGCAACATAGGATGGTACCTATGCCAACAGACTGCTTTCATTTAACAGTTTAATTGGCAACTTTTGTCCTTACCAGGACATTCTAACTCATCAAAGATACTTCTTGAATTGGGAAAAATAATGATCATTATTAGAAATTAGCTACTTCTATTAACTAAACAAACACGGTAGATATAGTAAATCAAATATGCCAGATAAGCATCAGTAGGAACAAGCTAGTAGATATAAATGGCAGAAGAGGTTTCTCAAACCTGTATATGAGTAAGGTTCAAATGTATTTGTATTCGCATACAATTTTTATGTAAGTTCACATCAAAGCAAGTATATTCAGCCAGCATACACAGAAGCACAGGACTGTTAAACTGAAAAGATTTACAGTCTTAAGAATGAAAAATCTAATCCTCAAATTCACAAGGAACTGTGAGACCCACCCCACTCCAAAAGTCAAAACAATTTTTGAGGACACACACTTCCTGAATTCAAAATATACCGCAAACCTACAACAATTAAAACAGTGCGGTGCCAGCATAAAGACAAACATATACGAATAATGGAATATAATTGAGAGTTAAGAAATGAACCCACACACCCAAGGTCAACTGATTTTCAATAACAATGCCCTGATCATACAACTGGGAAAGAACAGTCTCTTCAATAAGCAGTGCTGGAAAAACTTCATTGCCCCATGCACAAGAGTAAAACTGAATTCTGACCTCATTCCATATAAGAAAATTAACTTGAAATGGGTCAAGGACCCTAATTATGAGAGCTAGAATCATAAAACTCATAGAAGATAACAGAGGGATAAATCTTCATGACCTGGGACTCAGCAATGGATTCTTAAAAATGACAAGGAAAATACAGGTGACAAAAGAAACCATAGATAAATTCCTTTTCATCAAACTTAAACATTTTTGTACATCAAAGGGCATTCTCAAGAAAGTGAAAAGAAAATCTAAAGTGGGAGAAAATTGTTGCAAATCATATATGTGAAAAGGGCACAATATCCAGACTATACAGAGAACAATAATTCAACAACAAAAAGATAAACAATCTGTGCTGGTTTGAAAGGATTATGTACTGTAGAAAAGCCATATTTTAATCATGATCCAATCTTGTAGGAGCAACTGTTTCTTTTCATCCCTATTCAATAATGTAGGCTGGAATCTTTTGATTATATTATCTCCAAGGAGATATGACATGCCCAATTTTGGGTATTAAACTTTGATTAGAGGAGATGTGACGACACCCATTTCAGGTGGGTCTTGATTAGTTTCCTGGACTCCTTTAAAAGAGGAAGCATTTTGGAGAGAGGAGGAGAGCCACAGAATGACAAGAACCACGAGGCTGAGAGCCCACAGAGCCAGAGACCTTTTTTGGAGATGAAAAAGGAAAGCGCCGCTGGGGGAGCTTCATGAAACAAGAAGGCTGGAGAAAAAGCTAGCAGACAATGCCATGTTGCTTGGCATATACCTTTCCAGGTGAGAGAGAAACCCTGAATGTCACTGGCCTTTCTTGAGTGAAGGAAACCTCTTGCTGGTGCCTTAATTTGGACATTTTTATAGACTTGCTTTAATTTGGACATTTTCACAGTCTTAGAACTGTAAATTAGCAACTTATTAAATTCCTCTTTTTAAAAGCCATTCTGTTTCTGGTATATTGCATTCCAGCAGCTAGCAAATTAGAACACAACCCAATTAAAAACAGGCAATGGACTGGAACTGACGTTTTTCCAAAGAGAATATACAAATGGTCAATAAACATATGAAAAGATGCTAAACCTCACTGGCCATCAGGAAAATGCAAATCAAAACCACAACAAGGGGCGGTGCAATGGTGGTGCAATGGTAGCTCAATGGCAGAACTCTCGCCTGCCATGCCAGAGACCAGGGTTTGATTCCCGGAGCCTGCCCATGCCAAAAACAATAATAATAATAAAATAAATAAATAAGTAAATAACAAGCGTTAGAGAGGACGCAGAAAAACTGGAACTGTAGTGCATTGTTGGTGGGAATGTAAAATGGTGCAAAAGCCATTTTACATTCTCACTGTGAAAAGCAGTATGTCCTTTCTTCAAAAAGTTAAATACAGAATTACCACAATATGGCAATTCTACTTCTAGGCATATTTTCAAGGAGAGTGAAAACAGGTTCTCAAACAGATACTTGCACACTAAATGTTCACAGCAGTATTATTCACAATAGGAAAAAGGTAGAAACAACACAAGTGTCCATCAATAAATGAATGGACAAACAAAATGTAGTATATACATAGAATGAAGTTTTTCAGCCATAAGAAAGAATTAATTTCTGACATATGCTGCACAATGGAAGAAACTCAAAAGCATTATGCTCAGTAAATAAGCAAGGCAAATAAGGCCAAATATTGTCTTATATCTATGGTGAACTGAATTCTGTGCCCTCGTATGGGCATGTTCTTGGTACTGGTCCACATTCTGGTCAGTGTGGATCCACTGTAAATAAAATCTCTTCAAGATGTTACTTCAATTAAGGTGTGTCCCCAGTGAATCACACTGGGCTTCAATCTGAATTTCTAGAGTCCTTTATAAACAGAGTGAAAGTCAGATGAAAAGAAAAGCCATGGGGAGCAGACAGAAGCTGGAAGAGAAAGGAAAAGATGCCATCATGTATACTGCCATGTGTCAGAAATGTCAAGGACACCAAGGATCGCCAGCAACCAGTCCCAGACACTGCAGTCTTCAGGGAGAAAGAATGCCTTGATGACCCCTTAATTTTGAACTTCTCCATGCCTCAAAACCTTGAGTCAATAAATTCCTGTTGTTAAACCAATCCATTGTATGGAATTTGCTTTTGCAGCTAAAAAACTAATACAATATCACTTACACGAAATATCTAGAAATAGAAATTCACAGAGATAAAAAGTAGATTAGAGGTTACAATGGGAAAGAGGTTGGGAGAAGGGGGAGTTTTCACTTGGTAGGTATAAAGTAAAAATAAAAAGTAATTTAGGGTGGTGCAATCGTGGCTCAGTGGCAGAATTCTCACCTGCCATGCCGGAGACCAGGGTTCGATTTCCAGTGCCTGCCCATGCAAAAAAAAATGTAATTTAAAAGAGATTTGCAGACTTTCTGGGAGGCTACTATCAATTACATCATGATTCTGCCATTGTTTAAAATCTGTGGGATCCCACATGCCTTTGTAAATGCTGCCTTCTCTACTCAGCAGGCGCTGGCCCCTTTCTGGGCCAACCTCTAAAACTCAATCAGGTTGTATCACCTAGGAAAGCTCCCTGAATTCCTGAATTTTCATCACAGTAAAATTATTATGGCTTCGGGATGGAGAAAGAATGAGCTGGAACAGAACGAGTTTTAAGCATTGAGAAGCAATAAAGAGTCTGCTCCAACACTTGGAAAAGAGATAATATCCTCCAGAAATAAGGTATTAGCAGTGGATAATATCTACCCAAACTAGAATACTAGTAGTGGTGATGGAGAGAGGCAGATAAATTTGACAATAATTTAGAAGGTTTTATAGAAGCAACACTTCTATGCTTTAGAAATAAAGTAAGGCCAGATGTGTTTGTGATGTAGGGATTAGAGAGCTAGACAGTAGGTAAAGAAGGCAGAGAGGGGATCCTAGAGGCTAACAGAGGAGATCAAAGAAAGGACAGGTGCACCAAACATTACCTAACTTTATATAAACTGGACCAATCTAATCTAGCCCTTCTACTCCTAGATGTCTAGGGAGTAATCATTTAAATTTTGTCAGATAAAAATCCATCCCTCCCCTGCTCTTTACCTCGCATTGCTTCTTAAACAGGTACTAACTGATAGACCCTATCTCTGAATTAGGACATGCTGTGTGTTACCAAATATAGCCATAATTTATGGACAGATAAGTAACATATTCTTATTTCCCAATCCAATTAAAGAGTGGTATTATATAAAGAAATGTGGTAGATAAGGAACATGTTCTGCAAGTTCATTTTAGATGCTCTTGTTTCCACAAGCACTCATAAACAAAGCCCTATTATTTTCAGACAGAACATGCTTCCCGTGAAGATTGCAAAAGGCTAAATCCAGCTGGTTATAGCCTATTAACTAAATTGTATGTTGAAGAAGAATATCCCACAATATGTGAAAATCTGATACTAATACATTATACTAGAAACATCATACTTAACTAGAAGGCAATGAAAAATTATTTGTTAATAGTATGCAAATTCACCAAGCACAAGTAATATATGTTTAAAGACTGAGGCATCCAACTCTAGTTGGAAAGTTCTGTGATGGCATGAACCACATCTATTTTAGTCATGCTTATATTCCCATGTTTACAAAGTGTTCAAAAATTAATATGTATGCAATAAATATCTGTTCAATAAATGCTGCCACTCTTTAGGCAAAATTATATACCTAATCCACTAACACAAAACTTCTGCTCACAATACTGCTGCATAAATGGACTGCTGTCAGGTGTCAGAGAAAATTATTCTACCTGAAACAGGATATAATTATGTAATTTGTAAATGTTCAAGTTTAATTCCATTTAAATCTCATTAAAAATGCAATCTCCCCAGCCCTAATCTAACTTCACACAGAAGACTTGCCCAGAGGATTGTCTATACTTTTACCTTTGCAGTGAAATGTACTTACTAATTGTATCCAGAGCTATCATTTTTATGTTGACATAATTCTAAATGTTATTGTAAAAGTTGTATCATATATCAGTTCTAACCCTTGAAGTAAATTTAAGAAATATATTCTTGTTCAAATTATTTTTTTAATTATATGGCACATTCTTTATTTGTAAACGTTAAATAAGCGTGATTAGAGCTTCACATGCTTAACTCACTTTCAGTTCCAATTTTTTGATCAAGCATGAACTCTTACAAATCACCATGTATTAACTGAAAAAGAAAAAAAAAACTCATTTAGCCCACTGCGAACATCTCTCTGGTCATTTGGCTCCCTATTTTTAAAACTAGGAAAAGGGTTCTCCCCTTGTGAGTGAGCACTTTCATTAATAATAGGGTATAGTGTTTGGTTTCGTGTGCCATATGGGACTTTGAAACACAAAGTCACTTCACCCGGAAGATTCCCTACTTCCCTTCCTCCTTTCTACTCCTCTTCCTCCAAAGAAAGAATTGTGAATGGTCATTTTGAAGAAAAATAATTATTTTACTTGAAAACCTAATGATTTCCCTCAATTGAATCAATATGAAATGGGGGAAAAAGAAGGCTGTTTATTGAAGAGAACCCTCATCAAGCTGACAATATATTACTAACAATGATCACTGCCTTCAAATATCACGCACAGATGATTCACTCTCCCAGATGGATTCTGCCTTATTTTTATTTCACCACTCCTGTTTCATATTTTTGAAGCAAACTAATTCTCGAACATGACATCTACAGTGCTGGTCACAATGTTAAACAAAATAAGTGATTATTTTGTTTACAAATTAGACATTAAGTACCAATGCAATTAAATATACACATTTCAACTAAATATTTGATTACTGCACACTACAGTGATTTATGCTAGAAGTGAACATCAATTTTAAATGTTATGTGTTTAGTGTGCATGAAGAAAGTCCTCTCTGTTTACTCAGCAAATATGAAAATCCATTAACAGGTTAGAGGTCATACCTGGGTTCTCTTGATGGCTAAGGAGATTAACTGCCAGTATTTCAGTTAGGTGATTGGAGGAGGTATATGAGGAAGTTAGAAGAGATACAAAAGCAGTGTTAACGCCACCCAACCAAATGACAATCCCCAGGTTAGCTAAAGCTAATCCGGAAGAACAAAGGTGGAGGACCAACAGTAACAGTTAACAAAATCAATTATAAAGCTACAGTAATTAGGGCAGTGTGGTCACAAAGGAGAGAAAAACAGACTAATAGAACAGAACAGACAGAACAGGGTCCAGAAACAGCTCATACATATGTGCCTACTTCATTTCATTACAAGGCTGATCCTGCAGTGCAAGAGGGAAAGATAATCTTTTTAATTAAATATCCATATGGAAAAAACCTATCACGAGCTTCACCTCACATCCCATACAAAAATCAATTCAAGATGGAGTACAGATCTAAATATGAAAGGTAAAACAATAAAGCTTTCATAGTAGAAAATACAGAACATCTTTGTGACCTTGGAATAGTAAAGATATTTTTTAACAGTACCCAAAAAGCACAACCATAAAGGAAAAAATGACCAACTGGATTATATTAAGGCCTTCTGTTCCTAAAAGATACTTAAAATAGTGAAAGGATATCTCCACTGAAAGGAACGCATATTCATGATACATATATCTGACAAAGAACAAATAATATCCAGAATATATAAAGGACTCCCACAAACAATAAAGAAAAAAGAAACAACCCAATAGAAAAACTGGCAAAAGACCTGAGCAAGCATATCACAAGATACACACCTACCTGAATGACTAAGATTAAAAACAATGGCAATACCAAATGCTGGTGAAAATGCACAGGAACTAAAACTCCAACACACTGCTAATAAAAATATAAATTGATAGGCAACTATGCAAAACTACTTGGCAGCATTAAAGCTGAGCATATATACATATACCCTATGATTCAGTAATTTCACTCCAGAGTATACAACCACCCAACGAAGTGTGTACATATGTTCATCAAAAGATATGTACTATTTTCTCCGCCGGCCCACCGCGCGGCGCCCGCGCCCCGCAGCAGCCGAGCCGCCCGACCTCCTTCCCCCCTCTCTTTCTCTGCCGGCCCGCCGCGCGGTGCCCGCGCCCCGCAGCAGCCGAGCCGCCCGACCTCCTTCCCCCCTCTCTTTCTCCGCCGGCCCGCTGCGCGGCGCCCGCGCCCCGCAGCAGCCGAGCCGCCCGACCTCCTTCCCCCCTCTCTTTCTCCGCCGGCCCGCCGCGCGGCGCCCGCGCCCCACAGCAGCCGAGCCGCCCGACCTCCTTCTCCCCCCTCCTCCCCCTCCTGCTCCGGCTGCTCTCCAACCACCACGGTGCCCTCTTCCCCCGCCTTCACCGTGCTCCTCCGCCACCAGCCTCGACAGCCTTGCCGCCCTCACCTTTCCTCCTCCAGAACAGCTACTGGGGGAGTGGAGATAATACACAGCAGCTCCCGGAGCCACGAGGGAGATCAAAGGGACAGCGTACCCCATCCTGGAACGGCTGACTATCTGGGAGAACCAGCTCCGGTGAGATCACCAAGGGGCACGGGCTTTCCTGGGTGGGACGGCAAGCGACCGGAGTCCCTCCCTTCCACCTTCCCGGGCCAGCTGGTAGAATTGGACAGGCGGTCCCCTTAGGCCGCGGCGGCTGGTGCCCCCACCACACGAGGCCCCACGGAACAACTGAGATAGTTGGGTCGGAAATCCCGAGACTGTGGAGAACAGTGACCGGGGGATCCCTTCCAAACACGTGACTCCCCCGTCGGCTGGGAACAGTGCACTCTCCCGGGCTGCGACAGCTGGCGCCCTTCCGCCACGCTTGGTGCCCCGGGCCGACTGGCTAATTTGGCCGGACGCTCTCCTGTGCTGCGACGGCCGGCGACCCTCCCCGCGTTTGGAACCCCGGGCCGGCTGGCATTCTTCCAAGACGCTTCGGCTGCCGAACCTCCCCTACGGCGAGAGTTTTCCAGAGCTGAGGGACCCACAGCAACTTTCGCTGGTGGAACCCACAGTCAGGCGTGTGCCACGAGCGTCACCTACTGGGCAGGATAGGAAGAACAGAACCCAGAGATTGCACAGAAAAATCTTTCAACCTGTGGGGTCGAACACCCAGGGAAATCTGACTAAATGCCCAGACGCCAGCAGAAGATAACGGATCACACTCAGAAAATTGAACACATGGCCCAGTCAAACGAAGAAACCAATAGTTCAAATGAGATACAGGAGCTGAAACAACTAATGCTGAATATACGAACAGAAATGGAAAACCTCTTCAAAAACGAAATCGATAAATTGAGGGAGGACATGAAGAAGACATGGGCTGAACATAAAGAAGAAATAGAAAAACTGAAAAAACAAATCACAGAACTTATGGAAGTGAAAGATAAAGTAGAAAAGATGGAAAAAACAATGGATACCTACAACGACAGATTTAAAGAAACAGAAGATAGAATTAGTGATTTGGAGGATGAAACATCTGAATTCCAAAAAGAAACAGAAACTATCCGGAAAAGAATGGAAAAATTTGAACAAGGTATCAGGGAACTCAAGGACAATGTGAACCGTACAAATATACGTGTAGTGGGTATCCCAGAAGGAGAAGAGAAGGGAAAAGGAGGAGAAAAACTAATGGAAGAAATTATCACTGAAAATTTCCCAACTCTTATGAAAGACCTAAAATTACAGATCCAAGAAGTGCAGCGCACCCCAAAGAGATTAGACACAAATAGGCGTTCCCCAAGACACTTACTAGTTAGAATGTCAGAGGTCAAAGAGAAAGAGAGGATCTTGAAGGCAGCGAGAGAAAAACAATCCGTCACATACAAGGGAAACCCAATAAGACAATGTGTAGATTTCTCAGCAGAAACCATGGAAGCTAGAAGACAGTGGGATGATATATTTAAGTTACTAAAAGAGAAAAACTGCCAGCCAAGACTCCTATATCCAGCAAAATTGTCCTTCAAAAATGAGGGAGAAATTAAAACATTCTCAGACAAAAAGTCACTAAGAGAATTTGTGACCAAGAGACCAGCTCTGCAAGAAATACTAAAGGAAGCACTAGAGTCAGATACAAAAAGACAGAAGAGAGAGACATGGAGAAAAGTGTAGAAAGAAGGAAAGTCAGATATGATATATATAATACAAAAGGCAAAATGGTAGAGGAAAATATTATCCAAACAGTAATAACTCTAAATGTCAATGGACTGAATTCCCCAATTAAAAGACATAGACTGGCAGAATGGATTAAAAAACAGGATCCTTCTATATGCTGTCTACAGGAAACACATCTTAGACCCAAAGATAAATATAGGTTGAAAGTGAAAGGTTGGGAAAAGATACTTCATGCAAACAGCAACCAGAAAAGAGCAGGAGTGGCTATACTAATATCTAACAAATTAGACTTCAAATGTAAAACAGTTAAAAGAGACAAAGAAGGACACTATATACTATTAAAAGGAACAATTAAGCAAGAAGACATAACAATCATAAATATTTACGCACCGAACCAGAATGCCCCAAAATACGTGAGGAATACACTGCAAACACTGAAGAGGGAAATAGACACATCTACCATAATAGTTGGAGACTTCAATTCACCACTCTCATCAATGGACAGAACATCTACACAGAGGATCAATAAAGAAATAGAGAATCTGAATATTACTATAAATGAACTTGACTTAACAGACATTTATAGGACATTACATCCCACAACAGCAGGATACACCTTTTTTTCAAGTGCTCATGGATCATTCTCAAAGATAGACCATATGCTGGGTCACAAAGCAAGTCTTAACAAATTTAAAAATATTGAAATCATACACAACACTTTCTCGGATCATAAAGGAATGAAGTTGGAAATCAATAATAGGCAGAGTGCCAGAAAATTCATAAATACATGGAGGCTCAACAACACACTCTTAAACAACAAGTGGGTCAAAGAAGAAATTGCAAGAGAAATTAGTAAATACCTAGAGGCAAATGAAAATGAAGACACGACATATCAAAACTTATGGGACGCAGCAAAGGCAGTGCTAAGAGGGAAATTTATTGCCCTAAATGCCTTTATCAGAAAAGAAGAAAAGGCAAAAATGAAGGAATTAACTGTCCACTTGGAAGAACTGGAGAAAGAACAGCAAACTAATCCCAAAGCAAGCAAAAGGAAAGAAATAACAAAGATTAGAGCAGAAATAAATGAAATTGAAAACATGAAAACAATAGAGAAAATCAATAAGACCAGAAGTTGGTTCTATCAGAAAATCAATAAGATTGATGGGCCCTTAGCAAGATTGACAAAAAGAAGAAGAGAGAGGATGCAAATAAATAAGATCAGAAATGAAAGAGGAGACATAACTACTGACCTCACAGAAATAAAGGAGGTAATAACAGGATACTATGAACAACTTTACGCTAATAAATACAACAATTTAGAAGAAATGGACAGGTTCCTGGAAAGACATGAACAACCAACTTTGACTCAAGAAGAAATAGACGACCTCAACAAACCAATCACAAGTAAAGAGATTGAATTAGTTATTCAAAAGCTCCCTAAAAAGAAAAGTCCAGGACCAGACGGCTTCACATGTGAATTCTACCAAACGTTCCAGAAAGAATTAGTACCTACTCTCCTCAAACTCTTCAACATAATCAAAGTGGAGGGAAAACTACCTAATTCATTCTATGAAGCCAACATCACCCTCATACCAAAACCAGGCAAAGATATTACAAAAAAAGAAAACTACAGACCAATCTCTCTAATGAATACAGATGCAAAAATCCTCAATAAAATTCTAGCAAATCGTATCCAACAACACATTAAAAGAATTATACATCATGACCAAGTAGGATTCATCCCAGGTATGCAAGGATGGTTCAACATAAGAAAATCAATTAATGTAATACACCATATCAACAAATCAAAGCAGAAAAATCACATGATCATCTCAATTGATGCAGAGAAGGCATTTGACAAGATTCAACATCCTTTCCTGCTGAAAACACTTCAAAAGATAGGAATACAAGGGAACTTCCTTAAAATGATAGAGGGAATATATGAAAAACCCACAGCTAATATCATCCTCAATGGGGAAAAATTGAAAACTTTCCCCCTAAGATCAGGAACAAGACAAGGATGTCCACTATCACCACTATTATTCAACATTGTGTTGGAAGTTCTAGCCAGAGCAATTAGGCAAGAAAAAGAAATACAAGGCATCAAAATTGGAAAGGAAGAAGTAAAACTATCACTGTTTGCAGACGATATGATACTATACATCGAAAACCCTGAAAAATCCACAACAAAATTACTAGAGCTAATAAATGAGTACAGCAAAGTAGCAGGCTACAAGATCAACATTCAAAAATCTGTAGCTTTTCTATACACTAGTAATGAACAAGCTGAGGCGGAAATCAAGAAACGAATCCCATTTACAATTGCAACTAAAAGAATAAAATACCTAGGAATAAATTTAACCAAAGAGACAAAAAAACCTATATAAAGAAAACTACAAAAAACTGTTAAAAGAAATCACAAAAGACCTAAATAGATGGAAGGGCATACCGTGTTCATGGATTGGAAGACTAAATATAGTTAAGATGTCAATCCTACCTAAATTGATTTACAGATTTAATGCAATACCAATCAAAATCCCAACAACTTATTTTTCAGAAATAGAAAAACCAATAAGCAAATTTATCTGGAAGGGCAGGGTACCCCGAATTGCTAAAAACATCTTGAGGAAAAAAAACGAAGCTGGAGGTCTCGCGCTGCCTGACTTTAAGGTATATTATGAAGCCACAGTGGTCAAAACAGCATGGTATTGGCATAAAGATAGATATATCGACCAATGGAATCGAATAGAGTGCTCAGATATAGACCCTCTCATCTATGGACATTTGATCTTTGATAAGGCAGTCAAGCCAACTCACCTGGGACAGAACAGTCTCTTCAATAAATGGTGCCTAGAGAACTGGATATCCATATGCAAAAGAATGAAAGAAGACTCATCTCTCACACCCTATACAAAAGTTAACTCAAAATGGATCAAAGATCTAAACATTAGGTCTAAGACCATAAAACAGTTAGAGGAAAATGTTGGGAGATATCTTATGGATCTTACAACTGGAGGTGGTTTTATGGACCTTAAACCTAAAGCAAGAACACTGAAGAAGGAAATAAATAAATGGGAGCTCCTCAAAATTAAACACTTTTGTGCATCAGAGAACTTCATCAAGAAAGTAGAAAGACAGCCTACACAATGGGAGACAATATTTGGAAACGACATATCAGATAAAGGTCTAGTATCCAGAATTTATAAAGAGATTATTCAACTCAACAACAAAAAGACAGCCAACCCAATTACAAAATGGGAAAAAGACTTAAACAGACACCTACCAGAAGAAGAAACACGGATGGCCAAGAGGCACATGAAGAGATGCTCAATGTCCCTGGCCATTAGAGAAATGCAAATCAAAACCACAATGAGATATCATCTCACATCCACCAGAATGGCCATTATTAACAAAACAGAAAATGACAAGTGCTGGAGAGGATGCGGAGAAAGAGGCACACTTATCCACTGTTGGTGGGAATGTCAAAGGGTGCAACCACTGTGGAAGGCAGTTTGGCGGTTCCTCAAAAAGCTGAATATAGAATTGCCATACGACCCAGCAATACCATTGCTAGGTATCTACTCAAAGGACTTAAGGGCAAAGACACAAACGGACATTTGCACACCAATGTTTATAGCAGCGTTATTTACAATTGCAAAGAGATGGAAACAGCCAAAATCTCCATCAACAGAAGAGTGGCTAAACAAACTGTGGTACATACATACGATGGAATATTATGCAGCGTTAAGACAAGATAAACTTATGAACCATGTAATAACATGGATGGACCTAGAGAATATTATGCTGAGTGAATCCAGCCAAAAACTAAAGGACAAATACTGTATGGTCCCACTGATGTGAATGGACATTCGAGAATAAACTTGAAATATGTCATTGGTAACAGAGTTCAGCAGGAGTTAGAAACATGGTAAGACAATGGGTAATTGAAGCTGAAGGGATACAGACTGTGCAACAGGACTAGATACAAAAACTCAAAAATGGACAGCACAATAATACCTAATTGTAAAGTAATCATGTTAAAATACTGAATGAAGCTGCATCTGAGCTATAGGGTTTTTTTTTGTTTTTGTTTGCTTGTTGGTTTGTTTGTTGTTGTTGTTTTTTACTATTACTACTACTTTTATTTCTTTTCTTTATATTAACATTTTATATCTTTTTCTGTTGTGTTGCTAGTTCCTCTAAACCGATGCAAATGTACTAAGAAACAATGATCATGCATCTATGTGATGATGTTAAGAATTACTGAGTGCATATGTAGAATGGTATGATTTCTAAATGTTGTGTTAATTTCTTTTTTTTTTTCTTTCCGTTAATAAAAAAATTAAAAAAAAAAAAAAAAAAAAAGATATGTACTAGACCATTCTTAGCAGCAGGATTCATAGTAGTCAAACCTGGAAACAACCCAATGCCCAATCAACAGAACAGACAGATTAATCCGGATAGTCACACAATGGAATATTAAACAAGCAATAATAATGAATGATCTACAATTATATATAACAGTATGGATAAATCTCACAGGCAATGTGAAGCAAAAGAAGCCAAACACAATGGGTACATCCAATATGATTCCATGTATATGAAGTACAAAAACAGACAAAGCTCATTTATAATGCTGGAAATCTAGATGGTGATAATCTACAGGGCAAAACGGGACCTTCTTTGTTTCGTGACCAGAAGCTGATTACACAGATATGTATAATTTTTGAAAAGTTTGAGAGCTGCACATTTATGATCTTTGCATATATATTACATATAAATAAGTTCTTAAAAAAAAAGGACATCTGCATGATTAACTTTGGTATAAAGGAAGATCAGGTCAGCAGTCAAATCCTGTCTTTGATTCTTTTTGATCTAGATAACTCTAATTATGCTATAACTACCTGGAAATTTTCATCATTCAGAGGGATTATGTGGCTAGATAAAGCCAGAGACCTAAAAGGAGAGAGAGGATGTTATACACTATTTCTGAATACTCCTTGGCTTTTCCTTCAAACCTATAACAATAACCAATAACCAGCTGATCATCAGGGTTAATCAAGTCAAAGATGAATAATTTCAAAAACCTCAGGGTCATCTAGATTTGAAATTAGATAAAATCCCTTGTTACAATAAAATCAGAAGATTCCAAAGCTCCAGAAAGTATGTCATAACTGATGTGAATTATTCTAACAGGGATAAAGTTTTCGATGCATATTACAAAAAATTCAAATTACAGTGGCTTCAACAAAACGGGGGTTTATTCTTCTCATGAAATGAACATGCAAAGAGAGACACTTGCTGATGATGGTCCAGAAGCTCAAGAATATAAGGTTTAAGATTTCTGTAAATCTCTTGGCCTTACCCCCCTCTGGTCTCTGAAATATGGCTTCTGGCTCCAGTCATCAGGACCAACTTCTAAGCAGGAGGAAAGAGAAAGAGGAAAAAGAAAAAAAAAAGGCGTTCACAGAAACCTCATCCAGAAATTTCTGCCTACATTTCACTGTCCAGGACTGTTACTTGGCTACCCTAGCTGGAAAAGAAACTAGGAGATACACAGCTTTTAAGCAAGGTCAATTTCTGCTTCTAATAAAACAAGTTCCATTAGAAAGGGAGGAGAAAATGGATATTCAACATGCATCTAGTAATCACTGCCACTGCTGATCTACACAAGGTGTGTCTACTAATACTGAATATATTTTTTTAATCTAGCAATTTAAATGGTACTATATATTCTGGGGTGCAACTCTGGCAACTTTATTTTTCTAAACTATTTTCCACATTATTTACTACAGGAGGGATATGTAAAAGTTTAAGCATTATAAGATCAAAGGCCAGGCACAGCTACCATCAGTTAGCAGTGGCAGATCAAGGTTCAGATGGTTTTCCTTTCGTATTTCAATTTTAATCTTTTAAAAGGAAAATTACAAAAAAGTTTAATAAAGTTTTGTAAAACAATCAGTTCTTAGATATATTAAGTTAATACTGAATTGTCAAATAATACAACTTAAATTCTAAAGGGAGTATTTATTTCCTGAAAAATTTTTTCAGAACTTCCTTTTCTGACCCAAAACATTATTCGACATTCATCCTAATTAACTTAGCTAGCTAGCACTTGTCACTTTATAAAATCAAGCAATAAGGCACTTTTCTGCTGAAACAGTTACAGAATATGAACTTTTCCCCTCATTACAATAGGTGTGAATAATGCTGCAGTTAGCCAGTTTCCGATAGTCTTCAGTCCTCTTTATCTTTTCCTTGAATATATTTTTGTAAAAAGGAGTGGACTATTCAAAAAAGTCTCTACTTCTGCTAAATAGTAACACATTTCATGGAAGATTTTTAAAAAGAGAATATTCAGTTCATTAAATGTTGTACGGCAATTTTAAACCCTCTTGTCAACCATAGTCTCTATTCTGTACTATGGTTTGCCTGTTTTCTCTTTAAAAACTATCAAGTAAAACCTAAACCAAGTTCAACACATCTCAATTCTTTTAATTAAAAGAAACCAAGTTAAAACTGAATAAAATATGTATCAATTAACCTCAAGTTGAGTTTAACCTTTTAAACCTACAAAACATTTAAAGATTTCTCTACCAGATAAAAATCGCCTGTGCCGGAGACCTGGGTTTGATTCCCAGTGCCTGCCCATGCAAAAAAAAAAAAAAAAAAAAATCATCTGATATCAGCCTGTACTTCCTAGTTCTGATTCTATTTCTTTTTTTCCTTAGATTGGGATCTGAAAGTCTGCTTATTTGCAACAATTACACTCTTTTTATCCCTCTCCAGCTACTAGCTCCCACTTTCTTTCATCCATCTTCCTCTGACAGCCAAACTTTCTCCTTCACAAATACAGATTCCTCCACTCTACATGGCTGCCTCCCCTAAGGAACTCAGATGATAAACACCAGAAGACCTACCTGTTTGGGCATTTAAGATAGCAGCCTAAAAAGGGTTCAAAGAAATTCTGCTAGTGCCAGTAAACTATTATATTTCCTAAAAATAGCTGATAAATCAAGACTCAAGGCTCACCTTCATGGTTGGTGTGAGTAGGACAGACAAAATTCTCCAGGTATCAGCCAATTAGGATTTTATGTTAAACTCATGATAAATCAGTATTTTCATATATATAAACACATTAGAACAGCTACTAAAAAGTCAATCACTATTTCTTATCATAACTACCATGCTACTGTTTCCCACCGTACTCCTTATTACTCACCAGGACAAAGTTGCTCATGAAGTCATAGATTCAATCTCAGTGACTTCAGTTAGGCAATATGATCAGATTTCTGCAACATATCATAGTCTATAAAACAAATTATGGTGCTGACCACTGATAGTAAAGAGCAATCTAAAAGAATATGAAGAGAAATACAAAATGTACTACTGATAGGAAGCACTTCACAGCATATGCACTATATTTAATGGTGAATCAGTGCATGAATTTCCAAACAAACAGCTTGCATTACTAATCACAGTTAAGAGAAAACCAACTTTTCTCCAAAATGCTAACAGTACTACTGATTCCTCAGCTATTTCCAAGGATAACAAATTTGAAATCTGAAGTCTTGTAATCTGGGCCCAGTTTTAACCCTGACTTGTACAACCAAGAAAAGTTACTGCATGTGTAAGAGAGATACTATAAGGATATTCTCCTATTGAGAGATGTTACTAGATTGTTATTCAAAACCTAAGGAGAGAAGGAAAAATAAAAACTGCAAGTACTATTTTTTCTATTACTCACAAGCAAAAAACATTTTTCCTGTAAATTTATTATCCATTCCTTAATACGACAAATACTTGTGGGTTTTGCTCTCTAAGTAATGTACCACATTTAAACAGTATAAAAGAAAACCAGGGTATTAAGTGTCACCCAGATACAGAAGGAGTTTTCAACTGTGGGAGCTGGAGAATAGTTTTTTTAAAAGATGTAAGAATTGCAGAGGAAGGAACCACAAGCATCTACCAGCCTCATCGGTGCATAAAAGAGCAGTAATTAATGTGGCCATTTTTCTAAGTAGAGACAATATTTTTAATGAGTATCACTTTGGGATATGAATACCTAATTACATTTTGCTGTAGAGATACAAGATTCTTCTGAGACCAACAGGAATTTCTTCCAATTAAGTTTTTGTTTTTGGTTTTTTAGGAGTTTTTTGTTTTGTTTTTCTGGAGTAGGGTCATTCAACAATTCTGTAGAAAACAAGGAGTAAGCAGATCCCAAGTCTACTGGCAGCTTTTCCAATTCTCAAACAATTCCTTGTTCAGATGCTCAGCCAAGGAAGTTCAGAGGTCACTGGCATCTTTGTGCTCAATTCCATTATAGTTACAAACAGACTTTTGTCCCCATTTCTTCAATGAAATGGGCTGCAACAACAGCACTGATTGAACTTGTATATTGAATGCATGAGCATTATTCAACTGAAGGGCCCTACTATTTCATTTACATTTCAACTATAAATTATTAAATCTCTTTTGTGAAATAAAATAATTTGTTTTCAAGAGCCCAAATGAATATTAATTCTAGTAAAAAAGAAGTATCACTGGAAGTAGCTGCCTTATGATTTCTTGAATTTACATACTTCTTATAATACTGTTTTGAAAAGGTTTTGTGAACTTTGTTTTTCCAGGTTTTCCTCAGCCTTGTCATCTTTCTCTATTTTAAATCATGTTCACATGATAAAGGAAAAAGTGAAGAAATCTACTATGTGCTTTTATACAGTTATATATCTAAAAGTTATTTCTTAAAATGGGTAATAAGGGGGTACAAGGGTAGTTCAGTGGTAGAATTCTTGCCTGCCATTCAGGAGACCAGGGTTCGATTCCTGGCCCATGTGCTTCCCAAAACAAACAAACAAAGAAACCAACAAAAACCAACCAACACACAAAAAAGTCAACAACTGGTGCTGCAATAACAGGATACTCACATGGAAAAAGAATGACATGTAACCCCGCCATACAGCATATAAAAAAAAAAGTGGTAATGAATACATCTTAAATAAGAAATTTCAAAGTTATGAAATTTATTCTAAAAACAAAGAGAGCCCTAAATAATCATCTCATTCTATAACTAATAGACATCTAATTTAGAATATAAGTAACGTTGCCTTTATTACATATGTTAATAACTCTTTAAGCATAAAAGTCAAACATTTATTGTTGAAGCTGCTCACTGAAAGCACTTTTTGTGAAAATATTTTCTACTTCTCTCATGCTCTAGTTGCAACCTACAAAATATGTTCTAGTTCAATAAAATATTATTACTGCTGAACAATAATAACAAATAATTAACTCCAAATTAAGCAACAGTTAACCCCAAAAAGGGTTACATAAGCATCTTTGAAATCAATTTTTTAGCAGAAGAGCTAAGAACTTTCCATGACCACAAATCAATAGAATCATGAAGCTAAAAGGACTTTGCCAGTACAAAGAAAAGAGACAGTTCCTTCCATACTGAAATTTTTTCAGAATTATTCTTAAGGCAAACATTTCTAGAAGACTGAAAATGCTACTTGAATTTACTGCTACCAACAGTGGGCTAAACGCCATATTCCTCAGAAAAAATGGATTCAATCTAATTTTTTTTGTAATAAATTACAATTAACATTGTAATAGTAGAAAAAGAGCTGAAAGCAGCAAAAAGAGAAACAAAGATCATACTACAAAGATCAAAGAAATACATAAATGTCGTTGAAACTGAGTCTAGGGTGGCCCTGAAAAGGGTTAAATAGACAAAAGGCATCTAAAGTAAAAAAGGAAAAGTTATTCCAGATTTTGTTGCACACATTCAGTAACTACGAACCATTTCTAAACCACTTACGGTGACTCATAGGCTTCATTTAACCAAGAATTCCTTTTTTTCTGCTTCTACTAAAATCCATAACTCTGGAACCCTAGGAATATCATAATATTCTTCATATCACTAATCTAGGTAAGAGTGATTTGAGGATCTTCTAAAACGTGAAGTGATTTCTTTCTGTCTCAGAATTTCCCTTCCTACCTGCCAAAACAGCTCCCAGTTACATGAATTCAGTTAGCTTATCTACATGCTAAAGGCTGGCACGTCCCCCCCACTTTGATTAGACATTAATGCTAAAAGAAACAAAGCCACTGAAAATCCATCAAAATTTTCCTGTTTCCACATACAATGCGCAACCTAGCCTAAGAAATTCACCAAAGAATTTTCAAGAAACACTCTTAAGCAAATAAATATATGAAAACTACTTCTTACCAAGAGCAAAAAGTTTATTAAGTAATTTGTTTTGTTATTTAAAGTAATTTAGAATGGTGCAATGAAAAACAGGTACTCAAATATATTAGATCCAGCCAGCAATCAATATTCTACTAGCAATGATATATAGAAATTTCTTTGTTGTTGTTGTTGCTAAAATTGAAACTCATTCAAATTTTATTATTTTTATAATCAAATGTAAAGATGTTTATGTTTAGCCATAATGATATTACCATATGATAAATAAAGATGGAGATTTAAATAAACAGGAAAAATAATGTCTGCCCTTCATACACAAACTAAGGGGAAATATGGAAATCTGCCAACATGTTCACAAACAATATGTACCTATGAAAAAATAGACCATGTAAGACTCAACTACCATAAAACGCAAAGATAACTCTCAAGGTTTTAATTTTTTCAACTTCTGTTCTAGTTTGCTAGCTGCCGGAATGCAATATAGCAGAAACAGAATGACTTTTAAAAAGGGAATTTAATAAGTTGCTAGTTTACAGTTCTAAGGCTGAGAAAATGTCCCAATTACAACAAGTCTATAGAAATTTCCAATCAAAGGCATCCAGGGAAAGAGACCTTGGTTCAACAAAGCCAATGAAGTTCAGGGTTTCCCTCTCAAGTGAGAAGGCACATGGCAAACACAGTCACAGTCTCGCTCTCATCTGGAAAGACAAATGGTGAACACAGTCAGGGTTCCTCTCTCATCTGGAAGGGCACGTGGCAGACACGGCATCATCAGCTAGCTTCTTTTCCTGGCTTCCGGTCTCATGAAGCTCCCCGGGAGGCATTTTCCTTCTTCATCTCCAAAGGTCGCTGGTTCATGGGTTCTCTGCTTCTTGGTGCTGCAGCATTCTCTGCTCTCTCTGAATCTCCTTATTTCTCCAAAATGTTTCCTCTTTTATAGGACTCCAGAAACTTATCAAGACCCACCCAAATGGGTAGAGACATGTCATCACCTAATCCAGCTTAACAAACACTCGTGACTAAATCACATCATCCAGGGAGATGATCTGATTACAGTTTCAAACATACAGTATTGAATATGGATTATTCTATCTTTATGAAACGAGATTTTGATTAAAACATGGCTTTTCTAGGGGACATACATCCTTTCAAACCAGCACAACTTCTAATAAAGTTTGTATTATATTAAGTTACTCTACCTCTCTTACGTCCTCTTAATTCCTAAAAATGGCATCGAGAAGACCCGAACTTTTTATCCCCTGCAGAACCACTTAAAACAGGCAGTTAGTAAATACTCACTAACTGAAATTTTAGTTTAACCCATCTTGCAAATAAAGAGCTATAAAATTGGCTAAAGCTGTTATTTTAAAACCATTTTAAAAAACACTTAGACCCATCAAAACTCACATAACAATCTTTTGTAGAAATGGAAAAACTGATCTTCAAACTCATGAAGAATTGCAAGGGGGGATCAAAAAGCTACAACAATCTTGAAAAAGAAGGGCAAGTTTTAGCCTTACACTTCCTACTTTCAAAACTCAATGTTTCAAAATAGCACGGAACTGGTATAAAGATAGACATAGAGACCAATGGAATAGAACTGAGAGTTGAGAAATAAAGCTCCATATTTATGGTCAACTTATTTTCAACAAGTGTGTCCAGTACATTAAATGGGAAAATAAAAGTCTTTTAAACAAATAGTGCTAGGAAAATTGGATTTCCACATGCAAAAGAATGAATTTGGACCCCCTATCTCACACCGTATACAAAAGTTAAAAACTAATCAAAGACGTAAAATAAAAGCTAAAACCAGAAAACTCTTGGAAGATAATGAGCAAAGCTCCATGACCTTGGATTTGGCAGTGAATTCTTAGATATGACAACAAAAGCACAAGCAACAGAAGAAAAAAAAAAGATAAACTGGACTCCATCAAAATAAAAATTAGAGTGGGCCATGGTGGCTCAGCAAGCAAGAATGCTTGCCTGCCCATGCCAGAGGACCCGGGTTCGATTCCCGGTGCCTGCCCATGTAAAAAAAAAAAAATTTTTTTTAATTTTAAAAAAATAAATAAATAAAAATAAAAATTAGTATTATGAAGACAATAAGGCAACCTACAGGATGAGAGAAAACATTATAAACTATATATGGGTATTGATTTAATATCCAAAATAAATAAAGCACTCCTACAACTCAATAAAAAGACAAAAAACACAATTTAAAAACTGACAAAGGACTTAAAAAGACATTTTTCCAAGGAACAGGTAGAAATGGCCAATAAGCACACAAAGAGATATTCAGGATCATTAACCATTAGGGAAATGCAAATCAAAACCACAATGAGGTACTACTAAATACCCACTAAAATGGCTATTTTCTTAAAAATTCTGAAAATAGTATGTATTAGGGAGCATGTAGAGGAATTGGAACTCTAGTGCATTGTTGGTACAAGGTAAAATGATACAGTCATTTTCCAAACTGTGGAAAAGTTTGGTGGTTCCTTCCTCAGAAAGTTAAACATAGAATTACCACATGATTCAGTAATTCCATTGTTAGGTACATATCCTCAAAACTGAAAGCTGGGACTCAAACAGGTATGTGTACAACAATATTCATAAAAGCATTATTCACAAAAGCCAAAGATGGAAACTGCCCAAGTATTCATCAACAGATAAATGGATTTTTTAATGTGATATATATATACACAATAGAATATTTAGCCATGAAAAAAGAACTGAAGTTCTGATCCATGCTACAACATGGATGAACTCTGAAAACATCATGACAGTAAAATAAGTCAGACACAAAACGACAAACATTGTATGATTTCACTTATATGAAATTTCTAATATAGGGAAGTTCACAGAGACCAAAAGGAAATTAGAGGTTACCAGAGGATGAAGTTCAGGGAGAATGGGGAGTTATTACTTACTGAGTACAATGTTTCTGTTTATAGTGATGAAAAAGTTTTGGTAATGCATGGTGGTGATGGCAGCACAACAAAGTGAACGTAACTAAGGACCCTGAATTATATATCTGAATGCAGTTAAAAGGGGAAATTTTAGGTTGTGTATGTCATTAGAATAAAATTAAAAAAAAAAAAAAAGGACTATATAACACAGTAAACTCTAATATAGACTACAAACTATAGTTAATAATATGATATAATAATATTGTTTCATCAATTCTAACAAAGGAACTTCACTAATGCAAAGTACTAATAATAGGGAAAACTGCAGGTGGGGGGGCGGTATATGGGAACTATTTTCTGCACTATTTTTCTGTAAACCTACATCTTTAATTTAAAAAATTAAATTAAAAAGCACATTAAACAACTACAATTTTTAAAAAAGCAAGCATTAGAACATAAAAAAACTAACCTTTACCACTTGAAAGCCTTTAGCATTAAATTTCAGATTTTCTAGCTGCAGCACAGAATGAATAGATAGCATCATTCTCTTTACTCTCAGTGACAAACTATTTCTAAGAAGGGAGGCAGTCAAATTAAGAATATAAACTGTGGAGACATAAATAGTTCAGCATATCCCAAATATGCTAATACCGATCACTACTATATCATCCCATACATTCTAATACCTATCACCACTACAGAGAAACTTAGCACACCTCCTACAAAACACATACACACAGAGAACAAAATTTGACTACTCAAAACCCTTAGAACAGGATTTCTCGACTTCAACATTTCTGACAATTTAGACCAGATAATCCTCTGGGCCGGGGTTGGGAAGTGGAGGTGGCAGAGATAAGAGATAGAGGCTATCCAGTGTATATGAGTAATATTAGAGGTTTACTTCTTCCAAATGCAAGGGTATAAACTCAGGAAACACCTCTTTATCAGCCCATGTTAAACATTTTAAAATCATCTTATTTATTAAGTAGTACTGAAGAAAGCACAGCCCTAGGTCTTCAAAGAGACCTAGATTTGCACTCTGAATCCACCCATCACTTATTAGTCAGGTAAACTGGAACAAGTGATCACACTTTTCTGAGGGCCAGTTCTCTTCTACAGTGATACTGCTAACAGGCTGTCATGAAATTTAAATGAAATGATATTTGTAAAGAGTAGTACAAAGTGGGTCTTAAAGAAAAATGGAAGAGAACTTATATTTAAGTTCCAGAACTTTTTTAATATGACTTGTTTGGATAGAAATATTTCTAAAATGTACCACATAGTTTCTGCTTCTATGTAATCTAACCTTCTATAAATGACTGGGAGCCAACATCTCAGACCAACATCACTGTGATAACTAATATGGCACTAATATAGGACAAAGGTTTATCAAAATGGTAACACACACAATCAAGTCTCAAGGGGCTGGATAAAGTGGTTGAAAATCATAAAAATGAAAATATTTAAACATAAAGTTCCGTATTTAGGCTAAAAAATCACAATAAAGGATAACAACATACGTTGAGACAGAAAAGCTCTAAAAAATGTAATTGCCTGCAAGCCCTAAATGGACCACAGGTGATAGGCTGTCCAAAAATAGTACTACTATATTCAGCTACATTAAAGAAAGCACTACATCCAAAACAAGAAACACAATTTAGGTTAGAAGCAAGAATATAACAAAAAAGGAGTCAGAAGAAAAGAGTTCTAGTTTCAACTGTCCTACTTAAGTGAGAATATGTAGCTAGGTGAGCCACTTAGCCTGGATCTATTTTCCTCATTAATAAGAAGGGCACACAACCTACTTTAACACCTCACACACTGTCAGGTGGACCAAACGATAATGTTTTTTAAAAATGCTCTTCAGGAAGCATGTAAAACTCACGATACCATTAGACCCACTCCATTGTCCAAGCACAGATATACTGATAGCCATATTTCAGTCTCAGGCAGTGCTTCCAAGTCCTTTTCACCTTATGGCACTGCAAGAGGAACATTGGGTTAAACAGGTCTTGGTGATGTTAGCCAGAAATGACTGACCCAGAGGCTCTTGCCACCTTGTCACTAACAGTCCTCTCTAGCGCATCAGTATCTTTAAACCTCATGACATGCATTCAGACCACTGTCTGGCATACTTAAGAAACTAAAGAAAATACCATGTCTAATTAGGGGCACTATCAGAGGTGGGAGTTAGATTTTCCACAATCACTGATTCTCCAAACTGAGCTAAGTCTAAAATGTGATTAAGACAGTCGCTGCTTGGACCTAAGCAATAGGGACTGCTGACCTGGGCCCCAAGTTTTAGAGGGCCATGCTCTAGCCTTTCTCTGGCCACATCTCTATCCATGGCACCAGCTGTTCTAGGGCCTAAAGGATGTCTCCCCTGCAGCCTATAAGCTTCAACCTCCATCTAGACAGGAACCCAGAATGTCTTGCCTGTTTCCAGGGTCAGCTCAAGCCTCTTTCTTGGGTCAATCCTCCCAAGGGTAGATGACCCCATCATCAGGATATCTACCCCCAAGCCCAAGGGATGGTCAACAACTGCTATTTAAAAGGTGTGGGAGGGTGTCTGGGCTGGAATATTCACATATGTGTATGTGCAAATTTCCTTGTGCAAGAAGCCTGGAGTGAGAAAAGAAGGGTATCTGAGGTTGAAGGCTAACTCTCTCCATTTCACCATGTTCTGCAGCAAAACTCAGAGGAGTCTGAGAATTCTCTATTTGACTCTGACCTATGTCACCACGAACTTTTATTTGCTAAGGTAGGCAATGGAACATTATTTTTAAAAGAGTTGACTTGATTTATAGCTTTTATATGTTTATTGATATTGCATATGAACCTCCATTCATATTCTTGCTCAAGTCCCAAAAATGTTAGGAATGGTTTTGGAAGAGGATCTAAAAATCCTGTCTTACAAGGAATAGTTGAAGAAAATGAGTACATTTAGCCTGGGAAGGAGAAAAGATTGGTGGGAAGATAAGAGTCAACCATTTTTCACACGATGGCCAAAGAGTCATCGTGTGAAAAATAAAGCAGATCTGTCTGGTGTTAGACGTGCAAGGAACTACATTCCAATTTAATGTAATGAGGGACTTTTTTATAGGAATGCTTTTTTAAAAAAGTTGGGCTATCTTGTGAATAACTGAATTTTCTGACATTGAAAATACTCAAGCAGAAGGTAGATGATCAACTCCTAAAAAGGATAATGTAGTAGAAATTCTGATTTTGGGGTAAGGTAAGACCACATATTCCCTAGAGCCTATATAACTGTAACATTCAATATATGAAAAGGAAACTCTATATGTCAAGCTAAGTGGAATGAGACACAAGGCAAAACAGAAGTTAATCCCAAAGTAACCCTACAACTTGGATAAAATATCTCAACTTACTCTTTTGTCACTGCCTCCACACAAAAATGGGAGTGAAAACCTCCATTCTCCAAAATTAATTACTAAATCAAAAGATTAAGCAACTTTGTCCCAAGGGATATTTTTTCACCATTCAAAAAATCATAACCTTTCCTACTGTTTCCAGCTGGATTATTCAACTTGTCAATATCCTCGAAAATATTGTCTTCCATCTCTACAATGATCTCAGGATCTCTCTGTCACTCACCAAATATTTATTAAGCATAAGGCCTGGGATACAGCCTAGACAAACAGCACTCCTGTCCCTCCAGTATCTTATGGTTAGAGGAGAGAGGACTTATAAGTTAGACACATAAGCAAATCAATAATAAATTTCTAATATGAAGACGATAAAATGGGGTCATGTGGAAGAGAGATTAGGCAGCTGCATTTAAACAGGTATCATAAAAGGCCTCTCTGGGGAGAAAGGAGAAGGCAACCATGCTAGATCTGAAGGAAGCTCATCCTAAGCAAAAGGAACAGAAGTGCAAATCCCTGAGAAAGGATGTACTTAGCTTGTTCAAGGCATTAAAAAGGTCAAAACGACTCTGTAGCCCAATGCACAAAGGAAAGAATGAGGTTGGAGAGAGGCCAGGAGCCAGATCACACAGGCCTTTCAACCTCAGCATAAAAGACATTTTGGGACCAGATACTTTTGGGGGGCAGGAGGGGGCAGGGTTGTGCACTGTAGAAGCTTAGCAGCATCCCTGGTCTCTACCCTCAAGATGCCAGTAGCACACTGGTCCCCACCCCACCCCCAGTTGGGACAACAAAAAGTATCTCCAGACATTGCCTGATCCCCTAATGGCAAAATATCCCCTAGCTGAAAGCCACTGATACAGGACTTTATTAGTGACCACAATGACATTTTTCTCTTTCCATGATGAAGTATCGAGTTTTAGTTTGAATGTTAAGTGTATTGGAAAGCCAATGAACAGAAGTGATATGATCTGATTAACATTCAAGGTTACGTTTAGCTCCTGTGTGGAAAGGGTAGGAAAAAAGGTAAAGACAAGAGTGGAGGTAAGGAAGTCTACTGGCCATTTTCCAGGGGACAAAGGCTACTAGCTTAGCCTAAATTTATAAAAGTGAAAAAAAAGGAGAAGGTGGAACTTGTAAGACTTATTGTGAGATGAGGGAGGGGTAAAAATCAAGGATGATTCTCAGGGTTTGGGCCTGCATAACTGGGTAGATGGTGGCGCCACTTATGGAGACAGGGAAAACCTGGAGGAGGTAAGAGACGATCAAATGAAAGAAGTAATTCAAAGTTCTGCTTTGTTCATGTTAAGTTTCAGGTGTCTATTAGACAGCCAAGTACAGACATGGAGATAGATGAGTCTAGAGCTCAGGGGTGGGGAGAATCAATACTAGAGATAGGAATTTGAGCATCCTCAGCCTATAAAATGGCATCTGAAAAGATGAGATAACCTGAGAGGAACCCAGGGACACTCCAAAATTTAGAGGAAGTACAGGGTTTGAGATAAACTGACAAAAGGACATAAAGAATAGGTGGCTAGGAGGTCAGAGGCAGTAGTTAAACAAAGCAAAATCCTAATGAGAGTTCAGTAAGATGAAGACACTGAACTGACCACTGGCTTTAGGAAGATCCAGGCCATTACTGCCTTAAATAAAAACAATTTCAGTGGGATGGAGGAACAAGCTATCAAATGGACCAAACCAAAAAGAGAGTAAGTGGTGAGGAAGTAGAGAGAACAAACAAAAATAACTCTTTTGAAAAATTTTGTTGTGAAAGGAACTAAGAAATTGGACAGTAAAGAGAGCAAGGCAGAGGAGAGGATGGTTTAGAGAAGTGATTTATTATGTTATGGTCATAGTTGCTCAAACAGGATAGAATTTTATTCCTCTCTCACTTAATCATCCAGAAATAAATGAGCAGCCCCAGGATAATAACTAGTTCTGTTCCACAAGACCATGCAGGGATCCATCTTACTACTCTATCTCCCTCCAAGGTGTTGCCCTCATCTACAAAGCTGAACAAGGGGCACTGTGTTAACATTCTACATTCACATTTGCAGAAAGGGAAAAGAGGAAGAAGAGAGCAACTAGCTTCCTTTCTAAGACCATGACTTAGAAAACATACACACTTGTACTCAAATCCATTCAGTGAGAATTTAGTCACGTGACCACACCCACCTGTAAGACAGAGGCTAGGAATTGTGGTCTCTAACTGGGCAGCCAAGTGCCTGCATAAAATCTCAGGGTCTTACTGCCCTCAAGAATCAGGAGAAAAGTCAGGAGAAAGGAAGAGAAAGCAAAGTTGCCACCACCTCCAACAGCACCAGCCATGTCAGAGCTCAGAGGAGACCACAGGAGGAGTTCTCCTCCTTCCTGCCACTGACTGCCAACCTCCTTTGGCCCTTCTTCCAACAATCTTAAAACTTGGTGGATTACTATGAAGTGCTAGGCAGGCAGAAACATGCCTCTCCCAAGGATGTTAAAAAGGCACATTGTAAATTGGCACTGAAGTGTCACCCTGACAAAAGTCCTGAGAATAAAGAAACAGAGAGAAAACAAAAGCAAGTAGTTGAGGCATATGAGGTGTTATCAGAAGCTTAAAAATGGGACATCTGTGATAAACATGGCAAGGAAGGATTAAGTGGTAGAGGTAGAAGTCATTTCAACAGTCCATTTGAGTTTGGCTTTACATTACATAATCCAAATGATGCCTTCAGGGAATTTTTTGGTGGAAGGGTCCCACTTGCATCTGACTTCTTCAAACACCCATTTAAGGAGTTTTGTGGGAATCAAAGAGGCCTCATGGAAGCAGAAGCAGAGGCCCAGTATCTTTTTTTCTCTTCTTTCAGTGGGTTTCCACCCTTGGGAGGTAGATTTTCTTCTTTTAATACAGGGATTTACTTCATTTAGTTCACTAGGGTACATGGGCCTTAATTCCTTTTCTTCCATGTCGTTTGTTGGTAGTGGATGGACAACTTCAACTCCATATCAACTCCCACTGAAAGAGTTAATAGCAGAAAAATCACTACAAAGAGAACTGCTGAGAATAAAAGTCGAGAAAGAGCAGAAGTTGAAGAAGATGACCAGTTAAAAGTCCTTAACAATAAACGGTAAGAGCAGCTCCTACGCTTAGATAACAGGTAATTCAACACATGCATTTAATAAATGCTAAACTATAACAAGCAACTTTAGAGGATTAACAAGAACATTTCTTGGAAGATTTCAAAAGAACTCTACCTTTAGTAAAACTGTACCTAATCTAAAGTATTCATAAACAGCTCATTGCAGCACCCATTTGTCATAGACTTTTGAGTTTATTGTTGGGACCATGTAAATAGGACCTTTTTTTGGTCTTTTAAAACTATTGTACATTTTTTATGTACTGTGCTTTTTATTAAACTTAATCCAAGGTGAACTCTGACTCTTTAGTAGGACAAAACTGTACACTAAGCCCAGCATGGAACTTGTTTTTTTCCATTTTCTGTGAAATGTGAGCCAACTAGTTTCAGACTGCTGTGAAGTTAACATTGCCAGGATGAATCTTCTTCAAAATAATTATTATTTTTTTTCAGTATTTAGCAGTCAAAGACATTAATACATTAATGGTGATATACTCTGGTTTAAAATAAATTAAGGACGTTTTCTAGTTGTGCATGAAAATCGCAATTTAGTAAATTTTGACAATTCTTTAAATTGTAATATTAAGCTTAGGTTTATAAAAAGTAAAGCTATGAGAAGAAAGGTAAACTGCGGTTGTACTGGAATACTGCACAGCTACAGAAAGGCACAAAGTCGTGAGGCATACAATGAAGTGAATGAACCTTGGGGGCATTATATTGTACAAAATAAAACAAAAGCAAAAGAACAAATATTGTACGGTTTCTTTTGGAAAATACTTATAAGAAAATTGAGACCTAGATTGTAAGCTCTTAAAGCAGTCACATTCAGTCAGTTGTAAATGTCTTTCTAGATTAAGATGTATGCTATATGTGTATAACCTGTAATTCCCTGGAACTGTGGGTACCTGGATGACACCTAAGACTCAAAGTTGGAGTGCTGAAGCTCCATTTTTTGGAGCTACATTTAACAACTATTAAAGAAACCGAAAAAGAAACCAGGTTTCAATTATAGATAAGAATGAAGCAGATCTGGTTAGGACTAAGGTAAATCAGAATACAGGTCAAAGGATGATATTGTCTGTATTACAGAGCTTCACCTACTGTATGAGATCAAAGCTAGAGAGGTTTATTTTGTTCAAAACCTAAATTTTCTATAATACATAATCTAAATCAACCCATATGGATAGCTCATTTAAACAACCCAAATACATGAGCCCAGAATGGGAACAAGGGCTTGTAATTCTGAATAGCTTAACATAATACCTGAATATACCCCAGGACATACTGGGATTAAACCATGATTAAAAAGTACTGGCAAAGTTCTTGTGAAGCATATTTCTTTAGCAGAGAAGGTTCGCCTACCTCTAACTATGCCTGAAAGTTGCTTCCAGAGGACCTCTTTTGTTGCTCAGATTTGGTCTCTCTTTCTCTAAGTCCAACTCTGCAAGTAAAATCATTGCACTTCCCCTTCGTGGGACATGACATCCAGGGAATGTGGGATGGGCCTGGCCTTGGCACTGTGCGATCAACAATGCCATTTTGACCAGAAGAGGGAAAAGAAGTGTAACAAATAAGGTATCAGTGGCTGAGAGAGTTCAAATAGAGTCAAAAGGCTACTGTGGAGGTCACTCTTACTCAAGCTTCAGTTAGACATTGCCACCTATCAGAGCTTGCCAAACCCCAACCAAAACCACTCCTGCCAATCCTAAAGAACACCTAGAGCATTACATAATATTCTACAAAGGGTCCATGCACTAGGGTAACTTTCCAGAAACCTACAGCATCCATAAGGGTCCCTGGACCAGGTAAGTCCTGAAATACAGAAGGGTCAACCTCTACAGAACATCGTTAGCTCCATCCCTCAATCCCATATTACTGACAGCCTCCTTCAACATGAAAAAGTTAGAATGTGCATAGCCGAAATATCCAGGAGAGAGACCAAAGATGATGGTGGAGTTATACAGAAGAGGTAGGGTTTAACAAATGAGTATGACTGCCAAATCATTATACTGATATTTCTTTTAGTCTCCAGTATCTTAGAGCAGCTAGAAGTAAAAACCTAAAATTGTGGAATTGTAACCCATACCAAACTCTGAAATTTGTCCTACAACTAATTGTTGTGAGGTGCTCTGAAATTTATTGCTTTCTTGTATATATGTTATTTTTCACAAAAAAGAAAAAAAGTCAATTGTGATGATAAATACACAGCTGTATGATGATACTGTGAACCACTGACTGTACGCTTTGGATAATTATATGGTATGTGAATATATAATATAACAATAAAAAATTCAAAAAAAGTAATACATAAAAGGAAAAAAAAAGTATTGGCAAAGTCCTTTGAGGAACTGGAGAAAAAATACAGAACTATTAAACGTTACCACATGGGAAACCCCAATACTCTCTCAAACATTAGGGACTCCCAAGTTAATAGGCCAAGCCCTTGATCTTGAGGCATGTCTTACAAAACTTATTTCTGTAGCAAAGAAGCTAAACCTACCTATAATTATGCCTCAGAGTTACTTCTAGTAAACCTCTTTTGTTGCTCAGGTGTGGCCTCTCTCTCTAAGCCCAACTTTGCAAAGAAAATCATTTCCTCCCCCACTACATAGGATGTGACATTCAGGGTTGCAAGTCTCCCTGACAATGTGGGACATGACTCCCAGGTATGAGGCAGGCTCTGGCACCGTGGAATTGACGAGGCCTTTCTGACCAAAGGGGGGAAAAGAAATGTTACAAAATACAGTTTATCAGTTGCTAAAAGAATTCAAATAGAGTTGAGAGGTATTCTGAAGGCTACTCCTAGGCAAGCTTCAGCTAGATATTTGCCATGGTCTGCCAAACCCCAACTAACATCATTTCTCTTAACCCTAAAGAACAACTAGGGCTCTATCTGCGATTCTACAAAAGTTTTACGCACTAAGTTTACTTTCCAGAAATCTATAACCTCCAGATGGTTCCTAGGCCAGATAAATCCTGACACCCAGAGAGGCCAGCCTCTCCAGGAGCATCAGTTAGTTCAATCCCCCATCCTATATCGTCAACACCCCCTTTCAACATGAAAAAGCTAGAATTGGCACAGCCCAAATATCCCTAAAGACTGGGAGAAGCATCAAAGGAGAAGGAGGAGTTACAACAGAAGTTTGGATTTAACAAATGAGTATGACTGCTAAATCATTATACTGATATTTCTTTTTACTCTCAAGTGTCCTGGAGCAACTACAAGGAAAAACCTGATATGGAACTGTAACCCATACCACACTCTGAAATCTGTTCTATAACTACTTGTTAAAATACACTTTGAAATGTATTGCTTTCGTATAAAAGCTATATTTCACAATATAAACGTTAAAAAATGAAACTCTCCCCTCCTCCCCCAAAACAAGTAAACCTCATAAATTGGGTATTTGTCATTTGCAGAAAAAAAAAGAAGAAGAAGAAAGAAAATGAATGCTAATGTGTTTGGTACATTCTTTCAAGAAAAAAAGAATCAAGGAAGATATGAAGAATGGCTTTTAGTGAGCAATTAATCAATCTTCACTACTACAAGTAATACTAAGGCCTCTTTGCATATTAAAAGAAATGACCCAGTAAAAAGAGAATGATAATTCAGGAAAGAAAATTCTATCGGGATTGAAGGCCTTGAGAAGACAAGAAAGAATGAGATCCAGGACACAAATTTATTACCTCAGAAGCAGGGACACATACTACTGTTTCTTGTCACTTCTCACATACATGACTTTTAAGAAGAAAGGCTGCCCCTTGAATTGCATTTCCAGGAAATTAAAGCAACCCTTTCTTTTCATCTAGCAAACCAAGCAACTTCACAGAATTGAGTGTAAAAATATGACCAAGACTGAACCATTCTCACTTGGGTTGTTTGATGGCAGGTTGATTCAGATCTACTGCTGTCAAAGAGAAAGCAACCAAATTTTAGAGCGGGACGGAGACTACAAAGCTAATTTTACAGATGTTTAAGGTCACAAGGCCACAATTATACTAATTGCCTAGTTCTTTATAATAATCTTTTCCACAATATACTTTGTCTTCCCAATGAAATGAAACAACTTCTTCAGGGCAGACTCACTGCCTCCACTGCATTCAGCATGGTACTAGCTACACTGAATGCATTCAGTGGATACTTTTCAGTTGGCTGAAAGAGATTTGGTTTTCCTCATCCTACTGGGGCCTAGGCTGCCCAGGAATCTGGAGAAAGACCACACCATATAAAGCAATTAGGAAGGTTGGTCAAGCTCTCCTCCAGAAGAAGGTCAGTAAAAACCAGGAAGTGCAAAATGCTGGTTCCCGCTCTTAAAAAGTCAGAAAATCAGAGAATTCTGGAGCAAAAGGGGTCTTACAGACCATCTAGCCTAATCCCTCATTTACCCTCAAGACTTCAAAGTTGAAAAACATTACTAACATTCTACATGCACTATGAGAAAAATGAGGTTCAGAGAAATGAATTACCTGGCAAAAGTCAGACTGTTTACAGCAGAGACAAGCCAAGAGCCAAGATCCTCTAACTCCATATCCAAATCTCCCTTCCTTATTAAAGGCTACTTCATATTTTCCTCTGTGTTTAATATACTGGATAATCACTGAATTTCATATAATATATTCTTCAAAATTGTTAAAAATGCTACTTATCTAAAAAATCCTTCAATCATTTATCTCTCCAATGAAAGAGGAATACAGCCTCCTATACAAATTAGTTGTATATTATAATCCATGGCATAAAATAAGTAAGTAAATGGATATATGCCATAAGCCAAATAGAATGTTTCTAAAACCGGTATTTCACTTCTATTCTGAATATTGGCTCATGTCTTTCTCATGAGAAATTAAACCAAACAGCCCATTTCTCACATCCTATTCTAAAGTAATCTCTTAAAATAGCAGGAATTTTCCTCTTGCCAGGTATACTGTGAAACTATAAATTCTATAACTATTTTATCAAATCCTTTCATTTTACTGCCTTGGGGAATACTCCCTCTCAATCTTCATGCATCCAGATAGGGAATCTCTTGGTATTTTGTTTTGTTTTGTTTTTAACTGCAAAAGAAAATACTCTCTCCAATCAAAACAGAGTGGTAGGGGCATAAAGATAGACATAAAGACCAATAGAATAGAATTAAGAAGTCATAAATAAATGCAAGTGATTTTTGACAAGGGTACCAAACACATTAATTGAGGGAAGAACAGTATCTTATAATGGTGTTGGGAAAACTGGATATCCACTTGCAACGGAATGAAGGTGGACCCCTACCTCTCACCATAAACAAAATCTGACTCTAAAGGGATCAAGGGCCTAATATAAGTGCTAAAACCATAAAACCCCTAGAGCAAACATAGGGGAGATGCTTTATAACCTTGGATTTGCTAGTGATTTCTTAGAATTCATTAATAAATCAAGCACAAGCAACAAAAGGAATAAAATAAACTGGACTTCAGCAAATTTTAAACTTTTATATATGTTCTAGTTTGCTAGCTGCCAGAACGCAACACACCAGAGACGGATTGGCTTTTAATAAAAAGGTATTTATTTTGTCGGTTCTTTAGAGGAAAGGCAGCTAACTTTCCACTGAGGTTCTTTCTTATGTGGAAGGCACAGGATGGTCTCTGCTGGTCTTCTCTCCAGGCCCCTGGGTTCCAACAACTTTCCCCAGGGTGACTTCTTTCTGCATCTCCAAGGGCCTGGGCTGAGCTGCAAGTGCTGAGATGAGGAATGCCGAGCTGCTTAAGCTGTACTACATTGGGCTCTCTCATTTAAGCACAAGCCAATTAAGTCAAACAACACGCCTCCTAGCCGACTGCAGATGTAATTAGCAACAGATGAGATTCACCTACCATTGGCTCATGTCCACAGCAACAGAACTAGGTGCCTTCACCTGGCCAAGTTGACAACTGAATCTAACTACCACAATATACATCAAAGGATACTATCAAGAAAGGGAACAGAAAATCTACAGAATGGGAGAAAAAAATATATAAACCATACATCTGATAAGAGTTCAATACCTAGAATATATAAAGAACTGCTATAATTCAACAAGAAAAAGATAACCCAATTTTTAAAAAGGGCAAAGGACTTGAACAGACATTTCTCTAACAAAGTTATACAGTCAATAAGCACATGTAAAGACGGCCAAAATCACTCATCAACAGGGAAATGCAAATCAAAACCACAATGAGATACCACACCTCACCTCTACTAGGATGGTTATTAAAAACTCGGAAAATAACAAGTGTAGGGCAGGATGCAGAGAACTTACAACACTTGTACATTGTTGGTAGGAATATAAAATGGTGCAGCTCCTATGGAAAACAGTTCGATGGTTCCTCAGAAAGTAAAGCACAGAATACAACTAGACCACTCCACTTCTTGCTACATACCGAAAACAACTCAAAGCAGGACTTGAACAGATACTTGTACACCAATATTTATAGCAGCATTTTTCACAGTAGCCAAAAGGTAGAAACACCCAAGTATTCATCCACAGATGAATAAACAAAATGTGGTATATTCATACAATTTAACATCATATAGCCCTAAAAACAAATGAAATTATGATATAGTCTATAACATGAATGAACCTTGAGGACATGGTTAGTGAAATAAGCTAGATATGAAGGATAAATATCATATGATTTCATTTATATGAAATATATACAGTATACATATTCATAGAGGCAGAAAGCAGATCACAGGCTGGAGAGGGGGGAAACAGGTTATAGCTTAATAGATGTACAGGTTCTGAGGGGAAAATAAGTTACTGCTTTATAGCGTAGTTCCTGTTTAGGGTGATTAAAAATGCTGTTAACAGACAGTGGTGATGGTAGCACAAGACCCTGAATCTGAATAACAGCACTGACTTGTGGACTCGAAAGTGTTTTAAGATGGGAAATTTCATTTTGTATGTATGTTACCACAATAAAAATATTAGAAAAGAAATTACTCTCTCATCTTGACAGTGGGTTTTCATTAGGCCTTTCCTCCTTCTCAGGTGCTTCAATTAGAACCCTGCAGTTGCCCAGGCACTAGTGCACTACGGTTTTATGGGAAGATCTTCCTGCCTCCATCTCATGTTCCCACAAAGGATGATACAGAACATTAATGCCTTCCCATATGTCTCCTGGAGCATCCCACTGCATTTAAGCATCATCCAAGGTCATGAATTGCATCATCTATAAGAAGGCAAGACCACAGTTATCCCAAGTCTGTTTTGTTTAACTGGGTTAGAACAATGACCTTTTTTGAATTGCTCACCCTTAGTTTGGGATTAACGTTAAATAAACCAGCATTTGGAGTTGAAAAACAGATCAAATTTCTCAACTGAAAAATAAAACCAAATACTTCAAAAAGCTTAATATCAAAGCCTCTAGACAGTAAAACAGATCTATCTTTAGAAAGAAAAAAAATTAAGGTTTTGTTATTTCAACTCTGAAGAGGATACTATAGAGATGCTAATGCAAATCCTAAGGAAGATTTAGAGTATAATATACACAGAGGGAAAAGTTATCTAATCGTGGCCTAATTAAAACAGGTATTCCTCACACATCTTTCTCTAAAAGAGAAAAAAAATCCAAATTCTACCAAAATAGAAGTGATATTTAAATTCAGCTTGCAGGGAGGGTGCAAGGGTAGTTCAGTGGCAGTTCAGTGGCAGAATTCTAGACCTGGGTTCAATTCCTGGCCCCTGCACTTCCCAAACAGGCAAACAAACAAAAATTGAACAAGTGGTGCTGCAATAAGGGGATATTTACATGGAAAAAGAATGAAATGTGACCCCCACCATACAGCATACAAAAAAAAATTCAACTTGCAAATAATAAGAACAGTACCAGGAAATTATCAAGAACCAGGATCGATGAAAAATAAAGGAAAAGTATATTTTACCCATTCTCAATCACCTGAAATAAATGGGTTATTAATAGCAATACAGTACAACATATGGAAACTTCTCAAGTTATTCCAATTATCAATTGCTAACGAAATTAATGATTTCAGTGAAGAAGAAAATTCCATTATAAACAACAAACCACTCAGCAGAATGACTCTATGGTATAGGGGCAAAAGTAATATAAAATGTTTTATGCATATTGTTTAGACTAGAATTTATAATCAGCATCATCAATCACTCACAGAGTGTCAACCATATGCCAGACATTGCATTAAATTCTTTACATGAATTAGTTCATTTAATCCTCACTACAGCCTTCTAAGGTAGAACTACTGTGACCACTTACAAAGGAGGTACCTAAGATGTTAATTTGTCCAGGGTCAAAATTTGTAAATATCACAGCTGTCATTTGAAGTCAAGTCTCTCTGGCTCCAAGGCAAAAATCAGTACTTTTGCAGGGGTCTTAATCCATAAAATACTATGATAAAGGAACAATATGTGTGCTAATTAAAGAAAAAAAAAAACAGATCCTAAATTAAAGCAAAAAAAGTAAGTCCTAAAAAAGTAAATGACTAAAAATCTTCTGTCAACGGCCAGATAGTAAATATTTTAGCCTTTGTGGGCCACCTGGTCTCTGAAGCAGGTACCCAACTATCCATCATAGTACAAAGGCAGCCACAGACAATAATAAATGAATGAGTGTGGTTGTTTGCTAATAAAACTTTACTCATAGAGAGTGAAATTGTAATTCATATAATTTGTACATCACGAAATATTCTTCTTTTGATTTTTTTTTCAACCATTTAAAAACGTAAAAGCATTCTTAGTTCAAGGAACATACAAAAACAGGCTGCAGGCCTGCACACTATACTTTGCCAACCCATCATAAATCATGCAGATAAATGAAACTATTTTTATACTAAACAGCTCTTCACAAATCCTACTTTGTAACCTCCTTTGGTATTTTGAACTGACACTTTGAGGTGGCTCAGAACCTGGAAGAAACTTACAACTGTCCAGAACAACTGAAAATTCCAAAAAGCCCCAAACTGAAGATATTATGAATGGATTTCCTAAAGAACAAGACAGAATCACAAAATGCAGATATCTAGCACATTCTCATTTCTTATCTTCATTTTTTAAACTACTGTTTTAAAAATATTTGAAACAGTTTCTTAGGCCAATTTACCAGGCAAATAGGTTTGTAATACTAAGTTCACATATAATAATAGTAATATCTTACACATATAAAAGTTTAACAAAGCATGTTTCACATCCTTTCTGTCATCTGTTCCTTCACAACAGCTCTGTAAAGAAGACATCACAGCCCTTCTCATCCCTATTCTATGAATAAAGAAAACAAGCTCACAATGTAAATAACTTGCCCAATGAAGGTACATGCCATACAGCTACCAAGCTGCAGAACAGGGACCACAACCTGACTTTAAGTCCTGGGTTCCTTCCACTAATCTTTGCTACCTCTTGTCTACTGTCATAATTATCAGATTTCACTTTGAAGGCTTAAATCCTAAAAGTCCTCAACAACATTAGTCTTAATCTTTAAATATATTACTATGTTTAATTCATTTCATTTTTCTTCTTGCTACTACAGTCTTCTGAAAACAGTTTCGAGACCTTGACGTTTATTAAATGCATCTACTGTCAACGGTGAATCTATGTATACTGTGTAAATACTACACCCAGGCCAGGTTGAGAAGGGAAAGCACTGTTTAAATAAGTCATTTAAAGAAAGAACAAGAGAAAGAGACAGAGAAATAGAAATGAATAGCTAGCCATTAAAATCTCAGCTCAACTCTGCAAATAGCTTGTGACTGGAAAATGATGGGGGCGGGGGGGGGGGAATAAAAGGAACATAGCTACTGGAATTCAAACCAACATCAAAGGCACAGTTGAGCCTGCCTTACTGGTTCTTAGTCTCACCCTAGAAAACAAAACAGTTATATAACTGAAGAAAGTTCTTTCAAACTAACATTTCCTCTTACGTCTTTTCTTCCCTACTCCTTCACCCTGTCACCCACCTCAATGTGCACAATCTGACAGTGAACTGGGCTTCCATTCCAGCTGTGGCTGGGCAAGTCTCTGTCCAAAGTGCTGCTTTATTCTAGGGACAGCTACAGGGACCATGGTATGACGATAACTGGCTTTTAGCACTGTTCCAACCTTATACCATCATAGGTATTTGTTCTATAAAGCATCACCACATTTCCTATTTTAGGAATGAATAAGACCCCAGATGTTCCTAAAAATGTAAATCACAGTACCATGACACCCCATCTTCACAAACAGCCTATTAAAAATAATCCAAACCAATTAGCACTTGAAAAACTTTGAGGTCACATTGTAGCAACAAATAAAGCTTCGATTTCCTTGCCTCTGAAGTCTAAGAAGTAAATGTCATGATTCCAGTCAGACTTCAATTTAACCAATAAAGAAACACAAATATACTAATAAATCACAGCCATCATTAGCCAAAAATATTACAACCCAAAAATCCAATTAATGAATCAAAGCTGCCCATTCTGTGGACTCTAAGAGCTACTGTACTCCAGTACCATACGCTTTTACTTCTTCCAATAGAAATATGAATGCAATGCTTAAAAAAGCAACCAACGTATCAGAAAAGTTATTCCCATTCAGAGTGACATAAAAGGTCTAAATCTGTGCCAAATAAAACTCTGAACAAGAGGAAAATAAAAGAGATAGTGACCACAATGCTAAAAGCAGCTGCCGGCTATCCGTGCTGCATCAGGCAGTGCCTCAAGCTTTTTAAAAGCAGGTGGTAATTCCGCATGCAGAGCGAAATTGCAATTATCCAAATTCTACTTCATAAAGATACCTATTAAAATTGCTTCCCAGGCATCCTCTTCCCCTCCATCTTCTTTAAGTTTCAGGAGCAGGAGGTGAGGTGACAAAGGGTTCAAGAGGCAGACTTCAGCTAAGAAATGGAATGACTTTCTCTCCCTAATCAGTATCATGTGAGCTGTTTGCTAAAATCTTTAAAATAAAAATTTACTCGAGAAAGGCACTATACAGAGTGGAGGGAGGGGGTGGTCAAGAAAAAAAAAGGGCACTAAGTCACCAGTAGTGGCCAATAGTGGCAACTTCAACTAATTAGCAGGATGAAAGAAAAAACTCCACGGGGGCACAGACCTCTAGCTCGACCTGCCCCCACACACCGGAGGCTGGCCCAGCGGTGGCTCAGCGGGCAGCGGGGGAGATGCTCGCACCCTGGCTCCTCGAGGGGGCCCCCATCTTCCCCAGAGACCACCCTCTGCATTCCATGGAAGTCGCAGCTGGCAGAATGAGGGCTCTGGCTTGACTTAAGCCTCGGCGGGGAGAACGGCAGCAGGCCAGAAATGAGTCAAACCCCTAGCTCGCCGAGACGGCGGAGAAAAGAGAGAAGGCGAGAGAGGGGGCGGCCGGCCCGAAGCACCAGTGGTCCCAACCATGGGCTAGGGAAACCTGCCCGGGGCACAGGGAACCCGAAATGGTCTTCCAGGAACGTTCGACCTGGAACCTTTACTTTCAAACGAACTGAAAACCAAGGTCCCCGCAGGCCCCCAGCCAGGAGCCCGCCCCCGGCCCCGGCCAGCACCGCCTCGCAGCCGCGCTCACCAAGCCCCGCGGCCCCGCCGCGCCGCCGCGGCCTCGCTGCGCCCTCTGCGCCGCTCCGTGTCTGCCCTCAGCGGGCCGGGCCCGGCGCCCCCCGCTCCTCCTGCGCCTCCGACTCCCGCGGCGTCTCCGGCTACTGCAGCTCCTCCGGCTCCCGCCGCTGTCGCCGTGGGCCCGCAGCGCCGCCGAGCTCAGCGCCTGCCCGCCGAGGGCGCCCGCGGGGGCCCGGCCCAGCGCCCCCCGCGCCAGCGCTTCATCCCACGGGGCGGCCCCGTCAGCGGGACCGGGGGCGTCGGCTCCGGGCTCCCCAACTCCGAGCACACTGCGCGCCCCTCCCGACGGGATCTCCCCAGGAGGACGCCGGCACTCGGGGTTCCCGGCCCTGAGCCGAGCCTCGGGCCGCCCGCCGCGCTCCCGCCACCCCCTGCGCGCGCCCCCGCCTGCCCGCGGCCTCCTGCACCGACGCCCGCAGCGCGGAGAAGGAGCGCGCGCGCCCGTGACCGCGGGGACGAGCGCGCGCAGGGGGCGGCGGGAGGAGCGCGGCCGAGCTGGCGGGGGCGCGCCGAGCCTCGCCTGCCGTTGTCCCGGGAGCGCACGTGGGCCGCGGGGGCAGGGGACGCGCGGCGGAGCCCCTCGGAGTGCTGGGGAGGCGAGGGGCTAGCAGGGAGGCGGAGATGCTGCCTGGGGGTTCCAACCGAGCGCCCGGCTTATGTTCCTGCGTTGTGCTGCAGTGCAGGCAAGAAAACCTGCTGCGGCAGCAGGAACACCAGGAAGAGGTGTCTTCAGAGACCAAGATTGCGGCTCGCCTTCGGTCCCGCAGCACCACAGCTCTTTCATCGCGCGGGATCAGGCGGGGTCTCGAGGTCCAGGACCCTCAGCTTTCATCCCTGGCGCGTTTCGATCTAAAATGATTGGGGATCGCAGGGCCTAAAAGTTCCTTCAGTTGGCCTCTTCATTCAAGTTCTAGACCAGAAGACTGAAATTCCTGTAGACCAGAAGGCTGACGGGGGGAGAGGAAAGACACAAAAGGGTAGCAAACCTGAGGTGCGTGGCTTGGCGGAAAAGAGATTTTGGAGACCATTGAAAGAGCGCACCCTCCGTCCTGCCATGGCGCGACCCTTGGCGCGTTCCCTGTTCCTTTTGTTCAGCCTTTAAAGCGCTTCTGCCTGCAACCACCATCCGTGTCACAAAACATGAGAAAGATACCTTGACACTCTACCTTTTAGCAGTAAATTTTATATATATATATATATATATATATATAATTTACTCATATAATAATTAAATGTTTGGAGAATGAACCTACATAATTCTCTCTTAGTTCTCTAGTGTATTGATGCCAAATACTGCATAGTCTAATGTCACTGCAATGATTTGGGTCCACTCAGCATTTAGACACTTTAGTGAGAGTTATTGAATATAAGCCAGCCTTGATCATGGAGTTCAAGGGCATGTGCGTGAAACAGAATTTCCTCACATTCTGGAGTGAAATTAGGGGGTGAACCCTATAATAAATCCATCCATGTTGCCAGCTTCAGGAGAATGGAGTTTTTTTGTTATTTTTGTTTTTTAAGACCAGGATTCTCAATGTTTTCTAGCAGAGAACCAGGGAGGGACAGCGTGAGAAAGTTTGTAGGAAGCACAGAACTGCAAACAAATAGGTGCACTTGGATTCCAAAAGGATCTTAAAGGATATTCCTAAGTGCTAAAGAAAGTAGCAAGATAAATAATGAAAACTACAAACCCTCAACCTCAGCGTACATCCAGAGTTTAACAACTATTTTCACCAACCTGCAACAGTTCCATAGGGTCCCTCCTTCACCACAGAGAGCCATCTCTGCCAGGAAGGAACATTTATGGAATTAGTAGCTTGTGTTGTGCCTAGGGTTTGGTGGGCATTAAACATATCCCTACTGTGATGCCAAGAGGAAGTCTGTGTGTGACAGTAAACCAAGTCACCATGGGAAGCAAGTGTGCCCAGAGTCCCCATCTCTTGGCTACTCTCGACATTTTCATGCCTCCTTTTCAGGCAGCTTTCTCATGCCAAAGTGTGGCCATCATACCCTGAAATTCAGCCACAGTAGCTAAATTTCTAATGGTTTGTGCTCAGCTAGTGGAGAAGGTGAGTGATATATAAAGGCCTGTGCATACACTGGATTATACAGCTATTTTACTTTAGGGTTCTTTCTAGTTCAAAGAAAGAGCAAATGGATTCCACATGCATTTTCCAAATGTCAGAGGTGTTTGAGCAAGTTCAAAGATGCTGATGTTCCTTACTCTCATTCTGAACCAATGCTCCCTCTCCTTGGACAGAAACATTGGCTTATCCTATGAGTAAGTAGTTAGAGTTGCTAAGCCTGCATGTAAACTGAAGGTCGTGATTGCTGGGCAACTCCACAGCCATCTGACCTTGGTGTTTCAGATACTTGTAACCAATCTCCTCTATCCTAATAACACCCTCAATCAGTACACAAATTAATCCCAGAAATTGCGACATTCCCTAAAAGAGAAAATAAAGCTTTCCAATTATAAAAATAACGTTAAATAACTGAATCTGTTGCTTCTGTATGGTTTGATTCAATATTCACAACATAAGGAGTTATAAAAAAAAACAACAACAACAAAGGCAAATTCTCACTATCTCTGAAGCTGTAGGAGGGGCTCAACCTGGACTCCTTTCTCAGCTTTGGCACCGTTGTCTTCCGGGTTTGAGCATCTGGGCTCACTCCCGGCAACTCAGATCTGTTGCATTGCAGTCTCCTCCAGGCACTGAAGCAGCGTCATGGTGCAGACAAGTAGAGCCAGCTAAAAAAACAGCCCACACGGATGACTGCAACACTCATCTAACCTTCACTTTTAGACAGAGCCTGGGAATTGAGGGAGGGAAAAACAAGCAGCTTATCTGTATCCCAAAACTGAATTCTCAACAGCTGGCTTGGAAAAAGTGAGTTGCTGAAAGCTGGCCATGCTTCCTAGAGAATATTACCAAAGTGACACTTAACATTACCTTGGAGTTTGTTTGTTTTTCCCTGCCCAAAGGGTCATCTCTATATTGTGTCCCCATACCAGGACAACAACATAGATTTTTGAAAAAGGTATGTTGTCTGTGTAACATTCTACTAGCTAATACAGATGCCCATGTATTAAAGAATGCACTCTTTAAAGCTGCACTCTTTAAAGAATGCAGCTTTTACATAAAAATTACTATTGGGCAACATTTTAGGAACAGTAAATAATTCTCTTCAATGCGATATGACAATCCCCAGTGCATTCATGGTAAAAATTAACTTTCCATATATTATCCCCTCTCCCCTTCAAGTGTCAAATGCATTGAGGTTCCTTCGCCTCATTATCACAATAATTCAGAACTTTTGGTCGTTCCCTTGAAGACTTTTTTCAGTCTTCAAATCTTAACATTAGCTGTACCTTCTTCATTTCTGATTTTGAATCATTTGGCCCCATAGTAATTCCTTTGCCATCTCCTGCATTGGGTTCTTCTCCCTTCTAAATGGTAGACGACCAGGTTCTGACCTTGAACCTCTTATTTGCTCTTCCTGCACTCACTTCCTTGGCAATCTCATCCAGTCCAAAGCTTTAAATAGCCTCCATTCACTGATGTATATCTTTAACCCTGACCTCTCCCAGGAACTACAGGCTCATATATCCAACTACATACATGATATCTCTATTTGGATATCCATCTCAAACTTAATGTGTCCAAAAACACATTGATTTTCTATTTTAAAAACAAAAGCTGTTTCCTTCAAGTCTTCTGCATTTCAGATATTCAGGACAAAAACTTCTCTTTCTCCCAAGCTCCACATTCAATTTAGCAGCAAGTCCTTTCAATTGTACTTTCAAAACATATACTGAATCCACTCTCTTTGCAGCTTCTTATCTACCAACCCCACCACCACCATGACCTCTCTCCTGGGTGCTTCCCAGCTTCCATTCTTTACCCACCAAGACCCATTCTCAACACAGCAACCAGAAATTTCCTGTGTAAAACATGGGTAAGACGTTCTCCTTACTCAAAACCTTCCAGTGCTCTATGCTTCTAATTACATTTACAAAAAAATCCAAAATTTTTCCATGAACTTCCAAGGGTATCAGCCCCCACTCCTCTCCATTCTTACCTTTTCAATCAGCTCCAGCCACATCGGCCTCCAGCTGTTCCCCAAACATGCTTGGAACATTTCTTCCAGGTCTTCCTACTTTACTTTCCCAACTGCTAGCTGAAATAGCTCTGCCTTCCTGATCACTCTCTGTAACCTTACTCTGCTTTCTTTGTTCACAGCATTTATAACTATGGGATATGATCACGTAACTTATTATCTATCATTCTAAAATGTAAGCTTCACAAGGGCAGGGTCTTTGTTTATTCCCCATTGTACCCTCCATATCCAACTTTTTGTACAGAATCTAGTGAGTTCATTCATTATCTGCTGTTGCTTATTGCTGTGGATATATCATTATAGTAATTGCAAGTGGGGGCCATTGCAAATTACAAAATCACAGTGACCCGGTCTTTGAAAATCTAAGAAAAGATCACAGTTCAGCAGACAGAGATACATATTCACAAGCAGTTTAAGCATACAGAGATACATATTCACAAGCAGTTTAATGCCTCTAGGGCAAAATCACAGACTAACCTTGCAATGAGGTTTTGATATGTAGAAATTAAAAGCACAGAAAAATGAAAGCTAAATTATTTGAAGTGTCTTTTCATTCCCAACTGATGTCATTACCATTTGAAAACAAATGTGGTAAATTTTAGGCTATGCAGTTCTCCCTTTCATTCTTTATCATGTCCCACTGTGTAACATTGGATAAGCCAAGTAACTTCTTTGTGTTTCTATCTATAAAATAAGCCTGCTCACTCTACTCTTTAGGTGACTCACATAAAAATGGAATGACTTAACTATTACAATGCTTCAGAGGAAAGAAAATTTGGAAACTAACAGTGACTATTATGCTTCCCAAACTTTTTTGTCTAATATTTTGAAAATGAGAAATAGCTATATCCTGAGAATAGAACTAAAGACTGATAAAAATCACTCAGCAGGCCTACCTTACCCAAAGAGGGAAAAGAAATGGAACAAAATAAGGTATCAGTGGCTAAGAAAATTCCAGTAGAGTCAAGATGCTTTTCTGGAGGTTACTCTTATGCAAGCTTCAGCTAGATATTGCTAGCTGCCATGGTTTGCCAAACTCCAACCAGCTTTACTCCTGTAAACTCTAAAGGATACCCAGGTCTCAATCTGAGGCTCTATAAAAGTTTCACTCGCTAAGTTTATTTTTCAGAAACCTAAACTCTCCAGATGGCCTCTAAGCCAGATAAGCCTCCCTGAAAACCAGAGGGGCCAGTCTCTCCAAGAGAATCAGTAAGTTACATCTCTCTACCCCATAATTTCAACACCCCTGTTAAACATGAAGAAGTTAGAATGGGCATAACCCAAATCTCCCTAAAGATTGGGAGAAGGATAAAATGAGGAGGACTTGTAACAGAGAAGATAGGATTTAACAAATGAGTGTGACTGCTGAATCGTTATATTGATATTTCTTTTTAGTCTCCAGTGTCTGAGAGCAGCTAGAAGGAAAAATCTGAAATTGTGGAACTGTAACCCATACCGTACTTTGAGACTTGTTAAAAGAGTTAGAAACATTTAAAATAGAATGCACTTTGAAATTTATCACTTTTCAAATATATATAATATTTCACAATAAAAAATGCTTTTAAAAAAGCAAATGGACCCTCATTACCTATTGTCTCTCACCTCCCTCACCTTTGTCTTTGTGAGAGTGCCCACCTGTCCTCTCACCTGGTTCTCAATAAATTTTCTGTCTGCTTAAAAAAAAAAAACTCACTCAGCATTACTAAAATGACCAGAAAAATCTTTCTGAGTAGCAAAGCAACCTGTACAGCCACCCAAGTAACTACTCACTAACATCTGCACTCAGCACAATGAGCCACTTATAATCCACTTTATAGTCAGGTGTTACCTTTGACCCAGGAAGTGAAAGGAATAGCATTGAAATAAAAGCATTCCTGTTGAGTAGTAATTTAGCTTCTTATCTAAGCAAAATTATGTGAAGCCTCACGAAATAATGGACCTACAGAGGCAACTATAAAATTTCTATACATGAGATACTTAGGTGACAGCAAAATGTTTGAAAAGGGATTGAATCTAAGGGACTTATCTTGAAGCTATGCTTGCCCAGCCACCACAGCTTTATTTATAATATGTGCTTAATTGAGGTGACTTGGAGGAAGCTAAATTCCTTTTGGTGGTTGTGGCAAGTGCTGGGATGTTACTACTCCTAGTGAGAAAATATACACGCACATACACACACATTTTACTGGAAACTGGTTGAGTGTTCCATTCAGCTGGGTTCCTCCTGAATCAGCACTCTACTCAGAAGCTTGGGGATGCTCCATCCCTAAAGCCTTTTATTAGATCTAAAGATCTGAAACCAGCGTTGAGGAAGTGCATGGGAAAGTGACTTGAGAAAGCTAGAGATCAAAGAAAGGTCATTCAACAAGGGCTGCTTCTTTCCCAGGGTGCCCTCTGCGTTTCCCCTCCCACGATTTTGTCTTTTATGGCTTCCACTTTTTAGAACTTAATGCATCTCAGAAGGTCTAAAACATCTGTTTTCCTGCTATATTCACAATACATATTGGCCAAGAATTTACCTATGTTTCTGAAACATAATGCAGTGGATGCTAGATTTAATAGGCAACTTGAGAAGAACTGTGGAACAATTTAATTATTTTTTAAAACCCACTTATACTTGGCTTTGGAAGTTATTTTGTTTTTAACTTTAAGTATGGATGACCCCATTATATACTGGGTTTAGAGGGTCATGATACATCAGACAAAAACAATAAAACCACCCAATCAAAATATTATTCCCTTGCTCCACAATCATTTTTCGCTCTTATGTGTGTCTTACTCAAGCAAACACCATTGCTCCTTGGAGTGATGTAAAAAGACCAGTCTCAAGCAGAACTGATAACAGACTCAGAATTATTAGGTCACTCCTTCTTTCCTGGATCATGGTCTAATTTGAAAGAATGTTTCTTTTTAGTTCTTGATAGATTCCAAAAAAAACAATAAATGCAACTCATGCTACAGACTGCTATGCTAAGTAACATACAGTTGTAATAAATAGGGTCAAGAAGCTGAAGAAATTACAACTAAGGTAATTCAGAGTTTTCTGCACTTTGTGGAGGAATTTACAATAGAAGACCTAACATGTTATAAACAAGTATGACACTATTAAATTTGAGAGAAAATGAGAATCACAGAGATTAAAAATCTGACTATAATTTAACCTATACTTTATTTTATCTTTATTATCTCTGTTCTTTTTGTGAATACATTTGATGGCCAGGTCACACAAAACCGGACATGCATGTTATTTAGAAGGATGGTATCTATGCATTCCTGTACTTCTCAGGAGAAAGCGCATCAGAACAAAACACTCCCTCTCTACCCTTTTCCTTCCCTCTGCTACTGGATGGAAGAGGTAAAGGTGATCCTTGCTGAGATTTTTATCTTTAGAGGCCAGCATTTAAATTTCTGCCACTGCTTCCAGTTGCTGTACCTGGCTCAGTTGGTCATGAATCTTCCCAGCCCACAAGAACAAATCCACATATATCTCTGGCCAGCTGACTTTCCACAATGGTGTCAAGTACTTTCAATGGGGATAGAATAATCTCTTCATCAAATCATGCTGGGACAACTGCATTTTCACATGCAAAAGAATGAAGTTGGACTCCTACCTCAGACTATATACAAAAATTAACTCAAAGTGGATCAATGATCTAAATATAAAAACTAAAACCTTAAAATTCTTAGAGGAAATTCCTTAAAATTCTTAGAGGAAAACATAGAGGGAAATGTTCACGACCTTGAATTTGTCTTAGATATGTCACTAAAAGCATAGCAACAAAAGAAAAATGAGATAATTTGGACTTCATCAAAATTGAAGATTTTCGTGCATCAAACAATATTATCAGGAAGTTTTAAAAACAGTCTCAGAAAGGGAGAAAATAATTGCAAACCATATATTTGATAAGGCTTTAATATCCAGATATATAATATCCAGATACGTAAAGAACTCCTACAATTCATCAACAAAAAGATACATAGCCTAATTAAGAAAACAATCACATTCTGGTACAGTGATTTAAGCTTTGGTATATTGATTAGCCAAACCATTGGCATTTCACATTCCTGGTCCTTACTCTGTTGTGTTTTTGTTTTTCTTATAAGAAAAAGTGAGATTGACTTTGAAGAAAAAAAAACAGGAATTATCTAAACAAACCCATTCTGAAAACAATGGAGCAAACCAAGTCCTAAAAAAGAGTTCTCCATCTAGGTGACTTCGTTGTTGGAGGGGTTGCAAAATACAAAAATGTCATTTAGCTTAAGAACTTGCAAATTATCTGCAAATCATGAAGAATCCTTGATTACTTCTTAATGTCAAAACTGATGCATGTTTCTCCTTTGAAAATCTTCCATGTGTAATGAGACAATAGTACAAACTTTTCTATTTTCCACGGAGGATGAATTCTCCGTTTCAGCCAACTCTCAATCAGGGAGGGGAGGGAGAGGGGAGTTCTCAGACAAACAGTGTTGGAATATTCGATTTCTTGATTTAAATATCTCTTCACATATTTCTTTATCAATTCTGTAGTAGTCATAGTTTCTTCCACATCACCCAACATCATAATTAAATGTTGATCATAAATAGTTAAGGTACCTAGAAGCTCTCAGTCATTTCTCATTTTTAAGTAAATTTGCTCCTTCACCTAAGCCTGATGAGACTCAGAGTCTCCTCGAAGGGGTATGTAGTTAGTGCTGGTCCACGTCTTGCATCACACTTCAAACCCTGCACTCTTTCCCCTCATTCCCCTTATTTTGATAGGGAAATAAGTCTAAATAATGGTTATTTTCTACCCCAACCCATTCTATAATTGTTAGCCCTGCTTCTCAAAATCACTCTTGTCCTACATCCTACACCTCCCTAAATTCTCTCCTGCAATTTCTTGAGAGAGACAATAACCTCTGCAACACCATTTTGATACTGCAATGGCATCCCTTTTTTTTTTTTTTTGTATGCTATATGGTGGGATCATTATTTTCCCATGTGAGTATCCTGTTTTTGCAGCACCATTTGTTGAATTTTTGTTTTTTGTTTGTTTGTTTGCCTGTTTGTTTGTTTGGGGAAGTGCATGGGCTGGGAATCGAACCTGGGTCTCCCACATACCAGGTGAGAATTCTACCACTGAACAACCCTTGCACACAAAATTGCAACCTTTTGTAGGGTAAATAAAGTCAACTATAATGTTTTCCCTGAGCACATGAGGAAATGCTGCCTCTTTCTTTATCAAAGGAAAAAAGTATCTTCAAGGAAAAAACTAAATCTCATCCAGAAGCTTCCATCTTAATGAAGTCCTCACCTGTAGATATAATGTCTGGAGCCTGAGCAAAGGGAAGTAAATGCCGAGATAGATCTCTCCATTTCCCAAAGCTTAGTTTAAGATAGATAAAATCAACAAAGGCTAATCTGTGGGTAGGCAGACATCAAACAGCTGTGCAAACATTGGACAGATGCATAAATTAAATACCAAAGTAAATAAAGTATTTACATTATGTAAAAGTCATGCAGCTGCCTTCATTATTCTACACTAAAGGCCCGGAAGGGAAAGAGACATATTAAGCTGAGCAGATTGTATTTTTCTGTTGAGAGTGGTGTCAGCAAGAAGGAATTGGAAAGGTCACACATGGCTGAGGAACAAAGACAAACTCTTACTTTTAACTATCATCTGCTAGTACACAACCTCTAAACTTGGTCTTCAGAATGCAATGGTTTTGTTTCGCAGAAATAAGTTTTATATGCTAGACTATGCTTTTGAGAATCTGTGTCTATGACTTATTTAAAGGGTCAGAGATGGCTCCAGTGGTCAACAGCCTAATGAGATGACCTGAGAGACACAACAAGAACTGACCTACCTCAAAGAATATCTTGACATTCTATGGGTTTCCAGGGTGAAATAAAAGGAAACACAATAGACTACTTCCATTGGAAACTCTGCCTAATAGCCTGGCACCATAGGAATTTCCTCAGTTTTCTTTATGGAGAACTATGTATGCAACACGGCTTTATTTAGCCTAGATTCCTACAGTCAACACCTGGAATATAGGAGGCATGAAAGATTGCTGAATTCTTAGGCTGCTCATGAATCTCCTTGCATTAGGAGGTGTTCTGGTTTGCAAGCTGCCAGAATGAGAAATACCAGAAATGGAACGGCTTTTTGGGAATTTATTAAGTTCCAAGTTTACAGTTCTATAGCTGTGAAAATGTCCAAATTAAAGCAAGTTCTAATAAAATGTCCAAATTAAAGTACCAACAAGAAGTTACCTTCACTCAAGAAAGGCCAATGAAGTTCAGGATTTCTCTCTCAACTGAAAAGGCACATGGCAAACATGGTGATGTCTACTAGCTTTCTCTCCAGGCCTCTTACTTCATGAAGCTCCCCCAGGGGTGTTTTCCTTCTTCATCTCCAAAGGTCGCTAGCAGTGTGGACTCTCTGCTTTGTGGCTCTCATCATTCTTAAGCTTTCTCCAAAAATCCTTCCTCTTTTAAAGGATTCCAGGAAACTAATCAAGACCCACTTGGAATGGGTGGAGTCACATCTCCCTCTAATGAAAGGTTAATGCCCAAGGTTGGAGGGTGTGTCACATCTCTGTGGGGATAATCTAATCAAATTTCCAAACTAGAGTGCTGAATAGGGATTGAAAGAAATAGTTGCTCCCACAAGGTTGGATCAGGATTAAAACACACATTTTCTAGGGTACATAAATCCTTTCAAACCAGCACAGGAGGTAAAAGGGAATATAGCCTTTTACATATTTTAACACAATTTTATTGAGATACATTCACATACCATACAACCCATCCAAACTATATAATTATTTGATTTACAGTATCACTACATAGTTGTATATTCACCATATATATTTATTTTAAATAAAAATATATTTCTCAGTCAGAAGCATTATGTGTAATATTCTGTATTCAAAAAAAAGTAAAGATACGACAATTCAAGCTTATTGTTAAAAAAAAAATAGACATGTCAGAAACATGAAAAAATCCATAATCCTATAGTTCTGAAATAATCACTGTTAATATTTTAGTACATGTTTCCTACCTACATTTATATACATATCATTTTAACAGACATGGATTATGCTGATAATAATGTGTAATCTGCTTTTTCCCTTAATGATTTTATCTTCTCATGTCAATATAGAGTACTTACAACATCATTTTTATATAACTATATGTGCATACAATAATTCCTTTAAGATTCCCCTAATGTTGAACAACTCTAGTGTTGTGATTTTTTGCTCTAATTAGCAATAGTGATGAGTCATCCTTGTTGGTAGACTTGTGTGCATGTCATAGGCCTCTGAGAGTCAGAAATCCACCACGCCCCAACTGGCTGATCCTTAGAATTCCATGCTCACTGCTCCATCCCTTTTGCTTAAGAACCATATTTTGCTAAAAATATTAGAATCCCCTTACAAACATTATGCTGAGTGAAATAAGCCAGCCACAAAAGGACAAGTATTGTCTCACTCCATGTATATGAAATATCCAGAAAAAGCAAGTTCATAGAAAGTAGATTAAGGTTATCAAGGGCGGGGCGGGGGAGCAGAGAAGAGGGAAATGGGCAGATTTTGCTTAATGGGAGGAGTTTTTGTTTGGGCTGAGGGAAAAATTGGGGTAGTGGATGGGTGTTGATGGTACCACAATTTTGTGAATGTAAATTAATACCACCGAAGTGCACACTGAAAAATGGGAAATTTTATGTTGTATATATGTTATCACAATTTTTTTTTCAAGGTAGAATGCCAAGAGAGATGGTCCTTAAAACATTATTAGTCGCTTATTTCCCATTTTTCCTGAGTTGGATCTCAACAACTATTTCCACACTCAAGCATTCTCCTTGTGCTAGGGCTGATCAAACTTGAAAAGTTCTGAAGTCCACATATGTTCTTGCGCAACTGCTGTATTTTATAATTAACTGAAATCCTTGAGCAGTTGGGAATGCAGTTAATGCTGCCTGGTACTAATTACTGCCTAAATTCAGGTTATTACAGGAAACACATTCAGCTTTCAGCTTGTTCCCTCAATACCTGGCCCAGATATTAATTTTTTTCTCAAATTTCCTATACTTTATTTCTGTTTGGTTTTCTGAACATAATCTACCTTCATAACTGAAATCTTCTTAGGTACCAAGAACTTAATTTTTAAATATTCCTTCCAAGCCAATATAACTGTGAAGCAGTGGTACCCAGAATTTGGGTCCGGTGCACTGTAATTGCCATAGAGCAGTATAGTTCTTTAAAAAAATTTTTTTTACTAGAGAAATTATAGATATTCAGAAAAATTGTGCAGAAAGTACACAGCTCCCAAATGCACACACACAAACACCAGTTTTCCCTATTATTAACACTTTGCATCAGTGTGCTACTTTTGTTAAAGTTGATGAAAAATATCATTATAGCTATACTATTAGCTAGACCACAGCTTATATGTTAGGGTTCACTGTGTTGTACAGTTCTACGATAGTTTAAAATTTTTCTACTGGTAATACATGTACAACCTGAAATTTCCCATTTTAACTGCTTTCAAATATACAATTAAGTGGTATGAATCACATTCACAATGTCATTCCATCATCACCCAAACTTTTCCCTCACTTCAAAGACAAACTCTCTTTTTATCCACAGTTTCAGAACTTTCTTCATCCTGACAACTGTGTCTCTGAGATATGCTATCAAAAATATAGTGGTTTCCCCATTATTTGTACACTTTCAGTGATTATATGGTACGTGAATACATGTCAATAAAATTGCATTTAAAAATAGTAATAAATAAATATATAGTTGCTTCCCTACAAAGGGCAGAGCTTAACAAGAAGCAAAGGTTTTTGTTTCTAGGCAACCATAAGTGGGGGTGGGCCCCTTTCCCAGGAGAAGTGTAGTAAATCTCCCAGGAATAAGGGTCAGCTGTGTCAAGGGCTACCAGGTACTTAAGAACAAATGGCTGCTGTCATTGAAGTCCTTTCCTCAGCAGAGATTTCATAGCACGCTGGGAGAAATGATTGAATGCTTCCATTCCTCCAAGCTCACATCTGAACAACTAGGACAATAATATTTTCCTACTCATTCCATTACCAAGGCATAAAAATGAATTAGTTTACAGCTGGAGTTTTGAGATTCTATGAGAACATCATTACTTCTTGATATCTTGTATATAGCTTAGATTTTCACTCAACCATTAAGGAGGGACAACTCTCCTAGGGATGTTTCTTTTCTATATATGGCTCTCTTGGGAAGAATACCCAACTGCTGAATCTTAATAAGTGTAAGAAACCCAAGAGAGAACGAGAGAGAGAAATCATAACCACCCACTCACACATATTTGTCATTTCAACCTCTGAGCAGCTAATAACCAACTCCTTGAGTTGGAAGCTGTCATGCCTGCAGTGCCGTTTTCATTGTTCTCGCACACCCTCCTTCCCAAAAAACACTCCGCGCGAAACCACCTCTCAGCTCTGAAAGGCAAATGTGTGCAATGGAGTTTAAAAGCAAACATAAGGGTGTTCCTAAAATGGAATTCCTTTTAAGCAAATGCTCCCATTCTTTGCTACAGCTCTGTGTGTCTGTGCAGGGAGAAGTTGGGCTTAAGGAGCGGCTTGACTGGATCTCCTTCCTCTGACAAGCAGTTGAGGACCTGGTTCCACTGCCCGGAGTTGAGCAAGTAAGGGACGGGAGGAGGCTGGAAGTATAAGCAATGCCAAAATAAAGATAGCATGCAAATTAAAGAGAAGTCATGAGCCGGCAAAGGGACCTGAAGAAGCCAGAGAACAGAACCGGGGCGGGCAGAGAGACAAACAGTCAAGTGCAGGAAGCAGTGGGGTCAAGATCAACAGGAAATATTGTTCTGGGCAAAGACTTGGGACCAATGAGTTCATCAGCCAGCTCATCTTTACCTATGAAGGCAGGATATGTGAGAGGACCAGCCTCAGAAGTGCTAACTGAGGGACAGACCAGAAAGGTGCAAACCAGACTAATCTGCAGCCGCTCAGGAAGTGACCTTTGAAAAGTGTGATCAAGGTGACAGCAAACATAATAGGTAGCATATACTGAACATTTACTATGCTCCATGGTAAACTGGTAATATTAATTATAAGCATGCAATTTAATATTTACAAGAACAGTATAAAGTTATCCCTGTTTTGCATGCCAAAACACAGAGACAGAGGCTAAATAACTTGCCCAAGATGGGACAGTAACTGGCGAACTCAAGTTTGAACTCGGGTCTTTTGCTTCAGAACTCAGGTCCTTCTCAAACCTCAAGGCCTGTGGGTCTGCATTTTAACCTGCATCCCAGATGGTGCCATTTCAGAGACTTAAGTCCCCAGGCCAGATAAACAAAAACACTATCCTTCACATCATAGAGGACAAAGCAAGCATGTAGAAAACAAGGGTAGAAGTAAAATTACATGGAAAAGTGTAGAAGAGATTTCACCCATTCAAGTCATAGACCTGGGAGTTTTATTTTTCCCCCCAAAACATGTGCTCCCTGTGATTCGCAAAGAGTCAAAAGTAACCAATCTGGTAACTGGAAAGATCAAGCTTCCCCAACAGTAGAAGACCCTACTTCCTTGTTAGGGATACTGGAGTTCATTCTACAAACAGATCTCTCCTGAGCATCCTCTGGAACTGTATTCTACAAAACTCTCCAAGCATGAGCATTACAAGTGGCATGAAAATCCCATATCATTGGTTCTAACCAGAGCAGAAAGGGAGTGAGACTTGCCCTTCCATCTATCCCCAAGAACAACTTTTAAACAAAGGGACCAGTTTTCCCAATTACCCTCCAAACAAATCACAGTGATAAAAATCACTGCCAGCTTTTGAACGTTATCCTACAGGAACCCACACTTCTCTTACTTTAGTAGGTTAAACTCTTGAATTCCTGGATCAAGCTTCCAGGGAGAAATCAGTCTTTCGCAGGAAATGTTTTCTCATCTCCCAGGGCCACAGCTTTGGAGCCAATGGCTTTCTTTGTGCCTAGATTTCCTTAAAGAAGTTGGGAGACAAGATTCCAGTGAAATCACAGCAGGTTGTTACTGGTTTCTTTGCAATTTTCATTTCCCCAAATGAGAGCATGGGGCCATCTAAATAATGCAGAACTACCTAAGCTGGAAATGTTCGTCAAGTTTCCTGAATCTTCTCTCCCCTTTCTGCTGCCCTTCCAACTCCAGCCTGGCTGTGAGCGCCTTTGTGGCCTCCACAGCAGGATTCGGGCCAAGGCGAAAAGGATTCTTTTCATCTATTCAAGTGTGATCTGGGGCAGACAAGCCTGCTCCATAGGCAGGAGGCACAGAAAAGTATTCTGTATTCAGCTTTCAGCTCCACTGAGTCTATAATGGGGCCCGGCCCTGGCAGGGCCAAAGCAACGGCCAAGGCCACTTGGCACAAACAGGAGTCCTGTGTGTTTGGCCCCGTTGCTTCCCCTGGACGGGGCCCCTGGAGAAGGAGCCATGGGAATGGAGCATCCTCTTCCAAGTGCTCCTCTTTCACCTCCAACTTTAAAAAACACTTTCTCTGACTTCTCAAAGCAGCATATTTTGTTTTAGATTTTTATTTTTTGGGTTGGTTGGGTTTCTTTGGGTATTGTTTGTGGGGTTTTTTTTGTTGTTGTTTGTTTGTTTTTTGACTGGTTAATTCAGAGAACACTGCAATTACTTTTTCTGGAGATGACAGGATAATTAAAATTTTGAAAGCTGGTATGTTAGCATTTGAGTGTCAAGGGAAGCTCCTAAACTGTCTCCTGTGCAGAGGATTTAAGGCTGGAGAAGGAAGCTGAGTGAAAATAGAAATTGAGCTATCTAAATATGCACTTTGTTTCTCCAGTGCCTTTTGAAAACTGCATCTCACCTGATGCAATATGATGCATCACATAATCTGATGATGTTATGTGAAACCAGAGTGCCCATCATTTCCTTTATTATTAACACTGTTCTGAATGTGTTGTGAGAATAAAATAAGCATTATAAATATTGACAAGAAGGGTAGCAAGGATCATTATTTGATCATAATATTATCATATACCTGGAAAAAAACTATTAGGAATAATGGGAGAATTCAGTTAGATGGTAGGTTACAGAATACACACACAATAGTTTTCTTATATTCAAGAAATTACCGGTCTGAAAATCAAAATGGAGACAGTTTCTATTAACAAAAACAGCAACAACAACAACAAAAAACATAAATAAATCAAGATTAATTAAACAATAAATAGGCAGTATCTAAATGAAGGAAACTTTAAAATTTTGAGAAAGGCAAAAGATTAGTTCTTGAGTAGGAAATCTCAGTATTGTAAGGATGTCAGTTCTCTGCCAATAAATCTATAAATGGAATGCAATTCCAATCAAAATGCTAACAGGATTTGTTTTTGGAGGGGTCCTGGAAAAAATGATTCTGTTAAAGGACAATGTTTCAGAAAGGTAATATGACTGGCTATTTAGCAAATATAAAACGAACACTTGTCAAAGATTTCATTTAACTCATTAATTAATGATGAAACCAAGATAATTGGAACTGATTCAGAGATCTTTGAAAAATTAGGTATGTGTAAGCAATTTAACAAAGAGACATGAGGATAGATTGCTAAGTTTAATTTTAAAATGAACTGGTTAATGTCTAACAGGCCATAAATCTTTGAGATCACTTTTCAAAGAATTCTAAAGTTCATCGAAACAATAAACTTGAAAATAACTTTGCAATATTTGAAAAACAAAACAAAAACTTTGGAAGGGCAACTTGCTCTACCTATTAAAACAAGTTCTATAATAAACAGGAGGAGGAGTATTTTACCTTCTTGGTGAGACTGGTGGAGTCTGACCTCTTTTTTAACAGGGGTCCCTGTTTTGAAATGCCGTGAAGTTTGAGAGATCAGATCTCTGTCTCTCAGACCTGCTGCCCTCAAGCACACTGGCTTCCCTTTCCTTTCTGTCTCCTCCAGTAAACACACCGGTAGGCGTCTCTGCCCCTTGCCCTATACCCAGTCCTGCCAATTCCAATCTAATCCTTACTGAAGTCATGAATATTGCTACGTTTTGACTCCCACTGAGCTCAGTTCTTTGTTTTTTAAACAATGAAGGTGGGGAGGCTTGAATGGCATTTCTTAACAATGATCTGCTGATTGTTGGAGTTGTGAGCACCCAAGTGAGAATATTATTTGGGAGAATGTTTGGGACTCTTGGTCAAGTCTTTTCTACAATGTAAACACCTATAGCAAATTCCTTTCTGTGTTCTTTTGCTCTTACCAGCAAATTCATGTACAACATTGATCCCCAAAATTGCAGCCTCTCTCTCTCTCTCCCACTCCATGCCACCACCCGCCCCCCCCACACACACACTTTTATTCTCTTAATAGCCTTTTGGACAGATGGTGTACCGGAAAAAACACTAAATGGAAAGAATCAGCTGAGATTTCAGGCAGAACTGGTCAATAGCTACAATCCCCTGGATGTGTTTTCTCATTTGTAACAATTAAGATGAATGGACTCCTTGGATTCCTTTCTGATCTGGCTCCTTGACTATGGGTCTCCACTCATGTTTTCTTCTAGTCTGAGTACCAAGGGAGACACATCAAGTATAGATCTCAAAGCCCCTCTTTTCTCATTTAATAATAGCTATGTCACTGTTGGGGTTCAGGTTAGAGATACCAGTTACCCACCACCTCCCTAGGGGTCTTGCTAATAGAACAAAAATCAAGGAGTGATCTGAATGGGGTCTAAGTTCTCTAGTGGCTACACAAAGAATTTATCTAGTTCTTATTTAGACCAGGGTTGCTTTCTTTCTAATTTACCCACAACCTTAGTTTAACCCATTATTTCCTTATTAGTTTATCTCTTCTAAAAGATAATTCCCAGATTTCTTTTAGCAGTCTTTCCTCTTGAAATACCACATCATCATTCAGGAAGCATATCATTTTTGGTAACAATATGTGGCTGCAATACACAAAAATATAAGTTCACTTTCCACAATCATAACAAGTCAGAGATTTCCTTCTGGTCCTTTAGTATCTTCTTTAGGAAAAACAGAAGTAAAGACAGTGTTGCTACCTTACCAAAATATCTGTGAAAGGAAAAAAGTTCAATCATTCCATTAAGTTGCCCAAATGAGGCTAAAACCATTCTGATGATTGACAGGAATTTTCATTTTTCATTCAAGTGTTTTGTACAGGTAGATAGAGCTGGAGTTGTTCATTTTAGAATTAAACATCTAAGCACCAGTCTTGCCATTATGGAAAAAGAGACCGAAGAACAATTTGAAATGTACGTGCATCTTGAAGGTTTGGACAAAAATCTTTAATATTCAGCCTATTTATCCATTAATACCTACCTGGTTTGGGTCGTAAATTAATGCCATTAGAACTAGGAGCAAGTATCTCATTTGGTGATATATTAAGATATGCCAAAGGAAATAAGTTCATATTTCATTGTAGGAAATAAAAATATTTATGCTTTGTTTTTCATTTGAATGCTACTGATTGAAAAACTTGCAAATTATTTTCAAATAATTTAATTACATGATAAAAGTTAAGGAATATGCTTGACTTTATATAGCTTTTTTCAAGTTTCTAGTTTTTATATATATATATTTAAAATTTTTATTAATAAAACCAATCAACATACAATCTGAACATTCTATTTTTTCATCACATAGTTGTATATTAATCACCATGATCACTTCTTAGAACATCTGCATCAATTCAGAAAAAGAAATAAAAAGAAAACAGAAAAAAAATCATACATACCATGCCCCTTACCCCTCCCTTTCATTGATCACTAGCATTTCAATCTACTAAATTTATTTTAACATTTGTTCCCTCTATTATTTATTTATTTTTAATCCATAAGTTTCATTCATCTGTCCATAAGGTAGATAAAAGCATCAGACACAAGGTTTTCACAATCACACAGTCACATAGTGAAAGCTCATTATACAATCATCTTCAAAGAACATGGCTACTGGAACACAGCTCTACATTTTCTGGCAGTTCCCTCCAGCCTTTCTGTTATGCCTTAACTAAAAAGGTGATAACTATTTAATTCGTAAGAATAGCCTCCAGGATAACCTCTCGACTCTGTTTGGAATCTCTCAGCCATTGACACTTTATTTTGTCTCATTTCTCTCTTCCCCCTTTCAGTTCAGAAGGTTTTCTCAATCCCTTGATGCCGAGTTCCAGCTCATTTTAGGATTTCTGTCCCACATTACCGGGAAGGTCCACACCCCTGGGAATCATGTTCCATGTAGAGAGGGAGAGGGCAGTGTTGCTTGTGTTGGCTGAGAAAGAGAGGCCACATACAAGCAACAAAAGAGGTTCTCTTGGGGGTGACTCTTAGGCCTAATTTTAAGTAGGCTTAGCCTATCCTTCGTGGGGTTAAGTTTCATATGAACAAACCCCAAGATTGGGGGCTCAGCCTATTGCTTTGGTCATCCCCACTGCTTGTGAGAATCGCAAGATTCTCCAGTTGAGGAAGTTGAATTTTCCCCCTTTCTCACCATTCTCCCAAGGGGACCTTGCAAATACTTTTTATTCACTGTTCAAATACTTCTGGGATTTATTGAGGCATCACTCTGGACAAACCAACAAAATCTCATGCCCCTACTTTAGGTTCCATGTACTTATGCTGTTCAATTAAGCTGTCCACATAAGTTATATATAAATTTATATAAAATATAAATTTTGTACCAAATAAGTATTTTTTGCTTTAGTCTCACACATAGTTTAAAGTTTGAAAATATTAATTGTCATCTATTTTCAACACCCTGCATTATTGACATTCCTTTGTTCTTCCTCATGCAAAACATTTTTAAATTGTACATTTAGTCACTGTCACACACTCTAGGCATTCCTAGATTATACCATCTCAGTCTTTATCATATATATTTCCTTCTGATTTCATTTCTGCCCTCAGGCCTCCTCCCTCTATCATTCTCACATTTAGCTTCATTCAATGTTCTAACATTATTGCATTACAGTTAGGTAGTATTGTGCTATCCATTTCTGAATCTTTCCACTCAGTCCTGTTTTCACAATCTGTATCCCTTCAGCTCCAATTACCCAATATCTACCTTATTTCTATCTCCTGATGACCTGTGCTCTTAACTGAAATTTTACACCTTCATTCATTAATGTTAGTTCATATCAGTGAGACCATACAGTATTTGTCCTCTTGTTTCTGGCTAATCTCACTCAGCATAATGTCCATAAGGTCCATCCATGTTGTTATATACTTCATAACTTTATTCTGTCTTACAGCTGCATAATATTCCATTGTATGTATATATCACAGCTTGTTTAGCCATTCATCTGTTGATGGACATTTTGGCTGCTTCCATCTCTTGGCAACTGTAAATAATGCTGCTATAAACATTGGTGTGCAAATGTCTGTTTGTGTCCTTGCCCTCATGTCCTCTGAGTAGATACCTAACAATGGTATTGCTGGATCATATGGCTATTCTATACTTAGCTTCCTGAGGAAATGCCAAACTCCCTTCTACAGTGGTTGTACCATTTTACATTCCCACCAACAGTGGATAAGTGTGCCCCTTTCTCCACATCCTCTCCAGCACTTGTCATTTTCTGTTTTGTTGATAATGGCCATTCTGGTGGGTGTGAGATGATATCTCATTCTGGTTTTGATTTGCATTTCTCCAATAGCCAGGGAAGTTGAGCATATTTTCATGTGCCTTCTGGCCATTTGTATTTCCTCTTCTGAGAAGTGTCTGTTCAAGTCTTTTGCCCATTTTGTAATTGGGTTGTCTGTCTTCTTGTTGTTGAGTTGAACAATCTCTTTATATATTCTGGATACTAGACCTTTATCTGATATATCGTTTCCAAATATTGTCTCCCATTGTGTAGACTGTCTTTTTGCTTTCTTGATGAAGTTCTTTGATGCACAAAAGTGTTTAAGTTTAAAGAGTTCCCATTTATTTATTTATTTCTTCAATGCTCATGCTTTGGGTGTAAGATCTAGGAAACCTCCTCCTATTATAAAATTTATAAGATATTTCCTTACATTTTCTTCTAACAGTTTTATGGTCTTACAACTCATCTTTAGGTCTTTGATCCATTTTGGGTTAATTTTTGTGTAGAAAGAGATATGAATCCTCTTTCATTCTTTTGCATGTGGATATCCAGTTCTCTAGGCACCACTTATTGAAGGGGCTGTTCTATCCCAGGTGATTTGGCTTGACTGCCTTATCAAAGATCAATTGTCTATAGATGAGAGGGTCTATATCTGAACACTATATTCAATACCATTGGTCAGTATATCTATCTTTATGCCAATACCATGCTGTTTTGACCACTGTAGCTTCGTAATATGCCTTAAAATCAATAGCGTGAGACCTCCAACTTCATTTTTCTTTCTCAAGATATTTTTAGCTATTTGGGGCACCCTGCCCTTCCAGATAAATTTGGTTATTGATTTTTCTATTTCTGAAAAGTAAATTGTTGGGATTTTGATTGGTATTGCATTGAATCTGTAAATCAATTTAGGTAGAATTGACTCTTAACTATATTTAGTCTTCCAATCCATGAACACGGTATGCCCTTCCATTTATTTAGGTCTTCTGTGATTTCTTTGAACAATTTCTTATAGTTTTCTCTGTATAGGTCTTTTGTCTCTTTATTTAAATCTATTCCTGAATATTTTATTCTTTTGGTTGCAATTGTAAATGGAATTTTTTCATGATTTCCCCCTCAGAGTGTTCCTTACTATTGTATAGAAACACTACAGATTTTTTAGTGTTGATCTTGTAACCTGCCACTTTGTGTACTCACTTATTAGCTCTAGTAGTTTTGCTGTGGATTCTTCGGGGTTTTCAACATATAGTATCATATCATCTGCAAACACTGAGAGTTTTACTTTTTCCTTCCCAATTTTGATGCCTTGTATTTCTTTTTCTTGTCTAATTGCTCTGGATAGAACTTCCAACACAATGTTGAATAACAGTGGTGATAGTGGATATCTCTGTCTTGTTCCTGATCTTAGGGGAAAAGTTTTCAGTTTTTCTCCATTGAGGATGATGTTAACTGTGGGTTTTTCATATATTCCCTTTATTATGTTGAGGAAGTTCCCTTCTATTCCTATCCTTTGAAGTGTTTTCAACAGGAAAGGATATTGAATTTTGTCAAATGCCTTTTCTGCATCAATTGAGATGATTATGTGGTTTTTCTGCTTTGATTTGTTGATATGGTGCATTACATTAATTGATTTTCTTATGTTGAACCATCCTTGCATGCCTGGGATGAATCCTACTTGGTCATAGTGTATAATTCTTTTAGTGTGCTTTTGTTGAGGATTTTTGCATCTCTATTCATTAGAGAGATTGTTCTGTAGTTTTCTTTTTTTGTAATATCTTTGTCTGGCTTTGGTGTGAGGGTGATGTTGGCTTCATAGAATGAGTTAGGTACCTTTCCCTCCTCTTCAATTTTTTTGACAATTTTGAGCAGGACTAGTTCTAATTCTTTCTTGAATATTTGGTAGAATTCACATGTGATGCCATCTGGTTATGGACTTTTCTTTTTGGGGAGCTTTTAATGACTGATTCAATTTCTTTACTTATGATTGGTTTGTTGAGGTCATCTATTTATTCTCAAGTCAATTTTGGTTGTTCATGCCATTCTAGGAAGTTGTCCATTTCATCTACATTGTCTAGTTTATTAGCATAAAGTTGTTGAAATTATTGTCTCATTGCTTCCTTTATTTCTGTGGGATCAGTGGTTATGTCTCCTCTTCCATTTCTGATTGTATTTATTTTCATCCTCTCTCTTCTTCTTTTTGTCAGCCTCGCTAAGGGTCCATCAATCTTATTGATTTTCTCATAGAACCAACTTCTGGTTTTGTTGATTTTCTTGATTGTTTTCATGTTCTCAATTTCATTTATTTCTGCTCTAATCTTCATCATTTCTTTCCTTTTGCTTGCTTTAGGGTTAGTTTGCTGTTCTTTCTCTAGTTCTGCCAGGTGGACAGTTAATTCCTCAATTTTTGCTCTTTATTCTTTTTTGATATAAGCATTTAGGGCAAGAAATGTCCCTCTTAGCATTGCCTTTGCTGCATCCCATACAAATTTTGATATGTCGTGTTTTCATTTTCATTTGCCTCAAGATATTTAATGATTTCTCTTGTAATTTCTTCCTTGACCTACTGGTTGTTTAAGAGTGTGTTGTTGAGCCTCCATATATTTGTGAATTTTCTGGCACTCTTCCTATTATTTCTTTCCAACTTCATTCCTTTATGATCTGAGACAGTGTTTTGTATGATTTCAATCTTTTTAAATTTATTGAGATTTGATTTGTGACCCAGCATATGGTCTATCTCTATATAGTTTAATTCATTTTTTGTATAATTCTGATTTTTTTCTAACAATTGTGCTCTTCTTGTAAATTCTTTTCATCAAACATAAAGGCTGTTTTACTATTTAAAAAGAAAACAGCATACCACACAGTGGTTATTGTGTTTAAATCTGTAATACAGAACAGTGTGAAGGTGGCTCAAAGGCAGAGTTCTTGCCTACCATGCTGGAGACCCAGGTTCGATTCCCAGTGCCTGCCCATGCAAGGAAAAGGAAAAAAAAAGTCTGTAATACAAAAATTCAAGAACGAAAATAAGGATCACATAAAGCAGATGAAGTAGGAGCCCCAACATAAAAGCTAAACTGTACTCCTCACACATTCACACCTGTCTAGGCATGCTTGAATGACCAGCAGAGCAGGTTGTTCAGAGAGCTACATAGTTGAGGACTTGAGGTGCTTGATTTAAAGACAGAAACCCAGAAACTCTGAGGTGGGAAGCCTGTCCTAATTGGACAGTCCTGTATAAAGTAACATAATATCCACAAAAGTGGTATCAAACAATAGCCAGAGGTTCAAAGGCAGGTTGGTGTCTTGGGTTGGTGACATAGCTCACAGATATGTCAGGGACCCAAGCATTTCCCGTTGACATCTTTGCCATCTCCATCATGCCGCTGATATTTACAAGATGACTCAGCATTTCTAAGAGTCATTTCCAGTGAAGAAGGAACATTCATTTGTTTCCATGCATCTCCTCAAGTCCCTTTGGACAGGATTAGGTCACCTGCCTCAGTTACCTCCCTTAACTACAAGGGAGATGAATAAAGCAAGTGTCTGACACTTTCAACCTTTATCAATAGAGGAAGAAGTGTTCTTCTCACAAATCTCCAAACCACTGGGCTTAGATATCCTAAATCACCCACAGAAAATGCACGTATTGGTACAGCAAGGCAGGGTGCACAGGCTTGGTATGTGAATGCTATAAGTCTTTCCTGGGGGACTGTTGGCTTCTCTATAAGGATAATCAGATTGTTTTCCTACCAGCTGCGTTTGAGCCAGTGCATTTATCAAAAACACCCAAACATCCAACAGGATTTGAGTTTGACTGTATGCATAGGAAACACATACAAAAAAGCATGTGTTTTGTGGTTGAACAAAATAGAGGTTTTTATTTTTCTTACATGATGAAGCACCCGGAGGTCATCAGTTCATCATGGAGTCAGGTAACTCCATGATGTCATCAGAAACCCAGACTCCTTCTATTTTTCTGTTCAGTCATCCTTAGACTATGCTCTCTTCATCTTTATGATGCCAAAATGGCACCTATTTCACACCCACCCTCAGGCAAATAGACCCCACCTCGTTCAAGAAAAGGAGGAAAGGATGAGGACCAATGTTGGGTACCAGCCGAGTCATTTTCCTTTAAAGAACATCCCTGCAGGTCTTATACAGTAACTTTGGCTTTTCTTTTCTTTCTTTTTTTTTTTCTTTTTTGGCATGGGCAGGCACCGGGAATAGAACATGGGTGTTTGGCATGGCAGGCGAGAATTCTGCCAATGAGCCACCATCCCACTGCCCTGGCTTTTATTTTAATGGCAGTAACTGTCACATGAGCATTAAGTTGTCAAACAGACTGGGCAATGTAGCTTCATAGTTAGATCAATGACATCCCAATTAATGCCAAAGTTCTGATTGCAAGAAGGAAGAGGAAAATGCATTCTGGGTAAGCAACTGGGAATTTCCATTGTCATATAGAGCTTTTATGTGAGAACTAAGAAAGCAAAATAGTATAGTGTGGGAAAATGTATTTATCCCAATTCCTTTAATTTTGGTGGCTGAACTATGGGGAAGAGATACAATAAAGAAGACCATTTTTCTGCTGGGAACCCTAATAGTTCAGGAAATGAGGAAGTGGCTGCTGAAAAGATCAGTGATTATAGCATCTACTGGGAACAAGCTAAAGCTCAGCAGAATTCCACAGATGCTCCTGGGATCCACTTCACACCTTTTAACTTCACAAACTCTGCATCAGTAAGGATATGTGTGATTAGTGAGAAAGGGATTTTGCAAGTCTACCTCGATACATAATTTGCACATGCAATGTTTGTTTTACATTTCTTCCATAACTTAAGTATTTCTATAATCCTCTAGTAATTGACTTGAGAAAGTAGGCAAGACTTCCTGGTCCATATCGCTGGTTTCCCACAGGTTCTGGGAAAGAATATGTAAATTAAGTCTGGGGTCTGAAACTAGGGACCTTCTAGAAGGATGAGTCAAACTCAAGTGCTACACAATTCATTTGCCTGATCTCTCTTTTTGGAAGCAATATAAAATGTAATAGAGAGTTAAATTGAATATACAAAGTCCCCAAAATGTGAGACATCTGGTCATAAAATGACAAGCAATAGGTTGGAGTAATTAGAAAAGGGTTCATAGAGGCTCTGGGTCTTAAATTGGACATCATGAAATGGAAAGGAGTTGGATGCTTAGGACAGAGAGCATGAAGCATGGAGGTGCGTTGAAAACTCTGGTTAAAAAAAGAAGGAATCTGTCTTCGGGGAGAAGGTTCAGAGGAATAGTTTCCCCCAGCGAGGTCTGGAACAATATGAAGAGAATAAGGAACATAGAGAGAAAAGAACAGGAGAGGTGATTCATCGGGGAAGGGAAGTAGGGAACCTTTTCTTTCAACACCTCCTATTAATTGCCCAACCACACAAAAACTTAAGAAAATTGGTAAATCAAATCAAATAAAACTTTGATGCATCATAGCAAGGATGTGGTAGGCACTGTTGGTGGGGGTGTAGACAGGTACAGACATTTGGAAAGCCATCTGGCAGTCCTTAGTGAAATGAGGTACATACATATGCGCTATGACACATCCAGCCCACTCTTGGAATATGCGTGCGCACGCACACATACACACATTATCCTAGTGTACATACCTAGGGAATGGATGAAGGTAGAGAATGCATATCACGGAATAATAGACTGTAGTTTGAAGCATTGAACATTTAGCAAAATTGACGGACAGTAAAACCATAGTTTTAAGTTTAAAAAATAAGAGAATGAGCTATAAACATGCCATTTATGCAAATTAAAAATTCTGAGGCAGTTCCTCAGAAAGCTGAGTATAAAATTACCATATGACCTGGCAATCTTACTTTTAGGCATGTACAAAAAGGTATTGAAAACAGGGACTCAAACATATATTTGCACACTGATGTTCATAGCAGCATTTTTCACAATTGCCAAAAGGTGGAAGCAACCCAAGTATCCATCAACCAATGAATGAATAAACAAAATGTGGAATATCCATGAAATCTAATATTATTGAGTATTAAAAAAGAATGAAGCTCTGATTCATGCAACAACATGGATGAACCTTGAAGATATTATATGGAGTGAAATAAGCCAGACATGAAAGGACAAATATTGTATGATCTCATTGATATGAAATAATCAGAATAAGCAAACTCATAGAATCAGAATCTGGAGTATAGTTTACCAGGGACTGGACTGGGGTAAGGAATGCTTGACAGGGACAGAATTTCTATTTGGGTTGATTTTATAGTTGTGGTAGTGGATGGTGTTAGTGGTAGCACAACACTGCAAATGTAATTAACAACACAATTATATATGTGAATGTGGTTAAAATGGGAAATTTTGAGTTCTATATAAGTTACTAGAATAAAGGAAAAAAACATAGGGCTGTTCAACACAGTGAACCTTTTGTAAATGATGGAATATAATTAATAGCTCTTTCATAAGCTATTAAACACACTAATGCAAGGTCTTAATAATAAGGTGGCATACGGGAGCTCTGTATTTTATGTATTTCATGTATGACTTTTTTGTAAACTTCTCTAATGAAAAAAAAATTCCATAAAAACTTCTCTAATGAAAAAAAATTCCTTAAAAACAAACAAACAGACACAGACACAGAACACATCATTTACAAGAAAACATGGCGGCACGGTGATGTACCACTGCACACCCACTAGGATGGCTATTATTTAAGAAGCAGGAAATAAGTATCAGCAGGAATGTAAAGAAATTGGAACTCTCATGCATTGCTGGTGGGAATTCAAGAACGTGCAGCCCCTATGGAAAACGGTTGGGTAGTTCCTCAAAAAATTAAGCATAGAACTACCATATGATCTGGCAGTCCCACTTCTATCTATATATACAAAATAACTGAAAAGAGAGGTACTCAGATTCTTGTATGCCAATGTCAACAGCAGCATTACTCACAAAAGGCAAAAGGTGGAAACAATCCTTGTCCATCAAAAAATGAAAGGATAAACAAAATGGGGTATACATATGCAATGGAATGTTATTCAGCCATAAAAAGGAATGAAGTTCTGATCCATGCTGCAACATGGATGAATCTTGAAAACACTATGCTAAGTGAAATAAGTCAAATATAAAAGGACAAATATTGTGTGCTTCCACTTAAATGAAATATCCAGAACAGGTGAGTTTAAAGAGACATAAAGTAGATTAGAGATTATCAGGTGCTTGTGGTGGGCAGAGAAAATAGGAAGCTATTGCTTAATAGGAAGAGAGTTTATGTTTGGAGTGATGAAAATTTTTCAGTAATGGATGGTGGTGACAGTAGCACAACATTGTGAGTGTAATTAATAACGCTAAATTGAAATTTTAAAAATGGTGACCTTTTTGGAGTAATGAAATTGTGAAGATTGCACAACTATGTGAGGATACTGGGAGCCATTGATGGTATACTTTGGATGGATTGTATGATGTGTGAATATAACTCAATAAAATGGCATTAAAAATGGTGTAAAAATTTTAAAAAAAGGAAATCGTGGAGGAAGTAAATGAAAGTGGAAATTGGGATGAAGGGAAGAAATTAACTCATTGATCAAGAATGGGTCTGCAAAGACTGAAGATGATAGTGTGCTGTGAACTCACTTTCTGTAACCGAAGGTCGCCTCTCAGCTCTCCCCATCCCCAAAATAAAACTTTGAAAAAGAGGATATATTCTTATATTTCCAAATATTTTAAAATGTGTGAATAGTACTAGAGCATATAATTCTTTCATGCATAACCTGGGGATAATAATAAGCGCCCCACTAGATTGTCAAGAAAATTAAATAGATCATATATTAAATGCCCAAATGGAGCCACACCCCAATGCTGCTAGCTGGTTGACTAGACCCACTGACTGATGAGGTATCTCACCTTGACCTTTATGCCAATCTAATAGTACCTGCATTCAAATTCTGCTTCAGCCAAATGATAAATTATTACATCATTGTGGACTTTGCAGAATCAAGCTAATAGTCAAAACCATAGCCAGTATGTTAAAATTTCAAATGCAAGGTTATACACCTCTACTCCCCATTGATTTTAGCCCTATAGGAAAATAATACTAAAATTATAATACAATATATAATGATACATATATGGATTTAAGCTTAGGGTGGCCTCATTACCACCCAAATTCTTCTCCATTGCTAGTGTTAACCAAGCTCAGTGCCCTGTCTGTTCAGCAGAGAAGGAAGCCTTGCCAGTTCAGCAATCACCAGCAGGCTGAGCTGGGTGTGAAGGCCAGGGAAGCCAACTGAAGCTGCAGGGAGGTGGAGGCTGGCCAGAGTGTAATGGCCTGAACTGGCATTTGCTCAGATCATGGGGACTGTGCTGGCGTTTGGCTAAAGAGCTGGTGCTGTAGTCTTAAGTCTTTGAGGGATGATGATATGCCATATTATTGTCCGAGAGAGTAATTTAGAGCAATCTATTGGTGTAATATATTGCTTATAGCCAAAATTTACATAAAATAAAGGTCTAGGAAGCTTTATGATGCTCTCTCTCATAAGTACATGAGTAGTTAACATAATCTGAGGCCTTTTAAAATTAAAGTGAAAAGTGTTCATAATATTATTTGCTACAAAACTACTGTCTATGCAAAAGGAAATCACTTTACATTTCTACTCTACGAAGGAATTTTTTTTAAGATACATTAACTCTCCTGCTACAGCACATTATTCATAAAAGCTGTGAATCATGTCCTTCCCTCCTAGAAGGTGGGGCATTGATGAACCAAAAGAATTCTTATCTCTCTACTGTAGATCTAGTTCTGGCTAGAGCCCAGGATTCCATCAGATGATTCCTTAAGATTTCTTACAGACCTAAGTCCAGAGTATTTTTTTTATCTTAGAGGTCTTCCAGTACAACTTCTTTTTTTAATCTCTGTAGAAATCATGGCCTCCACTGTTGAGGAAGTAGCTCATTTCTGGTTAACAAACATTTATGGAATACCTACTACATTCCAGGCATCCTATTAAATACTGGGAACACAGAACAGGGTGCCTAATGATAAAACATGGCCTATTAGTTAAGCATGTACACTAGAGCCAGACTGCTTGGATTCCATTTTAGCTCCACCACTTCATCATCTGTGTGACCTTGGGCAGGTTACTTAACCTCTTCATGCTCCAGTATCATTTGTAGAATGGAATGATAATGAGTATTTAACTCATGGGCTTGTTACAAGAGTTAGAAGGGTTGATATACTTAATACCCATAGGACCATGCCTATGGCACATAGGGGGAGCCATGTAAGAATTTTCTAAACAAAGCACCGGATTTCTGTCCCCCAGAAGCTCTCTTGGCTTTTAGACAAACAGCCAAGTGCATCGAAGGGAATGGTATCCTAGTTACTCGATCTAACTGTATTAAGGAGTTTAAGAGCTCAGTCTTGTTGAACCAGCTAGTTCATCGCTGGTTCCCCCAGTGTCTCCAACAGCTCCTGGCATGTGATAGACTCAGTATTTGCTGAACGAATGAATGAATGAACAAACCACAAAACCAAGGGATCCAGGAAGTGGCATCTTGAAAGACAAAGACTTGAGCCATCCCTCAAAGAATGAGAAGAGCAGCATTTCTTCATAGAGAAAAGAGATTGGGGGGTCCTAGGTAGTAGAAGCAACAAAGCAAATTCATGGAGTGTGATGGCGGCTGGATTGCTTTCCCTATATAGCCAGCCTACTTTTCTCATTCCTTTCTTTTGAAGATTTGAGAATTAAATTAGGTATATAGGTATTCAGTGGAATCTGCTGCTCTTAAATTCTAATGTATGATGTAGCACCACTTGGATGGAACCAGGTATTAACTGAGATGCTCAAGGGGTTAGCCGTTGTTCTTTCTTTTAGCACATATTCATTTGAAAGGAGTTGATGATTTCAAAAAGCCAGTGTTCTAGTTTGCTAGCTGCCAGAATGTGATATACCAGAACTGGAACAGCTTTTATTTTTTATTTATTTTATTTTTTTTACATGGGCAGGCACCCGGAATCGAACCCGGGTCCTCTGGCTTGGCAGGCAAGCATTCTTGCCTGCTGAGCCACCGTGGCCCGCCCTGGAACAGCTTTTAGAAGGGGGAATTTAATAAGTAGAAAGTTTACAGTTATAGGGCCATGAAAATGGCCAAGTTAAAGCAATTCTATAGAAATGTCCAATCTAAGGCATCCAGGGAAAGATACCTTAGTTCCAGAAGGCCGATGACATTCAGGATTTCTCTCTCAACTGGAAAGGCACAGGGCAAACAGTGTGGCACCTTATAGTTTCCTCTCCAAGCCTCTTGCTTCATGAAGCTTCCCCAGGGGCATTCTCCTTCATTTTCAAAGGTCACTAGCTGGTGGACTCTGTAGTTCTCTACGTGTCTCTGCTGCTCTCATCATTCTGTCAGCATTCTCCACGCTCTCAGAATCTCAAGCCTTTTCCAAAATGCTTTCTCTTTTAAAGGATTCCAGTAAAGTAATCAAGACTCACCTGGAATGGGTGAAGTTACATCTTCCTCATTTCAAAAGTTCATACCCACAATTGGGTGAGTCACATCTCATGGAGATAACCTAATCAAGTTTCCAACATGCAGTGCTGAATAGGGTTTAAGAGAAACGGTTGCTCCCACAAGATTGATTAGGATTAAAACACGGCTTTTCTAGGGTACATAAGTACTTTCAAACCAGCACAGCCAGGAAGGATAAAGGCACAGAATGTGCATTTGCTTAACCTGTCTGTTCATTGCAAGAGTCTGATTACAGTTGATTGTTGACATAATAGATATTTTCCTTTTGTGAGATCCCTCTCTATGAGAAGCTGCACTCAACCATACTATCTATGATTGGATTATGGGCTTTCGAAAATTTTGACATTTATAAATTTTACATGGTGGCTCTTTATCTCTGCTGGCAGAGATACCTGGTTGCCCCAATATCCATTCTCCCCTTCTTCTGTAGCAATAGCATCCCCAATATTTATCTGGGCAAATGTGCACCAAGAATAAAGACTACATTTCCCAGCCTCCTTTGCATCTTTATGTGGCCAAGTGACTAAGCATAAATGATGTGTCTTATATACAGAAAATGCATTTTAAGAGGGTGACATTTTCTTCTTTCCTTTACATTCTGTCCCCTAGGTGGAATATACACATAATGACTAGAGTTGAAGCAAATCTTTTGGATCTTGTGAGGTGACTTAGGCTTGGAAAAAGTCCTCAGGGGAACAAGTAGAAGGAGTGTGGATCCCTGACACTCTATAGAATATTACATGGTATTATAATTTGCTAGCTGCTGGAATGCAATATACCAGGAATGAAATGTCTTTTAAAATGGGGAATTTAATAAGTTTCTAGTTTACAGTTCTAAGGTTGAGAACATATCCCAATTAAAACAAGTCTATAGAAATGTCCAATCTAAGACATCCAGGGAAAGATACCTTGGTTCAAGAAGGCCAATGAAGTTCAGGGTTTCTCTCTCAAGTGAGAAGGCACATGGTGAACAAAGTCAGGGTTTCTCTCTCTGCTGGAAGGGCACATGGGGAGCATGGCATCATCTGCTAGCTTCCTCTCCAGCTCCCTGGGAGGCATTTCCCTTATTCATCTCCAAAGGTTGCTGACTGGTGGACTTTCTGCTTCTCATGGCTATGTCGTTCTCTGTCCTCTCAGAATCTACAGCTTTCTCCAAAGTGTTTCTTCTTTTATAGGATTCCAGTAAACTAATCAAGACCTATCCGAATGGTTTAACAACCACTCTTGATTGAGTCACGTCTCCAGGGAGATGATCTAATTGCAGATTCAAATATGCAGTACTGAATAGGGATTAGAAAAAACAGCTGTATTTATAAAATGGGATGAGGATTAAAACATGGCTTTTCCAGAGTATATACATCTTTTCAAACCAGCACATTTCACCCTCTGAACCCTAAAAAAGATATCTTTCCCATATACAAAATACATTAATTCCATCACAATATCAGAAATCCTTACAGCATTTCAGTAGCAATACAAATGAAATACAAAATTACAAACAGTACAAACTCCTATCAAAGTTAGTTACAGACATGGTCTATTCTAAGGCAAAATTCTCCTCTGGCTCTGGACCTATAAAAACTCAAAACAGGTTATTTGTTGTCAACATACATAGGAGGGCCATTCATAGGATACATATACCCATTTCCATAAGGAGAAGGAACACACTGGACCCATAAAGTTTAGAAAATCCACAGGGCAGAGTCCATAAGATTTCAAAGTCTGAGAGTTATTTATTTTCAGGGCTTCCGAAAGCGGCAGTCCCATCCTTTCCAAATGCCTACACAGAGGCCTGCCTCTCTCCAAATGCAACCTTGGGGGATATTGGGGAGACCACCTTTTTCTTGGCTCCACCCTCTCCAAGCATCAGGGCTGCACCCGGGCTCTCTGCCATCTCCAGGGTACATGCTCAACCCCTCCATATGGTGGCAGCCAGGCTCTCCCCAAACCTTAAGGAATGTGCTTCATGCTCTTCAAGGCCTGAGGTGGCATGACTCTCCCACTGAAACGAGGTGGAAGGCCCACCCTCTGCCTTTGGGGCAAACTCACCCTCTCCACGTGCTTGGGTGTGTCCGCTCTCCTGGCCTGAGGCTTCTTGACTTCAGACCCCAGCCTCCATTGTTTTGCCTCTGAAGTTATTTTTCCTCCAATGTGTCCTTTCTCTGAACCCCCCAGACCTGGCTGGCAACGACTCTGTTTATACAAGTTCCACAGCACTCTCCATGGTTTTCTATGCAGAAGGCTTGGATTGTGCCCATCAGACATGAGGAGTTCCCACAAATCCTTCCTGGATAACTCCATGTCCAATCCTGGCTTTCTCTGAAATGGCTGACTAGTTTCACATTTAGCCAAATCCTCACTTGGGACACCATGCTTTGGGGTCTCCCCTCCTGGAAGCCCAGAATTTTCCAGAACATCAATTTCTGCTTTCTTTGGACCCGAGAGTTCAGTTCTCAGCTTATCTCTCTCCTGTCACATTTCACTATAAGCTGCGAGGAGAAACCAGGCTGCACTTTCCACGTTTAATTTGGAAATTTCTTCTGCTAAATATCTAAGTTCATGGCTTTTAAAATCTGCCTTCCAGTCAAAGCCACTAGTTAATTTTGCCAGATTCTTTGCTATTTTAAAACAAAGATCGCCTTCCTTCCAGTTTGCAATAACACATGCCTCATTTCTGTCTAGAGCTTCATCACAGGTATCTTTAGAGTCCACATTTCTATCAACAGTCTCTTCAAAGCATTCTAGGCCTTCTCTATCAAACCCCTCACAACTCCAAAATCTTCCCCTTATCCATTTAAAAAGCTGTTCCAGCATGTTTGGTATTTGCAAAATGCAGCAATACCCCACTCTCTGGTACCAAAATATGTTCTAGTTTGCTAGCTGCTAGAATGCAATATACCAGAATCAGAATGGCTTTTAAAAAGGGGAATTTAATAAGTTGCAAGTTAACAGTTTTTAGGCCATGGAAATGTCCCAACTGAAACAATTCTATAGAAATGTCCAATCTAAGGCATCCAGGGAATGATTCCTTAATTCAAGAAGGCCAATGAAGTTCAGGGTTTCTCTCTCAAGTGGAAAGGCACATGATGAACACAATTGTGGTTTCTCTCTTAGCTGGAAAGGCACATGGTGAACATGGCGTCATCTGCTAGCTTTCTCTCCTGGTTTTCTGTTTCATGATGCTCTCCAGGAGGCATTTTCCTTCTTCATCTTCAAAGGTCACTGGCTGGTATACTCTCTACTTCTCATGGCTATGTCGTTCTGCTCTCTCAGAATCTCCCTCATTCTCCTAAATGTTTCTTTTTTTATAAGATTCTAGTAAACTAATCAAGACCCATTCGAATGGGTGGAGACATGTCTCCTCCTAATCCAGTTTAACAACCACTCCAGGGAGATGATCTAATTACAGATTCAATACAGTACTGAATAGGGATTAGAAGAAACAGCTGGATTTATAAAATGGGATTAAGATTAAAACATGGCTTTTCGAGGGTGCATACATCCTTTCAAACCAGCACACATGGGATTACCTACCTCCAGATTTTATTTGAGAGTGAAATCAACTTCTATCTTGCTTAAATTACTGTTATTTTGAGTTGGCAGTCATTATTCTTTTTTCTTGTAAGGATACCTAATCTTAACTAAATAGTTTTCTCTTGTTACCTACCCTGCTATCTCTCCTGCCCACTCCAAATCAGTTACTACTACTCAGAGAATAAAAGCTAAGATTTCCCAAGAAAAATCCTAAACAACAACAACAATAATAGTAATTAGGAAGATGAATGCTTTGCAAAAACTTCGCTTCTTCCTTCCTCATCCAAAAATATCATATTGTGAATTTCATGGTTACTTTAATTATTTTTGGACTATCTCATTTGCATTCTATGAATTTAGATGAAGAAGACTCAGCCTGTGAGTAGGAGGGGACAGTAAGGGATAAAATATCCAGATAAGGAGCAAAAATCTTACTGAAGCAATTTAAGCAGAAGACAGCGGACTGTCTAATAGTATATAAATTATGATACAGCTGTATTACAGTACTATGCAATGATCAAAGACCATGTTCTGGAATAATATTTATTGCTTTGGAAGAACACAGCAGATGTTGTTTCAAATGAGAAAATAAAATTCCAAAATAATATGTAAATATGTGTGTCTATGTGTAGAAAAAACATGAAGTATAGATCCCAAAATGTTAGCTATCCTTAGCTAATAGACTTATAGGTGATTTTTACTTTCTTCCTTTTTCTTCATCTCTATTTTTATTATTTTCTATAATAAGCACATATGATTCATACACATTTTAAAATTTCTTTAAGAAGCAATTCTTGGATGGTAGCAGAAGCAGGAATAAAACCCACGCTTGGTTAAGGTTTTTACATTGCATTAATCTGGGAGACAACTAAAAATCTATGCTGTGCTGTGATAACAAGTAAACCCTAAAATCTTAGCACCCTGAAGGCTTATTTGTCATTCATATGAAATCCAGTGGGGGTCATTGGGGAAAACTGCTCAGGGATCCATCTCAGCATGTAGCTTTTAAGGTCACTGCAGGGGAAGAGAGGAGTGGAAAAGACCCATCCATTCACAGTTTATTGGTCAGAACTAGTAGACAGTTTTCACTTGAGTGCAAAGGTGGCTGGGAAACCTGGAGGCTATTTGTTTAGCACTGTCTCTGCCACATACACTATGGTGATTACATTTTCTCAACTCAAACCCAAAATTTACAGGACGACAAGAAAATAATAGAATTTGAAACAAATTTTTAAAAATACACACACAACCGAATACATGATTGTGTGTTTGCTGCATTTTAAAAGAAAAAAGTTCTACAATAGACTTGGCTGCGAAGAAGGAGAAGAGAAATTGGAAAAAGATCAGAGATGTCACATTCTCCCTCCTAACTCTGTAGTTTTGCAGAACCTACCCCTGTATCACCTCTATGTTCATGAATATAGTTGAGCCTCCAACCATCACTGGGAGAGAGAGTTCGGTGCCTGGGGACTGCAACAAGGATAAGGGGTGGCCAGGGAAGGAAGGAGGATTTCTGAGAGACTAAGAAGGACAATAGGGCAACCAAGCAGAAGGTGAGCTTGCCAGAAATGGGAGTGGAGGGCCAAGGTCCAAATAGTGGGGAAAGGAGGGAAGACCGCCAAATTCAGGCAATGCCAAAGGCAGGAATTAAAGTCAGAATAGAAAGCCAAGAATTTGGGGTGGGGATGGGAGTAGGATTTGAGCAATTTGCTTCAAATGCCAACTACAACTTGAGTCTTGCCCTCAGAAAACAACAGATTGTTTTGTTTGGGTGGATCCGTTTGACTAACATGGCCAGGTGTGAGACAAACAACAGAAAGCAACCTGGTAGTATCAGTGGCCCACAGGAATAGCCCAGTGTCTGAATGAGTGACCAGGGCTGCATGGAAAACTCAACCCACAACTGGGCACCAGCCGAGACAGAGGCAGTAGGAAGGCTCTGGAAATGTGGTGGTGATGGAGGACATGGGGAAAATAGCAGAGTTCTTCCAGGTGATCTGAATGATTAGATAAAGACTCCAGCAAGTGGCTGGGGTGGCAAGAGCAGACTTTAGGTTCTAAAGAGAAGGATCTGGTAAGAGAGCTGATACTGGGGTCCCACTAAGGACAGGGTCTCCCAACAGGGTGCCACTCTCAGAAGAAGAACTGGAGTATAAACATGGAAAAGGAAGACATTCAATCATAGCATGAATGAAGGAGGAAAGAGACTGCAGTTTTGTGGATAGATGGTGTTCTAGTTTGCAAGCTGCTGGAATGCAATATACCTGAAATGGAATGGCTTTTAAAAAAGGGAATTTATTAAATTTCAAGCTTACAGTTCTAAGCTGTGAAAATGTCCAAATTAAGGCACCCAAGGAAAGATAATTTGGTTCAAAAAGGCTGATGATGTTCAGGGTTTCTCTCTCAGCTAGAAAGGAACATGGCAATGACTCTCTTTAGGTTTCTTCAATGTCTTCCCTGGGGCTCTGTCCATTCTGGTGGCTCTAAAGCTTTTTCCAAAGTGGTACCCTCTTAAAGGGCATCAGTAAGCAACCCACCTTGAATGGATGGAGACACACCTCCATGGAAACCATCTAAACAAAAGGTACCACCCACAACTGGGTGGGTCATAGCTCCATGGAAACAATCAAAAAGCTCCTGCCAAGCAATTCTGAATGAGGCTTAAAGGACATGCCTTTTCTGGGGTCCACAGCAGATTCAGACCAGCACAGATGGTTGCCTGGAGCCTCACCTCCAATAAGATGAATAGTAGGACAGAAAGATCAATAGATAAGGCTGTTTCTCTCTTGCCTAACTTGGTCAGGATTGGCTTGGAAATGAGGTGGAGTTGGGCCTACAGGCATCAGTGCCCAAAGCGAAATAGACCTGATGAGCCTGGATACAGATCTACCAACAGCACTTGTACATGAGTTCAGAAAAGCTCTTCCAACATTGTCTTGCAAATAGTTACATGGCTGTTCCACCTACCCTTTCTGCCTGGGAATAACAGTGTTCAGGCAGATAGGTATTGTCACTTAGTGACACAATAAAAGGCAGGATGGGAGAAAATGCAGAGACTGGACCATTTATAACTATTTACAAAGCTACTGTTAACAACATATTAAGTACCTTAGGTATAAGCTCAAAACTCCATGTTTATCTCCTTGAGAGCTATCTTAAAACCTAGAGACAATCTTTAAGAGAAGTTTGAATTTTTTTTACCTCCTTAGCTAAATTTATCACTTGTGCACAGATGCTTGAGTTTGGACATTCAGAGGCAGTATGGTAGGGTGGGAAAATTATGGATTAGCAAGCAACTATTCTGAATTGTAGTGTGGTTCCAGGGAGGATTAAACACGTGATGATTAGGGATGTGTTTTAAAAATTCTGAAGTACTTGAAAAATAAGAATTGTGAGCAAATCACCATATCTAGTAACTTTGAATGGCCAGGTCTAAGGTGGAACCATTCAGATGCCAAGGATGCAACCTTAAGAAGGCAGTTGCTCCCAGCAAGAATGGGAGCTATGCACAAGACCAGGAGGCCGTTCAGAAGAGGGGACCCTGCCTGGTACCTTGGGAGTGAGGAGAGGAATGGAGCTTATCTGGAACTGTCAGCTTTCTGAATATTACTTTTCCAGAAGCTATGGAGAATTGAGGTAACTGGAAGCCTGAGCATATTCTCTTAACTGGGTCCCTGTGGTTTGACTTCTTGGAAGTCAACTAGGAGATGCCAGTAAGGATGGAAAGGGTCAGGGTTAGGAGACGAAGTCCTGTCTACTGCTCCTGCCCCCCAAAACCTCTCTCCCAGAAGAGGAAGTGGTATGATTGGAAAAAGGTCATTTGTGTGTGCAACACAATATGCTCACTGTAGTTTTTCTTGCCTTGGCCCAGGATATGCTTGCTGGTTTGCAGCTACGTACCCCAGAAAAATATGTTCTTAAACCTAATCCATTCCTGTGTGTATGAACCCATTGTAAGTAGGACCTTTTGATGAGGTTACTTCGGTTAAGGTGTGGCCCATCTCAATTAGGATGGGTCTTAATTCTATTACCGGAGTCTTTTATAAGTGGCATAAAATTCAGACAGATGGAGAGAAAGCCACAGGCAGCAAGGAACTGAAATTTAACAGAATCCGGAAGAGAACGGAGAGAGCAGAAGAGAACAGAGAGGCCAGGGGAGACTGCCATGTGCATTGCCATGTGACAGTGGAGCCCAGGACCAGGGATTGCAGGCTGCCAGCTCCAGAACACCAGCCTTAAGGAAGAAAACATCGCCTTGATGATGCTTGATTTGGACTTCTCCTAGCCTAAAAACCATGAATTAATAAATTCCCATTGTCTGAGCATTGTATTTGCTTGAGCAGCACAGGAAGCTAAATCAATATGTAACGAAAGTAGCTCACACTCCTCTTCCCACCTCTGATACCCTGGGATGCTGATTGATTATCAATCCATGTTCTCTCATCCTCATGGTCATCTGCTGATGACCAAAATGACCCATTTGCTAAGATTGCCTGATTAAAAAACCTATCCTAAAAATCAGGTCATATCAATTGATGTTCATTTAGTGTCCCTAGTCTATCTTCAGCTAGGAAATCTTAGGCCTCTTAAGTTTTGCATACTAAGTACCTCAACTTGTCTTACCCTGGTCTGGGCCCTGCCCAGTTACAGTTCTTATTTTTCAACTATTTTTACTGAGATAGAAAGCAATATATAGGGGAATAAGATGCCAGTTTAAAAAACTTTACATCTTAGGATTCAGAATCAACAAATACTTACCAAGTATTTAGCATCTCACTTACTCTTGCAAAACTTCTGCAATATTCGTATTATCATTCCAATTTTGATCCCAGGGCATTTAACTCCAAGTCCAGTGCTGTTTCTACTATGCTGAAGGGAGGAAAAAAAATAGGTAAGTGTAGGTGGTACATAGAAGCTCAAAGAGCTGAAATACGTAAACATATTCCTGACTCACCCACAGAGTTAGAGACAGCCCTAATTAAGTGTCACATATTTGGGGAGACCGGTGGCAAAGATGAAAGCTGGGTAGGAGGGAATTAACTGGAGGGATGGGAGGATGTGAAGCGAGATGGAGCTAGTCTGAGGTTTCCTGAACGAGGTGAGGGTGGGGCACATTATCCAGAGGGAAGAGGTGTGGCCGAGGGGAGAGGTGGTGCAAGGGGAGGAACAGGCTGCTGTCTCAAATAATAGTCAGCTGATGACATCCTCTTAATGCGTGCTTCAGGATGGGCGCCACCAGCTTCCTCGAGGCAGGTAACCAAAGGACACCACCACGTAGAGAGCCGAACTCTAGCCTTATCAGCCTCCAAGAACTGGGATACCGAATTGCGCAGACATCAGTGTGCTAATTCCAGCACTAGACTGGCAGACAGCAGGGGCTCTGTCTGGGAGAGGAAAAGCACTGGAACTGGGGACAGCACATTTGAAAGGAGGGAAATAAGCGCTGAGTTATTTTTAGAGCTGCATCTCAGTGCAGTGCGGACTATGGCACGCGCGTGCCTGTGAATTCATCAGATGGAAATATATGCTGGCACAGCCTGCTCTCTAATTTTCTCTAACTTTTTTCCCACAAAAAGCTTCTTTCTGCAGCTCGGTCTAGTGTGGCATCTTTTTGCACCCACTGCTCACTATTGATGCTCCGCGGGTCAGCTTTTCGAAGGAAAAGCCGGCAAAATAGCAGACATTTAGGGACCAACAACTTTGGACATCAGAGGAAAAATTTCTTGAGCTCCCAATTTTTTAATAAATACCAAATATAAGCTCAGCTTGGTTGCAAATGTGAGCACAATGGAATTCAGCAGAACCTTCAACGAAGCCACAGACAATTTTCCGGGAGCTGCAGAGGAAATTCTACACCCTCGCAGCATCTAAGAACTTTCCAACCAATAAAATGTGTTTGCAGTGCATTACGTCACCAGAGAAATCTCTCATTGGCTGTGCCTCTCCTCAAGGCGAGACCCCTGTCTGGCTGCAGAAACTTTAAGAGAGCCTTTTCTGAGCATCACACACCCGTATTTAGTTTTCCCCTTTTGGTGCAATACTTCCGTGCGATAATCTGCATCAGGTCCTTTAGGAGGCTGCTTCTCCTAGAAGTCCTGGTGGAAACTAAGGTTGCTTTTCCCTGAGTGTCCTTGTGCCCGCCCCTGGGCTGGCTAACACCCTACCTGGGCAGGTGTGGAAACGAGGAGGTTTAATGAGGAAACTTGCAACTCCTCCAGTCGTCACTAGCTTTGATATTAGAAGTGGTAGTGGCGATTTTGACTCCCTTGAAACGAAATTAAAGGGGCCCAGGGAACAATGAGAAAGGCTCCAAGTAAGGAATATTTATTAACTGTTTGAATGCAACGCATTAGGCTAGGCAGGTGGGGCCCTTGCCTTCAGGAAGAACATAAACATGCATGTATGCTGTTGTTACATGACTTACATGAAGAAATGCAAAGAAAAAGCTGAAATCCTAGGATAGCAGAGCAAGTTTATTTTCTAATACATGAACAAAAAGGGCACATCAAAGAGTCTTACGAAATGCCCTTTGGCGTGGAAGCAAGCAACCCTGGAAATATTACCCCACTGCTTCGGCCATGACTCTTTCCCCTTCCTCCCTGCCCTCCTTTCCTCTGCCCTGTTTAGTTCCCATTCCTGGTACATCTGTGACTCTCTAGCTTTCAGCCGAAAGTTGCAGGTGGCCAAGGGTGGTGCAATAGCGGCTCAGTGGCAGAATTCGTGCCTGCCATGCTGGAGACTCGGGTTGGATTCCCGGTGTCTGCTCATGCCAAAAAGCAAAAAAACAAAAAAACAAGTGGTTGAGTTATAATCACATGGCAATATCAGTAACACTTTTTATTCTTTATTTATTTTCTTGCTTTTTGTTCATACCTATCACTTTTTTTTTTCTTCTCCATGTCCTTTTCTTTTTCTTTTCTGGAGAAGGGAAAAAATAAAAATAGATTACCTGGGTTAGATTCCTGGAGCCTGCCCATGCCAAAAAAAAATAGATTACCTTGATTCACCCTTAGAGGTTACTAGGGAAGGAGATTGGGAGTATCAGCTCCAGGCTGGTGGCAGCCGGCAAATAGAGATCAGGGCCCCCGTCTTTCCTCCAAATGGATTCTGGCATAACTAGAGGAGATCCATGCTTACCGGTCCAGAATTCAAATCAGGAGACCAACCAGCCTGTTTTCAGTGGAATGGTACCCTTTCCATAGGGCTGTTTCTAAGTAACCCTGGCACCCTGTCAATGGGCCTTTAGTCCAAGTAAGAGATTCCTAACACTCAGTGTCAGCAGAAGGAGAGGAAGAGGAAGAAGTAGATCCTGTCAGTATGGGTAAAACGAGGGTAAAGTGTGAATTTTAATGCAGTGTGAAATTCAGAGCGTTGAGGATAACAATACAAGGGCAAGATTTCTAGATAGGAAGGAATAGCACTGGGGAAGTGGGTAAACAAATGGAGGGGGCCTCAGAGCCCAACAGAGCTGGGTGGCTGCTGTCAGCAGGAGCATCCTGGGGCATGAGAAAAGGGCAGGCCTAGGTGTACCCTCATTGAAGGCAACCGCAAAACCTGGACGGAGGCTGCCGTGTCTGAAGTGACAATCTGAGTGAGATGCCCCAGGTCGATCTCCAGCCATGCTGAACTCCTGTCGCCAGCTTGATCCCAGGTTTCTTGTGGGGCTTTTCTCTACCTTCGGACTCTTGAAGAAGACCCAACAGCTTCTGCCCTTTATCCTCCTGTCCTGAGACAAGCCGCAGGTTCATGGCAGTGATCTCTTCCTGCAGGAGTGATCTCAGCTTGCCTCAGGGAGCCCAGCCACTGGCCCTTTAAACCTGGCCAGCTCAGCAGGCCCAGGCTGGCAGGGAAAAGCGGTGGCAGACAATAGTGTTTATTCTCGGCAGTTGTCCCAGACTGCTTACTCCCTGCTCAGTCCCCACCTGCTGCTGCTGGCTGTTTTTTTCTCCCAGTCTCTCAATTCACCCTCTCCATGCTTTGATTAAGAGACTCCCTTTCCCTGCCCCACCCTGAACAATCCAAAGGCCTGGGTTGCCCCCCCGACCCCAGCCCCTCCACTTGGGGGTGCAAGTGTAAACCGCAGGCCAGACGCTATCAACAGTTACACCCACAGGTGCACTGGCTGTGCCAGGTAACAAGGGGCCTGGCTTGGGCAGGCCACGGGGCTCCACCCAGCACTAACCGGCTTGGTCAGGCTTATTCAGCCCCTTCAGAAAAGGATGGCGGGAGGAATGCCAGGTCCTGCCCCAGGAGGAGCGATTCATCCAGGAGGTGGAGGACAAAGGGTAAGCCTTCTGTGCAGCCTGGAACCAAACCCCAGGGACCTCCAGTTGCCACCCAAAGGAGGACAGAGAGGGGAAAGGCAGCACACCATCCAACACAGGTTCTTTCCACCCTCTCTCCCTGTCTTGTAACTGGAGTTTCCTGAAACTGGAGGAGGCTCCTAGGAGCCTGAACCCCCAGCACAAGCTCAGGAAGCCACACTGCCAGTGTCCTCAGAGCTTGGAGCTGTGGCCTTACTGCACATCCTGGTCTGCTGGGGCCCCTGGCTCCCCACTTACCCAGCCACCCTCCTCTGACCCCTCTCATTGAGATGCTTCCCTTCTAGGTTTTCTTTCCAAAATTAACTTTATTTAAAGCTTCTCAAAATTTACAAGTATTCCATAACCAACAAGCAAGAGCACCCCTTTCCATGCCCCCCTCCCCCATCCCCTGGTACCCTCTAATCTACTTTCTCTCTATGAATTTGCTGTTTCTAGATATTTCATATAAGTGAAGTCATGCCTATGCATCCTTATGAGCCTTGCTTATTTCACTCAGCAGCATGCGTTCAGGGTTGGAGGTGATTTTTTTTAAGAACGTGGACTTGGAAATGAAGGAAGAGGAATGGCAGAGTGAGGCTGGGAGGTGGGGAGTGAAGGTGCAAGGGGACAAAGTGGCGGCGGCAACAGAGACGGATGGTCTGTCACTAAACCTCCAGTGCTGAAGATGCTTTGTGGGCAGGGTCCTCACCTGAAGCTTTTCTGTCAGTTTCGGTGGCCCGATTAATTCCATCTCACCCATAGCATCATGGGGACTTGCAATCCTGTTAGCGAGGGAAGATGAGAATGAGAGGGAAGGATAGGGCTTAGGAGAGACTCAGTACACTTTGATGGCTGTTGTAACTGTCTTATATGGTGTGGTCATACCGTGTCTCATCAATGCTTCCCGAGGCTAGAAAGTATGTTTCGGGGCCCCAGGAGGTGGTGAGGTGTGGGGGAACCAGACCACGCAGAGCTTGTGTGACTACAAGCGAGTTCCTTGAACTCCACAAACTTTACTTTCTTCATCTGTAAAGTGGAAATAATAACACCCCTATTTAATAGGGTTCTGAGGACTATCTGTGAGAGACATCACAACCCTGGAACACTGTAGATACTTAATGAAATGTCCCCTCCATCTGTAAAATAGGCATCATAAAATATCCATCTTATTGAGTTGTTTTGAAGATTAAACAAGTTAATGAAGTTTTTAGAAAGGTGTCTGGCATACAGTAAGCTCTGTACAGGTGTTATTAAATAAAATTAATCATCTTGTTATTTTCCACAACACCTGGGCACTGTCCTTCCTGGGGAGGGGCTTCGAAAAGATTGCTGAAATTAGTCTGCTGAACACAGAAGAGTCAGGAAAGAGGCTTGGTAGCCGACTTCTGTTATTTTCTAGTCCTTCTTTGTTCTTCTATTTCTGATTTCTCAGTCTAGCCCCATCTCCATCAGCTGTCTCCTCTTTCCCCCTGCCCAGTCCTTCCTCTTCTGAAAGGTACAACATTCGAAACCACATTTACGAAGAAAACACGCGAGCAGATGTCACAGCTTGGTTTGCATTTTGTTTCCTTCTCTCAACGTCCCACATCTGTTTTAATTTCCTTTTGTGACCTCCAATGAAAAGACCCAGAGGTTCAACCGAGTTCATTGTCCAATCCTAATAAAGTACTTATTTATTAAATGTGCATGAGGAATTTAGATGTATATTCCAGGATATAAAGTCCAGCAAGGAAATCAAGCTACCAGAAACCATTTCGAGACAGTTCAGCAAGTTCCTCTGTGAAATTTCTTCTCAGTTCACTGAGTGCTCTATTTATTTTTCAGAAAACATTTTTTTGTGTGTATTTACTATGTACCAGCTACTCTGCTAAGCTCTTATGTGCCTTATTATTATTGTTTCATCTTCAAATCACTTCTATGGTTGCTATTATTGTTTCTAATTTACAGATGAGGAAACTGAAATTCAGAGAGGTTAAATAACTTTTTCCAAGTCACACAACTAGTAAGTGGCACAGCTGGTCCTTAAATCTGACTCAAAAGCCCATGCTCATTGTACCGTCGTCACAAGCAACACCAAATCTCCCTGAAGTCAGACTTGACTTATTCTTAGCTTTCTCATACCCACTGTCTAATCTCTGTGTGCTTTCTGATGCTTTTTGGTTGGCAAAGAAAATGTGTACAACATTATTCTAAACAAAGGGTCTTTTACATCAGATCACCCTTCTTTCTACATCTCGACAGCATCTTTCCGATTTCACCCTCCAGCAACGCCAGCCCCTGCCCACTCTTGTCTCTCAATTCCACAACCTGTCACTGAGTCTAAGAGTTTTAACAAAAGAACTGGAACAGGAAGCACTTTTAAACAGGCTGTCTGTCCCTTTCTTTAAATAATTAAGGAAGATGGTATCAAAGAGATCAGGTTTTTATGAGGTCTTCTCAAGTTCACTGTCATTCGCTTTCGTCTAGGGCAGGATTAAAGGCTGGGTGAATGGCGAACATAGAAAAATGCTTTAATCTGGAGGGAGTGTTGAGGGCATTGTAAAGTCTGGCCATTCAACTCCCGTCTTGAGCTGTTGCCAATGGAATAGAGGGTGGGCCTGAACGGCAGATGATGGTTCTTTGGGAACAAATTTAGAGGACATGAATGAACAAAGTAATGAATGGAATAATTGTTGGAACCCTGACAATAATGAGTTTATCACAGACACGGAGGTTTGGGGAACACTAGCCCCTGGGCCCTTGGACGTGGAAGCAGTCAAACAGAGGGAAAATAAGCATCAAGGAAAATATTTCTAAGTGGCTTATTTGGGAACACAACTTCCATTCAAACCTGCCTCCTAAAGCTTGGTCCTCAGGACATGTTCTCTGCAATTTCCTTCCCTCCGAAATAGGCAGGGTGTCTCCACAGCAGTCTGTAGGACAATGAGGAGGAAATTGCTTTTCCGGGAAGCAATTTCTCTATCTATTGGAGTAGTTTTGTATTTGCATCGAGGAGAGGTTAGGCTGACAGTTGGAAGGATTTCATCTGCTACTTGGAGTCCTAATTTGGATAGCTGTGGTGTTAAAAGGACACTGTGAAATGCACTTTATAATATGGGAGGGAGCTTTGATCCACAGATGGGGGGAGGGGCGCTGGAAAAGGACTCACCCCCAGGCCTTACTACTTTAGTCTCTCTTGTCTTATTCAATATAAAATGAGGTCAAACAGTCCCTGAAGTAGGGATTAGGTACAAATTGAAGACGCAATAATAAATATTTATGGTGCCTTGCTCATTCCAGGGCCTATGTGGATCCTTATTAAATACTTGTTAGTTTGATTTGTTGCCTTGATTTACACTGGAATTTAGAAAGCCAAAAAGGCTATTAGTCTATATGTTGTCATTTTAACCTTCTGTTTCTGAGGGAGAAAAGAAAACCTAGAAAATAAGCTCTGCATCTACTTTACCCAGAACACCACCATCCTGAAGGAAACAAGTCCTTTGTGTTCCCCAGATTCCTTTTTTTGTTTGTTTTTGATTTTTTTTGTTTTCCTCTCCACCCAGGTCTGCAAGAGCTCAAGACCCTGAACTTTATCTGGCTTCAAATGTTATTTCTCTGGTGTTTAGGGACAACCACACCCCTGCTGGGTTAGAGCAGGCACCGTGGAGTTAGAGCAGTCCACTCCAGGGACAGGGGCCTGGAACAATGGCCCCTTCTTGTCCGCCACCACCCAGCCACCCACACCCTGTTTACTGAACCTTCAGAGTTGAGAAAACAGAAAACATTCAGCCTACAGCCTCGGGCAAGTCACTTAGCCCGCAATTATGGGACTGGATGGTCCGCTAAGAGTCACAGCCACAAATCCCCTTTTCTGGGGCAGCACCGATTCAAATCATCCGTTCTCTGTTCCTGTAAGTGAACTTGCCTTTGTCAGAACACATGCCCTAGTTTTGGGTTCTGAAAACATGGTCACTGCATTCCTAAGCTGCCTTTCGGCACTGACGGTCTCTGCTGCTGGGATTCTAAGTAGGTAATAACCTCAGGTGACTCCGTTCTAATTACCAGCTGCTGGACCTTGAGCAAGTAGGGACTCAGGTCCTTATCTGCAAAATTAGGGATGATAAAATCTTATCTCAAGGCAGCGGACTGGACTAGATAGAGAATCTTCTAGCTAAAGATTTATAGTTTGATGAGTGGGACCCATCTGCTTGGACAAAGGCAGGGGCTGAACCCCCGGATGCGTAAGGGAAGCTTGTGGACTCTTTTCCAAATGATTGAGCAGAGGCAGGGGTAATGAGCCCAAGGATAACATCCCTTTGGAACCTGGAGAAAGACCAGGAAACTGTCCTAGCCACCTGCTGTGGAGAGAGGAATGCTTACGGTGAAATGTCAGTGGCCTCTGGAGCAAAGCTTCCTGTGCAATCCTTTTGGAAACAGAAGCAAGCCTCTCAGGAATTCACTCCAAGGTGCCAGGAATGTCAAAGTATTGTCTCTCCTTCCCCACAGTATTTCCATTATAAAAGATAATTTGAAATTCAGGGACCCTACTTCTGGGTCCAGTAATAAACTGTGTTTGATAAGGGACAAATTACATCATTTCTCCGAGCCTAGTTTTCCTCCTATGAAAATTTAGAATATTTGACTATCTTTCCTTCAGGTTCTCCCATTTGGAACAGCAAAGGGTGGATTTCAGCCATCATCATAGGGAGATATCTGGGGCGGAGAGGACTTCCCAACTCTTTAAATCATAATACAATAGGAAACTGTGTCTTCCTTCGACCCTCTATGCTGTCAATACAGACACTTTCTTCAAGAGGAGTATTTCATTGTACCTTTCCCTGTGTCTCCATCCATTACCCCGTATCCCTAGCCCTGGGCCAGACACACAACATATGTCTCCTGGTAATACAGGTTTCTGTTTGTTTGTTTGTTTAAAAGGATGTTTTACGGATATTGCTATTTGGCTCTTCCTTTGCCTCAGGCAGTTAATATCTCAACCTCCGACCCTGCCAGTTGCCCCCCCACCCCCCGTTTTAATGAAGGGCTTGCGCCAATTAATTCCTGGTTCTCTTTCTCCCTTAATCCCCACATCCTGTTCAGCACCTGTTGCTGTGGGGTCTCCCTCTTGGATGGCTCTCACATCTGCTCCCTGGTCTGCCTCCTCCCTGCCTCTGGACACCCTGAGGGTTCACCGGGATGGCTCACCTGCAACCAGTTCTCTACATCCATTCTCTCCCTCTCCTGCCTGGTCCATTTTTAAATGATTAAATGATTATGGAATATTTCAAGCACATGAAAAGCTGAGAGAATAGTTTTAAAACACTGGGGGATGGGGCAGTCATGCTTACTTTGGAGACGGTAGGAGAGTATCGCTTTAGAATTTAGGGTTTGAGCGCTCCCCCTTTCTATATAGGTGACTCTGGGCAGGCTCCTTAGCCTCTCTGTACCTTCTGTCCTTGTTTGTAAAGTTGGACTGATGAGAAGTATGCACTGACCTCACAGGGCCGTGTGAGAACCAAATGAATGCATTCATTTAGCAGGTAACGAGGTGCTGGCATGGGTTAGCCTTCATTGTCATTCTCCTAACCGTCTTAGATGCCAAATCTTAGCCCAAGCCACTCTGCACACTCTAGAGAGATCTTTCCAAAACACAAACACCTCCCAAAAATCTTTTAATGGTTCCCTATTGCCCTTGGGATAAATTCCAAACTCCTGCCAGGGTTTATTTACTCGGGTCTTCAAGATGGCCCAGGCTAACCTCTCCATTTGCAGTTGAATGGGTAGAATTAAAGCTGATGGAGGGTGGGGGCCAGGAAGTGGGTGGGGAAACATCCTGAGCCAGGCTTGGAAAACAGAAATGAGGGGGAAGGATTGCAGGGTGGGTGAGGTAGAGGTCTTAGCTCCCCATGGGGTTCTGCTGCTTACTAGCCCCGTGTGACCTTGGGTAAGTTACTGAGCTTCTCTAAAACTCAGTTTTCATACGTGCAAAAATTCAAAAGAATACACCTATTTCATGGCGTTGCGGGTGTGATTGAATGAGTTAATATAACTAAAAAGTACTTAGAACAATTCCAAGGCCGTAGTTAGCAAAGTCAAGGTGTACTGGTGCAAACTTTGTGAGAACTTAACAGGCAGCTGGAGGAGCTAGGATTTGGTAAGGATAAGGCCATCAGCAGTAGGTAGGGTAGAATTTGGGTTGGAGAACTTCAGGCTAATCAAGCACAAGGTCATGAAAGCTGGGGCTGGGGCGTGGCAGTGGGAGTGGAAGGAAAAGGAAGAATCTGAACTGGGTGACAAATTAGAAACAGTGGGTCAAAAAGGCAGGTTTCTAGAACACTGGAGCACTCCATGAGAAGGAGCCTTTCATGTACATTTGGGAAATACCACCTATTTCCCCTTCTGGAAAGGCACAATGTGTATAAGTATGTTTAAAAAAGCCTAGACGGGGCAAGCAATGGTGTTGCAGTGGCAGAGTTCTCGTCTGCCATGCCAGAGACCTGGGTTCCTTTCCCGGTGCCTCCCCATGCCAAACAAACAAACCAACCAAAACCCAAAACCTAGACATGCCACATCAAGAAAATATTTTAAACTTTGATAAATCGAGCATATCGGAAAGAGTTGATCCCAGGACATCCCTCCTCTCTGCCAACAGAACAGCAGGCCATCCAGGACAGCCCCACGAGTAGGACCCCCTACCGAGTGCACTGCCCTGAGGTAACCCGTGTGAACTGTGCAAACACACACAAAGAAGGGAAGGGAACACACACAAGCACGGCACACAATGTTACTATTTTTCTCTCCTCTGTTCTCTGGTTGGCTCCAGCCCTGGGGAGCCCAGGAGGACAGTTTAAAATTAAATGCACATTTCCTTTTCCTTGCAGGGTGAGCAGGCTGCCTCTCTCCCCTCCCTCCTACCCACTTCCTTCTCCGAGATAGTTTGCCCACCCTGGAGAGAGCCATCTGGATATTAATGTTGCAATATCGTCTGTTTCAAGGGACCTCCTCTTGGCGTCTCCTCCAGTACACTGATGTTCTGCTTTCATCTCTCTGCATTACACAATCATCTGACTTCTCCAAGGGGTTTCTTTGGGGGTAACAGGCTTATTCCAATTTTCCCTTTTCTTCAGAATCGAGGCTATCTTCCCCCTCGAGAACTCCCTGACATTTCCTCAAGGTGTATTGAATTCTGTGGCATCCTGTCGGCACTGCAAACAGTAAAATCAAATTCTCCCTTCCATATCACCAGCTGAGCCTCAGGGTCACCTTCTGCTGAAGGATTCCCATCTGTGCGGTCAGCATCCCCGCCCGGGAGGCAGGGCTGGGCTTGGGAAGGGAAATCAGGCTAGCGGAGGCCACGCTGACCTTTTAGGGTGACCTTCGCCTTGTAAGTATGATGCAGACAGAACGGGAGGCTGGAGAATTGTGCTTCCATTCAGCTCAGGGCCTCCGAATGGGCAGTGAGGGCTGCTCACTGTTCTCTGCCTCAATATGTCACTCTGAGGTATAAAGAATGGCTGCCAGAGGGTTCCTCTAAAAACTGAGTGCTGTCACCTCAGGTGACTGGGCAAACTGGAGCCATCCCAAGAGGCAGGCTCCCTGACCGGCTCTCTGGTCATTTCTGCTCATCGTTCCTTATTAATTTAGGATCTCCGAACATGGCCTGTTCTCTTCATCTTCATCCAGGACCTTCCTTAGCAGAGTGGTGTCACTGGCCATTCAAAATAGCAAAGCATTTGGGGGCTGTACAGAGAGATAACTTGGAAACAGTTTCTATATGTACCTTAACACCTGCAGGGGCTTTCTTACTTCTAAACCTCTTCCCAGCAAGGCCAATGTTTTTGGCCCAGTTTTCTGAAACACCAGGCCCTTTTTAGGAATGGGATTCGGGGATGGTTCCCAGTTCTAGGGCAGGGCTGTATGTGTTCAGTCACTAAATTCTGAGCCTGTGTTTCCACCCTTAGGGCCTCCTGGATGCCAGACCCAGCAGCCTCCAATACCAAACCAAGTCCCCAAACAGGCTCCCCTTCCAGCTGAGATTGTAGCTCTGTAGCTGTTCTGTAAGGATTGCAGATGGCTTGGCTTCCCACCCTTAAACCGTTCCTTACCCTCGTTGTCTAGATAACAAAGCTCCAGGGAGTCTGAAAAATAACTGGAGAGACACTTTGAAAGAGGCTAATTTCTGAATTGAGGTGGGTGGAAATATGTGCTTATATAATCTTAATATTAAAAAAGTGACTTTACGCATATGCTGGGTGGAAAGAAGCCAGACACAAAAGGACAAATATTGTACGGTTCCACTTAGAGGAATTATTTCGCATAAGCAAATTCACAGAGATGTAGTAGACTGGAGGTTCCCAGGGGCTGGGGCAAGAGGAAATGGGGAGTTATTGTTCAATGGGAGCAGAGTTTGTTTGAGCTCATGAAAAAGTTTTGGTAATGGATGGTAGTGAAGGTAACAGCATTTTGAGTATGATTAATACCACTGGATTGGACACTTAGAAATGGTTATTAAAATAAAACTAAAAATAATTAAAAATATGCATTTACTCTTATTTTCTTTTCTGGGACTGGTGAAGCCATTGACATAGGAACTACTTGAATGGTTGTTACGTGTTGATATCTTTTTTGTTATTGGACTTTGACCATAACTTATTCAGCTTTATCCTCCCAGACCTTAGCCCAGTGCTTGACTATAAAAAGTGTCCAATCAATGATTAAAATTAATCCACTAATTTCTCTCTTCCTAATAATTCTTCTGTGTGACTATTTAACCTCCCCTTGATTATCTTCAGCAAAGGGCGAGCTTTCGCCCTCACAGACTAGCCCATTGCACTCACAAGTCTGTTCTCATTCGGGCTGTGGTTCCCTACAGGACACTCTTTCCTCTCCTTTTTCTTGAAAATTCCTCTTTCTTCGCAAAAACCTCCCTGGGATGCATTGGCAGAGTCAGGCTGCCATAGCTGGATGATCTTGGAGAGCACAGAACTCAACTCCTGTTTTCTTGCAAATGAATCAGAGGCTGCTGATTTGCTCACAGTGGCACAGCTAGCTGCTGGCCAACTGTTCAGTCCTGCAGAGAATGTTCTATGTTAACTTTTTATGAGATTTTTTTTTTCCCCATGGAGTGAAATCTGCCTTCCTACAGCTTTTAAATATCCTTCCTACTTAACTCTTTGGAGTCAAAACAACAACTCAAATCTCCCTTCCCATGTGATATTTCTTTCCCAACATCTTTTCTTTTCTCTGTCAAACATTTCTAATTCTTTGAGTTTTCTCTTAGGTGACAAGTTTTCTTGACACTTACTGCCTTGCTCCTCTCTTTCAACATTTATTCATTTGTTCAAAAGTCCGAATAAGCAGATTTCACAGTACTCTCCCCTGAAGCCAGCCCCATTTTGCCCTCCCCACTTCAGGGCAGTCTGACCACGACAGAATAGTCCAATGTCAACAACTTCTTTGCCATATGCATTCTATTTCTATAGGTGCAGGGAAGAGCTCTTAGATTCCACCACAATAGACTGCTTCTCTGGGAGTGTAGCCTTCTGGAAAAGCAGACCTGTTTTGATGAAAGTAGATGGAGAAATAGGATGGATGTCTTAGGATGTTTGGGGGAAAGGAAAAGCTAAGTTGGAGCGGTAAGAGGTGGAGGAAAGTGGAAGGAGACCCTGGAAAGCAGAGGCTGCTAGTGATAGCAATAGAGTGAACAGATGATGTCATGGGCAAAAGCGTAGGATGTGGCAGGGAAAGAAGAGGGAGGCAGAAGATAACCTTTCCTCAACTCACAATTCTCCCGACAGTTGACCTAGATAGTTCAATGTTTGAAAATTCTAAGAAATGGCAGCTTCTGAACAAAGTCTAAAGTTATTGGATTTAGCTGTCAAGTAAGGGAAAAAATTATTCCATGTTAATTTCATTTTAATATGCTTCTGTGAATTTTGCACCAAAATGTTTTACATTTGCATTTATATAAAATGCATGATTAAATTCAGAATAAAAAATGATAAATTATTTGAGCAGTATCTGCAACCTTTTTATTCCCATGTCAGCCTATTAAGCAAATTCAATCTTCTGTTCAATTGCAATAGATGAGTATTTTCACCAGCAAAAATCCGAAATATGAATAAGTTACACGTCTGTGTTTCTTTTCCAAGTCTCTTGGTAGGCTAATTTGTTGTGAATCTGGTCTGTTCTCATTCGGACTGTGGTTCCCTACAGGACACTCTTTCCTCTCCTTTTTCTTGAAAATTCCTCTTTCTTCACAAAAACCTCCCTGGGATGCATTGGCAGAGCCAGGCTGCCATAGCTGGATGATCTTGGAGAGCATAGAACTCAATTCCTGTTTTCTTGCAAATGAATCAGAGAGGCTGCTGATTTGCTCACGGTGGCACAGCTAGCTGTTGGCCAACTGTTCAGTCCTGCAGAGAATGTTCTATTGTCAGTTCTTAGACTTCTGACCTTTAAGTTTGAGTGATTTGTTTTCTGGACTGGGAGGCACAGGTCCTTCATTTCTCCTTCCAGAACTCCAGGGCTGCCTTTCCTAATTGTCACAAACGTGCACACCTTGAATGGATCACAGCTTTGGCCTCTTCTGTAAGAACAAACATGAAGATCAGGCACAGCTCTGATTTAGGGCCCATTTCTGACGTATCTTCCAAATCAGGTGGGGAATATTGGTGTGGAAGATGCTCGAGAGAAAAATACAAGATGCTTTGAATAGCTTGGTTTGCAGCTGGGTATGCTTTATGTTTGTTCATCATCCGGTGTGCAGATGGAGATAGGAGAGGGAGAGAGAGGCAGGATGTGAGACCTTTGTGTTTTTAATTTGATCTCTTGGATGACTCTAAGTGAATGTAGTCCTGGAGAAGGGGCATTTGGGAGTATGGCTCTACTCTTTAGAGTAACCTTCCTGATATATTCTGAAATAAAACAAGGTCAGTTTCTGGGGCAGAATGGAAATGTGCAGCCCTGAGTGATAATTTGTAATTCCTTGTTATTGAGGCCAGGTCCTGATTGGGTACACTGCGTTGGCCTCAGCCTTCTGAGGCCTGGTGTGGTGGCTGCCAGAGGCCCTGCTAAATGAACCAATGCAGAAGAGTTATCAGAGTCACGCTTTGCGGCAGGGATGGGGTGCAGCAGCCCATTCCTGTACCCTCGTTTTCTGTTTCCTCTTTTTTTCTCACATCTTTCCTCTCTCATCCTTTCCCTTCCATATTAATCTGCTACTCTTTCTTTGATTCCTATTCCTTCTATTTCTTCTATTCCTCTTTCCCTCGGTTTCTCTCTCTTTTAGATGAGAGACAGGCAGAGAACGTAGGAAAACTTGCAGATGATAAAGGAGGCTGTAGAAAGGAATGTAAGGCGCTCTGACTCTGGTTCAAATCCTGGTCTTTACCCGCACAAACTATAGAATCTGGCGCACGTTATTTAAACTCTCTGAGCTTCTGAGTTCTCATTAGTAAAATGAAAATAAAAAGAATGCCCATCTCATCGATTTTTGTATAAATTAAAGAAAATAATTGCATCAGATTGAGTTATATACCCCAGACTAAACAGGTCCTTAATCTTTAAAAAACTTTTTTTCTCTATTTGAGAAGTTGTGTCTTTACAGAACAATCATGCATCAAAGACCATGTTCTTAATCTTGACTCACGTTCCTGCAAGCGGGAACCTATTGTAAATAGGATCACTTAAAGATGTTAATTTAGTTAAGGTGTGGCTAACTTGAATCAGGGTCATTCTTGATCCTATTACTAGATGCCTTAGGAAGAGAAAGCCCCAGGGGAGGGGCCGAAAGCTGTAAATCAATGGAACTGGAAGTGGAAGAGAAAGGAGAGGACGTCACCTCTGTGACAGGAAAGCCAAGGAACCCAAGGACTGCTGGCCATCGGAATGCTATGGACCCAGGGGTGGGGTGTGGGGGATGGGGGAGTGAGCCTTTTAGCCTCTGAAACCATGAGGTCAAGACATTCCTAGTGTTTAAGCTGACCCATGGTGTGGTATTTGTCATAGCAACCTAGACACAATGCCAATAATGCATATGAAGGGCTTAGTAGAGTGGGTGGACATTAGTTAATGGTAGCTACTTACTGATAGCAAGAGAGAAAGCGGATGGGTTTTGTCAAAGCTATGTCTGTATTTATTCTCTGTGTACACAGCTTAGGGCATTTAATTCTTTAATAAAGCTTCACATTTTGAATGTACATTTTCAGGGCAATGGGACAAGACCTTCCGTTTGTGTGGGCTTCTTTTCTAGATGAATGGCCCCCTTATCCCAGAAGCACTGTTAATCTATCTGTCTGTTCCCTTTCTCTATTCTGTGACTTTTGCAGGGACCTAGTATTTGTGGTGGTAGAACAGGCAGAACGGAGAACCAGAGAGAACAGGGGAGAAAGGGAGGATTTTAAAGTCTAACCTGAGATATGCATGTTAGTTACTGACTGAATTTATTAGAAGTCCTCTGGACTAATTTCTTATCCCAGGCTGAATCCCACTGACAACCCCAACAGTGAATAGAAGAACTTGGTAGTTTGTTTGGATTCGGGGACTACTGGCTGGAGAAGAGATGTGAAAATGGATGTAATGTTGCAGAGAACTATGGAAACTGGAGAGACATGATGAGATGGAAAAGTTCCAGGGACTCTATGCCCAATAAATGTAGAGTAATTGAATAACAAATACATTTATTCATTCTTAAGCTGTCTTCCTGGGCCTGTTGCTAGACTGTAAGGAATAATATGCATAAGGTATGTACCTTGCCATCAAAAGAGTAGTTGTCTAGCAAGTGACAAGAAATGCAAACAAATACTAATCATCATATTCTCACAAGCAGCAGGGACAACCAAAGCAATAGGCTGAGCCCCCAATCTTGGGGTTTGTTCATAAGAAACTTAACTCCATGAAAGATAGGTTAAGCCTACTTAAAATTAGGCCTAAGAGTCACCCCCAAGAGAACCTCTTTTGTTGCTCAGATGTGGCCTCTCTCTCTCAGCCAACACAACAAGCAAACTCACTACCCTCCCCCTCTCTACATGGGACATGACTCCCAGGCGTGTGGACTTTCCTGGCAAAGTGGGACAGAAATCCAAGAATGAGCTGGGACTCAGCATCAAGGAACTGAGAAAAACTTCTTGACCAAAAGGGGGAAGAGCGATATGAAATAAAATAAAATGTCAATGGCTGAGAGATTCCAAACAGAGTTGAGAGATTATCCTGGAGGTTTTCTTATGCATAATATAGATATCACCTTTTTAGTTAAGGTGTAATGGAGAGGCTGGAGGAATCTGCCTGAAAATGTAGAGCTGTGTTCCAGTAGCCATGTTTCTTGTAGATGATTGTATAATGATATAGCTTTTGCAAAGTGACTGTGTGATTGTGAAAACCTTGTGTCTGATGCTCCTTTTATCTATCTTATCAACAGACGAGTAAAACATATGGATTAAAAATAAATAAATAATAGGGGGAACAAATGTTAAAATGAATTTAGTAGATTGAAATGCTAGTAATCAATGAAAGGGGGATGGTATATGTGAATTTTTTTTCTGTTTTCATTTCTTTTTTCTGAATTGATGCAACTGTTCTAAGAAATGATCATGATGATGAATATACGACTATGTGATGATATTGTAAGTTACCGATTATTTATGTAGAATGGAATGATCATGTGGTAAGAATGTTTGTGTTTGTATGTTGGTATGTTTAATAAATTTAAAAAAACATTAAAAAAATACTAATCATGAAACAATGTAATGTGAGGGCAGTGCTGGATGGCTTGCTTACCCAGCTGGGCTGCCTGGATTTGAACCCTAGCTTTATGACTCTCTAAGTAAACTTGACAGTCAATTTACCTCTCAGGGCCTCAGTTTACTCATCTGTTAAATGGGGTTAATAACATATTTCCTTCACATAGGGTTGTTGTGAGGATTAAATGAATTAACTATACATCAAGCACTTAGAACTGTCAGCACGAAGTGAGTGCTATGTACATGTTGGCTTCTGTTATTATTATAGAAATGCATATCACATGTGACATAAGCACAGAGGAACACGCAAACAACTTTTTCTGGGGAGGCTGGGAAAGGTTTTATGCAAACAGTGACATTTGAATTGAGCCTTGATCTCGTCATTTTCCTCGCAGGAATCGGGAGCAGGGGAAGGGGAGGAGAAGATAATTCATGCAGGTAGAATATCACATGCAAGGACAAGGACTCATGAAAGAGGATGGGGTGACAGGGACGCTTCCAGTGGCTTGCAGAGACTTTAATACATCTTTTTCCTTCAAAGATGGAATGAAGGGGAAATGACAGACTTACTGGAGAAAATATCTTTTATTGTGTTGTGTTCTTATCTTAGCCTCTAAGCTCCAAGTGTAGGCATGGATTTGGAAGGTGGCCTCCAGAAGTTGATGAGATCTTATATATACAGGAGTATGTAGAAGCATGTGCATCCCTGTGCCAATTTCCAGGCACAGAGACAATTGTCCTTTGTAGTGGTTTGGAAAGCATCTTGCTCCTGGTTTTGCAAAATTCAGACCTCTATCGATTGCAGCGATCATTGACTTTTTGACCACAGAGGTGACATAATTCAACAACCTCATTTTATGGCCAAAAAGCCTGAGGCTCAGAGAGTGGCTTGCCCTGCATTACTACATCACCCAGTTAATGTGAGAACCAGGACAAGAACTTGGGTTCTTGCCAGACCCGTGCTCCCTCATTTCTTACCTGGCGGCTTCCGCAGGTTAGTAGGATGGGGTCAGAATGCCAGGTGGGATTCTCTGCAAGTCTACAGCTGCTGAGGGAAGGTTAGTGCACGGACCTGTGCACAGCCTGCAGAGCATGGCGGGACACCCAGCCCCTCTCCAGCCCCAGACCGCTTTTGGGATGAATGTTATCCCAGGCTGCTTCCATAACAATCCCCAACATTACCCAGTGAATGAACCTCCATTCACAAGGCTCAGAAGAATTTGCAGGGAGGTTAATTCAATAAAAAGTCAATAACAATGGTCTTTTGCAATTGAAGATGATGATGATGATATTTTAATTTATGCACAGCAGCTGCCAATAAACATTATCGCTTCCTTTGCATGTCTTAACTCCCTGTCTTGTTTGCAGTCTCATGGCAAGCATGGACTCCAATAACGTACTAATTTTTGCTATTTATTAAAAAGAAAATCCTCATTAGTTAATGAGAGGAAAATTTATCGGCAGTCATCCAAACAAACAGTGACTTCTGTTCTGGCCGGGGCACAGCGGTCATTCCATGGGGCTGCCTGGAACTGGCCCAGCAGCCTCCCTGTAGACATACTGCCACCTGCTGGATAAAGTCTGTGGTGCGGCTGCAGACGGCTCTTCTAGCCTGTGTCTGGACATGGGTTTGTTCCCATTTCCTGCTGAGGTTCCTGACAACTGTCCAAAGCCAGCGGGGAGAGCCAGGCAGGCCAAGGTCGAGGCAAAATACTCAAGGAAGCAAGACTCTGCTTTGCTTTTCTCCTGCTCTCCCTTACGAGGATGCTCACAGCCTGGTGTTCTGCCCTCCTGGATGAAATCTTGAATTGAGTCCCCCAAATGAACCTCTCTCCCCCTGCCCTGCAATTCCTTTCATTTCCATAGAATTCAGTTTAGAAGTTGCTTCTTAATCTACTGGCTCCTTTGATTCTCAGACTTCAGTTTTCAGAAGGCTGGGATAGAATAGTAACCTCACACAACAGGAATTTATTGAATGTGGACTGTACCTCGGTGGGGAACTAGTGATACAAAGGTGAAAAAAGACGAGGGCCTCTTAGCCACGGGGCATGGGCGTGGCCTTGCTGCCCGCCCCCCGCCCCCCTCCCCCCGTACATTTTTAGGGGCATGTGAAAATGTTCTTAAGTTCTTTTAAAGTCAGAAGAAAAAATAAACTTTTAGGTGGAAGAAAATGTCTTGTTGATATATTCATCTTTATAACAAAGCAACTTTTAATATAAATTTTAAGTATTTTAAACTGTAATCTTAAAATGATTGTATAATGATAAAGCTTTTACGAGGTGACCGTCTGATTGTGAAAACCTGGTGTCTGATGCTCCCTTTATCTAGGGTATGGACAGATGAGTAAAAATATGGATAAAAAATAAACAAATAATAGGGGGAACAAAGGTTAAAATGAATTGGGTAGATGGAAATACTAGTGGTCAATGAGAGGAAGGGGGTAAGGGGTATGGGATGTACGGGCTTTTCCTTTTGTCTCTTTATTTTTTTTTTCTGGAGTGATGCAAATGTTCTAAAAATGATCATGGTGATGAAAACACAACTATGTGATGAAGAATAAAACGAATAAACTATAGTCTTAAATTTTTTATGGGGGAAGAAGCCCATGAAGTAAAAATTGCCATGAAAATAATAATGCAACCCTGGTACAGAAAGGAATGAAATGAAATGAGATAGTCAGTTGTGCAAACAAACATAATGCAGGCATGAAGTGGGGGGAGAATTTTCATTTGTGTCTAAGTGGGATTGAAACATGTTTGATCGAGCACATCAAGTCAGCCAGAAAGTGATGTGCACAGGGGCTTGGGAAATCCTCAGGAACAACTGGAGCTATAGCGGTGCTGGGTTTGAGATGTGCTGTGGGTATCTGTGGACAGGGAATTAGGCCCAACAGAGGTGTATTCGTCCAGGGATAGAGTACAGAGGAGTCATAAGGAGTTACCTGGGTGAGAACTCACCCTGAGAAAGAAGAAATCTGCTGCAGTCTGCTCTGATGCAGGAAGAAAGTCCCATCCACCCTACTAATAGGAGAAGTCCTTTACAGGATGCCCTTCTCTTTGATATATTGTCCTTCCAGACACAAAATACATGGATCTCATCACAATGTTCCCAAAGCATTAGCTTGATGGAGAGCACTAGTGTGCCCAGCTAAAGTGGATTTGTTTCTGAGCACTGGTGAGGCCCTGTGAGAACTCTCAAGAGCATGTGGTGTAGGGGAGGCATTGCAAGTAGGGCTGCTGTGTATTGCAACACAAGCAATACATGCTGTGTTCTGCATTTTGCCCAGCTGTGCAAGGTGGTCTTGCTTACAGGTGCCTGAGGTTTGCTCACTAGGGGCATGAATTAAGGAAATTTATGAGATACAATGCCATCATGTTGCAAACATCTTGTCATGACTGTTAGAAACATAAATTTTTACAATTGCAAAACATTTCAAAAATAAAAATAATAGCATTATGATTTTCCATATATGCTTCATACTTTTTGCCTTCCAAAGAATGACTTCATTGAAGCTTAATTTAAATACCATAAAATTTACCCATGTAAGTATAGAGTTTTAGAACATTAATAGAGTTGTGTGACCATCACCAAAATTCAGTTTTAGAACATTTGCATCACCCTAAAAATTCCCTTGTGAACTTTTGCTTACATTCTCAGCTCAAGGGAACCACTGCCTGCTTTATGTCTCTAGAGATTTGTCTTTTCTGGAAATTTCACAAAAATGGAATCATAAACTCTGTAGTCTTTTCTGTCTGACTTCTTTCACTTAGCATATGTAAGCCCTGTCTGGTTCTCCTTTTGGATAGCAAAGTATTATATAGAGCCATCTAGATGACCAGGACAGACATTAAAGGTCAAAGAACGTAAAACTTCTCTCTCCTAATCAACTCTCATGAGAGTCTGCTGAAACCCCATTGTAGTAAAATCTCACAGGATATTTTTAAGCTGCCCTTTTGGCACTCCCTGCATCCTTTTGACGTTTGCACAGAGTGCTGACTTCTCTTTCTCAACCAGGCACCACTGGGAAGAATTTTTCTCCTGTTCATAAGCCCCTAATTTAAAAATTTATGCGTAATTTTCTGCCTGGCATGTTCTTTGGTCTTGGGGTTGTGCTGGGTCTCCAGACAGGAGACCAAGGAGCCACCGGCCATAGAGGTCATGAGTCTAGGAAAAGGGAGGCTCTGCAGGGGTAATCCCAGGGTGGCCAACTTCCTTGATGTGGGGAGGGGTCACCTTCTTGCTTGACTGTGCTGTAGCTGGTTGATTGCTGTCGTGTGCAGTATGGCCGGATACAACAGACTGTCTTAGAAAGACCGAGAAACCAGTAGATTTGGAGGATGCATCGAATAAGAGGCTATACCTTGCAGATGAGTTTTAGAAATATTGACATGCCCATATGCTAGAGTAAGAGGGTGTAGCCTGTTCAAAGGACAAGTGAGGGATATCCTGACTTCCTCTGACTGGGACCCAAAGGCTTGGGATCTTGTAGGTTCTTTGCCTATTGATGAAAAGGAGAAAAAAAGAAAAGGTTTAGGAAGCAGAAAAGTAATGCCATCTTTGTATCCAGCAATTCCAAACGTTGCTTCTTTATTATAAGAAATTAATATTCAATTATGTCATTATCATGTTATTTCCTCATTTTTTTTTTTGCCTGCACCTGTGAAGGAGAACAAAGGATTTTCATCTTGCTCCCATGGGGTGATTTACATAGTCAGATGATCTGCCACAGTCTCGTAACAAAGGATTTGGCTAAGTAGAAAAGTATAATTCTATTTGATGATGTCATGTTAACCAGTAACTCTTTTCCAAAACTGTCATTGCTATTCATTGCTATTTCAGGGCAATTAATCATTATAAACTGGAATGTATTGGCTTTCCTGTCAAACTCTTGGCTGTTGTATGGTGGGAAAGACAAAATTTATTCCTTTTGTGGTAATTGATAAGGTACAATGTTTTCCTATGACACATACACCAAAACAATTAATAGCTTTCTTGGGATTATTGGGGTATTGGAAACATTTAATTACTCACTCAGCCCAAATGTTAAAACCTGTGTATGTTTTGATAAGGAAAAGCCATTTCTGGGAATGGGATACCTCCCAGCAGGCTGCATTTGAAAAAGCCAAATGACCATAGCACTGACTCAGGCTTTATGAGGAACCCAGATATGCCTTGTGAATTAGATATGGCCAGTACCAATATTGACTTTGGGTGGGGCTTGTGGCAAAAGCAACAGGTAAAGCAAGATCCCATCAGCTTTTGGTCTGAACTACAATATAGTCCTTTAGAAAAACAACTGTATGCTGCCTATAATGCCTTACTGCAAGTTGAAGGACTAACTCAGAAATGCCCTATGAAATTAAGAACAGCCATCCCTGTACAGGGTGGATATGTGACACTGCCACTAAGTCTCACTGTGACAGTGCACACTTAAGCACATTAATGAAATGGAAAGCTTATCTGCTGCAGTGCAGCATTTCCAACAACAGCCCATTAAGTGCAGAATTGCATGATGTCTTTCTAAGACAGTCTGCTATATCTGGCCATACTGCACATGACAACAACATGATGTCTGGAGACCAGTTTCCTATGTGGAGAAACAATGTTTTCCATCCCCTGCTGATCCTCCTGAGGTGGCTGTCTCTGTTCCCACTTTTGATGGATGTGGCAGTATACTTAAGTTTGCTGGTATGCTGATGGATCAGTACACGGAAAGCCACCTAGATGGCAGTAGCGTGCAACATAGTACAGACACTATATGGTGGGAAACCGGGACTATGCAAAGTAGCCAAGGGGCTGAATTAAGGTTTGTTAATGGTCCTTTTTCATGAACCAGGAGATGCATTAACTGCTTGTACTGACAACTGGGCAGTGTACTGGGGCCGGGCGATGTGGATGGCCATGTGGAAGCAAGAGCAATGAACTATGGCTGACCAACCCTTATGGGGAAAAAGAATGTGGGAAGACAGCTGGACTATCTGTCACAGGTGAAAGGTAACTGTGTTTCATGCCTCTGCCCATAAAACTGATTCTTTACCTGGCAATATTGAAGCAGATGCTTTAGCAAAAATTCATAGTCTAAAACCAACATCGCATGAGGCTGATGAATGATTGCATAGAATGACAGGACACCAAGGGTACCAGACTCTGTGGACATTGGCACAGCAATTCCAGTTGCCCATCACCAGACAACAACTGAATGAAGTCATGGATGCCTGCCCTGCCTGTTTTCTGCAACACCCAAGGATGCTTCATCATCAACTCCATCACATCAGCCATGACCAGATTCAGGTCACCAGGTGTCAAATAAATTATTTGGGGCCCCTTCTCTTATTCAGAGGTGCAAAACATGCCTTTACAGTCATAGATATGACCACTGGACTGTTACTAGCCTCCCCAGTAGGGAAAGCTACCCAAAGAGCTACAATACATAGCATAGAAAAGCTAAGTACATTCTTCAGGGTCCCCACACATGTAAATAGTGATGGGGAACCCCGCCTTAGCAGACAACTAACCCAAGCCTGGGCTACTGAACATGACATCTTATGGACATTTCATTTGCCTTACAACCCCACAGCAGTGGGGTTAATTGAAAGAATGATTGGGTTTTGAAAAGAGCAGTTAGATAACAGGCAGTCTCTGCAACAGTGGACATACAGGTTGTATCCATCCCTCACCAGCTTTGGTTCATGGCCTCAAGCAGCTGCCCCTGCTCTTGTTGAACTGGTAATGGTGGGGCCCATGCAGGCACTATAAATTCAGGGAAAAGGACCAGCAACCTTACAGCCACAATGAGGTAATGATAATAACTTGCTCTTGCCTGAACCACAAGCATAAGACACTGGGGGGTAGATTGGCCATGGTCCTGACTGATGCAGCCACACTGGTTGGGAATCCTAAGCCCATGGTGTATCAGGGTCACCCAACATTTAAATATTAGATTACAGTTCACACACAAACTACCAAAAGTTGGATATGTAAACAATCCAGGACACCCCTATATTCCAAGACACAGTATGTGTGACTCTGTAGATATTTAATATGCCCATCCTAACTGGATTTGACTCCAGAAAGCTCCTTGGAATTGCAGGAGTAAAAGATGTGGTATCTATCTACTAATGGAAATTTAGCATGTCTTCTTTTTGCCCTTAGCATCATAGCTAATACCTTTCTGCAATAGGCTTCGCTGGTAATCTCCATGCACAATAAATCTCAATGCTGAGTACTCCCTGAACTGCCACTGTCGGGTGCCACCAGCCTGCCTTGAATTCTGACCCCTGCAGTTGGGCTGCGTGGAATACCCTGCTGGCCTATTAGAATTCAGCACATTGGAAAATCTGGAAAAGAATCTTCTCATGCAGGACTGAAATCACAGGCTTTATCAATTATCAGTACAATGGTTTGACTTCCTTTCTTGTCCATGAGGCATCACTTTGTGGGACTTCTAATGTTCTGTTGTCTCATATACTGTTAATGAATGCAATGTCTGTCTTATAGTCAACAGAGTCTGCTATTTGGAGGTGGACGGTAAGGACCCCGAGCCTGAGCCTATCCCCCTCCTCCATTTTGAGAGCAGATCACCGCATGCAGCTGCCTACAGAACCAAGACAGACATTAAAGGTCAAAGAACGTAAAACTCTCCTCCCCTTATCAACTCTCACAAGAGTCTGCTGAAACTCCATTGTAGCCAAATCTCATGGGCACTTTATAAACCATCCCCTTGGCACTCCTCCATTCTTTTGGTCCTTGTGTAGAATGCTGACTTCCATTTCCCAACCTGCAACCATTAAGAAGAATTTTTCTTCTGCTTGTAAGCTCCTAATTAAAAAACTCCTGGATAATTTTCTGCCTGGCATATTCTCTGGTCTCAGCATTGTGCTGGGCTGGAACACATAGAATTTCAGGGCTTCATCCTCCTGTAATATGTATCAGTACATCATTCCTTTTAACTGCAGAATAATGTTCCATTGTGTGGATAGATCACGATTTCTTTATCCATTCACCAATTAACAAACATTTGCATTATTTCCACTTCTTGACTATTATGAATATCACTGCTATGAATATTTGTGTACACGTCTTTGTGTGGACGTATGTTTTCATGTCTCTTAGGTAGTTTCATAGGAGTGAAATTGCAGGCTGGTATGGCGAGTACGTTTTACTTTTAAAGAAATTGTCAAAGTAGCTTCAAAGTGACTGTACCATTTTACATTTCTACAATTCCTCTCCGTCCTTGCCAATACTTGGCATTGCCAATTTTTTTTTCTATAGCCTTTCCAATGTTTCCAAAGCTTCTAATAAAGTGCTAGGACTTAGTTTGGTAAGGTTTGGTGTGACAAATATCACACAATAGGTTGGCTTAAACAACAGGAATTTATTGTCTGACAGTTTTGGAGACTGGAAATCCAACATTAAGGTGTGGGACTTGCTTTCTCTCTGAGTCTGTAGCATTCATAGCAATCTTTCTCTCCTCATGTCTGCTGCTTTGATTTCTGCTAACTTCTGGCTTCTATGACTGACTGCATCTGAATTTCCTCCTTTTAGGTCTCCAGTCACATGGATTCAGCCCCACCTTGATTCAATTTTACTTCATTTAAATTCCATTCAAAGAGCCTATTCACAATTGAGTCCGCACCTTAACTAACAATAATATCTTCAAACGTCCTATTTACAAATGGGTTCGCACCCATGGAAATGTGGATTAAGACTTGAGCATATTTTTGTGGGGCTCATATTTCACTCCTCAGCAGTCTCTTTTTTTTTTTTTTTTGTGGTAGGAGGCTGAAGAGTCAGCAGCTTTTCGTTGGCTGCCGGAAGTTTGAGAATTGTGAATATGTCCACATAATCCTAAGCAACTTTACCTGATGAGCAGGCCCCTGATTTTTGTTGGGTTTATCACAGACCCTTGCTGGGAGATGTGTGATAACATTGTACAATCAGGGGTGTTGAGATGAGGCTTCTGACTTGTCACCCAATAGGATATCATCTATATACTGAAAGCTTTGGGTATTAGAGGCTAGAGGTACTGATGCTGAGTCCTGACCCACCCATTGGTGGCACCCAGCCTGGGATTTTAGGTACCCCATGGGAAACACCACAACATATTTGGAATTTGCCATGTGAATGTGAACGGATCTCAATCCGTGGTTCCTGTGGCGTGGCAGAGAAGCCCCTGGCAATGTTCAAGACAGAATCTCAGCAATCCATTCCATCAGTCCAGGTATGGATTCATTCACAGCCAAAATGTCTGGGAGAGCTGGGGCTATGGGAGCAACAAATGAATATACTTTGCAATAATTCACCGTAAGCTTCAAATTCCCACTAACCTTTTCTGCTTACCATGGTTGGTAGGTGTATTGAGATGAAATCTCTTACTCGCCTTGTTATCTTTAGGATTTTAACCAAGGCTGTACATTCCTTTTCTCTTCCTAGGATTGTATATTCTTTCAGTTGAACCACTCAGGAAGAAAAAGGGAGGTGAGCTGGGGAGTGATTTATGTCTCAAAAGCTTTTCTCTACCTGTGCCTCTTCCCAATCAACTGAATCCCCCCCTTACTTATGGGAACTCCCCTTAACACACTAGTTTCTACTGTACTTCTAGATGCAGAGGCAACAACAGTGCATTGAATTGGCTCCAAAGGCCTCACTTATATAATCATGACAGCTTCTCTTCATTACTGACTGTATTTGGGCAACTTTTCCTTCTGTGGGTCTGTATAGGACAGCAAGCCAGATGGCTGTATCCAGGAAAGCCATAAAATTTGAAATTCCTCAGCCTACTCAGATGAGTACTTTTAACCTTTGTTTCCACTTGGGGACAGGGAAGTCTCTGCTTAACATCTAACCTCTTCTTAAAGCAGCTAAAGTTGAGGTAGTTGGGAAGAAGGGTTCAGGAGACGTAGATGGAGAGCCTACTTCTATGCCATTAAACAAGATTTCACCTTTACTTCCAATTTTAAAAGACATGGCAGTGGCTTGGGATGCAACCAAATGCGTTCTAATGTTTTTGGTGTATCGCTTCTATGGGGCATGGCCTATACCAGCTAGTTCAGCTTTGGAAACTCCTTGTCTCAGCAGCCACAGCCTTGTCATTTTCTACTTGGGGTCAATGTTTGTGCTCTTGGCTCAGCTCTCACACTGACAGCCTTCTTTGAGAAGTCCATCTTAAATCATGGCATCTGTTGCCCCATTATCAAGATATTTCATAAGTTTTTGCACAGTCTCTATATAAATATTAGGGAAATATTCCAAGATGGCAAGGTTGGCCACAGTAATTTATCTAGATTTATTTGGCTTAGTTTCTCATTCTGTAGTAGGTCACCTTTATCAGCATTGTAAACCCAAGATGGGACGGTAGGAGCCTACTTCATCTATAGTTTTCCATGGGAGTTTGTCTGTGTTAGGTTTGCATAGACATCAGTTTTCAACTCATTTGGATAAATACTTAGGCATGAGACTGCTGGATCATATGTTTAGCCTATGTTTAGCTTTGTAAGAAACTGCCAAACTGTCTTCCAAAGTATCTGCTCCATTTTGTATCTCAGTAACAATGATTAAGAGTTCCTGTGGCTCTACAGCCTCATGAATGTTGGTGTTGCCAGTGTTTTTTGACTTTTAGTCATTCTAATAAGTGTGTAATCGTATCTCAAAGTTGAATTTGGTGAATGACTTTCCATTTCTGAAAAAAAGGCTGCTGGAATTTTGATCAGATTGCACTGAATCTGTGCACTACTTGAGTGTGGTATCGCCCTAATCCTACACCCTAGGAAAGCCAAAAAGACAGTTTTTTTTAAAAACAAGGCAAAAACATTTGTAACAAATGAAATACAAGAATTGTATGCTGAAAACTATAAAACGTTGTTGAGAGAATTTTTAAAAGATATAAATAAATGGAAGGACAAGCTATATTCTATGGACGTCGACGTTCATGGATCAGAACGCTTAATATTGTTAAGATGGCCACACTACCCAAATTGATTTACAGATTTAAGGCAGGCTCTATTAAAATTCAAGCTGGCACTTTGAAGTAATTGATAACCGTAACTTTGCACTGAAAATTTATTCCAAATGGATCAAAGACCTAACTGTAAGAGCTACAACTATAGAATTCTTGGAAGTAAATCTTAGGAGTAAATCTCGATGAGTTTGTGCTAAGCAGAGCCTCCTTAGATACAGCACCAAAGGCACAAAAGAAAAAAGAAAAGATAAATAAACTGAACTTCTTCAAAACCAAAACTTTTGTGCTTCAAAGGACACTATGAAAAAGTGAAAAGACAACCTACAGAATGAGGGAAAATATTTGAAAATCATGTATTTGATAAGATAAGGAAATTGGATTCAGAATAGAGAGCTCATAACTCATAATTAAAAGATAACCTAATTTAAAAGTGGGCAAAGGATCTTAATAAACATTTCTCCAAAGATATACAAATTACCAATAAGCACACATAAAAATTCTCAACACCATTTGCAAATTAAAATCATAAGATACCACTTCACACTCAATGTGATTGATGGTGAATAATGATGGTGATGCTAGTAACAATCAAAATGGAGAATAACAAGTTTTGGTGAGTGTTCTAGTTTGCTAGCTGCCGGAATGCAACACACCAGAGACGGGTTGGCTTTTAATAATAGGGGATTTATTTTGTTAGTTCTTCAGAGGAAAGGCAGCTAACTTTCCACTGAGGTTCTTTCTTACGTGGAAGGCACAGGATGGTCTCTGCTGGTCTTCTCTCCAGGCCCCTGGGTTCCAACAACTTTCCCCAGGGTGAGTTCTTTCTGCATCTCCAAAGGCCTGGACTGAGCTGCAAGTGCTGAGATGAGGAATGCCGAGCTGCTTAGGCTGTGCTACATCGCGCTCTCTCATTTAAGCACCAGCCAATTAAGTCAAACATCACTCACTGCAGCAGACACGCCTCCTAGCCGACTGCAGATGTAATTAGCAACAGATGAGGTTCACGTACCATTGGCTTATGTCTGCAGCAACAAAACTAGCTATGCTCACCTGGCCAAGTTGACAACTGAATCTAACTAACACAGTGAGGATATAGAGAAATTGGAAGCCTCAAACACTGTTAGTGGGAATGTAGAATGGTTTAGTCATGTTGGAAAACAGTTTGGCAATTCCTCAAAAGGTTAAACATAGAGATACCAGATTGTGTTAATCAGGGTTCTCTAGAGAAACAGAACCAACAGGAGAGATCTATAAATGTGAGATGTATAAAGGTGTCTCACACATTCATGGTAATATAAAAGTCCAAAATCTGTAGGCCTAGCTTTGAAGCGAGTGGCTACAATAAAGGGTCTGGACAAACTCCACAGGAGAGGTTCGCTGGCTGAAGAAGCAGCGAAAGAGTCTCTCTTCTCCCTTAAAAGCCTTCATTGATTGGAATGTCTAGTTGTGGGAGGTGCACCTTAGTTGATTGCAGATGTAATCAGCCATAGATGCAATCAACTGATTGATGACTTAATACACCAACCTTCTGGTTTATCAACCAGTCATTAAATATCCTTGCAGCAATGATCAGACCAGTGCTTGCCTGACCAGTCAACTGGGTATAATCATTTGGCCAAGTTGACACCAGAACTTAACCATCATAGTCCACCCCTTGTCAACTTGACAGCTATACACATCACTTTGAAGAATGCTTAATTTCCAAATAGAGAACAATAACAGACATATGTTTTGTCTAACAATACTCAACTATCCTGTATACAGCCGGAAATGTACTACATCTCTCCAGAATAGGGTGCAAGTCCTTAGGTAACATTCACTCTTAAACTTCATATCCTATGACTTAAATACTATAAGATGAACAATACAACTTACATCATATGATAAGTGGAGAGCAAAATATTTGCTTATGTACAACTGCAAACATACTCATAACAAAACAAGGAGGAAATATGCATACACTCAGAGTCCTCATCTCTGTAACTTGTCACGTGGTCATAGTTCATATTTATCACTACCTTCTTCTACTACCCATGCCATGTTGCCTGTACTCTCAGCAAACACTTTAGCTGACCATGGTTCTTTGCCAGGTGGGGTGACCCAGACTTTCATTCTTGAAGTTTCTGGGCCATTGGTAGTCCTGCCTAGACTGGGTTATTACAGTCTAGGCAGGACTGTAATAATCACAGGGCATGATAGTGCTAAGAGATGCTCTAGAGGATCTTCTATATCCCAGAAAAACACTTCTTTACTCCCATTGTAAAGTTATAGTCCTATTTTCTCTTGATACTCAGGATCAATCACCCCAGACAGAACAGTTATCCCCTTTCATGCCAGTTGATTCAGTGGCATGAGACTCCCAAAGTGGTCAGGCGGCAATCTTAATTTCCAATTCAGATTGTTGTATCTCCTGGAAAAAGCACTCCTCCTTTTGGAACTAAGACCCATAGACCAACAGAGCCCAAGGTTTCAGGGACAGGAAGCAGAAATTTTCCTAATGGATCACTAGGGGTGATGGTGAATAATGCCGCTCCCATTTCCACCCTTTGATTCCTGAAACTGTGAATCTGGGCTCTGGGAGAAACAGCACCATAGAGTGGATGCTGATTCAGAGCACACACAGCCTTCTGGAGAACATTATCTCAGTCATGCTAGGTATTGCCACCTGGTTGGCACCATAGTTGGGTCTTCAAAAGGCCATTCCAGCATTCTATCACCCCACCTGCCTCTGGATGATGGGGAACATGGTAAGACCAGAGAATTCCATGAGCACTTGCCCATTCCCACACTTTATTTGCTGTGAAGTAGGTTTCTTGGTCAGAAGTAATGCTGTGTAGAATATGATGATGGTGAATAAGGCATTCTTTAAGTCCACATATGGTAGTATTTGCAGAAGTGTTGCATGCAAGAAATGCAAACTCATATTCAGAGTATGTATCTATTCCAGTTAGAACAAATTATTACCCCTTCCATGATGGAAGTGGTTCAATGTAATCAACCTGCCACTAGGGAGCAAGATGATCACCTCAGGGAATGGTGCCATATCAGGGACTGAGTGTGGGGCCCTGCTTCTGGCAGATTGGCACTGAGAAGTGGCTATAGTCAGGTCAGTCTTGGTGAGTGGAAGCCCATTTTTCTGAGCCCATGCATAACCTCCATCCCTACCACCATGCCCACTTTGTTCATGAGCCCATTGGGCAATGGCAGGAATGGCTGAGGAAAGAGGATAACTTGTATTCACAGGACATGTCTTCTTATCCACCTAATTATTAAAACCTTCCTCTGCTGAAGTCACCCAATGGTGAGCATTCACATGGGACACAAATATCTTCATGTTCTTTGCCCACTCAGAAAGGTCTATCCACATACTTCTTCCCCAGACATCTTTGCCACCAATTTTCCATTCATACTCCTTCCAAGTCCCTGACCATCCAGCCAAACCATTAGCACCAGCCCATGTGTCCATATACAAATGCACCTTTGGTTAGTTCTCCTTTTAAGCAAAATGAACAACCAGGTGCACTGCTTGAAGTTCCATCCACTGGGAGGATTTCCCCACACCACTATCCCTTACAGATAAGTCAACTGACTGTAAGGAACTCCCCAAAAGGCCATAGCTCTGGTCTGGGAAAGAGAAGGTAATGTGGCAGGAATGGGGACCATGGGCATTTGGGCCACTTCCTTATGTAACTTACCTGTGCCTTCAGGACCTGTGTGAGCCCTATCTCCAATATACCATTTCCATTTTATGATGAAGTGCTGCTATATATGCCCAACTTTATGGCTTGGTGGGGCAGACGACACCCAACTCATGATAGGCAACTCAGGTCTCATGGTAACTTGGTGGCCCATGATTAAGCATTCAGTCTTTACTAAGGCCCAGTAGCAGGCTAAAAGTTGTTTCTCAAAAGGAGAGTAGCTATCTCCAGTGAGTGGTAAGCCTTTGCTCCAAAATTCTGTGGGTCTGCATTATGATTCCCCTATAGAGGCCTGCCAAAGGCTCCAGACAGCATCCCTATTTGCCACTGACACTTCCAGCATGACTGGATCTGCTGGATCATATGGTACAAGTGGCAGAGGAGCTTGCACAGCAGCCTGGACCTGTCTCAGAGCCTCCTCTTGTTCCAGTCCCCACTCAAAACTAGCAGCTTTTCTGTTCACTTGGTAAATGGGGTGGAATAGCATACCCAAATGAGGAATATGTCTCCAAAATCCAAAGAGGCTGTCATGGTTAGGGACAGGTGTCAACTTGGCCAAGTTGTGGTACCTGTTCATCTGATTGGGCAAGCGCTGGCCTGTCTGTTGCAATGAGGACATTTCATAGGATTAGGTCATAATCACGTCAGCTACATCCACAGCTGATTCCATTTGTAATCAGCCAAAGGGGAGTGTCTTCTGCAATTAGTGATGCTAAATCCAATCATGGGAAGCCTTTTAAGGAGGACTCAGAGGAGACAGGTTGCATTCCTGCTTTGGCTGGTGAGCCTCTCCTGTGGAGTTCATCCAGGCCATTCATTGGAGTCATCGGCTTCGCAGCCTGCCCTGTGGATTTTGGACTCTGCGTTCCTACGGTCACGTGAGACACTTTCATAAATTTTATATTTGCAAGTGTTCCCTGTTGGTTCTGTTTCTCTAGAGAACCCTAACTAATACATCTTGGTACCAGGAGTGGTTCTTAAGGAACAGAATCTTAAAAATGGGTTTTTATGAATGGTTTTCTACTCTGACTGGGCTCAGAGACACTAAGGACTCTGATTCCCGTAATCAGAATGACACTCCCAATCCATGGACTGAGTTGGCAAAGGAGATAGTCAAAATATCATCATTCGATTCTCCTAATGCTTCGCTTGTACGAAGCCAGACTCTGGGGGATAATGTTTTTGACACCTTTACAGAGTTTTGTAGGAATAAGAGTTATAGAGATGTTGGTTGGTTATTGTTAGATACACTGTCTACATTAAAGGGTGAAAGGGATGGGCTTAAGGCTTCAAACAAGAAGCTTAAGTGCCGTCTGAAAGATGTAGAGGTTTCTATGAGTATCCTGAAGGAAAATTTTATTTCCTGTAGCCGTAGACTTGAGATCTCTGAAAATCAGACTCAGAATCTTATTGTTAGAGTAGCAACTTTACAACGTAAACTGAAATCTCAGTCTTGCATGGTGTCTGCCATTAAAGTGAGGGCATTGATTGGAAAGGAGTGGGACCCTGAAAAATGGGATGGTGACATATGGATTGATAATGATGTTGGGGGTGAGGTTGAAACCCTAGACCATGCTGAGCCTTCTTTAGATAACCCTGTAATAGTCTGCCCTGAGGACATAGCCGCCCCACCTCCAGCCTGCCTTGAGGAATTGGCCACCCAACCTCCTCCTGAAGGGATTAGCCCTAAAGTTATTAATCCTGTTTCACCAGATGAAACTGCAAATGAAAGCCCTGAAGCAAATGGCTTGGAAGATATTTCTAATTCTTTTCATGACCCACCCCCACCACCCCTCATTTCTTCTAGACCTATAACTAGACTAAAGTCCCAACAGGCCCCTAAAGGTGAGGTACAAAGTATCACACATGAGGAGGTACGTTATACTTCAAAAGAACTGTGTGAGTTTTCCAATTTATATAGACAGAAATCAGGGGAATATGTGTGGCAATGGATTTTAAGAGTGTGGGATAATGGTGGGAGGAATATAAGGCTGGATCAGGCTGAATTTATTGATATGGGCCCACTAAGCAGAGATTCTGCATTCAATGTTATAGCTAGAGCAGTTAGAAAAGGTGTTAACAGCTTGTTTGGGTGGTTGGTTGAAACATGGATCAAAAGGTGGCCAACATTACCTGAGGTTGAAATGCCAGAACTGCCCTTGTACAATGTAGATGAGGGGATCCAGAGGCTTAGAGAGATTGGAATGTTAGAGTGGATTTATCATGCAAAGCCTGCTCTTACACCCCAGGAATGTCCAGAGGATGCACCTTTTACCAGAACAGTGAGAAATAAGTTTGTGAGACTAGCACCATCATCCCTCAAGAGCTCTGTGGTTGCACTTCTCTGTAGGTCAGATATTACTGTAGGAACTGCTGTCACTGAGCTGGAATCCTTAAACACAATGGGGATGACAGGATCCCGAGTTTGGCAGAAGCCAGGTGGCAGCACTTAATCACCAAAGACAGGGTAGACGTGGGTATTATAATAGACAACAAACTCAAAGGAGGCATCAAAATTATATGACACGCAGAGATTTGTGGCATTGGCTAGTAAATCATGGGGTGCCTAGAAATACAATAGAAGGGCAGCCTACTAAATTCTTGTTGGAGCTGTATAAACAAAAGAGTTCTAGGTCAAGGGAACAGAAGTCTAACCTGAATTACAAAAACACAGAGTCACGGCCCCTTAACCAATTTCCAGACTTGAAACAGTTTACAGACCCTGAGCCCCTTGAATGAAGGGGAGGCCAGGTCCCTATGGGGAAGAAACCTGTTACACTGCCACAAATTTATACTGTTAACCTTCCTCTAAGTCTTCCCCAAGGAGACCGACGGCCTTTTACCAGGGTAACTGTGCATTGGGGAAAAGGAAATGATCAGATATTTTGGGGATTATTAGACACTGGTTCAGAAGTGACATTAATTCCAGGGGACCCAAAACGTCACTCTGGACCACCAGTCAGAGTGGGGGCTTATGGAGGCCAGGTGATCAATGGAGTTTTAGCTCAGGTCCATCTCACAGTGGGTCCAGTGGGCCCCCGGACCCATCCTGTAGTTATTTCCCCAGTTCCGGAATGTATAATTGGCATAGACATACTGAGCAACTGGCAGAATCCCCACGTTGGTTCTCTAACTCGTGCAGTGAGGGCTATTATGGTGGGAAAGGCCAAGTGGAAGCCACTAGAACTGCCCCTACCAAGCAAAATAGTAAATCAAAAGCAATACCGTATTCCTGGAGGGATTGCAGAGATTACTGCCACTCTTAAGGACTTGAAAGATGCAGGGGTGGTGATTCCCACCACATCCCCATTCAACTCTCCTATTTGGCCTGTGCAGAAAACAGATGGGTCTTGGAGAATGACAGTGGATTATCGTAAACTCAACCAGGTGTTAGGTGTTAACTCTAATTGCAGCTGCTGTTCCAGATGTAGTATCATTGCTTGAGCAAATCAATACATCCCCTGGTACCTGGTATGCAGCTATTGATCTGGCAAATGCTTTTTTCTCAATAGCTATTAGTAAGGACCACCAGAAACAGTTTGCTTTCAGCTGCCAAGGTCAGCAATATACTTTCACTGTCCTACCTCAGGGGAATATCAACTCTCCAGCCCTATGTCATAATCTTGTTCACAGAGACCTTGATCGTTTCTCCCTCCCACAAGCCATCACACTGGTCCATTATATTGATGATATCATGTTGATTGGACCTAGTGAGCAAGAAGTAGCAACTACTCTAGATTTACTGGTAAGGCATTTGCGTGTCAGAGGATGGGAGATAAATCCAACAAAAATACAGGGGCCTTCCACCTCAGTAAAATTTCTAGGTGTCCAGTGGTGTGGAGCATGTCGAGATATCCCTTCTAAGGTGAAGGATAAATTGCTGCATCTGGCCCCTCCCACAACCAAAAAAGAGGCACAACGCCTAGTGGGTCTTTTTGGATTTTGGCGACAACATATTCCTCATTTGGGTGTGCTACTCCGGCCCATTTATCGAGTGACCAGAAAATCTGCTAATTTTGAGTGGGGACCTGAACAAGAGGAGGCTCTTCGACAGCTCCAGGCTGCTGTGCAAGCTGCTCTGCCACTTGGGCCATATGATCCAGCAGATCCAATGGTGCTGGAAGTGTCAGTGGCAAATAGAGATGCTGTCTGGAGCCTTTGGCAGGCCCCTATAGGAGAATCACAACGCAGACCCTTAGGATTTTGGAGCAAAGCCTTACCATCTGCTGCAGATAACTACTCTCCTTTTGAGAAACAGCTTTTGGCCTGCTACTGGGCCTTAGTAGAGACTGAACGCTTAACCATGGGCCACCAAGTTACCATGAGACCTGAGTTGCCTATCATGAGTTGGGTGTTGTCTGACCCACCAAGCCATAAAGTTGGGCGTGCACAGCAGCACTCTATTGTAAAGTGGAAATGGTATATACGAGATAGAGCCAGAGCAGGTCCTGAAGGCACAAGTAAGTTACATGAAGAAGTGGCACAAATGCCCATGGTTTCCACTCCTGCTGCCACATTACCTTCTCTTTCCCAGACCAGAGCTATGGCCTCTTGGGGAGTTCCTTACAGTGAATTGACTGAGGAAGAGAAAACTCGGGCCTGGTTTACAGATGGCTCAGCACGATATGCAGGTACCACCCGAAAGTGGACAGCTGCAGCATTACAACCCCTTTCTGGGGTGTCCTTGAAGGACAGTGGTGAGGGGAAATCCTCCTAGTGGGCAGAACTTTGAGCAGTGCACCTGGTTGTTCATTTTGCTTGGAAGGAAAACTGGCCAGAGGTGCGTTTGTATACTGACTCATGGGCTGTTGCTAATGGTTTGGCTGGATGGTCAGTGACTTGGAAAGACCATAATTGGAAAATTGGTGACAAAGAGGTCTGGGGAAGAAGTATATGGATAGACCTTTCTGAGTGGGCTAAAAACATGAAGATATTTGTGTCCCATGTGAATGCACACCAGAGGGTGACTTCAGCAGAGGAAGATTTTAATAATCAAGTGGATAAGATGACCCGTTCTATGGATACCAGTCAGCCTCTTTCCCCAGCAACTCCTGTTATTGCCCAATGGGCTCATGAACAAAGTGGTCATGGTGGTAGGGATGGAGGTTATGCGTGGGCTCAGCAACATGGACTTCCACTCACCAAGGCTGACCTGGCTACAGCCACTGCTGAGTGCCCAATCTGCCAGCAGCAGAGACCCACACTCAGCCCCCGATATGGCACCATTCCCCGAGGTGACCAGCCAGCTACATGGTGGCAGGTTGATTACATTGGACCACTCCCTTCATGGAAGGGGCAGCGATTTGTTCTAACTGGAATAGACACATACTCTGGATATGGGTTTGCTTTCCCTGCACGCAATGCTTCTGCCAAAACTACTATCTGTGGGCTTACAGAATGCCTTATCCATTGTCATGGTATTCCACATAGCATTGCTTCGGATCAGGGAACACACTTCACAGCAAATGAAGTGCGGGAATGGGCACATGCTCATGGAATTCTCTGGTCTTACCATGTTCCCCATCATCCAGAAGCTGCTGGATTGATAGAACAGTGGAATGGCCTTTTGAAAACTCAATTAGGATGCCAACTAGGTGGCAAAAACTTGAAAGACTGGGGTAATGTTCTCCAGGAAGCTGTGTATGCTCTGAATCAGCGTCCACTGTATGGTGCTGTTTCTCCCATAGCCAGGATCCACGGGTCCAGGAACCAAGGGGTGGAAATGGGTGTGGTGCCACTCACTATTACTCCTAGTGATCCACTAGGAAAATTTTTGCTTCCTGTCCCTGCTACCCTGAGTTCTGCTGGTCTACAGGTTTTAGTTCCAAAACGGGGTGTGCTTTCTCCAGGAGAAACAACAGTGATACCACTGAACTGGAAGTTAAGATTGCCACCTGGCCACTTTGGGCTACTTATGCCTCTGGATCAACACACCAAGAAGGGGATTACATTATTGTCTGGGGTAATTGACCCTGACTATCAGAAGGAAGTAGGACTGCAACTACATAATGGAGGTAAAGAAGAGTTTTCTTGGAATATAGGAGATCCCCTGGGGCGTCTATTAGTACTACCATGCCCTGTGATTAAAATCAATGGAAAACTGCAACAACACAATCCAGGCAGGACCACTAATGGCTCTGAGACTTCAGGAATGAAGGTTTGGGTCACCCCACCAGGCAAAGAACCACGGCCAGCTGAAGTGCTTGCTGAGGGGAAAGGGAACATGGAATGGGTAGTGGAAGAAGGTAGTGATAAATATGAACTTCGACCACGTGATCAGTTACAGAAACGAGGACTGTAATGCTGTTTTGTTTGTGTTATACTATTTAAGTTGTAAGATATCAAGTTTAAGAATGAATGTTGCCCAAGGATTTGCACGCTATTCTGGAGAGATTTAATGTGTTTCCAGTTATATGCAGGACAGTTGAGTATTGTCAGGTAAAAGAAAAAATGTGTGCTTATTTGTTTTCATTTGGAAATTAAGTATGGTCTAAGGTGATGTATATATATATATATATATATACATGTGGCACATATATATATATGTGCCAAGTTGACAAGGGGTGGACTGTCATGGTTAGGGACAGGTGTCAACTTGGCCAAGTTGTGGTACCTGTTCATCTGATTGGGCAAGCGCTGGCCTGTCTGTTGCAATGAGGACATTTCATAGGATTAGGTCATAATCACGTCAGCTACATCCACAGCTGATTCCATTTGTAATCAGCCAAAGGGGAGTGTCTTCTGCAATTAGTGATGCTAAATCCAATCATGGGAAGCCTTTTAAGGAGGACTCAGAGGAGACAGGTTGCATTCCTGCTTTGGCTGGTGAGCCTCTCCTGTGGAGTTCGTCCAGGCCATCCATTGGAGTCATCGGCTTCGCAGCCTGCCCTGTGGATTTTGGACTCTGCGTTCCTACGGTCACGTGAGACACTTTCATAAATTTTATATTTGCAAGTGTTCCCTGTTGGTTCTGTTTCTCTAGAGAACCCTAACTAATACAGAGGCCAACTAGGCATTGTGCTTCTTTTTGGTCATAGGAAGGACCAGATGTGATAGTTTATCCTTCACCTTAGAAGGGATATCTCAACATGCCCCACACCACTGGATACTTAGAAGTTTCATTAAGGTGGAAGGCTCCTGTATTTTTGTTGGATTTATTTCCCAATCCCTGTCTTGCAAATGTCTTCCCAATCAGTCTAGAGTAGTTGCTACTTCTTACTCACTAGGTCCTATCAGCATGATATCATCAATATAATGGACCAGTGTGATGTCTTGTGGGAAGTAGAAATGATCATGGTCCCTGTGTACAAGATTGTGACAGAGATGGAGAGTTGATATACTTCTGAGGCATGACAGGGAAGGCATACTGCTGGCCTTACCAGCTGAATGCAAACTGTTTCTGATGGTCCTTACTGACAGCTACTAAGAAAAAAGCACTTGCCATATCAATAGATGCATATCAGGTACCAGGTGATATGTTGATTTCCTCAAGCAATGATACCACACCTGGGACAGCAGCTGCAATTGGAGTCACCTCCTGGTTAAGTTTATGATAATCCACTGTCATCCTACAAGACCCATCTGTTTTCTGCATAGGCTAAATAGTAGAGTTGAATGGGTATGTGGTGGGAATCACTACTTCTGCATCCTTCAAGTCCTTAACAGTGGCAGTAATCTCTGCAATCCCTCCAGGAATCTGGCATTGCTTCTAAGGATTCGCTGTTTTGCTAGGTAGGGGCAGTTCTAGTGGCTTCCACTTGGCCTTTCCTATCATAATAGCCTTCACTCCATGAGTCAGAGAGCCAATGTGGGGATTCTGTCAGTTGCTGAGTATCTCAATTCCAGTGATATATTCTGGAAATGGGGAAATGACCACAGAAGGGCCTGGGAAACCAGTGGACCCACTGTGAGATGGACCTGAGCTAAAACTCCATTGATAACCTGACCTCCATAAGTCCCTACTCTGATTGGTGAACCAGAGTGATGTTTTGGGTCTTCTGGAATTAGTGTCACTTCTGAGCCAAGATCTAATAATCCCCCAAATATCGGATCATTTCCTTTTCCCCAGTGCATAGTCACCTTGGTAAAAGGCAATAGGTCTCCTTGGGGAAGGCTTTGAGGAAGGTTAACAGTGTAAATTTTGGGCAGTGTGAAAGGGTTCTTCCTCAAAGATACCCAGCCCTTCCCTCATTCAAGAGACTCTGGGTCTGTAAACTGTCTCTAGTCTGGGTATTGATTAAGGGGCCATGATTCTCTGCTTTTGTAATTCAAGTTAGACTTCTGCTCACTTGACCTAGAATTCTTTTGCTGTATAATAGTAGTCTGCCCATCTATTTTACTTCTAGGTACCCCATGATCTACTAGCTAATGTGATAAGTTTCTGTGAGTCAGATTATTTTGACTGCTGCTTTGAGTCTGCTGTCCATTATGGTCGCCATGCCTGCCTTGTCTATGGTGATTAACTGTTGCCACATGGCTTTTGTCAACTTGGGATCCAATCATCCCCACTGTGTTTAAGAATTCCAGCTCAATGATAGCAGATTCCACAATAATATCCAATACAGAGAAGAGTGGCTACAGAGCTCTTCAGGAATGATGGAGCTAGTCTCACAAATTTATTTCTCAATGTTCTGAGAAATAACATTGAGTAATAATGTTATTTATTTCTCAATAACATTATTTTATTCATTAAGGGTGTGTGAGCACGTCTTCCATGATAAATCCACTCTAACATTGGGGTGTGTGAGCAGGTCTTCCATGATAAATCCACTCTAACATTCTCATTTCTCTAAGCCTCTGGATTCCCTCATCTACATTAACCAGGGCATATCTGGCATTTCAACCTCAGGTAATGTTGTCCACCTTTGGATCCATGTTTCAGCCAATCATCCTAGCAAACTGTTAATGCCTTTTCTTTTTTGTTTTCCCCATTGTTTAAAATAGTTTCAGTTAAATTTCATTCTCTAATGGGGAGAAATTCAACTTCCCCAAGTTGAATTCTTTATATTCTCACAAGCAGTGTGGACGGCCAAGGCTATAGGCTGAGCCCCCAGTCTTGGGGTTTGTTCATATGAAACTTAACTCCACAAAGGATAGGTCAAGTCTACTTAAGATTAGGTCTAAGAGTCACTCCCAAGAGAGCCTCTTTTGTTGCTCAGATGTGGCCTCTCTCTCCAGCCAACACAACAAGCAGACTCATCACTCTTCCCCTGTCTATGTGGGACATGACTCCCAGGGGTGTGGACCTTCCTGGCAATGTGGGACAGAAATCCTGGAATGAGCTGAGAGTCAGCATCAAGGGATTGAGAAAACCTTCTCGACCAAAAGGGGGAAGAGTGAAATGAGACAAAGTGTCAATGGCTGAGAGATTCCAAGCAGAGTCGAGAGGTTATCCTGGAGGTTATTCTTACACATTAAGTAGATATCACCTTGTTATTCAAGATGTAATGGAGAGGCTGGAGGGAACCACCTGAAAATGTAGAGTTGTGTTCCAGTAGCCATGTTTCTTGATGATGATTGAATAATGATATCGCTTTCACAGTGTGACTGTGTGATTGTGAAAACCTTGTGTCTAATGCTCCTTTTACCTACCTTGTCAACAGATGAGTAGAACATGAGGAATAAATATAAATAATAGGGAGAACAAATGTTAAAATAAATTTAGTTTGAAATGCTAGTGATCAATGAAAGTGAGGGGTGAGGGGTATGGTATGCATAATCTTTTTTTTCCTGTTTTCGTTTTACTTCTTTTTCTGTTGTCTTTTTATTTCTTTTTCTGAATTGATGCAAATGTTCTAAGAAGTGATGACTATGCAACTATGTGATGATATTGAGAATTGCTGATTATATATGTAGAACGGAATGATCATACATTAATGTTTTTGTTTGTCGTTAATATTTTAAATAAATAAATAAATAAATAAATTTTCATTCTCTTCTTCTTTTTTATTTTTTTGCTTGGCTGGGGAAATTTAAAAAAATATATTTTTATTGACAAAAAAACATACAAATACAAACGTTCTTAACATGTGAATATTCCATACTTGGTGTACAATCAATGGCCCATGATATCATTACAAAGTTATATATTCATCACCAGGATCATTTCTTAGAACATTTGTATCACTCTAGAAAAAGAAATAAAAAGAAAAAAGAAAAAACTCATACATATCATACCTCTTACCCCTCCCTCTCATTGACCACTAGTATTTCCATCTACCCAATAGATTTTAACTTTTATTTCCCCTATTTTTTTCACAGGGGGAACCCCTTCCCCCAAAGACACTTTGCAAATACTTCTTTATTCACTGTTCAAATCACTGATTTATCAGGGCATCACACTGGAGAAATCTACAAATCTCATGCCCTAATCAAGGTTCCATGTACTTATGGTGTTCAGTTAAACTGTCCATATAAGTTAAATTAGGAAATACACTAGTCAAAATATAAATTTTGTACCAATAAACGTTTCTTGCTTTAGTCTCACACAAAAGTTGAAGTTTTAAAATATGATCATCTATTTTCAACACCCTGCAATATTAACATTCCTTTGTTCTTCCTCATACAAAAGCATTAAAAAATGTTTACATTTAGTCACTATCATTGTACACTCTAGGCATTCCTACGATGTACCATCTCAGTCTTTTACCATCTATCTTTCCTTCTGGTTTCATATGTGCCCCAACCCTCCTCATTTTATCATTCTCACATTCAGCTTCATTCAGTGTACTTACATTATTTTGCTACAATCAGGTAGTATTGTGCTATCCATTTCTGAATTTTTACAATCACTCCTGTTGTACAATCTGTATCCCTTCAGCTCCAATTACCCAATATTTACCCTTATTTATTTCTTCAATGCTCATGCTTTGGGTGTAAGATCTAGGAAACTGCCTCCTATTACAAGTTTTAAAGATATTTCCCTACATTTTCTTCTTAAAGTTTTATCATCTTAGCTCTAATGTTTAGGTCTTTGATCCATTTTGAGTTAATTTTTGTATAGGGTGTGAGATATGGATCCTCTTTCATTCTTTTGCTTATGGATATCCAGTTCTCGAAGAACCATTTATTGAAGGGACTATTCTTTCCCAGGTGAGTCGGCTTGACTGCCTTTTCAAAGATCAATTGTCCATAGATGACAGGGTCTATATCTGAACACTCTATTCAATTCCATTGGTCAGTGTATCTATCTTTATGCCAGTACCATGCTGTTTTGACCACTGTAGCTTCATAACACACCTTAAGGTCAGGTAGTGTGAGACTTCCAACTTCATTTTTCTTTCTCAGGATATTTTTAGCTATTTAGGGCACCCTACCCTTCCAGATGAATTTGGCTATTCATTTTTCTATTTCTGCAAAGTAAGTTTTGGGGATTTTAATTGGTATTGCATTGAATCTATAAATCAATTTAGGTAGAATTGACATCTTTACTATATTTAGTCTTCCAATCCATAAACATGGTTAGCCCTTCCATTTATTTAAGTCTTCTGTGATTTCTTTTAGCAATTTCTTGGAGTTTTCTTTGTATAGGTCTTTTGTATACTTACTTAAATTTATTCCTAAATATCTTATTCTTTTGTTTGCAACTGTAAAAGGATTTTTTTTCTTGATTTCCCCCAAAGATTGCTCATTATTAGTGTATAGAGACACTACAGATTTTTGAGTGTTGCTCTTATAATCTGCCACTTTGCTGTACTCATTTATTAACTCTACTAGTTTTGCTGTGGATTTCTGCTTGGGGGGTTTTCTACATATAGTATCATATCATCTATAAACAGTGAGACTTTTACTTCTTACTTTCTAGTTCTGATGCCTTGTCTTTCTTTTTCTTCTAATTGCTCTGGCTAGAACCTCCAACACAATGTTGAATAACACTGGTCACAGTAGACATTCTTGTTTTGTTCTTGATCTTAGGGGAAAGCTTTCAGTTTTTCCCCATTAAGGATGATGTTAGCTCTCGGTTTTTCATATATTCCATTTATCATGTAGAGGAAGTTCCCTTATATTCCTAAACTTTGAAGTATTTTTTTATTAATTAAAGAAAAGAAAGAAATTAACACAACATTTAGAAATCATTCCATTCTAAATATGCAATCAGTAATTCTTAACATCATCACATAGATGTATGATCATCATTTCTTAGTACATTTGCATCGATTTAGGAAAAGAACTAGCAAAACAATAGAAAAAGATGTAGAATGATAATATAGAGAAAAAAATAATAATAATAAAACAGACAAAAAACAAAAAATACAAACAAACGAACAAATTAAAACTATAGCTCAGATGCAGCTTCATTCAGTGTTTTAACATAATTACTTTATAATTAGGTAGTATTGTGCTGTCCATTTTTGAGTTTTTGTATCTAGTCCTGTTGCACAGTGTGTATCCCTTCAACTCCAATTACCCATTATCTTACCCTGTTTCTAACTCCTGCTGTTCTCTGTTACCAATGACATATTCCAAGTTTATTCTCGAATGTCGGTTCACATCAGTGGGACCATACAGTATTTGTCCTTTAGTTTTTGGCTAGACTCACTCAGCATAATGTTCTCTGGGTCCATCCATGTTATTACATGCTTCATAAGTTTATTCTGTCTTGGAGCTGCATAATATTCCATCGTATGTATATACCACAGTTTGTTTAGCCACTCGTCTGTTGATGGGCATTTTGGCTGTTTCCATCTCTTTGCAATTGTAAATAATGCTGCCATTAACATTGGTGTGCAAATGTCCGTTTGTGTCTTTGCCCTAAAGTCCTCTGAGTAGATACCTAGCAATGGTATTGCCAGGTCATATGGCAATTCTATATTCAGCTTTTTGAGGAACCGCCAAACTGCCTTCCACAATGGTTGCACCATTTGACATTCCCACCAACAGTGGATAAGTGTGCCTCTTTCTCTGCATCTTCTCCAGCACTTGTCATTTTCTGTTTTGTTGATAATGGCCATTCTGGTGGGTGTGAGATGATATCTCATTGTGGTTTTGATTTGCATTTCTCTAATGGCCAGGGACATTGAGCATCTCTTCATGTGCCTTTTGGCCATTTGTATTTCCTCTTCTGAGGGGTGTCTGTTCAAGTCTTTTTCCCATTTTGTAATTGGGTTGGCTGTCTTTTTGTTGTTGAGTTGGACAATCTCTTTATAAATTCTGGATACTAGACCTTTATCTGATATGTCATTTCCAAATATTGTCTCCCATTGTGTAGGCTGTCTTTCTACTTTCTTGATGAAGTTCTTTGATGCACAAAAGTGTTTAATTTTGAGGAGCTTCCATTTATTTATTTCCTTCTTCAGTGCTCTTGCTTTAGGTTTAAGGTCCATAAAACCGCCTCCAATTGTAAGTTTCATAAGATATCTCCCTACATTTTCCTCTAACTGTTTTATGGTCTTAGACCTAATGTTTAGATCTTTGATCCATTTTGAGTTAACTTTTGTATAGGGTGTGAGATACAGGTCTTCTTTCATTCTTTTGCATATGGATATCCAGTTCTCTAGGCACCATATATTGAAGAGACTGTTCTGTCCCAGGTGAGTTGGCTTGACTGCCTTATCAAAGATCAAATGTCCATAGATGAGAGGGTCTATATCTGAGCACTCTATTCGATTCCATTGGTCGATATATCTATCTTTATGCCAATACCATGCTGTTTTGACCACTGTGGCTTCATAATATGCCTTAAAGTCCGGCAGCGCGAGACCTCCAGCTTCGTTTTTTTCCTCAAGATGTTTTTAGCAATTCAGGGCTCCCTGCCCTTCCGGATAAGTTTGCTTATTGGTTTTTCTATTTCTGAAAAATAAGTTGTTGGGATTTGGATTGGTATTGCATTGAATCTGTAAATCAATTTAGGTAGGATTGACATCTTAACTATATTTAGTCTTCCAATCCATGAACACGGTATGCCCTTCCATCTATTTAGGTCTTCTGTGATTTCTTTTAACAGTTTTTTGTAGTTTTCTTTGTATAGGATTTTTGTCTCTTTAGTTAAATTTATTCCTAGGTATTTTGTTCTTTTAGTTGCAATTGTAAATGGGATTCGTTTCTTGATTTCCCCCCTCAGCTTGTTCATTACTAGTGTATAGAAATGCTACATATTTTTGAATGTTGATCTTGTAACCTGCTACTTTGCTGTACTCATTTATTAGCTCTAGTAGTTTTGTTGTGGATTTTTCAGGGTTTTCGATGTATAGTATCATATCGTCTGCAAACAGTGATAGTTTTACTTCTTCCTTTCCAAATAGACTTGGTATGATATAATGTGTTGATGGATGTGATTTGCAAGAATTTTGTTGAGGATTTTTTCACCTATATTCATTAGAGAGATGGTCTGTAATTTTCTTTTCTTATAGTATCTTTGTTTGGCTTTGGCATGAGGGTGATGTTGGCTTCATAGAATGAGTTAGATAGCCTTCCCTCTTTTTCACATTTTTTGAAGAGCTTGAGTAGGATTGGTACTAGTATTTCTTGAATGTTTGGTAGAATTCACATGTGAAGCCATTTGGTCATGAACTTTTCTTTTCTGGAAGCTTCTGAATGGCTGATTCAATTTCTTTACTTATGATCGGTTTGTTGCGATCATTTATTTCTTCTTGAGTCAATGTTGGTTGTTCATGCCTTTCTAGGAAGTTGCCATGTCATCTACCTTGTCTAGTTTATTAGCATAAAATTGTTCATAGTATCCTCTCATTACTTCCTTTATTTCTGTGGGGTCAGTGGTTATGTCTCCTCTTCCATTTCTGATTTTATTTAATTGCATCCTCTCCTTCTTTTTGTCAACCTTGCTAAGGGTCCATCAATTCTATTGATCTTCTCATCAAACCAACTTCTGGTTTTGTTGATTTTCTCAATTGTTTTCATGTTCTCAATTTCATTTATTTCTGCTCTAATCTTCATTATTTCTTTCCTTTTGCTTGCCTTAGGGGTTAGTTTGCTGTTCTTTCTCTAGTTCTTCCAAGTGGACATTTAATTCCTTGATTTTTTTTCTTCTTCTTTTTTGATATAAGCATTTAGGGCAATAAATTTCCCTCTTCACACTGCCTTTACTGCACCCCATAAATTTTGATATGTTGTGTTTTCATTTTCATTTGCCTTGAGATATTTACTGATTTCTCCTGTGATTTCTTTCTTGACCCACTGGTTGTTTAAGAGTGTGTTGTTGAGGCTTCATATATTTGTGAATTTTCTGGCCCTCTGCCTGTTCTTGATTTCCAATTTCATTTCTTATCATCTGAGAATGTGTTTTGTATGATTTCAATGTTTTAAAATTTATTGAGGCTTTGTGACCCAGCCTGTGGTGTATCCTTGAGAACGATCCATGAGCATTTGAGAAAAAGGTGTATCCTGCTGTTGTGTGGTATAATGTTCTATAAATATCTGTTAGGTCTAATTCATTTATTGTATTATTCAAATTCTCTATTTCTTTACTGATTCTCTGTTTAGGTGTTCTGTCCATTGATGAATGTGGGAAATTGAAGTCAAGTCTTCAGTCATTATGGTGGACATGTCTATTTCTCTTTTCAGTGTTTGCTTCATGTATTTTGGAGCACTCTAACTTGGTGCATAAATATTTATGAGTGTTACATCTTCTTGTTTAATTGTTCCTTTTATTAATACATAGTGTCCTTCTTTGTCTCTTTTCACTGTTTTACATTTGAAGTCTAATTTTTGGATATTAGTATAGCTGCTCCTGCTCTTTTCTGATTGTTGTTTGCATGAAATACCTTTTCCCAACCTTTCATTTTCAACCTATGTTTGTCCTTGGGTCTAAAATGCATCTCCTGTAGACAGTATATAGATGGGTCCTGTTTTTTAATCCATTCTGCCATTCTATGTCTTTTGATTGTGGAGTTTAATCCATTAACATTTAGTATTATTACTGTATGGGTAGTACTGTCTTCTACCATTTTGACTTTTATATATCATATCTAATTTTTCTTCTTTTTATCTTTACTGATAGTCTTCATTGCTACATTCTTCTCCATACTTCTCTCTCCTGTCTTTCCCTACCTTTCTCTAGTGCTCCCTTTATTATTTCTTACAGAGATGGTTTCTTGGTCACAAATTGTCTCAGTGATTTTTTTGTCTGAAAATGTTTTAATTTCTCCATCATTTTTGAAGGGCAATTTTGCTGGATATAGAATTCTTGGCTGGCAATTTTTCTCCTTTAGTAACTTAAAAATATCATCCCACTGTCTTCTCACCTCCATGGTTTCTTCTGAGAAGTCTACACATAGTCTTATTGGACTTCCCTTGTATGTGATGGATTGCTTTTCTCTTGCTGATTTCAAATTTCTCTCTTTTTCATTGACATCTGACGTTCTGATTAGTAAGTGTCTTGGAGTATGACTATTTGGGGCATGCTGCACTTCTTGTATTTGTAATTTTAAGTCTGTCATAGCAGTTGGGAAATTTTCAGTGATAATTTCCTCCATTAGTTTTTCTCCTCCTTTTCCCATCTCTTCTCCTTCTGGGACACCCACAACACACATATTTGTGCTCTTCATGTTGTCATTCAATTCCTTGAGTTCCTGCTCATACTTTTGCATTCATTTCCCTATATTTTCTTTTGCTCATCAGATTTCAGAAGTCACATCCTACAGTTCACTAATCCTATCTTCTGCCTCTTGAAATCTGACATTGTAGCTTTCCAGTGTTCTTTTCATCTCTTCTACTATGCCTTTCATTCCCATAAGTTCTGTGATTTGTCTTTTCAGACTTTCAATTTCTTCTTTTGGTTCATTCCTTGCCTTCTTTATATCCTCCCTTAATTCATTGATTTGATTTTTGATGAGGTTTTCAATGTCTGTTTGAACATTCTGAATTAATTGTTTCAATTCCTGTATCTCATTTGAATTGTTGGTTTGTTCTTTTGACTGGGCCATATCTTCAATTTTTCTAATATGATTCATTATTTTTTGCTGGCATCTAGGCATTTAATTTCCTTAATTAGTTTATTCTGGAGATGGTTTTTAACTTTTGTTTTTACCTAGGATTTTCTTCCTGGATGACTTTGTTGTTTATCTGTTCTTTGACTTTCAAATCAGCTTATTCTAGATCTGTAGCTTAGGTTTTGTTTTATGAATCAGAATTTTTCCATTCTTGTTTCCTTGTTTCTTGCCCTGCCTGTATGGTGTCTTTTTTTCCTACCTTAGAGGAGGGTCTACTTAGGTACTATGGACCCCAGCCAGATTTTCCCAGACCAAACTGACCTCCTCTCAGGAGGAAAAAGTCACCTACATCAGTTTTCCCTGAGGGTGAGAACCAGCAGGCTGAAAGACTTTTCTATGAATCCTCTGGACTCTGCGTTTTTCCTATCCTGCCCAGCATGTGGTGCTTGTCTGCCTGTGGGTCCCGCCAGCATAAAGTGATGTGGTACCTTTAACTTCAACAGACTCTCCCTGCTGGGGGTGTGGTTAAGACAGAAGAGAGATTGTAGGCTGGCTTTAATTGCTTTAGTTTTTCCATCCCTGGGGCCTGAATTCCTTGAGGGAGGGATTCCACCTGAGGTGGGCCCCACCCCTCCCCTGGGGAAGGCACAGGCTCCAGACAAACACTCAAACAAGCTTAATTCTGCCTATGCCTGGGGCAGTTGGAGCCCTAGAAGCCCTGCAACTGTATCCAAAGAGTAGTCAAGCTGTAGAAACACAGCCACAGAAAAAGAAAAAGAAAAATTCTTTTCAGAGCAGGACCCCTGTTCCTCGGGTTTGCCTTAAGTTGATATGTTGCTTTGTGTATTTTCAGGTCCTATGTGCTCCCTCCTTTCCTTCAGGGTCCAGACCCTTTCAAATATTATGTGCTATCCAATCTGAAAAACCTCCGTCTTTTTTTTCCCTTTTTTCTTTTTCCACAGCCCTGCCTCTCTGTGCTGGGGCAAAACCCAGCAACCTCAGCTTTTACTTGAGGTTCAGCTGAGCTGGGGGCCTATTTTTAGTAGTCAGAATTTGTTAATTAATTCCACAATTGGAGCTTGGTTGTGCTCAGCCCCTGCTGCTGGTAAAGTCTCTTTCCTTCCCTTCTGGGAAGTAGCCTGTGGGGGAGGGGTGCTGGCCGCCATGGCTTGGGGAACTCATGGTTCTGGGAGCGGGGCTTGCAGCTAGTCCAGCTTGCCCAGACTGGGGTACACTGTGTGTCTGGTCACTGACGTGGCCCCAGCAGCTATTCTGTACTTGGCCTGGCTATTGACTAGCTGCTCTGATTGCTATAGTTTTGTACTAAGTTTGGAAATTGGGAAGAGTGAATCCTGAAACTTTGCTCTTCTTTTTAAAGATTTGGTTATTCTGTGTCCTTTGAATTTCCATGTGAATTTTAGGATCAGCATGTTCATTTCTGCAAACGACAACAACAACAACAACCACCACCACAACAAAACCCAGCTGGGATTTTAATAAGAATTACATTGAAATCTGTAGAACAATTTGGGAGAGTAACAACATAAGTCTTCTGATGCACGAGCATAAGATGCCTTTACAATTATGTAGATTTTCTTTCTACAGTGTTTTATAGTTTTCAGTACAAGTATATAGTTTAATACAAGTCTTGCACTAAAGAATTATTCCTAGGTATTTTATTCATATATAAATATGAGTGTGTATATATATGTTACCAATACATGCTTGTCAAGACTTACAATATATGTTGCCAATATAAATAGAAAGATTTTCTTAATCTCATTTTCAGATTGTTAGAATATAGACACACAATTTATTGTGGGCACACAGTGGGTGGCCACAGGGGAGCCCCCTGAGGAACTGTATCCTCCGTGGAGGATGCGTAGTGAGGGAAGAGCCAGTTGTGCAAAGAGCTCTTCAATAAGCAGCCATGAGAGAAGAAGTGAGTGTCATGGAGACCAGCTGAAAGGAACAGGCCCCTTTGGCCTGTCCTAAGTCTGTCACAGTGCTGAGGGCAGCCCTGGTTGCAAAAGCTGAGGAACTGAGAAGCAGAGAACTGGAGCTTAACACAGAAGCCTGGGGCCGAGAGGAGTGCATGGACAGGGGGATGGGGACTAGGAAGTAAGCCAATCTGCGTTCCTTGAACATGCTACCCTCACCATCACAGCCCCATGACCTGCTACTCACCCCATACCCCATGCACTTGAACCCTGTCACCCGCTCCCACTCCCCATGCTCCAAGTGCCCTTACCCCACCAATCCCAGCATGCATATCCGCCACCCACCCACCCCAAGTGCAGCCTAACCCACCTTTCCTGCACCCCTTCTGAGCACCACCTCCCCCTCTCTGCTGTCTTCAGGCTATTGCCAATACAAAAAGGCTGCGGGTGCTAACCTCTGTACCTAGGCTATACCCACCCCCAGCCCATAGTGTCACACAGCCTCACCCCACTCCCCTGAGCTCTGCACATCATTTTACGGTACTCCTAGACCCGTAAAGTGTATGTGCTTGGCCCCCAGTCATGCACCTCAGCTCTGGGAACATCAGATTACAGTACTTCCAGACCCGCTCATGTGCACAGCCCTTAGTCATGCCCCCCAGCTCTGGGAAACCACTGACCTGTGTAGTCAGGTCACATCTGCCTCCAGCCCATGCAGGTATAAAGCTGACCTGTTTCCATAGTTCTGCACATGCACACAAAGGGCCCCCCTCCCTAGACTATAGCACACCAGGGTTATACCCCCCCAGAGCTATGCAAGTGCACAGCTACATCCTCCCTGGCCACTGGGCGCTCATGTTCACGAGCACCCATGTAGCATTCCCTACCAGCACCTATACCTGTGCTGTAATGCATCACCACACTGTTGTACCCTGAATCCTGCTATACACCCACACTGCAAACACAAGGCTTTAGACTACTGAAGGAAATCAACTCCTAAAATAAATCAATCAAGATATTTACATGCAGCGAAACAACAGAAGATCACTAAGCATATCACAATGCAGACATATATAGCCCAGTCTAATGATCAAATTAAAATACCAGAGGAGACATAGACATTGGAACAACTAATCAAAGATGTTCATATAACTTCATTAAATAAAATAAGTGGGATGGCTAATGACACAATGGAGATCAAGAAGACAGTAGAAGAGCATAAAGAGGCATTTGAAAGAATAAATAGAAAATAGCAGATATCACAGAGATTAAAGATTCTGTGGATCAAATTAAAAAACAAACTAGAGGCATAAAACAGCAGATTTAAAGAGATAGAAGAGAGAGCAATTGACCTAGAAGAAGAATAACTGATTTCAAACACTCAAAACAGCAAATGGTAAAAAATATGGAAAACTTTGAATTGGATCTCAGGGAATTGATGGACAAAACAAAGCACAAATGATTGGTATCCCAGAAAGAGAAGACAAGAGTAAAGGGCTAGGAAGAGTAGTTGAGGATATAATGGGGGAAAACTTCCCAACCCTTATAAAGGACACACATATAAAAGTCAAAGAAGCCCAATGAACTCCAAACAGAATAAATGCAAATAGGTCTTACCCAGGACACATACTGTCTGTTAAATGTTGAAGAGAAGCAGAAATTCTGAAAGTGGCAAGAGAAAAAACAATCTACTACATTCAAGGGAAACCACATAAGACTGAGTTCAGACTACTCAACTGGCACCATGGAGATGAGAAGGCAGTGGTATGATATATTTAAGATCCTGAAAGAGAGATTTCCAGCCAAGAATTCTGTACCCAGCCAAATCGTCCTTCAAAACTGAGGGAGAGATTAAAATTTACACAGACAAACAAATCCTGAAAGAATTTGTTAACAAGAGACTGCCCCTACAAGAAATACTAAAAGGAGTTCTACTAGTTGAAAAAAAAGAAAAAAACAAAAAAGGGAGGTCTGGAGGAGAACTGAAGAGTACCAGGAAGGATAAGTTAAAGGATAAAAAGAGAAAGAGGGAAAAGAATATATAGATCTGACTATATATATATATCTTATATATATATAAGATGGTGGATTCAAGAAACACATTTTTGTAATAACTTTGAATGTTAATGGACTAAACTTACCAATTAAAGGTACAGATTGCAGAATGGATTAAGAAATATAGTCCAGCTATATGCTACTTACAAGAGACTCAGACACGAAGATACAAATAGATTGAAAGTGAAAGGATGGAAAAAGATTTTCCACACAAATTTTAACCAAAAGAAAGCAAGAGTAGCTATACTAATATTGGACAAAATAGACTTTAAATGTAAAGACATTATAAAAGACAAAAAAGGACACTATATATTAACTAAAAGGACAATTCACCAAGAAGATAGAGCAATCATAAATGCATATGCCCCAATCAAGGAGCTTCAAAGTACATGAGACAGATGGTAAAACTGAAGGGATCAATAGATGTTTCAACAATAGTAGTAGGAGACTTCAATGCACCACTCTCTTCTATAGATAGAACAACCAAACAGAGGATCAACAAGGAAATTGAGAAGTTAAACCACTTGATAAATGAATTAGACCTAACAGACATATATAGGTCATTGTACTCCAAAACACAAGGGTATAAATTCTTCTCTAGTCTCATGGAACATTCTCCAGAATAGATCATATGCTGGGACACAAAACAGGTCTTTATAGATTTAAAAACGTTGAAATTATTCAAAGCACTTTCTCTGATCACGATGGAATGAAGCCGGATCTCAATAACCATCAAAGAACGAGAGCATTCACAAATATATGGAGATTAAATAACACACTCTTAGACAACCAGTGGGTCAAAGAAGAAATTGCTAGAGAAATCAGTTGCTAACTGGAGATGAATGAAAATGAGAATACAACTTATTAGAACTTATGGGATGCAACAAAGACTGTGCTGAGGGGGAAATTTATTGTCTTAAATGCCTATATTAAAAAAACAAGAAAGAGTAAAAGTCGAGGACTTAACAGATTACCTGGAGGAACTTGAGAAAGAACAGCAAACTAACCCCAAAGTAAATACAAGAAGAGAAATAACAAAGATTAAAACAGAGTCAAAGGAACGGGAGAACCAAAAAACAATAGAAAGAATCAATAAAACCAAAAGTTGGTTCTTTGAGAAAATCAAAAAAATTGATGGGCCACTAGCAAGACTGACAAAGAAAAAAGAGAGAGAATGCAAATAAAATCAGAAATGAGAAGGTGTGCACTACCACAGACCCTGAAGAAATAAGAGAAATCATAAGAGGATACTATAACAACTATATGCCAACAAACTAGACAACTTAGATGAAATGGACATATTCCTGGAAACACACAAACAAGCAACACTGACCCAGAAAGAGATAGGAGATCTTAACAAACCAATCACAGGTAAAGAGATTCAATCAGTCATCACAGATATTCCTACAAAGAAAAGCCCAGAGCCAGATGGCTTCACAGGGGAATTTTATCAAACACTCCAAAAATAACTAACACCAATCCTGCTAAAACTTTTTTAAAGAATTTAGGAAAAAGGAACTCTAGCTAACCCATTTTATGATACTAATATCATTTTAATACCCAAACCAGGTAAAGGTGCTATAAGAAAGGAAAACTAAAGGTCAATCTCCCTAATTAACATAGACGCAAGAATTCTCAATAAAATATTAGCAAATCAAATCCAATAGCACATTAAAAGAATTAGACACTATGGCCAAGAGGAGTTTATACCAGGAATGCAAGGATGGTTCAACACAAGAAAATCAATATAATACAGCACATTAACAAATCGAAAGGGAAAAATCACATAATCATCTCGATTGATGCTGAAATAGCATTTGACAAAATTCAACATCCTTTTCTTATAAAAACACTTATAAAAGTATTTATAAGTGTTTTATAACACTTATAAAAATCAAAGGTAACTACCTCAATATGATAAAAGGAATATATGAAAAACAGATAGCCAGCATCATACTCAGTGGAGACAGACTGAAAGCTTACCTCTAAGATCGGGAATGAGACAAGGACACTCACTGTCACCAGTATTAGTCAACATTTTGCTAGAAGCTCTAGCTAGAGCAATCAGCAGGCAGGACAAAGAAATAAAAAGCATCTAAAGTGGAAAGGAAGATGTAAAACTGTGCTGATTTGAAAGGATGTATATGTACCCTAGAAAAACCATGTTTTAATCAAAATCCCATTTCGTAGAGGCAGAATAATCCCTGTTAAATACTGTATGTTTGAATCTGTAATTAGATAATCTCCCTGGAGATGTAACTCAATCAAGAGTGGTTGTTAAATTGGATTAGATGGAGACATGTCTCCACCCATACGGGTGGGTCTTGGTTAGTTTACTGGAATCCTATAAAAAAGGAAACATTTTGGAGAATTCGGGAGATTCTGAGAGAGCAGAGAATGACATAGCTAAGAGAAGCACCGAGTCCACCTTCCAGCGACCTCTGGAGATGAAGAAGGAAGATGCCTCCTAGGGAGCTTCATGAAACAGAAAGCCAGGAGATAAAGCTAGCAGATGATGCCATGTTTGCCACATGCCTTTCCAGATGAGAGAGAAACCCCAAACTTCATTGGCCTTTTTGAACCAAGGTGTCTTTCCCTGGATGCCTTAGATTGGACATTTCTATAGGTTTGTTTTAATTGGGACATTTTCTCAGTTTCTGAACTGTAAACTTCCAACTTATTAAATTCCCCCTTTTAAAAGCCATTCCGTTTCTGGTATACTACATTCTGGCAGCTAGGAAACTAGAACAAAAACTTCCATTATTTGCAGATGACATGATACTATACTTAGAAGCTGCTGAGAAATCTATAGCAAAGTTACTTGCGCTAATAAACAAATTCAGCAAGGTGGAGGAATAAAAAATTAATGTGCAAAAGTCAGTAATGTTTCTATACACAAGAAATGACCTAACTGAGGAGTCAGCTAAAGAAAAAATTCCATTCAGAATAGCAACTAAAAGAATCAAGTCCTTAGGAAAGAACTTAACTAGGGAAGTAAAGGACTTGTATACAGAAAACTATACAACATTGTTAAAAGAAATCAAAGATCTAAATGGGTGGAAAGACATTCTCTGTTCATGGATAGGAAGGCTAAATATAGTTAAGATGTCAATTTGACCTAAATAGATCTAAAGATTCAACACAGTACCAATCAAAATTCCAATAACCTACTTTAAAGACTTGGAAAAGTTATTTACCAAATTCATCTGGAAGAGAAAGAGACCCCAAATAGCTAAAAGCATCCCAAAAAAGAAGAACAAAATGGGAGTATTAACACTCTCTAGCATTTAAATCTATTATAAAGCCACAGTGGTCAAGACAGCATGGTACAGGCACAAAGATAGAAGCATTGACCAATGGAATTGAATCGAGGGTGCAGAAATAGACCACCAAATCTATGGTCAACTGATTTTTGACAAGGCCCCCAAATCCTCTGAACTGGGACAAAATAGGCTTTTCAATAAATAGGCATGGAAGAACTGGTTATCAATAGTCAAAAGAATGAAAGAGGATCCCTACCTTACACCCTATACAAAAAGTAACTCAAACTGGATCAAACACCTAAATATAAAAACTAGTACCATAAAGCTTCTGGAAGAAAAGCAATAGGGTCTAGTAATAAGAGGCAGCTTCAAGACCTAATAATAGGAGGTAGCTTCCTAAACTTTACACTGAAAGCAAAGCAACAACAACAAAAATAGATAAATGGGAACTCCTCAAAATCAAATGCTTTTGTGCCCCACAAGACTTTGTCAAAAAGGTCAAGAGGCAGCCAACTCAATAGGAGAAAATATTTGAAAATCATATATCAGACAAAGGTTTGATATCCTATACACACAAAGGAATCATCCAACTCAACAACAAAAGAACAAACAACCCAATTATAAAATGGGCTGAAGATATGAATAGGCATTTTTCTAAAGAACAAATACAGATGGCTCAAAAGCACATGAAGAGATATTCATTTTCATTGGCTATAAGGGAAATGTAGATCAAGACTACAATGAGATACCATCTCACACCTATAAGAATGGCTGCTATTAAAAAAATAGGAAACTTAGAATGTCAGAGGTCAAAGAGAAAGAGAGGATCTTGAAAGCAGCAAGAGAAAAACAATCCATCACATACAAGGGAAACCCAATAAGACTATGTGTAGATTTCTCAGCAGAAACCATGGAGGCTAGAAGACAGTGGGATGATATATTTAAATTACTAAAAAAAAAAAAAAGAGAGAAAAACTGCCAGCCAAGAATTCCATATCCAGCAAAATTGTCCTTCAAAAATGAGGGAGAAATTAAAACATTTTCAGACAAAAAGCCACTGAGAGAATTTGTGACCAAGAGACCAGCTCTGCAAGAAATACTAAAGGGAGCACTAGAGACAGATACAAAAAGATGGAAAAGAGAGATGTGGAGAAGAGTGTAGAAAGAAGAAAAATTAGATATGATATATATAATACAAAAGGCAAAATGGTAGAGGAAAGTATTACTCAAACAGTACTAACACTAAATGTTAATGGACTGAATTCCCCAATCAAAAGACATAGACTGGCAGAATGGATTAAAAAACAGGATCCTTCTATATGCTGTCTACAGTAAACACATCTTAGACGCAAAGATAAACATAGGTTGAAAGTGAAAGGTTGGGAAAAGATATTTCATGCAAATAACAACTAGAAAAGAGCAGGAGTAGCTATACTAATATCCAACAAATTAGACTTCAAATGTAAAACAGTTAAAAGAGACAAAGAAGGATACTATCTACTAATAAAAGGAACAATTCATCAAGAAGACATAACAATCATAAATATTTATGCATCGAACTAGAATGCCCCAAAATACGTGAGGAATACACTGCAAACATTGAAAGGGAAATAGACACATCTACCATAATAGTTGGAGACTTCAATTCCCCACTCTCATCAATGGACAGAACATCTAGACAGAGGATCAATAAAGAAACAGAGAATTTGAATATTACAATAAATGAGCTAGACTTAACAGACATTTATAGGACATTACATCCCACAACAGCAGGATACACCTTTTTCTCAAGTGCTCATGGATCATTCTCAAAGATAGACCATATGCTGGGTCACAAAGCAAGTCTCAACAAATTTAAAAAGATTGAAATCATACACAACACTTTCTCGGATCATAAAGGAATGAAGTTGGAAATCAATAATAGGCAGAGTGCCAGAAAATTCACAAATACGTGGAGGCTCAACAACACACTCTTAAACAACCAGTGGGTCAAGGAAGAAATTACAAGAGAAATTAGTAAATATCTTGAGGCGAATGAAAATGAAAATACAACATATCAAAAACTATGGGATGCAGCAAAGGCAGTGCTAAGAGGGAAATTTATTGCCCTAAATGCCTATATCAGAAAAGAAGTAAGGGCAAAAATTTGGGAATTAACTGTCCACTTGGAAGAACTGGAGAAAGAACAGCAAGCTAACGCCAAAGCAAGCAAAAGGAAAGAAATAGCAAAGATTAGAGCAGAAATAAATGAAATTGAAAACAATAGAGAAAATCAATAAGACCAGAAGTTGGTTCTATGAGAAAATCAATAAGACTGATGGGCCCTTAGCAAGACTGACAAAAAGAAGAAGCGAGAGGATGCAAATAAATAAGATCAGAAATGGAGAGGAGACATAACCACTGACCTCACAGAAATAAAGGAGGTAATAACAGGATACTATGAACAACTTTATGCTAATAAATACAACAATGTAGATGAAATGGAAAACTTCCTAGAAAGGCATGAACAACCAACTTTGACTCAAGAAGAAATAGATGACCTCAACAAACCAATCACAAGTAAAGAAATTGAATCAGTCATTCAAAAGCTTCCCCAAAAGAAAAGTCCAGGACCAGACGGTTTCACATGTGAATTCTACCAAACATTCCAGAAAGAATTAGTACCAACCCTGCTCAAACTGTTCAAAAAAATTGAAGTGGAGGGAAAGCCACCTAATTCATTCTATGAAGCCAACATCACCCTCATACCAAAACCAGGCAAAGATATTGCAAAAAAAGAAATCTACAGACCAATCTCTCTAATGAATATAGATGCAAAAATCCTCAACAAAATTCTATCAAATCGAATCCAGCAACACATTAAAAGAATTATACATCATGACCAAGTAGGATTCATCCCAGGTATGCAAGGATGGTTCAACATAAGAAAATCAACTAATGTAATACACCGTATCAACAAATCAAAGCAGAAAAATCACATTATCATCTCAATTGATGAGAGAAGGCATTTGGCAAGATTCAACATCCTTTCCTGTTGAAAACACTTCAAAGGATAGGAATACAAGGGAACCTCCTTAAAATGATAGAGGGAATATATGAAAAACCCACAGCTAATATCATCCTCAATGGGGAAAAATTGAAAACTTTCCCCCTAAGATCAGGAACAAGACAAGGATGTTCACTATCACCACTATTATTCAACATCATGTTGGAAGTTCTAGCCAGAGCAATTAGACAAGAAAAAGAAATACAAGGCATCAAAATTGGAAAGGAAGAAGTAAAACTCTCACTGTTTGCAGATGATATGATAGTATACGTCAAAAACCCTGAAAAATCCACAGCAAAACTTCTAAAGCTAATAAACGAGTACAGCAAAGTAGCAGGTTACAAGATCAACATTCAAAAATCTGTAGTGTTCCTATACACTAGCAATGAACAAGCTGAGGGGGAAATCAAGAAACGAACTCCATTTACAATTGCAACTAAAAGAATAAAATACTTAGGAATAAATGTAACTAAAGAGACAAAAGACCTATACAAAGAAAACTACAAAAAACTGTTAAAAGAAATCACAGAAGACCTAAATAGATGGAAGGGCTTACCATGTTCATGGATTGGAAGACTAAATATAGTTAAGATGTCAATTCTACCTAAATTGATTTACAGATTCAACACAATACCAATCAAAATTCCAACAACTTATTTTTCAGAAATAGAAAAACCAATAAGCAAATTTATCTGGAAGGGCAGTGTGCCCCAAATTGCTAAAAGTATCTTGAGGAAAAAGAAACGAAGCTGGAGGTCTCATGCTGCCTGACTTTAAGGCATATTATGAAGCCATAGTGGTCAAAACAGCATGGTATTGGCATAAAGATAGATATATCGACCAATGGAATCGAATAGAGTGCTCAGATATAGACCCTCTCATCTATGGACATTTGATCTTTGATAAGGCAGTCAAGCCAACTCACCTGGGACAGAACAGTCTCTTCAATATATGGTGCCTAGAGAACTGGATATCCATATGCAAAAGAATGAAAGAGGACCCGTATCTCACACCCTATGCAAAAGTTAACTCAAAATGGATCAAAGATCTAAACATTAGGTCTAAGACCATAAAACAGTTAGAGGAAAATGTAGGGAGATATCTTATGAATCTTATAATTGGAGGTGGTTTTATGGACCTTACACCTAAAGAAAGAGCACTGAAGAAATAAATAAATAAATGGGAGCTCCTCAAAATTAAACACTTTTGTGCATCAAAGAACTTCATCAAGAAAGTAGAAAGACAGCCTACACAATGGGAGACAATATTTGGAAACGACATATCAGGTAAAGGTCTAGTATCCAGAATTTATAAAGATATTGTTCAACTCAACAACAAAAAGATAGCCAATTCAATTACAAAATGGGAAAAAGACTTGAACAGACACCTATCAGAAGAGAAAATACAAATGGCCAAAAGGCACATGAAGAGATGCTCAATGTCCCTGGCCATTAGAGAAATGCAAATCAAAACCACAATGAGATATCATCTCACACCCACCAGAATGGCCATTATCAACAAAACAGAAAATGACAAGTGTTGGAGAGGATGCGGAGAAAGAGGCACACTTATCCACTGTTGGTGGGAATGTCAAATGGTGCAACCACTGTGGAAGGCAGTTTGGCGGTTCCTCAAAAAGCTGAATATAGAATTGCCATATGACCTGGCAATACCATTGCTAGGTATCTACTCAGAGGACTTAAGGGCAAAGACACAAACGGACATTTGCACACCAATGTTAATGGCAGCATTATTTACAATTGCAAAGAGGTGGAAACAGCCAAAATGTCCATCAACAGATGAGTGGCTAAACAAACTGTGGTATATACATACGATGGAATATTATGCAGCTTTAAGACAGAATAAACTTATGAAGCATGTAATAACATGGATGGACCCAGAGAACATTATGCTTAGTGAGTCTAGCCAAAAACTAAAGGACAAATACTGTATGGTCTCACTGATATGAACTGATATTAGTGAATAAACTTGGAATATGTCATTGGTAACAGAGACCATCAGGAGATAGAAATAGGGTAAGATAATGGGTAGTTGGAGCTGATGGGATACAAACTGTGCAACAGGACTGGATACAAAAACTCAGAAATGGACAGCACAATACTACCTAACTGTAATGTAACTATGTTAAAACATTGAATGAAGCTGCATGTGAGGTATAGGTTTTTTTTTTGTTGTTGTTGTTGTTGTTTTTCTTTCTATTATCGTTTTATTTCTTTTTCTGTTGTCTTTTTATTTCTTTTTCTAAATTGATGCAATTGTACTAAGAAATGATGAATATGCAACTATGTGATGATATTAAGAATTACTGATTGTATATGTAGAATGGAATGATTTCTAAATGTTTTGTTAGTTAATTTTTTTTTAATTAATAAAAAAATAGGAAACTATAAATGTTGGAGAGGATGTGGAGAAACTGGGACACTGTGCACTGCTGGTAAGAATGTATAATGGTGCAGCCACTATGGAAGACTGTTTGGTGGTTCCTTAGGATACTAAATATCGAGTTGCCTTACGACCCAGCAGTAGTACTACTTGATATATACCCAGAAGAGCTGAAAGCAATGACACAAGCACTTGTGCATAGCTGTTTATAGTAGCATTATTCACAGTTGTCAAAAGGAGGAAACAAACCAAATGCCCATCAACAGATGAGTGGATTAACAAAATGTGGCATATACATATGATGGAATATTAAGCAGCAGTAAGATGAAATGATGATCTAAAGCTCATGACAAGATGGGTGAGCCTTTAGGACATAATCCTGAATGAAATAAGACAGACACAAAAGAACAGGTACTGTATGATTCCACTTTTATGACCACGGTAAAGGTGGCTGAAGGATGCACTGCCTGAGAAGTAGATTGCCGAACGATGGTGTATACTTATGAATGAATATTGTGCTGCTCCAAAAAAGGAACAAAGTCACACACACAAAAGGAACAAAGTAGTGAGGCATGCAACGATGTGAATGAATGTGTAGGACGTTTGGTGAGGCAAAATAAGCCAGAGACAAAAGAATAATTATGGTATGGTCTCCTTTGGAAAATGCTTATAAGAAAACAGGGGCCTAGATTGTAAGCTTTTATAGGAGACACATTTAGTCCAGAGGGGTAATTTTTATTTCTGGATTTCGAGAGGCTGATATATATATATATATATATATCCTGATATCTAGAGATAAGAACAACGCCAACTAGGTTGGGGTTAAAGTGATTCAGAACACAGGGGTAAGGAAGACAGTGTCTATATTTTAGAGCTACACATACTCTTTGAGACCAAAGTAAGAAGGGTTTATTCGGTCTGGAAATGAAATTTTCTGTAGCACATAATCTAACTCAACCTATCTGTATAGCTCATTTGAACAATTGAAACACAGGAACCCCAGAAGAAGAAAGACAGCCTTTAATCTTGTACAACTTAATATAATGCCTGGATACATTCTTGAGTATATTAAGCAGATAATCAAAATGTATTGGCAAAGTCCCCTGAGGGATGGGAGAAAAAACATGGAACTATTAAACTTTACCATCAGGGAATCCCCTGATACTGCGTCAAACTTTAGGGACACCCAAATCAATAGCCCAAGCCCTTGATCTTGAGGCTTGTTCTTGTGAAGCTTATGTAGGTAGTGGAGAAGCTTAGCCTAACTGTAGTTATGCCTAAGAGTTACTTTCAGAGGACCTCTTTTGGTGCTCACATGTGGCCTTTCTAAGGCCAACTCTGCAAGTGAAATCATTGCCCTCTGTCCTGTGTGGGACATGACATGCAGGAGGGAAAGTCTCCCTGGAGGTATGGGAGATGACTACCAAGGATGAGCCTGGCTCTGGCACCATGGGATCAACAATTCCATCCTGACCAAAAAGGGGAAAAGAAGTGTAACTAATAAAGTATCAGTGGCAGAGAGAGTTCAAATAGAGTCGAGAGACTACTCTGGAGGTTGTTGTTACACAAGCTTCAGTTAGTCCTTGCTACCTCTCATAACCTGCCAAATCTCAACCAAGGCTGTTCCAGCCAATACTAAAGAACATGCAGGGCAATATATAAGATTAAACAAGGGTTCCATGCACTAGAGTAACTTTCCAGAAACCTACAACCTCCAAATGGGTCCCTGGACCAGATAAGGTCTGAAACTTAGAGGGCCCAGCCTCTCCAGAACATCAGATAATTGCATTTGCATCTCCCTACCCCACATTAGTGCTAGACCCTTCGGGTGTGAAAAATTTAGAATGGCCATAGCTCAAACACTCCTAAAGAGACAGACTTCCAACACCCTTTTGTCAAGGAGTCTTCCTAATTAAGGGAGATCAGATGTCATCTATAAATTCAGGGTACTCCATAACTGCTGGATATATTAAAATATAGTATAAAGTAGACCAGCACATGCTGGAATTAATTAAAATGTCAATGTATGTACATATTGATGGACATGTACATTTGACAGACAGATCAAAGTTGATGGTGGCATTATACTGGGAAGATAGGATTATACAAATGAATATCAATGCTGAATCATTAAATTGCTCTCTTTTAGTCTCCAGTATCTTAGAGCAGCTAGAAGTAAAAAACCTAAACCTGTGGAATTGTAACCCATGTCAAACTCTGAAATATGTTCTACTACTAACTGTGGTGCTGTGCTCTGAAATGTATTGCTTTTTTGTATATATGTTTTTTTCACAAAAAAGAAAAAAAGTTGATTGTGATGATAAAAAAATATTTATGCTTTCTAGCCTCCTATATTCTGGAACAGCTAAAAGGAAAAATCTGAGAGGATCCTATGGTAGCCCATGACAAACTCTGGGATCTGTCCTGTAACTACTTGTTGAAGAGTGCTTTGAAAACTATTTCTTTTTTATTTCTTTGCTTTGTGTGCAGGTTATGCAATAAAGAAGTAAAAAAAAAAAAAGAAAAAAAATTTTTTTGTACATTGATCTTGTAATCTGCCATGTTGACAAACATTTTTTTAGTTCATATAAGTTTTTTGGATTCCTAGGACTTTCTATGCATAACATCCTTTATTTGCAAATACGGTTTTGCTGCTAGTTTTTCAACTAAGATGTCCTTTCCTGGTGTTTTGGGGTGTAATAATCTATATCTGTCTGTTAGGTCTGGTTTATTTATCAAGTTGTTTGACATCTCTATTTCCTTGTTCATCCTCTGTCTGGTTGTTTTGTCCATAAAGGAGAGTGGTGTATTGAAGTCTCCTAGTATTATTGTTGAAACATCTATCTCTCCCTCCAGTTTTGCCAATGTCAAGTGCTTTGAATGCTCTTCCTGTTTCTATTTCTTTGTTAATTCTTGCTGGTTCTTCAGGTCTAAACTTTTTTGGCAGTGCTTTCTGAAGTCCTTTTCTCATCTCTCTTAAGACTGGGCTAGATGCCCCTACTTTGGGCTCCCAGTTCACGCAGTATAGTTGCCTGTTGACTCATTTATCTCCATTACTGGTCTGTTAACTCTCAGGAAAGGGAGTGTGCACTGCTCACCATTACATTTTCTTGGACAAGCACAGTGCCTGGGACAAAGTAGATGTTCAATAAATATTAGTTGAATAAACCATCTCTGCATTCAATTAGGATTTGTATACATTTATCTCCATCACACAGTTGCAATGTCCTGTTACAATTAAAGCAATACAATGCCATGAAAAAAAATGCTGCCATTCAAGAATGTGGCATTACATATCCTGAAATGTAATGCTACCCTTTCACCAAACTCAGTTATCTGATTGGCTAAAAAGTCAGCTAGCTTTCTTAATCATTGTCCACAGTTTTGCAGTCGTTTTAGCAGGTCATGTGATTGGAGTTTTATTTTGAAGTTTCGTATGTGTTTGGCTGGGGTGAAGGGGACATGCTCTGCAGTTATGTACAAACTTGATTCTCATGCCTGGTCAGATGGATTGGCTCTGGATGTTTCACGGCAGGAAAAGAGATAAAGAAATAGTATTTTTTTTTTTACAGGGAAATAGCAAAGGCACTTGCAGTTTTGAATTTGCCATTTATAGGGACAGGGCTTTCTGTCATGGTAGGAAAAATTGAGTTCTTTCTGTTTCTTTTTGTATCGTGTTCATTTTTTACTAACATTTTACCTCTGACATTTTCTTTTTCCAGACAGACTTCCAACACCCTTTTGTCAAGGAGTCTTACTAATTAAGGGAGATCAGATGTCATCTATAAATTCAGGGCACTCCATAACTGCTGGATATATTAAAATATAGTATGAAGTAGACCAGCACATGCTGGAATTAATTAAAACGTCAATGTACGTACATATTGATGGACATATTAGAAATTTTCCACCATAAAGCAATTAGAGCTCTGAAACCAGCTAACTTAGGAAAGTGGGCCCTTTCCTTACCAGTGAGGTCCACAATCCTCCTGTTGGAATTGAGCTGTATTTTCTCTTAAACTGGGGTGCCAAAGCAGGACCCTAGATCTTGCAGCTGATGCTTTAGACTTTCTACTGCATTATAAGATGCTTTCATTTACCCTGCCTTGTTAAATGCTGTTTTTAGATACAGGTCGAGTTTAGTTATATAAAATCATTTGAGATGGAGAATTTAAATCCTTGATAGTGGGAATTAGGATCAGCTGACAGTCTTCCCTGTCAAACCTAAGGAGCGCCCCTTGAACTCCACCACTATTTTAGAGAAGAGTAACAACTAGCACTCAAGGAGCTCCCAGAGCAGAAAAGAGAAGAACTGGTGAGCAGGCGGCAGAGGCATTTAAATACCCGAGCTGAAGATCCACCGAAGGCTTAGGGGGAGATAAAGTTCTGAGATGGCCGCTCCTGAACGCTTACTGAGGCTGGTCTGCGACAACATCTTTTCTGCCAATAGAGGGAGCCATGATTCCACAGCGTAGAAGCCGGACTTCTTTGTCTTCCACGAGAGGGCAGTAGTGGTCACGCTTTGAAACGGTTGCCTTCGATTCCTTCCCTGTTTCAGGCACCGTCAAAGCGAAATCTGCTGGTCTGTAAAGTTTACGCACACGCTGGGGCTTGGTTGCCAGTAGATGAGAAACTTGTGAGAACTCAGAGCAACCCGAATGAATAATTATGAAATCAATTCCTTTGCTCCTAAAACGTGGTGGCTTCCAACAGGTGATGAGACCCTATTTTTAGAGGATGAACTAGCAACTCAGGCTCCTTGACACAAGACATACTTAAGGTTTCTGCCGGAGAACTCACTTTGATATTTCCTAATTTTAATATATTTTCATATCAGCCATCTTAATGTTTAATTTATCTCAAGTTTGTTGACTTTTAAATATATGTATATTATATATTATATATTTGAAAATGGGAGGATGAATGAAGAATAGAAATTCGTAAAACTGCAATCCCATTTCTTCTGAAATACATAGCTGGGATCAGGGAGAAAACACTGCCCAGTAGAAGGGATGTTGAATTTGGACTTCAAAAACCTGGATTTGAGATGGGATCTCCAACTTGTAGTTCTATATGTGTGAGACTGCAACTAGACCACTTACGCTGTCTCCTCATCGGTAAAATAGGAATAAGAAATGTCTTTTCTCCTTCATAGAACTGTATGAGGCTTATATAAAATAATGTATGTGAAAATGTCCTGTAAATGGAAGTGTAAGGCAAATGTGAGAGATTATTGAAGTGCATTTTGTATTTTAGAATTTAAATATAACATTTTTGAGAACATGTTAACAATATTTAAATATTATAACATTTTTAGAAAAACATAAATGTCAATTTTAAGGTAAGTACTGTCTTCGAAAGTAAGTCCTTCACAGATATTGTATGATTTCACTACTGTGAACTAACTAGAATATTTAAACTCAGAACCTTAAAATGCAGAATATAGGGTACCTAGGGATAGATAGAAGCTAGGGAAGGGAGAGCAGTTGCTTAATATGTACAGAATTGTTAAGGAGATTGAACTTAAAATCTTTGGAAATAGATATGGGGTGAGGATAGCTTGTTATTGGGGATATAAGGAATAGTGGTGTACTGTAAGTGAATTTGGTTGAAAGGGGTTTTTTAGAGTCATGTATGTCACAGATTAACACTACAAATTTAGCTAAGTTCTTGCATGAACTACTACAAATGTACGACACTGGTACAAAGAGTTAATAAATAGAGTGGTATGTGGGGGAAAACACCTATTGCAAAATGTGAACTATAGTTAACAGTAATATCTTAAAATTCTTTCATCAACAGTCACTGGAGCACCACCCCAATACTAGGGGTCAATAATGAGGGGGTGGGGTGGATAAGTGATATGGGCTATTTTGGGTTTTCTTTTTTTGTATCTATCTGATTCTTTTTGAAACAATGAAAATGGCCTAAAAATGAGTGTGGTGATGATTGTAGAACTAAGAGATGAAACTGTGAAATACTGATTGTATACATTGGATGGAGTATATAAGTGAATATATCTCAATAATATCTGCAAAAAAAATCCTTTTAAAGTAAGTCCTACAAAGTTCCACTATGAAGAACATGCTTCAGAATATCTCTGTATGCAAACATTTACATGTAAATAAACAGTGTTTTAAAATTGAACTCTATCATACATTTTATTCTTTACCTTGCTTTTTTTTCCCACTCCATATTGCAGTTGTAACAACTAACTTTGATGTCACTGTGCCCGGCACCATTATTTAATCTCACAACAGTTCTATGAGGTAAGTGCTTTTTATTGTAAAGATGAGAAAAACTGAGGTCCAGAGAGGCTAAATGAAAGAATTTTGAATTTCCTGCAATTTTAAGGAAACTTATACTTAATGTGTTTCTTCCTGCCTAGAGCTTTTCCCAGTTTTTTTTTTTTTTTTTTGCATGGGAAGTCACTGGGAATCGAACCTGAGTCTCCTGCACAGCAGATGAGAACTCTGCCACTGAGCCACCGTGACCCACCCTTTTTCCTGCTTTTACGATGACCTCTTGAGTGCCCTGTTAAGAGTAGCAAAATCAAGTGGGGGTGGGGTGCTTAATTCAAAATACAAAATCTCTGGGGAAGAGACCCAGGAATTAGAAATTTTTAAAACAAGCTCAACTATGGGATTTTTATGTATGCAGTTATGGTTGAGAACCACAGCCTTGGTGTAAATTCCTAGACTTGGTGGTTGGATTGATTTTGTGTTTGAGACACAATGCCAAACTGCCTTCCAGAAATATCATACCAGTCTGCATTCCCACAAGCAGTGTGTGACTAATTTAGGTTCTTTTGTGTGGGACTCTCTGTGCTCCAAAATACTGCTTTGTAAATTACTTCTTAGTTTGTCATCAGCCCACTTGTAGGCTATTTAGCCTGAGTGTGTGCATGTGGGTGTGTGTGTATTTTAAAATTTTAATTTGAGGTTGAACACTTCTTCATGCATGTTAATCTTTTTGAGGTTCTTAAGAACCTCATATTAAGTCTCATTAAACATAGTCTATTTAATGAGACTTTCTCTGTCTCTATCTCATTGTCTTTCTCTGTGTCTCTCTGTCACTGTGTCTTTGTCTCTCTCAGTCTTTTTTTTTCTCTGTGTCTGCCTTTCTCTCTCTGTTTCTCTCTGTCTTTCTGATCTCTCAAGCCTTGCTCCTTTTCTCTTCTCAAAGCCATTGTTTTCTGGGCTGTAAACCTACTTTCCTAAAATTATACTGGATAAATGAATGCATATCTGCATAGTTAGTCCTTACAGAGTGAAAACAAATTCCAGATCTGTCCACAAGGAGCCAACTTTGATGCCCCCTCGCCCTACAACCCTGTACTCCATTTGATCTTCCCCTTTACCTTACCTAGTGCCTAATTCTCTAAGAAGTTTTGATCCGATCAACTACTAACCGTGTTAAAATTCAAACCCTCTTAGTTATGGGAACACCATTCCTTTACTGGGGCCCAGATTTTTATTCATTAACCTGCTTGAGCTCTTAGGTGTAATTTCTGAATTTTCATAAGGCAAGATTCTCCCGGTACTCAGGTTCTAAATAAAACTCTGTTTTCTTTCCTATTTTAAAATCTTTCCTATTTTAAAATGCCTATAACATTGGGTTTCTTTTAATCTCTTCTTCCTTTAAACAAAGAGCTATTTTCTCTTCTATAAAGACACAAGAGCCTTCTCTTGACTAATTCATTAACAATTACCCTGTTAACAATTAAGCTATAGATATTTAACAAGTTATCCACAGACATCACTTTGAGAGATCTTGTTTTCCAGAACATTCAGTAGGAGGGTGAATCACCTCAGACCTTAATATAAAGTTTATAGTATTTTATTATGACAATAATTGTTTCTAATTGTCTGTGGCTTTTTTTTTTTTGAACTTTGAATCTATGAGCAGAAGAGAAAACCATATAAAATTAGACATGGATAGGTTATCCGTACTTCATAATGTTGCTCCAAGTTAATATGAAAATCTTTTCCTCTTTCAGTGCGTTTATCCAAGTGAGAGCCTGCATTCAAACACGAATTTCTGAATCAAATTATTTTATAGAGCATTTTAGAGGAGAGGGTTTTTAGTCTACCAGCGAGTATGTTAATGAGAGGGAAAAATGGGGTAATGGGAGTGGAATGTTGGGCTGGGACTCGGACTCCCTCCCTCCCTTCTCTGAGCAGTTGTCTCTCTTTGGGGCTGCTGCTCTGCAGACCATAAAAATAATGGTTTGAAATTCCAAAAATCCACTGAAGAAATCATATAAGAGACGCACACTCCAAAAAAGAACTGCTATCCTGATTTTAGATAGGATAGCATTTTGTGCAATAGAAGCGTCAGTGAAAAGGTGTGAATTCATCTATATTTAGTATTTCAAATCATGTGTTGAATTACTTTAAAGTGAGGACATGCCTGCATAGGGGAATGCTACGGGTACCAGGGAAACGATCCATATTCTGCTGTATCTGCTACTGCTCCTTTTACTTTTCAACATTATCCGAACACCAGTACAGCTTAATTCTGGTGTGTTTCTGAACCTGAGAACGGGTAATTCAAAAGCAGATGTGGAGAAGTCATCCTCAAACCCATTATATTTGCACTAGACACATCCCAAACATCAGTTGACAAAACTCACTACCTCCTTTAGGAACTGTGGACTGTATTCCATTTTCAAAAGAGAAAATCAAAACCTTTTGAACTGTCTCCACTCCCTCTTTACCCTGAGAAAACAATCCAATGTTCTATGTATACAAGTGACTAATTTGAACACTTTTTTTTCCTGACTTGGTAGAATCTTCTATGAACTGACTGAAATGACCAGATGTTTTGGCATCTCATGTACACATAATTTAAGAGACTCAGTAATTGACTTAAGTACACGTATCAGGATGTGAACTGGCAATGGAATCGCGGACTCTCTGTTCTCTAATGATTTCAAATCCCATTTAAAAGGGCAGGCTTCTGGCATAATTGAAATGCAAAGAAATTGGCACTGTCTCATTCATTTACTTTGTAATGCACAGAATATTTAGATCTGAAAGTAATTTATGAAAGTAAGGAAGGGAAAACTATGACATTAGAGAGCTGTAAAAATTGTTTGTGAAGTATTTTTCTGGTAACAATCCCCACATTAAAACATTTAAGCAAAATTCCACTTGACTAAAATTACCTAGAAAACGTACTTTCACATTTATCTTAAAATTTTGAGTGATTTAGATAAGAATGTTTGATATAAGAATTTTCCACATTATTTTTGTTCTCCAGTTTGCAATGAGCACATTTGCTATGTGTTAATTTCTATTGATGATAAAAGTATTCAGAACAAGTAGTTAACAGAGATCAGCTTTCTCTTAGAGGCCTAGCACTCTTATAGGAAATATTTCGAATCCTGCTCTATTTCTTAGAAAAGGGGACGGTCTGCATTTCTATTCATATGTGAAAATCCGCAAACCTGAGTATAGGACAGAAACATACCAGAAGTGTGAAACTTTGAACTGGATCATTCATTCAGCCCCATTTTCTTTTTTCCCACCTAATTCAGTACACGTCTTGAATTTGTTTAATAAACAAATTTCAAGTGTCTCCCCCCACCACCTCCTTTTCCAACTCCTCTCTTTATCCCTCCAGAAAAATATAGTTTACAGAGTGTGGGCACATACACACACATACATGCATGCATGCATGCATACACATACACATATGGCACATACATGAAAATACATATGCACACAAATGTGAATAATACGCACGTGCACATACATACACGAATGCACATACGTGCATATACCCATGCACATACATACACACACGTGCATCCTCTGCACATAGACCTAAGCAGGTGATTAGTGCCTGTGTTCAGAAGTTTGTACAAACTTCCTCTTTCTTAAGGACCTAGAGAGAAAACACCATTAGATTCCGTGATCAGCATCCAGTGTTTTGGGTAAATATTGTTCTGTAAGCGTAAGAACAATCATGCCAGTGAATTTCTTTAATCACCCAAAGCTCTCTGTGGGTTTTGTTTTTCCTTCACGGGCTAAGAGGCAGACTGGCTCCACAAGTCTTTCTCTTCCCTGGCTGTCACAGGAGCCAGCTTGTCATTTATAACAGGTGATGCTTCTTGTTTGCTTTGAAATCCTGCCTCACTGAGTTGCTGACTTGCTCTCTGCTAGGGAAGCCTACACAGAACTCACCCTAGACCTAACTGAGGCCTGTTGGAGGCAAGGGACGGAATACAAATGTTTTCTGACATGATTTGGATGCGATATCACCCAGGGGTGCGGGATAATGGCTTTTTTTTTGCAGATTGAAAAATATGAGAACCAGTGTCTTGTGAAGTGCTCTTTAGAGTGATTGACACCTGCAGATGTGCCGACAGTGGCTGTAGATGCCAGATGTCAAGTAGCACTTAGGGACTCTTGTGTCCAGGGCCATTTCCTTGAGTTAACGATAGTTCCATGCTCCTTCTCTTGCTCCTCCAACTCTTTATGTCTGGGTGGATCTTGGATTTTAAACATCAAGCAAATGTTAATCCCAACACCTATGGGACAGCAGAGGCTCTGATGTTCAAAATGCAATTTTATTTTAGGATGGATTTCGGCAACAAATTGATTGACCCCAAAAGTGAAGATGGTGGGAGAGGTTGGCATTTAATGACTTAGCCTCTTGTACACAATCTCCCATGGAATGCTCCAGCAAACCCCTGAATTTGCTCGTTGTCTCCACGTGTTACAGTTGAGAACCAAAGTTGGGGAAATCACCAAGTGATTGAGCTGGGAATGGAACTTAAGTTTGTCTGATTCAAAAGTTCTTTCCACTCAGCCTGGAGCACAGGGTTCTGCTCCTACCCATACTTAAAAATGCTGGTTCTCTCTTGTTTCTTCTCTCTTGCAGCTTTCTTGTTCCTGAACGGTTACTATATGGAGAAAAAAGAATAAGTAATGCTCCAAACTTCTATTTGTATTTTCACAACATTATGATATAGTCAGGAGAGATTAAATTTTCCCGTGGCTTTATCAGTTGGGAGAATCGAGGCACACAGACTATTGGCAGAAATGTGGCTGTGTGATGTCAGGATATTTCAGTTAAAAAAACAGAGAGAAGTAGCAAAGTAAATCATTTTAATCTTGTGCACCAAGCTTCTAAAAATGTGGAAATGTCTGTGTGATTTACTGCATTTTTGCTCTTTATGTAGGTATTCATTGTTCTGTAGATGCAGTCGTTGCCTTATTTATTATTATTTTTTTCCTGTTTAAACTTTTCCCCAGGAGGATGTTTTGAGAAAGAATAGAAGGATCTATTTGGACCTTTCCAAGCCCATTTGTCAAGTGGATTGCAGTTGTGCCCTCTCTTGAGAAGACAATTTACACTGTATGAGAGCAGATTTTGTAAATTAATATCATCATTTAAAATAATCTAGCCTCCTTGTACCCTCACTGAAATGCACGAACGCTGTGCTGGACTCCACAGACAGCAGTTTTGGCATGGCCCAGGGGCCCAGGGGGATATTAACTTACAAGGCTTTCCCTATTTTGCTTTCAAAATAGTCTGAAACTATTTCAAAACGCAGAGACTGAAATACAAGGTATTAAATACCCTTTACCAGAATGTAAAACGTGCTTTCGTTCCTCCCCCACCCCTTTGAACCTTTGGAGAAAAGATGGTTGGGAAATGAATTAGTGTATTTATAAGACTTAAATCCTGGCTGCTTCTGAATACCTACATTGACACATAGTTCAAGATTATAAAAGGATACTTAAATGGAAAATCAAGCGGTATCCATCTAGGGTTAGAGCCTAGATGCAATTTAACTGTCACCTTAGGGTTTTTTTAAAACTATCTTTTATATTCCGAGAGTTCTCATGGAGTGGGATATGGAGAGTGAGCTGAAACGGAAATGGTTTGTAGTTGTCTGAGCCACCAGCCATAACTTTGCAAAGGTATCCTTGTCCCCTACTGTCTGGCTAAGCTCTATCCACCGGAAACCAAGTGCCGGATGTGGGGGCTGATTCCCAGAACCCTCCTGGATGGGGTTGGGGGATTTTTAGCCCCTGTCATGCCTAAGTGTAGCTCAGCGCAGGCGGGTTTGGTTCTCTCCATGTGTCCCTCCTGGGGTGTGCAGGGGCAGTCACTGCCTGGGTACAGTCGCAGGAGCCTGGGAAGTGTCTGTGGGTCTTTGGCAGCTGGAAAAGATTTGAGTCTCCTTGGCAGATGTTTGCTGTTGCAGCCACTCATTAATGTTGGAAACAAAACCCCTGATTATTCTTGAGGAAAGCCCCACTTTGTGATTGACAGCTGGGGTGTGCTTCCTATTGTAGAAGCCCACTACAGCCTGAGAGCAGGAGAGGAGGAAGTGAAAAGAGGGAGATGGGGGAAAGACCAGCATCAGATTAGCTGTGACTGCTATATGTCTACACTGGGGAAGGAGAGAGGGAGAGGCTGATTTAAAGACAAGCTAATTAAGATTCGAGGCTTCACTAAGTGCTCAGGTTTTTCAAACACATTCTGTAATTTAATCACTCTAGCTTTTAATCACTCAATAATCTGTTCACTACACATGTACTGAGTACCTACTATGTGCCAGGTGTTCCGCTGGTACTGGTGATGTAAGTTGCACCAGGATATAAGGCCACCAGGAGCTCATCCTCCCGTGTGGGAAATAAGCGTGCAGAAGAAAGCAGTACAAAAACGCACTCCAGGTAGGAGTGGCCATAGACTGCCTTGGGAAGTGGGCAAAGGCTTCATAAGAGGAGGTGACATTTGAGACGGGTCTTGAACTTGTTTTTCAGGCAGAGAAGAAGGGAGGAGGTGGGGTGCAGAGGGCATTCCAATTAAAGGAAACAGCTTGTGTAAAGGCGTGGATTACGAAAGGCCAACCTCGTGAAATAGGTATTATGATTACCATTTCCAAACGAAAAAACCGAAGCTCAGCTTATGTTAAGACGCCTGTTCGCATTTATAAGCGGCAGCGAGTGCAGACTTCACACTCCATCCAGAACGTCTCTATCCACCACACGAGGGGACTTGTGCCCTCAGACCCCTTCTTGCCTCTGGAGTAGAAAATATAAGAGATGGAAAAGCCAAAGAGCCGAGTAGGGATGGTTGGTTTCTGTAGCGATTTAAAACACCTCAGATTTCAAATTACTAAAGAAGCCAGCTTGGGGGTGGTGGCAGTCGGGGCTCATTTTCTGACTGCAGGCGGGTAGCAGCGGGAAGAGTGAGGGGCCGGGGACAGAGAGGAAATCCCGCCCGGGCTTGGGGGCTGTTGGGGCTGGTGAACTGCTCGGCGCTACCACGCGGGTCACAGGAACGCGGTGTCGGACCCTGGTTCGCGGAGAGGAAGAAGGAGAGAAAAGAGAAGGGGCAAGGAGAGGAGAAGGGAAGAAAAAAAAAAAAAAGGAAATAAGGATGGAATGTGGGGACAAGAGAAAGGAGGAGAAAAGAGGCAAAAGAATGGGCAAGGCGAGTAGGCCAAAGTGCAGGGGACAAAGTGGGAAACGGGAGGGAAAAAAGGAAAGCAATTAGGGGTAGGGGAAGGAAAGGGAACAGCCCAAGAGGGGGAAATGAGTCAAGAAGAGGAGAGAAGAGGGTGAGAAAAAGTAGGCAATGCAGACAGGGCTCAGAGGAACCACCCCGGGCGCACGCCAGACGGGGAGCGCACTGCCCCGCGGGACGCAAAGCACAAACGCTAACTGACTTTTCTGGCCCCAGCCTTTACATGGCCTGGGTTATTGCTGGGACTGTCCGCTCCCGTACAGGGACCAGAGCGCTTGGGGCCCGACTCAGTCCGCGCTGCGGGTGGGACGCACCGCAGCCAAGGACCCCGCCAAATACCTTCTGAGCACCTCCCGGCAGCTGCGCGCTTTTCGCAGGCAAATAATTCCCGGCGCAGGGCTGTTCCCCGGAGCGCACCGCGCGCCCCTACACCCTGCACCGGCCGTGGCCTTAAGCGCTCGGCGGCGGCACTCGGCGGCAAAGCGGCTGGATGGGGTGCGCACCTAGTCTCTGCACCCGCTGCCCAGCGTGGCGTTCCCGGGTTCCCCGGCTGGACGCGCGGCTATCTCTCGGCACTCGGCCGCCATTCCCCCAGGTCCTCGGGCGAACTTTTCCAGAAGGGAAATCAACAACAATCCTAAAAAAGACGCGTTGTGGGGCAGGCTAATTAATGGACTGTGACTCGGTCTGTTAGTGTCGCTTTTTCTCAAAGCGCCCAATGATCAGTTCACCAGGTGCACTCCCTTCCTGTTAGTTTAACCACTGTCCCCCCGGCACACGACCTCTCGCTCCCTACTCGGATCTCGGACCCCCGCGAGGGGATCGCTGCCAGCCTGGGGGTCCCAGAGAAGAACCTCCCGCGCTCCAAGTGCTCAAGCCTTTCCACCGAGCCTTTTCCTCCTGGCGCTGCATGCCCCAGTTCGGAGCCAGAAAACGGCGGGGAAAGGGAGCGCACCCGGGTGGTGTAGTACCAGCGACATCCCTGCCCGCTACCGGGCGGAGGCAGAGGGAGTCGTCCCGGGGACATAGGCTGGGAGGGGGACCACCAGCTCCGAATCGCTCCGGTCCCCCTCACTCAAATCATTTCTGTTAAACAGAGCTTCTTGCAGCTATAGATTGGGACAGCCTCGGACGAAGTAGCCCAGGGGAAATCTAGCAACGCACTCAGTAAGCACGTGTCTTCCGGCTCCCGACCTCCGGCGTTGGCGCGAGGGCCCCGAGAACAGAAAGACTCAGGGCCAGGGGTGCCAGGCGCTGGACGCGGCCGCGAACGCGGGACCGGCTGCCCTCGAGTGCGCCCCGTACTTTCAAGCGAGGAACAAAGTTTTATAAATAGAGCTTAAAAATAAAAGGAATACATGCTTACACTAGTTTATTTTGCTTTTATTTTTTGGTGGCAATTTATTGATGGGGTAAAGGCCATTTCTGTTTAAAGAGTCTCTGCGCCGGGCAACCCAGTTTGGCGCTGGGCGCAAACGCCCACCCGCTCGAAGCGGACTTCGGGGGCTGCTGGGAGAGCTGAGGGCGACTCGGGTCCTTCGGTAGCTATCCGCGGGCGGGGGTGCCCAGGCTGGAAGGAGAAAGGTGCGCGCCAGTGGGCGCCGACTCCGAAGCCCGCAGATTGGGGAACCCTCGCGAGGCCTCGCCTTCTTTTCAGTATAGCCCAGGACCAGACCGGCCGCCAAACTGTGGGCTGCGGTGCGGGCGGTTGGGGAGAGGTGGCGAGCAAGAGTGCACGAAGGGGCGCGGCCCTCAGGGAGCAGCCGGGATCGGGGCGGCGCGCTCCGCTCGTCCCGCGCGCACCCCCTGGGCGCGCGCACCCCCGAACGCACACCTGGAGCCGATCCCAGGAGGGGGAGGGGAGGAGCGCCAAGGCGAGTGTCTTAAAATAGAGAGACAGGCCGAGACGCGCGAGACTCCGCGAGGCGGAGGGGAGAGCTGCACCGGCGGACTCGACGCGCGCAGGCTACGCGCCCGGCTCCGCCGCTGGGCTTGGTAGGGCGAACGCCCCTCGGCCGCTGGCCTTCCCCGCGCTCCGCACCCGGCCGCGGACGGCCGCGCCGGGTCCTGCAGGAAGCGCGCACTGATTGACAGCTGCACCGTCCCCAAAAGGCTCGGGAGAAGATGCTTCCCTGCGGGTGGGTGTAGACGCGGCGGGCGCACCCGGTGCACGGCTCCCTCCTCGCGCGTCTCGGGAGCCCGCGCCTCCACCCGCGCTGCGAGGAGCGGGCTGAACCCGGGCTGGCGCGCCCGCCCGCCCTCGCGACCCCCGGCAGGGCCCTCGCCGAGTGCTCTGCCTCAGGCGCTCGCAGGGTCACCATGCACTGCCACGCCGAGCTGAGGCTTAGCTCGCCCGGCCAGCTCAAAGCAGCCAGGCGGCGCTACAAGACTTTCATGATCGATGAGATCCTCTCCAAGGAGACCTGCGACTACTTCGAAAAACTTTCCCTCTACTCCGTCTGCCCGTCTCTGGTCGTGCGCCCCAAACCCCTGCATTCTTGCACCGGTAAGCCTCCCTCAGGGGACCTGGGGAACGCGATGGCTTTCGTACCGGTGCGTGTCATTATACCGTCTCTGCCCTCTGAACGCGGGCCAGAGGAAACGGCCGGGGTGGGAGTGGTGGGCTCTTGCCCTGCGCCCCTGCAAGGGAAAGACTCGCCAGCCGTGGGCATTCCAAAGGCACCAGGCACCCGGCCGTGAAGAGCTAGGGAAGCTGTCGCACCGGCTGGGAGTAGATTGAACGCAACACGCGTCCGGGAGTTGGCGCTTCGGGCAACGCCTGGCGGTCCCGTTCCGAGGGGACCTTTCCCTTCTGCCTCCACCGCCATGGTTTTTCAGTCACAAAGTTCTAATCCTGAAACTGGTTCAGCGCCGCAGTCACTGTTTCAGGAAGTGGTATTGTTGGTTTCAACTTGAGCTTGATGGCCTTGCTTCTCACCTTGAGTTAATTTGTCCACCCCCCTCCCATCTTCCCTGGGAATTTTACAAGTAGTTCAGTATCCTGAGGTTCTCAACAAAATCCCGAATTCACCAACCCTGACTTTAAATGATCTCCCTTTGAACAAGTAGTTAATAAGGAGTGGGTAGAATTGCGGCACTAGATTCTTTCCCTTTTAAGTGATTAAAAACAACAGTGATAGCGATAGAAAACATTCCTTAGATCTGGTTTCCCCTCTCCACAAGACCTATAGGAAAGATGAAAACTTAATAAACATTGAAAAAGTGATGGGCTTGTGTAGAAAACAAATCCAAAAGGCATTTTAAAAACGTTGAGTGCGGGACCGGCCGCTGTGGCTCAGCAGGCAGAGAAGGTCTACATTTCCAAGTGCTTTGGCATTATAAGGACTTAGGGTAAAGAAACTTAAATACAGGGGAAAGAAATGTTGAAGATGTTTATATCAATAAAGGTATTCACTGTGTTTTAAAGTAAAGGTAAAAATTGATTCTTTCCGAATCAGAAGAACCCATGAGATTAGGATTGTTGCATGGGTAATATGATAGAAATTAATACAATTTTGCTTATATTGAAAAAGTATAAGTCCAGCAATCTGTTTGAAAGACACTGTCAGAATATTCAGGCCCAAATCTGCTAGTGCATCTTGCTTGGAATCCTGTATATTTACACTGGTTTCGTTGATGGTTTCTGTAGGGCAATCAGTAAATATGTAATACATATATACAGTGAAGGTTTTTTAAACACGCATTTATGTAGGAAATTAATACTGTATTCATTTACACCTTTTGAAAATAAATTTTGCCTATAAGGTGGAACTAGGCCTGATATCCCGTAATAAGCCTTGTAATATTAAATTTACAAATTTATTGAACAAGGTAGATATCTTTGATATTGATATTTTTACCTTTGTGTATCCGAAGCCTGTGGGTCCTTGGATGAATAGTCTGTAAATAGTCTGTAGTAATTGGCTTGGGGAGGTGTGCTCAGTCTTGTTTTGAATACAAGCAAGCATTTGTTCCACTAACTCAGATCCCCTTGAAGGAGAAGAGAGGGTCCTCTTCAAACACAAATCTCAGTGCACTCTGCTAAGACACTGCATATAGTGAGACGCCTAGCATCAAACAGAGCAATTTTTCGTAAGTATCGATGTCTAGCTTAGTACTGGCAAAATTTTCAGTGACTTTGTACCATGCATTGACCTGAAGGCAGCTTTTCCTGGCGTAATGCCATCACAGAATTGGAACATAGAAGAAAATATGTCAGAAAAAAGAGTAACGAATATCCCTGGAAAAATAGCGATCTAGTCATCAGTCAAGGTGGTCTAAATCCTATGTTTTATTGACCTTGTGTGGGAAATAAATCAGAGGAAAAGAAAATGATTCACATGTAGTTTTATGAGTGCTAAAAATGAATTGCATATGGATTGTGGGCTGAAGTTTTGCTCCAGAGTTCTTCGATGGTTTGTGGGAAAGGGTGCTGGTTAGCACGTTTCCCCCCCCCCCCCCATCTTAATGCTTTGTTTCTTTAGATTGTTCTTTTGAAAAATGTGTCTTCATTTTGCTGTAGTTGGGATTTAAAATTCAGAGACCAGGATTTTCCAGTTGTATTATAAACCCATAAAAACTGGCTACAATAGTCCATACTTTCAGATCATAAGCCTTCCGTGGGTTTATGGTTACAGCTAAAACATTATATGAATTAGATCGTGGAGATCCTTTAGCGTTTTCTTAAGGGTTCTGCAAATAGAATACTTCCAAAGCATTTTTGTTAGTTTCAGTTATGTTTGGAATAAAAAATCTTAGATTGGATGAACTCAATTTTTAAAATTAATTTTAATGTTATTTTAAAATCAGTAATGAATATTTAGTAATTTTGGTGCAAAAAAAGTTCAAACCAAGTGAAAGACATGAATTGGATTTAAACTCATTGAACTGTCTCACTCTTTGGTTTGCTGATTTAAAGTTTAAATAATGTAAGAGAAGTGAATTTTGTCAGGTAAAATAAAGAAACTAAGATACAAGTGTTTCCTCAATATTAAAAAAGTCACCACTGCATTCAATAAGTATGTACAAGAGTAAAGAGATAGATACAGCATTAAAAAAAAAAAAACAACCTCTACATAAGCAAATAGTCCATTTTGTTTAGAGGTAGTAATCTAAATGCCAATTTATGGTGTCGAATATCCTCAGGCAGAAGAGTATATATTCAAGTACGTTGAGAAATTGAAACATTTTTCCATCAGGCAGATAATCTCCCGACAGTAATTTATTATTAGATACACTAACCTTGATGGAATAGTCACCTTAAAAAAATTGTTTAGTTTAACAGGCTTTTGATCACTATAAATGCAGTATTTTTAGTCCTAGAAAGCTGTTTCTAAGTTTCTTTACATTACCCAAAAGATCTCCTAACTCTCATAAAAGACATGGAGAAATGGAACCCTTTCCTTCTAAGCCAAACTAAATGAAAGCTTAACATTAAATTTAAAATAGAATTTTAAAAAGTCTAAACTCGATGAAAGCCTCCATTTGAAAAAAAAAGACTTGTTATTCAGTTCATTGGTGAGGTGTGGAATATGTTTAGAATTAAGTTAATGTATATCACGTTCTTTTTTTTTTTAATGTGATACAGTAATCCTCATTCGGAATGGAAATACACTGTCATATATGTATACTCATAAACGCCAGAAGATATAATTTATGGTATCATAAATGCTATTTAAGTTTGGAGTGCACTGTTTTATGTTCCTGCTTGTGATTAATGTTTCTTTTTGGAAGATTCCGTCAAGAAAGCCTGCCTTTTTCCCCACTGATGAGGTTAATTTTGGAAGGACCTCCCTTTCAGTTGGGTCTTTAGAGTTTCTAAATTCAAGGAGGAATGGGCAACTTGCTTCACATGAATGGGGCTGTGACAATTTACTCTGCTGAGGATGAGAGCAAATCTATGATGTCTATTACATTCATGCTTATAACTTAGAATCACCCTAGGTCTGCATATGCACATTTGGGGAACGGCAAGAAGGGGTAGGAGAGTCTGAGTATAGATATATTTGGGCATTTTATAAGCCACGGTTATTCCAATTAAACCTACAGTCTGTCTCATTCCTTTCCCCTTCCCTAGCAGAGAGGTTATATTGGCTCTCTTGGTGAGCTCCGGGAGATCCTTCAGTTCCATCAGTATGTAGAGAAGTCTGTTGAGTTACAGAGCTGGAAGGGATCAAATAGAAGATTCCTTTTTACAAGTGCCAGGACACATCAGTGTTTAAGCCTAGTTTCATCCTCTCTGTACTCTGCCGCCCCTTGTGTTAGGGTACTCAGGAATCGGGAGGACTCTTCAACTTAGTTATACACCCGGGATAAACCCGTGTAGTCACACCCAGGGGACAGTCAACCAGCCAATTAAAAGGGAGAGATTTGGAAAGGGTTTATCTTAGGAGGTGGCATTGAGAACAGTTTATCCTCTGGTGGGTCCAAGAGAAACAAATTCTTTGGGGGTGGTGTCCTTGGAGGCAGTTTGAACTCAAAGATTGGGTGTCATCCCAGTGAAAGAGGGATGGCTTTCCTGAGAGGTCCGGAGGCCGCTGCAGCTTCATGGAGTTGGTTCCAGTGATTCTCAGTCGTTTAGTTGGAGACCCAAACCCATGAAATTTTGTGAACCTGAGAGCTGGGCACTGGAATGTTAATGGGAAGTGTAAACAGGGGTCTGGGAAAATGATCATTATTAACAAGCAATTCTGTTTCTGCCAGAGGCAAATTGACTTTTATTAGCAGTTATTCACAACTGCTTGTCCTGTTCCCATCCCAAGGGTGAATAACCGAGGGGTGCACAGGATATAGTCTGACAGAGTCAGAATATAGCTGTAGCTGAGCTCTTGTAGGATGCTCAGGTAATGAAGCCTGGTTACTCCTTCAACTCTGGAACTCCTTTCTTAACTAGAGGCACTGAGGGGTTCCTTTGCAGTAAGTTTTAACTAGTTTGTTGGCAGTTTCTTTTCTGGCTCTGCTTTTTCCAGTAGCAACTAGGAAAATGATTAGCGATTTAGCTCACAAGTTGAAATGCCTCTCCAGATTTCTATAATCTTTAGTATCATTAATTTATTTCAACAAATATCTATATTTGCTTGGTGATGGCACTGTCAGAGAGCCCACTATTTTTAGTCTATCCTAAGTCTTGACTAGCAGTTGGACTGTTTAAAAAATTTCTCTAACCTACTTACGGAACCATTGCTATGTCCTTCTCTCTTTTCTCTAGAGTGAATGAAGGACAGTTTGGAACTGGCATAGGGAAACATTATGACGTTTTAATACTTTTGGTCACCATGTGGAATTTTCTCTTTGAAATCTACCTGAAGGGTGTTACCATCAACAAACTTGTCTATTTGCCTCGTTCAGAACAACTCGAATGAAATTGTATATATAATAATTATTTCACGAGGTCAATTTCCTCTAGGTATGCTGGCGGTGTAGCATTTCTGGATTGAAGACTGAATTTGTGGCACAAGTGTAGACAGTAAAGAGTTGTTACTTTTAATGTATCCCAAGAGTCCCAGTGAAAAGATGGTTAGGTTTAACCTAATCCCAGGAATCTGTGTGAAAAGCCGCAAGGATTGCAAAAGGTTGTTCAAAATTGTAAAGAAAGATTAAAAGGAAAAAAAGAGAATAGGGAAAGAAGGAAAAGCATAGGTTTCTTTGAAACCCTTGAAGCCACTCAAATTCAGCTCCGGGGCACTGTGTCCCTCTGAATGGCTTCTGAAATTTTCCTTTCTGTCCATGGGCCAGTATATGCCCAAAGTTCTGAAGCTTTGCAGATTCCTTAAGGGGAGAGACCGGACTTTTAGGCCCTGCCCAGTGTTTTCCTTCACTCTGGAGATTTGAACAAATGTGGAATCAGAAGTGTTTTTAGATGTTATTTTCACTTTGTTTTGAGGTTAAGGAGGAGAAAGACAGAATTGAAAAGGTAGGGAGTGCAAATGATCGGAGGCTCACTTACTTGGATTAAGTCTGTGAACTTTTGTGGGTGCCTTGAAGTCAGTGGACAGGAAGTTTTCGAGTTCTGTGGCTCAGCCTGTAGACGAATTCCTAACCAGGATAGAGCTGAAATTTTTTCTTAATGCAGTTCAGATAGGACCTTTTACAATCCTGGTGGTGTCCACTGGTGGTGTCTTATATTAATAAAATAAATACTGTGCTTCCAGGAAAAGAGGTGCTTTTTTTTTTTTCTTAAATAAACCAGAAAACCTTTGCAAACCCTCAGGATTTAATTTATTTTTATAGCTGGCTAATAACAGTTAGAAAAAGAAATGTCTTGTTAAAATAAATGCTCTAAATAAAAACACAGTTAATTTTCCATTACTGTGCCTAATTACTCACCAGTACCAGAGCTTTTTAATATGGCAATTTAACTTCTTTAAAGTGGAAACTTGGCATGTACATAAGGAAGAGAGCCATGCACCTAGATAGCTATCAGAAGATTGGCTAATTATATTTGGGCTGGAGATGAATCTTACAAATGATTACCCTGAAGAAGATAGGATAGAGGGACTCTTTCTGTAATCTCTATGGAAAGGCTCAGGTTTCCTCAGTGCCAGATGAAACTGAATCCCCGGTGGGAGATAATTCTGAACAATAGGTGATGTACAGGTATCTCTGGAAAGGGACTGTGCCAGTCACCAAGAGAAGCCAACTATGTATGTTTTCTGGCTTCACTGGCAGAGCTCATATTGATGAACACAGCCCAGCTCCGGGGAATGGCAGAGACATGAGTGAATAGGAAGCCAGTCTGGGAGTTTCTTAACACTGGATTACAGAATATGAGGATTCCAAGCAGAGAAGCTTTCTGTGATAGTTCTACTCTATTGTTCCTCTGGCTTACCAACGTGTCCTTAGGGACAGGTTCTTCTGTATATTAGGGATAGATAAATATTTTCACAGTGTTTACTGAATCGGATTGGCTGCCTTTTGGGTGATGCCCGTGCACTTTTGGTTATTTTAAAAAAAAACACAAATTTAGTGTGTTTGATAAATGATTTGATTGTGCCTACACTTTTTAAAATTCAAGGATCACTTACGATGTGGGGAAATGGAATAGGTTGGGGCCAGGCAGGATTTCATGAAGCCATGGCTGTGTTTCTCTCCCAGGAAATACCTGATCATAACAGGTATGATCGCCCCCCCCAACCTGCACTGCCTATCTTTCTCTGAGTTCTTTCAGAATCACTCTGTGATTTTGCCATTGTTGATACTCAGAATAATGCTCATTTCACAATCGTTTGTGGATTGAAGGAAGTATAACATAGATGTTTAGTTTAAGCAATATCTAGGGGGATCAGCTTTGCACCTTCCCCTAATGGTTATGCGAAAACAATGGAGTATTGATAATGTGCCTTTCATCTTGGGAAAGTGTCCTGGGTAAGGAGAATGGCTGAGACTCCTGCTTCTGAGATCTGTAGGATTACTTTATTTCCTGAACCTTCTTATTTGGATTCATAACAAAAATAGTAATAGTGACTCTTTTTGTAATGCCTACACTGAAATAGACATGGGACCATGTGCTTTATGATCAGCCCCAAAAGATCCCTAAAAGGTAGCTATTTGTATCTCCACATTACAAATGGGGAAGTGAGAAGTAACTTTCCAAAAGTCACAGAATATATAAATATCTCTTATAAAGCCATAAGAAAAAGACAAGTGAAAAATGTATAATGACTATGACTAGGCAATTCATAGAATGAAAATTATATATTTTTTCCTGCTAATCAGGGAAATGCAATTAAAATGAGATACGATTTCATGCCCATCAGATTGAGGCAGAATTTGACAATAGCAATCAATCACAAGGATATGGAGCAACAGACATTCTCACACGCTGATGTTGGGAGTATTGTTTGGTCCGATTACTTTGGAGGGCAATTTGGCAATAGCTGGTGAAGTTGCAGATGCACTCGTGCCCTGCAACCTAGCACTTCTCCTTCTGCGTGAGTGCCTTGAGAAATCATCGTATGTGTGCAAAAGGACATGTTGTATATGATAGTGGAAAATTGAAAATCATCTCCTTCAGAAGGAGAAAGAATAAACGAGTACATGTTAGATTCATGCAATAACGTTCTATGCAATGATGAAAGTGAATGAAGTAGATCTACTTCTGTAAATACGGATACATTTTAGAAACACAGTGTTGAGGAAAAACATCGACACCTATAGTCTGATACTATTTTAAAAATGGTTGAAAACATGCAAACTAATGGTATATCATTGCTTATGGATTCATAGACATGTATTAAAAACAAAAAATCATGCATGGGAAAGAGAAACACTTAATTCAGTTCCCCATGGAGGAGGCAGGGGCTTGGAAATGGGGAGAGCTTACCCACAGGATTTGATCTTCTGCTGTAATTATTTATTTTAAAAAGAGGCCCAATGCAAATACAGCTGAACATTAAGAGTTGACAGAACTTCGTCATGGGTATACACAAGTCCAGTCCATTACTTTTGTCCTTTTCTGTATGCTGGTAATTTTTCATAGTATAAACATTGGAAAATGATAGTACAAGAGACTTTGCAGAAGTATGAAACTTAATCTGGCGGGACTTTTGATGGTTTTCTTAAATAGCTTCTCTCTCTCCCGACACAGAAGCTGTTTAAATACAGAGCTCATTATATGTGCTCTCACAGTGGGGAAGTAGGAACACTTTATAACTGGACACGTGTACAATTCACACTCATCACCCCCTGTGGGTTCTGAATTTGCCTTTTAGAGCTCGTTTTCCTCCCTTGGCTGGTTGGGGGAGAGGCCTTTATTTATCATTAAGATAGCCACTGTTTCTCAACTAATGCCTTGGTGTGCGAGTGATCAGTCTCTGAGCTGGGTGCTAGGACGGTACTATTTTCTCTTCAGTAATCATGTAAGCAAGAGGTGTCAGATGCCCCCCCCTTAAGAGGTTTAATATCACAATAAACTGCCTTTGATTGTACCTTGTTTTTGTGTGTATTTGCTCATATGGCAATATACTACCGTTGACTTTCAATTTTTTTTATTGTGAAAAATAGCATATATACAAAAAAAGCAATAAATTTCAAAGCACACCGCAACAAGTAGTTATGGAACAGATTTCAGAGTTTGGTATGGGTTGCAGTTCCACAATTTTAGGTTTTTCCTTCTGACTACTGCATCAAGACACTTGAGACTCACTATTGATGTTCTTTTTTTTTTCATTGTTGACTTTTGATTGACCGATGGTCTATTGGTACTGACACTTGAACCTGATGAAACTGTGTAGGAAAGCTATAAGCGAATACCAGAGAATCTAAGAATGTTAAAATTTAGCTTCTTAGCAGGGAAGAAGAATGTTGCCAAATAAGCTGGTTGAGTTCTTTTTTAGAGTCTGTAAACCATGATTTGATGTAAAAACTTTGTTAAACATGAGTACAAGGCTTGTTAGGAAGGGATGAGAACTGTGTTGTTAATTCTATAGAGAGATGCTGAAACCTGTCATAAACATCTTCCTTGTTGCTGAGGAAGTTAATACAGACCACGTGACTCCACAGTGCATCTGGTGGAGCAGACACTTTATTCAGCCTTTCTTAACAGCAAGACATTTTTCTCTTCCCTGCAAAATAGTTCCAGTTTAGAAATATTGCCTTAAAACCCTTTGGCAAAAAAGGAAAAAAAAAAGACATTTTGGGAGCTTTGTCCTTTGGGGATGGAAATGCTCCTTAGTCTGGAGGGAGCATCTTGTAAAGTCAAGAGTTGGAGTCAAGAGTTTGCAGAAGCATTTCTGTTCTCTAGACCATCCCTTTCTACCTAAATAAATACATGAGCAAAGAAATGAGTAAAAAGCTCACTGGGGCCCTACCAAGGCAACAGCTAGCCAGTGTCACTGTACGTTCCCCGTGCTCGGCTGTGCAGCAGCCGTCACCGGGCATCGAGGACCACATTTCTGGGAGTGTGACCGAGGTGGACGGGAATGAGAGGATCATGGATTTTTCCGGTTTGTCGTGGGGAACAGGCTTTCGTGGGTTGCCGGAGGAAGTGCTTCTGCATTTTATGTTGGTTTTAGAGTTGTCCACCACGGCTGGGATAGATTAAGAAACTTTATCACTTGTAGGTCTTACTTTGTCGACTTCCTGGGCCCTCGTCAGTGAATTCTTATTCCTTATAAAATGGACGAACTACGGATGAGGGGAATGTTGCCAGGAAAGACGTTGTGACTGGATTTGGAACTACTTGGGAAAAGAAGGAAAGTCAGGATTTAGGATATTTAAAGTAACTTTTAGCAGATTTCACTGAGGGAGCAAGATAGTAAGATATGCTAGTAAAGTTCCTATGTAAGACCTTTCTTTTTCATGGCTAGAAATTGTATTAAGTAATTGGTAATCGTCCCAAGAGAAGTTTTTTTTTCTTTTTTTTTTTTTTAGTGTTCTGTTAATGATGTTATTATCCCTGTATGCCATGGTAACCTCTTATGTTCTTAGCACATTAGACAGTTGTGTATCTTGGAAGCATGTCTTCAATCCTTAGTTTACAGCACCGCATAAAGGAACACCCTATTGGCATGCTCGTTTTTTGTTTGTCTACTGGCAGGTTGAGGCTTTGGCAGAACAATTAGCTGCGTAAGCAGAATGTGTTTCTTCTTTTTTTTTTTTTTAGGGAGCTGCAAAATAGAAACAGCAATGATAATAAATGGTAACCGCCTGCCAGGCTCTGTGCTAAGTGCTTGTAAGCATTAACACGTTTAAACTGAATGGAATTTGTATGAATAGTTATCGTTACCATTTTTTTTTTCCAGGAGTGGAAAGTGCAACTCAGGTTGGTTAAGATAATGGCAAAAAGGTCACGTAATGGGTAAGTGGCAGAGTTGAGGTCGGAAACTCAAGTCTGTTTCTTTAAATGTGAAGTTCCACATTAGCTATAATTATTTGAAATTATCTAAATGAGAACTCATCCGGTTCCATACTATTTACGTAAAGCAAGGTCCAGTTAATGTGTCAGCTCTGTAGGAATTTATTTTGAACTTGTTAACTCATCACACGTATTTTATAAATATCTCACGTACTGTCACAGGCAGCCTTTCACTGAAACCCTGTGAAGATTTGGGCTTCTGAGTGATTCCAGAGGGCTTCAGGAGACCGTGCGGGTTTTGGGTTTTGGGGAAAGCAGGCAAGATGGGGGATTGGCCACCTGGCCTCCAGCTTTGCTGCTATGTAACTTTGGGTATCTTGCTGCCTCTGGGTGTCAGTGCCCTTGGCTGCTCAACATTTACTGACGTTCTTTTTGGCACTTTGTATCCCTGTTTCTCTGAATTAAAGTGATTTTTTCAGGGGAGTTAGGAGTGGATTTCCCATGCTTAAAAATTTTTTTTTTGCTTACTGTATGGTGGGGTCACATTATTTTTCCATGTGGGTATCTCGTTATTGCGGCAGCATTTGTTGAATATTTGTTTGTGCATGGACCGGGAAACAAACCCGAAACCCGAGTCTCCCACATGGCAGGCGAGAATTTTACCACTGAACTACCCTTGTACCCCCTAAAATTTTTTAAATTTACTTTTTATTGTGAATGAGAGAGGAAATGCTTAACAACTAAATGTCAACTAGATGCCTCGAAAGTTTAAGACTTGAAGTACTTTTCATGAGATACCGATTATTAAATTCAGTGAAAAAAAATGTCTGGCGGATTTTTTTCATATCACTTAACAAAATAATGAGAAACAAATATTTTCACCTTAGTCTTGTTAGGTTGGGCGTCCTGGGGATCATTATTTTTTAAAAAAGGTTTCTCTTTATTATAAACCAGACAAGAGCTAAAAGAAGAGATTGATAGAATTTGTAGTTCATGAGTCAGGTATGTGGAGTGATCATAGTGTAAGGATTTGGGGTGAGATGGTTCTGGGTTTGCCTGCAGTTTATTGTCTGTGTGACCTTAGGCAAGTCACTTAGCTTCTCTGACTCTTGATTTCCTCATTTGTAAAGTGAAGATACTTATAACCAGTTTATAGGGTTAGTCGTTCAGGTTAAAGAAGATAAAAGGAGATAATGTATCTAAAGCTCTTAGTCTATTTCCTGGCACAAAGGTGCTCAGTAATTGATAGCTTCTATGAACGATAATTATCTTATAATAATAGCCTCATCTTGGTTTACTGAAGCACAACCCTTTAGGGAAAGATCACGGTTACTGGTGAATTAAACTCAACAAAAATTAAATATCCTTTAAAAGCCACTTTGCTCCTGGATATTTTTCTGGGTTATGTCATTACACTTAGCTGTCTTTTATGGCCTCTTTCAACTTGGGTGGTCTGTGAGTTTGAGTTCAAGTCTTCATGAAAAAGTATGTTTCATCCTCCCCCACCTTTCGGTTTTGTAATGTGAATTCAGAATTTTGTAAATTCATAAATGAGTGGCGCACACGGGTTAACACAACAGAATCACAATATGTACTTTGTGACTTCATTTTTTTTTACAAGAGTTGTTCAGGGTTATTTACCCCTAGGAAATGTTTCATCATTGCTGTTGAAAGTATCTCCAGAACTGTGTTAGCAAAGTGGCAGAATTTCCCAACCAGATGTCTGATTTCTTTTCCTCTTTGCAGAGTCGAGTTAAGCATAGCCTTTACTCATAAAAGAGGACGGGAGTTTAATTACTCTCTTATTTCAGAGCTCTGAGAGAGAAAACTAATTCAGTGGAGACTTTCTTTTCTAATTAGGGAAAGTTAGCCACTTGGGGGCTGATCATTTCCTAGTATGTTATTGGATCTGTGATTTGAAGGGAATCCCCAGTGAAGCCCCTGCTTTGCAGCTTTGAAACCGCTGATGGGGCTCAAACTGCGTTTTAAGCGATAGCGAGGGCTGACTCTTTGGATGGAAAGGGCTATGGGAGCAGCCGGTTCCCCTGGACTGGGGCCTCTCAGCTAGCCACCAGTGTCTTGTGAAGTGACACATCTACCGATCAGATACTGTAATTGGTAAAAATCCCTCCCCCTCTCCCCCAGTGAAGGTACCTTGTCTTAGGGAGGAATCTTCATCTCATGTGGTGTAGGGGAAGCCCGGGTGAAAGGGCAGTGCCTTGGCCCAGCTCACACAGGGTCTGTGGTGGTGGATCCCGGCAGAGGCAGGTGGAGACCATGGGAGACACTATTAATGTGAGATTCACATGGTCACCTGAAGTCTTCAGAACCGTCGAGACTGAATTTTATGAATTATTCTATGAAACCCCTGGATTCATAAAAACCAAGTGCATGCGTTTGTTTTTTCTGGTAGGAGGGGGGTGGCCGGGACTGGGTGGGGGTTGGAGGAGGAAGGCTGGCGAGTGGAAAATAAAGAGTCAGGGATCAAAAACGAAAACAAGTCATTCTACTGAAGTGTGGAGCCTTAGATGCTGGCTCAGCACCTGTCGTCCCAGAGAGAAAAACACATTCAAAACGAGAATGGAGCATTTCATTTTGGAAATTGCCCGGTGAGTACGTGCTTATTATCAGAGGCGTTCCACTTAACTGACAGCTGCCAATGACCTTGATTGGGCAATGGCCTGCCCAGCCACACATGCTGCCTAATTATCATATATATTAATGATGCATTAAGGAATTTCATCATCCCGTGTCACAGAAGATCATTATTTTTGTATGATGACACAGTGATGGTATTCATTCGGTGCCAGGCAGAAAATCGTGTGCCCTTGATGTAGGAGGTACATTGGGAGTGGGGTTGAGAGCGGAAAGCGCACCAGGAAACCTTTTTTTGGAGCCCTCTGCTAACTCACTCATTCTGTTATGTCTCCAAGCTTCAGTTCTGCTACTGATAAAGTAGATCTACCTCCTCAATGTGTTGGGCAGGAGGGATGGATTAAGGAGTATCAGTGGAATGCTTTGGAAGGATGAAAGCATGGTGAACACGTTTCACAACATCACGTGAGGGCAACTCTCCAGTCTCGGGAGAGGAACATGTACTGTGCTTTGAGGACAATTAGACCAGAGGTCTCTAACAATGGCTAGATCCAGCCTCCTGCTTATTTTATTTCTGCTGTGAGCTTTACATTTTGAAATGGCTGGAAGAAATCAAAAGAATAGTATGTTGTGACACCTGACGATTTTATGAAGTTCAAATATCCGTGCCATAAATGAGCTTTATTGTCACACAGCTATGCCCGTGCGTTTACTCATTGGTTCTGGCTGTTTTCACGCTATGGCAGTGGAGTCCAGTATTTGTGACAGAGACCACTGCAAAGCCTAAAATATTTCCTGTTTAGCTCTTTCCAGGAAGAGTTTTCTGACCCTTGAACTAGACTGTTGGAAGCAAGGTTCCTCAATTGTGAAATGAGGCTATTATAGAATCACAACATATGATGTCTTCTAGGCCTCAGAAATACCTCCTTTGATGCATCACAGGTTCGGTTGCCCTGTAATGAGTGAAAGCCATCAAAGCAGGAGTTTAATGGGGAATTTTGCAAGGACTCTCTTAAATTGAGATCAGCCTCTTGGCTCTAAAGATAAATTTCCAGACCTTTCTAGAAATAGCACAAGATTTTTCTGCCCTGAGAGAGAGGTCAAAATAATTATAATAGGTGTTTGTGATTCAGTTGAATTTCAGGGACTTTGTCTTTGCTGTTTGAACCCTCATTCTTTTTCCCAGAGGAAATCTGAGAATGGCAACTGGGGAGAGGTTGGGAGTTTCAGGATTACTGACATTTTTCAATTTGAGGTTTGAGTGACAACTTCACTGCTTCTAATTTGATTTTAACTCATTGCCCATCCCTAGAAATAATAGTGATAATAATAGAAGTTATGTAATCCCATTATCCCAGCCCTACCCAGGAGGGTTTGCACAGCTGGACAAAGCACTTTACATTCTGCTGTGGAAATGAATGTCAGTGTGTCCCTTTGGAAATTTCCAACCACCCCAGGTCATGGAACTCCCTGACCTTTCAGGAAGGACAGAACGTGATTCTCTACGTGCCTCAGTCACTCTCTGATTTACATTCGAGCGCTTGGTTTAGGGCGAGGCTGTAAGTCTGCAAGGCTAAGGAAGCCCATTGAGAAGTGGGAGATGGAAAATTAATCTGCTTTGACTACAAGTTCCTTGTAGCCCCATTGTTGGGTTTGTCCAGTCACTAGGCTGGGAATCCTTTAGATTAAGCCTTGATTCACTGAAATGGAGTTGCACAACTGGAAGGAAGAAAATTATAATTTAAGAGGCAGAAATGATCAAATGAATTTTACCTGTCTCAAAGGGAAGTATGTACGGTAGATGCCCACCTGTTATCTTACTTGGAATCAAAGAAGAAGTTCATGTAATAATGACAATAGCAACAGTAAACCTATACAGTAGCAAACGCTTGTATAATATTTACCTTGTGCCAGGCATTGCTCTGAATGCCACGCGTGAGTGGATTGATTTAATCTTCTCATTTGAGAGATGAGACAGTAGATATTAGAGAGCCAGAGAGAGAGCGACTCTTCTTAGGAGGGATAGATTGGAAGGGGGGAAAGGAGATTTTGATTTCTAATTGCTTATTTGATTTTCCTTACCTGATTCTTTATTTCCAGGCTCTAAAACTACCCCTAGAAGAATTAGGACATATCTCCACCCCACTCCCTTCCATAGAGTAGTAAACTCTTAGTATATTGGTGGTCAAATCGCATGTTCAACATTTTATCCATCAGGTTTCACTAAAGCCTTAGGTCCTGTTTTGGGATGTATGTGATTTAAATAAGCTTTATCTTGATGTTAACATGTTTGAAATTAATTATTAAGTAGATAAAGAATATTTCTAAAATGCTTGTGGAATAAAAAGAACAGTACAGTGGACACCTGTGTATCCCACCACAAGTCTGGGAGAAATGACTTTTCTGCTCAGGTGGCCGCTGTGTGTCTCCCTGTCCCTGACCCTTTTGGTCCCCAGCCAGTATCTTAGTTCTCTGTTCACGCCCTGCTTTTCTGGGTAGTTTTACTGTATGAGTTAAGGGGATACTTGGCTTTGCCGTTCTTGAACTTTATAGAAGTATAAAGATATACTTTGTAGAAGGATCTAAGTGTCCTGTGTGACTTGGCTTGTCATGTAGCCTTGCATCTCCAAGGCTCGTGCTGGCCGGTGTGTATAACTACCACTCACTCAATTCCCATGCTATAGTGTCCCAGTGTGTAAATGCTCCACAAGACACTGACCGACTCTGTGACATTTGGGTTGCTTGCAATTTTTACTGTAATGGAAAACGCTGCTTTGAATATTCTTGTTAATTTTTTTAAAAAACGAAATCACTGATCAGGGGGACTCATCTAAGTAATTTTCCTGTGAAAAGGACAGTCTCACAATTGAACTAAAATTTTATTCCTTGCACAGATCAATATAGTTTTATTTGGGGGCACATGCTGCATCCTAAAGTGGGGCTTATTTTTGGTTTAAATTATTTTTTCCAGAATTGAACAATGATTTGTTCAAGTGAATGGAAGCAGTTATTGTCAAAACACTGGAAAGTATATCTTCCCAATTTAATAGTAAAAGAGCAGTAAGAATTTAACAGAGAAACACGGTTTTAAAATATTAATTAATTTTAGTTAGAATGTGGAATACTTCCTTCTCTAAATTAAACACTAAATAAACTTTTTAAAAAAATCCAGAGCAACAAATAAAAAATATCGTATTATATAGCTAAGATGGTCTTTGCCCCACTCTTGTTTCTTTGTAGACTGGAAAAGATATAAATATATATATTTTTATATATGATAAATTTATATAAAATAAATTATATAAATTTATATACATTTAAAATATTTTTAATATAAATAAAAAATATATATTTAAATGTTTTCAACTTAAAAAGATAGCAATTTAAAAACCTTTTGAAATAATCTATACAGTTGTACAAAAGCACAGAGTTTTAGAGAGGCTAAGAATCTAAGGTCCACTCTGCTTTTTTGGACTGGAAAGAAAGCTAAAATTCAGAGAAAGTAATGACTTAACCATGATCAGAGAGACCTTTTAAGCCTCTTTATATACAGCTTCTCTAAAGTAGTTAAATGAGTCTGTCATTTCATTTCTAGATTAGAAGTCAGAAGCCTCCTTTCAGAATAATATTTTTGCATGAGTACCTCATAATTAAAATTATTAAAAATAAAATAGTTAATAAACTCTACAATGAGAGTGTGAGGTTTGATTTCTAAATTTGCTCCCTCTCCGCCCTGTGGACTGCTCTGAGGCTAGAGAGATTTCACTTGGTTCCCATAGCCTGGTGTCTGGAATTGACAATCTTTCCATTGTTTGACAGCTCAGCTGCTGCCACTGGTGTTGCAAGGCAAGCACCGAGCTTGAAGGATCCTGCTGCAGTGTCAACAAGTAGTGGCACAGGCAAGCCTTCAGTAGCTTGTCCACCAGCCACCGGGGCTTTTCCTCTTAAGGAACCAGTAGCTTTGCAAGATCTTCATGAGGTCATTTGAATTGGGCCAGGTTAGTGGGCAGCGAGTTCCGTGCAGTTAGGGTTGAGTGTGAGGCTTTTAATGTCCTTGGAATCTCCCTGACCCTCCCTGTCACACTCAAGGTCCACATCACCCCTTGCCACTGTCCCCCCGTCCTGAAATAGCTGTGGTTCAGCGTGGAAGAAATTCATTCTCTAATCCCTCGCAGCTAGGGAGCTCTGCGTTTGCCAGGGGATGGGTTCTGACTTTCCTTTTCTTAAGGAGAATCTCGGAAAGTTTACTGGGGAGAAAGATAAATCTGTTTTAAGATTAGGAACATAATAGGACGTAAATGCGTTGGATGGCACAGATTCGATTTCCAGCTTTGCTACTGACTCGGTGGCTTTGGGCCAGCCGCTGTGCTTTTCTAGGCTTCTCTTTCCTCAGCTGTAAAACAGGTATAAGATCTTTCCTTCTGGATTTGCTGTGGGGACTAAATGAGCTGGTCCCCTGAATCTTATATGGGCAAATACTCAGAGATTTTACCGCTGAAGTATATAGCAATAGAAAGTATATGAGTATATGAGAAATTATATTTCTATCACCTATAAAAGATTTCATGGGTGAAATCTTTACATACTTCTATATGCATTTGTATATATGTATAAATATATATATATTTTCTATATCGAACATTTTTTTAATGATTCTATATCAGAAAGCCAGTGAATAGAACCTGTAGAAAGCTGAGGCAATAATAATAATTGCTAAGTTCATAGCATGTCCTGATTAATTCAAACCCAGCTGTCCTGTCCCCTTCTTGCTGCAATAGCACTTGTCCTATTTAATAGAATAGAATGTATTGACTTTTTCCTTTATTGGCCTATCTGTCATGTGGGGCTAAGAGCTCCCTTTAGGCAAGGGTTGGCCTTTTTCATCTGTGTTTCTCTGGTACTCAGCATATATTTGGTGTGTCGTGGATGCTAAAAAGTGTGGTTTTGAACCTTGCTGAACTGTTGAGAATTGTCTCTGCCTGAGGTTTCTTTTCAGTACTTCTACTGCGGATAGTCCTTTTTTCTTTTGCTTAACCCGTCCCTGCCTTTCTTCGCATAATTGCACGTTTTCCTGTCTAGGGATCCTGATTCTACACCTGCAGCTTCCAGAATGCGGCTGTTCCTCTCCCTCCCACTTATTTATTTTTGTCTATTTATAATAGACAGCTTGTCACACTTAGCGAATAGGCTACGTTGTTTGGACGGGTCCACTCCAACGTCAGAACTCTTAAATTGAAGGCCTTATTTATATATAGTAAAGTGTCCAACTGCTTCTTTAGTTCTCTAAGTTCATACTGACCGGGCTTAATTGTGAGGGATAATGGTTCATTTCAAGTTAATCTACAAGGCTGAAGTGTGATCTATTTGGGTGGGGGTAGGGTTAAACGGCAGCTGTTGGGCAGTGCATAGCAACTCCTCACAACAGCTTAAACATGAAAAAGGAACTGGAGTAATAGAATATGCTGGAATTTGATGAGGACACCAAAAGCTACAGGGCCTAGATTTGAACTTGCAGTTGTAGACAATGACCGCACCTCCCCAGACCCAGGGCCCCTGAACCCTTAGCCCTGCGATGCCCCAGGAGAAAGAGTGGTGGAATTACCAGCAGGTTCCAGCAGGTTCAGGGGCTTTACACCCTCTGGTTGACACAGCATTTGTTCCTCTTTCCTTAAGTTAAACTTCCATAAAATAGAGACATATTTGCCACCTTAGTATCCCAAAAAGCAAAACTGTTTATAACTTTCAGAGGTGAAAAGTGCCATGAAACTGAAATAATCAATCATCTAATGCACATAACGGGCATTAAACATGTTTTCACAAGAGAATTGGTCTACGCTAGCACATTTTGGAAAATGCCCTAAAATGTAAAAGACATGGTTGAAAAATGCTGACCTAAATCAGTGAGCTTGCATGCCTCTTTTTGTGCATAGGAAATTGTATAGGTGGGTGCGATCCTTTGGATTTTAGACAGAATCAGCTTCTGAAAAGTATTTGTCAAAACCTTATAATGTTTACATTAAAAGACTTGGTGGGGTGGTGCAATGGTGGCTCAGTGGCAGAGTTCTCGCCTGCCATGCTGGATGCCTGCCCATGCCAAAAGAAAAAAAAAAAAGAAAAGAAAAGACTTGGTGAATTAAATTTAACCCTGAAATGGTGGAGTGGTCCAAACTTAACTTTCTGATTTAAACAGAGAAAAGCCCAACAGCTTTTATTGTTTGAACTAGAGTTCCTTAATTTTAAAACAACAATTATTGGCACTTACCTTCCAGACATTGTGCTAGGAGTGGTGATAGGAGGGTGAGTAGAGTGTAACAGTGCACGGTCTCATTCTTGTGGGGGGTACAAATGAGTAAATGTGCATCACCAGAACAGTGTCACAGAGCACATAGCGTCACTGGGACTGTCAGTGTGCTGGGAGGCACCTAACCCGGGCCAGGGCTAGGGGTCGCGGTTAAGGAAGATCCAGAAGGGTGACAGGCAGGCTGAGAAGAATGCAGACGTAGAGCATTTGTAAAATGAGTTCTCTTTTCTTTATGCTGCAGTGTCTATTACTGAACATTTTTTGATGGCTGATGATCTCATGACTTTCAGAGCAATGATTGTGACTACCAGTCTTTATTTGGCATTGTTGATGTACTCCATAAGATGTAGTAGAGTATTAGTGATAGTGTTACCTCAAAGAGATCTTTAGAAGTTGCTTTTTAAAAATAAAACTGTATAGTGATCATCATAAAGTATTGGCAAGGCCCCTTAAGGGGTGGGAGAAAAAATATGAAGTATTTACTTTACCACTGGGGAAACCCCTGATACTGTTGTCAAACATTGTGAACACTCAAATCAATAGGCCAAGCCCTCAATCTTGAGGCTTGCTCTTGTGAAGCTTATGTATGTAGTGCAGAAGCTTAACCTACCTATAGGTGTGCCTAAGAGTCACCTCTGGAGAACCTCTTTTGTTGTTCTGATGTGGTCTCATTCTCTCTAAACCCGACTCTGCAAGTGAAACCATTGCCCTCCCCACTATGTGGGACATGACATCTAGGGTGAAAGTCTCCCTGGTGGGGTGGAAGATGATTCTCAGGAATAAGCCTGGCCCTGGGACTGTGGGGTCAACAATTCTATCCTGACCTAAAGGGGAAAAAGAAGTGTAACAAATAAGGTATCAGTGGCTGAGAGAGTTCAGAAAGAGTTGAGAAACTACTCTGGAGGTCACTCTTAGGCATGCTTTAGTTAGACATTGCTACCTATCATAACTTGCTAACCCCCCACCAAAACCATTCCTGCCAATCCTAAAGAATACCTAAAGCAATATATACTACTAAAGTTCCATGTGCTAGTGTAACTTTCCAGAAACCTACAACCTCCAGATGGGTCCCTGGACCAGATAAATTCTGAAATGCAAAGAGACCAGCCTTTCCAGAACATCAACTAGATCAATTCCCCTATCCCATATTATTGACAGCCCCTTCCAACATGAAAAAGTTAGAATGGGCATACTAAATACCCCTAGAGAGTAGGAGCAAGATCAGAGGTGATGGTGGAATTATATAGAGAAGGTAGGGTTTAACAAATGAGTATGATTGCGGAATCATTATATTTCTTTTCATTTCTGGTGTCTTAGAGCAGCTAGAAGTAAAAACCTAAAATTGTGCAATTGTAACCCTTACCAAACTCTGAAATTTTTTCTATGGTTAATTGTTGCGATGTGCTTTGAAATTTATTGTTTTTTTCTTTGTGTATATGTTTTTTTCATACACACAAAAAAGGTCAATTGTGATGATAAATGCACAGCTTTATGATGATATTGTGAACCATTGTACACTTTGGATGATGACATGATACATGAATATGTATTAACGTCAATTAAAAAAAAGGAAAAAGCAAACAAAAATAACCCTGCATAGAACATGGTTCTGGGGAAGGTGACAGAGTAGTTGAACTCCAGGACTCAGTCCTCCTCCCAAAAAACTAGTGAACAGAAAGAAATTGTCTGAAACAATTGTTCTGGGGCTCTGGAGATCAGGGGAGCAGTATCCAGGGTAGAGCAGGATGAAGTGACTGAGAAACTGCTGCAAAGAGCTGTGAATAGCCCCCTCTGTGGCAGCTGCTGGCGCCCATGTCCCACTCTTGAGGCGGGCCACCTTGGGGTCTGGTTCCTGGCTGGCTGCTGCAGACAGAGAGGGACAGGGATGCCCTCCTTCCCAAGACCAAGGTTGGGTGGGGTGTGGGGTCACGGCTGAGTACAGATCATGGCTTTTAATCAGCAAATTTAAATCGCTGGGTCCTGGTTTCAGCCTGCCTTAGACAAGGACCACCACAGCTACTATTTCAACCTTGCCCCTGATGGGGACAGAGACAGTGGAGGTTTAAAGTCTTGGGGTCTCCTTGGGGAACATTTTGCTGGAGAGTGTCCTCTCCTGGGCGAGCCAGGGAAGCACAGCTCTGGGGAGCTGTCATCAGGGCTTCTGGAGTCTTTCCTGATTCTCTCCTCAGGGGTCTTTTGAACTGACCTGTGCACCCTTCATGGGCCCCTGGCCCTGCTTTGGCCGTGAGACACTGACCTAGGAAGGTCCTTTCCAGGGTGACCTTTCTCCCAGAATTGCCCTCCAGACAAAAGCAGCTAAAGACAATGAAAGGAGAATTAAAAACAAAGAAACAAAAGCCTATAGGGGCAAAACAAGAAGAAACCCTGACAAATAAAGATTCTGGGAGAAGGATTGGAGGAAAGGAAGCTGTCTCCTGCGGGTGAAATAGTTCTGCAAACAGAGCAACCTTAAAAATTGTACTGCATACCCAGGGCAAGAATCAGATGTAGGAGAATTGAATAAATCTGATTAGTCAAACACAGGCCCTTCTAAAGGTGAGAGTAAGTTGAACCAAGTGTCAAAGAGAGCCTAAGTACGACTCCAATCAAGAACAAAACCCCAGATAAAAGAGAGAAACTGATGTTCAGAGTAAATTCATCAAGATGCATAGACATAAAAAAAGTACAAGCCATATCAAGAAACAGGAAGCTCTGGCCCAGCCAAAGGAACAAATTAAAACTTCAGAGGAGACAATTAATCAAATTTGGAATTTGGAACAACTAATCAAAGGTGTTCAAACAGATTTCCTAGACCAGTTTAAGGAGATGAAGAAAAATATGGCTAAATGATAGTAAGAAGATATGGGGTGAGCATAAAGAATATGTAAGTATGAAAAGAAACATAATAGAACTTATGGGAAAGAAAGGCACAATAGAAGTTATTAAGAATACACTAGAGGCATACAACAGCAGATTTAAACAGACAGAAGGATCAGTGAACTAGAAGGAAGAATATTTGAAATCTTATACACAGAAGAACAGTCAGAGAAAATAATGGGAAGAAATAAGCAGGGTCTCAGAGAATTGAATGACAGCACAAAGCATGCTAACGTAAGTGTTGTGGGTTTCCCAGAAGGAGAAGAGAGGGGAAGAGGGGAGGAAAGAATATTTGAAGAAATTATTGCCAGAAATTTCCCAACTCTTATGAAAATGTAAATTTAATGCCCAAGTGGCAAAATGTACCCCCAAAAGAATAAATCATAATAGACCTTCTCTGAGATGCATATTAATCAAAATACCAAATGCCAAAGATGAAGAGAGAATCCTGAAAGCAGCAAGAGAAAAGTGAATCATCATACAAAGGAACCACAAAAGGACTAAGTTCCAGTTTCTCATCAGAAACCGTGGAGGCGAGAAGGCAGTGGTATGTTATAGTTAAGGTACTGAAAGAGAAAAACTGCCAGTCAAAATTTTTTAAAGGTATTTTGTATTGTGAAATGTAACGTATATATATATATATAAAGCAATAGATTTCAAAGTACATTGTAATAGGTAGTTATAGAATAGATTTCAGAGTTTGGTATGGATTATAGTTCCACAATTTTAGGTTTTTCCTTTTAGCTGCTCCAAGACACTGCAGACTGAAAGAAATATCAATATAATGATTCAGCACTCATACTCATTTGTTAAATTCTTTCTTTTCTATTGTAACTCCTCCTTGTCCTTTGATCCTTCTCCCAATATGTAGGGATATTTGGGCTATGCCCATTCTAACTTTTTCATGTTGGAAAGGGATGTTGATGTGGGACAGGGGAGTGGAAGTAGTTGATGGTCTTGGAGAGGCTGGTCTCTCTGGATTTCAGGACTTATCTGGCTTAGGAACCCATCTGGAGGTTTATGGCTTCTGGAAAGTAATCTTAGTTTGTGAAACTTTCGTAGAATCTCAGATAAAGCCCTTGGTGTTCCTTAGGGTTGACAGGAACAGCTTTGGTTGGGTTTTGGCAAGCCCTGGTAATAACATCTAGCTGAAGCTAGTGTAAGAGTAGCTTCCAAAATAACTCTTGACTGTGTTTGAACAAAATAAATACCTTATTTTATTCCGTTTCTTTTCCCTCTTTTGGCCAAGAAGGCATTGTCGATCCCATGGTGCCAGGGCCAGGCTCATCACTGGGAGTCATGTTCCATGTTGCCATGGAGACTTTTGTCACTGGATGTCATGTCTCATGTATGGGGAGGATAAGGCTTTTACTTGAGGAGTTGCAGCCAAAAATTCTTTATCCAGAAAAACTGTCCTTCAAAATGAGGTAGAGTTTAAAACATTCACAGATAAACAGAAACCCAGAGAGTTCATCAACAAGAGACCCACCCTCCAAGAAATACTAAAGGGAGTTTTGCAGGCTGAAAGGAAAAGACAGGAGAGAGAGGATTGAAGGAGAGTGCAGAAATGGAGATTTATCAGTAAGGGTAACTAAAAGGGTAAGAAGAGGTACACAAATAGGATATGACATATAAAAGCCAAAAGATGAAATGGTTGAAGTAGGTACTGCCTTTACAGAAATATCATTGAATATTAGTGTATTAAACTCTCTGATGAAAATACACAATTTGTAGAATGGATAAAAGGTATGAACCATGTATATATACTGTCTACAAGAGTTTCACTTAGACCCAAGGGCATAAATAAATTGAAAGTGAAAGGCTGAAAAAAGATGTTCCCTGCAAATAGTAACCATAAAAAAAAAAAGCTGGGGTAGCTATACTAATATCATACAAAATAGACTTTAAATGAAAAACTGTTATAAGAGGAAAGAAGGATAACTATATATTAATAAAAGGTGCAATCCACCAAGAAGAAATAACAATCATAAATATTTATGTACCTAATGAAGGTGCCCCAAAATACAAGAAGCAAGTCCTGACAAAATTAAAAGGAGAAATAGACATCTCTGCAATAATATTTGGAGACATCAATACACTGCTCTTATCAGTAGATAGAACGTCTAGACAAGGATCTATTTCCTACAGAGGACTTGAATAATATGAAAAATGAACTAGCACTTACCCATGTACAGAACATTGCACCCCAAAACAGCAGTCTTCTCAAGTGCTCATGAATCATTCATCAGGATAGACTGCATGTTGTGTCACAAAATAAGTATCAATAAATATAAAAATATTGAAACTATACAAAGCACTTTCTCTGAACATAAGAGAATGAAGCTGGAAATCAGTAATGGGCAGAGAACTGGAAAATTCACAAGTCTGCGGAGGTTAAAAACACACTCTTAAGTAATCAGTGTGTCAAATTGAATTTTTAAACTGCAATTTTATTGATACAGTCACACACAACCTACAAATCCATCCAAAGTAAACAACCAAATGGCTCCCAGTAAATAGGATAAATGGAAATGAGAACACAACATATCAATGCTTGAGAGATGCAGTGAAGGCTGTGCCAAGAGGAAAATTTGTAGCCCTAAATGCTTACACTATAAAGAAGAAAGAGCTAAAATCAAAGACCAACTGCAAACCTGGAGGAACTAGAAAAATAACAACAAATGAATACCAAAGTAAGAAGAAGGAAAGAAATAACAAAGGTTAGAGCATAAATAAATGAAATTGAGAATTAAAAAGTACAAGCAACAAAACCAAAAGTTGGTTCTCTGGAAGGGTCAATAAAATAGATAAACCTTAGATAGGCTAACAAAGAAAAAAAAAAGGGCAGATAAAAATAAATAAAATCAGAAATGAGAGAGGGGATATTACTACAGACCCCACAGAAATAAAATGCATCATAAAAGGATATTGTGAACAACGATATGCCAACAAATTAGACAATCTAGAAGAAATGGAAAAATTCCTAGGAATACATAATACGCATTGAACCCAGAAGAAATAGAAGACCTCAATACACCAATTACAAGTAAAGAGATTAACTCAGTCATCAAAAACCTCCCCACAAAGAAAAGCCCAGGACTAGATGGCTTCACAGGTGAATTCTACCCTTCATTCCAAAAAGAATTAATTCAATCTTGCTCGAATTTCCAACAAATTGAAGAGGATGAACACTACCTAACTCATTCTATGAAGCCAACATCACCCTAATACCCAAGCCAGATAAAGATACTACAAGAAAAGAAAATTATAGACCAGTTTCTCTAAGGAATATAGATGCAAAAACCCTCAACAAAATATTGCAAATAGAATCAAACAGCACATTAAAAGAATTGTACAACATGATCAAGTAGTTTTTATTCCAGGTATGCAAGGGTGATTCAACACAAGAAAATCTATTAGTGTGAAATACACATTAACAATTAAAGGAGAAAAACAAGATTACCTCTATTGATGCAGAAAAGGCCAAGCATCCTTTCTTGATAAAAACACTTCAAAAGATAGGAATAGGAGGAAATTAATTCAACATGAGAAAGGACATGTGAAAAACCCACTGCTAACATCGTACTCAATGGTGAAAGACTGAAAGCTTTCCCTCTAAGTTCTGTGTCAAGACAAGGATGCCCACTGTCATCAGTGTTATTTAACTTTGTGCTGGAAGTTCTAGCTAGGACAGTTAGGCAAGAAAAAGAAATCAAGGCATCCAAATTGGAAAAGAGGAAGTAAAACTTTCACTATTTGCAGATGACACATAGAAAGTCCTGAAAAATCTACAACAAAGCTACTAGAGCAAATAAATGAGTTCAGCAAAGTGGCAGGACACAAGATTAACATGGTAAAATCAATAGTGTTTCTGTATACTAATAATAAGCAATCCAAGGATGAAATCAAGAAAAGAAAATTTCCATTTACAAAAGCAACTGAAGAATCAAATTTCCAGGAATACGTTTAACCAATGATGTTGAGGACCTGTACACAGGGAACTACAAAACATTGCTAAAAGAAACCAAAGAAGACCTAAATAAATGGAAGGACATTCTGTGTTCATGAATTGGAAGACCAAGTATTATTAAGACTGGTCAGTTCTGTCCAAATTAATTTATAGATTCAATGCAATCCCCAGTCAAAATTCCAACAGCCTTCTTTGACGAAATAAAAAAGCCAATTATCAAATTTATTTGAAAGTGTAAGGGGCCCCAAATAGCCAAAAATGTTTTGAAAAAGAACAAAGGTGGAAAACTCACACTTTCTGACTTTAAAGCATATTGAAAAGTTATAGTGGTCAAAACAGCATGGTACTGGCATAAAGATAGATATATTCACCAGTGGAATTGAATTGAGAGTTCAGATGTAGACCTTCACATCTATGGTCAATTGATTTTTGACAAGGCTGCCAAGTCTACTCCATTAGGACCAAAGTTTCTTCACCAGTGGTGCTTGGAGAACTGGATATCCATATCCAGAGGAATGAAAGGGGATTCCTACCTCATACCTTATATAAAGATTAGTTAAAAATAGATCAAAGACCAAAATATAAAGAGCCAGGACCATAAAACTTCTAGAAGAAAATGAGGGAAGCATCTTCAAGATCTTGTGGTGGGCAGTGGTTTCTTAGACTTTATACCCAAAGCACAAGCAAACAAATAAAAATAAATAAATGGACCTCCTCCAAATTAAAAACTTTTGTGTTTGAAAGAACGTTGCCAAGAAAGTGAAAAGGCAACCTACTCAATTAGAGAAAATATTTGGAAACCACGTATCTAATAAAGGTTTACTATCTAGAATATATAGAGATCCTACAACTCAATGATAAAAAGACAAACAATCCAATTTAAAAATGAACAGAAGACTCAAATAGACATTTCTCTAAGGAAGAAATGCAAATGGCCATAAATCACATGGATAGATGCTCATCATCACTAATTATTGGGGAAGTGCAAATCAAAACTACAATGAGATATCATTTCATCATACCTAATGGCCTAGTAGAATGGCCACTATTAAAAAAGAACCCCATAAAATACCAAGTATTAGAGATGATGTGGACAAACTGGAATACTCATTCTTTGGTGGTAAGAGTGTAAAATGATGCAGCCACTGTGGAAGACAGTTTTGTGGTTCCCCAGCAAGCTAAGTATAGAATTGCCACATGATCTGGCAAGTTTGCTGCCATGTATGTACACAGAAGAACTGAAAGCAAAGATGCAAACAGATATTAGCGCATTGATGTTCAGAGTTGCCTTATTCACAGTTACCAACAGATGGAAGCAAACCAAGTGTACATCAACCGATGAAAGTATAATCAAAATGTGGTATATACATATGATGAAACATTATTCAGCTGTAAGAAGTAATGAAGTCCTGATGCATGCAACAACATGGATAAACCTTGAAGACATTATGTTGGGTGGAATAAGCCAGATGCAAATGGACAAATATTATATCAGCTCACTAATGTGAACTAATTATAATAAGTGAAGTCAGAGTTCAAATCTAGAATATACATTACCAGGAGATAGAATGAGGGTAAAGAATGGGGAACTTGTGCTTAATTTGTAATTAGTTTGTTTGTAAATATTTGGAAATGGATAGAGATGATGGTAGCACATTGTTGTAAGTGTAATTAACAGCGCTGAATTATGTGTGTGAATATATTTGAAAGGGGAAGTTGAGGATCAGGTATGTGACTAGAAGGAAAGCTAGAGGAGAAAACATGGGACTCTGTAACATTAAGTGAACTCTGTTGTTGACAATGACTGTGGTTAGTAAAAATATGAGATTCTTTCATGAATCTTAACAGATAGAATCAGTATTACAAGGTGTTAATAATAGGGTAGTAAATGGGAAAATGCATCTAATGCAAACTATGTTCTATAGTTAACAGTACTATTTTAATATCCATTCATCAGTTGTAACAAAGGCACCACATCCATTCAAAGTGTCAGTAGTGGGGGGGGGAGTCTAAGGGTTATGAGGATTTTCTTTTTGGAGAATGAGAAAGTGTTCTAAAATTGTGGTGAGGAATGTATAACTGTGATTATACTGAGGGTCATTGATGGTGCAGTTTGGATGGATTGTGTGGCATGTGAAGATATCTCAGAAAAACTGCTAGAAAATAAACCTGTATAAATGCCACTTAATCCTTGTGTAGTAGAAACACAATGCGAACTGTTCTGTTTAATTGTGTATTTTTATAGTTTTAATGCCAGATCTATTGGTTCATAGTTGCGCTGTTTCTTTGCTCCTGTTCACCATTGCTACCTAGAGAGTAGTAGCTGATGAAATTGGGGCTTTGTGTCTTACCAGGGATAGAGGTATTTGGCTCATTTGATATATTGAGTTTACTTTTAATTTTATAATTAGCCCTTGGAGAGTTCTTTTAGACTCTTTTTTTTTCTCCTTTTAAATAGAGATATCATGCTCAATGGTGAAGTACTTGGATAGTCTTAAATATAAAGTGGGAAGCCTAGGGAACCACAAAATACGGTTTTGTATGAATGTTTGCCTGGTCCAGGCAGATACTTAGCAAATGTTTTGAAGTAAACTTAATTGAGATTTTGAACATATAGTTCATGGGTGAAGCATGGGAATCCTGGTTGCAGTCGGTGAATTAAAAAAATATATCTTTGCTGTCCCCACTAGAATTTTATAGTTGGAGCGGGGACAGTTGGAGTATTGGTGATTCTGGTTCATTTGTCATTTGGTTAGCTAATCTTATCCACATCTTGCCTGCTGAAGACTTAGGATGACTACTGTGTTTTGTTCCTTTGAACCACAGTGGTTCAGAGAAATTCGTGCTGGACCGCCTTACCTCTTGCAGCTGCCGTTTTGGAATTGCATTCCAATTCTAGGGATGTTTTCAGTAATAGAGAAAGTATGGCCATCCTTGTCAGTAGCTGTTCAAGATGCTTCATGGCAGATTTCTTGTATGATGGCCTTATGGATCAGCTCCCTCTGCCCAGAAGTTTACCTCATAGGTATTGTATTTATAACATATTATTTCACCACTATGATGTTATGTGTTTAAACAGCACATTGCTGGGATTACTGTTCTCATCAGAAGACTTTGAGATTGACCAGAAGGGAAAAGTGGAGTGACAGATGGCTCTGAAGAGTTCAAGAGAGCAAGTTCAACATGAAGCTGCTTCTCTTAAATCTAGATCGCTGGTTTTTTGATAGGAGACATAGACCTTTAGAGCCGAAGGAATCTGTGGTTGCTCATCTACTAAGCACCTCCCCATGGCAGAGGAGAAGAATAGGAGCTCAGGTCAGTTCAGAAAACATTCATTGAGTGCCCATTTGTTTCCAGGTTGAGGGAGCAGCTATGAGATGAGTTACTCCTTCAAAGAGCTTGCAGAGCAGTGAAAGACATAACCATACCATAAGATCATTTAAATTGTCTGTGGAGAGCACTGTGGAAGAGGCAAGCATGGAGGCACTAGAGGAGCACAGAGGAGGGGATTGAGCCCTGGCTGAGAAAGAGGGAGCAGGAAGAGGCTAGGGAAGGTTTTCTGCCTGAGGCAACCTGAGCTGAATCTTAAAGGATGAGTAAGTATTAACCAGAGGAATGATATTCCTGTTATGAGGCTGCATTCTGAGAAGAGAGAACATGTTCACAGATAAATTGGCTTGAAACAGCATAATTTGTGTCTGGGAACTACAGTCAGGTCAGTATGAGCATAATGTAAAATAGAAAGAGAAAGTGCTGAGAAGATAAGGTTATAAAGGAAAGTGGACTCATGCCATGGGGGATTTTATTCTGTAGTATCTGGGGAATCATGGAATGGTTTTAAGCCAGGGGAGAACATGATCAGATTTCTGTGTGTGGAGAATCATTGTGGAGGATGACTTTGATAGGGAAAAGATGAAAGAGAACCAGGTAGGAGACTCCGGCCATCACTAGGCAAGAGATGATGAGGCATGAACTAGGACGGTAGTAAAACTCGGGCAAGGATGGAGCATTGGGGAATGGCAGCATGCAATGGGCAGAAGAAAGATGAAGAATGTGTCAAGAAGAAGAGAATTTTGAAAAGGAATGACTGAACAGTGGTGTTAGATGCAGCTGAGGGATCCATTCCGATGAAGACTGAAAAGTGTCCAGAGCCTTGCCACTCAAAATGTGGTCCGTGGACCTGCAGCGACTGCAACATCTGGGAACTTGTTAGATATGCAAATTCATGATCCACAGTGTAGACCCGGTGAGTCAGAATTCCTGTGGGTTGGGCTCAGGTGTTTTAACCAGCCCTTGGGGTGTTTCTTGAGCTCACCAAGGTTTAAGAGGCAAAGTCTGGATAGCAAAATGATTATTAGTGACCTTGACTTATCACTTTTTTTTGGAGTAATTGGGGCAGAATCATCACTTTGTAAATTTAGGAGTTAATGGAAAATGAGAAAGTAAAGATGATTCAGTCTTGCAAGAGACTTGACTAAGACAGGAAAGAAAAATACAAAGGTTTCTGGAGACGGGTGGAAATCAAGAAAGCACATGTTTAGTATGATAGAGACTGGATTATCTATTGTTGGTCTTAGAGGAAGGTAGAGGGGTTGAGGCTTAAGCTATGGAAGGTGGATACCAGATGCTGCTAGGTTTGGAGGAGGCTGATGGGGTGGGGAAAAGAGCTAAAGTGACTTGAGTTTTTAAGTGAAATTTTAAAATATTTTAGGCTTTGATCATCTGCTAATGCAGTTTTATCATTAGATAAGGGTTGCATTGATTATAGATTGATATAAGATATGTAGAGACAAGAAAGAGCACCTAACTCTTGCCTGCAGTTTATACATAGAATGTAAGAATGGTCCTGTTGACTGAAACATTCCATGGCATCTTCAAGCAAAGGCTTATGAAGGTATGAAAATAAAATAAATAATTTCCAGCACATGGGGTTGACAGTTTAATGTTTCCTTATTTTTTTCAAAGAAAAATAAATATTTAGAAGACAGAATTAGCCTTGTGTAGACATATGTGTGCGATGTGAATTATTGTAGTGCAGTATGCAGTGGAATCAAAGTGGTGAGTCTCGGCTTCCAGTCCTGGCTCTGTTTTTCAAGGTTCCTTTGAACCCATCCTGGTGTACTGATGCCTTTGAACACACCAGGTTTGAATTCTCATCTCTTAGCTGTGTGAACTTGGGCAGATTACTTAGACTCTGAGTGATTGCTTCCTCGTCTCTAAAATAGGCTGAGTAAGTCCCCATTGCACAGGATCATTTGTGGCTGTTAAATGGGGACATGTGTATGTCAGCTGTTAGGGACACACTCTAGCCTAGACGTGAGAAACCCTCAACAACCGTGTGAAGGTGTGAATGACTGTAAGCATCGATTTGCCATTTAATATCAGAATGTCACTATTTCCCGACCACAGTGCTCTCTCATTTATGAGATTTTTTTAAAGAGAAAAAATGAACTATCTATAAAAACACTTTTATGAAATTGAGCGCTTTGTAAGTTAAAGCAATTACTATGTCTGCAAATACTGAGGAGATTTCGGTGGCCTGAGTGTTAACTGGTTGGTTAACCCCTTTTGTCTCAGGTTCCTAGTAGATTCTCTAAGGGAGAAATCAGTCAGCAGTCAGTTAGCAGCTATTAATTAATACTTAATATGTGTAAGATACTTAATATATTTCAGGCTCGATGGGAGATCCCAAACAAACAACAACAGCGAAAGGAGGATACAAGTCTTTGTTCTCAAGGAGTTAAAAATTTACCAAAATATAAAACATTTCAGGAAGAAAGTAATTCAGGCCAAGTGAGCAGCCCAAGTGGTGTACGATGAAGTTCTTCAGAGGAGAATGATAGCCGTTGCAATCTCTTTTTCATGCAAATGTACAATGTTTGGAGAAAACCGTGGGTGGAATCTGATGGTGTCCTTGGAATAAAGCCTTGTGGCTGCACAGTTAAAGAGTTGATACTCTTGAAATTTCTTAATTAGGAATGAACTATCTGGAATAGTCACTGTTAGCCATTTACTTCGAAAGTATTTGTTTCTCTCCACTATTCCTTGCCTATAAAATAGGTAGTGGAAGAAATAAAAAGAGAAAATAGCAGAGCAGTATTGCAAGCTTATTTTTTTTTTTCATGAAAATTGAGTAATCCTGCATTGTCTTCTTGGAAGGAGCTGTATTTGAACCCTTGAGTGAAGTCTGGATGTGTCCCATATGTGCTCTTCCAGTTTATCCATGAGGCTCTCCTGGTTTCTGGGCCTTCAGGACACCCAGCCTACATTCTTGGGTGCTCCTTCCCCAACATTCCCTACCACCTTTTGCCACAGTGCTCACTCTGCAGGAATGTCTTCCAGGCCACAAGGCATATCCCTTCTATCATACATGATTGTCCATGTTATATTCACCGTATAACTGGCATCTCCTGCTGTAGACTGGATGTGGAATTACAGGTGTCTGGGTATGGGAAAGCAGTAACTTCACCCTCAGCCTGTTTCTTGCTGAGATGCTCCTTGGTTGCTTCTACTGCAATTGGATTTTGGTTCAGATGGTAACTTGTACTTTTCTCATAGCACAGTAGGTGTGAGGACAACACCCAGAACAAGGGAGAGGATGCTGAACCAGAACTCACTCGAAAGGATGAGTTGATTCTGGCTTCCACGAGAGAGAATCTGGCATCCATTTTACCCTGGAATTTCTCAAAAGGAGGACTGTTGAGGCACTTAGCCACCCATGCGGTCACACAGCCACTTTGGTCACAGATCTGATTGCTGTTGCCACATCCTGAAGTCATCCCAGCCAGCGGGGAAAGGGTAACGAGGGAGGCTGCAGGCCGGGTGGTGAACAATGCACCATTCACAGGTTACAAGGAGGTGCTTGTCTCATGTGCCAAACAAAATGGGAATAAATGTCACTCTATAAGCTTGCTTCAGGTGATTAGAACCAATTAAGAGGGTGACACATTGTAGAGAGGGAAAGAAAACACAGTGGGCGTCAACTTTTTCCCTTGGCCCAAGAAAGAGAAGAAGTATTTGCCATCTGCCCACTTCCCAAGTCCACCTAGAAATTGCAGGATAACCTTTAGCTTTTCAGTGACCTTTCGGGACTTTTTATATTGTATCTCCTTAGTTCATTAAACAACAGGGACACTACCTGCTCTGTGAGAGTAATGTCTTAATTATCTTGATGGGAAGTGCTTTTCTCTTTTGAGACCTGAGCTGTTATTTCATGTCTCATTCCCAGGAAAATAGAAAGCCTCTGCATTTGGTGTGAGCAGTGAAAGGAGGATTCCAACAGGTGCCATTGTGAACTTTCTGGTGGAGGGGCCATGGAGAGGGCTCCGTGCCGTTTTGATCTCTGCTCAGATGGGAGGCTTTAGTGGAGTACTCTCTCAGGCTGGGAAGGGGACTCTTTGATCTTGCTTTGCCTAATAGGCAGAACCTGCGTCTCTGTTTCCTCTAAGGACAAAAATAAACAGAGAGGCTGAGTTTTTGAACAGCTGCATAAACAATGCAATTTGGAAGTATGCAAAAAAATATGTGGGTTATATATACATTCATGCCTATAGCATCTTGATACTGTCTTTTGCATCCTTTGTGACCATCAATTGATCTGAGAAAGATTTCCATCCGACACACTGAAATCCAGTCCGTTAATGCTCCAGGGGATTTAAGGCCTCAGAGCATTCAGCTAGAAGCATCTCTTTCCCCTGGACATGGACCAATTCTGAAATGTTCCATCACATGTAAAATAGCCCTCCTTAATTGGTGCAGAGTAGGCTGCTCTTATTCCGGAGGGTATCAGTTGAGTTGATTTTCTGATAGAGGTGATGAATTCATACTTGGATGTTAGAATCTGCTGGTCTAAAACCAAACTCATCTTCTTTCCTCCACCCCTCCCTCTGGCACCCGTCATCCAGCCATCATTTATTTAATGGGTTCACCAATTACCTGTTCACACAGGCTTCAAGCTCTGGAATTTTCTTTGTCTTTTACCTCCCACCTCTGACCTGTCACCATGAACCATGTTTTGTTTCTCTTCTCATTGACTTTTTGTCTCTTTCATCATTGCCACATTGTCATTTCCTCATTGACACACAGTTCAGGTCATGATTATCAGACTAATGTGGGCCTTTTCCAATTCCTAATTTAAGTTTGCATTTAAAAATATCAATAGAAATGAATTGTCTTGGTAATACACATGATCGAATGGAAAACTCAGTTATATCCTGTAGGCCCTCAGAGCTACAAAGAAGCACTGACTTTCAAAAGGCAACAGAGGTTAAAGAGTTTAGAAATTTTGCTCTACAAATTATCTTGCACGACTTTTCCTCCCTCACCTGTCTTGCTTGGGTTTGTCTTTATGCCTCTGTTCTGATAATTCCTCTGTCTGGAATGTTTGCACACTTCCGTCCTCTCTCTAATCAGAATCAGAACTGAGAGTTAATTCAGCTCCTTTGCCGTCTCCTTCCTTGGACCCTTCAGGCAAATGTTTCTCTCCCTCTGCTGAATTTCTGGAACACTTCTGTTCTTCATCCCACATTGGAGTTACTGCCTTGTTTATAGATTCCTGTGTGCATGACTTATCTCTCTCCTTACTAGATCATGAACTCTTGGGCCAAAGGGTATTTATCTTAAACAAAGCGTTTTTGTCTTGCTACCTACAGAGGCTAGCATCACGCCTGGCCTGTGATCACTTGTAAATAAATACTCTAAAAAGTAAATGAGCCCTATTAAATCATGGTAACTGCTCATTTGTCTAATAACGTCTACCCATTATTTTAAACCAACATTTATGGAGCTCTTCACTAATAACAATCACATACATCTCATTTAATCCTCCCAGTAACCCCATGGCACTTTCACCCTCATTTTTAAGAACATTTTTTATTGTGAAATATTACATATACAGAAAAGTGATAAACTTCGAAGTTCAGTTTAACAAAGTTCAGTTATAGGGCAAATTTCTGGTGGTACAAGGGAATGAATAAAGCACAGTGCCGCATCCAGGGAGCTTTAGACTAGTTGGGGGACAGAGGTGAGGCACCTTTTGCATCGCAGTCTGATAAGTACTACGGAGAGGTGACTGCCCCACAGGTACCGGGGGATACAGAGGAGGCTGGGCTCTGGCAGGGACCCCGCCTAAGGATGCATGAGCATTGTCTGTGAATGGACTGGTTGTGGAGAGGATGGACGCATGGTTTTCTCTGAGGGGTGCTAACCAGCTTAGACAGTGATGGACTCTTAAGAAATTGAGCCTGCCTTTCATGGCAAGCTGTGACATTCACCATCGTTTTGGGGATTCTTAGGATTTCTAAGGTGATTGTAAATTTACAGAATATGTCAAACAGATGACGAGAGTGTGTGAGAGGCAGAAACACTATCAGAAAGATTAAAGAAGCAGTGTCTACAGAAATTTACAAAATCAGTTTTAAAAAAACAACAACTCTGGGTTTCTGTTGTCTTCAAGTCTTCAAGCCATGGAGAAAAATGTAGGAAGCACCGAGTGGTGAACTAACGAGAAAAAGAGATGGTCTGCAAAATTTGCAGGGCACATACCTCTGCCCTTTTTCACAGTCAAGTTTAGAATCTCCAAGTCGTTAAGTTTATTGGGCGGGACCTGAGATGTCTCTTGGTTTAGCTTCCACGTGCTGTAAGGCGTTTCTCCACAGAATCCCCAATGGGTGGTCACTCTCTCAGCTTCATGTCCAGGAGGGGAGAAGGTGCCCTCTGTTCTGCCAGGCAGCCCTGCTCTTTCATTGGGTTGGTAATGGTAAAGCCACCATTCACAGCCCTCATTTCACACACCGGAGCGAGATATTATAAATGTCACCTTCCAGATGAAGACCCTTAGGCAGCTTCTTATACTCCTGCTGAGTCATGTTAGACCAACCTCCCTAATCTTCAAAATGCCATTTGCTAGAGAGATAAAGGTAAGGCACAGCTTCTTCCCTCTCTAGGAGCTTATAGCCTAGTTCTGTTAGCATTTCCTGAAATGACGCTGTTTCTGATCATCCTCTTCTGGAGAGCTCTGCTACCAACAGCTGGATGCCACACTCCATGCATGTCCATTAGTGAAGCCCTATGAGGGTTGATTCTTCAAACAGCAAACCACTCAAATCCTCCTTTCACCTCATCCCCACCCACAAATAGCTGTTAAATCCCATTTTCCATGTCATATTTATTTCACAGATTATTCATTCATTTGGTAAACTCTGAGTATCTTCCAAGCATGCAGCATTCTCCTTGAGGCTAGGGAGATACTGTCTAGACTGAGATAGTTTCTGGATTCAAGCTCAGTCTAGTAGGAAAGACAGTTAAATAAAATGGACAGATATAGTGTGATAAGTGCTATGATAGAAATGCAAACAGGATGCTATCCAGTAACAAAAGAGGAACATTTGCCTGGAAAGAGAGGAGGGTGGGGAGAGGGTCAGAGGACTCCTACAGGCTCTGTTACCTGACTTCAGGCTTGGAGCAGAAGCAGAGTCAGCCAGGTAAAAAAAGATGACCAGACCAGACCAAACAGCATTTGGTAATGTATGGTGGCTTGGAAAGGGCTGGGGGTATTTAGAGGATTGCAAGGAATTCATGTGACTAGAATAATATGTCCAATGGGTGGGAAAGAGGCTGGAGAGGTTGACAGGGCTTTGCATGCTGGACTAGAGGCAGTGAATTTTATCCTGAAAGGGTATATTTACCTCTGTTGATTTTAGCCCATCCCAAGCCTTAAAAATTCTCATTGTGTCATGCAGCATAATATTTTTTTGTGAACTGATAAGATTTTATGAGACTACCTTTTCTTAGATAGATACCAATAGAGAAAAAGGAATAATAACATAAGGACAGAGGCCCTGGACTTATCCTCTCAACTGAGGGTCTGACCTGGGTGACTTGTCCCTGCTATTCCTCCACATTCACACTGTGCTTCATCCTCATCCTCTTTGCTTTTCTGGGACATACTAGACTCTTCCCCAGTGTGGTCCTTTACATGTGCTGCTTCGCTATTGGAAAGGCCCATCCTACGGCTGACTCTTCTCAGCCTCCAGATTCCTTCTAAAATGTCTCTCTTCAGAGACTTTACCCTCCCAACCTCCCCACCTCCAACCACTCACCCAGCCATACCCCATCATTCTGCCCTGTGTTTCCTTCATAGTACTGACTGCAAGTTGAAATAGTATTTGTTTCTCTACTCGTTTATTGTTCACCTCTCTCTTTGGACTGTAAGCACCCTAAGAAGAGAGACCATGGGTATTTTGTCCACCGCAGGTGATCTGTAACTATTTTTGTCTTTGTTTGTTGAATGAGAAGGTTTCCATGTCAATGCCATGAGATGTGGTTGGACATGATCCCGAGAAGGGGGCAGGTACCCTCGTTAAGGCTTTCGTTGCCCTCAGACTAACCAAAGGGGAGCAGATGCACCACCCAGGACTGAGACAGGGACCTTGAGACCTCAGTTCAGTGGTACAGTAACCCTCAGAGAAATCAGTAGGAGTGACCACTCTCCTTTTTAAGAAGCTTGTTAAATGAAAGAACAGTGGGGTGACTCCTTCACCTCTTAAAGGACAGTATACTCTGGAATTTAGTGTTCCCCCTGGGGGGAGGAATTCAGGCTTTTTCTGTGCTACCCCACCCTTCTTTGTCTTCTGTCTAATGGCGTGAGTGATGCTCTGTTTTATCTGTTAGCTTAGGTATGCTGCTATAAAGTATAGGAACGGAGCCCTTGATTTTTGTGGATCCTTCAGTTTACTAATGTTTACCTTTTTTTTTTTGAATGGCTCATGCACAGTTGGATTGTCTTTGATGGAATCCCCACCTCCCCCACTACACAGACATTCCAGGGGCTTGGTTGTTTAGTTGGCTGAACCATAAACTTTGATTTTTCTTTTCTGAAAACAGGCACATCTTTTAGTTGCTGCAGTGACAAGTGAAAATATTTGATATAGTAATTGGTGTTCATTCACCATTTTTTTAGAATTTATAGCTTTGGAAGAGCTAGTAAAGTTTAGATCTGCCACAGGTATATTTTAACTAATAATCTTACACTTTTATTATGATAACAAAAATGCAGGTTACTTTAATGTACTTAACATTAAATAATTTTTGTGCATCAAAGGAAATTGTCAAGAAAGTGAAAACACCAACTACAGAATTGGAGAAAACAGTTGCAAATTATAAACCTGATGAGGGTTAATATCTGGAGTATGTAAAGAACTCATGCAACCCAATAGCAAAATGACAAATTACCAAATTAAAAAAAAAATGGGCTAATGACTTAAATAGACATTTCTCCAGAGAAGATATACAAATGGCCACTAAGCATGTGAAAAGATGCTCAGTGTTGTCTCATTAGTCATTAGGGAAATGCAAATTAAAACCACAGTGAGATACCACTGCACACCCACTGGGTGGCTATTATTAAAAAACCGGAAAATAACAAGTGTTGACTAGGATACAGAGAAACTGGAGCCCGTGCACGTTGTTGGGGGGAATGTAAAACAGTGCAGCTGCTGAGGAAACCAGTTTGATGGTTCCTCAAAAAGATAAATATAGAATTACCATATGACCTAGCAATTCCGCTTTTAGGCATATATCCGAAAGAATTGAAAATAGGGGCTCAAGCAGATACTTGTACATCATTTTCCATAGCGGCTTTAGTCACAGTTACCAAAAGGAGGAACCAACCCAACTGTCCATCACCAGATGAATGGATGAACCAAATGTAGTACACGTATGAGGGAATGAACTTCTGACACATGCTGCAACATGGAGGGACCTTGAAATCGTTACGCCGAGTGAAATGTCAGCTACAAAAGAAAAAATATATTATTCCACTTATATGAAGTATCTAGAATAAGTAAATACATAGAGACAGAAAATAGTGTAGGTGGGGATTGGGGTAGGGAGTAATTGGGAGTTAATGCTTACTTGGGTATGGAGTTTCTGTGTGATGAAAAGTTTTGGTAATGGATAGTGGTGATGGTAGTGCAACATTATAAAATTAATATTACTGAACTGTACACTTAAAATTTTAAAATGGTTAGTTTGGTGTTATGTATATACTACCACAATAAAAATAATGTAATTTTTTTTAATAAAATAATAATTGTATGTGGCCAGGGATTTTTTTCCCTCTTTGGAAACTTTCAGGACTTTATTTCTAGCCTATGTGTTCTGAAATTTTAGAATAAGCATGTGCTTCGCTGAGTCTTTTTTTTCATTCAATTCAGAGCATTCAGTATTTTAGTTTAGAAATTTTCCTCTCTGTAACTTCTGTTTATTGGGTATTGCATACCCTGGATCAACTGCATGGTTGATCCAGTAATTTTTTAATCTTTCTCTTCATATCCTGTGCTTGTATCCTGACTCAGCTGTGTATTATCTCTGGAACTTTAGAGGTTGTTCAATTATCTGTGCATCGGTAGCCTCATCTATAAAATGGGCACTTTGATAGTACCCTACTGTGAAGATCAAATGAAGTCATAAATATAAAATGCTTACATTTATATAAACATAAATACAAACAGCAGTACCTGACACTGGTTGTTAATATTATTTTCTCTGTAGTTTTGTGTTTTTTGCTCTACCATATTCATGTGCTTTTGATCTACTTTTTGTGTTTTTTCTCAACTTTATTTTCCAACTCTTGTCTTCTGTTTCAGAATTCAACAATTATATTTTACTTTTCAAAAAATTCTTTCTTGTTTCTTTTTGTAACAGTGTCCCATTTCATGAATTTTGTATTTTTTTCTCATCTCTCTGAGGATATTTTTTTTTGTATTTATTTTATTATTCATCTGCCCATATGCTGGTTAAATGGAGTGTCAGTTACAAGGTTTTTGTAATCACACAGTCACACAATTAAAGCTATATAGTTATACAGTCATCATCAGGAGTCAAGTCTACTGGATTACAGTTCAACAGTTTTAGGCATTTCCTTCTGGCTTTTCTAATACACTAGAAACTAAAAAGGAATATCTATATAATGCATAAGACTAACCTCCAGAATGACCGTTCAACTCTGAAATCTCTTAGCCGCTGAAACTTTATTTTGTTCTGTTTCTTTTCCCCTTTTTGGTCAAGAAGGCACTCAGTCCCGTGATGCTAGGTCCCAGCTCATCCCTGGGAGTCATGTCTCATGTACGGATGAGGGCAGTGAGTTTATTTGCAGTTGGCTGAGAGAGAGAGGCCACCTCTGAGCAGTAAAAGAGGTTCTCTGGTGGTGACTCTTAGGCGTAATTATAAGTAGGCTTAGCTTCTCCTTTGCAGGAGTAAGTTTCATATGGGCAAGCCCCCAGATTGAGGGCTTGATTTATTAAATTGGGAGTCCCTAATAACGCGTGAGAATAGCAGGAATTCCCGAGGTGGGAAAGTTTAATATTTGCACATTCTCCCCCAATCCCTTAATGGGATACTCTGGGATGTATTGGGGTGTTACATTAAACTGTACAAAATAACAAGATCTCATTCTTTGATCTAGGTTCCATGTAAATATGTTGTTTAAATCAACTGACCATGCAGGTTAACTTAGTGTGCTACAAAAAATATAAATTTTGTACCAAATAATCATCTCTTTCTTTGATCTCATACACATGTTGAAGTTGTAAAATGCAGTCAGTATCATCCTTTACCCTGTATTCTGGTTTACCTCAGTCCTAACCAAGCCTGTTTCATTCATATCGCTAATTGAAGTCTGATCTCTCTTTTTTTTTTACCTTCTAAACAGCTGCTGTATGGAGTAATACTGACTTTTAGAGCTGTAGAACTCTGAGTCTCAGGTATCACACAGATACCAAGAGTTCCAGAGAACTACCAGGTTATACACAAACAGCTCTGAGGATATTAGTGATACTTTTCTGTCTCAGTTTTCTTATACCCCTGAAATGTCTCTGGTTACGCCAGTTTCCCTTTATTTCTGTGTGTTGGTTTCTGTCGTTTGTGTTAGAGGTGTTCCTCAGATGTTTCATCTCTTGGGCTGACTTTTCATGTACAAGAATGGAACCTTCAACCCTGGATTGGCAGGGGTGAGATGGTGGGGAGCCTGCTCCTAAATGAATGTGATACCACCCATGGATTAGCAGGTTTCATCATGAGGTGTTGTTACAGATTGATTTGTGTCCCCTGTAAAGGCCTGTTCAGGCCCTCATCACCAGTGCCGTGGACGTGAACTCATTTATTTGTAAATAAGATTTTTGAAGCTGTGATTAGTTGAGATGAGGCCGCACTGAGACATGGTAATCCTTAATCCAGCACAACCGGAGTCCTTATAGGCAGAAGAGATTTGGACCCAGTAGGAGGCGACAGGCCCAGGGAGAGAGATGGCCGAACGACAGAGGCAGAGATTGAGTTATGGAGTGCCAGCAAGCTGCCACCAGAATGCTACAGACTTCAGAGAAAGTGTCCTGCTGATGATCTTGATTTGGACTTCTAGCCTCCCAAACTGAAGGGAAAATAAATTCCTGTTGTTTAAACCAACCAGTCTCTGGTAATTGTTATAGAAACCTCTACAAAAATAAGACAGGTGTCCAGGCAGGGAGCAGGCCATGAGGGAGCCTTAAATATCTGTGTCAGCTGGTCTTTTGCTGTGTCCATTTGGTTCCTCTGGAGAAGAATCCTCCAGTTTTCTGCTGACCAGTGGGGTGGACATAGGGGTCTGGCCTCTGGGCCTGAGAGAGCTGAGGGGGAGTAAGAGATGAACTCAGCATCCTGCATCTAGACTCCCACTGACTTACCTGCTCTTGGGTGTGTTGCAGTGTCACTATCCCAGAGGATCTTTAAGCCTGGACCACTGGCACTGTGGTCCTCCTCTTCAGAGTATAAGCTTTGTGGTCACATTGTAGACAAGCCTGTGTTGTAATAAGATTCTTTCCAAGTAAATTATTGGTCGGGCTTTTGGAATAGATCTGTACCACACCAAAGTTCCCAGTCTTCTGATTGTGCTATGGTGATGCTCCATGGTGAGCTGAGTCTAAAGACTAGCAGAGAATGGACATCAGAGAGAATAATCTGGAATAATGGCATCATGGTGGGTAAATCTAGCACCTTAAATCTTTCGATGAGCTGTGCTTGGATGGAGAGTCTCTAACTGCACTGTGGTCTCAAGGGTGAGGTAGGATCAGGAAGACAGTAAAGGGAAACTTCAGAGAAAACGGATTTATCAGCCCAGAGATAAGAAGACTTGGAAGGTTTAATTACAGTCTACAAACATACCAATAAGGAAATTGACAAGAATTTGTTGACTTGGGATGTGTACATGGTGATGAGTTTGCTTCTCAACCCTGGCTACAGAATAGAACCACCGGGCCCAAACACTGGCCAGTTACATCAGAGTCTTGGGGTGGAGGGGTGGGGAGTGGAGTTGGGAATCAGTATTTTTTAAAAGCTCCCCAGGTGATTTTTGTTTGCAACCAGGATTAAGACTCATAAGGATAGTCTCTGTGGAAGATAATCAGATATAAAATAGGATTCCTGTCCTGAAGGTGTTTGGTTGTGGCCGGAAATTTCATGCTCAAATTTTAAGTAATAATATAAGGTGTTTATAAGGGCCAAATAAGTAATTTATCAAATATATGGGAAGGAACTTGGAATGAGGAAAGGCTATTGTACTTGAGATAGTGAAGAACTATTAATTTAGTGCCACTTATTTGCCCAGCACTGAAATAAGTTTTGAAGTGGATACAAAGGAGAATAACACAAAGTTTTGTGTTCTCTGTGTTATTATATATTGTATAATATATCATTATAAAACCCTGAAAAAGTAAACCCTGAAAAGAGAGAGCTATTTGCTGCTAAATTATGTTTGCATATTTAAATGCAGTAGGAGTTTGAGTAAGGTATTCTTAGATATATTTGGAAAATAATTTTTCCTTGCAGGTGGAATTTGAGTTTTGCCTTAAAAAATTGCTAGGGGTCAATTTATTTTAATAATTTAAAACGTGAACCTAGTCCTTCCTAGGTACCACGCTAAGCACTTTACATGGGTCATCTCGTTTAATTTTCACAGTATCCTTAGGAGCTTTGTGTTATTATTATTATTATATCTATTAGAGAATTTGTTACAGAACAATCACGCATAAAATGCAGGATTCCCATATACTACTCTGTTATTAACACCTTGCTTTGGTGTGGTACATTTGTTACAATTGATGATAACCATTTTTATTATTGTACTAGTAACGATATAGCCCATGGTTTAACTTAGAGTTCACTGGGTAGTGCAGTTTTGTGGATTTTGGGTAGTGCAGTTTTGTGGATTTTGGGTAGTGCAGTTTTGTGGATTTTTTGAAAAGTTTTATTCTATCACCATTTATATCACCTAACATTTCCCCTTTTAACCACATTCAGATATGTATTTCAGTGGTGCTAACTGCATTTGCAATGCTGTGCTGCCATCACCATCATCTGTTACCAAAACATTTCCCTCGTTCCAAATAGGAAGAACTTTGTACATTTTAACCCCAACTCCCTGTTCCCTACCTCTGTCCTTGCCCCCTGGTAACATGTATTCTAGATCCTGACTCTACGAGTTTGCTTATTCTAATTATTTCATATTGTGCATGTTATTATTATCTCCACCATAAACTACATGTTTTGCAGGTGGAATAAACAAGACGTTTGTCAAAGGCCACACAGTTAGCAGGTGGTGGGGTTACTCCCAAGTCCAGGGTTGTTGGACTCTTGAGCTGGGCCATAACCACCATCCATCTGTAGGGCCAGTATGAGCAGAGGCAGGAAACCAGAGTGGGCTCTGTGTTTTGTGTACCTTGAGGAGGGAGCAGGAGGGGCTGAGTAGACATTTGATTAGAAAGATGAGCTGGAGCCGGGTTCTGTTTGTCAAGGGGTTTGATAATCATTCCATGAAATTTAACTTGGTCTTCTGGATACTGGGGAGCCCCTAAAGGTTTTGGAGGTAGGGAGTGAAATGAGGAAAAGGAATTTTTAGGAAGATCATAAAGCCGGGAGACATGGGGACCAATTTAAAAGGTATTTTCATCGGTCAAGGCATGGAAGATGAAGCTCCAGAACAGAGTGAGTGACAGTGGAATGGAAAGGATAGGGAAGGGGGAAGGCAGCTTCTCGAAGAAGGGCTATTCAGAGTCTAGAGGTTGCAGGGCATGTGTGGATATTACCTCAAAGGTTACTTAGACTGGATAATGCTTTGAACTCCATTATATCACAGGAAGGAGGGGTTTTGGAATTGAGAATGTATATTCTTCAGAGACTTTTACGAAAAAGGGGAATGTTAGTTTTTTCTGAAATTGTTTAATTTCAGAACTAGAAGGGTCATGTGACTTTTGTTTCCTTTCGATTCTGGATATAGTATAATTTAGGCCCTGAGAGACTAAGCTAGTTTACACAGCTCATCTAGAGCTCCTGAGAATCAGCAATTGCACACTTATAATCTTTTATTCTAATGTAGGACTCTAGTAATATTTCCAAGCATGCAGGTAGACTTTATTTCTCATCCCCCAGCTTTCTCTTCTCTAGTATTAATTACAGCTGCTAGTTTGGGCACAGATCTTTGTTTAACAGCCCGAGCCTTTTCTCCATGGAGTGAGGTCTTCTCCGGGTCGTGGGTGGGAGACTCCCACGGATGCTTTTCCTAGACTTCCCTGACACTGTTTGTATACCTGACCGGAGCCTCCCAATCCTGCCTAGGCCCCGCGTGTGAAAGCCAGCAGTAGGCAGGCGTAGGGAATGAATCAGCATTCTGTTTATAGTTCTGCCATGACTGTAGTCATGTATTAGCTTAAGAAAGACCCTGTACCTCGATGACTAGTGTCCTAGGTATGGGAAAATGCTAACTGAGCCAGGTGTGGGAAATTCAAATACATTATTACTAGTGATTTTCATGAGACTAAAGAATTTAGGTCAAAAATAATTAGAGATAGCAACAGAGGTGTCAACAGAACCCCCAAATAATGAAATGGTAATTAGAGAATGGGCTCATTGTTCTTTTTTGGCTCTAGGCATTAAACGTCTGGTTTTCAGTCATGATGAGTAGGACAGTATTGCTCATTTATACTTTTATTTAGTGCTGTTATTTTTATTTTTAATTGGTTATTTATTTAATCTTAAATCTTTGATTTTCATTAAAAATAGTAGATAATTTGCCCTCCCTCCATCATAAACTTCATGAGAAAGGCTGGTTTTGGCTCTTCATAACTGACTCCATTCACTCCCCATGACAGGTCCTATAATTAGGCTCTTAATAATGCCTTGGTGGTGTGAGTGATGATAATGGTGAGTTTTAATTAGTGTTGCCTAATAAGACAGGCTCTTTGATATTTTTGGTGACTTCATCATGTGGGGCCAGGTTGGCCCTTGGTTTCCTCATGGGCTTTTCTGTCTTTTAGACCCAGAAGCACCAGGAAAAGCATTATTTTTCAGCAAATCTTACCGGATGTCATGGGAAATCCTTTTATAGAACTATTCCAGACAGTAAGGTTTCCTTCCTACAGCTGTCAAGAGATTTCAGTGAACAAGCATGGTTGTGCTGCTGAGCCCATTTGCTAGACCTTGTATATTAAATTCATCTCCCATTACCTTAAACATCTTTCCTTTCTCCCTAAGAAAGATCAGATGCTTGAAAACCATTTCCAAGATTAGAGAGCACTGGATAACTTCTTGTCTCCTTCTGCGGACTGAATTGTTCGAGGGACTGAGGCATGAATGTATCTTTCACTCCTTGATATGTTTAGATAAGACATTTATCAAGATTTTTATTAAGTTTTAAACATTTTTCCTCTTTCTCCAACTCTCCTTTGTATCCCTCCACCTGAAGGAAAGATGCTGCCAAGCCATTTTAAGTTTTCAGTGGGGCTGTCAGTGACCTGAGATGCTTTTGAAGTAAATGGGCAGCTTGAGTCCGATGAATTTCTTCTTATCTTCCAAATGATATGATTTCTAGAGACTCATAAATATTGGGTCTGACATTACCTGGGCTTCTGTCTTCCAACTTATGTTTCTCTAAGTCCATAACCAGAAAGACTCATACAACTTCAGAAATGTGTGCTTTTTAAAAATCCCTCTTGCTTTGTTTTAATCTTTTTTTTAAGGCAGGATTGAGCTAGATGGGTTGGCTGCTCCCCATCTGAGCACTTGAAAGGCATGGCCTTGGCATTTGGTCAGCAGGTGGGTCAGGGCCAGGGGCTTGTCCAGAGAGGAAGGCTGGATGTCTTTTTATTTAAGCTTCCCACTGTGAGTCTTAAGTTCTGCTACTTTTTGCAGGGTTTGGGAGTCATGCCAGAAAAGTTTGGGTACTAGGTTGTTTACCCAGCCTTGACAGATGGATGCTGCTCAGTGGTTGTTGTGGAGAGAGGAGGGTGTGGTTAGGAGCCGAGGAGGGGAATGTCAGTTAAGAAAGATGAGCAAATGTCTGTGTGTTGAAAAGTAGGAGGAATGTTGCTTGTATATGGAGAAGTTTGGCAAGGTAACCTCTTCCTATAGAAACTTTCTCAGAAATTACTCAGGAGAAATGAGTTGGCTCCGTGTTTCCAATGGATTATTTTTGGGTAAGATGCCCAAAGAATTTTGAAACTAAGGAATATATAGATCTTTGCTAATTAATAATAATAAGGAATTATGGACTCCATCAACCATATTTGGAATTGATATGCTTGGACTGATCATTTCCTTCTTGAACCTCTGACCAGCTGGAAGTCCTAAGCAGGTAGCAAGAGGGTTAATTAGTTGCCAACACTGGTCAGTATTGCATTATGTGACAACTTGAACCTGACTCATTATAGACTTAAAAACATCACCCCTATAGCACCAACTTTGGTTCTTCCTCTCTTCTGTGAATGAATGGTTTCCATTGAGATTTTGACACAGTACAGTTTGGCTGCTCTTGAGACTATTTTGGGAGGCTTTTGGAGTATGCTAGGAGCATATCTATCCAATGTCTTTATTTTTGCTTCAAAAGACATTGCATCACTCCTGCCTTCTGCCAATCCTTTGCTGAGATGTGAAATAAGAAGGACATAATCAGATCAGAGAGGGGCGCTGCCCTGCCCTGACTCAGCCTGGCCCGTGTTCTCCAGTGGGTCTCCCCTGGAAGAACTCTAATCTCATGCTCTCAGATGATGAGAGAGGGAGAGCAGGAGCTGGCCTGAAAGAACAAGGGGGCAACTGAGTGTAGAGCCCAGGGATTTGGCACTAGCAGAGAGCCATCACCACCTCAGAGGGATGTCTGCCTACAGGGTAAGCTGCATGCTTGAGCTCTTCTTTTTTAAGACCTAATAATTGTGTTTGTCAAAAACCCTCTTTTCTGTGCTGAATCTGAATAGCAGAGGTTGTGATACTTTGTGTTGTTAGAGGGCTGTTGATTCTGTTTTAGAATAAGATTGAGTCTGTTCTGGTAGTTATTCTGAGGGATGTTATTTTTGCTGATGGTGACAGCAAAAAGGGAGATGATCTGGGATGGATCATGCTAGTCAGCAGCTAGTCCGGAGGGCCCCTCATCCTTAGGTTATATCGTGATGCATACAAAATGAACATTATGTTGAAGTCTTTTCATAATTTTCCATTTTTCTTACAAAATTCAAAAACTTATTTTGATAGCCATTTTATTATGTAGCCAGCGTAAAGATCCTAAATGCAAAAAAATATTATTTTTCAAAAATTGGTGCTTTCAAATATTCTTGGTAAAATTCTCTACTGCAGTTTAATGAGCTTATTTTTTTTCCAGTTGATAAAACTGATAGTTTTTGAGCCTCTAATCCTAAGCTTAGAATCTAGTCTCGAGAGGGATATTTATTTGTGTTTGTACTTACTTTTCTGAAGCATTTGGTAAATTGTTATGAGCTGGGGAAGCAAACAACCAATTAAGGGAAACCTAGAGCAATATTAATGTATATGTTTAGAAATAATGATGACAATTTCTATAAAAATGCCCCTCTGTTTCTTACATGGTCAATGGGGTGGGGGAATGTCTAATGGGAAATGAGAAAACACCTGAGGATCTGGTTACAAATCTGAGTTCCTTGCTCATGTGGCTTGTCTCGGTCCTTTGGATGTGGTGATGGGGTCATTATTTCTGGGTTGATTTCAGCATGTCATATGTTATTTTAATCCCAGCGATTCCCAGGCAATACAACTATTTGCCCTCTTTTTACCTGGAGTAAAACCAGGGTGTCCCCTTTTTCCAGGCGGAGCAGAGACTCTCAGCAGGCCCTTCTTTATCCTTCAGAAATCTATGAACTTCACTGGTTTTTCTGTGTGTGGGAATATAGATAACTCTTTTTTGATGTGTACGTTTCTGTAGTTTACTTTTTCTACAAGGAACCATGTTGCTTTTCCATTGGTGAAAAATAATGGATAAGAAGAGACAAAAATTTATCCTTTGCCTGACTCCTTTGGGAATTGGGAATCAATTTCATTCATGAAAATGATGGAGGTCTTGAGATGCATATGATCTATTCTTCTGTAATCCAAGACATCACCATGCTATTGTCATGCCTTGAAGAAGCAGAAGGTTTTAACTCCATCTAAATGTACATTGACTGTTTGGAGCACTAAGATATGAGAAAGGAGAGTGCCTGATAATTTCTAATTTAGAATTTGGAGAAGGTAGTATGTTATAAAAGAAAAGAGCATGTGCATCAATCAGAGTTGTGTTCAAATTCCAGATGCATAATTTAGTCGCTGGATGATCTTTATGTGTGTTAAAAGAGTTGATGTATGCATAGTCTAGCCCAATAAGCGTGCCTTCCTTTGTCTCCTCCTTCTGTCCACTGCCTTTAGATAATGGATGAAATTAAAGACAAGAGATTAGTTTAATGTCCTGTTGACCCTCTTCCCTTTCAGACAGTCTGACCCTTCCTGAAGCCCTTATCAAAGGTGAGCTATTCTTATAATGTCAATAGTAATAAATGAACTAATCACTGCGAATGTTGATGGATCATTAGATTGTGGTGAATAAAAGGTCCATTCCTGCTTTTTTTCTTCTCTTCCTAAACATGTGTTTGCCCTATTTAGGAGAGATTTCCAGGCAGATGTATTTCAGATTGGCTGGTAACATCAGATTATTAGCTGTTAATCTCTGACACACTCAAGCTTCTTAAAAAAAACAGACCACATAAAGGAAGAAAATAAGTGTTAAGCCAGACAGCACTCAGCATTTTGCTGGTTCTTGCCTAGAAGGGCAATGTGGTAAGAAAATAGAACATTTGTCCTTACCTCTGGAGGTCTGAGCTCTGGTGCAGGTTCAGATGTGAACTTCTCTGTGTGACTTTGAGCAGTGTCCTCGGCTTTGTCTATCAGAGGCTGGGCTAGAAAAAGTAGTATCGGTGTTCTGTTATTTAGTGTGTACCTAGCCATAAATCACATAGTTTCAAAGTCTTACTTGTGCCTTGGTGAGAATTATGTAAATATAGTCTTTTGCCTTTAGCAGCCACAATCTGGATCTCTCACGGTGACACCAGAGAAGTGAATACCTTGTCACTTCAATTCCTTGTTAACTGAAAAGATTTAGTAGAGCTAGAGAAGTTTATATGCATCCACAGATACTCCTGTTCTCAGCATGCTGGTTGCATTCAGCCAGTATTTGTTCAGTTGATATCGTGAGAGTCCATATTTGGTTGAATTGAATTGAATTCTTTTTATCCCCTCTTTGTTCCTAGTTCTTTGCAACAGAAGGCAAGCCATGGAGAACACATTTAAGTTAGGATTGGAATGTGCAGGGGGAAGAATAAAATCAGGTTGGATTTTTCAAATGAATTTTGGCATGAGACGTTCTAAGTCAACAGGGATGTGTTAAATCGGGACCTCGTCTGTGTACCCATTGAGCTACTTGCAGAAAGGTGATCTCCTGTATCTTTTTCTGGAAACTCTGCCTTGTGCCCTGGCATCATGTACATTTTCCCAGCCTGCCTAATGAAGATAATTATATTAGGAACATTGGACTGGAAGTGAGAGAGATGGGGAAAGATTTCAAAATCGATGTTGGAAGATTCGCTAATGAGCAACATTGTTGAGTGTTTTTCATTCTTGAAATTCTCTTTTGCCATTTTCATTGACCCAGCACTCTTGCTTGTCCTTCTGCTTCTTAGGCTACAGCTTGTGCTTTCTTTACTAATCCTATTTTCCTTTCCAGTCCTGTTGATGAAGATGTACCCCAAAGCCAAGTCCCTCACCCTCTGTTCTTCTCAACCATATCTACTTGTGAGATGCATTCCACTTTCAATCCTTCAGCTCTGGTTCTGCATAAAATCTACTTATCTAGCTCAGAGCCTCCTGGGAAGCACCGATTTGTGTCTCTCCCTGCCTGCTGGGTATCATTGTATGGGTATCTTATTGTCACCTCAAGTGAAATAAGGCTCTCCCAAAACATCCCCACCCTCAGGCCTCCCTATTTCTGTCTGTGGTCCCCCAATTCCAGCAGTTACCACTGAAGCCTTGAAGTCTTCCTGTGTCTCTTATATGTCTGGCCCTCTTCTGCCTACTCAGACCTAGTGGTTTAACAGAACTGTTGATTCCTTGATAGTGCCTCTGAAATTCATTCCTTCCTTTCCCTCCTCATAATCCAGCTCCTCCTCTCCATATGAGCCATGGCATCGTTGGATGTGAAACTCTCTGCAATACAGCAGTCTGTCCTATATCCCTGTGGTTCTTGTGCCATCCAGCAATTTGGCACATGCTTCTTTGCATTCTTTATTTTTTAATGGTGATAACATATATACAATGTGAAATTTACCATTTTAACCACTTTCAAGTATACAATCAGTGGTGTTAATTACAGGCATAGTATTATGCTACCATCACCACCATCCATTACCAAATCTTATCCATCACCCCAAACAAAAACTCTGCATTCATTAAGCATTAACTCCCTATCCTGCCCCTCAAACTGGTGGTCTCTTCTCTATACTTATGGTTTTGCATATTCTATTTGTATTGTTATTTGCCTTTTGTTTTGTTTTATTTATTTATTTATTTTTGCATGGGCAGGCACCAGGAATTGAACCTGGGTCTCCAGCATTGTAGGCGAGAACTCTGCCACTGAGCTACTGTCGCACTGCCCTGCCTTTTATTTTGGTGTCTCATTTCCCCAATGAGAAAATTACCTTCTTGAAGGCAGAAGTTGCTTCCCTTCTATCTCTAGCAGTTAGCACTATGCCCATTTCACTGATGATGGTGATAGGGAACCAAAAGATCACTCCTAGTGGGTGGGCCACGGTGGCTCAGCAGGCACAGATGCTTGCCTGCCATGCCAGAGGACCCGGGTTCGATTCCCGATGCCTACCCATGTAAAAAAAAAAAAAAGATCACTCCTAGTAAATCTGTGTACAGATTCTGTGCCTGTGAAGTTGGCACCCTCGTGAGAAATTGTCAGGCACAATATACTGGGGAACAAGATGGATTAGTTAACATAAGAAAGCTCTATTGGGGCTTCTTACTGAGTAGAGACATCTGTACAGTATGGAGAATCAGTGCTTTTTTTAGGAGGGTTTGCTAAATTGGGTATTTGGAGGAAAAAAGTGCCTTTTGTGGTATAATTTTTTTACTGTTGAAAAATATTTTTTCCATACTCACTTTCCAGTGTTTTCCTCCAACAAGCTTATGGGAAAGAATTATCATTACCTTTTAATAGTGGAAAAAGCAGGAATTCGGAAGTATTAAATCGCTCAGACGAGGCCTTGGAACCAAAAAGTGTCAGAACCCGGTTTCCAACCCAAATCTTCTAATTCCAGGTCAAGTGGTCCAGTTAAGGGCTGGAATTAAGCACGCAGAAGTGCTTAATTTTTTTGACCCACATAAGTTTGCAATCTGGTGAGAAAGGTAGATGGGTAAACGAATTTTTAATACGAGGTTTGAGTTAAATTAGGATAATTAGGGGCACAAAGCACATACTGTAGCTGCACAAAGGTAGGAGGGGTGAGTTTTGTCTTAAGCAACAGCTGCTCTGGGAAGTGTCAGTCGTGAGCAGTGAGATATGGATGGAAGTCAGTGTACGTGGTCATAGAGAAAACACGATGGCTGGAAGGAGAAAGACCTTGCATTTCCAGTGTGTTCTTTGGCTGCAGGAGGTGAGGACTGGTGAAGGCTAGACAGTGGGTGGTGATCTCATTAGGGTGGTGTGAAATTTTAGACAGGATGGTAAGGCTCACAAAACTATCTGCAGGGCTTCCTTAATCCATCTTACTTAGCTCCCAGCATGGCCCACTGCTTTTGTGGATGTCTACAGCTTGATGATGTTACAGGTTGAATGTGATAAGACTGAGCTTGTCTCTTAGCAAAATGAAGAATCTGAAAAACTGGCCATACACAGTCAACCTACTGGGAGTGCTCCGATGTCTTGTACTAATTTCTCAGATCATTTTCCCAAATCTCCAAAATGTTTTCACCCCACTCCACCCCTTTGTCCTTCATTTTGTCAAATCTTTATGAGCCATCTTAATTTTTTATATAAGTAGACGGTTATTCCAGAGTCTACACCATGGCACGCTCATGTGGATTTTGGAGTAAATTTATTCCATATGTTTCTAATTCATTAACACTTAACTCATCAAAATGTTCTTTCTTTTTTTTTATGAGGTACTTAATGGCTAAGACATTTTGTTAGCCTTTGAGTCGGCCTCTTAAAACATTTTCTCTTTTATTTAGTAGCACAAAGCCATAACCTGTAAAGAATGCTTTCATTTCATTAACTCTTACAGGGCTAGAAGCATAAGTGTATTTATCACGAGGTCTTAGTATTTCTTTCCTCCTGCTCCCTCTTTCCCACACACACAGACTCTGTGCATAGATGCACAGTGACCGGACTAAGGCTCACTTACCGCTTTCCCTCAGCCCTTCCTCAGTTAACTGTCAGCACAAGACAAGGTATATTCAGTTTAGCAATGCTGCATTGGGTTTCCCACACTTTTAGAAATCACCTTTGGGTCCTTCTTGTGTCCTTTTCTGGAGCCGCCCTTGGGCAGGCCCATGTCTTGGGACTCTCAAGCTGTGCTTGACTTTTTTATACAGCCCTGCAAAACTGAAGTCATTATCTCTGGAATCTTGGCCATTTTAGGAGACGTCTGGCCAGGCTAGCCCTTCCACTGATTTCCCTCAGCTCTCTTATGGTTTTCTCAGCCCAAACCATGTGGCATTTGATCACCTCCACACACCAAAGAGAAACTGGAAGGTTCTGTGTTGCTGAATCTCACTTTGCAAGATGCACATGTGTAGTTCACAAATAGGTCTGTTTTTTTTTTCTTTAAATTTGTTGCTTCATTTATAACATGACTTGCTATTTAACCATTTTTAATTGTATAATTAAGTGGTATTAATTATATTTACAATATTGTGCTTGCATCACTGCAATCTAATACTTCATTTTTTCTATCACCCCAAATAGAAGCTCTGCACCCATTAAGCAATAACTTTTCCCCTTACCTCCAGCCCCTGGTTACTTCATCTACAAGTAGGTCTGTTTTCTTCTTTCTATCTATTTATTTTTATACCCTAAATGATTTTTTAAAAATTTGTATACATAATATTCACTTCCTATGCTGTAAGATTCTTTGGGCTTTATAAAATGCGTAGTGTTAGTGCCCACCATTAAAGTTTCATGTAGAATAGCTTGTTGCCCTAAAAAATCCCCATGCTTTGCCTAGTCAGTGCTCCTCTCTTTACTCTCCCTATAGTTTTGCTTGATCCAGAATTTCATATAAATGTAACCCCAGAGTATCTAGCCTTTTCAGACTGACTTCTTTCACTTAGCAACATGCATTTAAGATTCATCCACATCTTAGTGTGACTTGACAGTTCATTCCATTTCTATCACTGATTAGGATTCCATTGTATGGATGTATCAGTTTGTTTATCATGTACCTTTTTTTTAAGTTTTAAAATATGATTTACCATCTATTTTCAACACCTTGCAATATTGACATTGCTTTGTCCTTCCTCATGCAAAAACATTTTTTTAATTTGTACATTTAGTCACTATAATTGTACACTCTAGGCATTCCTAGATTATACCATCTCAGTCTTTATGCTCTATCTTCCCTTCTGGTTTCATATGTGCCCCCAGCCCTCCTCCCTCTATCATTCTCACATTCAAGCTCATTCAGTGTACTTACATTTTTGAGTTGCAATCAGGCAGTATTGTGCTATCCATTTCTGAATTTTTACGATCAGTCCTGTTGCACAGTCTGTATCCCTTCAACTCCAATTACCCATTTATTTATTTATTTATTTGTTTATTTATTTGGTGCATGGTCTGGGAATCAAACCCATGTCTCTTTTCTTAATAAGTTCAACCCACTTTAATTTGGCTCAGTTCACAGAGCATCAAGCAACTAAAGTGAGGTAGAAAAGAAACTAATATAAATTAAGTGCCCACCGGGGCACTTTACATATGCAAATGCATTTCATCCTCCCAATAATCTAGGAGGGAAACTACTGTTAGCCCTGATTTATAGATGAGGAATTTGAAACTTAAGAACATTTGGGTACCCTGCCCAAGGCCACTTCATGAGGCCAAGGGGGTTGTGCTGTTCTTTCACTACATACAACTTAATTACCAGCCAGCTTTTAGAAATGTAAACCTAGGAGTTTAATGTAGTATGTGTGTGTGTGATTTTCTGATTATGCCTAGGAACTCAGCTATAGATACCCAGTTGTTTCACTGGACTTCTCTTTCGGGTTGCCTGTATAAATCTGTACCCATGTCTTTGAGTGTTGCTTGTGTCCTGCTGAAGCTTTCTGCAGATATATAGGTCACACATTCCTGAAACATAAATCTGTCAAGCAGGCAGTTTAAAGATTCTTATCCGCTCAGACCTCTGGCCCTTGCTTCAGTCAACGGGAAATGGGGGTGTGGAGAGTATATTTGGGGACTGGTGTGTGGGAGGATAGGAATGGATGCCCATAGGAGGTATGTTGGAGCAGGAACCATTGATTCTCTAGGAGATGTGCCGTGAGGTTCAAGTACAGCAGTAACTTCTGCCATGAAGGAGGACTTCCACCAAGGAGGTGGCCCTGGGGTCCACAGCCCAGGACTGTGTGGGCATGTCCAGCCCAGTTGTATTGACATGCAGGAACTTAACAGTTTTCAGAATCAGCAAGTCTGCAAATATTCTGCTTAGCCTCCCAAATTGTCTGGCTCTTCCCAAACTCCCTGGGATGTCCCTTGGCATCCACCTCCCACAAACGTGCTCAGGTTTTCTAATCCAAAACTGGATTCTCACAAAGACCAAACATTTGGCAGGGAAATATTTCAAGGTATATGATACATACAGTTATGTGATATCCATGCTTACAGTGAAGCATTGGTTCAGGGGATTGGTTGAAGATAAACAGCTATTAGAAAATGCATTCATTATGGCCATGTTTGCACTTGTTTTGTCAACTAAAAATGCATTTGTTTAAACAGTGTCTTTGGTTTATTGCAGCCTTTACTCCCTCTCAGTAGCAGATAATGTGCTTGAATTTTACAAGTGTATGTAAATGAGCAGGATAGCGGGGCAGCTGTCTTGAGTCAACATTTTCACGCAGTGAAAATTCCCTAGAAAAGAGGAAGACTGATTTAGTGCTATACATTATTTGCCTTCTCAGTAACCAAAGTGCCCCCCTAATCTAGGCATTAATTTCTGTTTCCCCCTTATTTTTAAGATGTAATTTGATATCTAGCCAACATATAAATATGTGGTTGGGCTATCCAACTGAACCGTTTTGAGAATATGAAATGGCGGTGCACAAGCACTCTGTGAAATTAAAGCTCTAGGCCAGTGCTGTTATGTTGGAAATTAGGTCATATATTAAAACAAGAAAAGACAGCAAGCAGCTGGCTAAAGCATATTTGATCTCACTTTTCTTCTCCCTGTTGGTTTGTCTTCCAGGATTCTCAAAGCTTTGCAGCCCCCCACAGCCCCCATCCCCACCCTGACACCCACCCCGACCATCTTGGTCCTTCCAAACTTTTGGAGACCCTTAACAAGCACCAGCAACTTAAGATAGTCCCCACCGCAGCCACAGAAATGTACAGCAGTGGTCCTCCCGAAACCCCCCAAATGTTTCTCAGCATCATCATGACATGTGTGTGTGCCTCTTCCATCAGGGGGTACTCTCAGCCTGGGTGAAGAGAGTGCAATTTTGTCCCTGCATTTGCATCAGAACATTGGGTCAGGATTCCTGAAACTATGGACGTGGTAGGATATTACCACGTCCATAGGATATTGCCTTAAATTGGTGACTCCTCTTCTTTTTTTTAATGAAGGTGTTCATTAAGTTTGAGCTTTAGGGAACCAAATTACAGAAGTATCCAAAAGCCATTTTTAAATAACAGTTGCTTTTCAACCTACCAAAGGATGTGATCATCAAAAGAATCAAGTTCTCTGCCCCAAATTAATCTATAGTATAATTGTAGTCACCTTCTAATGAGATTTCCTTTTTGTAGAGCTCAGGTAGTCAGCTGATTCTCAGATTCAACTACTTAAAGTAAATGAATGACAATAGCCAAGGAAATTTTGAGAAAGAATAAAGAGGGAGGACTTGTTTTACTAGAAAACTAAACTCCCTAAGAAAGCACAACAGTTAAACTAGAATAGTACTAGGGTTCTATTGAATCAGGTGCTAATTCAATAGAACAGAAACAGGCATTCTTATCTATAATATAACCCACCATTTCCATGGTGGCCCAGAGTAGGTACGGAATTATATTCAAAGATAACAGAAATCTAACCTCAGAAGCTTTAAATGTGAAGATCTTTAGTTTATCTTAAAGGAGTGTATTTATGGATTTTATACAGTATATTACCTAAAATGTTTTCTGAAATCTTTTCTAAACAGCCTTCCCTTCTCAAAGTTGCAGACTCATCGGCAGCCTCTAATAATTTACCACTCTGTCTCACCTATATAGTTTCCCAACTCTCACCACCCCCCCACCCCAGCCCTCTCCCCCAGCCTTCTCCCCCACCACCTCCGTGCAGCAGCTTTATACATTTACTTTCCGGACTGCAGCTCTCTGGGAAGGATCGTTCTTTTTCCAGTTTGAATGATTTTCTAAAGAGCAACGGATTCTCAGAATTCTGATGACTCAAATTCCCCACAGACTTCTAGAATTCTTTTTTTAATGCAATTTTATTGAGTTATAGTCACATACCATATAATCATCCAAAGTATACATTCAGTCATTCACCGTATCACCTATAGTTGTGCATTCATCACCACAATCAATGTTAGGACATTTTCATTACTCCAAAAAAATGAAAAATAAAAATAAAAAAGAACACCCAAAGCGTCTCATATCCTCTATTCTGTAACTAATTGTTGAGGAATGCTTTGAAATTAATTGCTTTTTTTTTTGTATGTATGTTATTTTTCACACACACACACACAATTTTTTTTTTAAAAATCCAGTCTACTGGATTGCAATTGAACAGTTTCAGGTATTCCCTTCTAGCTATTCTAATACACTAGAAACTAAAAAGGAATATCTATATAATGCATAATAATAACCTCCAGAATGTCCTCTCAAATCTATTTGAAATCTCATAAATACTGAAACTTTATTTTATTCCATTTCTTTTTCCCCTTTTGGTAAAGAAGGCTTTCTCATCCCACAATGCCAGGGCGTTGCTCATCCCCAGGAGTCATGTCCCTCATTGCCAGGGAGATTTACACCCCCGGGAGTCACATTCCATGTGGGGGGAAGGGTAGTGAGTTTCTATGCAGAGTTAACAGAAAGAGAGGCCACATCTGAGCAATAAAAGAGGTTCCCTGGGGGTGACTCTTAGGCATAATTATAGTCTTAGCTTCTCCTGTGCAGTAATAGACTTCCTAAGGGCAAGTCCCATGATTGAGAGCCCAGCTTATTAAATTGGTATTCCCAAATGCTTGGAAGACTATCAGGAATCCCAGAAGTGGGGCAGTTTAATATTTCCACATTTTTCTCCAGTCCCTCAAGGGGACTTTGCAAATACTTTTTAATTTTCTGCCCAGATTACTCTGGGCTGTATTGGGGTATTGCTTTCACCTGTAGAAAATAACGAGCTCACACTCCTTATTTAAGGTTCTATGTACTTATATTGTTTAAATAAACTGACCATTCAAGTTAAATTAGTTATTGTGCTACAGATGATATAAATTTTGTACCAAAATTTCATCTCTTCCTTTGGTCTCATACAGAAGTTTAAGTTTTAAAATATAGTCAATATCATCCTTTATCCTGTATTCTGATTTACTTTAGTCCTAACTGGATCAGCTTCATTCATATCTCTAATTGAAGTCTGATCTCTTTTTCAACTTCTTTAACTGTTGCTATATGGGGTAATGCTGATTTTCACAGCTGCAGAGCTCTAATTCTGAATTTTAGGTGTCACACAGATATCCAAAGATCCAGGAAACAAGCGGGTCATACACAATGAGCTCAGCATCTCAGAATTTAGAAATAATAGTTAAAACTCAGGAATAGATATATCTGCTATAAGGAACCTTTACAGTAAGCCTTATGAAATATTCTGACTCCTTAATCACTGATTGCCCAATCTCTGCCCATATTTTATTGCCTGATAACCTCTGCTCTCAAATGCAGTTCTCAGAGTTTTTACATTACAGCCAGTCCATATTAGTGAGGCCTTACAATATTTGTCTTTTCGTTTCTGGCTTAACTACACTCAACATAATGTCCTCAAGGTCTGCTCACCTAGTTGCATGCCTCATATCTTCATTCTTTCTTGCAGTCTCTCAGTATTCCATTGTCTGTATACACCATAGTTTGCCCTTCCATTCATCAGTTGATGTACCCTTAGGCCACCTCCATCCATTGCAAATTGTGGATACTGCCACCATAAACTCTAACGTGCAAATGTCCATTTGTGACCCTGCCTTCACTTCCTCCAAGTATATACCTAATAATGGGGTTGCAGGATCATATGGCAACCCTATACTTAGCCTCCTGTGAAAATGTCACATGATCTTGCAGAGGGGCTGCACCATTCTACTTCCCTACCAACAGTGAAAAGATACATTTCTTTCTCCACATTTTCTCCAGCACTTGTATCTTTCTGTTTATTTTTTAAGCAGTTTATTCATACACCATGCAATCCATCTGAAGTAAGCAATCAGTGGTTCCTAGTATGATCACACTTATGCATTCACCACCAAAACCTGTATGAGATCATTTCCATTTTTTAAATATTGTTCTCTCTTATCACCCTTACTGATATTCTTCATTTCTACACTCTTCTCCCTACCTCTCTCTCTCTCCTGTTTTTTCCTATGTAGTGCTCCCTTTAGTATTTCTTATAGAGCAAGTCTCTTAGTCACAGACTCCCTCAGTGTCTGTTTGTCTGAAAATATTTAAAACTCTCCCTCATTTTTGAAGGACAGTTTTGCCAGATAAAGAATTCCTGGCTGTCAATTTATCTCTTTCAGTATCTTACATATATCATACCACTGCCTTCTTGCCTCCATGGCTTCTGCTGAGAAATCTGCACACAGTCTTATTGAACTTCCCTTGAATGTAGTGGATTTCTATTCTCTTGCTGCTTTCAGAATTCTCTTTTTTTCTTTGACATTTGACAGTCTGATTAGTAAGCATCTTGGAGTAGGTCTGTTTGGATCTGTTCTTTTTGGGGTATGCAGTGTCTTTCATAAGAGTTGTGTAACTTTCAGTGATGATTTCCTCCATTATTCTTTCTGCCCCTTTTCTCTCCTCTTCTCCTTCTGGGATACCCATAACATATATATTTGAGTACTTCATGTTGTCATTCAATTCCCTACAACCTGCTCTTATTTTTCCATTCTTTTCCCCATCTGTTCTTTTGTCTCTAGGGTTTCAGATGTCCTGTCTTCTACTTCACTAATCATTTCTTCTGCCTCTTCACATCTGCTGTTGTATGTCTCTTTTCATCTCTTCCATTGTGCCTTTCATTCCCAAAATTTCTGCCATTTGTTTTTTCAAGTTTTTGAGAACTTCTTTATAGCCACCCAATGTCTTCTTTATATCCTTCATCTCTTTTGTAATCTCTTCCTTCAACTCATTGATTTGATTTAGAAGATTTGTTTGAACATCTTTAATTATTTTTTTCAATTCCTGTACCTCATTTGAAGTGTTAGTTTGTTCCTTTGACTGGGCCATATGTTATTTCTTCCTAGTATTATGACTTGTGATTTTTTTTCTTGTGTCTAGGCATCTGATTTCCTTGATTATTTTATTCTGGAGGTTGTTTTGTCTCTTTTGCTTAAGGTGTTCTTATTGGTTGGCTTTGTTCTCTAACTGTTCTTTGACATTCAATTCAACTTATTCTCACCTCTAGCTTAGCTTCTGTTTAACTGATCAGAATTTTTCCAGCTCTTGTTCCTCTGAATGTTGATGTGCCAGGTAGCATCTACCCCAGTGAGATTTTCCCAGACAAGATTGGCACAGGACTCAGGATGGGTGTAACCGGTATCGAGGTTCCCTGAGGATGTGACCCAGCAGGCTGCTGGTCCTTCCTGTGAAGCCTCTTTCTACTGTGTTTTTTTGTCCTGTCCAGCAGGTGGTGTTTGTCAGACCTACATTTCCCCTCCAGCCTAAAATGGTGTGGTTCTTTAATTCTCAGCAGACCCTGCCTCTGCCAGGGGTGTGGTTGAGACAGAGACTGATGTGTAAGGCAGGCTTAAGCTATTTCAGTTTTCCAGCCACTGGGGTCTGAATTCTCTAATTAAGAGCTACCACTTATGCTGGCCCCTCACCTCCCCCTTTTCTTGGGAAAGGTATACTTTTTAGGAAATTATCTCTGTCACCTGACTAGTTACTTTGCCTCTCAGACATACCTTAACTCTGCCCTTGTTTTGGGCAATGGTGAAACCTAAGAATGCTTGCAGCTTAATTTAATGAGCAGCTAAAAAGTTTTAAAAAATCATTTTCAGGACTAGACCCTAACCTCTCGGGTTTGCCAATCAAGAGCTAGAGTTGTTTCCTGGCTATATGCAACCCTTTTCTTGGGACATTGTTGTTTTCCAGTATTCTGGACTTGACCCATTTCAAAAGCCTCTGTATTTTTTTCATCAGCCCTGCCTCTTCTCTGCCAGGGAGAAATTTCCAGTTTCCTTTCACACTTGCTCCAGGTTTATCTGTGTTCAGAACGTGTATTCAGCAGTCCAATTTTTTTGATTAATTGTGCAATTAGAGCTTGGTTGAGCTACCTTCCTTGCTCCTAGCAGAGACTGCTTCTTTTTCCCACATGGCAGTAACTCCATAACAGCCCACTGTATCAGTGGGGGATGGGTGCTAGCCCCCACAGCTTGGGAGACAAAGTTCTGTGCTGTAATCTCGGCCCTTCCACCCATTCCAGACTGCTGTACAATATGTATTTGATTGTGGTAGTCCCCCAGATAGTTTTTTCAGTTTTTCAGACCATTCCTGGTAATTTATTAGCTGTTTTACAAAAAAATTTGCGATATATTTCAATAGATTGACATACATATTACTAGATTTGCACCATATTTATTTTTGTACCTAAGGATAACTCTGAAAGTTGCCCCTTAAGATTTGGGATTGCCCCTTAAGATTTGGGATTGAAATGAGTGAAGGGAGCCTTCTACTTCTTTATATGTTTCTGGGTTGTTTGAGTTTTCTTTTATGCTAAATGTGTAACAGTAATAAAAAACAAAATAGCCATTAAGATATTTATTAAGTCTGTTGTTAATTTTAACTTTATTTTAATTTATATACAATATATTCACTATTTTGGTGTTCACTCATGAATTTTAATAAATGGATAGTCGTGTAGCTGCCAGCACAACAAAGAAACAAAACAGTCCTATCACACCCCTACTCCCAAAAAAATTTTCCTGTCTTATTCCTATATAGTCAAACTCTTCCCCACCCTTAACTTATGGGAACCACTGATCTGTTCTCCAGCCCTCCAGTTTTGCCTTTTTCATAATGTACTATAGATGGAATTGTAGACTTTTGAGTTTGACTTCTTTGGCATAGCATAATTCATTTGAGATTCATCCATGGTGTTGAGTATAGGTAGTTTGTTCCCTTTTTTTCGGAGTAGTGTTCTTTGTATGAATATACCACAGTCTGTTTTTCCATTCCCCTGCTGAGACACATTTGGGTTTTTTCCAGTCTTTGATATTACTAAATAACTCTGCTAAAGACATTTGCATATAAGATTTTGTGTTCACATAGGTTTTCTTTTCACTTGGGTTAGTATCTTTTAGGAAGATTGTGGAGTCATATAATAACTACATGCTTAACTTTATAATAAGGAACTGCCAATATGTTTTCTAAAATGGCTGAACCATTTTGCCTACCCACCAACAATGTAGGAGTGTCCTGGTGACCCTTTGTTCTCAACAACCTTTGGTATGGTCAGTTTTTAAAATTTTAGGCCCTTCTAGTAGGTGTAAATGGTCTCTTATTGTGGTTTTAATTTGCATTTTCCTAATGACTAATAATAGAGAGCATTTTTCATGTGCTTATTTTCCATCCATGTATCCTCTTTGATAAAGTGTCTGTTCAAAGTTTTTACTTGATTTTTAATTGTGTTCTAGTTTGCTAGTTGCTGGAATGCAATTTACCGGAAACGGAATGGCTTTTAAAAGGCGGAATTCAGTAAATTGCTAGTTTACAGTTCTGAGACCGAGAAAATGTCCCAATTAAAGCAAGTCTGTAAAATGTCCAAGTAAAGGCACCAACAAGAGGTTACCTTCACTCAAGAAAGACTGATGAAGTTCAGGGTTTCTCCCTCAACCTGAAAGGCACACGAGGTCTGCTAACTTTCTCTCCACGCTTCTTGTTTCATCTAGTTCCCCTGGAGACATATTGCTTCATCATCTCCAAAAGTCTCTGGGCTCTCTGCTTCGTGGCTCTTGCCATTCTGTCTTCATTCTCTTCCCTCTCAGAATCTCAAGTCTTTTCCAGAATGCTTCCTCTTTTAAAGGATTCTGGTAAAGTAATCAAGACCCATTTGGGATGGGTGGAGTCACATTTCTTTCTATTCAAAAGTTTATACCCACAGTTGGGTACATCACATCTCCATGGAGATAACCTAATCAAGTTTCCAACCTATGTTTTGAATAGAGATTAAGAGAAAAGGTTGTCTCCATGTAATTGGAGTAGGATTAAGGTGCATAAATCTTTTCAAACTGGCACAAATTGGATCATATTGTTGAGCTTGGAGAGTAAGTACTTTATATATTCTAGATACAAATAATTTGTCAGTTGTATGATTTGCAAATATTTTCTTCCAGTCTGTAGCTCATCTTTTCATTCTCTTAGTAGTGACTTTAGCAGAGCAAATATTTTACATTTTGATGAAGACCACTTTATCAATTTGTTCTTTTATGGATTATGCTTTCGATGTTGTATCTAAGAATTCTCTCCTTAACTCAAAGTTGAAAAGACTTTCTCCTATGTGATCTTCTAAAACATTTATAGATTTGTGTTTCTCCTATGTTATCTTCTATTTATAGATTTGTGTTTACCCTTAGGTCTATGATCCATTTTTGAGTTATTTCTTTTAAGGTGTAAAGTATAGGTCAAATTATTTTGTTTTTCTTTGCATATGAATATCAGTTTGTTCCAGTATCACTTGTTGAAAAAACTATAATTTCTCCACATTAAATAGCTTGTATTTTATTTGAAAGAGTATGGTTCTTCCTAGCTTATGGACTCATATACCGTCTATCTTAAAGGGATACAATTCCTTAGATCCTTGAATTCAGAGGTAGCTAAGAGGTTCCCCTTTTCATAGCAGGAGATCCGTGAAGTATTTTTAACTAGCGTGGTGGTAAAAATAATTGTATTTTCTACTCCATCGCTGGGATTTCTAGATTGGTTTTCCTTACCCAGCTTTCAGAAATTTTAACTATTTGTAGATTCAAAAGTAAATTAATAATTATATTTTGACAGATTGAATGGATATTAAAACTTTGGAGCCTACCCCAAGCGGCTCTTGACGATGTGGAATTGCCCAATTTTACATCAGTATGGTCCGTGTGGAAACACAGTTCAAGACTGTTGACACTGTGTCCACGTGGGGTGGAAGGTGGTGCATGCCAATGAAAGCAAAACTCCAGTCCTCTGTAAATAAGAACCGATAGTTGCAACTGTTAAATGTAGAAATGGACAATTAAAAACACAACATGTAAGGAAAAAAAAATACAACTTTAGAATAAGAATGAAACTTAATGCTCGTTTAGTCTTTCTTTTTTAAAATTACAATAATGGTACATGCTTGTGGTAAAGTGTAATAACACAGACATGTCACTTAGGTATTGGGATGACCATGGTGCCTTGGGGGGCTTCTCCTCCTCTTGTGTCCCCAGATCCTGGAGTGCCCCAGGACTCCATCCTTGGATCCCCTTATGTCTTTGTTCTCCGTGCTCCCTGAGTGATTTCATGCAATCCTATGACTCTAAACACCACTTACATTCCCAGGAGTCAAAGTTGTGTCTCCAACCTGACCTCTTCTTTAAAACCTAGATTGGCTTACCCAGCTGCCTCCTCGACATGTCCACTTGGATAACTAGCAGCAACTTACCTACAGTAGGAATCTTGATTTTCCCACCCCTTCCCGATCCACGCCCAGACCTTCCATCTTAGTAAATAACACCCTCAGTCGTCAGGTGCAGTGCTTTTTCTCTTAGACCTGACATTCAGTCCTGCCACAAACTCTTTCAATTCTAACTGCAAAATGTACCCCGATTTGACCGCTTCTCATTATCCTGGCTGCTACCTCCCAGCTCTAGAATGTCGCACTGCCGCCTGACTGGTTTCTCTGCTCCCACACTCGCCTCTCCCAGGTCAGACTACACACAGCAGCCAGAGCGAACTTAACATAAACCACATCATCTCCTTCCCCAGATCAAAATCCCCAATGGCCTTCTGTTACATTCTAAATGAACTCTAAATGATTTGCCGTGTTCTATGAGACCCTCCAGGATGTGGTCCCAGAAGATGTCTCCCCATTTTTATGCCCTGTGACTCCCCCTTTGCTCATTCTGCTCAGTCACCTGAGACCTTTTCACTTTTCTTTGAACATATGCTCGTTCCCACCTTAGCTCTTTGCATGTGCTGATTCCTCAGCCTGGAGTGCTCGCCCGCCCTCCGTATCTCCTCCAGGCTCTCCTCTTTGCTGGAGTCAGCTACCTGCTGGAATATCACGTTTGCATAGAAGCCTTCCTTGACTGCCCCCATCCACCTCCATCATCACACACTGGTGTGCTTTTCATTGTGGATTTATCACTATCTGGTTTGTATTACATATTTTGTGGCCTTCTGCCTCCCCTACTGAAATGGAAGCTCCAGAAGGTGAGACGCATATATCATATCCCCAGCTCCAGAACAAAGTGTGGCCCATAATAGATGCCCAATACATATTTGTGGCAGGATTGAATACATGTTTAGAGTATTAAGTGGAGGTGCCTTTTTGTACCATTTCACGGCCAGCCCTTCCCCAGAGGTATCCCTTTTAATAGTTTGGTGACTATCTTTCTAGACCTTTTTTATGCATTTATAGAAACACACAGAATTTTTTGTTCATGATAATGCAGATTGTTCTACACCTTACTTACTCTCTTAATGGTATATTTTAGGGTGTTTCCCATATTCATTTATATTTATATAATATAAATATCAGTTAATGAATAGTTCCTTTTGATATTAAATAATAATCTATACTATCGATATAGCATAATTTATTTCATCATTTTCATATTGATAGTTATGTAGGTTATTTCTTTTTTCTACCCTTAGAAACAAGACTGCAGTGAACATGCTTATACATAAATCCTTGTGCACAAGGCAAATAGGTCTCAAATTGTAGGAATTGTTGTTTGGTCAGTAATTCCTAATTACTGTACTGCTTATTTTTTCCTTCTAAAAGATTAAACTATTCTATACTCCCATCCACAGGCTTTACATGCCTATTTTCCCATATCCTTGCCAACACTAGATATTACTACACTTTCAAAAAATGTTTCCTAATAAAAAAAATGTTTAACTCTTTTACAAAATGTGATACTGAAACCCTGATGATTATAAGCCTTAATTTTTGGTAGCTAATTAGCTACTTCCTATGTTGCTGAGTTCCTGAGTTTCTATTATAAATTTAGAATTTTCTAGATTTTGAAAGAAATAGCAAAATTAGAGAAGTAAAGTGATTTGCAATGAGAAATGATTTGTTCCTGTACAAAAGCTTTCAGGGACTTTTCTTTTGGAAGTATTTCATAGTGTCTGCTGAGAGATTCAAAACCACAAAGCCCAGGTATCCTAGTTTTCTTGCTGTAAAATGTCATTCCCGGGTGATTTTAATTTTTCTTAAAAAGAATCCACCACACAGAACCTCAAGTGTTAGAATTGGCTGGAGGGTCCATGGAAGTAATAGCCCTTGGTGATTTATTGTTATTTAAGCACTTGTGGTTTCTACTGGACCTTGTTTAAAGTATAATCCCAGAACAAGAAACATTATCTGTTTTAATAACTATGGTTGGGGTCCAACATAGAGGCAAGGGAATGGAGAGAAATGCCAACGAGGAGAGGAGAGAAGGAACACAGGTAGGTCCCAGCAGACCCAGAGTAAATATTGGTTGGCTCCAATGCTTGCCTTTTCCCTTGGAGTGAGGTGTCAGGGCTGTGCTGAGTCCCAAAGGGCAGCCCTGGTGTCTTCTCTGTTTTCAGCAGATATCAAGTGATGGTCTTGGGGTAAGAGGCACGTTTGTGGCTTCAGTATGGTAGAGTAGTTCTTTGACATCATCTGCTCTTACTGTATAGATGACAAAGCTGAGGCTCAGAAAAATAAAATGATTTAGGTGGGTAATGATCATGACTTTTTTGAATTTTTATGTGAAATAATTTCAAATGCATAGGACAGTTGCAAAAATAATACAAAACCTAGACAGAGAACTCCAACATACTCCCTGCTCAGATACCCAGATCCACTAACTTTTTACATTTTGCCACATTTGCCATATCATTCTATCTTCCCCTCTCTCTGTCTACCTGTCCATCTATCTGTCCACCCATCTATCCATCTGTCCATTCATCTATCCATTCAACTATCCATCTATCTATCATTTACTGTCTGTCTGTCTGTCTGTCTATCTATCTATCTATCTATCTATCTTAATCTTCTAAACATTTGAGAGTAATTTGTATACATATTGCTCCTTGAACACTTACTACTTCCATGTATATTCCTAAGAATAAGGATATTCACTTAGGTAACCACCTTAAGTGCAATTATCATGTCCAAGAAATTTAACATTGGTATAAAGCTTACAGTCTGTATTCCAATTTTTTCATATATACCAATAATGTCCTTTTGAGCATTTTCTCTTCCATTATGGTCATGACACTTTAAAACGGATGCCATTAAATAACAAAAGAGTTCTTTTACTTGAACTTTAAATACATAAAGTCTTCTTGCCCAGAAAAGTACTCGCGCCTTGAAATTCCTAAAGCAGGGACGGCAGTACACACCTTCTGACAGCCTCGCTCGCGCCTTGAAATTCCTAAAGCAGGGACGGCAGTACACACCTTCTGACAGCCTCGGAAGCTTTTGACACAGAGCTGTAGGCAGCTGGCAATAATTGATCTGAGTTTGCATACGAGATACAATCTGTTTGTCCTAAATGATGTATCCATGTGATTCATGATGTGGTGATAAAAGCACTGGACTTCAAGCCAGAAGAATTTGAATCTGAATCTGCTGTTGCTGAACTCTGTCATCTGAGGCAGGTCGTTTAGCCTCTGGGGTTATTTCCTTATCTCTGAAATGAGAGAGTTTGAATTAAGTTATCTTTAGACATCCATCAAGCTCTGAAAAATGTGATTGGTGGTTATAGGTGTTCCTCTTAGGAGGAATTCATTGATACAGTCAGGAATTTTTATAAAAACCACTGGTGGCAGCCAGATAGTTTTCATCTTAAAAATTTATTTTGGATTTCTTCAGTATGTGTGTCTAGCTTTTACTGACCACTTCTTTTCATCTTCTCAGCCCCATTGACCTATATCCTTGAAAGCAGAATTTAGGGGTTCCAGGGAAGAGAGTGGGGAAAGAATCACTTAAAGCCAAAAGGAATTACATGAACCCCTTCCTGCTTTGGGGACTTTGTTCTCACAGACCGCTCTGCAGATTGGCGCTTTTCCCCGCGTTGCTTTTTCTTCTCTTCCTCCATCTGTACTCCTCACAACTGGCAGTCCATGCATTCCCACGGTCCGCTCTACTGACCCTGCATCCCTGTTTGTCTTCCCTTTATTAACCCTGCATCCCTGTTTGTCTTCCCTTTATTAACCCTGTATCTGTATTTGCCTTCCCTTTACTGACCCTGCATCCCTATTTCTCTCCCCTTTACTGACCCTGCGTCCCTGGTTTGTCTCCCCTCTACTGACCCTGCATCCCTGTTTGTCTCCCCTTTACTGACCCTGCATCCCTGTTTGTCTTCCGTTTATTGACCCTGTATCTGTATTTGCCTTCCCTTTACTGACCCTGCATCCCTATTTCTCTCCCCTTTACTGACCCTGCATCCCTGTTTGTCTCCCCTCTACTGACCCTGCATCCCTGTTTGTCTCCCCTCTACTGACCCTGCATCCTTGTTTGTCTCCCCTCTACTGACCCTGCATCCCTGTTTGTCTCCCCTTTACTGACCCTGCATCCCTGTTTGTCTCCCCTTTACTGACCCTGCATTCCTGTTTGTCTCCCCTCTACTGACCCTGCATCCCTGTTTGTCTCCCCTTTACTGACCCTGCATCCCTGTTTGTCTCCCCTTTACTGACCCTGCATCCCTGTTTGTCTCCCCTTTACTGACCCTGCATCCCTGTTTGTCTTCCAGGGTCCCCTTCACTCCGGGCATATCCTCTCCTCTCAGTGATCACCCGGCAGCCCACGGTCCTCTCCCACCTGGTCCCGACCTCCCCAGGGATCGCCCAGGCCCTGTCCCGCCACCCAGGGGCTGAGGTAGCTTCCACAGAGGCTGTGGGCGCTGAGGCCCTGGCCAGCAGCGAGTCGGAGACTGAGCAGCCCGTGCCACGCCAGAAGAGACCCCGTCGCAGTCGGACCATCTTCACCGAGCTGCAGCTCATGGGCCTGGAGAAGAAATTCCAGAAGCAGAAGTACCTGTCTACCCCAGACAGGTGAGGACATGGTGGTGGTGGTGGGGGGGCGAGGCCTCTCCACAGTTAGAGCCCACGAGGAGGGGACAGTTCTCCCTTAGCTTTCAGGGTGGGGAGAATGGGCCTCAGCAGCTGCAGTAGGGCATCACTGCATCCTGGCCAGAAGCTGTTCCTTGGCTCAAGTTGTACCAGTTCAACATGAATTCATTGAACCTAGTCCTGCCTGTTACTGAATCTAAGTGGGTCATCCTACCCCCATGTTTTAGCTCATGCACTGGCAAAGTTTAGCAGTGGCTCTCAGCTGGGAAACAGGTTTGGTTTTTAATGCCACACACACTTAGGATCAGATACAGTGGGACTAAATCTGGAATTGGGATCTTAATCTTCTCACCGCCCTGCCAACTCCCAGCTGTCCCCAGGCACGCTGGTCTGGTTCTTGCTTGGAAAGGGCTGGATTGATCTGGAGTGTGTCAGATGCCTCAATGAATGTGCTGGAGGTCAAACTGAGAACCTGAGGCAAGAATCCCATCTGAGATCTAGATGATGGGGGTGGGAGTGGGGGGTGGGGAGGTTTTGCTTCCTACTCAATTCTGAAGCTTCGGTACCACATCCCCATTCTTTAATTTAGTGTCTTCACTGCAAAATGTGTTTGGGTATGTGTGCCTTATCTGGTTCCTTCAAGCTGACTCTGGAGGATGATGAGCTAAATGTGTCATCCTGTTTGTTGGGTCCTCATTTCTCTTTCTCCTTTTATACTCTGCCTTGTCCATATCAGGTTTTACCCCAGTCTTATCATAGGGTCAGCAGGAAAAAAAAGTTAAGGAAATGAGAGTCATGTGTATCTGTTAAGCTGTTTATGAGCTGTTCTGATGGAAATTTAGTGAGAGGAGTCTAAGCATCATCGACTAGAAGGGAATTTGTCACAAACTTAATTCATCAAGTGAGGGTCTCTGTGTGATAAGCATTGTGGCAGGGACTGGAAGGTAGTGGACAGAGTTCTGTTCTAAAGGAGCTTGTGTGAGAAGACAGTGGTGGCTGCAACAGAATGAGCTAGGTACTGGTGGTGATGTGGTCCCGGAGGCTCTAGGAGCCCAATAATAGAGCTAAGAGTGTCCAAAGGGTTAGGTTAGGCTTCTCCAAGGGGTCACATCTAAAAAGAGCTTTGGTTCCTAGAAGAAAAGGGCAGTTCCCCATGGAAAGGCACAGGAGCACATCTAGCTGGGCATGTTCAGTGAACTACATAGGGTCAACCCATCTTCAGCTTGAGGTGTGAGTGGGGAAGATTCACTGAGGAGATGGGATGGTACCAGTTTTGGCGGGGCCATGTATGCTTGGGTAAAGAATATGAGTTCTGTTGTTTAGGCAGTCAGCAGCCAGTAGGAACAGGAAGTGACATGACGGATCTACACTTTAGAATGGTCCCTTTGGTGTCATCATAAATGATTAATTATAGAGGGAAGAGATGTAGCAGGGAAAACAACTAGGAGAGAAACCAGTGTAGTTACTGACCCGAATTATGGGGGTGACAGTGGGACTAGAGAGGAGAGAGTAGCTTGGGAAACAGTTTTGAAGATGGCATGGACAGAGTTGACATTGGGGTGAGGAAGAGAGAAAAGAGTAGGGGAGTCTGTGGTCCCTGAGTTGGGTGATCAGCTCCCTAGAACTACCATTAACTGAAGTTGGAATGCAGAAGACAGTGGAGAAAGAGTGAGTTCTGTTTTGGACTGTTACCTTTGGAGTCTGCAGTGGGACAAAGGACACAGGTCTGTGGATAGGAGATTAAATAACTGGAATTCTCCAGGTACTGTATAACTACTTTTCTGCCCCCAACATGTAACTGAGAACCTACTGTACTTGTGCAACTAGGTGGGTTATGAATTGCTCATTTATGGATTGCTTGGTGCTATATCTAATGGGCTTCGCATGTGGGTAGAATTTCAGGCTTATGTATTTAGAAGTCAGGGAAATTTTGTACAGAAATGTTAATTCCTAAGAAACCTTCTAGGGCTCCTGAATACCTGCCCAGGCCGCCAACCCCCACCCCCAGGTGACCTTTGCAGAACTGACTCACCTGCCTGGGGAGGAGGATACCATTTGGCTGGCATCGAAGCTGCCGCCTAAACCCTCCCTCTCACATGTTTCTCACCTCTGTACGTGACTGGGGTCATGAACACTTCCTCCTCCCCCAACTCTCTCCCTCCTCTTCTTTGTTTGTTTCTCTAGTTTCCTAGGTGACCCCATTTAAGCGAATATGCAGGGAAGTGAGAATTTGTAACGGTGGCAGGTAATGAGAGAAAGCTGATGACAGTGAAGTCTGTTTCTGTAGCCAGCGTGAGTCAAGGATGCATTTTTCCCAAGTGAGCTAACATCGTTCGCTAACGCTGTGAACTGAACCTTCCATTGACTAATGCACCTGATGACCTCAGATAACCTGGGCTGGGAAAAGCAGGCAGGCTCAGGGAGAGCCCTGTGTCCACAGAGACCTAGGAGACTAGAAGTCTGTGGAATTACCGTTAGTGGGAAGAGCTGAGTGTTATTGGCATGGGGAATTTATTAGCTTCATTCTATTAATCATTTTCGGTAAAACTACCAGCTTCCCATAGCCCTTCTCCAGGGATGCCCAGAAAGAAGTGAAGGCAGATTTGAGACAAGTTCAGAAACCCCTGGAAGAAGACTCTGTTTTTATTACTGAAATTTTAAATTGTACTCTTTGTTCTGAGCAGAGGGATTGGGCAGTTGTACCTGGGAGCTTCTGTGTTGGTACTCATGGGTATTCTGGATAGCTAGATGTTGTCCATCACTCCTCAGATGGAGAAAGTTGTAGGTGAATAATTTATCTCCTAGACTCCCCATGTCTCATGCTTGTGTGAGGTAATGGACCTTAGAGCCACACATTGCCATCCTCAGAAACCTGAGAATCTTCACAAAGGTGTCATCACTGCCCAAGCTGTGTCAAGGGTGGCAGTCCCAAGTTGCTGCTTAAGAAGGCCATGCTGCTTCAGTGACCAGAGCCACAGGGAGGCAGCTTATGTTGACACAAGGAGTTGTCCTTCCAGTTGGTGCTAAGGTGAACCTGGGGTCTTACAGGGCAGCAAACTCTAGTTTCAAAGGTTAAGTTGGAAGTGTGATTAGTAACATTCTTTTCTCACTTCATGTGTTCCTCTGGGGAGTTTGCTTCTCCCTATCAGTCGTATCCCTGTCGTCTCTCCACCAAGACCAAGAGCTTCCTTGGATGGATTAAGTTGTACAAAAATATGGTAGGTGGGTGTGAGCCACTATGCAGGAGATAGCATAGAACTCAGGCAGATGTGGATTTGAAACCCACTTTAACCCTTACTCTACAGTCAAATACCATGAGTCAACAAACTTTTTCTGTAAAGGGCCAGACAGTAAATATTATAGGCTGTAGAGGCCATTTCATCATGCATCATCTCTGGTGCACCGACTCAGTTTCACTGGTGTAGTGTGAAAGTGGCCACGGACCCAGACATCAATGAATGGAGTGTCTGTGTTCCCATAAAACTTTATTTACAAAACCGGGCAGCGGACAGGATTTGGATGATAGTTTGCCAAGATATCCTAATCTCTCTGAGTCTCAGATTTCTCATCTGTAAAATGGGAATAATTATGCCCAGTTGCCACCGTTGTGAAAGGAATGAGTGAAATCACATGCCCCGGGGGCTTGGCACATGGCCTGGGACCCTGGGGTCCTCTTGCAGTGTTGCTGAAATCAACTCCGCCACATGCTTCCCAGGAATGATTGAGTTTTACAACTTGTTAGAGGGCTGCAGATGAAGGCAGAACTATGCTTAGCATTGGAATGAAAAGCAGGATGGGCTACGGATTTAATGTTTCTTTTGGAACCTGGCATTGTAACAATTTAGGGCAGCGACAGTGAATGAATAGATCAGTCAGATGTGTTTTTGAGCCCTTGTTTTAGATTTGACCGTGCGATGGACGCTTTTGTGGGTGTGAAAGAAGGGGGAGATGTACTCAGCGCCTGTGGTTTAGTGAGGGAGGCAGATTAGAGGACAATTAGGACTTGGCACTGTCCAGGCGAGTGTGTCCTGTGGGAGGCGTGTCCCGGAGACGGATCTGGGTGAGCTGTCGGAGTTCTGGAGGCTTACCCACAGGAGGCGGAACTTGAACTGGATTTGGAGAGATTAGAGAGGTTTTGATAGGGAAAATGTGGCTTTCCTTTTTATTTTCAGTTTGGACTATAGGTCAGAGTCCTTACTTTGTACCGGTCAGAAAAATGATTTTGTATGGAAGTCTCAGAAATCCTTTCTAAAAGGGATTAGATAGTGAATGTGTCGGGATAAGGATTGCCCCAGGTGTCCGTGAGGCTTTCCTACCTTCCCAGCGTTTCGTCTATAGGGATCTTGGAAGGAAAGGACAGCTGCTTTGGGAAGGATTGGTTTATTGGGGACGGTCCAGGCACTGGTGACTAGTGATCTTAGCTGGCCAACAGTACCCCGTCTCTGACTGCTGTTTCTCTTCCTTTTTCCCTCCTTCCTTTGTATCTCCTGCCTCCCAGGTTGGACTTGGCTCAGTCTCTGGGACTCACTCAACTGCAAGTGAAGACTTGGTATCAGAATCGCAGGATGAAATGGAAGAAAATGGTAAGAAAGAAGAGAGTGAGCCTAACTCTGGACCTCACATGATGAGAAAAATTCTGACCGCAGGGCCAGTGGGAAGGGGGTAGTACCATTTCATGGTTTGGGCTCCAGGGATTGCCAGCCTTTTACTATGCTGGCTGGGAGGGAGGCTGTTGGAACTGCAGAAAAGCTGTTCCTCCTGACCTGGATTGCCAAACCAGGAGGATATTCTTTTTCATGGCCTCCTTAGAAATAAAAGAGAAAACTTCTCCGTTGCTGGTTTTAACCCTACCTGCTTGCCTTTTCAGAGAGCTTCCTTCTCCGACCCACCACATAGCTAAGAATAGAACTCACCACTCTCTTTTTTGATGAGGATGCATAAGGCACATGTGTTCTTTTAGCTGGGCACCTTCTAATGCAAGATGCTCAAGCTTTGGTGGGCACTGGAGTCAGCTGACTGGCGGGTTAAGATGCAGAACTCTGGGTGCCATTCCAAGATTGTGATGGGGTTGGGAATACTCACGCTAACGAAAGCACCCCCAGTTAATACCACGTGGATGGTGTAAAGAATGTGACTTCAGTGACACTGGCCCAGTGCCTAACTAATGAGCCCTTCCATCTTTGATTTTGAAATGTATTTATTAGAATAAACATCTCCACATTTCATGACTCAGAATTTCATAAAAGTTTGTCCTTTGTTAAAATTTCACTTTTAAATATAAATATTCCAATATCGTTGAGTGTTTCGTTTCTCAGTTTTGTCAGCCACAAGGAGCAAAGACGAAAGCCCAGAGGAAAAATGGGGTTTTGGGGATGATGGGTGGGTCTTCTTTAGAGACCCTGCAGGTCTTCTTTAGAGACCAGGTGCCACCATGCTCTCTTCTGGGGAGACTTTCTCATACCCTCACCCCATCCATCTGGCCCCTTCTCCTGTCCCATGGACCCGAGTTCCATGTCTAAGTGGATGACATTCTCATTTGCTAAATACTGATCATAAACTGTGGTACCTGGTGTTTTAAGGACTGGAGTAGGACATTTACATATAATCAAATAACAGTTTTCAGGGGGAAGAAGTTAATGCATGGACATTTTCTCAACTTTGTGTTTTTGTCTGATCATTTTTTTTTCCTGAAATGTTCTGTTGCTTGCTCACAATGCGAAAGAAAACGAAAGAAATAAACTGCAAATGAATAGTAATGGGGAAAAATTGGAAAAAAAAGGCAACCAGTAGCATTTGTTATTTATATGCCAGAAAGAAGTCCTGGGCAAGTCTCTGGATTTCCTCCAGAAGAACCTGCCCTCTGAATGGAGGCGTTTTCAGATGGAGGCAGCTTGGCTCATAAAGTGCTTGTGGTGTGAAGTAGAGATGCCATTGCGGGTGCTAACACACACACACTGCATGAATCAACAAATACATATCGATTGCCTCTTGTGAACCAAGCTCTGCCCTATGTAATAGGAAGGAAAGAAATAACATATAATCTCTGCCTTCATGGAATTCATATTTTAGTTGGAAAAACAAGGAAGGAGATGGCTAGGGAGTACTGAGTTGTTTATTATAGATTTGTTAAGCCTGTAAGACTTCAGAGGCAAGATCATGGAGCAAGCAGCAAGGAAAATTGAAGCTGAACAAAGAAGGGGATTCAGTTAAATACATGCCCACTCCGGAAACTATAGAATACTGAGTTGTACACGAAGCCTTTTGGGGGATCGATCTCTGAAAGGACCCGATTTGCGTTCCCCAGCCTGCCTATCCCTGGCTGGTTTTGGGCAAGTTCCCTCACTGTTTTCTGTGCAAGCTTCACCACTCACCTCCTTCCTCATCAGTCTTCATTCTCAAGATCAGTGTCTTCTGAGTGGCAGGGGCATTGTTTCAATTGGTTATCAGCAGTCTTTTCATGAGTCAGATGATTAATGAATTGACAGCCTGCCATCCCTGCCGACACCACCCGGTATCTGCAGGGCAACACAAGTATCTCTGCCTCCGACGTCACTTGTTTTTCACCGGCCCTACACTGCCAGCGTGACTGTGGGATGGGCATGGATGCTTATCACGGCTACGTAGATCAGACAAAATGGAAGTCACTCAGCAGTTGCATCTCAGAAAGAACACAGCAGGCCATCCAAAGTCAGGTCCTTTTTGCCAACAAGAGTACAGTACTTTCAATGCAGTTTAGCAATTGTTCCTTGAGTACTTACTTTCACCAGGCAGTGAAGATACAGAGATCAGACATGAATCCTTCCACAAAGAACATTCAGTCAAGTGTGAGAGAGCAAACTCTCTCTAGGGCAACCGCTGGGGGGTCTTCAGAGTAGTACAGGAGGGAGGGCTTCATGAAGGAGGTGACACCTAAATTGGTTTTAGAGGATGCCTAGAAATATGCCAAGCAAGGGTGAGAAGGGGATTGCAGATAGAAGGATGAGACAGAAGTATGTAGGTGTTGGGGTTGGGAGAGTTGGATGACTTCAAAATTGGCTGGAGCTAAAATGTGAGCAAGGTATATGGTTGTGGGTCTGAATTCTGACTCCCTCCGAACAGCAAAGCATTGCTGTTAAAACTCTTTCAAGGCTATTTCTCAGGTATTGGGGAGGGAAAAAAAAAGATAATTGGGTAATGAAGATGTCTCAAGGCTAGTAACATAATTGGAACTGAAAAAAAGATTAGCACTTAATTCTCAGAGATATCCACACAGCTTCCAAGGACATCACTGCCAAAACAGAGATAGCATCTCAGACTAGTTTTTACTGGTCAATGTTTGTAACCTGTAGCCAGTTGGGTAAATCTAATCTTGCACATTAGTTGGGACTCATCCTCTCGTCCATTTCTGTTGGCTTTAGTTCCAGTACGATCTACGGTGTTTTGCAACAGGCTGCAAGTGTCTTGTTGTCCAGTGGTCTTTTTCAGCTCTGAAATGGATTTCTCTCTTGTTGGAGAATGCAAATAGACAGCCTTGTTCTTTCACATTGGAAGTCTCCAGAGAGTCAACAATCCCATGGAATTGCTACCAGTTGCTAGCTATGTAATCTTGGGCAGGTTATACAACCTCCATGTGTCTGTTTCCTCATCAGTAAAATGCATATCTCTGTAAGACACTTAGAACAGTGCCAGCCACCCAGTATGCCGCCAAGAAATGATTAGCTGCTTTTATTATTATTATTATTGTTATTAATATTATTATTTACTGATCCACAAAATACGTGTCTCCAGAGAATCCAGATTTTTGGAGGTCAGCATAGAAGAGCCGGATGTGAATTCCACAGGTCTCCAGAACTCTGAGCTTTTCTTTGGGTGAAGAATATTCCTAAATGTTTCCCCTTTCTCCTTATGAGTCTCTGCCTCCCTGGCCCCTAGTTTTCTCCCAGATGCTTAGGGCAAAGCAGAACAATCATTCGTCAGGTCAAGAAAGGCTGCTCTGAGCTAACGAGGTGGGGCTGGAGGGTGGTGGTGGGGGCCCCGATGAGATACATACTCGAGAATCCGAACTTGTTTCTCTGCTTTGCAGAAAGAATCTTGGTTCCACAGGTCAGTAGATAGAGACCGAGAAAAAGGAGCAAGAAGGCCACAGTGAATCAATCTGCGCCCTGGGGTCCACTGGGGAGGGGTGCGTCATTACAGATAAATGCTGACAACAGAAACAGCAGCAGTGCATTTTATGTGTGCTTCACACACTATGCAGAATGCAGTACAGGTAAGAAGAGGACTAGATTTGGTCAGGGGTTTGGTGCCCCTGGCTTACTCTGTGGCCCTGACAAATCACTTTTTGTCTGAACAGGTGGGAGGTCAAAGGTCCCATCTCTTCCCTGATATTCTGTGCTCTCTAGTTAAATTGCACCCACCTCTCCACACCCCCAGCCCCCCAGATTTCACCTCAGCCCCTCAGAAAGGGAGCAGAGCGCCTTGTCTTCACATCCTCAGGCTGCAAACATTTGGATTGTTGTAGAGTTTTGAGGAGGGCTGGCTATTAAAAGTAGGTGGTGATGATACTATAAGCCGTTGATTGTGTTCTTGGGATGGTTTGTATGGTGTGGGAACATAGCTCGGTGAAATTGCATTAAAGGAAAAAAAAAAGGTGGTCTGCTGGGCATGATTCCAAGAGGTAGGGTGAGCACGCGCGTGTGACCTTGGTGCAGGGAGTCATGTGGTCCTTCTGGGCCAAGGGGACTAAATTGGCTGTAGGAGTGATTGGGGAGGCGGGTCCTGGCAGGAGGACATGTGAATGAGTCGTCCCTTCGGGGCGGTTGTGAGGGAATTGCATGTCTCAGGTGTGCCGGGAGGCCGGGGCCAGAGGTCACATGCCGAAGCAGTCAAGGGGGTAGTTATCTCCTAATTATTGCTTGTGCTGGAATGTTTTCTTCCAGTTAGAAAATGGTTTGATTGTTTTGATTCTGTTCGCACTGTAGGAAAACAGCCAGGTGAGGTCTGTCCAAGCTGTGTGGGTGGTGCTCGGTGATTGCCTGGGTTGGACTTTCTTTACCAATTAGGTGGCTTCCTTAGACCTGCCCTTTTATAACTTGATTACCACACGGAGCAACTCAATTGTGTATAACCTTTTTTTGTGGCATGTGGAGGTGCTTTCAACACGTAAACTCCGTCTTGGCACATTTGGGTGCTTTCAAAAGCCAGCGAGTAGACTGAAATCAAAATCAGATAGTGGCTTATAAGAAATGGACATAGGGGCATTTTCTCCCCAGAGCAGATTCGTCCATGTGCACACCTCGTTAAGGGTCCTTTCCACATCTGTGCATTAGTGTTAGTGTGGGAAGTACAGGGCTGAACATACCCCAGCTAAGAGGAGGTGTTCACTGAAGTGAGACCTTAACAATTTTCCTCACACCATACCTAAAGATTAACTCAAAGTAGATGAACAGCCAGAGAGGAAGAGCTCAAGCTGTAGCATTCTTGGAAGAAAATAAAAGAGTATATCTTCATGACCTTTGATTAGGCAAAACCTTCCTAGATATTGGCACCCAGATCTCATGTGACAAAAGACAGAAGAGATGAATTGGACTTCATCACCATTAAAAACTTTAGTGCCCCAAAGGACCCTATCAAGAAAGTGATCAGACAGTCCACAGAATGGGAGAAAATATTTGCAGAACTTATATCTGATAAGGAAATTTGTATCCAGAATATATTAATAACTCTTACAACTTGATAATAAAATTACAACTCGATTAAAAAATGAGTAAAAGGATCTGAGTAGGTAATTTTTCCAGGGAAGAAATATAACTGGACAATAAGCACATGATAAGATGCTAAACATCAATATACAACATGGAAATGCTGATCAAAATCACGTGAAGTACAACTTCATATCCATGAAGATGACTATAATCAGAAAGAAAGATGTGTGCTGAGAAGGATGTGGAGAATTAGTTGGAATGTAAAATGGTTCAGCTGCTTTGGAAAAGAGTCTGGAAATTCCTCAGGAGGTTAAACATAGATTTATCATTTGACCCAGCAATTCTACTCCTAGGTGGATGCCCAAGAAAACTAAAAACCTATGTTCATGCAAAAAGGTGTATACACGGTGGCTAAGAGAGTTCAAATGGAGTTAAGAGGCTGTTTTAGAGGAATACTCTTATGCAAGCTTTAGCTAGATATTGCTTATTACCAGGGTTTGCCAAACCCCAAACAAAACCATTCCTGTTAACCCTAAAGAATACCTAGGGCTCTATTAGATTCTACAAAAATTTCATGTACTAAGATTACTTTCTGGAAACCTACAACCTCCAGATGGTTCCTAGACCAGATAAGTCCTAAAATGCACAGGGGCCAGCCTCTCCAGAACATCAACTAGTTCCATCCCTCTATCTCATACTGTCGACTTCCCCTTTCCAACATGAAAAAGTTAGAAAGGGCAGAGCCCAAATACCCCCCAAAGACTGGGAGAAGGATCAAAGGAGAAGGAGAAGTATAACAGAGAAGAAAGGATTAACAAATGACTGCTGAATCATTATATCAATAGTTCTTTTAGTTTCCAGTCTCGGAGCAGCTAGAAGAAAATATGAAAAAACATGAAACTGTAATCCATACTGAACCCTAAAATCTGTTCTATAACTACTTGTTACAATGTACTTTGAAATTTATTGCTTTTTTGTATATGTATTCTATTTCATAATAGAAAATGTTTTTTAAAAATGTGTATACAGAAGTTCCTATAGCAACATTGGCCAAAAAGTGGAAACAACTTGGGTGACCATCAACTGATGAATTGGGAAACAAAATGTTGTATTTTCAGACAATGGAATATTGCTCAGCAGTAAGAAGGAAGGAAGAATGAAGTACTGATACTTGATATAACATGGATGAATCTTGAAAACATTATGCTAAGTGAAAGAAGCTAGAAAAGACCACATATTTTCTGATTCCATTCATATGAAATGTCTAGAATAGGCACACTAGTAGATCTGTGTTTGTTTGGAGCAGGGTTGGAGATGAGTCATTGGCGATAAATGAGGAGTGACTGCCTGTGGACCTCCTTTTGAGGTGATGAAAATGTTTTAAAATTGCATCATGATAGCTGCACACTTCTGTGAACACCGTTGAATTGTACACTTTAAATGAATGAGATGTATGGTATGTAAATTGTATGTCAATAAAGCAGTTTAAAAGAAGAAGAACTTACGGTTTGAAGCATGTTATTCCATTCTTTCTTTAAGTTCAGAACCTGGAGGTCTGTCGCCGCTTTCAAAGGAAAGAGATGTAGTTAGTATTTAGCAAGTGCCTAGGAAGTTACTGAGAAGTTAGATACTTGGAGCCCAGAACAAAGGGTAGATCCAGGATTAGCCTTAGGAACGCATCTTCAAATGGGGAAGACAAGATTAAGCTAGGGATAAAAGAAATAAAAATGTATCCCGCTCCTGTGATCTCCTCCACCCCTTTCCATGGCTGCCCAGAAAATCAGCAACGACGTCAGAGCTGTTCCAAATTAAAATACAAATATTTTTTTAATTATCCCTGCCTAACTCATGGGATTCTTACATGAGTCACAAATTGGGATAATAAATGTGAAATCAGTAAAGGCCAGTTGCGAGGTTTGCTTTCATGAATAAAGAAGCAGGTGGTAGCGACCATTTACTGAGTGTCCTCTATATTGCAGAAATAGTTCTGTCCTTGTATATACATAATCTCTGTTGGCCACCTCACCATCACCCTGTGAGAAGAGATACTATTATCCCCACTTTACAGATGAGGAAACTGAGCCTCAGAGTCTTTAAAAGACTTTCCTGTAGACAAAGCTGATAAGTGGCATAGCTGAAATGTAATCTAGTTTTTCTTCCTCCAAAGTTAGAAATTGTTCTATGCTATACTATTTGTTTGAACAATTACAAGACTATATGTTTTATACTATCTTCGCTCTGATTTCAGAAATGCTTGTTTATGTAATACTGATCATCTTTGAAAATTTAGATAATACAAATTTAATTATTCATGTAAACAAGATAATGTCTAGTCTTCTGGCCTCCAAACTGGGTTATGCTGCCCTATAACGGGTTTTTCATGCAAAAAACTCTTAATGCTATTTCCTAAGTCTTTAAATATCCTCCCATATGATAATTGTAATGATTATAAATTATTCTCTCCTTTCTACATCCTATAACTATCAGGTCACATGACTGAACGTTAAGGGTTTTTCCCCCCCCAATTTGTGCTGTTGTGATGAGCATTTTTGCAGATCAAAAGGCTGTCTAAATCTTTGGTGATTTCTTTGAGCTAAATTTTGAGAAGTAGAATTTCTGTGTCAAAAAGTATGTGCAGGGTGCATGCGTGATTCAGTGGTGAAATGCTCGCCTGCCATGCGGGAGACCCGGGTTCAATTTCCAGCCCATGCACCCCACCCCCACCCTAAAAAAAGGTTGTGCACATTTTAAGTCTTTCTATTTGAGTTGCCAATGGTCTCTTGAGAAGGTCGTACCAGTTACACTTCAATCTGGAGTATGTGTTCATTTCCCCCTTGCCACAAATACTGTCTTTTTCTTCTAAATTTGCCAAGTTGATAGTTAGCACATTAATATTTTAATTTTCATATCTTTGCTTATTGTTAAGTTGAACTTTTTTTAGGTGTTTATCATCATTTGATTAAATGCCAAAATATTTGCTATCCCCTTGATTCTTGAAGAAGACTGTGTAACTATATAGCTTTTACAGTGTAACTGTGTGATTGTGAAAACCTTGTGTCTCATGCTCCTTTTTCCAGGGTATGGACAGGCAAGTGTAAAAAAAAATGATAAAAAATAAATAATAAGGGGAACTAAAGAGTAAAAATTGGGTAGATTGAAATACTGTGGGTCAAATGAGAGGGAGGAGAAGGAGTATGGGATGTATGAGTTCTTTGCTTTTCTTTTTATTTTTCTGGAGTGATAACAAATGTTCTAAAAATGATGATGGTGAAGAATATACAACTATGTGATGATATTGTGAGTCATTGATCGTATTAATATGGTTGGACTGTACGTGTGTGGCTATTTCTTAATAAAAATGTTAAAAAAAATATTTGCCATCCACCCTAACCCAAAGTGCCTTGAGTATTTAAAAGATGAGGTGGGGGTGGTGCCATGTGGCTCAGTGGCAGAGTTCTCGCTTGGCATCTTGGAGACCTGGGTTCAATTCCTGGAGCCTCCCCATGTCAAAAAAAAAAAGGAATGAATGGTCCTTGTAGGCCAGAAGTGATGGGTTGAGAATACTTTTTATCAGACCCTGTGACTTTACAGCTGTGAAGGAATTGTCTAGATGTTGGCTGAACGTTCCATTGGTGTGCGGGAAAGTAGAGTCTTCTATTTAATGACTGTTTTTCTCCCACGTAGGTTCTTAAAGGAGGACAGGAAGCACCCACAAAACCCAAAGGTCGTCCCAAGAAGAACTCCATCCCCACCTCAGAAGAGATCGAAGCTGAGGAGAAGATGAGTGGACAGGTGCAGGGCCTGCAACCCCCTCAGGGACAGGAGGACGTCTGTGCTGCCCAGGAACCCCCGGCATGCCCGGTCCCCTTAGAAGTGGCAGAGCCCCCGGACCAGCCCCAGGAGTTGCCTGTAGCCTCTTCGGAACCCCCACCATCCAGCTAAAATCAGGCTCTTTGGGGGGGAGGGGGAGATTGGGAAGAAGGGAAGAGAGAGGAGGCAGGAAGAACTGGGGAAGAAACACTTCCAAAAGACATGAAGGCCTGGAAAACTTGGGGACGAGAGATCTGTCCTGCTCCCTCCCCCCACCGTTCTCCTCGCAGGCAACTGGCTGAAGACTTGCTCGTCTTGGGCCTTTCTCTTACCGAAAGGCTGCTGGTGCCGAGGGATGCCCCTGATTCTGGGAGGCAGCCCCTCAGGTTGGGGGAGATGGCCGGGGGGCTGGGTCCTAGAGGCCTGCCTGTGCCGCAAGCCCTCCTGGCACGTGGTGGGGAATGTTCTGGCTCTTTCCTCCGCCAGCCTCTGGGCAGCCAGTAACGGAAGCAGAGAGAGATGGAGGAACTTGGGCGGCAGGTCCAAGATTCTTGATGACCCGGCACTTACTTCTGTAGTTCTTAAAGGAGAATTTAACGTTTTTGGTTTGTTTGTTTTTGTTTTTGTTTTTTTTTTTGAAGGGGGTGGTGAGTGAGGGTGGGCAAAAAGAGGTGGGGGAAGGGGGTTCTGAGTTGTTAGAGCTGTTTCCAAATAAAATTTGTGTTTGTTTGAAGACCCGTGTGCCTTTGTACCCATTATACAGACGTCGGGTGACCTGAGAAGAGTTAAGTCTTGTTTTTCTTGCTTCATTGAGTCGCCATCCATGAAGCTGCAATACAATATGTTAAGAAAACTTTTATTTTTTAATTAAAAATAAATCTTTCTAAAGGATTGGGTCTTTTGATTCTTTGGGGGGAGTCCTGAGTGTGTTCTGTCGAAAGAGAGACCTAAAGAGCTCTTTGTGCTGTCCTTTTCTATTCTATTTTTCTCTAAAATAAAAGAGTGAGCGAGACCAGTGATTGCCACACAACACTGCAGGGCCATGGAAGAGGTGTCAGGGCAGCTCGGGGCAAGTTGCTGAGGAGCTGGGCTCTGCCCACCTGCCTCCACTGTTTTCATTACTGTCACTTAAAAGTTGGGGCTTCCGATTTTCAAAATTGTTTACATTTTGGAAGAGATAATAAATGTTTGTACTTCCAAAGTCAAAATTGTATAAAAAAGGAGAATTGCTTCCACCTCTACCTCCTCCACCCTATTGCCCCTACTCCCCTATTACAGGTCACCCTTTTTATTTATTTATTTATTTATTTATTTATTTTTTAACATGGGCAGGCACCGGGAATCGAACCCGGGTCCTCGGGCATGGCAGGCAAGCATTCTTACCTGCTGAGCCACCATGGCCTGCCCTCTTTTTATTTTTGTATACTCTATGGTGCGGGTCACATTTCATTCTTTTTCCACATGAGAATCCCATTTGTTGAATTTTTGTTCGTTTGCTTGCTTGTTTGCTTTTGGGAAGTGCATGGGCCAGGAATCAAACCTGAGTCTATCCCATGGTAGGTGAGAACTCTACCATTGAACTACCCTTGCACCCCTATAGGTCACCATTTTTATTGGCTTGTTTATTCTTTCAGCATTTATTTTATTATGTCTCCATTTGGTCGATGGGCTGTGCATATTTAACCAAAGAAGATTTGAGAGCTGCTAGGTTCGACATGCTGTGCAATTTTAAATTTAAAGTGGAGTCCCACTTTGAGTAGGACCAGCCAAAGAGTAGGCTCCAGATTTCTTCTTGTGAAGATTCTGAGTCTGGTTTTGATTTAATTCTGATGCAGGCTGACCCCAAGGCCCAGTCCTACAGGGGTACCCCGTTGTGAGTTTCATCCGGTGCGACTGAGAGGCTGAAGTGCCCATTTTGCAGATTATCAGTTAATTGAGTATGTAGTGACCCTTTGCCCAATGGTGGGCTCCAGACTGCAACCTGACCTCAGTAGTGGCCTCACCTAGAAAGTAAAACCTGCTACTAGCTCTGCAGGACAAGTCATCTAATTCATTTTAAAGTGAAACAAGATCCGAACTGCTTGTTTTCAATAGTCTGGCAGCCTGCTTCTCTCCATTGACAGGGGCAATCAGAAGGTGACCATGCTTTTTTGCCAAGGCAGCACCTTCATTTCCTTTGCTGTTGGGATAACACAGAGAATGCAATCTTTTGCTTAGCTCTCGTGAATAGCAAAGGAATTATATGGGCCTCAGAGAACCAGTTGGAGCAGACCACACCTTGCTGCCTGCCAGGGTTTCCTGTACTGCGTGTGTGTGGAAAAGCCGTCTCCTTCACCTCTAGCCCACCTCACAGCACAGCTTTCCCACTGGCTGGCAGGTGGTGTCACAGTGAGCCCAGGAGTACACACAATGGCCCGAATGGCAGGGGGGCTTGTGCCAGCTTAATGGGGCTCCCCGGAAGACCTGTGTTCTCTTTAATCCAGCCCAGAAAGGCGTTTACTTCGGACGCTGTTTTCTTGTGATGGTGTTGGGTCTCCTGCCCTGGGATCTCACACCACCTTTTCCCAGGTGCCTGCTGATGGACACTTCTACGGTGCCTATGCACACGTGTAGCATCCTTGGACTGGGCTCTTGGGCTCTCTCTCTGACCTCTAGCTAGTAGTTTTCAGAGGATGGTCTTCTAACTACTTGCCCTTAGGAGCTGAAGGCATATAAAAACTTGAAGGTCTCAGCCAGACGATCTCGCCCCATAGTTTGGAAGCCCCGAGCCAAGGTCACCTCCACTTAACAATCCCTGGCTCGTCTGCCAGACCTCTGCAGTGCTGCAGAGCTCTGCTTTCTGACGCACAGACGGGCAAAGGGTCAAGCCTTTCCAACAAGTGTGCGTTTTGCTTTCTTGGGCCTCTGTGACTAGCCAAGCCCTACTTTTCCTCCACCTCCATCTTTCCATTTCCTCTCCAATTCCCAAGACTTTGACTGGGATCCAGAAACCACCTTCATAAGGTTTTTTTTTCTGCCACATGGTGATTAGAAGGTAATTCTGTGCAGGTCTTGAGCGGGGTGACCCCTGAACCCCCCTCCCCATCCCCCCGTGTCCCTCCGGGCAGTGCAGTTTCCTCTGTTCTAGTGTCTCTCTTGGGATCCTCTCGACTTTGCTTTCCCTTCCAGGCCTTGCTGTACAAAAGCACTGCCTCCCTTCTCTGGGATCCAGAATGTTTTTTGATAACCTTGGTGTTTGGTAGAGAACTCCTCTATTGGAGGTATTTCTTAATTAATTAATTTATTTTGTATTAGAGAAGTTGTAGGTTTATGTGCATAAAATACAGAATTCCCATACACTCCCCTATTGTTAACATCTTGGATTAGTGTGGTACATTAGTTACGGTTCATGAAAGGACATTTTTATAATTGTACTATTAACTATAGTCCACCGTTTACACGAGGGTTCGCTGTTTGTATTGTACAATCTTCTGTTTGTTTTAAAAATTTTACTGCTAGTCCTCTATTGGAATTTGTCAGATGTTTTTTTCGTGATCACACAAGAGTCGTGGGTTTTTGAGAGGATGCTTCTTCCAGTTTCATCAAAGTCCATTCAGTAGAGAGAAGTGAAACACCTCTCCCTGGCACACGTAGTTGGCCAGGAGGCTCACGGCCAGCCCAGTCCAGGTGTGGATTCCCTGCACAGTGTGTCCCCTATAGAGACGAGAGCAGGTGATTCTGGGGAGCTCCATCACAGCCCTGAGAAGCTCCTCACAGTTCATCCTGGCGCTGTGATTTGGTGGGGGGGGGGGCCTCCTGGTGAGGCAGCCACGTGTGGTCGGGTCAGGTCAGGGCCCTCCCAGGCCGCTGCTTCTTTGGGCCACTGCTCCTCATGCTTGTGTCTTTCATGTTAGAAAGCACAGGACTCCCCATGCAGGTCCCAGGCTCTCAGGAAGTGTCCCAGTCTGGTTGGCTAACCACGCATTCGTGTCGGGGGATCATGGCATCCTCTGCTTTGCTTTTGCGTCTCCTACACAGGTTTGTCAAGACTCAGACAATAACCAAATAGCCCTGATGCTCTGACCCACAAACCCTAAAACGAATCTGAACAGGTGGCTAGAAACCAGCCTCCATAGGCCAACGTTAAGTTTTTCTCATAGCCTGGTCAGTTCTAAAACTGCCTAAAAGAGGGGTGAGGGTGGGGTCTAGGGTCTCTGTGGCTCCTTCCCTTTGCACAGATACTTCAGAACCCACCTTCCCGTCTCACAACTTCATTCCACCAACTTGGCCCCTTACACCCGTGGGCTTGGCCCTGGTGGAACTGGGTGGGAGGGCATGAAGCTCCTTCCTCAACAGAGTCGGTGCTGTGTCAGCCCGTGGAGGCCACCCACTCTGTAGGGATGGAGGGTGCCCAACAGTTACTTGGTTTCTCCTGTCCACCTTAGGTAGACTGTCCCCAAGGGGCTGTCTCCAGTTTCCCTCCAGCCTGGACCGATCTGTGGGTAACTGCCCGATTCTCTGGCTGTTCTCTGTGGGTGCCACCTAAATCATACCCCACCCCCATCCTGTTTGCAAGGAAATTTTGCAGGGCAGGAGGTGTTAGGGCTGGAGAGTTGAAACATGCTTTGCACAAAAACTTATCTCAGGCTTTGTATGCACTCAATCCCCAGTGTTTGACTAGAATCCATGAGTGGCTCCTGGTTGTTCAGTGTCTATATAAATATAATGCCTTCAGGATCCCTTCCTCTTCTCTTCTTTTTGCCCTTACTAGGGTTGGGTTTGTTCCAGATATATTCCCTTTCTCCTCTGGACACTTTCTTTTTTTTTATGGTGCTCAACCAGGCTATCTACATAAGTTATATTAGGAAATGCACTAGTCAAAATACAAATTTTGTACCAAATAAACATTTTTTGCTTTAGTCTCACACAAGTTGAAACTTTTAATTATTAATTACCATCTATTTTCAGCACCCTGCAGTAATGACATTCCTTTGTTCTTCCTCATGCAAAAACATTTTTAAAATTTGCACATTTAGTCACTATCATTATACACTCTAGGCATTCGGAGATTATACCATCTCAATCTTTATCGTCTATCTTTCTTTCTGATTTCATTTATGCCACTAGCCCTCCTCCCTCTATCATTCTCACATTCAGCTTCATTCAGTGTTTTAAAATAATTGTATTACAGTTAGGTAGTATTGTGCTGTCCATTTCTGAGTTTTTATGTTCAGTCCTGTTGCACAATCAGTATCCCTTCAGCTCCAATTACCCAATATCTTATCCTATTTCTATCTCCTGATGATCTCTGTTACCAACAAAATATTCCAAGTTTATTCACTAATGTCAGTTCATATCGGTGAGACCATACAGTATTTGTCCTTTTGTTTTTGGCTAATCTCCTCTGGACACTTATAATCCCTCTCGGAGACGCATCACCTGACCCCACTCTGTGCCCACGAGACAATGTCCTTAATCCTATCTGCTTTGGCTCGCCTCCTCCTTATCCTTCTCTGGGTAATAATTTGAAGTCACCTCTTCCTGCAAATGTTCCTTAATTAACCTCACCTTTTCCCCCAACTAACCTGTTAATTCCTCTCTCACCGTTTCTTAATGCACCTTTTGTAATTATCATGTGGTCCTGACATATTTCCAAAGAGGATGTGGATAGGTTTTGTTTCCCTCTTGAAAGGTACATGCCTGGAGGCTGTCCTTTGGTTTTTATAGGTTTTGAGTTCCTCCTTCTGCAGAGAGGTCTTCGAAGGCTGTGGGTCTCCTTCTGCTGATGTCTTTCTCAGAGGCTCACAGATTTTGAGCTCTCAGCAGTGTCATGGGGCAATCCTTGGCCCCTAAATCATAAAGCAATGCTCCTGGTCTTGCTATTAAAGCAGCACTAGATCCCGGAGGACTTGAGGCAGCCAGTGCCTTCCAGAGACAAGAGGAAAGGACAGCAAAAGATCTCTGTCATCTGCTGAAACAGATCTGTCACCCACCAGGAGCAGTGCTGGGCCTGTGTCCCCAGGGGATGCCACAAAGTGGACCATGGGCACTGGGTAGCCCATACTTGAAGGGCTTCATGGCTAAGGGTCAGTGTGCCACCCATTTTGCTGCACATCTTGGGAAAAGGTATTGGCAGGGCTGTAAAAAGTTGCTTTCACAAGATTTTCCCTCAAGGGGATCCCAGGCAGTGTTGCACTGGGGAGCCTGGCAGGAAGACAATGGCTGCTTAGGTGTCAGTTTAACAAAAATTAAAATCTCATATAGATAAAAGGCCTATTTGGCAGCTAGTGGTGGGTTCATCTGCCTGAAGGGAGAGAAATTTATCCTGGAGTATTGGAGGATGGCTGGGAGGGCAATGGTGGAGAGGTTAGAGCTGGACCCGGGGACTCAGCTTTGGGGACTGGAGCCAACTCTAAACACTCAGTGAAAGGGCAGTTGCTAGAGACATCTGTCCATTTTGCAGAGGGGGAAACTGAGGATGATGGCAGCAAACTGAAAGAAGGAAAGGCCCAAGGCCAGAACCCGGTGCAGTCTTCTGCCTTCAGAAAGCAGAGTGCTTGAAGTTCCCTGCCATCCCCAAATGGGGTTAACCAAATTCCAAGCCAACAAGTGTTTCTTCAACATTGGCTTTGCACTTAGCTATGGGAGGTGGTGGTGGTGGGGGGCGTGGGTGGCAGCATAGGGTGGGTAAGAATAAAATGAGTTGTCCCAGCCCCCACGAAAGCTGACATCTAGTTGGAGAATTATAACATATCGTGAGTTTCGGGTGGGGAGGGTATTCCAGCTAGGTTTTTGTAGTAACCTGCCCGAATTCCTGGTAAGATGGCGATCTTTCTGGGCAAGGAAGGTGATTCATGAAAGGCTGGCTCGGCGTGGCCTCCCCGCTAAGAGAGGGCAAGCATCAAGGTCGCTCCTGTGCACCTGGGAAGGTGATTAACGCTGGAACGACAGGTGTTTACTAAATTCCCTTGAATGTGCCTCTAATCCTGGATTGTCAGCCAGATCCTGGGTGGAGGGCAGCTCAGAGCGGACAGAAAGATCCCGGTTATGCCTCTGTAATCTGGGTGCGGATCCTGAAGGAAGGCGGTTCAGCGCTGGCCTGGTTCTGCCTCCCCGAGGTTTCTCCGTGCCTCACCAAAGAGCAGTGAATGGCATGGATTTGCTGCTTGCCTTCCATTCCTGCCGCCCTCTTGGGCCCTGCCATGCCAGGCTCTTGACTCTGCAGTCAAGAGGCCACTCTGTGCTGTCCACCTCAATCTCACGGCTGCAGGTGGCCAGGACCAGACGGGATGGCTGCTCCCTGCTGGGGCTGGGGTGGGGGGAAGTTGTGGTAAATCACCATGACAGGCTCCTTTCATACCTGCAAGGGTGACCTCCTTTCTTCCCCAAACCCTCTTCCCTTGTGTTTATTTTTGTTGCAGATTTATTAGACACACAGTTAAGTGCCCATTTAGCTTTGCAAACTGTCATCGTGCCTGCCTTATGAATAAGATCATTCACTGACAAGACTCTTTAAACATTTTTTAAGAAGAAGATGGGGGAGGGAGCAGGGGGAGAGACCACGAGGAGGAAATAGCGCCCCAGGTCAGCTAGGCCAAGAACAACCGAAACCGTGGTGCGGCTGCCTCTCCTGTAGCTGAAGAATGTAGCAGGGGCCCTCAGAGTGCCCTTTAATTTACCCTGTTCGTCAAAGCGTGTGTCATTTCCCCTGCAGGATTCTGGGGTCTAGAGTTCATTTCTTTGTCTCGGTTTCCCGCGAGCGTGCCTCTCCGGGCGGCCCTGCACCTGCTCGTCCTGGTTGCCAAGAAGCCTGAGGCATGTCAGGGCTCCTCAGGCCCCGCCTCCCTGGTCCAACCCCCTCCCCCGGACCCTCTGCCAGGACTTCCCTCCTTCACATGTCCTTTCTTCCCAGGACATGAAACACGAATGGCTGGGCCTAAACGCGACTGTCTTTTCATGCCAGGCGGTGCGATAAGGTCTTTATCATGTCATCACAGGTGACCATCTCAGCAGCCGCAAGGAGGAGGTACTATGACTATCATCACTGCAGAGAGCAGGAAACTAAGACTTAAGCGGTTAGTAGCTTGTCCACATGCACAGCTGGCCTGCGGGACATCCCTGTGCCCCTGAGCCAGGCCGGTGCTCACTAATGAGAAGTCAGAGCTGGCTGAACAACGAGGTGGACAGAGCGTCCGCTGGCGCCCCTTTCCCCTGCTCCTATAGAGGTGAACCTGGACAGGCCCTCCCAGTTAGGGGACGAAATAATAGCCTCCCTTTATGCACCAGGAGTCCAGGACCTCCTCCCTCTACTTCTGTTAGGTGGAGAAGCTTGGGGATGGCCAGGGGGGTGGAGTGTGTTGTCATTTACTGTGACTGGAGGCGGGTGGAAGCATCTGGAAGAAGCAAGGAGGAAGTGGCCAGGTCCCCACCACAGTCGCAGGGCAGTGTCCCTGCTATGGAGCGGCAAGCAGGGCTCGGGGATGTTGTCCACTGCCCCACCGTGGGAGGGGCACAAGCTTCTTGATAGAAGCTGCTGTGAGAATCCAGCCTGGAAGGCCGCAAGCTCCGGTCTGGGTCTGCGCACGCGTGTGGCTCGTTCCCAGCAGTTCATGGAGTGAAGATGCAGCCACATCCAAGATCAGCCTCAGGGCCCCAGCTGATTGCATAGACTCCGGTGCTCATTCGGGGCGGGGGCCCCTAACTGACCAACACCTCCACCCACCCCGCCCCACCTCTGCTTCTTTCGGGTTTCTCTCTCAGCCATTTATGTCTTTTCATTTACAGTTTGTGTTCAGTGTGGATACATACCATGATATGAAGAAGTTATTATGAACCAAAGCATATTTACAGATATATGATGTACAATCCTAACAGATGTTCAGCTTGCAAATATGAAGCAAGTAGGAGCATTCCTTCACGCATACTGCAGCTTGAGAACTGTTGGGTCTGATCGTTTCCCTGTTGCTTTCTAAGGAGGGCAAAACTTGGCTTTTGTTGTTAAGACTGAGCATCGGTGTGTGATTATGTGAATCAGACTTCGATGAGTGCCTACCTTCTTTTTTTTTTTTTAATGTGCTTCAGATTTTTTTTGTTAGAGAAGTTGTAGGTTTACAGAATGATCATGCATAGAATACAGAATTCCCATATACTACCCTGCCACTAATACTTGCATTGTGTTAGAAAATTTGTTACAATTGATAGTACTTTTTAAAAATAATCCTATTTTTTAATAGTAGTTACATTTGTTACAATTGATGAAAGATTATTAAAGTAGTACTGTAACTAATGTCCGTAGTTTACATGGGGTATTCTTCCCCCATATTCCCGGCCTATTATTATTGTTATTATTATTTTCATGTGTGTCTTTATTACTCATCCACCCACACCCTGGATAAAGGGAGTGTCAGTCACATGGTTTTTACAATTACACAGTCACATGATAAAAGCTTTATAGTTATACAATCATACTTACTGTTGGTTAGGGTTTGGCATACTGTGACAATTTGCAATATGTGGCTGAAGCTTGCATAAAAGTAACACTTAGATTGACCTCTTGACTCTGTTTGAAATCTCTCAGCCAGTGAAACAAAAGAGATTTTGTTTCATTTCTTTTTCCCCTTTTGGTCAAGAAGACTTTCTCAATCCCCTAATGCCAGGGCCTGGCTCATCCCTGGGAGTCATGTCCCAGGTAGCAGGGAGGGTAATGAGTTTACTTGCAGAATTGGCTCAGAGAGAGGCCACATTTGAGCATCAAAAGAGGTTCTTTGTGGGGTGATTCTTTGGCATAATTGTAAGTAGGCTTAGCTTTGCCATTGCAGAAATAGTTGCCTATGGGCAAGCCTCAAGATCGAGAGCTCTGCTTATTAAATTGGAAGTCCCTAATGCTTGAAAGACTATTAGGACTTCCCCTGGTGGGGAAGCTTAATAGTTTCACATTTTTTTTCTTCAGTCTCTCAAAGGGAATACTTTGAGAGATACTGCAAATACTTTTTTATTTTTTGCCCAAAATAGATGAGTGTCTACTTTTAAAAAAGATTTCTGCACTTGGAGACAGTTGGAAAAGACTTTCTTTGCAGAATCAAGCCAGTTTTAGACCTAGTATCAGGCTCTAACTATTTAAAACACTGGTTAATACAGACTAATCTAAAGGCAGCTAGTTTTATTTGGGAAGGTGATACAGAAATAGCAGAGGAGGGTTTTTTGTGGGCTCAAATCAGGTGAATTTCCAGAGCTCAATTTATCTAATTCTTGGTTTATTCATATGTTAGCCTATTAATTTCAAGATTTAAATGTATGTGCTAAAAGTGGGTCATTTTTAAATGACATTTGTGCTGGTTTGAAAGGATGTATGCCCCCTAGAAAAGCCATGTTTTAATCAAAATCCCATTTCATAAAGGTGGAATAATCCCTATTCAACACTGTATGTTTGAAACTGTAATCAGATCATTTCCCTGGATGATGTGATTTAGTCAAGAGTGGTTGTTAAACTGGATTAGGTGACGGACATGTCTCCACCCATTTGGGTAGGTCTTGATTGGTTTATTGGAGTCCTATAAAAGAGGAAACATTTTGGAGAATGGAGATTCAGAGAGAGCAGAGAATGCTGCAGCACCATGAAGCAGAGTCCACTAGCCAGCAACCTTTCGAGATGAAGAAGGAAAATGCCTCCTGGGGAGCTTCATGAAACCAGAAGCCAGGAGAAGAAGCTAGCAGATGAGCCGTGTTCACCACGTGTCCTTCCAGCTGAGAGAGAAGGTCTGGCTGTGTTCGCCATGTGTCTTGTCACTTGAGAGAGTACCCTGAACTTATCAGCCTTCTTGAACCGAGGTATCTTTCCCTGGATGGATACTTTTGATTGGACATTTCTATAGACTTGTTTTAATTGGGACATTTTCTCAGCCTTAGAATTGTAAGCTAGCAACTTATTAAATTCTCCTTTTAAAAAGCCATTCTGTTTCTGGTATATTGCATTCTGGCAGCTAGCCAACTAGAACAACATTTAACATTGCTGACCTCAAAATATTAATTTAAAATTATTTGAATTTGGGTAAAGGAATCTGATACTCCTCTGGTGGAAGAGAATGTGTGAAGGGAAATGCCTAGCCTTTGACCTTTTAAGAAGATAAGCAAGATTCAAGAATTTTGCTTGGATTTGGGGTAGTTCCCAACCCATCATTGTCCTGCACAAGTCAATTACGTATAGCAAGCCAAATACAAACATTTTATTTTCCAAGCGAACAGTGAGGGCTTAAAAATGGAGGACAGTGTCTAGAGTACTTTAGCACCAAAGTAGCACTGCTGAAACAGTGCACGAGGATTCATCTGGTGATTCCTTCCATTGTACATATAAATAGAAACATGGAAGTTTCTCATATTATCCAATAATTTTATAACCATATAGATTTAGTGATCCAAAGTCAAATTGAGTCGCCATTCTAGACCTTGTTCTTTTGTTCTAGATCAAGGTGAAATCTATTCTTTTATTTCCTATAGAGTTTTAGGTCTGTATTTCCTAAACTGTATTTACCATATCGAGATCCCTCTTAAGTCTTGTATGAGAAATTCCATTTGCCAGTTTAGCATCCACTTTAGCCCTTCTGATGTTCTTCAAATCAGCCATATTTGGGAGTCTCTGTGCTTTCTGAGTCATATTTGGGTCAATAAAATTAAGGAGTGAAATTTAGCAGATTGGTAAAGACATCTGCATTCTTGTTTTCCTCTGTTTCTATTCTGGACTTGAGAAAGTAATCATCTCAACTGGGTAAGGAAAGAGTAGTTGGTTCTTGCCTAAGCCAAGGACTTAGCCTGAGTTTAGGAGCTGATACATCCCTTAAGTCTTTTTTTTTTTTTTTACTAGAGTTTCCTCCTTCATCTCTTTTATCCTTTTTGCAATGTATTTGAAAATTGGATCTATTATTTCCTTGTATGTCACAATCATTATGCTCAGTATGAACTCCTGATGTATTTTGTATATTTTTAAATAAGGTTCTCTAGCTCTGTCTTTTGAAAAGACTTAGAAACAGTGGTTAGCCCAGTAGCAGTGACAACTTCCAGTGCCTAGATTATGGTCTTTAAAAAATCTATTCCCACTAACCTAGAGTGAGAAATGGTTCATTCTAGGTCTTGGGCAGGAATGTTTAAGATTGGCCTGGAAAGTCTTGTCATAGCAGAGGTAGTGAAGCCGTTATGGACTAGTAGGTAAAGTCCAAAGACATAGGGGATACGGGAACTGACTTGAAGAGCTAACTTGAGTGGCAGTAAGAATACTAATTGCAAAGAGATAAAATACTATGTGTAAATCCATGTTTTCACAATTTAAGTAAGAAAACGAATCCATTACCATTTGAAAGATGTGAGGAAACCAATTCATTATTTTGAAAACTAATAAATAAATCAACTGTTATCCTCTGTAAACTGTACCTGGTGCCCATGAATAATGAGGTTTTGAAGTCTATGTCAGTCCAGGCACGATTCGCTGGTACTCGAGGATGGACTTTTGTGCCTGGCCTTGGGTGGTTTATTCACATGTGTGCACTGATTAGTACTTTGCTGCATGCTTGCGGGGACCATCTACAGCTCTCCAGAGTTCTCTTTGGGCAGATTTCTCTTTCTTGGTACTCTGTCTGGCAAACTCTAGCTGCCTGGGCCTCTCTTGGCTTTGCCTTCTTAACTTAGGGAGTCCACCAGGCTTTGTCTGAGTTCCCCCTCCCTGAGCCATAGCCTGGACACTCTCTCTGGGCAGTAAGCTGGGTCATCATATGGCTCTTCTTACTTGTTTCTCATCTCTCAGAGCTCAATGTCCCTTGTTGCCTGATGCTCAGTGACTTGAACACTGTCATTTTATATATTTTATCTGTTTGTTGTTGTTTCAGGCAGGAGGGTAAATGTGTTCTCAGTACTCTGTCTTGGGTAGAAGTGGAAATCTATCTCGTAAGTATTCAAACATCAATTCTTCACTTTTTAGAAACCAATAGCCCACCTGAATATACTTTTGCCTCCTGCTCTTTACTTTCCCAGCCATATTTCCTGGGAGAGTTGTCTGTACTCACAGTTTTTATGTCCTTTCTTTTCATTCATTGCTCAGTTGACTCCAATCTGGCTTCTACTCTTTCACTTCACTCAAACAGCTTTTATTAAGTAGTACACTGACTTTCATGTCTCTAAAATCAGTGACGAGTTCTCAGTCCTCATCTTACTTGACCTTTCTGCACATTTATGCACTCCCTGCTCTTGAGTCCTCTCTCTTTGCTTTGATGACGTCATACTCTCCCAGTGTCCACTCTCCCACTTTGGCATCTCTTTTTTGAATTTCTTTACAGACCCATCCTCCTTTATCAATGCCATTAAATTCTTGCATATCTATAGGCGCTACATAAATCCTTTATATTCTCTTTAATCTATATTTACTCCCTGGGCCATCTCATAAACAAACATGCCCAGTTTCAAATATAATCCCACTGGCTACTCAACATCTACATTTAATTACTGAAAAATGCATCATTAACTCAGCATATCTGAAGTTAAATTCCTGAACCAGGTCTTCCTTCCTTTCTGAAAATGAAGATAATAAAGGTAGTTTATGTTGCATTTCTGCGAATGGTACTATCATCTATCTAGTTTCATAGGTCAAAAACTAACCTTGATCTTTTCTACCCCTTATCCTTCTTATCCAATCTATCATTTGTATTCCACTATTTCATTCAAAGCTACCATCTCCTTTCAACTGGACTTTTGTATAGCCATATAACTGGTTTCCCTATATCTACTTTCCCCCTGCATTTTTGCAATCTGCTTTCAAAACTGCAGGCTGGGTCACTGTGTTACTCCGTTCATAAAATCCTTCAGTGGTTTCTAGTTGCACTTAGAAAAACAAAATCCTTAATATGGCCTACAAAGTCTGGAGTGGCCTGGCCTTGGCACCGTTTTCAGCTCCTACTTCTACCGTTGTCTGCATTCCCACCACACTGGCCTTCTCTCAGTTCCTGGAAAGTGCTGTGCTCCCTTCCCTCCCTGGGCCCTTGTGCCTGGAAAGCTGTTTCGCTCTTCCTCCTTCCCTACTAAACCCTATTTATGATTCAGGATAGCCAACCCTGACTCCCTAACTCTGGTTAAGTCACCCTCTTATCTGCTGTTGATCTTGCCTTCAAAGTACTTAACGCAGGTTGCAATTATTCATTTCTGTGATTATTTACTTAATGTCAGTCTCCCATCAGGCTGTAAGTGCTGCATGGTAGAAACCATGCTTGTTTTTGCTTTCTATTTTATCCTTAACACCTGGAACAGCACCTGACACATAGTCAGTCCTTAATAATATTTGTTGAATAAAAGAATTAATGAATGCAATTGGGTGTGAACAAAGATTCCTAAGGTATAAAAACCCCAAAGAGCCCCCAGATGTAACCGTAGTTCAGAGAGCAACTAAAGTGTCCTGGTCTGCTCAGGTCTCCAGGAAGCAAGACCCACCCACGTCCTCACTCTGGGTCCAGGGCAGGGCTTCTGAAATTTGAAACCATCTGCACTCTGTTGAAAGCCCGTACTATATTTGAAATCCAAACTGGTTCCTGTGTCTAATTTCCCAAATTGGTTATAACTGATAGGGAGAGGAGAGCATGACTTGGGTAGCATGGAGCTCTCCAAAATAAACACAAACATCAGTGTGACCACTGAAATCATGTAGCTGTACCCACTTACAAGTTACACCCGGCCAACCGTCGGAATGCAAACACAAAATCAAAACCAAAAATCAAAAATTATGATATCCAGTTTACATCTCAGTAAAATGTATTTGTAAATGGGATCTGAATTATAGCTCAATAAAGTTGATGAAATATTTTAGAGAGCGGTGCAACAGTGGCTCAGTGGCAGAATTCTCATCTGCCATGCCAGAGACCCGAGTTCAATTCCCAGAGCCTGCCCATGCCAAAAAAGAAAAAGTATTTTAGAGAATTAGTTTCTCCAGAAAAATGTCAGAAAAACTCTGCCCTAGGGTTAATCAGTGTTTAGGGTTGTCAAGCATAGGTTTTCTCCTGCAACAGGAACTAACGAGGACAGTCATGCTGATTGCACAGAAGGTGGGTCACACACTTGAATGGTGAGGGAGGTATTAGGATGTCTGGTTTCAGAGTAACCAGGGGAAGAGCACACTAGAGGCCAGGTAGCAAAATGGGAATCAATTCCAAAACGAGGTGATGGGTCTGCATTCTCTATTCCAGCTATTGCTTTGGGTCCTGAAATGCTTCCTGGAGTACCAGGCCAAGTTCAGTCAAACACTTCAAAGACTTAAACCACCATTCTTTCCTTTCCCAGACTTCCCTCTGGGCCAAGGCAGCTTTTTCTCTTTAGCCTTTGAAATACAAAAAGTCTTCTTCTTTCCTCAGATAATGAGGCCAGTCTTTCTTCACCCACCCATCCAATCTGAGGTCCCCTCAATGATTCATGATACTTTTATTTTTGTAAAGGAGCAGGGAGATGTTACCACACCTTTTCCCAGGAAATATGGGACCACTCAATTTTAATCAATCCTCTCTGTGTAGTGAAGGTCAGTAATTTCAGAATTCCCCTCTGCGTGAATGGTTGGGTGGTAGAATGCTTGTCTCCTATGTTGGCAACCTGGGTTTGATTCCTGGACCGTGCTTTCCCCCACCACCCAAAGCCTATGTCAGAGGGACCCACAAGATTTTCTGGCCAAAGAAGAGGAAACAAAGGAAAAATTATTTAGCCTTTGCCAACTCCCTCTGTTACAAAAGCATCCAGGAGTCTGATCTATCCCAAACCCCAAACTGATTCCCCCAGAATGACCAACTAAGTTAATTTGCACTGAAACCTACTAACCAAAGAGGCTTATTTTATTATTTTTCCTAGAGGGTATTTGCTTTCCTATGGGTTAGAAAGAATATAACAATATTTAGGTAAGTAGGGAAGTTGGGAAATAAGCATTGTCTCAACCGCTTATGACAAAATAGCACAACCATTTGGTCTACTTCCTTCATACGTAATTGCTTTTTTCTTTTTCTTTTTGTTTTTTTAACATGAGAAGGCGAGAACTCTGCCACTAAGCCACCATTTTCTGCCCCCATAATTGTTTTTTAAAAGAAGACAAAGTCAAATTTTAAAGGGGAACTTCAAGCACTGGCTGATGTGGAAGATTTTAGGGGATCACTAGTGGCCTTTGAGAGGCTTGTAATGTCCTATTACCTTTTGTAAAGGGATGCCACAGTTGTCTTTATCACTGATTATGACATGGTATTTTGGGGAATGTGTAGACCTTAGAGCAATTGCTCCAGGACACTGAGCATGTACTTGTTTCAAGAAGCATGTGTGCTCTTTTCTAGCTATTGCCCTTATTTCTCCTCTTCACAGATGAATTTCTTAAATTGTCTAGATCTACTGTCTATACATCGTCATCTCCCATTCACCCCAGACTTTACTGCATTTGGGCTTCTGCTCCCCATACCTCAGGGTCAGAGTTCTTGGTGAGATTACTAGTGACATTCTAATGTTCAAATCTATTCTTCCTCTTATTTGGCTGCTCTACAGTGCAAGATATCTTCAGCCACACCCCCTTTCCTGAAACTTCCCTTTTGTGTTCACCATGACCCATACCCTCCTACTTCTCCTCAACTCTCTAACAGTGACTTCGTAGTCTTCTCATTAGGTCCTCTTCCTCCACCAGCACATTAAATATTGGCAATCCCTAGGATTAAGTCACAGTTCCTTGGTTTCTAAATAATCTCATTCTCCTTCAAAGCTTCAATTATCGTCTGTATTGCAAATCAGAATCTTCAGTCCAGGTAACACTCTTGAGAGACTCCATCACCACCAGGCAATGAAATATTTTCACTTGAATGTACCATGGTGGTCTAGTTTGCTAGCTGCGGGAATGCAACACACCAGAGACAGGTTGGCTTTTAATAAAAGGGGATTTATTTTGTTAGTTCTTCAGAGGAAAGGCAGCTAACTTTCATCTGAGTTTCTTTCTTTCATGGGAAGGCTCAGGGTAATCTCTGTTGGCCTTCTCTCCAGGCCTCTGGGTTCCAACAATTTTCCCTGGGGTGATTCCTTTTTGCATCTCCAAAGGCCTGGGCTGAGCTGCGAGTGCTGAGATTAGGAATGCTGAGCTGCTTGGGCTGTGCTATGTTGCACTCTCTCATTTAAGCACCAGCCAATTAAGTCAAACCTCGTTCATTGCAGCAGGCACGCCTCCTAGCCGACTGCAGATGTAAATCAGCAACAGATGAGGTTCATGTACCATTGGCTCATGGCCACAGCAACAGAACTAGGTGCCTTCACCTGGCCAAGTTGACAACTGAATCTAAGTACCACGCATGGTATCTCAAACCTGAGACCAATTGTACTCTTTTTGTGCTTTCTGGTGAATGGAACCACAATCCAGTCAACTATCAATATGAAAATCCTGGGAGCTAGCCTCAACTTTTCCTTCCTTATTATGTTTGCACATCCAAATTGCCAAGTGCTATTAGTTCTTTTTTAATTACATCTTCAATCACTATTTGTCACATCAACCCTACATAAGGCCTTCATGATTTGTCCCCTTCTTACTCTTGGATTTACACACTCCTCCTACCTCTCTCACCTTAAGAACTCTATGCTCCAACTACATTGAGCTACTTGTAGGTCCCTGAGCACCCTGTGCTGTTTCAGGCCCAGGTTGCTTCTCTTAAAATACTTGGCTTGCCTTGCACAACTGCTGTTTTTTAATTACTTAATGCCTATGTCCTCCCCCGACTCCCACCAAGACTGGAAACTCTTTAAGAGTGGGACAATATTTCACATATATCTTTGCTTCCCTAGAACCTATTCTAATGCTTGAAAATGTTTGTTGAATGAATAAATGAATGAATGGTATAAAGTGATAGTGCCAGCCTTTACTAAAGAGCAAGGCAGTGTGAATATAAAATGGGAGATGGTAAATTATTTGGGAGCAGAGGTGTGGGAAAAGCATTTGGGGAGAGACTCTCCCACTTATCCAGTTAATCCTCCCCCTCTAAATCCAAGCACTACTAGAGTGGGAATAGCCCTGAGGAAGTGTAGCGGTCAGGAAACACACTGGAATTTTAGTGCTGTTTTTTCCACCAATTTCCTGCCTAAAATTGTGCCTGTTGTGAACTATTTCAGGGCTTCAGATTTCGAATTTGTAAAATCAGGTGGTCAAACCAGTTAATCTCTTTGTTCCCTTCTGAATCTAACATCTGTCTGTTTTTCTGTAACTAAGGATCAGGGTGTTTATGGAAGACAATAAATGGGGACTCTGAAATGGGTCCCTTAGAAAGAAGAAGTTACAAGTGAGTGAAAAGGGAGGAAGCATACATGTATTGAAGCGTGTATTTCTTTCCTACAGAAGGCAAGGGAGTGCTGAGGCAAGAGAAAAACATGATTTGAACCAAGAAGACAGAAGATGGCCTAAAGAGTGGATCAACTGAAGAATTTAAGAAGAGAAGCAAAAATATGATAGTAGTCATGATAAAAGAGGGAAAAGGTGAAAATAAGGCCACATGGAAGAAAAGCCAGTAGTCCTTGGGAGTCCAATTAGTGAAAGAGAAAGAACTAGAAGCAAAGAAATGCAGATTCCCTTGATGTTTGTTATAGGAACAGCAGGCTTGAAGAGAGGAACAAAACGTTGCTCCTCCCTTCACTCCAAGACAGATCTTATACATTAAGTAAAATCAAGGGGGAAAATATTACTTAGTTGAGAAAAAGTTAATCTGCACAAAGCCCTTCAGGAAACATATCCAGTAAGATCACTCTTGATCTCTCTGGGCCTCAGTTTACACATCTGTTATAATGAAGAAGTCAAAGGAAATGAACTTTTATGGTTCCTTTCTGTTCTAAGTTTGGGAGAGTCTAAGAAGGTCACTATTCTTAACATACACATTATAAAAAAGTATCCTGTTACTCACAAAGTTTACTTCTATAGACCCAAGTCTCAGGGTAGATTAGGTAACCCAAGGACTCTGAAAACTTATAACTAGAGACTTGGAAGGTAAAACTGCCTTACTATGCTTCAATACCACCTTCATGAGTTCCTCATGAAACTTCCTGGTGATTATTTTTACCTGAATAATCAAAAGAAAAGAGATGGGACTATAAGGCCTTTCAAAGGGACAGAGTTGCTGGAAGAGAAATGATGCAATTCCAATGATAAATTCTGTTTCCTATTAATTTATTGAGATGGCCATTTCACTATTTTCCTCCACCACCACCAGTGAATTCATTTCAAATTATACCAAGATATTTCAAGGCTTAAGACAGATTTGAATTGAAGATCAATTTGAACAGCAAAGCTGAAAGAAAGGGAAAAAAGAGAACTCCATGTGTTAAAACAACAGATCCAAATCAATTTATGAAGCCAGTGGAGACTAGCAAAAAGCATTTGCTTAATGTAAAGGGCCCATGATGGAAATTCCCTTTGGTCTGGAGATTCTCTTCAGACCTTTAAAAAAAAAAAAGCTGCTTTAACTAAACCTCTCTCACCCCTCGATTATTCTCCTGAAGCTCCAGGTTTATTTTCTAATGAGGCCCCAAGTCTCCTGTGAATGTGAAGGACTGGCTTGTCTGTTCAACAAGGCTGCAAACTCTGCTTTGCTTACTTTTGTGTATTTCACACAGAAGTGTTCTCTTTTTATATATGTTGAATAGGTGAAGGAAAGAAGGAAGGAAGGGAGGAGTGCCTACCCTCATCTTTTGGCATGCTCCAAAGTCACCTGTGGAGCATATTAAATAAAAGCACACACAACTGCCAGTTACCGAGACCTTCTAGATAAAATTCTTTGGGGGTGAGGTATGGGAATCTGTTTTTGTACAGCCTACTAGCTAATAATGCTGTTTATATTTTTAAGAGATTGTATTTAAAAAGAGAAGTAAGAGTATGCAGCAAACATTGTATGTAGTCCACAAAGTTTAAAATGTGTGCTCTCCTGTGGGGGCTTCCCTCCAATGTCAGCATTCCTTGACTATTTAGCTAAATGATGCATCAAGTAGGCTATTAGACACTGTGGGTAGGATTTTCATCCACTGCAGGGCTTTACTGTAGGATTTTCAGGCATGGACCTGCCTTTTTATTAGGGAACCTGTATTTGTACATTGTTTGAGGTGAAGGAATGTATCAAAGAAAGAATACGAAAACATTTCCAAAAATTTGAAGATGTTAACTTCCAGACTGAGAAGGTTTACTCTGCCTAGCACATAAACAGGGAAAGGGCTACATTGAGGCAATTGCCGCAATTGTGTAGAACACTGAACATTAAGAAAACGTTTGTGCATGTCTCCTTGACACGTCTCCTTGAGCACGTGTTGCAAGTATCTCTAGGACATACGCCTAGAAGTAGAAGTGCTATTGTCTGCTGGAGTTGATCGTCAACTTGTCTAGGTATTGCCAAACTGCTCTGCAAAGTGTACTGATTGACCTCTATGAAAGAGTGTGGTCAGGATTGATGTTTCGCAATCTAATTGGTGTGAAATGGTATTTGTCATTTTAATTTGCGTTTCTGTTTATTAAGGCATATTTTCACATACAGCATTTATTGTTCAGACTTTTTTCTCTGTGAATTGTCTATATATATCTTTTGTCCATCTTTCTTGCTGATTTGAGTAATTCTTTATATGTTATGGAGACTAATCCTCTGTTTGATATATATGTTGCAAAAATATTTTCTCAGTTTGTGGCTTCTCTTTCCACTTTATGTTTTAAAAGTTCTCTTAAATTTTATCCTGTGAGTTTTAAATGTTTCTTTAAAAATTAATATCTCTGAATTCTACCCTGAATTATTCCTATTGTGTGAGGTACAATTTCCCTACCACATGGCTGGGCATTATTCATTAAATAGCTTTATCAAAATTTTTGCTGATTTGCAATACATCTCCATCACATACCAAGTGTCAACATATTTTTATGTGTCTGAAGCTGGGCACTATATTCTATTGGTATTTTGATTGATATGGCATTGAATTTGTATATTAATTTGAGAAATGTCATCCTCTTTTTGTTATTAGCCTTCCCATTGTGTGGTATTTGACTCCATTTCTTTAAATCCTTTTAAATAATTGTAAATGGTTTTCTCCACAGAAGTTTTGTGCATTATTGTTTGAATTAATATAACTTTAAATTTGTTTTTGATATTGTAAATAGTATTTTTTAAAAATCGCATTTCCAGTTTTTTATTGTTGATGTGTCAGAACACAGGTGCTTTTTCAATAATTGATGTTTATTTATAAACACTCCATATCCACCAAACAAACACTCCTCCCTTTCCCTTCTCTGGAATCCCTGGTAACTTCTATTCAGTCTATTTTCTGTCTTTGCAAATTTGCTATTTCTAGTCATCTCTTATAAGTAATACCATGCAACATTGTGCTTATGTGCCTTTCTTATTTCACCGGGCATAATGTTTTCAAGGTGCATCCATATTTCAGCATGTGTCAGAATTGATTCTTTCTTATACCTGAATAATATTCCACTATGTATATTTGACGGGTCGGAGGTTTTATAGACCCCAGAAAAGATCAAGTTCTTACAGTTCCATTCCTGTGGGTGTAGGCCTGTTGTGGGTGGAACCTTTTGATTATGCTATTTCAGTTGAGGGCTGCCCCAAGTTGGTCTTAATCCTCTTACTGAAGTCCTTTATTTGAGATGGAATTCAGAGAAGGACACAGAAAAGCTGAGAAAGCAAAGTCTGGGAAGCTAAGAGAGAGGTACACACAGAATACAGAGAGAAAACGCAAAAGCAGAGAGGAAGCCACTGAAGCCAGAAGCTGGCAGTAGTGAAACTCAGGATAGAAGGGGAAACCAGCAGACGTTACCATGCGTCTTGAGGATTGCCAGTAGCTGGTCTTCAGGGAGAAAGTAGCACTTGTTGATGCCTTTATCTGGACATTTTCACAGCTTCAGAACTGTAAACTTGTAAGTTAATACATCTCTGTTGTAAAAGTAAGCCCCTGGTATATTGAATTTTGACAACTTTAGCAAACTAAAATCATTTATGTTCCACATTTTGCCTAACCATGGTTTGTTGATAGACACTTGGGTTTTTTCTACCTTTGGCTATTGTGAGTGATGCTAGTATGAACATTGTTTGAGACCCTGTTTTCACCGTCTTCAGTATATATTCTTAGAGATGGAATTGCTGACTCATATGGTAATTCTATGTGTAACTTTTTGAGGAGCGTCTATATTGCTTTTCACAGTGGCTGCACCATTTTACATTCCCACCAACAATGTACGAGAGTTCCAATTTCTCTGCATCCTCTCAAATGTTTGTTATTTTCTGTTTTTTTTTCTTTTTTCTTTTTTCTTTTTTCACTAATGGTATTCTTGTCAGTGTGAAGTCGTATCTCATTGTGGTTTTGACAGATTTCCCTAAGGGCTAATGAAGTTGAGCATTTTTTCATATGTACTTTGTATATCTTCTTTGGAAAAATGTCTATTCAAGTCCAGAGCACTGATAAATTTTTGTATATTGACTTTATATACTAGAATTTTCTTAAATTCTTCACTAGTTCTAATAGTGGAATGTAGATATTCTCAGGTATTTTAAGCAGACAACTGTATGCTCTGTGAACAAAACCAGTTTTATTTTATCCTTTCCAATCCCTATACGTTTTATTTATTTTCCTTGAATTACTGAACAGGAGAGGCTTTCAGTGCAATGTAGTATTAAAGTAGGGATAGCAGGGATTCTTGTCGTATTCCTGACTTTAAAGGAAAATTTCTAATTTTTTTTAGTAAGTAGGTTTTATATAAGTTTTTTGTGTATATGCCTTAGCATATTTAGAAAGTTCTGTTCTATTCCTCTTTACTAAGGGTTTATTTTTCCAGGTATTGATGCTGAATTTTCTCAAATGCTTCTTTTATAGAGATGGTCATATATATTTTTTCTTTTCACCTATTAATGTGTATGCTGGTTTGAAAATATTATGTACCTCAGAAAAGCCATATTTTAATCCTGATTCAATCTTGTGGAGGCAGCCTTTTCTTTTAATCCTTATTCAATATGATAGGGCAGAAACTCTTGATTGGATTGTCTCCACTGAGAGGATGTGCCCGATTTTAGGTGTGATGATTTGATTAGATGGAGATGTGACTCCACGCATTCCAGGTGGGTCTTGATTAGTGTACTGGAATCCTTTAAAAGAGGAAACATTTTGGAGAGAGCCAGAAGTGATAGAAACACCAGAAATGACAGAGTCTAGAGAAATGACAGAAGCCTCAGAGCCGACAGAAACTTCAGAGCAGAGCTGACACAGATGCAGACACGTGGAGGACAGAGACACGGATGTTTGGAGATGCTTGGAGCCCAGCGGACCTTGCTGTGAGATGTTAAGCAAGCCAGAACCTGGAAAGAGTCAAGGGAAGCCAAGAGATGAAAGCCAGCCCTGGAGAAGCAAAGTGAAGAACCTCCACATGGACAGAGACTGAACGCAAAGGAGCCCAGGAGCAAGGAACCAGCAGATGCCAGCCACGTGACTGCCCAGCTGACAGAGGTGTTCCTGACCCATTGGCCTTTCTTGAGTGAAGGTAACTCCTTGTACGGGCCTTAATTTGGATACTTTAACTTCTTTAGAAGTGTAAACTTGTATCTTATTAAATTCCCCTTTTAAAAAGCTGTTCTAGTTCTGGTATATCACATTCAGGTAGCTTGCAAACTAACACAATGTGGCAAATTAAATTAATAAATTTTCTAATATTAAATAATGCTCACAATCAAGAGATTAATCCTATTTGAAAATGATGTATTCTTATATATACATTGATGATTCAATTGCGTAGCATTTTATTTAGGGTTTTGCATTTATTTTCCTAAGTGATGTGGGTCCATATATCTTTTTAAATTATTATTTCTTTGAATCCCAGTTTTATCAGCCACAAGAAATAAGTTATGCCTCTTTTCCAATTTTTTTCCATCTCTGAGGCTTTTTATGTAAGATAGAGGTTATTTCTTGAATATTTGGAAGAATTTGACTGTAAACTCTACTAAACATAGTGAAATTTTTTGCACATAAAATTGTAACTACTGAATCAATTTTATTAATGATTTGAGGTTGAGTCATGTTTCTTGTCTTTTTATGTATCAATTTTTAAAAATTGTATTTTCTAGGAAATTTTATTTGCTAAAATTTTAAATTTGCTGGTCCAAGTTTTTACAGCATTCTCCTAAAATGTTTTTAAAATGTTCATTTTATTTGTAATTATTTTCACTTTTTAAATTACTGATACTGCTTATTTTTCTTTTTAGTTCTATTTCATTAATTTTTGTTCTTAACGTTCTTCTTTTTTCTCTCTTTATCTCCATGTGCTTATGTGCTTCTACTTTCATTCCTTTACCTTACTTCTAACTTTATGTTGTTACATTTATCTAATTAATATTTAGTCTTTCATTTGTACAAATACAAATTTGTATAAACTATTACCTTCTATCTAAGTACTGCTTTGCCAACACTCTATAAGTTTTGAAATATGCTTTCTTCATTATCTTTTAGTTTTTTTATTGTGAAAAATAACATATAAAAAAACCCCAATAATTTCAAAGCACACTGTATCATTTAGTTTTAATCATTTTATAATTTCAATTTTGATGTCTTTTACCTATGATTTTTTCAGAAATATGTTTAAATATTAAAATATATTTTTAGTTATGTTACTAATTTAAATGAAACATTATGGTCAGAGAATATAATTTTTATGATATCAATTATTTTGATAATTTTTCAGGTATGCCATATGGTATAGGAGTGGCCCATTTTTAAAAGCAGTTTTATTGAGATACACTCACATACCACATAGTCCATTCAAAGTGTTCAATTAATGACTTTTAGTATCATCAGAGTTCTGCATTCATCACTACAGTCAAGTTTAGAACATTGTCATTACTCCAAAAAGAAAAAACCCATACCCCTTGGCAGTCACTTCTCAATCCCTCTATCTTTTCCCAGCTCTACATAACCACTAATACGATTCTGTCTCTATAAGTTTACATTTATGTTTACATGACATTTATATTTATGTTTTATATAAATTGAATCATACAATATGTAGTCCTTTGTGGTTTTTTTTAATTATTATTTTTTGTTAATTAGAGAGGTCGTAGGTTTAGAGAAAGGTCATGTACAAAAAACAATGTCTGCATATACCCCCCCTATCGTTGACACGTTGCACTGGTGTGGTATTTTTGTTAAATTGATGAAGAAATATTAAAATACTAATGTTAACTAGAGTCCATAGTTTGCATTAGGTGTATTTTTGCCATATACCACCCTACTATCAATACCTTGTAATACTGTCATATATTTGGTATAGTTTGTGACAAAACATTCTTATATTTGTCCTATTAACCACAGCTCACCGTCTACAAGGTTCACTGTGTTATACACATCCATATTTTATTTTTTAACCTTCCTTCTAGTAACATCCATGACCCTAAACTTCCCCTTTCAACCACATTCACACACATAATTCAGTGTTGTTAATTATACTCACAATAATGTGCTACCATCACCACTATTTATTTCCAGACATTTATGATCAATATAAATAGAAATCCTGCACAAATTAAGCACTAGCTCCCCATTTTCTACCCCTATTCTATCCTCTGGTAACCTATATTCTAGAATATATATTAGTTCATATCAGTGAGATCATACAATATTTGTCCTCTTGTGTCTGGCTTACCTGGGAGTGGTCCATTTTTATTATGTTCTATGTGTAATTAATAAGAAGGTTAATGGTTATCTAATGGCTTATCTAATATTTAAGTTCTAATTTTTTTTATGTCTAACATGTTAATTGAGTTCTTCTAAGCTTTTTTACTTGTGTGAATTCTGTTTTGGTTTCATCTGAGATCAGCTGAGCTAAAATCTCCCACCAAACAGGGAATTTTTCTATTAATCCTTACAATTCTGTCAGTGTATATATATATTAAATTGCCATAAACTAAAAATGAATATCTATATAATACATAAGAATAGCCTCCAGGATAACCTCTTGTCTCTGTTTGAAATCTCTCAGCCACTAAAACTTTATTTTGTCCCATTTCTCTCTTCCCCCTTGTGATGGTCAGGTTCATGTGTCAACTTGGCCAGGTGTTAGCGCCCAGTTGTCTGGTCAAGCAAGCACTAGTCTATCTGTTGCTTTGAGGATATTTCATGGACTTAAATCATGAGCATGCTGGCTGCATCCATGGTTGATTATGTCTGCAATTAGCTAAGGGGATTATCTTCTGTAATGAATGGTCACAGAAAGGCTTTTAAAGAGGATTCAGAAGAGACAATCTCTCTTTCTGCTTCAGTCAGCCAGCCTCTCCTGGGACTTCCTTGAAGACCTTCATTGGAGTTGCCAGCTCATGGCCTACCCTACAGAGTTTGGACTCATGCATGCTCATTTGTGAGAGACTTTTGTAAATCTCATGTTTACAGATATATCCTGTTGGTTCTGTTTTTCTAGAGAACTCTGACTAATACACCACTTTTGGTCAAGAAGGCTTTCACAATCCCGTTGTACCAGGTCCTGGTTCATGCTGGGAGTTCTGTCCCACATTGTCAGAAAGATTTACTGTCCTGGGAGTTGTGTCCCACGTAGAGGTAGGGGGAAGGGAGGCTAGTGAGTTTACCTGCGGAGTTGTCATAGAGAGAGAGAGGCCACATTGGAGCAACAAAAGAGGTTCTCTGGGAGTGACTCAGGCATAATTTTAAGTAGGCTTAACCTATCCTTTGAGGAATAAGTTTCATAGGAGTGAAACCCAAGATCAAAGGCTCAGCCTATTGATTTTGTTGTCCCCACTTCCTGTGACAATATCAGGGGTTCTCCAAATGGGAAAGTTGAATATTTCCTCCTTTTCTCCATAGTGTAATATCAGGGCATCACACTAACCTGGACACACCAACAATAGGTCTTGCACCCTATTCAAGATTCCATATACTCATGGCGTTCAACTAAACTGACCGTACAAATTAAATTAGGTAATGAGTTACCCAAAATACAAGTTTTATCAATATATTTTTAATGTGATGAAATATATATAACATAAATTTTATGTTTTAAACATTTTTAAGTGTACAATTCAGTGTGGTTAATTACATTCACGATATTGTGAAACCATCAGCACTATCTATTCCCATATCTTTTTCATAATCCTACTTTTTCATCTAGCTTCAAAGCAGAAACTGTACTCACTATGTAATAACTCCCGATTTCCTCCACAATTCAATCCCTGGTTACCTGTAATCTACTTTCTGTCTCTATGAATTTGCTTATTCCAGGTATTTCATATAAGCTAGCTCATATAATACTTGTCTTTTTGCATCTGGTTTATTGCACTCAACATGATGTCTTCAAGTTTCATCCATGTTGTAGTACATGTCACAAGTTGCTGGAATTTTGTTTTGGATTGCACTGAGCCTTTGAATCCTTTGGGTGGTATTGGGGTTTAAATCATGTCCCCCACAAAAGGCAAGTTCAGGTTCCAGCCCCTGGTCCTGTGGGTGTGAACCCATTTGTAAATAGGACCTTTGAAGATGTTATGAATTAAGGTGCCCAAACTGAACGAAGGTGGACCTTAAACCAATGTAGCTGAAGTCTTTATACACAAAGGAAATTGGACACAGAGTAAGAAGCCATGGGGTCAGCCAGAACCTGGAAGTCAACAGAACCTGGAAGAGAAAGGAGAAGATGCTGCTTTGTTCACTGCCATGTGACAGAAAAGCCAAGGAATCCCAAAGATTGCTGCCCAGCCAATAGATACTGACCCTGAGAGGAAGCAATGAATGAATTAGCAGGACTATTCATGAAGTTTTGCTGTTAAAAAATGTTTTATACCTTTGGTCCCTCATTTTCTCCATTAGTGCTTTCTAGTGTACTTAGCTGATCATTTTTGTTTGCCATTTTGATTCCCTTCCCAATTGCTTTTCTGTATATTTTTCAGATATTTTCTTGATGGTTATCATGTGAGATTACACTTAACATCCTAAATCTATGTCTTCATTTCCTGGCTGCTAAAGCAGATGCCATTCAACAGGTTGGCTTGAACAATGGAAATTTATTGCCTCCCACTTTTGAGGCTAGAAGTCCAAAATCTAGGCCTCAGCAAGCTGGTACTTTCTCCATGAAGACTGTGGCATTCTGGGGCTGGTTACTGGCAACCTGTGTCTTTTGGTTTTCCTATCACATGACCATGCACATGACCATGTCTCTTCCTTCCTCTTTTAAGTTCCATTGACATCCAACTTCTATTTCTGCCTGGTGGCTTTCTCCAAGTAATCTTCTCTATAAGGCCTCTAGTGACAGGATTAAGACCCATCCGGATTCAGTTAGCCACACCTTAACTAAACAGAGTATCTTCAAAAGTTCCTGTTCACTCACAGGAGTGGATAAGGTTAAGAGCATGTTTTTCTTGGGTACATAACTCAACCTACCAAAGCTTATCATCTTGACCTCCCAAAAACTTGTTCTTCCCATATACAAAATACATTAATTCCCTCACAACATCTAAAAAGCCTTAAGCCACTTCAATAACTACACTAAGCACAAAGTCTCATCAAAATCATTTATGGGTATGGTCTGTCCTGGGGCAAAATTCCTCTGTCTGTGGACCAGTGAAACGTAGAAAACAAGTTACTGTTTCCAATACACAATGGTGAGACAGGCATAGGGTAGATGTTCCCATTCCAAAGGGAGAAACTGGAACGTCAACAGGGGCCACGTGTCCCAAACAAGTCCAAAACCCAGCAGGGAAAACTCCATTAGATCCCAAGTTCTGAGTTATTTCTGAATTGATGCTTTGTCCTCTGAGCCTGCTGGAGTGGCAGACCCACCCTTCCAAGCACTTACCCAGTAACGATGCTCTCCTCAAAAACTGGGGTGTAGGCAACACCCTCTTAGAGCATCAGAATGGTGTCCAGGCTCTCTGTGAATGTCAGAACACAGACCCACCCTCTTCAAGCATTGGGATGGCACTCTTTGTAACACCAGGAAAGAGGTCCCACAATCTCTGAGTACTGGGGCTGCAGCCCTCACCCTGAACATTGGGGAGTAAGGCCTGTCCCCTCCAAGTGCAGGAGCAGATCCACCCTTTTCATATCTGTGGGTGGCCTGCTCTCTTGACCCAAGATCTTTTTGGTCCATGCCTTTTCTTCCATGGTTTGACTTTGAAGTCATTCTTCCTTCCAGTCATCCTTTCTCTGTCCATTTCAGTTCAAGCAGTGAAAGGTTCTGCTCATAGAGGTTTTGCAAAATATCTTGTCAACTTTGAGTGCAGTTCAAGGGAGGGTCAAACCATCAGACAAAAGGTCTTGCCACAGATCCTTCCTAGATAAATGTATTCCAACCCTGACTTCTACTGAAATGGCTGACTGGATCCATATTCAGCCACACCTTCTTAGGCAAAGTGTTGTTAAACCCTCACGTGGAGCCTGGTTCTCTGGGGAGTCCCTTGCCAGAATCTCAGGGAAGTACCTGATAGAGGCACTTCTGGTCCTAGTCTCAGAGCATACTATGTGGATAGCCTGAGAATTTTTCAAATCACCCATTGCTAGTTCCTTTGTGCTTAAGAGTTCAGTTATCAGCTTATCCCTTTACTCGCACATTTTTTACTATAAACTGCAGGTAGAAACCAGTCTTCACCTTGCACACTTAGCTTGGACATCTCCTCAGTTAAATATTCAAGTTCATTGCTTGCAAGTTCTGCCCTCCATCTCACAGTAGAATGCAATTGTACTGAGTTCTCTGTCACTTTCTAACAAGGATTTTCTTTCCTCCATTTCCAATAATATATCATCATTTCCTCCTAAGGCCTAATTAACATAACTTAAACATCCATATTTCTACCAATAGTCTCTTTAACGCACTTCAGGTGTTTTTTATCAAGCACTGTACAATTCTTCAAGCCTCTACCCATTACCCAATTCTGAAGCCATCTCCACATTTTTAAGTACTTTTAATAGCAGCATTTAATTTTTCTGTATCAACAACTGTCTAAGTTTCCCAGATGCTAAAACAAATATTATACAAGGGTTTGGATTAAACCATGGAAACATATTAGCTCATGGTTTTGAGGCTAGAAGTCCAAAATTGAAGTGTCAATATGGTGATGCTTTCTCCCTGAAACTGTGGCATTCTGGGGTTGGTTGCCAGTGATCCTTGGATCCTTGGCTTTTCTGCCCACAGCAATGCACATGACCCTGTCTTCTCTTTTCTCTTCCAGGTTCTGTTGACATCTCTGGTGACTTTCTCCCTATGGTTTTCTCTATAAGGCCTCCAGTGGTAGGATTTTAAGACCCATCCTGATTTAGTTAGCCACATCTTAACTGAAAATAAATGCTTCAGAAGGTCTTATTTACAATGGGTTCATGCCCACAGGAATGGATTAAGATTAAGAACATGTTTTTCTAGGGTACCTAATTCAACCAACCAAAATTCATAACAATCTATTTTGAATTGATTACTTCTAAAGCACACACAGTCTCTGCTCCTATACCCCTATTTTCAACCCCTTTCTATTACTTTTGTCGAAAATTAAATTTTTAAATATATTTTAACATTTTTACTGTGAAATATAACATATATACAAAAAAGCAATAAATTTCAAAGTGCACTGTAACAAGTAGTTATAGAACAGATTTTAGAGTTTGGCATGGGTTACAGTTCCACAACTTCAAGTTTTTCCTTCTAGCTGCTCCAAGATACTGGGGCTAAAAGAAATATCAATTAAGTGATTCAGTAGTCATACTCATTTGTTAAATCCTATCTTTTCTGTTATAACTCCCCCTTCTCCTTTCATCCCTCTCCCAATCTTAAGGGATATTTGGCTATGCTCATTCTAACTTTTTTTCATGTTGAAAAGGGGTGTCAACAGTATAGGATACAAAGTAAATCCTTGTATACTATGTGCCCAATAGCATAAGGCTATGATCTTTTATGTCTTTGTATTTTTGTATCACGTAAGGAATGAAAAATGAAGTTACAAACCAAATACGCCATAGCACTGTCATTAGTTTTTACCCATGTAGCTCTCTTTATTATAGATCTTTATTTGTTCACATGATTTCAGATGACTGTCTAGTGTTCTTTTCTTTCATGCTAAAGTACTCCCTTCAGCATTTCCTGTAGGCAGATGAAGTGGTAAGAACCTCCCTTACACTTGTTTATCTGTCAATATCTAAATTTTCCCCTCTTTTTTAGAATTTTAACTTTTTTACTGTATAGTATATCATATATACAAAACAAAGAAATAAAAAAGCATCAGTTTTCAAAGCACTCTTCAGCAAGTACTTACAGGACAGATCCCAGAGTTTGAAATGGGCTACCATACAATCCTCTCTCTCTCTCTCTTTTTTTCCCTTCTAGCTGCTCCAGAATAGAGGCGGCTAGAGGGCTTAAATATTTTTTTATCATCACAATCAACTTTTTTTTCTTCTTTTTTTTTTGTGATCAATAACCTAAATACAAAAGAAGCTATAAATTTCCAAGCGCGTCACCACAATTAGTTGTAGAACTTATTTCAGACTTTGACATGGGTTACAATTTCACAATTTTAGGTTCTTACTTCTAGCTGCTCTAAAATACTGGAGATGAAAAGAGATAGCAATTTAATGATTCAGCATTCATATTCATTTGTTAAGTCCTATCTTCTATGTATAATTCCACCATAACCTTTGATTGAAAGGTCATTGGGGTTGTTTGGGCTATGGTGATTCTGAATTTTTGATATTGGAAGGGTCTGTCACTACTATGGGGTGAGGAGATGAAACTATCTGATGTTCTGGAGAGGCTGAGCTAGGTGTCAGTACTTATCTGGACCAGGGATCCATCTGGAAGTTATAGGTTTCTGGCAAGTTACTCTAGTGCCTGGAACCCTTGTGGAATGTTATAAATTCCCCTAGGTGTTCTTTAGGATTGGGTGGAATGGTCCTGGTTGGGGGTTGGCAGGTTATGATAGGTAGCAAGATCTACCTGAAGCTTGCATAAAAGCAACCTCCAGAGTAGCCTCTCAACTATTTGAACTCTCTCTGCCACTAATACTTTATTAATTACACTTCTTTCCACCCATTTGGTCAGGATGTAATTGTTGATACCACGGTGCCAGGTCTGGATTTACCCCTGGGAGTCCTCTCCAATGTTTCTAGGGAGACTTTCACCCCTGGATGTCATGTCCCACATAGATTTCACTTGCAGAGTTGGGCTTAGAGAGACTAAGGCCACATCTGAGCAACAACAGAAGTCCTACAGAAGTAACTCTTAGGCATGCCTATAGGTAGTCTAAGTTTCTATGCTACCTACAAAAATTTCACAAAAGTAAACCTCTTGATCTAGGCCATGGCCTTTTGATTCGGGTGTCCCTAAAGTTTGACACAGTATCCCTGATGGTAAGGTTTAATAGTTCCATAGTCTTTCTCCCCTCCCTCAGTGGACTTTGCCAATACTCTTTGATTATCTAGTTAATATACTCTAGGATGTTTCCAGGCATTACAATAGTCTATATAGGTTTAAAGGACCTCTTTCTTATTCTGTGCTCCATGTGTTTCGTTGTTCAAATGAGCTATACAGATAGGTTGAATTAGATTATGCAATAGAGAAAATTTCAGTTCCAGATCAAATAAACCTTTCTTCCATTGGTCTCAAAGAGTATGTGTGGTTCTAAAATATAGAAACTGTCTTCCTTACCCCTATGTTCTGAATTACTTTAATCCCAATCTGTTCAGCTCCATTCTTATCTCTAAATATCAGGTTATATATATAAAACAGCCCCTCAAAATCCAGAAATAATAATCACCACTCTGGACTTAATATGTCTGCTTTAAAAGCTTATAATCTAGGCCCCTGTTTTCTTATAAGCATTTTCTAAAGGTGAACATACCATTGTTCTTTTGTTTTCTGGCTTATTTTGTCTCACAAAATATCCCACATATTCATTCACGTCATTCCATGCCTCATGACTGTTCCTTTTTGTAGCAGCACAACCTTCATTCATAAGTATACACCATCCTTTGCCAATCTGTTTCTCCGTCAGTGCATCCTTCAGCCACCTGCATTCATCAGGCATCATGTAGAGGCCACAGTCCATCAACATTTTTATGCTGGTCATAAAAGTGGAATGATACAGTATCTATCCTTTGTGTCTGGCTAATTTCACTCAGCATTATGTCCTCAAGGCTCATACATCTTGTCATGTGCTTCAGATGTCATTTTGTCTTACTGCTGCCTATTATTCCATTGTATGTATATTCCACATTTTGTTGATCCACTCATCTGTTGATGGGCATTTGGTTTGTTTCCATCTTTTGGTGATTGTGAATAATGCTGCTATGAACATCGGTGTGCAAATGTCTGTTTGTGTCGTTGCTTTCAGCTCTTCTGGGTATATACCAAGTAGTGCTATTGCTGGGTCATAGGGCAACTCCGTATTTAGTTTCCTAAGGAACCACCAAACAGTCTTCCATAGTGGCTGTACCATTATACATTCCCACCAGCAGTGCATCAATGTCCCAGTTTCTCCACATCCTCTCCAACATTTATAGCTTCCTGTTTGTTTAATAGCAGCCATTCTTATAGGTGTGAGGTGGTATCTCATTGTAGTCTTGATCTGCATTTCCCTTAAACCCAATGAAAATGAGCATCTCTTCATGTGCTTTTGAGCCATCTGTATTTGCTCTTCAGAAAAATGCCTATTTAAATATTTAGCCCATTTTATAATTGGGTTGTTTGTTCTTTTGTTGTTGAGTTGCATGATTTCTTTATATATATACAGGAAATCAAACCTTTTTCCAATTATGTGATTTCCAAATATTTTCCCCCATTGAGTTGGCTGCCTCTTCACCTTTTTTGACAGTCTTTTAAGGTACAGAAGCATTTGATTTTGAGGAATACCCATTTATCTATTTTTTGTTTTGTTGCTTGTGCTTTGGGTGTAAAGTTTGGGAAGCTACCTCCTATTACTAGGCCTCGAAGATGTCTCCCTACATTTTCTTGTAGAAGCTTTATGATGCTAGTTCTTATATTTAGGTGTTTGATCCACTTTGAGTTAATTTTTGTGTAGGGTGTAAGATAGGGGTCCTCTTTCATTCTCTTGGCTATTGATATCCAGTTCTTCAATTCCCAATTATTGAAGAATATTTTGTCACTGTTCAGAGGATTTGGGAGACTTGTAAAAAAATCAGCTGACCATAGATTTGGTGGTCTATTTCTGCACTCTTTATTCAATTCCATTGGTCAATGCCTCTCTCTTTGTGCCAGTACCATGCTGTTTTGACCACTGTGGCTTTATAATAACTTTTAAAGTCAGGGAGTATTAATCCTACCACTTCGTTCTTCTTTTTAAGGATGCTTTTAGCTATTCATGCTCTCTTTTCCTTCCAGATGAATTTGGTAGTTAGCTTTTTCAAATCTTCAAAGTAGGTTGTTGGAGTTTTGATTGGTACTGTGTTGAATTTGTAGATCAATTTGGATAGAATTGACATCTTAACTATATTTAGCCATCCTATCCATGAGCAGGGAATGTCTTTCCACCTATTTATATCTCCTTTGATTTCTTTTAGCAATGTTATGTAGTTTTCTGTGTACAAGTCCTTTACACCCCTAATTAAGTTCATTCCTAAGTATTTAATTCTTTTAGCTGCTATTTTGAATGGAATTTTTTCCTTAACTGACTCCTCAGTTAGGTCATTGCTTGTGTATAGAAATGTTACTGATCTTTGCACATTAATTTTATATCCTGCCACCTGGCTGAATTTCTTTATTAGCTCAAGTAACTTTGCTGTAGATTTTTCAGCAGCTTTCAAGTATAGTATCATGTGATCTGCAAATAAAGTTTTACTTTTTCCTTTACAATTTAGATGCCTTTATTTATTTCTGCTTTAATCTTTGTTAATTCTCTTCTTCTATTTGCTTTGGGGCTAGTTTTCTATTCTTTCTATAGCAAACACCAAGTGTTCTATTAGGTCCTTGATTTTTGCTCTTTCTTATTTTTTAATACAGGTGTTTAGGACAATAATTTTCCCTCTCAGCATAGCCTTTGTTGCATCCCATAAGTTCTGATAAGCTGTATTCTCATTTTCCTTCATCTCCAGAGAGCTAGTGATTTCTCTATCAATTTCTTCTTTGCTCCACTAGTTGTTTAAGAGTGTGTTATTTAATCTCCATATATTTGTGAATGCTCTCATTCTTTGGTGGTTATTGAGATACAGCTTCATCCCATTGTGATCAGAGAAAGTGCTTTGGATAATTTCAATGTTTTTAAATTTATAAAGACCGGTTTTGTGCCCCAGCATATGATCTATCCTGGAGAATGTTTCATGAGCACTAGAGAAGAATTTATATGCTTGTGCTTTGGGGTGCAATGACCTATATATGTCTGTTAGTTCTAATTCATTTATCAAGTTATTTAACTTCTCTCTTTCCTTGTTGATAATATGTCTGGTTGTTCTGTCTATGGTGGAGAGTGGTGTCTTGAAGTCTCCTACTATTATTTTTGAAACATTTATTGCTGCCTTCATTTTTGCCAATGTCTGTCTCATGTACTTCGGAGTTTCTTGATTGGGAGCATAAACATTTATGATTTCTATATCTTCTTGGTGAATTGACCTTTTAATTAGTATATAGTGGCCTTCTTTGTCTCTTATGATGTCTTTACATTTAGAGTCCATTTTGTCTGATACTAGTATAACTACTTCTGCTTTCTTTTGGTTACAACTTGCGTGGAAAACCTTTTTCCATCCTTTCACTTTCAATCCAGTTGTATCCTTGAATTTAAGATGAGTCTCTTGTAAGCAGCATATAGCTGGATTAAGTTTCTTAATCCATTCTGCAATCTGTATCTTTTAATTGGTAAATTTAGTCTGTTAACATTCAAATTTATTACTGAAAGGGTGTTTTTTGATTCCACCATCTTATCTTTTAAATTTTATTTGTCAGATCTATAAATTCTTTTCCCACCTTCTTTTTGTGTTCTTTAAATTATGCTTAGTGGTACTCTTCAATTCTGTACCCTCCTCCAGACCTCTTACTCCTGTCTTTCTTTTTCAGCCGCCAGAACTCCTTTTAGTATTTCTTGTAGGGCCAGTCTCCTGTTGACAAAATCTTTCAGGACTTCTTTGTCTGTGAAAACTTTAATCTCTCCCTCAAATTTGAAGGATAATTTGGCTGGGTACAGAATTTTTTGCTGGAAGTCTTTCTCTTTCAGGATCTTGAATATATCTTCTTGCCTCCAGGGTGCTAGTTGAGTAGTCTGAACTCAGTTGTATTTGATTTCCATTGTATGTAGTAGATTGTTTTTCTCTTGCCACTTTCAGGATTTTCTGCTTCTCTTCAACATTTGAAAGGCTGATTAGTATGTGCCTTGGGGAAGACCTATTTGGCTTTATTCTGTTTGGAGTTCATTGGGTTTCTTTGACCTTTATGAGGTTTGGAACATTTTCCCCCATTATGTCCTCAACTCCTCTTCCTAGCCCTCCTCTCCTCTCTTCTCCTTCTGTGACACCAATTATTCTTACACTTGCGTGCTTTGTTTTGCCTATCATTTCCCTGAGTTCCTATTCAATTTTTTTTCCATTCTTTTTTAAACATTTGCTGTGTTAAGTCTTTGAAGTCAATTATCCTGTCCTCTATGTCACTTATTCTTTCTTATGTCTCTTCAAATCTGGTGTTGTGTGCCTCTAGTATGTTTTTTACTTGGTCAACAGAGTCTGCATTTCAGGACTTATCTGGCCCAGGGACCCATCTGGAGGTTGTAGGTTTGGAGAGTTACCTTAGTGCAAGGAACCTCTTCCTACCCCTTTTGTCTTCTCTTCTTCTGGGTCATCGATGATTCTTATATTTGTGCACTTTGTTTTGTCCAACATTTCCCTGAGATCCAATTCAAAATTTTCCACCTTTTTTGTCATTTGTTCTTTTGAGTGTTCAAAATCACTGTCCTATCCTCTTTCTTCTACTTCTTCAAATCTGCTGCTATGTGTCTCTAGTATATTTTTTATTTGTTCTACAGCATCTTAAAGCTCTGTGATATCTACTATTTTTCTATTTAGTCTTTCAAATTCTTCTTTATGCTCTTCTAGTGTCTTCTTGATCTCCCTCATGTCAGTAGCCATCCCACTGATGTTGCTAAGGAGAGTTATATGAACATGTTTGATTTGTTCCAAAATCTGTTTCTCTTCTAGTGTTTTAATTTGGTCATTAGACTGGGCTCTATCTATCTGCATCTTCATATGGTCAGTGACCTTCTGTTGTCTTCATAGCATGTAAATATCTTGAAAGGGTTACTTTGGAAGTTGATTTCCTTCAGTAGAGTAAAGCTTTGTATTTGCGTGATGGGTGTGGAGTAGGAAACGAAGCTTGGGAAAGGGCAAGTGACACAACAGCATAGTGACAGGTTGCGGTGCGGGTATATGCCCGGGTCAGGTAGCTACACTGGTGTCAGTGAGTGTGGGGCTCAGGTCACCACGTTGTGGAGGTGCACTGTGGGGGCTGTGAGGGTGATGTGCAGCTCAGGCAGGCCTTAGAGCACAGGAGCAGGGTGCGACATGGGGGACACAGAGGTACGACATGGCAGGAGGCAGATGTGGGAACTGTGCTGATGTACTGTGCTGATGTACTGCGGCTGGTACATGGGCAGGATGCACGTGGGCACATGGAGCGTGTGGGTCGTGGGTGTCATGGAGTGAGGTACGGGGCATAGAGGTCGGGTCACAGGGACACAGGGCACAGTTGTGTGCTTACTCATGGAGGTGTCCAGGGGGTGCTGGATGCAGATGCGTGAGTGTGTAGGGGTGGGACACAGGTTGCAGAGGTTTTATGGAACATGTGGGGTGGGTGATGTTGGGTAAGTGGGACCCTGGCTTAGGTGCAGGGGGTTTCAGGGGTGCACATATGTGCAGGGCTTGTGCTATGTGGCACAGATGCTCATGAGAGCACCTGTCAGGTGTTGGAGAAGGGCACTTGTGCCAGGTGGTAAGGCATGTGTGTAGGGAGCTGAGGTGCAGGGATCAAGAGGCCTCAGATATGTGGGTGCCCAGCAGGGAAGATGTGGCTGTGCGTGGGTCTGGGGTGGGGTGGGGCCCTGGTGTGTGCGTGCTCAGAGCTCAGAAGCAGTGGGGCGGGATTGCGCCATTGTGGGCTGTGGCGGTGCAGGTCAGCCCTTGCCCAGAGCTGAGGGGGTGTGGCATGAGTGGGCACTGTGTACATGCCCAGGTCTAGGGGTCCTGGATGCTGATATGCATGTGCACAGAGTTCAGGGGTGGATCAGGGCGGGGTTGTGTGACTGTATGGGCTGGGTGTGGCTGTGGCTGTGGTGTGAATGTAAACCCCTGCACCTGGGATACACAAGGGACCACCTGCAGGAGGCAGGGAGTGGGAGGTGGGGGTTGAGGGGCTGGACGAAGGTGCAAGTGAGTCTCAGGAGGGGCAGGGTGAGACTGTGTGCTTGAGCAGAAGAGGTGGGGTCGGGCTGGGACCGGTTTGTGGGGCAGGGTTACACTGGGAGGGGGCCTGGGTAGGGGTGTTTGGAGCATAGTGAGGGGTTCAGGTGTGGGGGGAGTCATGAGTCGCAGGGTAGGGGCAGTGCACGTGAGTATAGTACATTCAAGGAACAAGCTTGGCTTACTTCCTAGCCCCAGTCTCCCTGTCCCTGCACTCTTTGGGGCTCCGGGCCTCCATGTGGAAAAGATGTGTAAGGCTGTTTGCACCAGCTGTATGGTTTCTGATTCTCTACATCTGAATTCTTCTGCTTTTTCAACCAGGGCCTCTCTATGTGTTGTAAAGGATGTTCCCAGGTCACTTACACCCTGGAATCACTACCTTGGTCATTTTTCTGTCCCTTCTCTAGCTGTTCCTTGGAGCAGGGGTGGACTTGAGCTATCCTATCCTGCCACCTTCCCAAAACTCTCTGATTTTTTTTTCAGCTTTATCAAAATTGTTTCATACTCTAAACAGTCTCCCAGGACTTGCCTTATAATTCAATATAATCTCTAGGAATTAAGCACTATTTTGCATGCTGTGTGTGTATGATATTATCTTTTTTTCTTTATTGGAAAAGTTTTGGGTTTATAGAGCAATCATGCATAAAATACAAGATTGCCATATACCACCCCACCACCAACGCCTTGCATTGGTATAGATCATTTGCTACAATTGAAGTTAGCATATTTTTATAATTGTACTATTGATTAACGTCCATGGTTTAATTTAAGGTTCACTGATTGTGGAATGTAGTATCCTGGATTTTAAAAAAATATTTATTCTGTTACCACATATACAATCTAACATTTCCCCTTTTAATCAGATTCAGATAAATATTTCAGTGTTGTTAATTGCATTCATAATGCTATTTTAGTAACACCACTATCCATTACCAAAAGAATTCCGTTATTCCAAATAAGAACCCTACACATTTTCAGCCTTAACTACATTTTTCCTCTCCTTACCCCATCAATAACCCATATTCTAGATTCTGCCATGAACGTGGTGGACGGGCATCAGTAGTTACTGTGTGAAGAGTGTAAGTTACAACTATTACCATAACCTACCAGCCTCTTTCTCCCGTTCTTCCCTGGATGCTGTCCACTGTCCTTGTGGTCTTTGGAGTTTCAAAGTAGTTTTCTCAGCTAACTCCTGCCTGTTTAAAAGTTGTTTAGGTGGAAAGATTGTGTCCTGGAGCTTCCTACTCCACCATCTTCCCTGGAACTCTCTCCTATTATCTTTTTATCCATTCTTTTATTAGTGGATGTTTGGGTTGATTTCAGTCTTGTCAATTCTGCCTTTCATTCCCAGGGCCTCTACTCTGGCTAGAAACTCGTTAGCTCTAATTTCAGTATCTTCCTAGATTTTGTCCTGTTTCCAATATCTCTCTTTTCCAGCCTCTGCTCTGGAACCAAAAATTTTTTTGTTGCTTAATTAAAAGAATATAAGTAAACAGTTCTCTCACGCAGTAGTCCAGAGGGTAGTAAATAAATAAGCGAAATGGGGCATTTCAGATTGATAAAGTCTTTAAAGGCACTAGGCTTTTTCCATTTTGATGCTCTGTTATCCCCTAGGGGATGACAGAAAGGTGGAACAGGGCTACCACGATGCACGAATACCGTGTTCAAATTTTATGTGGCCCTGGTGGAGTGGGGTGGTGGGAAGGAAGTTAAATAGAGGACAATTACTTTTATGCAAGTGGCAAAGAAGTTGTTCACATCACTTCCACTTACATTTGATTGGTATGAACTTGGTGATATGGCCATAGGTAGCTGCAAAGAAACCGGGGACCTGTGGTCACTATTTGTGATCCTGGGTATTCATCTAAAACTCTTACTCTGGAAGAAGTATAGGAGTGAGCTTGGGAGACAAATAATGTTCTGAGCTTTCTAACACCAAAGGCTCTACACTTCACCTTCATGTGCCAAAACTTCTTGATTACTAGAGCACCAAATCATCTAATATCTATGTGTATTTGTTGTTTAATGGATTGATGTAGTCATAAAAGTATCAACTCAAATGTCTGAAGATTAACATAATTCTACTTGTCCAAAACTTGTATGCTGTTTTGAATTGGCTAAACAATAAATTCATTTTTTTATGGTTTTCAAGAATTCTGGGAACAACCCCTGTTCTTTTTTCATTATTAGAGAAGTTGTAGGTTTATAGAACAGTCATACATAAAATACAAAATTTCCATATGTCATCCTATTATTTATACATTGCATTAACGTGGCACATTTGTTACAACTGATGAAAGCACATTTTTATAATTGTATTATTAACAATAGTCCATGGTTTAACTTAGGTTGCACTGTTTGCGTTGTGTAGTTCCATGGATTTTTTTAAGAAAATTGCTATTCTAGTAACATGTGCAATATAAAATATCCCCCTTTTAGCTACATTTAAATATATAATTCAGTGTTTGTTTCAATTAAGTTAAATCTGTGTTTGTTTCAATTTTGCTATGAGGGTGCCAGTCAATCCATAGGTCTTTTTCCAAATGGAAATGGAAGGAATAAATTCAGAAGGTGATCTTTCAAGAAGAGGTTGTCAACCAAAAGTTTTGTAGAGCTATGTTGAAACATTCTGCTCAGCCTCAAAAAAGCTGTTCTCCCCTATAAAGGGAAGGATAATTTAAAGCAAGAAGAATGAAAAAATAAAAAGCAATAAGAAATTTTGGATATTAGCTCAGGAAGAGGAAAAGCAGTGGGTGGGGGAACATGCAAGTTGTTTTCGATCGCCTGAAGAGCTGCCAAGCGGAAGAAGGTTTGGATGTGTTCTGTGTTGCTCTAGATGATAGAACTAGGCATGATGGGCAGAAGAAAATGGGGGTAGTCTAGCAGAAATGAAGTAGTTGGGATAAATCAATTGATTTTCAGTACTCAAACCCCTGACTTTCAGTAGTCTTACACAGTAAAAGTTTATTTCTTCTTAAAACAAACAGTTCGATGGGGATGTTTTTGGCTGGGCCACTACTGCAGCTCTTCTCTGGGTGGAGGCTCAGGAACTCAGGCTCATTTCTCCTAGTAGACATCTCTCATTTCCTAGGATTGTAAAGTCCTCACCTTCATTCTCTGTGTTTGGCAAGAGACCCAGGAACAGGGGCACCTGAGGAGGATCACACATTTAGTGGGCCAGGTTTGAAAGTGGTATGCATCAATTTTAACCATATTGTATTGACTAGAACTCATTGGAAAGGCCATGTCTGAGTGAAAAGAAGAATGATAAATGTGGCCTACCCATGCACAAGAGCAAATCTGTTCATTCAGTATCTAGCCAATCTCTGCTGTTTTTTTTTTTAAATTTTTAAAAAAATTTTTTAATTGTAAAATATAACATATATACAAAGCAAAGGAAAAAAAGCAATAATTGTTAAAGCACATTTCAATAAGTAGATACAGAACAGATCTCAGAGTTTGTCATGGGCTAAAATTCCACCATCTGATTTTTCCTTCTAGCTGTTCCTAAACACTGGAAGCGACAGGGAATATTAATATATTGATTCAACAGTCATACTTGTTTGCCAAACCCTATTCTCTCTGTTATATCTACTCCTTCTCCTTTGATCCTTCTCCCAACCTACAGGAATCTTTGGGTGATGCTCATTCTGACTTTCTCATTTTAAGAAGAGGTATTGGCACTAAAAGATAGGGGAATGAAATTAATGGGTAATCTTGGAGGGGCTTGTCCCTCTGGGTTTCAGGATTTATTTAACCTAGAAACCCTCTGGGATTAAATTTTGGGTCCAAGGATTGTTTTGATGTTTGAATAGTCAAAGACTTTTTAGTAGGGATTTGTGATTCCTTTGGTAATACAATAGCCTTAAAAATTTACTGAACTTCTGCTCAACTTGCTTCCAGTCAGTTCTATGTGCCAATATTTATGTCTAAATTTCTTTCTCAAGCATAAGTCTCACCAAGTTTATTTGTATCCTTGAAACTACCTGAGATAATTTCATTTTTCTTATATTTCCCAAATGCAGCCATTAGTTGCCAACCATTTCCCCCAGATCTATAGACCCAGTATTCATGCAGTCTGCCTTCCGAGTTATCACAGGCAATATTTTTATTAAATATTTTCCATTGCAGGGTGGTGTGATGGTGGCTCAGCAGCAGAATTCTCGCCCGCCATGCCAGAGACCCGGGTTTATTTCTTGGTGCCTTCCCATGTTAAAAAATAAATAAATAAAATAAATTATATATATATATATATATATAATATATAATAAATTATAATGTAATGGATAAATTATAATAATGGATATATATAAATAAACTATATTTATAATAAATTATATATATATAATATATATATATATCCATTGCAAGGTACTTTTCAATGTCAGTTTCCTTGTTGCACATCATCTCACTACTAAGACAAAACCACCTAGGATAGCTGTTTTTGAGATGGCAGCTCTCTATTTCAAGGTACTAATATATGTATAAGTCAAAGGAATGCTAAGTGCTCTAAGAAAGCTGGAATTCTGTCACATAACACAATGCAGTGGTCCAATGTGTGTGTTCCTAGTCAGGTAGTTTTCCTATGAAGGTTTCCTCCAAACCAAGACTCAAGGCCCTTCTTCTGGGGGCCCTCCTTATTCTTTATGACTCCCTGAATCCTGTCTATCCAGAGCAGATGAGGAATGGAGACTGCAGTGGAGGAAACACACTGGAGGTTTCTACCAGCCAACCTAGAGGTGGGATACATCACTTCTCTTTGAGTGGTTGGAACTTAGTCAAAGCTTACTTAATTGAAAGGAAGTGTGGTCCAGCTATGTTCCCAGAAGATGACGAAAAGGGTTTGTGAAGTCTCTAGCCAGTGCCTGCCAATTTAAGGATGTGGTTCATAACAATGACAGCTATCTGAAAGTGACAGAATGTTTTCTGAGGCCAAGTAACTGCTCATCTGAGATAAAGCAGAGGGAATTCTGTACTGGGTAGAAAGTTGTTTAGGACTAACTTGGAGGTCATTTCTAGATTTGGGATTCCATATTAAAGAAGACTAAAAATCAACTAATAACCACAGCAAGAAAGGATACTTAAAATGCTTATAAATCTTGGTCCAATTTGCCCTTCTAGCTTCAAGATCAATTTACTGTGATTTTAGAGGTGATAAATGTTTGTTGAGCCTGGCTAGATTTGTGAATTTCAAATATATTTGCAGAAATGTGAGTATACTTTCATTTATTACCAGGCACAATCAAGGCCAAACTACTTACTGAAGTGAATAACTGTGTCTGGGAATGAAAAAATAGACTAAAGCACAGAGAATACATTTGCAGATTGCCTGAATTTGTGGAACTCTTAGCTATGGTATCACCAATGCCCTGAAGTGTGAGACCTGCCCTAACAGCAGTCTTTCCATTACCTTAACCTGTAATTACAAACACATTAGGGGCTCTCACAAACAGAAGTCTCCCTGTCACCCACCCAGAGGTTCAAGGGGATCCTGTGCTTTAAGAGGTTTCATTGTTACAGTCCCCACCCTCCATTCTCTTCAGCAGACCTCGTTTGTCATGTGAAAAGTTGGTCAGTATACACTCAGCCAGCTATTGAGAGTTCTAGAAAATGCCACAAGAAGGGCAAGTTCATAGTAGGAATGTAAGAAGTTACTAGTATTTTCAATGATGTCTAGCACTAAATAATAATATATACTTTAAAGTACATTCCATTTTTCAGTTATTCAATAATATGTCTTGAGTTTCCAGTTAGTTATTTCATGTAGTGCTTTGGGCTCTGGGAATGTAACTTGAGTAAGACATTGCTCTTTTTCATGAGATGGATATAACATGTAAATAAAAATATGTTAGAAACCTCTACAAAGTAAACCAGAGCACAAAGGGAGACAATTATTTCCAACAAGGGGATTGGGAGGTTGGGATCGGAAGAGTTTCCATAGAAAGGGTTATGGGTGAGCTGAGTCACTCACCTCAGCTGATTCTGATAACATCCTTGCAAGGCAGATACTATTCCCATCATGCAGATGGAGAAACTGAGGCTCAGTGAAGTCACATGACTTGTCCTAGTAAAGTTGGGTGTTGAATCCAGAGGCCTGCTCTTCCAGATCTACCACAGTCATACATATTACAGACAGTTTGCTAGACAGTGGACACATAGCAGAGTTACAGAGTACAATCCCAGACCTTCATTGACAATGCTGATCTCCTCCTCTTTTGGGTGATTTAAGTTCTGTCTTAACTAGGCTAGTTGAGCTCTCTCTTGAAAGAGGCAAGGTTCTATTTCTAGGCCACCCCTCACCCATCACCTGACTCCCTCTCCTTCCCAACCTGGGCACTCAATCTCAGGATTCATCTGGGTTCCACCTTCTTGATGATGTCCCCCATCTCCTGCACCCACCTTCTCTGGCACTAACAGAAATTGAGGTTGTCTAAATAATAGAAACTATGGTTATTCAGTTGAGGATTCTGGCCCTGTGGTCCCCAGCCCTCTTGGACTGTGAGCCCTTCGTCAGGGACAGTCTTATAGGGCTAACAATTCCTTAGAACTGGGTCAGGGCAGAGCCCAGGCACAATGCTTCACAAAGCAGGCTTATAGGATGACCTGGTTTTATCCGTGAAAGATAAAGAGCAATGTGCTCTTCTTCTGATGTTTTATCATATCCTTATTGAGGAAAATATATAATTGGCAGCCTACACTGAGCCCCTCAGTTGTACGTGTGTACATGTGGGTGCATGAGCGTGAGTGTGAGCATGTGCACACATGAACATATGTAAACCCTTCTTGCTCCTGAAACCCACAAGTCTAGGAGCCATAGCTTTAGAGGAGTGGTTTCTAAATTTACCAGACATAAGAATTAGTTGGGGAGTAGTGTCATCAATATAGTGACACAAAACATCATATGGAAAAGTCTCCCCTCAGAATCATCTGAAAGGACAAATCAGTAAATAAAATAAATCAGTAAAAGGACAACTCAATTGCTTGGGAACTCTAGAGGATGATAGAGAGTGAAGAAGGGCTCCACAAATGCCGAATTGAAGAAAAAGGAACAGAACCTCCAAGATTAGGTAGGAGATAGTCTTTCTGGATGTGCCAGCCTGGACTGCTTCCTCTCACTCAGTACCATGCAGCTTGGGAGTCCACAAACAGCATGGACTATGTCCCTTCTGAAGCAGATGCAAACTGACAACCACTCACAGAAGTGAGTTAGGTCCCTGCATATATCCAGGCACAGGGATCCACGTCTGCAGAGATCCAGGGCACAACATAAGTGGCTGAAGAGGGTAACATTCAAAGGGTCCCTGGGGCAAGAGGTGCACACGCTTGATCCAGTCTCTGTTTGCTAGACCACCTAAACACAAAATGGACCTTTCTGGACTGACCCACTGTTTTAGTTTGTAAGCTGGTGGAATTGCAATAAACCAGAATTAGAACAGCTTTTTAAAAGGGAGAATTTAATAAGTTACAAGTTTATAGTTCCAAGACTATAAAAATGTCCAAACTAAAGCATCCAGGGAAAGCTACCTTAATTCAAGGAATGTCAATGGGTAGGAACACCTCTGTCAGCTGGGTAGTCCCATGATTCACATCTGCTAGTCTTTTGCTCCTGGCCTCTATTGCTTTCAGCTTCTGTTCTTGTGAGGGCCCCTCACTTTGCCCCAGGGCTGGCTTTCAGCACTTGGCTTCCTTTGGCTGTCTCCAGGTTCTGGCTTGCTTTACATCTCATGGCAACAATGGCTGGTATCCTAGGATGTCCAAACAGTGTTGTCTCTGTTCTCCAAGTGTCAGAATCTGTGTCAGCTCTTCTCTGAAGTTTCGTGTTGGCTCTGCCATTTCTGAGGTTTCTCCAAAATGTTTTCCCCTTCTAAAGACTCTAGGATGCTAATCAAGACCCAATCTGAATGGGTGGAGTCATGTCTCTATCTAATCAAAATATCACACCCACAATTGGGCATGTCACATCTCTGCGGAGATAATCTAATAAAAAGTTTCTACCTACAATATGAATCAGGATTAAAAGAAAAGGTTGCCCCCACAAGATTGGATCAGGATTAAAACATGGCTTTTCTTGGGTACATAATAATTTCAAAATGGCATACTCACCTTTCTGGACTTACCCCACCTGGGTCGCTGGGGAGGATACTCTAATGTGGAAGACACCAGAGTTGAAAATCCTCACAGAAAAAAGTGGGGAGGGGGGACTGAACTGCTGTCAGACAGGATGGGTCCCAGAACTGAAAAATGTAAGGAAAAGGGAGCATGAGTGAGGGAGAGATTTTAAACAAACCATAGAGGTTGGGCAGAAAATTCCGCACAAATACAAAAAACAGATAAAAATCCCTAGGGAAGGAACAGAGGAAAGGAAGCTTTCTCCTGGAGAAGACACAATCACATAATAAGTGCAATCTTAAAAGTTGTACCGCATATCTATGGCAAGATAAAGATGAAGAGGAGCTGAAAAAATTTGAACAGTTAAGCATGGCTACACTAAAGGAATGAGTAGGATCAAGTATCAAAGATGATCCTTAACAAATGACAATGAACAATAAAACCCTAAGCAAGAGGGATAGGAAGAAACTGATCTTTAGAGTTAACACATCAAAATAATCAGATGCCAGGCACCAGCAAAAAATTATAAATCATAATAAGAAATAGGAAGATATGGCTTAGTAGAAAGAACAAATTAAAACTTCAGAGGAGACACATAATTTGTAACAACTAATCAAACAAAATTTCCTAAATCAATTCAAGGCGATGAAGGAAAATACGGATCTAGAGTTAAAGGATATTAAGAAGAAAATGCTTCTTTGTGTGAGCATAAAGAAGAATTTGAAAGTCTGAAAAGAAGCATAGCAGATCACCTTTATATCTTTACTGTTTTCTTATGTATTTGTTCTATCAGTTATTGAGAGACTGGTGTCATGATATCCAAATCTCATTGTGAGTTTGACTATCATCAATCCTTTACATTTGCTATTGTTTGAAGCCCTGATATTAGATAAATACAGATATATGGCTGTAAAAATAAAAAGAAACAACAGAAATTATAGAGATGAAAGACACAATAATGGAAGTTAAAAACACAACAGAAGCATACAACAGCATATTTGAACAGGCAGAAGAAAAATCAGTGTCCTAGAAGACAGGACAATTGAAATCATACAGTCAGAAGAAAAGATAGAGAAAAAAATAGAAAAAGTTGAGCAGTTATTCAAGGATTTGAGTGACAGCAAAAAGCACACAAGCATATGCATCATGGGTGCCCCAGAAAGAGAAAGGAAAAGGGGCAAAAAGAATATTTGAAGAAATAATGATAAAAAAATATCTCAACTCCTATGAAAGATATAAATATATATGTCCAAGCAGTGCCACATTATCCTAAGAGACTTACACTGAGACACATTCTAATCAGAATATCAAATGCCAAAGATAAACAGAGAATTCTGAAAGCACCAACAGAGAAGTGATTCATGACATACAAACATCCTCAATAAAACTAAGGGCTGATTTCTCATCAGAAACTGTGGAGGTAAGAAGACAGTGGTTTGAAACATTTAAGGTACTAAAAAAGAAAAGCTGACAGCCCCAAATTCTTTATCTGGCAAAACTGTCCTTCAAAAATAAGGGAAAGTTTAAAATATTCACAGATAAAACTGAGAGAGTTTATCAACAAAAGACCAGCTTGACAAGAATTATTAAAGGGAATTCTGTAGATTGAAAGGAAAAGATAGGAGAGAGTGGCTTGGAATTGTGTGATGAAATGAAGATCTTCATTCAGTGAAGGTACGTAAAAGGGTAAATGCAAAACCAATAGCACTGTATCCTCAATATATACCTCTACTCTTTAATTCTTATAAGAGTCAAAATACAATTGAACAAGAAAAAGCCATATTCCCTGATAACTGACATGCGAAATATAGAGGTAATGTGGGATAAAACAACATAAAGAGGGGAAGCTGAGGGATAAGGAAGCAGAGAACATGTGTGCTATTGAAGCTAAGTTGGTATACTATCATATTTGTAGTTCAAAGATGTAGGTTGTGTATTATAAATTCCAGAATAACCACAACTATTTTGAGAATACAAACAAACAGAAATGAGAGAGGGATTGGTCAGATATACCACAAAAGATCAACTATTGTAGAAAAAGAGGTTGCAATAAAGGAAAAGAGAGACAAAAAATATGACAAAAACAAAAGGACAAAATGGCTTAAGTAAATACTGCCTTTACAGTAATTATACTGAATGTTAACTGATGAAACTCCTCAAACAAAAGATGCAGATTGGCAGAATCAATAAAAACCATGATTCAACTATATGTTGTTTTTAAGAAACTCAACTTAGATCCAAAGACACAAATAGGTTGAATGTGAAAGAATGGAGAAAGATATTCCATACAAACTGTAACAAAAAAAGAGCTGGAGTAGCTATAGTAATATCAGACAAAATAGATTTTAAGTCAAAAGTTTTTTAAAAGAGACAAAGAAGGAGAGTATATATTAATAAAGGGGGCTATCCACCAAGAAGAAATAATCATTAATAATTACGCACCTAACCACAGTTCCCTCAAATATGAGGCAAACTGTAGCAAAACTAAAGGGAGAAATAGACATCTTTGTAATAATAGTTGGAGATTCCAATACAGCACTCTTATCTATACTTAGACTATCTAGACAGAAGATCAATAAGAAAACAGAGAACTTGAATAATATGATAAATATGATGAATAAAATAGCGTTAGCAAGCCAGTGCCAATGCTTCCACCTCTACCTCTAATACTATCAGTGGCACTGTTCCAGTTGTTCCTGAGCCTGACGTTACTTCCATTGTTGCTACTGTTGTAGATAATGAAAATACAGTAACCATTTCAACTGAGGATCAAGCACAACTTACTAATACTCCTACTGTTCAGGAGCAAAGTGTGGAAGTACCCAGTAGTAATACAGGGGAGGATACATCTAAGCAAGAAACTGCAACTGATTTTACTCCCAAGAAAGAAGAGGAGGAAAGTCAACCAGCAAAAAAAACATACACTTGGAATACAAAAGAAGAGGCAAAGCAGGCATTTACAGAATTATTGAAAGAGAAGCGGGTACCATCCAATGCTTCATGGGAGCAAGCTATGAAAATGATCATTAATGATCCACGATACAGTGCTTTAGCAAAGTTGAGTGAAAAAAAGCAGGCCTTTAATGCTTATAAGGTCCAGACAGAGAAAGAAGAAAAAGAAGAAGCAAGATCGAAATACAAAGAAGCTAAGGAGTCCTTTCAGCGTTTCCTTGAAAACCATGAAAAATGACTTCCACAACCAGATATAAGAAAGCAGAGCAGATGTTTGGAGAAATGGAAGCGTGGAATCCATATCAGAACATGATCGTCTTGAAATCTATGAGGATGTTCTGTTCTTTCTTTCAAAAAAGGAGAAGGAACAAGCGAAACAGTTGCGAAAAAGAAATTGGGAAGCCTTAAAAAACATACTTGACATCATGGCTAACGTAACATACTCTACTACTTGGTCTGAAGCCCAGCAGTATCTGATGGATACTCCAACATTTGCAGAAGATGAGGAGTTACAGAATATGGACAAAGAAGATGCATTAATTGGCTTTGAAGAACATATTCGGGCTTTGGAAAAGGAAGAAGAAGAAGAAAAACAGAAAAGTTTGCTGAGAGAAAGGAGACGGCAGTGTAAAAATAGGGAATCTTTTCAGATATTTTTAGATGAATTGCATGAACATGGACAACTGCATTCTGTGTCATCTTGGATGGAATTGTATCCTACAATTAGTTCTGACATTAGATTCACTAACATGCTTGGTCAGCCTGGATCAACTGCACTTGACCTTTTCAAGTTTTATGTTGAGGATCTTAAAGCACGTTACCATGATGAGAAGAAGATAATAAAAGACATTCTAAAGGATAAAGGATTTGTAGTTGAAGTAAATACTACTTTTGAAGACTTTGTGGCAATAATCAGTTCAACCAAAAGATCAACAACATTAGATGCTGGAAATATTAAATTGGCTTTCAATAATTTACTAGAAAAGGCAGAAGCCCGAGAACGTGAAAGAGAAAAAGAGGAGGCTCGGAAGATGAAACGAAAGGAATCTGCGTTTAAGAGCATGTTAAAGCAAGCTGCTCCTCCAATAGAATTGGATGCTGTCTGGGAAGATATCCGGGAGAGATTTGTAAAAGAGCCAGCATTTGAGGATATAACTCTGGAGTCAGAAAGAAAACGAATATTTAAAGATTTTATGCATGTGCTTGAGCATGAATGTCAGCATCATCATTCAAAGAACAAGAAACATTCTAAGAAATCTAAGAAGCATCATAGGAAACGTTCCTGCTCTCGATCAGGGTCAGATTCAGATGATGACGATAGCCATTCAAAGAAAAAGAGGCAGCGATCAGAATCCCGTTCTGCCTCAGAACATTCTTCTAGTGCTGAGTCTGAAAGAAGTTATAAGAAGTCAAAAAAGCATAAGAAGAAAAGCAAGAAGAGGAGACATAAATCTGATTCTCCAGAGTCGGATGCTGAGCGAGAGAAGGATAAGAAAGAAAAAGACCGTGAAAATGAAAAAGAAAGAACTAGGCAAAGATCAGAATCAAAACACAAATCACCTAAGAAAAAGACTGGAAAGGATTCTGGTAATTGGGATACTTCTGGCAGTGAACTGAGTGAAGGAGCATTAGAGAAGCGCAGAAGGACCCTTTTGGAGCAACTGGATGACGATCAATAAATTATACCAAATATATGTTTACAGTATGATTTAAAGTCTAATTCAGACCAGGGACTCTTATTGACTGAAGTTCAATTGAAATAACACTGGGTTTTAATTATATCACAGAAAAAAAAAGTGCATTTAAGTATTGTTATTGTGGACTTTATAAAAGCAAAGGAAATTGAAAATAACTTTGGATTCTATATCAAGAATCATATTTTCATACGGTCATAATTGTCTTTCTGTGACCCTTTCAGAGGGCACTGCAGGATGGATTAAAGGTGGCAATTTACTGATAACTGCAGATGTCTCTACTTTGTTCTAAAGTCTAAGTTATGAGATGATTTGATTTACTTTATAGAAGTTGGCTTTTGGAGATATGATGAAAAAAATTTTGATATATAGTAGTACAAAAAAAGCACCAGCAACTGATGAACTGCTTTTTTGTGCACTACCCACTGGATAAAGCTGACCTGATCTTTTATGGTGAGCTTCTAAGAAATGGGTGTTTTCTGATGAAAACCTGGTAGACCCTTAACTATAGTGGTGCTAATGAGCACTACTGTGATAAAGCCACCATTGTTATTTTTTACAAAACACCTGAATACATTTTAAAAAGGCTATTGTGAGGGCATTATAATGAGCATCTATTTTGAGGTGATGTTTAAAAAAAATTAACATCGATTCAAATTGTAAATTAGTTTAAGTATATTGCCTTAAGGACCTACTAAAGAAAGTGCCACCAAATTTTAATAGTTGCAATATCCTTGTCTAAAAGAAACAAAACAATGTTGACTTAAACATTTTCTTTATCAGAGTTGTCTTTTTTTTTTTTAATTCAGTCTTTCTCTTCCTTTTTTTTTCCATTGAGGAAGTCTTTTATCTTCCGTACTCACTAAGAAGTATTGACTTCGTGGTACACATTCTAAAGCATTTCTGATTTGAATATTTTTGTACATTTTTATCAATTATTAAACCTTCTCTTCTAGCGTGTACTAGTATTTATTTCTACTTTAACTGCTCAGCTCTAAAGAAATTGTATGATCATTTAAAGATACTAAGTTGCTGAAAGTTTGCTTCATCTTACCCACATATAGCTAGTTTACTTTCCTTTTTTTAATATTTAAGAATAGTATGAAACAGTACATTTGAGGTCCCTTTGTGTTTGATCTATACATTTCCTACAGAATAGGGAGGCAATGGTTTGAGTGAAGCTAGAGTACTTTTTACATGCTAACTTTTGAAGTTAGTAATGTAATTTATACTATTTTCCTTCAGTGCAGGAGATTTTTCTAAGTAAATTTAAGCACATAGTCCTTTGGCATTACCTTAGGTTTTTTTGTTTGTTCACATTTTGAAAGGTCTTATTTTTAATTTGGATTTAGAAAAACAAAAAGTTTATTTTACTTTTCATCCATCACCCTGACGAGACTGATGGTGGGACTTACGTGATTATTCTTTCCCTCCCCAATCCTCTGTTATTGGATCTACAGTATTCACTGCTATAGAACCTCATAAAAAGGGGCAAAATTATGTTTCTAAACTTCTCTCTGCCAAACCCATTTTTCTGCTGTGAAATATATGACTGTAGAAAGTGAGACTCATGATATTTGAAAAAATAGCAAAGTAATCACATTGCTTGGTTAAGATTATTCTCCTGTTGTATATTAAAACCAAAACATAACAAACTTTGGAAGCAGGGAGTTAATTTTCAGAGATCCGATTGTAATAAGTTAATATTGCTAATCATGTCTAACACTTGACTTGGAAGTCAGTGGTAAAATCTTTAACATGCATATGATATTGGCAGAAATACTAGTGATGTTTCACAAAAGAACTTAGAATCTGTAAAACATTGTTTTAATCATTTCCATGAATGATGATTTTTAAAGTACAACTTTAAAGTTTTGATTTTTCTATTTAAATAAAAAGCTATCGATGTGTTTTTTTTTTTTTTTAAAAATAGCGTTAGCATATATATACAGACCATTGTGCCCCCAAACAGCAGGATATATGACCTTCTCAAGTGCACATGAATCATTCTCTAGGATAGACCATAGGTTGGGTCACAGAACAAGTCTCAATAAATTTAGAAAGATTGAAATTATACAAAGCATCTTCTCTTACTATGTTGGAATGAAGCTGGAAACCAATAACAGGCAGAAAACTGGAAAACTCCATAAATATATGGAAGTTAGATATTAAACAATATTTAGCTATTAATTAGTGGATCAAAGAAGAAACTACAAGGAAAATCAGTAAATATCTTGAGATGATGAAAACAAGAAAACAAAATATCAAAACTTACGGGATGCTTCAGAGCCAATGCTGAGAGAGAAACTTATAGTTTCTCTAGAAGACTTCAATGCTAAATTCTTACATTAAGAATTCAATGCTAAATTATTACATTGAAAAAGAATAAAGGGCTAACATCAAAGACCTATTGCACACCTGGAGGAAATAGAAAAAGAACAGCAAGCTAATCGAATAGGAAGCAGAAAGGAGGAAATAACAAAGATTGGAAAAGAAATAAATGAAAATGGAGAATAAAAAGCAAAAGAAAGAATTTTAAAAATCAAAAGTTGCCAACAAACTAGACAACTTAGATGAAATGGACAAATTCCTGGAAACACACAAACAAGCTAAGAAATAGTTTAGAAGAAAAAGAAGATCCCAACAAGCCAATCACACATAAAGAGATTCAAGCAGTCATAAAAAAATCTTCCTACAAAGAAAACCCCAGGGCCAGATGGCTTCACAGGAGAATTTTATCAAACATTCCAAAAAAAAATAACACCAATCCTGCTCAAACTCCTCCAAAAATTGAGGAAAAAGGAACACTATCCAACTCATTTTATGAAGGTAACATCACTTTACCAAAACCAGGGAAAGATGCTACAAGAAAGAAAAACTACAGATTAATCTCCCTAATGAGATGCAAAAATTTGCAACAAAAACTAGCAAACTGAATCCAACAGAATATTAAAAAAATTATACACCGCGACCAAGTGAGGTTTAAACCAGGAATGCAATGAAAATTGAACACAAGAAAATAAGTTACTGTAATACAGCATATTAAAAAATTGAAAGGGAAAAAGTCATATGACCAACTCGATTGATGCTGAAAAAGCATTTGACAAAATTCAACATCCTTTTCTGATACAAATACTTCAAAAGGTAGGAATCAAAGGAACTTCCTCAACATGATAAAAGGCATATATGAAAAGCCCCTACCTAACATCACACTCAATTATGAGAGGCTGAAACCTTTCCCCTTAAGATCAGGAATGAGCAAGAATGTCCTCCGTAACCACTATTATTCAACATTGTACTAGAAGTTCTAGTGAGAGCAATCAGGCAGGAAAAAGAAATAAAAGTCATCTGAATTGGAAAGGAAGAAGTAAAACTTTAATTATCTGCAAATGACATGATACTATCCTTGGGAAATCCTGAAAATCTATAACAAAGTTACTTGAGCTAATAAACGAATTTAGTAAGGTGGCAAATCATAAATTTAGTGTGCAAAAATTAGTGATGTTTCTATACACAAGCAGTGACCTAACCAATGTGTCAAGTAAGGAAAAAATTCCATTCAAAATAGCAACTAAAAGAATCCAAGTATCTAGGAATGAACTTAACTAAGGATATAAAGGACTTGGTCACAGATAACTACATAACATTGTTAAAAGAAATCAAAGAAGATCTAAATAGGTGGAAAGCCATTACCTGCTCATGGATAGGAAGGTTAAATGTAGTTAAGATGTCAATTCTACCCAAATTGATCTACAGATTCACTGCAGTACCAATCAAAATTCCATCAACCTACTTTGAAGTCCTGGAAATCTAGTTACCAAATTCATCTGGAAAGGAAAGAGACCCCGAATAGCTAAAAGCATCCTAAAAAAAAGAAGAATGAAGTGGGAAAACTAACTGTGCTGATTTGAAAGGATGTATGAACCCTAGAAAAGCCATGTTTTAATCAAAATCCCATTTTTTAAAGGCAGATTAATCCCTACTCAATACTGTTTGTTTGAAACTGTAATCAGACCATCTCCCTGGAGATGTGATTTAATCAGGAGTGGTTCTTAAGCTGGATTAGGTGACAACATACCTCCACCTATTTGGGTGGGTCTTGGTAAGTTTCTGGAGTCCTATAAAAGAGAGGAAACATTTTGGAGAATGAAGGAAATTTGGAGAGAGCAGAGAATGCTGCAGCACCATGAAGCAGAGAGTCCATCAGCCAGCACTTTGGAGATGAAGAAGGAAAATGCCTCCCGGGAGCTTCATGAAACAGGAGGCCAGGAGAGAAAGCTAGCAGATGATGCTGTGCTTGCCATGTGCCCTTCCAGCCAAGGGAGAAACCATGACTGTGTTCACCATGTGCCTTCTCGGATGAGAGAGAAACCCTGAACTTCATCGGCCTTCTTGAACCAAGGTATCTTTCCGTGGATGCCTTTGATTGGACATTTCTATAGACTTGTTTTAATTGGGACATTTTATCGGCCTTAGAACTGTAAACTAGCAATTTATTAAATTCCTCTTTTTAAAAGCCATTCTGTTTCTGGTATATTGCATTCTGGCAGTTAGCAAACTAGAACACTAATACTTCCTGATTTTAAAACTTATTATAAAGCCACAGTGGTCAAAACAGCATGGCACTGGCATAAAGATAGAAGTATTGACCAATGCAATTGAATCAAGAGTGCAGAAACAGACCACCAAATCCATGGTATACTGATCTTTGACAAGGTCCCCAAATCCACTGAAGTGGGACAAAATAGTTTTTTCAATAAATGGGCATGGGAGAACTGGCTATCATAGCCAGAAGAATGTCTTACATTACACCCCATACAAAAATTAACTCAAATTGCATCAAATGCCTTAACATAAGTACCAGTACTATATAGCTCCTAGAAGAAAATGTAGGGAAACATCTTCAAGATCTAGTAATAGGAGGTAACTTCCTAAACTTTACACCTAAAGCACAAGGAACAAAAGCTAAAATAGATAAATGGGAACACCTTAAAATCAAAAGTTTTTGTGCCTCAAAAGACTCTGTCAAAAAGATGACGAGGCAACCAAGTCAATGGGAGAAAATATTTGGAAATCACACATCAGATAAAGGTTTGATATCCTGTATACATAAAGAAATTATACAAGTCAACAACAAAAGAAAAAGCAACCCAATTATAAAGTAGGTTAAAGATATGAATAGACACTTTTCTGAAGAGCAAATACAGATGACTAAAAAGCACATGAAAAGATGCTCACTCTCATTAGTTATAAGGGAAATGTAGTTCAAGACTACAATGAAATACCACCTCACACCTATAAGAATGGCTGCTAATAAACAAAAAGGAAACTGTAAATGTAGGAGAGGATATGGATAAAGTGGGACACTTATGTCCTGATAGTGGGAATGCATAATGGTACAGCCACTATGGAAGACTGTTTGACGGTTCCTCAGAAAACTAAATATCAAGTTGCCCTATGACCTGGCAATACTACTCAGTATATACCCAGAAGAGCTGAAAGCAGTGACACAAACAGACATTTGCACACCGATGTTCATAGCACTATTCACAATCACTAAAAGATGGAAACAATCCAAGTGCCCATTAACAGACGAGTGGATTAACAAGATGTGGTATATACATATGATGGACTATTATGCAGCAATAAGACATCCTGAACCACATGACAAGATGGATGAGACTTGGGGACATAATTCTGAGTGAAATTAGCCAGACACAAAAGGACAGATACTGTATGATTATGATTTTATGACTATGATAAAGGTAAAATCAGAGGCTTATAATACAGAATATAGGGGACCTAGACACACAGAGAAGCTTGAGACAGGTGAATAGTTTGCTAATGAGGTTGAACTTAATTGCAAGGGAATAGACAGAAGTGAAGGCGGTACACTAGTGGGTCTATAATTAATATTACCATATTGATGGTGAATATGATTGAAAGGGGTTGTATAGTTTCATGTGTCCTACCAATTAACACTACAAACAAAGGTAAGTTCTTGCATGAACTACTGCAAAGGTACAAATCTTATGCAAAGAGTGTATAATTTCAGAGTATAGGGGGAGAAATGTTACCACATGCTCTGGACTATGTTTAATAGGAAAACACCAACAGTACTATACCAATACCAGGGGTACATAATGGGAGGAGGGACAAGAGTTAGGGTGAGGTTTGGATTTTCTATTTGGTGAGAGTGGCTATCATTCTCTTGGGAACAAATAAATCATTTAAAATTGAGAGTGTTGATGGACTGTTGATTTTCAACATTATACATGAGACCCAGTAGATAGAGGTGGCTGAAAGACGAACTGACTGAGACATAGATTGGCAAACAATGGTGTAAACATATGAACAAATACGGTGCTGCTACAAAAAAGGAATAAAGTTGGGAGGCATTTAACAATGTAAACGAGCCTGTGGGACATTTGGTGAGGCAAAATAAGCCAGAAATGAAGCAGCAAATATTGTATGATCTCATTTAGAAAATAGTTATAAGAAAATGAGGGCCTAGATTGTAAGCTAGCAGTCACATTTAGTCCGGAGTGGTAATTGTTATTTCTGGATTTTGAGGGGGCTGTTTTATATTATGTGTAACCTGGTATTTAGAGATAAGAATGAAGCCAATTAGATAGAGATTAAGATAATTCAGAATACATGGGTAAGGAAGACATTGCCTGTATTTTAGAACTTCACCTACTCTTTGAGACCAAAGGAAGAAAGTTTTATTGTGTCTAGAATCTAGATTTTCTGTAGCACATAATCAAACTCAATCTGCCTGGATAGATCATTTAAACAATCCAAACATAGGGATCCCAGAATAAGAGTGAGAGCCTTTAATCTTGTATAGCTTAATGTAACTCCTGGATACATCTCAAAGTATATTAAGAAGATAATTAAAAAAATTGGCAAAGTCCCTTGGGGGATGAGAGAATCATTATGGAATTATTAAACTTTACTACTGGAGAAATCCCAGATACTGTCCAAACACTAGGGACACCTGAATCCATAGGCCAAGTCCTTGATCTTGAGGCCTTCACTCCTGTGAAGCCTATGTATGTAGCAGAGAAGCTTAGCCTACCTATAGGTATGCCCAAGAGTCACCTCCAGAGGACCTCTTTTCTTGCTCAGATGTGGCCTTTCTCTCGCCAAGCCCAACTTTGCAAGTGAAACCATTGCCCTCCCCACTATGTGGGACATGACATCCATGGATGAAAGTCTCCCTGGTGGCATGGAAGATAATTTCTAGGGATGAGACTGGCCCTGGTACCATAGGCTCAACAATGCCATCCTGTTCAAAAGGGGGAAAAGAAGTGTAACAAACAAAGTATCAGTGGCTGAGAGAGTACAAATAGAGTACAGAGGCTACTCTGGAGGTCACACATACACATGCTTCAATTAGACATCGCCAAACTTCAACCAAAACCATTCCTGCCAATCCTAAAGAAGACCTAGGGCATTTTATAAGATTCCACAAAGCTTCCACACACTAGGGTAACCCTACAAAACCTACAACCTCCAGATGGGTCCCTGGACCAGATAAGTCCTGAAATGCAGAGGGGCCAGCCCTTCTAGAACATCAACTAGTTCCATAACCTATCCCATATTAATAACAGGCCCTTCCAACAAGAAAAAATTAGAATGGGCATAACCTAAATACCCCTAAAGAGTGGAAGAAAGATCAAAGGTGATGATGGAGTTATATAGAGAAGGTAGCCTTTAACAAATGTGTACGAGTGCTGAATCATTTTACTGATGTTTCTTTTAGACTCCAGTACCTTAGAGAAGCTGGAAATTAAAATCTGAAATTGTGGAATTGTAACCCATACCAAACTCTGAAATCTATTCTACAACTAATTGTTCCGATGTACTTTAAAATTCCTTTCTTTTATGTATATACATTATTTAAAGAGAAGAAGGAGTATAACAGAGAAAACAGGATTTAACAAATGAGTATGACTGCTGAATCATTATATTGATATTTCTGTTGGTCTCCAGTGTCTTGGAGCAGCTAGAAGAAAAAATGAAGACTCATGGAACTGTAACCCATACAAAACTTTTAAATCTGTTCTATAACTACTTGATGGGATGTACTTGGAAATTTATTGCTTTTTTGTATATATATTATACTCCATAATTTTTTAAAAAGTTAAAAAAAATCAAAGTCGGTTCTTTGAAAAGATCAATAAATTTGACAATCACTTAGCTAAATTTACAAAGAAAAAAGAGAGACAACACAAATAAATAAAATTAGAAATGAGAGGGGGGATATTAATGCTAATCCCACAGAAATAAAAAGGAACATAAAAGAATATTATGAACAACTGTATGCCAACAAATTAAACAAAATAGATGAAATAGACAATTTCTTAGAAACCACAAAGAACCAACACTGACTCTAAGAGAAAGGGAAGACCTCAACAAACCAACTATAAGTAAAGAGAATGGATCAGTCCTAAAAATATGCCACCATATAAGTTCCAAGGATGAGCTTGGCCCTGACATCATGGATTAGTTGACTGAAAGGGGGCAAAGAAAGAGAGATCCAATGGCTAAGACATTTCAAATTGAGTCAAGAGGTCATTTTAGAGGTTACTCTTATACAAGTTTCAGCCAGATATTGCAAACTGCCACAATATGGCAAACACCAACCAACAGTTTCTGGAAACCATGAAAGATATCTTGTGCCCTATAAAATTTTACTTATTAAGTTGTTTTTTCAGAGTTTTGAAACCTCCAGATTGTTCCAATGCCAGTAAAGCTCTGAAAGTCAGAGATACCAGAATCTCCAAGAATAACAACCGGTTTCATAATTTCATCTCTTTGTCCCTTAATAACAGCACACTTTTTCAGCTTTGAAGCAGTTAGAGAGTTGTCACTTAGATGTCCCTCAAGATTAAGAGGTAGTTATCAAATGAGAGGGAGGAATTGTAACCAAGAAATCAAGATTTAAGGGATAATTTTGATTATTGGCTCGTTATGTAAATATTCCTTTTTTGCTTTCTGGCAAATTGGAGTAGACAGGGGAAATACCCGAAATCTCTGAATTGTAATCCAGCTTCCTTGATCTCTGATAATAACTGCATAGCCCTTATCTTCTGCCTCCGTGACTGTTAAAAACTCTGTGACTAAACTTCATTTGTACCCAGTTATCCAGTTTTTCAAGTTTAGAATCTTGTAATCGCTAAAGACAGCCCCTAATGTTTATCAATGAAGGGTCTTGGGTCATCCCAGAACTAACCCACCCCAAATCTAAAGTTATCTTGATGACTTGGACTGGATCTAACCAAAGTGGGTCTACCTGACATGTGCAGTAACTTAGACTTGAACTTACAAGTCACCTATACCTCGTTCCACCATTTTCTTTCATACATTCTGTGACTAAGCATGTAATCAATCTGTGTATGCTCAATAAATGAAGCTAACATCACCATGGCCAGATAAAGATACACAAGAAAAGAAAATAACAGCTCAATCTCTTTAAGGAATATAGGTGCAAAAATCCTCAGCAAAATACTTGCAAATTGAATAAAACAGCATATTAAAAGAATTATAAGCATATTCAAGTGGTTTTTATCCCAGATATGCTAAGGTGGTTCATCACAAGAAAATCAATTAATGTAATAATACACTACATTAACAAATTCATGGGGAAAAAACACATGATCATCTTGACTGATGCAGAAAGGCATTTGACAACATTCAGCATCTTTTCTGGTAACACTTAGAAAAATAGGAAAAAAAGGAAACTTCCTCAATGTGATAAAATATGTATATGAAAAAACCCACAGCTAACATTGTACTCAATGATGAAAGAATGAAAGCTTTCTAAGATCTGGAGCAAGATATGGATGCCCACTGTAATTACTGTATCTAAGAAAATACTGGAAGTTCTAGCTGGAGCCATTAAGATAAAGAACTAAAATGCATTCAAATTGGAAAAGAAGAAGAAAAACTTGTCCTGTTTGCAGATGACAAATGATATGGAAATTCCCCCCAAAAGCTTACATCAAAGTTACTAGAGCAAATGAATTTAGCAAAGTGGGAGATTATGAGATAAACATAAAAAGATTAGTAGTGTTTAAATATGCTAGTAATGAGAAATCTGAAGAGGAAATCAAGAAAAAATTCCATTTACAATAACTAAAAGAATCAATTATCAAGGAATCAATTTAACTAAGGATGTAAAGATACATGCAGAAAACTACAAATCTTCACTAAAAGAAATCAGTGAAGATCTAAATAAATGGAAGGATATTGCATGGCCATGGATTTTTAAGACTAAATATTGTTCAGATGTCAATTCTATCCAAATTGACTTACAGATTCAATGCAATCCCCAAATTCCAACAGCCTTCTTTGCAGAAATGGAAAAGCCAATTATCAAATTCATTTGGAAAGGTGACTGGGTCTGAATAGACAAAAACATCTTGTAAGAGAAGAATGAAGTTGGATGACATACTACCTGAATTTAAAAGCCATTGTGATCAAACAGCAAGGCATTGCACAAGGATAGATATACTGACCAATGGAATTGAATTGAGATATCAGAAATAGACACATCTATGGCCAACTGATTTTTGACAAGGCTGCCAAGTCTGCTCAATCGGGAAAGAATAGTTTCTTCAACAAATGGTGCTAGGAGAACTTGAAATCCATATGCAAAAGAGTGAAAGAAGATCCCCGTTCTCATACCATATACAAAAACTAACTCAAAATAGGTCAAAGACTTAACTATAATAACCAGGACTCTAAAACTCCTAGAGGAAAGTGTAGAGAAGCATCTTCAGGATCTTGTGTTAGGTAAAACCCAAAAGCAAAGTAACACAAGAACATAGATAAATGGGACCTCCTCAAATTAAATACTTTTTTACTTCAAGGGACATTGTCAAGAAAGTGAAAAAGCAGCCTACTCAATCGGAGAAAATACGTGGAAACCACCTGATAGGGTCTTAATATCCATAATACATAATGAAATCCTACAACTCAACCAAAAGAGACAAACAACCCAATTTTGAAATAGACGAAAGGCTTGAATAGACATTCTCAAAGATGATATACAAATGGCAAAAAAAAAAAACATGAAAAGATGCTTTGCTTCATTACCTATTAAGGAAATGCAAATGAAAACCATAATGGCTACTATTAAAAGAAACCAGAAAAGCATGTGTTGAGGAGGATTTGGAGAAATGAGACTACTCATTCATTGCTGGTGGGAATGGACAATAGTGCAGCCAATGTGGAAGACAGTTTGGCAGTTCCTCAGAAAACTATGTATAGAATTACCACATGACCCTATAATCCCTCTAATAGATACATGTGCAAAATAACTGAAAACCAGGGACTTGAACAGATATTTGCACACTGATGTTCATAACAGCATTATTCACAGTTGCCAAAAGATGGAAGCAAACTTAGTGTCCCTCAAGTGATGAATTGGATAAACAAAATGTAATATAAGCATCTGATGGAACATTATTCCGTGGTAAGAAGAAATGAAGTCCTGATAATGCAACATGGATGAACCTTGAGGACTTTTTGTTGCATGAAATAAGCCAGACACAATAAGGCAAATATTGTATGAAATAATTAGATTAAGCAAACTCATAGAGTTGGAATCTAGAATGTAGGCTACCAGGGGCAGATCTGGGGGTAGGGAATGGGGCTAGGTACAATTAAATTGTACATGATTTCCATTTAGGTTTATTGTAAAGTTTGGAAATGGATGGTGTGACGGTAGCACAACACTGTGAGTGTAATTAACAGCATGGAATTATATATGTGAATGTGGTTAAAAAAGGAAATTTTAGGTCATATATCTGTTAACTGAATAAAAACTAAAAGATAAAGCATAGGACTGTAGAACAGTGAATCCAATTGTAAACAATGGAGTATAGTTAGTAAGACAATTACAAAAATATTCTTTTTCAAATTATAACAAGTGTACCATATTTATGCAAAGTATAAATAATGAGATGGGAGGTGTACATGGGAATATTATATTTTTTACATGTTTTTCTGTAAACCTACAGAAATTTAAAAATAAGGATAGGCTGGAAAATTGTGTTATATGTGCAATGGATACTATACATACAATAAAATTATGTTCTAAAAGTATGTTTATTTAACATTGGAAAAACTCATTTGGTACAATTAAAAATACAGACACCTGGGCCTTTTCTCAATATTAGGGAACCGGGAATGAGAGCCAGCAAATTTGGTCTTTTAAAAACATTGTTGGCTCAGTGGCAGAATTTTTGCCTGCTGTGCTGGAGACCCGTGTTCAATTCCCGGAGCCTGCCCATGGCATCTGTAGATGATTCTGCTGGCGTGAGTAATTGGGAGGATTTGAGCAGCTGTAGAAGGAGGGGAGATAGTGTCAGGGAAAGGCTATTAGAGCAAGGAAACACAGAGAGCATGTGGACATGGAGGAGTATGCTTTTGGAACAGCAATCCACCCATTTGGCTGGAAAAAAAGATGCAAAAAAGGGTGATGCAGAGATTCAGGTTGGAAAGGTGGCTAAATTGTGATGAATTAGAACCATAAATCAAAAGCAGTAGAACCTCCAGGGGAAGGTGGAGCAAGAACAGGAGAATTACTGAAATCTAATACGCAGCAATCATCATCTTTGGGCAGAAGAAGTAATGTCCCATTTCATTATGAATTATTTCCAATAGATACAGATGTTGTTTGGATTAATAAAATGTAACTTGAAAAAAGATTTCCTGAATTATATGTAGTTTTTGGGTTGAGAAGCCCTTCTGCAAGCAGTGAGGAGTCCTGGGGATTTTTTCTTTAAAATAGGTTTTTTTTTTTTATTGTGGAAACATATATATGACATCAAAAAGTGCTATTTTTATCATTTTTTGAAATACACACTTATGTAGCATTAATTACATTAATGTGTAACCATCACCACTATGTATTTGCAAAAATTTGTATCACCCTATATGGAAACTCTGCACTCAATAAGTAAAAACTCCCCATTCTCCTCTCCCCCACCAGCTCCTGATAACCATTAATCTACTTTCTCTGCCTGTGAATTTATCCATTCTAGATATTTCACGTTAAGTGGAATCATATAATATTTGTCCTTTTGTGTCTAGCTTATTTTACTTACCATAAATTTTTCAAGGTTCCATCACATTGTAGCATGTATCAGAAATTCATTCATTTTCACGACTGAATAATACTCCATTCCACATATTAAACACACTTAGATTACCATTCATCTGTTGATGGACACTTGACTTGTTTCCATCTTTTGGTTATACTGTTATGGACATTGGTGTACAAGTATCTGCTCGAGTCTCTGTTTTCAAGTTCTTTGAAGTGAAATTGCCAGGTCATATGGTAATCCTAAGTTTAACTTTTTGAGGAATTGCCAAACTATTTTCCACCTCATTTTACATTCCCACCAGCCATGAACGAGGGTACCCATTTCACCATTTCCTCATAAAAACTCCTTAGCGGTTTTTAAGGAGGAGCCATGTGCTCAGGACTGACCTAAGAAAGGACCTGTTAACAGTGGACCCTCCAGAAGGAGGCTGTTGGAATAGCTGCGGGATGACACATTATTTTTTTTCCAATGTGAAAAGTATTTTAGTCAAAATTTTGAAAAATTAAGATTTACGACCACCTCAGTCCATGCCACTCCCATTATAAGGGGGAATGGCTGCTTCAAACTCATGCAAACTGCATCTTTATTTACAGAACTCTCTAGGCACTTCAGAAGTGAAGCTTGACTTCAAAATACAAACACTTGGGGCTTTGGCTCACACTCTTGATGTAAAAAATTAACTGATGTACAAAAATGTGGACGAGTGACAATGAAAACGGATTAAGTCCTGTGGCTGAAAGTCCCCTTGAGAGCACTCTGTGATGCACATCATACTCTGCTGTGGAAACATAAACGAATGCAAACTAGCACTGCCGAGAAGCGCCAGGATGTGTGCCCTCCATTCCATCAATCACAGACCAATATCTACTCCAAACATTCAGTAACAAAAATTACAGCATCTTCCCAGGAACAGCAAGGCAGACTTCTTACTTACGATAGACCAGCACAAATAAACCCAGTAAAAAGAGAGCTGCATACTTAAGTTTAGGATAGTCATTCATAAGGACCATCACAATCCCAACATAAAGTACAAATCTCTTTGCTCTTCCCACAACATCTTTTTTTCTCTAGCCAATGTTGTCCTTGTTTATAGAGGCCTCGGTCATCAACTGCATCATTATCTCTTTTGGTCAAAAACTTGATATGTCCATTTTGCTTTCCATGACTCTTCAAGATTCGGTGGAGTACAGGAATCTCTCTTCCTTCTATCCTAAAAACAACAATTTCTCCCACTCTCACGGGATCTTTAGCTTGATTTGTTAGAAAGAGAAGAGGTTTCTATGAAATTCAGGTTCCAGGCTGCCACTGTCGCTTGCTCACCTCCACCAAGAGTCCAGAGACAGCATTGCGGGACCTGCCAGCGGGACGCTGACGCACAGAGCGCAGCAGACCAGCTGGCGAGTGGGCGGGCTCGTGCGAGAAGCGAACACCGGCCAGGCCCCATGGTGCACGCGCTTCCCCTCGCTTCTGTTTGGAGGCAAAGAAACTACGGACTTTTCCGGCCCCACTTCGGATCCTGGCCTGGGTGGAGGGGCCCAGCCTACCAGAAGCCCTCGGAGTCCGCTTCCAGCGCACAGCTTAGCCACCCCTCACGGACGCAGCAACCCATACATTATTTAGAAGTGTGTGTGTGTGTGTGTGTGTGTGTGTGTGTGTGTGTGTGTGTGTATTTGTGGGGGGTGGGGCTGTGCATGTTCCGGGAATTGAACCTGGGTCTCCCGCATGGAAGGAGCATTCTCCCCCTGAACCACCTGTGCACCCTTAGAAGTATATTCTTAAATTTCCAAACATCTGAATACTTTCCAGTTATATTTCTGTTGCTTTTCTTTTACTCAGCAAATCCATGTGTAGAAATTTCATTGTATAAATACACACACAATATGATGGAGCAAAGCTAGCTGTTCAATATTACAATGAGAAATATTTCATGCTGTATCCCCAAGTATTTTTTTTTAATATTGTGGATATACACACATAAAAATTTTTAAAGTGGCAAAAACATGTTCTATGTAGATACACACTATGTTAAAATATTTATGGATACTTTTTGGTAATTGAACTTCCCACTAGCAGTAATTTTTATGGAATCAATACATGGAGAAGCATTTTAATTGGTGAGGGCAGGAAAACCTCTTCCTAAACCCAATTCATAAAAAGCTGAGGTAGCAGTCACTTTTTGGTAAATGCAAAGTCCAGAGTCCAGAAATTCACAGTTTTACTCAAGAAAGCAATTAAAACTGAGGATGTTTAGGACACAGCACATCAATCATCAGGATGCTAGTCAGTTTAGCTATGGACTCTCAGTCATTTGTTGATTATTAAAACGTTGCCCATCCAAAAAGACAGTGGTGTGTTCAAAGCAGATTGCTTTTCCTTCTCAATTACAATTAACCTTTTAATTAACCTTTTGTTTCTCTTCATACATTCAGGGCACAACATAGTGTCTTCTACATCTGCAGATGTGGAAGTGCAAACTTTATAAATGAAAGAGAGAGATCATCGTCTTGGGAGTGTCAGGTACCCAGGCCTGCCCTGAATGGAACGTTAGGCAAATCCAACCCTTCTAACTGCAGAGAGAACTCTGCCATGGACCATACCAGAGGCTTGCAGCAAAAAGGTCTGAACAGAAGTAGACATGGAACATGAATTCACAGTCTTAGGCTGAAGGCTAAGACTTAGGCTAATTGCTTTTGCAACAATTCTTGTCCATGATGCCAACATTGACTCCTAAGCTGAAGTTATCACTTCAGTTCTTTTAGTCATTTCTTCTCTCTCCCTTTTCTCACCCTTTCCTGTCTTGGCCATTGTTTTGCAATTCTTCGACCATGATTGCAGCTTGGCCTTCTGCAGTGTGTCAGGAATATCCTGTTTTTGCTCAAGGTAAACATGTTGCTGGAGCCTCAGATAAACCTCTTTTGTTTTTGGACTATTGATACTCAAAACATTGGCACACTTTCACACATGTCCTCGTGTACCATATTAATTGGAGGCAAAATGGTTAGCAAGTGAATCACTGGTACTTTAGGTTTTGAGCAAGTTTTGAATTGCTCATTCTTTTGAGGAAGAGGAACTTTATCCGTTTTCCTAGACTTCTTTGGTTTAACTTCTGCTGTAGAAGTGCTTGGTTCCATTTGATGCTGCTCTTAAGGTTCCTCTTTTATTGAAACTAAAGTGATTATCATATGTCATATGTTCCCTAATTCCTCCTCAAAGACATTTTTTCGCTGCTATCATAATTTGAGTATGCCATTTCCAGAAACACACAGGTGAAGGCAAAGTCAAGGATATGTGCAATCTACTCCTTTTAACCTTGTTTCTGTGTTGATTTTTAGCTGACTTCACACTGTGGTCAGAAAGTATTCACTGAATGGTTTCAATCCTTTGAAATTTGTCGACACCTCTTTATGGCCCAGCCTGTGGTATGTCTTGGTAAATATTCTATATTCTTCTGAAAATAATGTATATAGCTCTATATGTCAGTTATTTCAAGTTTATCATTCAGGTTTTTCAAGTTTCTCTATTCTTACTGAATTTTTTTTTCTGTCAATTACTGATAGAAGTATATGAACCTCTCTTCTGTTAAACTTTAAACTTTCTGAGTCCTTATATTTAAGGTTTGTCTCTTGTAAACACTATTTAATTAGTTTTTATTTATGAAATCCAGCCTATTAAATCTTTACCTTCTACTTGAGTATTTAAACCATTACTTTTTTTTTTTTTTTTTGCATGGGCAGGCACTGGGAATCAAACTAGACCATTACTTTTAATACAAGTAATGATTATTTGAGTTTATATCTACTGTGCTATTATTTGTTTTCTATTTGTCTCACTTCTTCTATTACTTTTTCTTTTCTTTCTTGCCTTATTTTATATAATTCAAATTTTATTAAAAGTGGAGGTGATTTGCCTGACAACATGAGACATGACTCCCAAGGATGAGCCTGGCCCTAGCATCATAGGATTGAGAAACGCTTCTTGACAAAAAGGGGAAAGAGACCTAAAACAAAATAAAGCTTCAGTGTCTGAGATATTTCAAAGAGAGTCAAGAGGTCATTCTGTAGGTTATTTTTATGCATTATGTAGACATTCCTTTTCAATTTTTGATATATTGGAGTAACTAGAAGGAAATCCCTCAAACTGTTGACTATATTCCAGCAGCCTCGATTCTTGAAGATGATTGTATAACTATATAGCTTTTACAATGTGACTGTGTGATTGTGAAAACTTTGTGACTGACATTACATTTATCCAGTGTATGGACAGATGCGTAACAAAATAAAGACCAAAAAATAAATATTAGGGGTGATAAAGGGTATGCGATGATTTGGGTGCTCTTTTTTCCTTTTCTTTTTCTTTTTATTCTTATGTTTATTGTTTTTGGAGTAATGAAAATCTTCAAAAATCAGTGGTGCTGATGAATGCACAAAAGATACTGTGAACCATTGGTTATATGCTTTGGATAATCGTGTGGTATGTGAATGCAACTCAATAAAATTGCATTAAAAGAAAAAGTAAGGGTAAAGGATGGAAACCATAGTGTCTTAGGGAGAGGGATCAGACTATACAGGAGCATAGAAAACTTCCACCATGTTGAAGGAATAATGTTAACATTCAAAGTGATTCTGGTATAGGGTAGGAGAGGAAGGAGAGGAATAGCATGGATCAGTGTATGAGTTTTGAAATTTTGAGGTTTAAGCTAAGATAGCAATCAAATCTGACTTGTAGGTTGCAAAGATCCTTTTAGAAAAAAGGCAGGTGGTTTGGAGGGGGGAAACCAGAATGGAAGAGGCCAAAGACAAGTTAAGAAATTGTTCCTAAGGTCCCTATGTGAGACAGCCAGGGTCTGGACCAAGATAATGAGATGTAATGGAGGCACCTCTAAGCAAATGTCCCTCAAGTTAACTGTACTCATAGCAGAGTTGCTTTGGACCATCCTGGAACCTTCTCCGAGGTCTAGCTTTCTGTGGCCTCAGGTGGAATGCCCATTTTTTGTGCTCTTGGAAAAGGAAGCCCCTCATTCACCACTCAGGACCTCTATGCAGCCCTTTGCTCTGACCGCCCCAGTTCCTCCCACCCCATTGTGTTTCTTCCTTCTTCCACATCTATTCCTCACCATTTCCAGAGTCAAGACCTTGAGGCAACTGCGTTTTAATTATCATCTCTCCCAGGGATTCATGATCCCCTCTACCTGCCCAGTATTCTACCTGTAACACCAGCCCCTGCCTCCAACTCCAGAGTTAGACTTTGCTGCCCTTTCCTTCTGCTGCCCTCTTCTCCTGTCTCCTTAGGTATTCAGGGTCAAGAAGACAGGTTTCCTTGTCCTGTTCTTATCACTCCAAGACTTAAGACCCTTTTCTGTTCACTCCTGTGCTATGCAGGCCTGACTCCAGCTCTCCTTTCCAGTCTCGTCCCAGAAAACTCACTTATCACTATCCCTTCATTCAACTTTGTCCTTTAATCCCACCCTTCAGGCTTGTAACATGCTGCCCTAATAAGAGCATTGTCATTGGAGTTAGAAGGGCCAGGGTTTGAATCCTAGCTGCACCATTTACTGGGGAATTTACTTGATGTTTCTGAGTTCACATCCTTGACCATAAAATGAAGATAACAGATTTTACTTCACATAGATATTGTAGGAAATAATTGATGCAATATGTCCAAAGCATCTAACCAGAACCTGATTATTACCCACCATTACATATGCCAAAAACCCGTTCATTTTGACAGTATCTCCCCTCCCTCCTTCACTTCCCCTTCCCACATTTCACTCCTTCCTTCCTACAACACTATTAAGATTTACTGGAAAAAACTGAGGTTCTAGCCTCATCTTTGCCACTAAGCAGGACATTGAGAAAATCACTTGATCTCTCTTAACCCATTTTCTTTATCTATAAAATAAGATACTGAAATGCATGACCTCTACGTTCCTGTTCACCTGAAACATGCTACGATGTAGAGCAGTTTTGAAATCCCATCTCCTTCTCAAGGTCTTTTCACTTGTTGAAAATAGTGGGAATGCTTTCTCCTTTACCCACATTCCACTGCCTTGTTTGAACATGTCACTTCTGTTTTATCTTTGCTTTTCACACTGAAAATGGTGATGCATAAGGATTTATGTCAGAATGGCTGGGGGCAGGGTGGTGAAATTATTTCTGCATGCGATGGGGAGAGTCTTTGCTCTACAGGAACAAAAATGTTGCCCTTCAGGGGAAGAGCTGTCCTTCACAGAGGCTATGTCCCTTCCACCCCTGTTTCATATGAGCCTGAGGACAGCACTTAGCTGACTTCATGACATAGCATGCAACAATTAATCAATCTTCTTTCCTTCCTTCATTCCTTCCTTTCTTCTATCCATCTATCCTTTCATCCTCCCTTCTGTCCTCCCTCCCTCCTTTGCTTCTTCTCCACCTTCTTCCCTGACTTCCTTCCTTCCCTTCTCAGTTTAGGCTCACAATGAATACACAAAAATGTTTAAGCAAAAATCATTTCAATCTTCAGATTTAATTCAATGCATCTGCATATTCATGCAGTCTCTCTTTCATCTGACAAACTATTATTGAACATCTATTATGCACAAAGCACTTACTAAGTTTTGAGGTTGAAAATATGAATAAGACACAGCTCTTGTCATCCAGGAACTCACAGTTTGTTTCACTCATTCATTTAACAAATATCAGATTTTGGTGTGTCACATTGTGTTATGCAGAAACAGCATGGTAGAGCTTGCGTGGACCCTGTTTAGAAGGAAGAAGGCAGAAAGGACAGAGCAGCTGCAGAAGCTGAGCCATGATGCAGGCAGACAAATACCCGGGAATCCAGTGGTGACCTCTGGAGTGAATATTGCTTAGCAGAGTCATCCCACTGGGGGCCCAGATGGGGGAGGGGTCTTCATACCTCTGTGTTTTGGTTTCTTCTGACTGCCCTAACAAATTACCATAAACTAGGTGGCTTAAAAAACAGACTTCATTCTTTCACCATTCTGGAAGCTAAAGGTCTGAAGTCGAAGTTTCAGCAGGGTCATGCTCTCTCTGAAAGCTCTAGGGGAGGACATTTCCTGCCCTCTTCCAGCTTCTGGGTCTCCTGGTGTTCCTTGGCTTACAGCAGAATCACTCCAGTCTTTGCCTCCATTTTCAGATGGCCAATTTTTCCATGTATATGAGCCTCAGTTCTCCCTCTGATTCTCCATTATAAGAATGCTTGTCATTGGAATAAAGGCCACCTTAAATTTAGGGTGATCTCATCTTCAGATTCTTCACTTCATCCACAAAGACCCTTGTTCCAAATAAGGTCACATTCACAGGTTCTGGGGATTAGGAAAAAGACATATTTGGGGTGGGGGGCACAATTTAACCACTACCCTCTGTCTCATTCAGTCACTAAATATGGATCTCCCTGGAAAGGTGATGGCTTTGGGAGATGGTGCTCTCTGCAACTGAGGCATACCCTAACAGTGTTGTGGGCCTGAAGATGCACGGTAACTTCTTCCTTGATGGAGCTCTGGTGGCACATCATATATACTCCACAGAACCAATCTCCATACTAGGGATCTATGGCAAAGCAGGGAGTAACTCAGGCAGAGTCCCAGCCCTTACTATCTCTGCAGTGAAGCAATGGGAAACCTTGACTATTGATGTTCTAGTTTACTAGCTGCTGGAATATAACATACCAGAAACAGAATGGCTTTTAAAAAGGGGAATTTAATAAGTTGCTAATTTACAGTTCTAAGGCCAAGAAAATGTCCCAGTTAAAACAAGTCTTTAGAAGTGTCCAATCTAGGGCATCCAGGAAAAGATAACCTTGGTTCAAGAAGACTGATGAAGTTCAAGGTTTCTTTCTCAAGTGGAAGGGCACATGGCGAACACAGTCAGAGTTTCTCTCATCTGGAAGGGCACATGGTGAACACAGTCAGGGGTCCTCTCTCATCTGGATGGGCACATGGCGAACACAGCATCATCTGCTAGCTTCTTCTCCTGCCTTCCTATTTCATGAAACTCCCCAGGAGGCATTTTCCTTCTTCATCTCCAAAGGTCGCTGGCTGGTGGACTCTACTTCTCGTGGCTATGTTGTTCTGCTTTGCTTTCTCTGAATCTCTCATTCTTCAAAATATTTCCTCTTTTATAGGACTTCAGAAGCTAATCAAGACCCACCCAAATGGGTGGAGACATGCCTCTACCTAATCCAGTTTAACAACCACTCTTGATTAAATCACATCTCCAGGGAGATGATCTAATTACAGTTTCAAACACGCAGAACTGAATAGGGATTAGAAGAAATGACTGCCTTTACAAAGTGGGATTAGGATTAAAACCTGGTTTTTCTAGGGTACAAACATCATTTCAAACCAGCACAATTGATGGAATGACCCCACAGCTAGAAGTAAAATTACTTCAGTGGTAACTGCTTTGAAGAAGGGGCACATGTTACCATAAGACTATGTAGAAGGGAGACTTGGTAGAGCTAGTTCCAAGAGTGGGGAACAGTATTTAGGTCAGGGGGAACAATTTTTGCAAAGGTTCTGAGGCAGTTAGACTGCTATACAGTCAAGAAAGTGAAAGAAAGCCAGTGAGGCTAGAGGTAGAGAGAAGAGAAGAGAAGAATGACATGAGCCTGGGGAAGTGGATAGGGACCAGTTCAAGTGAGATGCTTTGGGATGTGTAAAAGGTTTGATTTTTATCCTTAAAACACCAGGGCTCCACGGAAGAGTTTAAAGAAAGGGAAAAGGAAGTCTTGAGGTTGTTGTAATTGAGGGACAGATGCACATTGTCATGGGAGGACAGTTGAAACCAGATTTGAGGGAGGAAAGAGAAGCAGAAAGAGGACCAGTTGGGAGTTGTTATTGCAGTGATCCAGGTAGCAGGTGATCAGAGCTCAGACTGGGGAGATACAGTGGAGATGGAGAGGAACAGATAGATTCTAGAGACATTTAACAGAATTTGATGCTGGGCTGGGCACCGAGGCAAAGGAGAGAAAGATATTCAGGATGACTCCTGGGTTTCTGCCTTGTGTGAGTAGATAAGGAGCAATGTTCTTCCTTGAGACGGGAGACATTAGAAAATACCAGATGTGAGAAAGCATGGAACATTCAAGAAGTGGGGGAGGAAGTTGTTTCACACACGGTCTAAGAGGAGACCACAGGGTCCAGAGGAAGGCTCAGCATTCTCCTATCTCCCCATTGTGGCACGCAGCCAAATCCTTTCTATCTTCATGTACACACTTTTGCCTCGAGGTTATTCTTCTTGACTGTGCTACATTATTAACCTGCCTTATTCCTGACAGGGCCTGTCTCACTTCCTGGCCCACCCCCCAACATGTGTTGAGGATTTTGGCTTATGGCCCAATCTGTTATCATCCTGGTTATTACCCACGTTAGTATGGTTGCCGCCTTCACAGTGACAGCATCTTACAGCATCCATTACACTTTACCTGCTTGCTCCCATGGATGCAACTTGTCCTTGTCAGTCCTCAAAAGGTCTATGTGGAATCTTAAGCATCAGACCCCACTCTCTCAAGATAATGCTCTATCCTTCTGGCTTGCACATAATCTCGCCCTGTAATTCCTGTTCTTGATCCCTTCATTTGCTCCTAATTAGCCCGCTCCTGGCCTCACCTCTTTGCCAGCTTACCCAGAGTGGTGTATCACTCTACTGCACTGCTTTGTATTTTACTCTCCACATTCACCGACAATTTCAATTATCCCTCCCCCATCCAGCTTTGTCTTCCGATAGGATTATTTTATTCTAAGCCATATCTGTTTCTACTACTTCTGCTTAGTGTAAGAAGGAAAAGGGGGAAGCTGGGGGTCTTCCACACATAAGTGATATCTAAGCTGGACTTTGAATTTTAATTAAGATTAGTCAACTGGAGGGGAAGCGGACTGTCAGTCGAGGGAGGCAGTAATGTAAAGGGAACGGTGTCAATAAAAGATCAAAACTTAACAGCAGGTGATTCAGTGGTAGAATGCTTACCTTCCATGCAGGAGACCCAGTTTTGACTCCTGGACAATGCACCTAAAAAAAGGGTTCCTGGACAATGCACCAAGCTCACATCTGTATTAATGCCAACATGTTGGGCAAAGCTCTCACTTATATTAGTTCTGATAGGCCTTTCCTCCACTTCTCCCAGGCTGCTATGCATTGCTGGAAGAAATCATCAGGCCATGCAGATTGGCTTCACCAGGTGTTCATGGTCCCCAATTTCAGCCCAGCTCCAGATGCCTGGGCCATTCCTTGGGAAGGTCTGGGTATGAGTCACCAGCACAGACAAAAATCATAACATGCCCATCGATAATGTGCCCCAAGGAGAGTGTGGGACTGGTTGGAAGAGAGTAGAGTGCAGAAGAGTAAAACATGAATGAGAAATGCAGAACTGGAGACGCTATGCAGAGAATACTCATTTAGAAACCTTGACTGCAAATGGAAGAAGAGAGATAGGGTACTAGACAGGGTGGATGAAGGGCTTGGGTATTTTAATTGTAGGATAAGAGAAATAAGAGCATCCTTATTTGCTGAAAGGAAAGGGTTGATAGGGAGAAGACAGGGAAGTTATAGAAGAAGGGATTATTGCAACTCAATGTCCAACAAAAAAGGAAGTGATAGAACAAATGATGGAACGTCAACTCAGTGGAATACTATGGATATATAAAAAGCAGAAACGTGAAATTGCTATACTATGTGATTATACCTATGTAAATAACACATGCACATGCATAAAGTTTGGAAAGCAATAGGAAAAAATGTCATTGTACTGGGATTAATGGCAAACATTTTCTTTTTGAAACACATTATTATTGTTAGAAAATAATTAATAATAAGAAATTGATTTTGGAAAAGATGAAGGGGCTATTCTAAATTTTTTGCCTTGGGCCTGAAATTCTGGCCATATAATATGGAGGTTAAGAGACAAATGGAACTCCATTTAGAGCTGGATTTGGCACTTGCCCAGTGAGTCACATAACCATCTAAGCCTCAGTTTGCTCAATGGGAATAATACTAATTACCTCTTTAATTGTGAGGATTAGATGATATAAAGTAGGCCTCTATGATCCTTGACACATAGTAAGTGCTCAGTAAATATCAACAATGATTTTCATTGTTGTTAGTCCTGTATATCCTCTGAGTCAGAGGTTCTGGTTTCATGATGTCTTTACAGAAATTACAGCATGGCATTGTGCCATAACAAAAGGCTCTGACTTAGCTGCGTAAACTTAAATGACTTTTCTAACTTTTCCACGTTTTAAAATTAAGAATCTATGCCTTTTAAAATCAAAATCCTTAATCCACCTTAAAAGAGCTGGCCCAGACTTGCCTCTCCAGTCTCATTCCTCTTCCCTGAGACTTCATTACCCCACAATGACTTTTCCCACGTTTTCTCATTGTCTGCCACCAGTTGGATTGATTAGGTTTCCTTTATTCTTTTTCTATTGCTCTATTGATTTATAAATTATATTCTTTTATTCTTTTGATATTATTTATCAATAATATCATCAATAATGATATTGTTTATCAATAATATTATCAATACCATCAATAGAATTAATATTTTAGCTACTGTCTTAGTTTCCCAGGGTTGCTATAACAAAATACTACCCTGGTTGGATTAAACAACAGGAATTTATTGCTTCAAATTTTGGAGGCACGATGTCTAAAATCAAGGTATCAGCAGGACGTATCTTCTCCAAAGTCTAGAGTGTTCTGGTGATCGTTTGCTGCAAGCATTCTCTGCCTCCGTCACATGGTCATCTGCTTCTGTTCATTTCCTGGCTTGAACTGTTCCTGCTCAGTTGTCGGTGTCTGTCTGGATTTCCTCTCCTTGCAAGGATTCCAGTCATATTGGGTTAAGGCTCACCCTGATTCACTTTGGACTCATCTAAATATGAACTTTGAAGATTCTATTCACAAAGGAGTCCACACCTGCAGGATCAGGACATGCCTTTGGGGGGAACATCATTCAATCTACCCCATACCTCATGCCCCAGACAGTGTCATTTATACTTTCCACTTTTGTTTTTACTTTCTTCTTTGCTTTGAAGCCTGAGGATCTCTTTCAACTTCCTTGCAAGCTCAACTATGCATTTGAAAAGATGTTCGCCATATTTTGTCGTGCATTTCTCTTCAATAGCCTCAACACTATTGTAATTAATTAATTAACTACATAATTTTTTTTGGTCCTTATGTTACCTACTGGACCAGATACTCCATACAGGCCAGAAGCATGTCTGTGTTGCACATTGCCAATCTCTACTACCCACCGTGGTGCCTGATACATGGTAAATCACAAATAAATGTTTGTGGAATGGATGGGGTTATTGTGAGATTTAAATAAGAAATTGCATTGAATTATCATATAATAAGTACATGGTTGTGGAAAGCATTTCTTGATGTTGTCTTTTATTTTGTCTTTATTTATGTGGGTACTCACTCCTCAAAAAATAGAAAACTCCAGTGGCAAAACCTCCTTAGCTTATAGCGAGGCAATATAATGCCCACTCCACTGCAATCTCTCTGCCACTCCCACAAGCCAGTTTGGTTTGGAACAGCTGCAGATATGGAGGTTAAAAGCTGTTCTTTGGGTTCTCATTCTTTATGCAATGAGTTGGGGTGAGGGGATCTGGATAGGAAACAGAGATGAGCATTTAATCCTACTCGGCTGCCCTCTTTGACCTATGTCCCAATATCTTTTCTTCTTGTCTTTCTCTCTTCCCAATCTTCTGCCTTCTTCAGCACTCACATAGCTTATTATTGGGCCCGTGAAGTACTAAGCATAAAAAGACACAAGTTCTAGTCCAGGATATTCCCTCACAAGCTGTGTGGCCTTTGGCAGTTCACTTACCATTTTATGACTTTAGTTTCTCATAGGAAAGATGAGAAGTTTGGGCTCCAAGGTGTCTAAAGATCTTCTCTTATTCAAATAGTTTATGACTTCCTATAAAATTTCTTGCCTGCCAGACTATCTTCAACCTTCCATCACTAGCAAATTAGCATGCTGTCTTTCTCCAGTCCAGCTTTCTACCCTCTGTCCCTCACTGTTCCAGTTACTTATTTTCTTGTCTTCCCCAACAGTCGCCAAGGGCTTACACTCTATTATAACAGGTAAGGTACTTGAGGGTGGGGTAATATGTGTATAGAATCTACAGATTAATAAATGATTATCATTGTTATAACAATAATTACACCTCTATTTTTACCCTAATCCTTTGAGCTCAAATTAGTCCTGCCCTACCCTTCTAGAGTGACAGGCATATAATTGCTTGGACTCTCCTAATAGAGAGATTTGTATTTTCCAAGTGTCTCACACTCCCTGTGACACTTTGTCAATACACTCCCTAGCTTACCAAGGAGATGACAGGGCACAGATGAGGGAGGAGGCTCTTTCAGAGTCTTGTAGGAATTCAGTGACTTCTCCCTTCCTCTTCAATTATAGCAGGAGGCAATGAATGGCCTGGGAGGAGCATTTAACTGGGTTTTGGTGATTCCTAGGGTTGGTTTTACTGGAAATATCTTGGCATCCTTGGGCAAGTCACCTCACCTCTCAGAGGAACAAAGATTTTCATCTGTGATAAGTAGGGATTATATTGCTAGGCATGAATATTGGAGTCACATAGACCTCAGTTCAAATCTGGGCTTACTACTTTAACAGCTGAATAACTGGGGTCAGTAACCTCTTGACACTCAATTGCCTCCTCTTTCCTAATGACCCAGCCTAGGTTTTTCTGCTAAATATTTCCATCTTAATTTGCTCTACTTCATCTTCTGTCCCAACTAACTCCGATTTCTCTCATCTTCATTCACTTTTCTTTTTCTTCCTTTTTATCTTTCTTCCCCCCACCCAAGGCAGTTCTCGTTCATCACATTCATTTGGCCCCCACCTATCCTCATACCCCTTGCAATAACAGACTCAGATTTAGACAGGCTTAAAGCCCAAGATACTCCCTTCTTATTTGTTTAAGGTCAGCAACAAGGAAGTACACCCAATGGGTACTTCCCCCACCTGCCCCAGTCCTTTCCTAGAACCCTCCAAAGATGAGGACTCAATAGCTGCTGAATCAGCCCTGGACACTTCAGGTTTCTCTCCTCCCATCTTGTCTTTTCCTTACAGGGGACTAGCCTGTGCCACGTGGTAGAAAATATCATCCCTTGTGTTTTGCATCTTGCAACTTCACCCACAGGAGAGGAAATGATGTCAACTATCTTGGAGAAGAAGATATTTGTTGGCCCATCTTGGATCAGTTGAGAACATGACAGTTCCAGTAATAGCCATTTCAATGAGGTGGGGGTGCAGGTTCCAGGAGAAAGAAGGTAAATTTGGTTGATAGAGTGGAACTGTCTATCACTGTTTTACAGTGGTGTTCATTCTAAAATCGTACAAAACGCAAAAATTAAAAATAGTATGAAAACCTCTTACGGAGGCACTGTTTGGGAGAATGGGTCAGGTGTCCAGAGCTGCCAGCTTCTTCTCTGGTGTTGGGAATTACTGATGCTTCTTCAGTGGCTGACGTCTGTGGATTATGTTGGTGGCCAACAAAAATACTTTTCTATACAGACATATTCGTCCCACCAGGATGCTGTATGGGCACAAGTAGATAGTATTCGAAGTAGAATTCCAGCCTTATCACTGAGACCACAGTTTCTCTCAGTCTCCCTCTCTCATTCTTTCTCACTCTTTTTAACATGGTCATCTAGTAAAATTCATGTGAATCAAAACCAATAAAGGCCACTCTAATTCCACAATCCTCTACCCTAACTCTAAATCTGCCCTTCTCTTTTTGTTACTCAGTTTCTTGTCTGCCCTCTCTGGACCACCACATACCAGCACTGGTGGGTATTCAAAGCCACATTTAACATGCATGAACTAGCCCCAAAATATGTAAAGAAAGGGAGTATAATAGCATTGAAAAATAAAGTCATGGTTTCTTTCTCCTTGAATCAGTCTGGGTTCAGGTTAGAAACTGAGACCTCTCTAAGCATTTAAGCAAGAAGATATCTAACACAAGGAACTAGATGCTTATGACATGGTTAGAAAGGCTTAGGGATCCAGTTCTATGTTGGAGCTCCCAGAACGATTCCTAGAACCATACGAACTGGCCCTTTATCCATTTGAGGTTGCATAATGCTATGCTCGAAGCAAAACCACCAGAAGCTGAGAATGGATGCCACATCCCTGCTGCTGGAACTACTCACTTCCCCACCAGGCCCTCCAGGAGAACCAGTCAGCGCTAGCAGGAAGTGGGGCTCTGCCTCGCTTCTCCCCTCCCTTTATCACTCAAGGGCACATAATTTGAATCACATAAATTGCATCTAGAGCTCCAGTTGTTAAGGTGCTTTTCAGCCCCCCAAGTAGACAGAGGGTGGAATGGAGGCTGGTAGCACCTAGGGTCCACCGTTCACATTGAAGGGTAATGTGCTTCTGGGTGCCTTCTTAGCCAGTGGAGAGGGGACAATGAAAAGAAGGAAAGGGAGGGGTCTATAGCTGAGATAGCCTCATTTTTTATGCTAAGGCTATTCCTTCAGGAACTTCAATGGGTGGAGAATGCCATCATCTATTCACCTGTTCAAACAAATATTGCCTGAGAGCCACTGTGTAACCATACAGTGCAGGGTGCTGAGGCCAGAGCAGTGGAGGGAAACAGTGCTGGCCTTTAAAAAGCACACGGAATAATTGGGGAGACAACCTGGTGAAAGCCAAAGGTGGCAGTCATCATACTAGTGGCAAGTACAGAGGTTATGGGATCCCCCTGAAGAGGTGCATAACCCAGGATAAGAGGGGCCATGGAAGTCTGACCAGAAGAAGGGATAACCAAACTGAGACTGGAAGGGTAGATGAGAGTTAACCAAAGTGGGGGGAAAGATGGTCCAGGGGGAAAGATGATGCAAGCAGAATGTACAAAGGCACAGAAGCAAGTTGGTGTATATGGCATTGGCTCAGTGTGGGTGGGCATTGAGAGTTGAGGGGATATAGGGCATGAGAGATAGGGGCCAGGTCATAGAGAGATTTGAATGGTGCACTTACGAGTTTGGGATTTATTCTGAAAACAATAGGCAGCCATTGAAGGAGGGGGAAGACACGATCAAGGTGTGTATTAGAAAGAAAATTCTGGTTTTCTTTGGAAATTAGATTGAAGAACATTATATTGGAGTGGAGAGGGGGTCAGTTAAGAACATGCTAGTAACTTGGGCAAGATGATATGGTGGCCTGAATCCTTGGCTGTGAGATAGCTGGGATGAAGGGAAAGGAATCGGGGATCACACAAACACACACACACACACACACACACACACACACACACCGTTTTCTGGCTTGCTAGTGGCTGGTGGTGCCATTTATTTAGGTAAAGAATTTGAAAGGTTTTCAAATCAAATTACTCTTCATATTTCATATCCCTGTACTACCACCCCTCTTCCCGCCTCTCCCCACTTCTAGACAATGGAGACCAGGAGAGCAAAGTCTTTCCTATCTTCATCCTATAAGAGTCTAAACAAAAAACCTCAAAAGATCCTTCCAGTGTCAAGGCCTATGATTTTTTAATCCCTAATAGTGACAGTATGGAGGCATAGAGAGGAGGGTGGGGATGATGGGATACAGAGAAAAATCGATGGATGAGATAAGGAGCTATTTCGATTGCAGTTAAAAAGCAACTCCAGTCCCCCCTTTATCTTGGTGACTCAAGTCCTGATGGGTCTATTCCCCTGTAGTTCCCAACTTCTCCACGCCAAAACCTTCCTGAGATGGCTAATCTTATCTCATCATGCTCAGGTCTTAGAAGTTCTTTTTCCACTTCACAGGAGACAGCTACACAAAGAGCCATTGAGAAAAGGAAACCTAATAGGTAAGACCTTGAACCTGATGGATTCCACCTGAGAGACTGACCCGTTTCTTTTTGATTATAGGCCAAAGGGCTCTCTGTATTTAGGATTCAGAGATTACCATTAGAAAAAGAAAGCAAAATAGATAGTGTTAATTAATTTCTATTTGAGGCCTCTGCCCTTTTCCTGTTCTTTATTCCCCTTTTGTCTAAGCCCAGGGAAAGCTTGTGGGAGACTCCCCACCTGTCAGCAGAGGGGGCTCCTGTGAGCCACCAGCCACAGCTCTTCCCTTGTCAGCCCTTATTCAACAGCCAGGTAGGTGGATTGAGTGTCGAGTTGATGCTTTTCTGTCTAGGCTACCAGGGCTTTTCAAAGAATCCCTTTGTCAATGGCAGCCTTTCCCCCAAGGCCCTGCTAGTGGGAGCCCACCAGCCTCCGGGGTAACTGCAGCATCCGTGTTTTCCAGGGTGAGAGTGACCTGGCACTTCCAACGTCTTCTAGACATTTCACTTCCTGACAGAAGCCCTCCTGTTTATTCCCATTTCTGCTCTGGTTGTTCTTCTCTGGGCATTCTCTGAGGCTGCCACTCATGTAACATTCCTCAGGAATCTCAGAGATCATCGACTGGACTAAAAGAGACACATGCTTGTGTCAGAGGCAGTGTCAGATCTGGGACATATTCAAAACCCTGTGCTAACATTCTTTCCTCATTTATTAATTCAGGTGCCGGTAATTTCACAAATGCCCTTATGGAATTGGATCCTTTACTTTTTAGCTCTACTACCTTCTTCCCAGAGCCTTCACGCCAGTCCAACGGACAGATGCCAGGTTCCTCATGCATTCTCCTCAGTTCCCTCTTATTTCCCCAAACCTCATGCTTTCCCTGGATGAATTTCTTTACTGTATCTCGGTACTTGCAATTAAGAACTTGTGGGTGGGAAAGGATAAGGCCTAATTTCATTTCTCAGAAGCATCTATGTTCACTCTGACCAAGCAGAGATGTCCTATTACAGTAGTTTAAACCACCATTATCTTCTGCTTGAATTATTTATTACGGTACTTCCCCACCTTTCTCTCAATCAGTCTCTCTTTCTTCCTGTACACCCTGTTTCTACAGCTAACTACTTAAAATCTAGTAAGAGCTGGCCAGGGTCTCTTCAATAAAATGCATGCCCTTCAAGGGTCAACCCAATCAGATCCCAACCCATAACATTGGCCTTTTGCCCCAACCTTCTTTGCAACCTAGGGTACACTCCTTGGGTTCTTTATCCTATTCCCTGAATGTGCTGAAGTGTTGTTAAGATCTGGTTTTTAGGTGCATTGTCCAGGAATCGAAACTGGGTCTTCTTCATGAAGGTAAGTATTCTACCACTGAATCATCTGTTGTTCAGTTTTGATCTTTTATGGACACCATTCCCTTTACGTTACTGCCTCCCTTGACTGACTGTCCTCTTCCCCTCCAATTGACTAAATCATACTCAAAATTCAAAGCCTGGTTTAGATATCACACATGTGTGAAAGACCCCCAGCTTCCCCCTTTCCCTTCCTACACTAAGCAGAAGTAATAGAAACAGATGTGGCTTAGAATAAAATAATCCTATTTTCGAATCCTGGTTCTTCCACTTACTAGCCATGTGAAATATTTAGCAAGTTATTTAACTGCCATAAACTTCACTTTTCTCATCTTCAAGATGAAGATAATAATCCTTTCCTCTGGGATTATTATAGGGATTAAATGCTTTAATGTACATGTAATGCCTGACACATATTCTTAGAGTTATTGCTTAGTGATTTATCTTCTCTGATCTTCAATGTCCTCATCTAAAAAAATGCAACTAAAAACCTCAATATGAGCATATTTTAAAAAATTATTTATAAAATATTAAACATATATCTTATAATTTCAGTATTTTCACAATATCTAACACATGGAAAGTGCCAGGTATGTAATGGCACTCATTAACTATTAGTTCTCTTTCCCACCCCACCCCAACATTTTCCTTTTTCTCTCCTCAAACATTCTCTATACAGATCACATTAAAATCATTTTATACATGTATCTTTTCCCTTAGACTCTAAGCTCCTTTTTTTTTTCCCCAAAGGTATAGGCAAGTAGATAGTATAATGAGCCCTAAGCGTTTTTTGCTGGGCTTCAACAATTATCAACTCATGACCAACTTTGTTTCATATAAAATCTCACCCATTGTCCTATAACTTCCCCTAGATTATTTTGAAGCAAACCCCAGATATTGTATCATTTTGTTTATATTATCACACCTAAATAATCAAAATAATTCCTTAATATCATCAAATGTCTGGTGTTCACATCATATTATAATTTTGAAGCAAACCCCAGATATTGTATCATTTCGTTTATATTATCACACCTAAATAATCAAAATAATTCCTTAATATCATCAAATGTCTGGTGTTCACATTAGTGTTGTTTTTTGTTTGTTGGTTAGTTTGTATTTTTAATAAGTTTGTCTGAATCAAGATCCAAATGACATTCATATGTCTTTTAAACTCATTTAAACTACAGATTCCCTTTCCATATTTTTTTTACCTTGCAATTTCCATTGCTTTGTTGAAAAATTCAATCACGCTCTATTATTTAACATGTTTCTCTTTTCCTTATATTGCCTGTAAATTCATAGTTCTTAGAATTTTGATCAGATTTAGATTGATTTTGCATGTGAGAGACTATTTCATGGAAAGTATAATCTTCCCTTGTGAAGTATTTAAAATCTGTTTGTCTTTTCTTTTTTTTTCATTTAAGCAGCCACTGGTGATATAGGGATGCCATCCTAACTCTATCATCCCTCCTTCGTTTATTAGTTCTAATAATCCTATGAAGAGAATCTTTCCTTGTTGACTCTAAAGTTACTTTTAAGCACAATTCATATAAGAAAGGTAAAGTAAATAATTGATCTTTTACTTTATTTGCCAGTTTTCCAAACAATGAATTGGTTTATTAGTCACAGATACATCCTTGTGTTTTTTGTATTTATTTCATTATGAATTCTTATCTGTGATGTGTTTCAGTCCACTACAGGAAAATTGTCTCATCTGTGATTAGTTACAGCTTCTTCAAGGTAGTTCCTGAGTCTTTTTGACAGAATTAGTATTTGATAGCATTCTGACTTCCTGGCATGATAAAATATCCTGTCCTCAGGATATGTGTCATCTTGTACAAATATTGCCCCATCCTTGGGCAAGCCATTTCTCCAGGAAGCCCCAGTTCCTTTTAGTTGGAAATAGTATTGAGAGGATAATCAGTACACCCTCCATTCTGCTTCTATTGCTAACTGCTTAAGATCTAGTAAGAGTGGCCCATGGTCTCTCCAATAAAATGCATGCCTTTCAAGTTGATCATTGTTTCTAAGTGCTTTTGTGGGCAGTTTTGGGAAATACTTTTTAAAGATAAATCATTCAACAAATTCATACTCTTAATTCCAATCCAAATTTAGTTAAGACTTTCTTGTTCATATATGATGAATTATCTTGAGTTGGAACAACTTTTTCACTGACAACAACTGTAAAAGTTAGATTTAAAAAGGAGGAAGAAAGCTTTTTTGTGGCACTGGGTTCAATCATAACTCAAGAGGCCAACATTTCCAGCAGAAGGGATCATATTGGTGTGAATCAGACTTTCTCCAACAATTTTCCCCCTTAGGTACTTGCCAAGAAGAAAACTGGCACCTGGAGATTCGGTTTTCTCATAAGATACTGGTCTTGTGTCAGTGTTTCCCCAGTCACTTCTTCTATAAAGAAGAGCCAAATGGACATTTTAGAAATAAAGCTACAATAACTGAAATTAAAAGCTTAGTAGATAGGCTCAGAAGCAGAACGGAAGAGAGAGAGAATAGAATAGTGACTCAAAAATATAACGATAGAAAATACCCAATTTGAACAACAAAGAAAAAGTAGAAAGAAAATGAACTGTGCCTGAGGGACCTGTGGGATCATAACCAACAGAGGCCTGGAAGGAGAGAAGCAAGAAAATGGAGCTGAAAAAGAACTTGAAGAAATAATAACAGAAAATTCCCCAAGTTTAGCAAGAAATATAAACCTACATATTCAAGAAGCAGGGTAAACTGCAAATAAGATAAACCCAAAGGTTTCCATTCCAAGACACATTAAACTTGTGAACACTAAAGACAAAGAAAACTTCTTGAATACAGTGAGAGAAAAAGAGCACTTTACCTATAGGAGAAAACAATTTGAATAACTGTGATCTATCATCAGAAACAATGAAAGCCAGAAGGAAAGGCACAATGTTTTTCTAGTTCAGAAAGAAAATAATTGTCAACCCAGAATCCATTATCTGTTGAAAAATTCTTTCAGAAATGAAGATGAAATCAAGACATTTTCAGATGATGGAAAATTAAAAGGATTCTACCAGCAGACCTACCCTAAAAGAATCATGAAAAGAAAGGAAATGGTAAAAGTAGGAACTTTGGAACATGAAGAAGGAAGAAAGGACATGGTTACCAGCAAAAATATGAGTAAATACAATCCTTTTTTTATCTCCTTTTGAACTTTGAAAATTATGTTTGATTGGTGATGCAAAAATTGTTGTACATGCAACAACTTGTTTGAAGTTCAAAGGCATTTTACGGAGTAAAATAAGTCAGTCTCAAAAGTTTACGTACTGTATGGTTTCATTTTTATGACATTCTTGAAAAGAGAAAACTACAGTGACTGAGAATGGAACAGTGGTTGCTGGGAGATTGGGGTAGAAGAGTGTGACCGTTCTGTATTCTGATTGTGGTGGTGATTACATGAATCTGTACATGTGTTACAATTCACAGAACTATAGACACACAAAAATTCACTTTTGCCATGTATTAATATAAAAATAAAATTTAAAAAAGAACAAATTGGAAGACTTAAACTACTTAATTTTGAGTCTTACTATAAAGTTACAATAATTAAGACTTTCTGGCATAAGGATAAACTAAAAGATCAATAAAATATAGATAGCCCTGGCTTTAAACCCACGTTTATATGGTCATTTTATTTTCAAAAGAGCTGTCAAAGTAACCAGGAGCAGAAAGGAAATCCTTTTCAACAACCAGAACAGCTGATTGTCGTAAGGAAAACAAGGAATCTTGACTCACACTTCATATCATGACAACAATTCAGAATGGATCATAGACTTAAACATAAAAAGGTAAAACTGTAAAGCTTACAGAAGAAAATTTAAGATAATATCTTTGTAACCAAAAGGTTAGGTAAAAAGTTCTTAAACAAAAAGTAATAACCAGAAAAAAAATAGCTTATAAATTGGACTTCACAAAATTTAAAACTTCTGCTCAAAAAAAAGACACCATTTTGAAAATAATTAAGTAAGCCACAAACCAAGAGGAAATATTTTCAAGGCATACATACCTGACAAAATAATTGAATCCAGACTCTCTCTTTGATGGTGGAGGGTCTTACAAGCCTTAGAGGCATTATTTTGAATGTCCATTCCCTCCATAAAGCCCAGTTTATGTAGTTGGCTTGAAAAATTGTGTTAAATGTCTGGTGAATCTCCTTATTGTCTAATCGCTATTGTGCATTTGTTCTCTGATGATTTTCCTCCCTTTTTCCTTAATGTGAAGGTCATCAAACTGTGATTCCCCTGAGGGGTCTGCTTAAAATGCATTCATGAGAGTTTACTGTTGTATGAATCAGGGCTCATGTTTGTAAGCAGCTGAATCACTCTGACTAGTTTCTACAAAAAAAGAAATGTATGGAATTTGTTAAACTATCTTAGGTAGCTCACAGAATTTCCAGGGGAGCTAGAGAAGCAGATTCTGAGGGTGTACAGAAACCACACACAAAGGCAGTTCTAGAAAAAACAGCTCTACCAGTGCTGTTTGGCACCTGTAATGACTGGAACTAGATGCCAGAAATTCTATCAGTACCACCTCTGAAGAAGCAACTACCCTAACCAGACATGCTTGTCAGAAAATCATCCCCCCACATTTGGTCGCCTCTTCATGTAGCTCACTTCTGAATTCAAGTCCAGGAGGGTGAATATAACTGCTAGACCCTAGATCACATGCCTGAGCCTTAGTTGACTTTTACGTTGGAAATTAGCAGCATATATGAGAGATGCTAAAAATGCCAACTGTCCGCAAATAACTGAAGTACTCTATAGTCAATGCCTTCACTGCCTGACATCAACATTAAACTTACAAATAGCAACATATCCCTGCCTATGCAGGGATATGCAAATAACACATACAAATGAAAATATATTCCCATCTCCCCAAAAGGGGATAAGCCAAAATCTCATCTTGTATTGCATCTGCCTCCAATTTCATGATGTCTCAGGGATAATCATGCCTCTTGTGGTTTGGTTAAAATCCTGTCTTGATATTCTGTAGAATTATCCACCAATAATATGCCCTACATAAAATAGTAGAAAAGAAGTAGTGGGATGAAATATGAAACTGAATAATATATTTTTATATATTTAAGATAAATATATATAAAATCAAGCTGTATATATATAATCATAAAAAAGGAATATATGTAAATAGTTCAGGCCTCTTTTCTTGAAACTGTTCCAAAGTCATAGTTTTTACAGCATGTATGTTCAAGTGTTCTATATCTGTATCAATTTTATCTACTTGTTCCATCAATTATTATTATTATTATTATTAGAGCAAGTAGGTAAGACATTTATTAGTTACACCTGTAAGAGGACACATGGACACTCTTGCAAAGACAAAGGTGATAGAGGCAAGAGATAATAAGCAATGTGGGGCCATTTGCTTTTATAGATTAGCTTTACTTATTTCCCCTCCCCTTCCTTGTTCAGAACTCTTTCTTCTACACCCCTTTCTTTCAAGGGCAGTGCCTGGTGGTAGAGTGCATTTGAGTGGGTCCATTGGTTCCACCCTTCTCCATAAATGCCTCACTCAGGTAGGGGTCATTGGTTTCAGGTGGGTTGGCTGCTGCTGGGTGTTTCCTGTAAGTGGGTAGTCCCTGGGCAAGGTGTCTGTGCTGACCTTGATTAACTGACTGTCCTTGTTCAAGGGCTCCTTCATGGTTTTCTCTCCCCTCCCCTCTTCTGTTTTGTTATGTGGACACTAAGATTTGCAGTGCAAGCAAAAGCACCTGGGATTAAATGGTTCCTACCTCTTTAAATCTGATCTCTCTCAGGGTTATTAGTAGGTTAATGTTTGGCTCATTTTTTTTTATCGGTGTTCACACAGAACTGGAATCTGATCCAGAGAAATAGATCTCTGGATTCAGAAGAATCTTCAAGCCAGAACAGCTATGTGGGAAGATCATCAATAGCAAGCCACATATATCAGATACCTTATCATTAACTGGCCTTCCAGGACTGTAGAAAAGTGCAACTCCAGCTTCGGGAGCATATAACTCAACACTGACATGAAACTTGGACTAGGTCTGCAAAGAACAGACATGACAAAGAAGAGTATGGAGCAGCTGACTTGTGACCCAACTGTGAAATATAGAGGACATTAAGAAAAACTATGCCACCAATTTGACAATTTAAGTAAAATGTATACATTCTTTGAAAAAAAACTTTACAGTCTATAAAAACTGAAACAAGCAGAAATAGAAAATCTGAATAGTACTATATCTATAATACTACGTTATTAGGGAAATTGAAGCTGTAATGAAAAACTTTCTACAATTATATCTCTAGGACCAGAGTGGCTTCGTTGGTGCTTTCCCAAAAGCTTTTTTATTTTTATTTTTTTAATGTATAGTATAGCATATATACAAAGAAAAGAAATAAAAAAGCAATAGTTTTCAAAGCATTCTTCAAAAAGTGGTTACATGATAGATCCCAGAGTTTGTCATGAGCTACCATACAATCCTGTCATATTTTTCCTTCTAGCTGCTCCAGGATATAGGAGGCTAGAGGGCTTAAATACTTTTTTATCATCACAATTGACATTTTTCCCCCTTCTTCTTTTGTGAACAATAGCATAAATACAAAAAGCTATAAATTTCCAAGCACAGCACCACAATTAGTTGTAAAACATGTTTCAGACTTTGACATGGGTTACAATTTCACAAGTTTAGGTTTTTACTTCTAGCTGCTCTAAAATACTGGAGACGAAAAGAGATAGCAATTTAATGATTCAGCATTCATATTCATTTGTTAAGTCCTATCTTCTATGTATAATTCCACTATAACCTTTGATCTTTCTATACCTCTCATTGGAGTTGTCTGGGCTATGACAATTCTAAATTTTTGATATTGGAAGGGTCTGTCACTAATATGGGGTAAGGAGATGGAACTATTTAATGTTCTGGAGAGGCTGGGCTAGGCGTCAGTACTTACTTGGACCAGGAACCCATCTGTAGGTTGTAAGTTTCTGGCAAGTTACCCTAGTGCCTGTAACCCTCGTGGAATCTTATAAATTACCCTAGGTATTCTTTAGGATTGGCTGGAATTGTCCTGGTTAGGGTTTGGCAGGTTATGATAGGTAGCAAGGTCTACCTGAAGCTTGCTTAAGAGCAACCTCCAGAGTAGCCTCTCGACTCTATTTGAACTCCCTCTGCCACTAATATTTATTAATTACACCTCTTTTCCCCCATTTGGCCAGGATATAATCATTGATCCCATGGTGCCAAGTCTGGATTCATCCCTGGGAGTTCTCTCCCACATCACAAGGGAGACTCTCACTCCTGGATGTCATGTCCACGTAGGGGGGAGAGCAGTGGGATTTCACTTGCACAGTTGGGCTTAGAGAGACTAAGGCCACATCTGAGCAACAACAGAGGTACTCCAGAGGGAAAATAGTCTTCTATGCAACCTACATAAATTTCACAAGAGTAAGCCTCATGATCAAGGGCATGGCCTATTGATTTGGGTATCGCTAAAGTTTGACATTGTATCAGGGGATTCCCTGATGGTAAGGTTTAATAATTCCATAGTCTTTCTCCCCTCCCTCAGGGGACTTTGCCAATACTTTCTGATTATCTGGTTAATATACTCTAGGATGTTTCCAGGCATTACAATAATCTATACAGGATTAAAGGGCCTCTTTTTCATTCTGTGCTCTCTGTGTTTCAGTTGTTCAAATGAGCTATACAGATAGGTTGAATTAGATTATGCACTACAGAAAATTTCTGCTCCAGATCAAATAAAACTTTCTTCCATTGGTCTCAAAGAGTATGTGTGGGTCTAAAATAAAGACCCCGTCTTCCTTACCCCTGCGTTCTGAATTACTTCAGCCTCAACCTATTTGGCTTTGTTCTTATCTCTAGATATCAGGTTATATATATATAACAACCTCTCAGAATCCAGAAATAATAATCCCCACTCCGGACTTAATGTGTCTGCTCTAAAAGCTTACAATCTAGGCCCTGTTTTCTTATAAGCATTTTCTAAAGGTGACCATACCATTGTTGTTTTTTGTTTCTGGCTTATTTTGTCTCACCAAATGCCCTACATGTTCATTCACATCATTGCTTGCCTCAGGACTTCGTTCCTATTTTGTAACAGCATAACCTTCATTCGTAGGTATACACCATCGTTCACCAATCTACTTCTCCATCAGTGCATCCTTCAGCCACCTGCATTCATTGGGCATCATGTAGAAGGCCCAAAGTCCACAGTCCATCAACATTCTCAATTTTAGATAATTCCATTGTTCCCAAGAGACAGAAAACCAATAAACACACCCTCCCCAAATAGGAAATCTAGACCTCCTCTTAACCCTTGTCCCTCACCACATTATTTACCTCTCCTGTTTGTGCGCTAGTGCTGATGGTTTCCTTTTGAACATAGCTCATAGCATGTAATAGCAGTTTTCCCCCTGTACCCTGGACTTAAGCACTCTTTATAGAAGAATCATATCTTTGAAGTAATCCTCGTGAGGAGTCATATTTCTAGTGTGAATCAGTGGGACACATAAGTCTATACAAGCCCTTTCAATCTTGTTCATTTTTAATATGGGAATATTATTTCTAGACCCACTAGAGAATCACCTTTGCTCCTATCTATTCCCTTACATTGGAGTTCAACCTCATTAGCTAACGGTTTACCCATCTCTAGCTTCTATGTATCTCAAGTCCCCAGTTTTCTGTATTACGAATCTCTGAATATATCTTTATGCTGGTCATAAAAGTGTAATAATACAGTATCTGTCCTTTTGTGTTTGGCTAATTTCACTCAGTATTATGTCCTCAAGGCTCATCCATCTTGTCATGTGCTTCAAGATGCCATTTCATCTTACTGCTGCATAATATTCCATTGTACGTATATTCCACATTTTGTTGATCCACTCATCTGTTGATGGGCATTTGGCTTGTTTCCATCTTTTGGTGATTGTGAATAATGCTGCTATGAACATTGGTGTGCAAATGTTTGTTTGTGTCACTGCTTTCAGCTCTTCTGGGTATATACCAAGTAGTGTTATTGTTGAGTCATTGGGCAGCTTGACATTTAGTTTCCTAAGGAACCGCCAAACAGTCTTCCATAGCGGCTGCACCATTGTACATTCCCACCAGCAGTGTGTAAGTGTCCCAGTTTCTCCACATCCTCTCCAACATTTATAGTTTCCTGATTGTTTAATAGCAGCCATTCTTATAGGTGGGAGGTGGTATCTCATTGTAGTCTTGATCTGCAGTTCCCTTATAGCCAGTGAAAATGAACATCTCTTCATGTGCTTTTGATCCATCTGTGTTTGGTCTTCAGAAAAATGCTTATTTCAAATGTTTAGCCCGTTTTATAATTGGGTCGTTTGTTCTTTTGTTGTTGAGTTGTATGATTTCTTTGTGTATGCAGGAAATCAAACATTTGTCTGTTATGTGAATTCCTAATATTTTTTCCCATTGAGTTGGCTGCCTCTTCACCTTTTTGACAAAGTCTTTTGAGGTGCAGAAGAATTTGATTTTGAGGAGTATTGATTTATCTATTTTTTTTGTTGTTGCTTTTGCTTTGGGTGTAAAGTTTAGGAAGCTACCTCCTATTACTAGGTCTTGAAGATGTTTCCCTAAATTTTCTTCTAGAAGCTTTATGATGCTAATACTTATATTTAGGGGTTTGATCCACTTTGAGCTAAGTTTTGTGAAGGGTTTAAGATAGGGGTCCTCTTTCATTTTCTTGGCTATTGATATCCAGTTCTTCCATGCCCAATTATTGAAGACTATTTCGTCCCAGTTCAGAGGATTTGGGGGCCTTTTCAAACATCAGTTTACCATAGATTTGTTGTCCTATTTCTGCACTCTCAGTTCAATTCCATTGGTCAGTGCTTCTGTCTTGTGCCAGTACCATGCTGTTTTGACAACAGTGGCTTTATAATAGGTTTTATATATATATACATGTATATGGGGAGTGTTAATCCTCCCACTTCATTCTTCTTTTTTAGGATGCTTTTAGCTATTTTGGGTCTCTTTCCCTTCCAGATGAATTTGGTAGCTTTTCCAGATCTTCAAAGTAGGTCATTGGAATTTTGATTGGTACTGTGTTGAATCTGTAGATCAGTTTGGGGAGAATTGACATCTTAACTATTGTATGTTAGGGTTCTCTAGAGAAACAAAATCAACAGGGAACACTTGCAAATATAAAATTTATACAAGTATTCCACGTGACCGCAGGAACACAGAGTCCAAAATCTGCAGGGCAGGCTGTGAAGCTGACGATTCCAATGGAGGGTCCAGACAAACTCCACAGGAGAGGCTCGCCAGCTGAAGCAGGAAGAGAGCCTGTCTCTTCTGAATCCTCCTTAAAAGGCTTCCACTGATTAGACTGAGCATCACTCATTGCAGAAGACACTCCCCTTGGCTGATTACAAATGGAATCAGCTGATGTGATCATGATCTAATTCTATGAAATGTCCTCGTTGCAACAGACAAGCCAGCACTTGCCCAACCAGACAAACAGGTACCACCACTTGGCCAAGTTGACACATGAACCTGACCATAACAATTATATTTAGCCTTCCTATCCATGAGCAGGGAATTAGAGATTTAGATCTCCTTTGGTTTCTTTTAGCAATGTTATGTAGTTTCCTGTGTATAAGTCCTTTACATCCCTAGTTAAGTTCATTTCTAAGTATTTGATTCTTTTAGTTGCTATTTTGAAAGGAATTTTTTTCCTTAACTGACTCCTCAGCTAGGTCATTGTTTGTGTATAGAAATATTACTGATTTTTGCATGTTAATTTTATATCCCACCACCTTGCTGAATTTCTTTATTAGCTCAAGCAACTGCTGTAGATTTCTCAGCAGCTTCCAAGTATAGTATCACAGCATCTGCAAACAATGAGAGTTTTACTTCTTTCTTTCCAATTGGATGCCTTTTATTTCCTTGCCCTGCCTGATTGCACTAGCTAGAACTTCTAGCACAATGTTGAATAATATTGGTGACTGTGAGTATCCTTGTCTTGTACCTGATCTTAGCAGAAAGGCTTTCAGTCTCTCTCCATTGAGTATGATGCTGACTTTTGGTTTTTCATATATTCCCTTTATCGTATTGAGGTAGTGTTCTAGTTTGCTAGCTGTCAGAATGCAACACACCAGAGACAGATTGGCTTTTAATAAAAGGGGATTTATTTCATTAGTTCTTTAGAGGAAAGGCAGCTAACTTTCATCTGAGGTTCTTTCTTTCATGGGAAGGCTCAGGATAATCTCTGCTGGCCTTCTCTCCAGGCCTCTGGGTTCCAACAACTTTCCCCAGGATGATTCCTTTCTGCGTGTCCAAAGGCCTGGGCTGAGCTGTGAGTGCTGAGATGAGGTATGCTGAGCTGCTTGGGCTGTGCTGCATTGTGCTCTCTCATTTAAGCACCAGCCAATTAAGTCAAATGTCATTCATTGCAGCAGGGACACCTCCTAGCTGACTGCAGATGTAATCAGCAGCAGATGAGGTACACGTACCATTGGTTCATGTCCACAGCAACAGAACTAGGTGCCTTCACCTGGCCAAGTTGATAACTGAATCTAACTACCACATGTCCACCCCTTGTCAAGTTGGCAACTACACGCATCACCTTAAACAATATTAAGGTGAGAAAAAAAGAGATTCTTTTCTGCCTGTGGACCTGTGAATCTCAAAACAAGTTGTCTGGTGCCAATATGCAAAGGAGGGACAGTCACAGGATCCATAGGGAGAAATTGGAAGGAAAACCTACAGGGCAAACACCATTGGATTTCAAAGTCTGAAAGTTATTTATCCTTCAGCTTTAGAGAGAGGCAGTTCCACCCTTTCCAAGGGCCTATGCAGTGCCCCACCTCTTCCCAAATCAACCTCAGGGAACATTGAGGAGACCACCTTTTTCTTGGCTCCACTCCCTCCAGGCATCAGGGCCACCCCTGGGCACACACTCAACCCCTCCATGTGGTGGCAACCAGGCTCTCCCCAGTTCCCAAGGAGCATGCTATACCTTTTCCAAGGCCTGAGGCTGCACAACTCTTCCACTGCAATAACATGGGAGTCATCCTCTGCCCTCAGGGCAAACTCACCCTCTCCATGTATATGGGTGGGTCTACTCTTCTGGCCATGGTTTCCTGGTTTCAGACCTGAGCTTCCACGGTTCTCACTCTGCAAACTCCAATTTGTCCCTTTTGTGTCCCCCTTTGTCCAGAATGGCAGTGGTTCTGTTTACACCAACAGTCTCTTCAAGCACTCTAGGATTTCTCTATCATTCTCTTCACAGTTCCTCCAAAATCTTCCCCTTAGCCATGCAAAAAAACTGTTCCAACATATCTGGTATTTGCAAACCACAGCAGCACCCCACTCTCCCATACCAAATCTATTCTAGTTTGCTAGCTGCTGGAATGCGACACACCAGAGATGGATTGGCTTTTAATGAAAGGGGATTTATTTCATTAGTTCTTCAGAGAAAAGGCAGCTAACTTTCAATTGAGGTTCTTTCTTATGCAGGAAGGCACAGGATGATCTCTGCTGGCCTTCTCTCCAGGCCTGTGGGTTCCAACAACTTTCCCCAGGATGGTTCCTTTCTGCATCTCCAAAGGCCTGGGCTGAGCTGCAAGTGCTGAGATGAGGTATGCTGAGCTGCTTGGGCTGTGCTATGTTGTGCTTTCTCATTTAAGCACCAGCCAATTAAGTCAAATGTCATTCATTGCAGCAGGTACACCTCCTAGCTGACTGCAGATGTAGTCAGCAACAGATGAGGTTCACGTACCATTGGCTCATGTCCACAGCAACAGTACTAGGTGCCTTCACCTGGCCAAGTTGACAACTGAATCTAATTACCACAAGTCGTTACCTTTGATTCCTATCTTTTGGAGTGTTTTTATCAGAAAAGGATGCTGAATTTTGTCAAATGCTTTTTCAGCATCAATCGAGATGATCATGTGTTTTTTCCCATTTGATTTGTTAACGTTCTGTATTACATTAATTAATTTTCTTGTGTTGAACCATCCTTGCATTCCTGGTATGAACCCCACTTGGTCATGTGCATAATTCTTTTAATGTGCTGTTGGATTCGGTCTGCTAATGTTTTATTGAGAATTTTTGCATCTATATTCATTAGGGAGATTGGCCTGTAGTTTTCCTTTCTTATAGCATCTTTACCTGGTTTTGGTATTAAAATGATATTAGTTTCATAAAATGAGTTAGGTAGAGTTCTTTTTTCCTCAAGTCTTTGGAAAAGTTTGACCAGGGTTCATGTTAGTTCTTTCTGGAATGTTTGATAAAATTCCCCTGTGAAGCCATATGGCTCAGGGCTTTTCTTTGTAGGAAGATCTTTGATGGCTGATTGAATCTCTTTACTTGTATTTGGTTTGTTGATATCTTCTATTTATTCCTGAGTCAGTGTATCTTGTTTGTGTGTCTCCAGGGATTTTTTCATTACATCTAAGTTGTCTAGTTTGTTTGTTGGCATATAGTTGTTCATAGTATCCTGTTATGATTTCTTTTATTTCTACAGGGTCTATGGTAATGCATCCCTTCTCATTTTTTATTTTGTTTATTTGCCTCCTCTCTGTTTTTTTCTTTGCCAGTCTTGCTAGCAGCCCATCAGTTTTAATGATTTTCTCAAAGAACCAAATCATTTTCTCAAATGATTTTCTCAACTTTTGGTTGTATTGATTTTTCTATTGTTCTTTTGTTCTCCCATTCATTTATCTCTGCTTTAATCTTTTTTATTTCTCTTCTCCTATTTGCCTTTGGTTTAGTTTGATGTTCTTTCTCAAGTTCCTCCAAGTGTGCTGTTAAGTCCTCAATTTTTGCTCTTTCTTATTTTTTAATATAGGCATTTAAGGCAATAAATTTCCCTCTCAGCACAACTTTTGCAACATCCCATAAGTTCTGATAAGTTGTATTCTCATTTTCATTTATCTCCAGATAGCTACTGATTTCTCTAGCAATTTCTTCTTTGTACCACTGGTTGTTTAAAAGTGTGTTAGTTAATATCCATATATTTGTGAATATTCTCATTCTTTGGTGGTTATTGAGATCCAGCTTCATCCCATTGTGATCAGAGAAAGTGCTTTGAATAATTTCAATATTTTTAAATTTATGAAGACCTGTTTTGTGCCCCAGCATATGATCTATCCTGGAGAATGTCCCATGAGCACTAGAGAAGAATGTATAACCTTGTGTTTTAGGGTGCAATGACCTATATATGTCTGTTAGTTCTAATTCATTTAACAAGTTATTTAACTTCTCTATTTCCTTGTTGATCTTCTGTTTGGTTGTTCTATCTATAGAGGAGAGTGGTGCATTGAAGTCTCCTACTATTATTGTTGAAACATCTATCACTCCCTTCAGTATTGTCTTATGTACTTTGGAGCTCCTTGATTGGGAGTATAAACATTCATGATGGTTACATCCTCTTGGTGAATTGACCCTTTGATTAGTATATTCTGCCTTTCTTTGTCTCTCTTTACATTTAAAGTCTATTTTGTCTGATATTAGTATAACTACTTCTGCTTTCTTTTGGTTACAACTTGTGTGGAAGATCTTTTTCCATCCTTTCACTTCCAATGTATTTGTATCCTTGTGTCTAAGATGAGTCTCTTGTAAGCAGCATAATATAATGGATTATATTTCTTTTTTTTTTTTTTTTTTTTTTTAAAGAAAGGGAGGAAGGGAAGGAAAGACAGAGAAGGAAGGAAGGATAGAAGGAAGGAAGGGAGGAAGAAAGGGAAACATTTTTAAACATTTTCTTGTTTTATTATATTTTGTTTGTTTGTTTGTTTTTTACATGGGCTGGGGCCGGGAATCGAACCGGGGTCCTCCGGCACGGCAGGCAAGCACTCTTGCCCGCTGAGCCACCGCGGCCCGCCCGGATTATATTTCTTAATCCATTATGCCAATCTGTATCTTTTAATTGGTAAGGTTATTCCATTAAAATTCAAAATTATTACTGAAAAGGCATTTCTTGATTCCACCATCTTATCTTTTTTATTTTATTTGTCAAATCTATATATTCTTCTCCCTGTTACTCTTTGTATTCTTTAAATTATCCTTACTGGTACTCTTCAATTCTGTGCCCTCCTCCAGACCTCCCTCTCAGTCTTTTTTTTCAGCTGGCAGAACTCCTTTTAGCATTTTTCATAGGGCCAGTCTCATGGTGACAAATTCTATCCAGACTTCTTTGACTGTGAAAGCTTTAATCTCTCCCTCAATTTTAAATGACAATTTGGCTGGGTACAGAATTCTTGCTTGGATGTCTTTCTCTTTCAGGATCTTGAATATATCATACCACTGCATTCTCGCCTCCAGGGTGCTAGTTGAATAGTCTGAACTCCGTGTTTTTGATTTCCATTGTATATAGATTGTTTTTCTCTTGCTGTTTCCAGGATTTTCTGCATGTCTTCAACATTTGACAGACTGTTAGTATATGCCTTGGGGAAGGCCTTTTTGGATTTATTCTGTTTGTAGTTCTTTGAGTTCCTTTGACTTGTATATTTATGTCCTTTATTAGGGTTGGGAAGTTTTCCCCCATTATATCCTCAACTAGTCTTCCTAGCCCTTTACTCCTCTCTTCTTCTGGGACACCAATGATTCTTATACTTGTGTGCTTTGTTTTGTCTATCATTTCCCTGAGTTCCCATTGAATTTTTCCATCTTTTTTGCCATTTGCTGTTTTGAGTCTTCAAAGTCAGTTATCCTGTCCTCCATATCACTTATTCTTTCTTCTGTCTCTTCAAATGGTGTTGTGTGCCTCTAGTATGTTTTTTACTTGGCCAACAGGGTCTTTAATCTCTGTGATTTCAGCTGCTTTTCTATTTATTCTTTCAAATTCCTCTTTATGCTCTTCTACTGTCTTCTTGATTTCCTTTATGTCATTTGCTATCCTGCTTATTTTACCAAGTAGAATTGTATGAACATCTCTGATTAGTTGTTCCAGTGTCTGTGTCTCCTCAGGTGTTTTAATTTGGTCATTAGGGATGTCTATATCTGACTGCATTGTGATATGCTTAGTGATCTTCTTCGTCGCATGTAGATATCTTGATTGGTTTACTTTGGGAATTGATTTCTTACAGTAGTCTAAGGCCTTGTGTTTGTGGGATGGTTGCACAGCAGGGAGCAGGACAGGGGTGGAGCACTCAGCACAGTGATTTGTTTCAGGGCATGTATGGGTGCAGGTTGGGAATGTTATGCTGGCGCTTGTGAACATGGGCGCCCAGTAACCAGGGAAGATATAGCTGTGTGGGTGCACCAGTCAGAAGGACATAATCCTGGTGTGTGCTCGTCTAAGGCATGGGGCCCTTTGTGCACATACATAGAGCTGTGGCAGCAGGTTGGTGTTATACCTTTGTGGATTGGGGGCAGATGTGATCTGGCTTTGCAGGTCGATACTTTCTCAGGTTGGGAAGTGAGGCTGAGGGCTGTGCGCATTCGCGGTTCTAGGACTGCTGTAATGTGCAGGTCCTAGAGCTGAATAATGTGAGTGGGGGCCCGTGTGCATGCATGGGCTTGGGAGTGCCATAAACAGATGTGCTGAGTCAGGGAGGACCAGGTGAGGTTGTGTTACAATATAGGTTGGGGTAGCCTAGGTTCAGAGGTTAGGGCCCACAACCTTTATGCGCTGATAACAGCCTTCAGGGAATGGGGTCGGGGGTGGGGGGTGAGGTAGTGTTTGGGAGGGGGTGTAGGAGAGGTGGGTTGGGCTGCACTTGGGGTTGGGATGGGGGTTCAGGTATGTGCGCTGAGAGCTGGTGGGGTGGGGGTGCCTGGAGCACAGGGAATGGGAGCGGGTGAGGGGGTTCAGGTGCGTGGAGTGATTCACTGATCACGGGGCTGCGCTGGTAATGGAAGTGTGCCCAAGGAATGCAGCTTTGCTTAAATTCCTACTCCTATGCACCTGTCCTTCTATTCCCGCAGGCTCCGCTGCTCCATGCCTCCACACCACACCAGGCTCCAGCTTTCCGCCTCTCAGTTCCTTGGCCTCTGCAACCAGGGCTGCCACATCCTCTGCAACCTCTGCAGAAGGCTTTCCCAGGTCATCCACACTCCAGAATTGCTGCCTCAGTCACCCTCTTGTCCCTTCTCTAACTTTTCCATGGAGCAGGGCTAATTTCAAGCTGCTCTAGTCGGCCATCTTCCAGGAAATCTCCCCAAAGCTTTTAAAGAATTGATAATGCCTGTCTTACAAAAACTACTACTGAGAAGAGGAAAAGAAATATTTCCCAGCTTGTTTTATAAGGCCAAAAGTATATTGATAGCAAAATCTGAGAAGAACATTACAAGAAAGGTCATTAAAGACCCTTCTCACTCATTAATATTGATGCAGAACACGCATTAATATTAATGCAAACATATTAAATAAAACATTAATGAGTTAAAACCAGTAATAAATGAAAAGGGTAATATATCAAGGCCAAGTGGGGTTTATTAAAAAATTATTGTGCATCAAAGGAAATTATCAAGAAAGTGAAAAGACAATATAGACAATGGAAGAAAATTGTTGCAACCCATATATTGGATAAGGGCTTAATATCTAGACTATAATATAGAACTTTTACAATGCAATGACCAAATGACAAACAATCCAATTTAAAAATAGGCAAAAGATTTGAAAAGATATTTTCCAAAGGACATATACAAATGACTAATAAGCACATGAAAAGATGCTAAGCATCAAAGAGTTACTGGCTTTAAGACATACAATAAAAAATCTGGGAAGGGAAGGGGGAGACTGTTTCTTAGGGAATAGAGGGAATATTCAGATTCTCCTAAATGGGGGAATACCCAAGGCCATGAGCAAGCAAAAGCCCAGATTTCCTATTCAGACAGCTATGAGATACCACTTCATACCCATTATGGTAGCTGTTATCTAAAAACAGAAAATAAATGTTGGAGAGGATGTGAAGAAACTGGAACTCAAGTGCATTCTTAAGGGAAATGTAAAATGGTGTAGCCATGGTGGAAAGCAATATGATAGTTCCTCAAAAAGTTAAATATATAATTACCTATGACCCAGCAATTCCACTTCTGGGTATATACCCAAAGAAAGTGAAAATAGGATTTAACTAGATACTTTTACACCAATATTTATAGCAGCTTTATTCACAATAGCCAAAAGTGGAAACTACCCAAGTGTCCATAGACAGATGAATAGATAAACAAAATATGGTACATGCATATAATAGAATGCTACTTGACCATAAGAAAGAGTAAAGTTATGAGACATGCAATAACGTGTTCTAGTTTGCTAGCTGCCAGAATTCAATATACCAGAAACAGAACAGCTTTTAAAAAGGGGAATTTAATAAGTTGCTAGTTTACAGTTCTAAGGCTGAGAAAATGTCCCAGTTAAAACAAGTCTATAGAAATGTCCAATCTAAGGCATCCAGGGAAAGATACTTTGGTTCAAGAAGGCTATTGAAGTTCAGGGTTTCTCTCTCAAGTGAGAAGGCACATGGCAAACATGATGAGGGCATCTCTCTGAGCTGGAAGGGCACATGGTGAACATGGCATCCTCTGCTAGCTTTCTCTCCTGGCTTTCTGCTTCATGAAACTCCCTGGGAGGCATTTTCCTTCATCTCCAAAGGTGGCTGGCTGGTGGACTCTGCTTCTCATGGCTATGCCATTCTACTCTGCTCTCTCTGAATCTCTCTCATTCTCCAAAATGTTTCCTCTTTTATAGGACATCAGAAACTAATCAAGACCCACCCAAATGGGTGGAGACATGCCTCCAGCTAATCCAGTTTAACAACCACTCTTGACTAAATCACATCTCCAGGGAAATGATCTAATTACAGTTTCAAACATACAATATTGTATAGAGATTAGAATCCCACTTTACAAAGTGGGATTAGGATTAAAATATGGCTTTTCTAGGGGACATACATCATTTCAAACCAGCACAACATGAAAGAACCTTGACAGCCTTATCCCAGTGAAATAAGAAAGGCACAAAAGAACAAAAATGGTAAGATATCACCTGTAAGAGATGAATAGAAATATCATTTTTTTTGAGACAGAAAACATCTTAGAGGACACTGGAGTCTGAGGGAAGGAAAGGAAAGGAGAGTATTTGTAAAATAGTAAATAAATAAATAAACAAAGAAACAGGTGATATTGTAAAAAAAAAAGGAATTCTCAACCAGTTTGCAATTTTATAGAGCAAATTATAATAATAATTTAAAAAACCCCACAAAATTCTAGTTGATGGTAGCATAAGATGCTCCAGGATGCTGTTTTCCCACAGAATCTTTTAACATTTTAGCAAATCTTCCTCAAAACTCCAGACAACTGTTAAAGGGTTACAATAACTGGGAAAGTGCTGAATCAAGAAAATGCAGCTTAAAAATGGTAGAAGAAGCTTGTGGTGCCCTGCTGGCCTCTCTCCCATCCCCTCACTGGCACAATGTGGAGCCAGACTGTGTTCTCATTGTAGATCCTTGGCCTTATGCCAAAGGAGCAGAATAACCCCTGTGCTCATACTTGGATGCAGGTATGTAAGTGCCAATCTATTACGTGATAGTCTGAAAGACTGAGGGAGGAAACTCATCTCTGACTCATCTTCCCAAGAACTTGCCTTACAGACAGAAGCAACGTGTGGACAGCTGAAGCTGGGTAACAAACAATTAAATCAAAGAGGCCTGGGTCAAAGGGTTACTGAAGACATGCAATAGAAAATCTGGGAAAGGAGGGGGGGTCTATTTCTTAGGGCATAGAGAGAACATTCAGATTCCTGTAAATAAGGGAATGCCAAGGCCATGAGCAAGCACAAGTCCAGAGCTGCAGACAGGCTTAGGAAAGGACCCTTCATTTCAGTCTCAGGCAGATCTACTTGACAGGAGGGGTAAACAGAGAGAGAACACCAGTTTGCAAAGAATTTGAAAGGTGCTTTCTTTCATTTGTTTGTTTGTTTATATTAATTCTTTGCAATATCTATAATATCACTAGCCTAAGAAACAGGCAGCTCAGGTATTAAAAATGAGAGTTAAAATATTAAATATTTAAATGTAAAGTGTACACCAGAAGATTACAAGATGAACAAAGAGACAGGTAATGAACCATCCAAAGGAACAAAATAAAATTCAGAAACTATAAATGAAGAAGACCAGACTTTGGATATACAGATTAAAAAATGATATTCGTTATGCTCAAGGAGAAAAATAAAATAAAAGAGAAAGAACTAAAGGCTATCAAGAGAATGATGAAGGAAGAATACGAGAATCTCAATACATGAAATAAATTATAATAAGGAACCAGAAAGGAATTGAAGACCACAGTAACTGAAATGAACAGTTCCCTAGAGGGGGTCAAGAACAGAATGCAGCTGGCAGAAAAAGAATCAGTAAACTCAAAGAGAAGGTAATTGAAATAATTCAGAATAAGGAACAGAAAGAAAAAAAGAATTTTAAAAAAGTGAACAATACCCAAGAGAACTGTGGGGCACCACAAGCACTCCGATACATGCATTCTGGGAGTCCCAGAAGAAGAAGGAGAATAAGAGGCAGAGGTCATATTTAAAGAAATAATGGCAGTTAAATAATGAGAAAGAAATAACTTCCCCAGTTTAATGAAAGACATGATACACACATTCAAGAATCCCACAGAACTCCAAACAGGATAAGCTCAAAGAAGACAACATCTTGACACATAGCATTTAAACTGTCAAATATGAAGGCTAAGGAAAGAGCTCTGAAAACTGCAAGAGAAAAGCAATATACTATATACATGGAGGTCTCAATAAGATTAAGTGCTAATTTGTCATCAGAAAACACAAAGGAAAGGAGACAGTGGGATGACATATTTAAAGTGTTGGGAAGAAAACAATTGCCAACCAAGAATTTTATATCCAGCAAGACTGTTTTTCAAAACTGAAAATATAATAAAGACATTCCCAGATAAACAAAATCTGAGGGAGGTTTTTAACCACTAGAGTTGCCCAACAAGCAATACTGAAGGGAATTCTTAAGATGGAAAGGAAACGATGTAAGATAGTGGTTCAAAGCTGCATAAAGAAATAAAGAATTCTAGTGAAGATAACCATCTGGGTAATTATAAATGCCAGGACTATTGCATATAGTCCTGGCATTTATAGCTCCACTTCTTACTTCCTGCAGGTGTTAAAATGCAAATGCATAGGAAATTATGAAAATCTATGGTTTTGGACATACATTGTATAAAGATATAATTTGCAACAAGTACAACAAAGAGGTGGGGAGGTGAAAGGTATCGGAACAGTATATATTCTGTTGAAACTAAATTGGTATCAAATCAAGGTGCTTATTACAGATTTTGGATGTTAAATTTAGGCCCCAAGGTAATCATAAAGAAAATATCTGAAAAATCTATACAGAAGGACAGTAGGACCTCCAAAATAGGACCCTTCAAACTCAAATAAATATGAAAGTAGGCATTAATAGAAGAATAAAGGGGCAAAAAAGGTATAAGATTTACAAAGAACAAATGGCAAAATGGTAGGAGAAAATCCTGAATGATCATAGTGACTTTAAAAGTAAATGTATTTAGAAATCATTCCATTCTACATATACAATCAGTAATTCTTAATATCATCACATAGTTGCATATTCATCATTTCTTAGTACATTTGCATCAATTTAGAAAAAGAAATAAAAAGACAACAGAAAAAGAAATAAAACGATAATAGAAAAAAAAAAAGAATATTGAGTCTTCCAACCTATAGACACCCTAGTATAAAAAAAAAAAAAAAGTAAATGTATTAAACTTCCCAGTCAAAAGGCAGAGAATGGCAGATGGATAAAAATGTGTGACCCAACTATTTGCTGTATACTAGAGACTCAACTTAGATTCAAAGATACAACTATGTTGAAAGTGAAATAATGGGGAAAAAAAATACCATGCAAATAATAAACAAATGAGAGCTGGAGTAGCTATTATTAGATTATCAGATTAAACAGACTTTAATTCAAAAACTGTTATGAGAGAGAAAGAAACTCACTCTACATGATAATGAGAACAGTTCAACAAGAACACATAACTATAATAAATATATCCACCTAATGGAAGAGCCCCAAGACATATGAAGAAAATTTTGACAGCTTTGAAGGAAGAAATAGATGGCTCCCTATTAACAGTAGGAGATTTCAATACACCATTTTTAATAAAGGATAGAATATTTAGATAAAAGATCAATAATGAAATAGAGAACTTGAAAAATATTATAAATGAACTATATCTAACAAATTACATAATCTCTTATTGATTATATACAGATATAATCTATAGATTATATAGATTATATCTATATATAATATACTATATAGATTGCAATCTATATAGTATATAATATTATAAATGAACTAGACCTACAGATTATATATATAATCTCTTATTGAGACTCCCTTACATATAAAACTTTGCTTTTCTCTTACAGTTTTAGAACTACCTCCTTGGTCTTCATATATAAATACATATAACACTTTCCCTAACAATATCAGAATACACATTCTTATATATTATATATAATATATATATGCATGTTGTATGTATATATATATATATATATATAACACTTTCCCTAGCAATATCAGAATACACATTCTTCTCTAGATAGACCATATGTTAGGCCACAGAACAAGACTCAACAAATTAAAAAATACTGAAATCATAAAATATACATTTTATGTATATATGTTCATTCTGAACAAAATGAAATGAAACTAAAAATCAGTAACAGAGGATGGAATGGAAAATCTACAAATATGTGGAAATAAAACAGCATTGTCTTAAACAATGACTGGGTTAAATAAGAAATCACAAGGGAAATTAGGAAATATCTTGAAATTTCACAAGATTTATCTTATTTGTTGATGAACAGTTGTTCACAGTATCCCCTTAAAGTCCTTTTAATTTCTGTGGGGTCCATATATCTTGAAATGAATGAAAAAAACACCCAAAAAACCACCATATCAAAATGTATGGGATGCAGTAAAGACAGCACTGAGAGGGAAATTTATAGCTCTAAATGCTTACATTTAAAAGAGAAGGAAGGTGTAAAATCAGAGACTCAACTCACAAATGGAGGATCTAGAAAAAGAACAGCAAACTAAAGCCAAAGTGAGCAGATACAAGGAAATAACAATGATTAGAAAGGAGATAAATGAAATAGAGAATTTTTAAAAAATGCAAACAATGGACGGAATTAACAAACCAAAAGTTGATTCTTTAAAAACATAAATAAACAAATCTTTAGCTAGACTGACAAAGAAAACATGAAAGAACACAGATATCTAAAATCAGATATGAAGGGAGACCATTATTACAGACCCCACAGAAATTAAAAGGATTTTAAGAGGATACTGTGAACAACCGTTCACCAACAAATAAGATAAACCTTGTGAAATGGAAAAATTCCTAGAAATAACACGAACAACCTCCACTAGCCCAGAGGATCTCAACAGACAAATAATAAGAGTTTGAATCAGTAATCTAAAAATTGCCAACATAGAAAAGCCCAGGACCAGATGGCATCATCAGTGAATTTTACTAAACACTCCAAGAAGAATTAACACCAATCCTGCTCAAACTCTTCCAAAAAATTGAAGATGAGGGAGGATTTTCTAATTCATTCTATGAGACCAGCATCACTCTAATAACCAAAACCAGGTAAAGATACTGTAAGAAAAGAAAATTGCAGATGAATATCCATTGTGAATTTATATGGAAATATCCTTAATGAAATGCTAGTAAACCTAATCAACAGCACCTTAAAAGAAATGTACAGCTTGATTAAATGTGATTTATCCCAGTTATGCAAGAATGATTCAGCATAAGAAAGTTGATTGATGTAATACACAACATTAATAGAATGATGCGAAAAAATACATGATCATCTCAATTGACACAGAAAAAGCATTTGGGAAAATCTGTCATACCTTCTTGACAAAATCACTTAGAAATCTAGGAACAGAAGGAGGCTTCTTCAAAAAGAGAATGTATGAAAAACACACAGACAGCATTATATTAAATGGTGAAAATTTTGAAGTTTTCCCTCTTAGATTAGGAAAAAGACAGGGATGCCATTGTCACTGCTCTTACTCAATATTGAACTGAAGATCTAGCCAGATATATTAGAGAAAAAAAAAAAGAAAAGAAAGAAGTATCTGAATTGGGAAGTAGAAATAAAACTTTCCCAATTTGCAGTTGATATGATCCTATGCATAGAAAATCCTGAAAATTCCACAACAAAACTACTAGAGCTATAAATGAATTCAGGAAAGTGGTGGGCTATGAAATCAACACTCAAAAATCAGAAGCATTTGTATAAACTAGTAATTAACAATTAGAAGAGGAAATTAAGAAAAATTTTTCATTTACAATAGCAACTAAAAGAATCACAAAACTAAAAGAAGTTTAACTAAGGATTTAAAGGACTTGTACATAGAAAACTACAAAACATTGCTAAAAGAAATCAAAGAAGATCTAAATAAATGAAAGGACATTCTGTGTTCATGGATTGGAAGGCTACATAATGTGTCAGTTCTACTCAAAACAATTTAAAGTTCAATGCCATCTCAATAAAAATTCCAATAGCCTTCTTTGTGGAAATGGAAGAGCCAATCATCAAATGGAAATGGAAAAGTAAGTTGTCCTAAATAGATTAAATAATGTTGAAGATAAAGAATGAAGTTAGAGGATTCACATTTCCCAATTTTAAAACTTATTAAAACACTACAATATTCAATATTCAGTATGGTGCTGATACAAGGAGAGGCATATAAACCGATGGAATTGAATTGAGAGTTCAGAAATCAACACATCTACGGCCAATTGATTTTTGTCAAGGGTGTCAAGACCATTGAATGGGGAAAGAATAGTCACTTCTGTAAATTGTGTTGGAAAAACAGGATATCCTCATGCTATGTACAAAAATCATCTCAAAATTGATCCAAGTCATAAATACAAGAACCAAAACTATAAAACTCCTAGATGAAAATATGGGGAAGCATCCTCAGTACCTTGTGATAGGCAACAGTTTCTGAGATTTTACACCAAAAGCATGAACAACAAAAGAAGAAATAGATATATGGGACTTCATATAAATGAAAAACTTGTACATGTATGAACTTCATCATGAAAGTAAAAAGACAACCTACAGAATGGAAGAAAATAGTTGGAAACCAAATATCTGATAAGGGTATAATATTAAGAATGTATAAAGAAATCCTACAACTCAACAACAGAGAAAGAAACAACCCAATTGAAAAATGGCAAAAAAGTCTTGGATAAACATTTCTTTATAGAAGATATTCAAATGGCCATAAGCCTATGAAAAGGTAACCAATATCATTAGCCATTAGGGAAATGCAAATTGAAACCACAGTGAGGTACCATTTTACATCCACTAGAATGCCACTATCAAAAAAATGAAAAGATAATAACAAATGTTGAGGAAGATATGATGAAACAGAACACTTGCTCATTATTGGTGGGAATGTAAAATAGTTCAGCCACTGTAGAAAACAATTTGGCATTTCCTTTAAAAATTAAACACAGAATTACTGTATGATTCAGCAATTCCACTCGTAGATCTATACTCCAAAGAACTGAAGGCAGAACTTCAACAGATATTTCTGTCCCACTGCTCATAGAGGCATTACTCACAATAGCCAAAATGTGAAAACACCTAAGTATCCATTGGCAGATGAACGTAGACACAAATCTGTACAATGGAATACTTTTCAGCCATAAAGAAGCAATAAAGTTCTAATATATGCTTCAACATACACAAGTCTTGAGAACATTATGCTCACTTAAATGAGACAGACACAAAAGGACAAATATTATATGATTCCATTGTAGAAGTATCTAGAATAAGCAAATTCATAGAGACATTTTAAAAATGCTTTGATTATTAGAAAATAACATTGAGAAAGCTATCTTTCATGGAAGGGGAGAAGATATTTTCCATGAACAGGACAAGTACCGAGAATATATAAAGAACTCCTATGATCAATAAGAGAAAAACAGACGAGAACCTTCCCTATCAAAAAGAAAAAAAAATTTGAAGAATCACTTACAAAGGAGGATTTCCAAATTTCCATAAAATATAGAAAGGTGAAAAATCTCATTATTTATCAGGAAAATGCATGAGATATTAAAACATATTCACTAGTGAGGTTAAAATGTAAGACTGAACATATCAAATATCCTCAAGGACATGAAGTAAGTAGAACCCTCATTCACTGCTGGCTTAATGTAAATTGGTACAACCACTTTGGAAAACTGGCTATATCTACTAAACCTGAACATAATCACACCCTATAACCAAATCTTCCCATGCCTACTTTTTCTCCAAATGAAACATCTTTTTAAAGGTCTCCATGACATGACAAGCCTTCATTTCCCTGGTTTCTCTCTGCTGGATACCCACCATGTTATTGGAATCCAATTAAAAGCCCAATTCTGTCCAGGGTGAATTCAGGTGGGGTTACCACCTCACTTTCCATGGATACCCAAGTCCATTCCTGACTTTATACCCCCGCAAAATAGCTACACGTATTCTCTAAAAAACATGTACAATAATGTTCATAGCATTTTTATTTATAACCAGCAGAAACTGGAAATATTTCAAAGGTCCGTCAGTGGAATGGATAAATAAGAATTTGAAATAGAAAGTGGCTCATTCTGATTCCAACTCTGTGCTCAGCCACTTCCAAAGGAATATGCTTCTCTCCTTCAGACTAAGAGAGGTAATCGCCTGATCATTGGAACCTTGGTGAAGACAATCACGGGCAAAAAGGCGGCATTCTGGGAGATCTTATTAGGAGCAATCAGTCTGTGTAATTTGGGCTTCATCAGGAAAAGGGAGGGGGAGATCCAGAGAATGGACATATTTCTTGATGTCAGGGAAACCCCAGAAGGAAGGCTCCCGGAAGCCTGGTGTTTACTGAACCTCCTGGAAGGGCTGTGCTGATAAAGACGCCCAGCTCTTTTCTTAGAGCCCCACATTATAGCTCCACAGAGAAGTTGCCAGACTTGAAATCCCTTGGATATTATCCAGTCATTCTGCATCCCAGCCAGACCCAGCTGGGGAGGATGTATAAAATGAAATATTTAGCTACTCCCTTCTCTGCATGAGAATGTCATGAGGTCCAAAGGAAAGCTATGGGCTTAGGCTGGTGAGGATCTTGGTTTGCATACTCTTGAATATGTATCATTCATAGAAATTGGGTATCCATGGAAAGTGAGGTGGTAACCCCACCTGAATCCACCCTGAACAGAACTGGGCTTTTAATTGGATTCCAATAACATTGTGAGCATCCAGCAGAGAGAAACCAGGGGAGTAAAGGCTTGTCATGTCATGGAGACCTTTAAAAAGATGCTTCATTTGGAGAAAAAGCAGGCATGGGAAGATTCCTTAAAAAAAGGCTGTTCAATGGTAGAGGAACCACCACACTTTGTGTGTGTGTGACTACACTGATCAGAAGTAGGACCTATTGGCAGAAGTTAAACTGACATCATTTACACTCATTCTGTGTCTTACAAAATCTTAACAGTTTGAACAATCTGGAAATGGAATTGACTGCCTTGTAAGATAATGAATTCCTTGACCCTACCAGTTTTCATGCAGAACTTGATCAGGCACATTTAGAAGATGACATAAAGTACATCCAGACATTTGAAAGAGGGTCTGATGGATTCTCAAAAAACTTCTGATTCTGAAATTCTCTGAATCTGTTTAGGGTGAACCACATAAAATTGCCATTATATAATTCAACCTACTACTCCTCTCTCTGGCCAGTTATACCTCCTTAAAATGAGAATACTCCAGCCAATTCTTAAACATCTGCAACAAAGAAGAACAATAATACACAAAATCCAAACTAATAATTTCCCTAAGCATCTGATCTGAACTTATATTTGTGTGTGTGTTGGTGTGTGTGTGTGGGGTGTTTAGCTTTTCTGTGATGTTTTGCTTAGACTAAAGGTTTGGAGGCTTTTTCTCATCCCATCGGATCCATGCTGTAGAATAATGTTATAAGAGACAGTTGGTTAGAAGACCTGACATTTCTGGCAGCTACTCATCCTTCTCCGAGTCTGAGATGGGCCTATGCTGGGCTGAATTCTGAGCTGGGGAAACATCTCGCTTAGGGATAGGTCTATCTGCTAAGGACCAGGGGGAAGAATGTGCCAGATTTGTGTTTGAGATCATCCTAGAATTAAGCCTTGCCAAAATAGCATCTGAAGGACTTTTCAAACTAAGAGTGGGAAGGGAAGAGGCAGTTTGAAATCCAAGGCCCACATGCATCTCCTAGGAATCTTACCCAGTACAAAGGTCTGTTGAATGGGTGGATGGAATAAAAATAGGAAGTGAGAGTAAGTCCCACTCTTACCCCCCCCCACACACACAGAGTTTTGTGTCATTGTTCATATTAGATACTGAAATGAACACAAAATCCAAATTAAAAAATAATATCTCAACATCAAAACCAGATTTTAATTCAGAACACATTTCCCGCATCTGCATTCAGCACGGCTGCTCTCTTGGCATCGAGCAGGGAGGCTAAATGCTGTAATGGTTAAGAGAATTGGCTCTGGGATTCCAATCCTGAATCATCACTTACTATTCCTGGGCTGTACGGTAAGTTACTTTCCCTCTCTGTGCCTCGGTTTTCATGTCTATAGAAAAGACAAGGATGACAGTAATAACATCTAATTCACGGGGGATTGTGAGATTTAAATATAATGTACTCAGTGCCTGACCTATAGTAAAAGCTCAATAAATGTCGTTTCTTATCATTGCACAATATTAGAACAGCTAATTTTCTCATTAGTGGAAGTCAAATTCCAGGTCAGCTGGGGGGCAAGGTGGAATGGTGAAGGTGGGATTTGTCTGATCGTTTCAGTGAAAAATAGGTAAAAGCAAGGGGTTTGGTCATAATTAGTCCTCAACACTTGCTGCTCACTAGAATCACCTCAGGAACTTTTTAAACAAATGAAGATTACTGTGCCAGATCAATTAAATGATAATATCTGAAAATGGATACTATCTGGGAGTGAGCTGTCATATTTTCCAAAGCTCCCCAGGTGATTCTAGTGTGTAGTCAGGGCTGAGAATCACTGGATTAGATTCTTGTGACTAGATTGTGACTAGATCCTTGTGCTCCAGCGATAAGCAGCATCAGCGTATCCTGGGAGTGTGTTAGAGATACGGACTTTCAGGTTCCATGCCACCCAACAACTACAGACGCAGAATCTGCCTTTTCACAGATCCCCTAGTGATTCGCGCACACACTGAAGTTTGAAAAGTCCCGGATTAGATGGTTTCCAAGGTCACTTCTTGCTCTGAAGTAGTGCCCCATCAATGCTGATTGATACACTTGAAGATACCCGTTACCCCCAGAGGAGTCGTGGGCAGAGAGGCTGCTGGATCATGGACTAGTGGGCACCATCTGAGTAAAGATACAGAAATATTAGCACATGTGTGTCTGTACCTACATAGGTCAAGTGTAAGTATTTAGTGGGGTACCACTAGCTTCTGGTGCCAATGATGGCAACTCACATAGATTGATGGAAACCAGAGAGACAGAATATAAAAGAAATATAATAACCTCATTTTTGGGGGTCTCAATGAATTTTCTTTTACTTTCTTTCTTTTTTATTAGATTAGTTGTAGGTCTATGTGTATAAGTACAGAGCTCCCACATACCACCTGCTCCAGTCCCTTCCAGTTTTCCCTATTATTAACATTTCTTTTAGTGTGGTCACAACTGATGAAACAATACTTTCATAATTATATTATTGACTATAAACCATAGTTTACATTGAGATTATATGTATTGTACAGTTCCTTTTTTAAAATTTTATTCTGATTACTTGCATACAACCTAGAATTTCCCATTTTAGCCACCTTCAAACATAAAATTCTGTGGTGTTAATTACATTTACAATGTTGGGCTACTATCACCATCATTCATTGCCAAGACTTTTCCAACACCCCAAACAGAAACTCTGCACAAAATAAGCATTAACTCCCTCATGCCCCACCTCTTCCCTACCCTTGGTAATCTGTATTATACTTTTTGACTTTATGAATTTGCATGTTCTGCTTATTTCATAAAAATGAGGTCATACAGTAATTGTCCTTTTGTGTCTGGCTTATCATGATGTCTTCAAGGTTTAATTCTTGTTGTAGCATGTATCATAACTTCATTCCTTTTTATGGCTGAATAATATGCTATTGTATGTATATGCCATATTTTGTTTATCCATTCATCTTGATGGACACTTGGTTTGCTTCTATCTTTGGGCAATTGTGAATAATGCCACTATGAACATCAGTGTGCAAATATCTGCTCAAAATTTCTGCTTTCAATTTTTTGGGTATATACCTAGAAGTGGGTTTGCCAGGTCATATGGTGGTTCTATACTTAATTTTCTGAGAAACCGCCAAACTTTTGCACAACAGCTATACCATTTTATAATTCCACCAACAATATGCAAATGTTTCTATTTCTCCATAACATCTCAAACACGTAGTATTTTCTGTTTCTATTAACCAAAGCCATCCTAGTGGGTGTGAAGCGGTATCTCATTGAGTATTTTTTTGAGGGGAGGGGACAAATTACTTTATTTGAAGGAATGGTACAAGTGAAAGAACTTAGTGGATATTGTCACAACTTATAGGAAAGGTAACTCAAACATACATGCACTGCCACGGCCACCACAGAAGTTATCCCCATGTTTCTGAGGGTGTGTTTGGCAAATAGTACAGCCTGCCAAGCCAAATTCTGGAGCCACTATCTTGTGAAAGTTAGTTATGTAGCCACCCAACTCTTTGATTGATTTCACCTGCTCAGTCAGGCAATGAGTCTCAATGAAGTCACACAAGTGGTGGCTGTTTTTGTCATTGGCCAGTATGTGCAGTTCATCCTTTTTGCCCAAGTGTAACACATACTCCATAGTCTTCAGCTGGCTCTCCCAGTCACCATGGTCTAATTTCTTGACATCCTGAAAGAAGATTTGGCCACGTTGTTGGTTCTGTGTCTTAAATTTCCCAGAATTTTCCCTCTCCTTAGGAGATTAGTGAAGAAAATATATGGCAAAGCTCTTCAAAGCCACAATATCAAAGTCAAAGTAGTAAGACGTGAATGATAGATGTAAGAGGTGTTAAGCTCCAGGTTGGTCTGGTGGTTGATAGCAGCCTCTGATCTTGGTTGTGGTTCTGACAACCTGCAATGGGAACGGCTGAGGATAAGTGGAGATGGAGGCACTGGGGAAGTCCAAAGGTATTGTAAGGAGGTGGCAGAGGGACTGACCAAACACAGGGTTCTGTTCAAGACTGTTGAAGCAATAAGCCTCAGTGACTCCCTGCAAAGACATCTGGCCTCATTATGGGTTTGATTTGCATTTTCCTGATGGCTAATGACATTGAATATCTTTTCTGGTGCTTTTTGGCCATTGCTATATCTTTGAAGAAATGTCTGTTCAAGTCATTTGCCCATTTTGTAATTGGGTTGTTTGTCTTTTTGTTGAGTTGTAGTTTTTTTATATATTCCAGATATTAAACCCTTATCAGATACACGGTTTCCAAATATTTTCTCCCATTCTGTAAGTTCTTCCTATCTGCAGGATTTTTGCATGTTGATTTTGTATCTTGACACTTTGTTTAAATTCATTTATTAGCTCTAGTAGCTTTGCTGTGGAGTTTTGGGGATTTTCTATATACATATATTGGATTATATCATCTGCATATAGAAAAGACTTTTTGATGTACAAAAGTCTTTAATGTTAATTGTCACATTTATCTATTTTTTCCTTTGCTGCTCATACTTTTGATATAAAGTCCAATAAACTATTGTCCTTCAAAAGGCCCTGAAGATGTTTCCTTATGTTTGCTTTCTCCTAGGAGTTTTATAGTTTTGATTTGTATATTTAAGTATGATCAATTTTAAGTTAGTTTTTGTATATCATGTGAAACAGGAGTCTACCTTCATTCTTCTGCATATGGATATCCAGTTTTCCCAGTACCATTTGTTGAAGAGACTATTCTTTCCCTATTAAGTGGAATTGGCGCTCTTGTCAAAAATCAATTGTCAATATATGTGAGGGTTTATTTCTGGGCTCTCAATTTGATGCCACTGATATATATTTGTGCTCCTACCAGTACCATGCTGTTTACATTACTGTAGCTTGGTAATAAGTTTTGAAATTGAGAAGTGTGAATCCTCCAATTTTGCTCTTTTTCCAGATGGTTTTGGCTTTTCAGAACCCCTTATCTTACTATATGAATTTGATGGTTGGCTTTTCTATCTCTGCAAAGAAAACTGTTGGAATTTTTATTGAGATTACATTGAATCTGAAAATTACTTTGGGCAGAATTGACATCTTAACAATATTAGGTCTTCCAATCCATGAACACAAGCTGTTCTTCCATATATTTAGGTCCTTAATTTCTTTCTGCAACGCTTTGTAGATTTCCCTGTACAAGTCCTATAGATCCTTGGTTAAATTTACTCCTAGATATTTGATTCTTTAAATTGCTATTTAAATGATTTTTCTCTTGATTTCCTCTCTACATCGTTCATTAGTAATATATAGGAATACAACAGATTTTTGCATGTTGATTTTGTACCCCAACACTTTGCTGAATTCATTTATTAGCACTAGTAGGACTGTTGTGGATTTGGGAGGATTATATATATATATATATATATATTATAAGATCATGCAATCTGCATATAGAGAAAATTTTATTTCTTCCTTTCTTATTTGGATGCTGTTTATTTCTTTTTCTTCTCTAACTTCTCTGGCTACAACTTCAACTACAATGTAGAATTGCAATGATGAAATCACCTTGTCTTGTGTTTCTTGAATTTAAGGGGAAAGATTTCATTCTTTACCCATAGAGTGTGATGTTAGCTGTGGTTTTTTCACATTTGTCTTTTATCGTGTTATAGTGTTTCCTGTTATTCCTAGTTCACTGTGTTTTTTTTTTTTAACAAGAAGTGGTGTTAGAGCTTGTCAAATGACTTTCCTGCATGAATTGCAATGATTACTGTTTTGCCTTCATTCTACTAATATAGTGTATTATATTAATTGATTTTCTTATGTTGAACCACTCTTGCGTATCTGTGATAAATCCTACTTGATCATTGTGCATAATTCTTTCAATGTGCTGCTGTATTTGGTTTGCTAGTATTTTGAGGATTTTTCCATCTATATTCAGGAGGGACATTGGTTATACTTTTCTTATGATATATTTATCTGGCATTGGATTGAGGGTGATGGTGGCCTCGTAGAATAAGTTAGGGAGTTTTTTCTTCAAATTTTCAGAAGAGACTGGTGTTAATTTTTCCTGGCATGTTTGGTAAAATTCATTGGTGAAGTCGTCTGGACCTGGACTTATTTTTATAGGGAGGTTTTGATTACTGATTCAATCTCTTTACTTATTAATGATCTGTTAAGATCTTCTCTTTCTTCTTAGTCAGTGGAGGTGGCTGTTTGTTTCTGGGTATTTGTCCATTTCATCTTGATTATCTACTTGTTGGTGTACAGTTATCACACCTTATAATCCCTTTTATTCCCTTGGGTCAGTAGTTATGTTGCCTTTTTATTTCTGATTTTAGTTAGTTGTGTCTTCTCTCTTTTTTTGTTTTTATTGACCTATCCAAAGAACGAACTTTTGTTTTGTTTTTATTCTATCTTTAAAAATTCTCTATTTCATTTATCTACACTATAATCACTATTTCCTTCCCTCTGCTGACTTTGGGATCAGTTTCCTCTTCTTTTTCTAGTTCCTCCAAATATGAGGTTACCTCTCTGATTTGAGATCTCTTTTTTTAAATGTGAGCATTTAGAGCTATAAATTTCCCTTCCATCACTGTCTTTGCTGCATCCCATAAGTTTGAGTACATTGTGTGTTCATTTTCATTTGCTGCAAGATATTTCCTAGTATCCCTTGTGAGTCTTTGTTTGACTCATTGGTTAAGAGTTTGTTGTTTAATTTCCTCATATTTGTGAATTTTCCAGTTTTCCTTCTGTTACTGATTTCTAGCTTCATTCCATTTTGGTAGGAGAAGATGATTTCAGTTTATTGAGATTTGTTTTGTGACTTAATATATGCTCTATCCTGGAGAATGACCCTTGTGCAAGAAAGCAGAATATGTATTCTGCTATTGTTGGGGCAATTTTGTATATATGTCTGTTATATATAGTTCATTTATAGTATCGTTCAATTGTTCTATTACCTTATTGATCTTCTTTCTATATGTTCTATTTTTGAAAGTGGCATGTTGAAATCCCCTACTATTAATGTAAAGCTGTCTGTTTCTTTCTTAAAATCTGTCAAGATTTGCTTCATGCATTCTGGGGCTCTGCTGTTAGGTGTATATATATTTACAATTGTTTTGTCTTCCTGTTGAATTGACCCTTCTGTCAGCATATAGTGACCTTCTTTGTCCTTTGTAATAGTTTGTTACTTAATGTCTATTATATTTAATATCATGTAGCTACCACAGCTCTCTTTGGTTACTATTTGCATGGTATATATATTTTTCCTCCCTTTCATTTTCAACCTACTGGTGTCTTTGAATTTAAGGTGAATCTCTTATAAACAGCACATAGCTGGGTCATGTCTCTTTATCCATTCTGCTAATCTCTGCCCTTTGACTGGAGAATTTAATCATTTACACTTAAAGTAACTACTGATATTACAGGACTTTCTTCTCCACTTTTCTCCTTGATCTTTGTAAGTCATATACATTTTTTTGTCCTTCAATTCTTCTTTTAAGGCCCACTTTCCTACTTATTTCCATTTTTGTAGTGTAGCATTTTGTATCCATTCTCATTTCTTTCTGTATCTATTTTCTTTGTGGTTACCTTGAGGTTAAAATTTAACACCCTAAATCTAAAACAATCATGTTTGGTTGGATACCAGCTGTGTGGTTTGAAGTTGTATGTATCCAAGAAAAACATATTCTTCAATTTAATCTATTCCTGTGGGTGTGAACTCATTATAAGTAGGACCTTTTGATAAGGTTACTTCAGTTAAGACGTGACCCACCTACATAGGATGGGTCTTGATCTTATTGCTGGGACCCTTTTTAAGAGAATGAAATTCAGACAGAGAAAGAAAACCACAGGAAAAGAGAGGTTGAAAAGGAAACTGGAAGAGTCCTCAGGAAGAAAGCATTACCTTCATGATGCCTTGATTTGGACATTTTCCTGGCTTTAAAACTGGAAGCTAATAAATTACAATTGTTTAGGTCCAGTCATTTCATGGTATTGGCTTGAGTAGCCTAGAAAACTAAAACACCAACTTTACTTCAATAGCGTACACATACACTGCTCTTCAGTTACCCCACCTATTGCTTGTACTTGCAACAAACTATATCATATAAATAATAAAATTATTAATACAAATATAATAAATATATAACAAATTCTATAAATGGTAATGATAAATACATGGTTTTGGAATGCATGGGTTGCAATGAGTTGCATTCCAAAACCATGTATTTATCATTACCATTTATGCATTAGCATTTTAGATACTGAGAGGTAAAAAATGATGTTATATAGCAAGAGTACAATACAATAGTGCTGGCATTTATAACCACCCATCTGGTTGTCTTTACTGAGGTCTTTAATTTTTATGCTGCTTTGATCCACTTTCTGGTATCCTTTCCTTTCAGTCTGAAGAACTTCCTTCAGCATTGCTTGTAGGGCAGATCCGGTGGTGATGAGCTCCCTCAGCTTTTGTTTATCTGGGTATGCCTCCATCTCTCTCTTATTTTGAAATTCTTGATAGGTAATCGCTTTCCTTCAGCACTTTTAATATTTCATCCCTCTGTTTCCTTGCCTCCATGTTTTCTGATGAGAAATCTGTGCTTAATCTTACTGGGACTCCATTGTACCTAACATGTTGCTTTTCTCTTGCAGCTGTCAGAACTCTCTTGTTTTTGTCATTTGACATTCTAATTGTCTTTATTATTCAGCATACTGTGTCTTCGAATGGTTCTATTTGAGTTTATCCTGTTGGGATTCTTAAATGTGCATATTCATGCTTTTGTTAAATTTGGGTACTTCTCTGCCATTATTTTTTGGAACATTCCTTCTGTCCCTTTCTCTCTTCTCCATCTGGGATTCTCATAATACATATATTGTTACGCTTAATGCTGTCTCACAGATCTTTTAGGCTCAGTTAACTTTTATTAATTTCTGCTCCTTTTCCTGAATCATATCAATTGTCTTGTTTTTGGGTTCATTGATTCTTTCTTCTGCCAGCTCCAATCTGCTGTTGAAACCTCTAGGGAGTTCTGCATTTCAGTTTTTGTGGTCTTCATCTCTGGTATTTCTGTTTGGTTCCTTTTTAAATCTCTCTGTCATTTTTGAGATTTTCATATTTTCACTCATTGTTTACCTGACATCTTTCAGCTCTTTCTCTGTGTTTCCCTTTAACATCTTAAACATATTGAGAACCATTATTTCATAAATCTTTGTCTGGCATGTCCAAAGTCTTCTCTTCTTTGTTGATTGTTTCTGGATTTTTAGTTTTTTCCTTTGGATGGGTCATCATTTCCTTTTTCTCTGTTTTCTAATCTTTAGTTGCACAGTGCATATTTTAATATATTAACACTGATGTTTCATCCTTGAACTGTCTGTTCCTTAAGTTTGTATCCAGCTCGTGATATGATGGAGTTTTCCTTCATGCCAGGAGACAACAAAAAATGCAAAAATACCTACCTTCCTAGTCTTTGCAAATTGATTCTGTGTTGACTGGTGCTCTCCCTCATAATTTAGCCATCCTATCAAGATCAACCCAAAGTGAATTTGAAATTCAGAGTTTTCTCTATCTTTTCTGAACCTGTGTATTTTCCTGAGCTTGTGCTTGCTTGCAGCATTAGGAATTCCCCCATTTACAGGAATTCGAATATCCCCTCTACTGTGAAATGACTTTCTCTATTTCCTGGGTGCTCTATTGTATGGCAGGTAATCCTTTTCCCTAGTCCATTTTGACTTAATTGTTTCTTTAGCTGTCTGCAAGCAGCTTCCAAGTCCTGGGAGGTTGAGCCAGAAGTGAATTTCCCAGTTCAGTCTTTTAGGCTGCCACTCACTAGATTGGCACTGACATCTAGGCTCCCCCTAATATGCACACAGGGACTATTGTACTAACTCTGGAACAGGACCAGGGTCCACAATGGGAGGGCAACCTGGGAGGAGGATGGGGAGGAGTCAGCATGTGCCCCACAAGCTTCTCCTACCATTTTTAAGTTTCATTTTCCTGATTCAGCGCTCTCCCAGTTTGAAACCGTTGAACTGTTTTCTGGAGTTTTAAACAGATGGCTCTGTCAGTTTTTGTTAGTTGTTCAAAGATTCTGTGAGGGAGCTGCCACTATCTTAGTCAACTGGAAATCTTTAGAATCCATGTCCAGAGAGTTTAGCAGAAGGGTATAGTTAGATTTTCGCTTTCATGGTCCAGGTAACCCCCCAAACTTTGGTTTTGAACAAATCTCAGTGATGTAGATCTCATATGAGTAATTCATATTTGGAACTGGCAGCATCAGAAGGGGTGTGTTCATCACTTACTCAGAATTTCTCAACTCCCATTTATTGTCTCTTTTTTCTCGCTCTCCTCTCTTAACCTTGAAAGCACAGCTTCACCCTCCTAACAACTCCTATTATTTCTGTCCTCTTACTTCAACCTCCAAATTCACTTCCTCTTATTCTCAGATTTCTATATTGCTAAATCACTATCTCCCTCATTATCTGTTGAGCAAGGAACTGCTCTGTGTGGTGATAGGTAATGAAGAACCATGGGTGGCTATCTCACAGACAAGCGTTAACAATTCAAAACCAACTGAATCTACACTTACTAAATAGGTGCTGTTTGTGCGCTTTTAAAAATAAAGGTGTGAGGTTTTACTTTTATATTTGGGTGTATACAAATAGGAGACAAGAATATGTTGGTAGAAAGCCCAAAGTTTTCTAAACATAGATGAGCACAGATTAAGAAAGCAGTAATTACTTTCCTTTGACCTCAAGGGGGAAAAACAAACAAACTGAAGTGTCAACATATCCTGAAATCCATCTATTAACTATGCAAATGGAAAGTCAACAGGTCTGATAAGCACAATAAACCATCAGCTTTCTTTGTGCAGGGATTTAGTCCTCATGTTTGTTTTAATCTCGAGACATCAGGGTCAATGATTAATAATAATCCAGAATAACTGAGTGGGGCTTGGAAACAGATCTGTTTGCAGATAACCAATTTCTGAGGATGATTTATAGCCTATATTCTGCTTTATTATTGTTTTGTTGTTGTTGTCTCATTGCACAAGACCCAGGATGAATGATTCTATTATTCAATTCATACTGTACCTAACAGATGCTCCTCACAATTTTGCATTTTAAGCATTGGTAAACTTTTATTTTATATTGTGAGATTTTATGATAGTGATAACACATTTGTCCTTTATTTCTAACTGGATATTGAATTCCTTACAACAGATCAAAATGCTTGATTCCTTCTCAGGAAGTACACAGGTGCTGGCAACTCTCTCAGGTCTGAAGGAGAAATAAAACTAATCTGTAGTTTATTATATAATTAGCTTAACTAAACTAACCTGTAGAAGTTGTAACCACTGTGTTTAGTCAGAGGCATTTTATTCCTTCTATATTTTTTTAGCTGTTTTTTGTAGTAACACATATACACTAAAAAGTTCCCATTTTAACCACTTTCAAGTGTACAATTCAGTATTAATTTACATTGACAATATTGTGCCACCTTCATCACCATCCATTACCCTAATGTTTTCATCACCTCAGACTCTGCACCTATTAAGTAGTAAGCCCCTCCTCCCCCACTCCAGCCCTTAGTAACCTATAATCTACTTACTCTCTCTATGAAATTTGCTTCTTCTAGGCATTCATATAAGCAAGCCCATACAGTATTTGTTCTTTTGTTTCTGGCTTATTTCACTCAACATGATGTCTTCAAGGTTTGTTTATGTTGTCCTATGCATCAGAGCTTCAATTTATGGTTAATAATATTGCATTTTGCGTGCATACCACATTTTGTCTGTCCATTCATTAGTTGATGGACACTTGGATTGCTTCCACCCTTTGGCAATTGTGAATGATGCTGCTATAAACATTGATGTACAAATATTTGTTTTAGTCCTTGCTTTCAGTTCTTTGTGGGATACACCGAGAAGTGGGATTTTCAGGTTATATGGTAATTCTATTTTCAACTTCCTGAGAAACTGCCAAACTGATTTCCATAATGGCTGCACCATTTTACAATGACACCAGCAACATTTAAGGGCTCTTATTTCTTCACCTCCTTGTCACATTTATTGTTTTCTGTTTTTTAATAGTAACCATTATCTCCAAAGAAGAAATACAAATGGCCAATAAGCACATGAATAGATGCTCAACATAACTGGACACCAGGAAAATGCAAATCAAAACCACAATGAGATACCTTGTATCTTCTTTTCTACTCTTTACACTAACTTCTACTCAACACTTTGACACTTTGCCAGACACTGAATAATTTATTTCGGCAAAAGTATTTTACACTGTGGGGACAGAATATATGTACGGGAGATGGGTGCTTAGAGCTTTCAGCTATGAGTAGCATTTGGGAGAGGTTGAGAGGAAATGGAAGGATTCCATAAACAGAACAGGACCAAAGATTCCACCTGAAGTAGGCATGAAGCTGGGGTGTGTGTGTGTGTGTGTGTGTGTGTGTGTGTAAGATGAGAAACAGTGTTCTATTTTCTAAGTGTCCCTGGGTCATATATCACACACTTAGGCTGCTTCTGTGTAGCACATTTGTTCTAGAGCATCAGCTTGCAGAACATTCTCCATTGCAGCTAGGCCAGTTGCTCACTCGAGTTGGCTGAGCCCCTGCTCCCTGCTTGCCCTACGTCCAGACCCCTGCAAGCTGGTACTCCAAGCATAACCCAGAACTTGGTTCCAGCCCCAGACTTCAGGGAACTCACATCTCAAGGAAGGGAGCAAAAGTGGGAAGGTTGGCACACTTGCTTAGGGTCTCAGAATAGGATGTTGGAATTGAAAGGAACCTCAGTGGTGCCATGCCTCCATTTTATTTTGAGGAATCTGAGGCCCAAAGAGTGCTGTAATATGTCCACAGTCATGCAACAAAGCTAAGACAAGGACTCAGGTCTCTGCTATTTCCCCATTCTTCGACTCATCTTCTAAGTCCATGATCACTTTGGCAACCATGAATTCTCTTTCTACTCACCTTTCCCCTCACTGTACCTTATATAGATCCATCCATATAACTGCTCAGTCCTCCAAAGGCCAATCAGAAAACCGATGTCAGAATTTTCCCTTGAATTCCCTTCTTTTGGTCATCCTTTGATTAACTCCATCCTGTCCATGAAGTTCCAGGTTGTGCCTCTCCCATACCATCCAAGGAGCCCTCTTCACTCAGGAATAATGCTATTTTTTCAACACAAATTGCTGTAAGGGCTTGGACAACCCACCTGTGAGGTAAACTCCTAAGTAAAATATGAAGTCATTAAACAAATAGCATGGCATCATACATTTCCACTTGAGAAGCTGGCCCCTCCCCAAGCCCCACAGTACTGTTTACTCCTTTTGATTCGAGGGCTTTGTGAACTGCTGTTGTTGTGCATGAAATGACTGAAATATCCTCAAAGGGACAGTTCAACATTTGAAATTCGTACTATATTGATTCCGGCAAGTTCTTACCTAAGGAATTTGGAACCGATCTGGGCAAATTTTTTTGAAAGTTTCAACACACCTACTTTAATCTCATTAGTCTAAATTCACCTGACAGGCACTGGAACCACCCTGAGGGTGGGGGAGGGAGATGGGCAGACACTTACAGGGGGCAATTTCCTTCACACCTGAAGATGAGAAATCATCATTGTCAGCCCTGACATTGAAAGACAGGAAGATTAAGTCAGAAGTGTCTTTCCCTCCCCCTCCCAAGAGGCTGTGTGGGAATAAGGACACATTCCGTTCCCTCCCAGGGAGAGGGGCAGCCGAATGGAAAAAGCTAGAGAGGAAAGGAGCACAAAGAAGAGGAGAGAGAGGAGTGAGCATTGTGAATGTTGGAATGCCGATTTAAGCCATCAAAACAAATCAGACTGCCTCTCCCCTTCAGTTCCCTGAAGCTTCTGTTTGGCCACATCTGCTATCCTCATGGGCAGAAATTTATATAGAAGACCTAAACACTCACTGTTCTCCTAAAAGTTAAATCAGTATTGTACTTGTCCCTTATTCTGTATATTTCAACACCTTCCTATCATCAGATATAGCAGTTAGCTTGTAGATGTGGTCCTGGGAGCTTCCCTTCAGACAGAGAATTGCCCAATCTTTGTTTTGTCAAGTAAGGGTGTGAAAACAAAACAAAATGAAATGAAAAATAAACAATGAAAAACAGCTATCTTCACTATCGTTCCTTTTTTTTTCCCCAAAAAAGGCATTCATACCAAATAAGTAAATAAAGCTCTTTATACAGTCCTTAATTTTCCCATTCTGACATGGTCAGCAGCATTCAGACCCAAGGGATGAGGACCTGATGCCTTTGGATAACCAAAAGCAATGCTTTCAACTCCATTTCCTACCACTGTCCCTGATCTGCTTCCCTCCTTTACAGTGCAGCTTTATCCCAGTCCCACCAATCCCTTGCATCTTCTCACTCTTTCTTCGGACATGGGATGTGGTTCAGGAAATGCCCTTTTCTCTCTTTCTCTGGCAACTCTCAGCCTTATTTCAGAACTCAGCTCACAAGTCAGCTGCTTGCCTTCAGGACTTTTTGTAGTCAGTTATGCTTGCATGCCTGCCTCTTGTCTTTAGCACACTCCTTGAGGACAGGGGGGATCTCTTACCCATCTTCAGAATCTTAAGCATCCTGCAGAAAGTCCCCTCCCTGATAGTACTCTTCCTCCTTGGACGAGAGGGTGATTGGCACGTGGGCTCCTTAATTCACCAAGCGTGTACCCAGGACTGTGCTGGCATGACTGAGACTGTACCAAAGTAGAAAATAAGGAGCTTGCCCTTAGGGAGTTTTCTTTTAGGGAACTGGGTAAATCAGACAGACTTAAGGAAACAATATAAACCATTTGGCACCGGCATGACTCAGATTCTTTGCATAATAGCTGAGGGAATTTAAAATGAAGGGGGATCATCTCAGGATGGAATTTGCCAGAGTTGGTTTCATGGAAGAGTTGAGTTTTAATATAGGCCTTGAAAGAAGTATAGAACTCAAATTGGCAGAGGAAACCCAGGATAATCAAGGATGGGTGACAGGCAGGAGTGACGGCTTGCAGGGTGGATGCAATGGCAAAAGCAAACTGGGCAGTAAGGAAAGGGCCTGGTGTAGGTCCAAAAAAACCCAACAGGATAGTTTTGAGAGGAAGCAGGCTGTGTAGGTAAGCTTGAACTAGCCAGTAGGTGAAACTAAATGCCAAGCAGAGTAACAGGATCTTATTGCTGGAACAATCAGGCACTGGTCAATTCAACCCATTCATTTTCAGAAGAGAAAATTAAGGCAGAGCTTATGTGTTAGGGTCCTTCTGAGAAACAGAACTGACTTGTCAGTTTATATCTATGCAAATATTAAAAGACTTGTTATAGCAATTGGCTCACACGACCATGGAGATTGGCAAGTCCAAAATTCGTAGGGCGGGCCACAAGTTGGAAATGCTGATGAAGGTGACATTGAATTTCCCAGGAGAAGGGGGCCTGGTGAAGAGAGATGGTTACTGATATCCTCAGTTCTGGTTTTCAGACTTCAAGCTGATTGGATGAGGAAACTCCTTTCATTGCTGAGGACAACCTTTATCGATTGTAGATGCAATCAGCCATAGATGCAGTCAGTTGACTGAACTTTCAAATCTATCCATGAAATGTCCTCACAGTAACAGTCAGGCCAGTGCCTGCTTGCTCAAACAACTGGACACCATCATCTGCCCAACTTCACAGATGAACTTAACCATCATACCCAGGAATGTTTCTTGCCCCAGGGAGTGAACAGCGGTAGCAGAATCGAGATCTTATACAAGATCAGGCATTGTCTGAAGCACTTCATGTTCATTATCTCCTTCAATCCTTATAACAACCCTATAAGGTTGGTGTTTTGTTTAACCCCATTTTGCAGGTAAGAAAGCTGAGTTCTTGAGCAGTTTGCTTAGGTTCACAAGGTTACATGGCCAAGTGACAGTGTCAGCACCATGGAATTGATCTCAGGGAATGCCAGTGCCAGGAAAGAACGGAGGATTTGGAATCAAAAGTTACACATTTGAATTCTGGCTCCACCCTAGTAGTCATATGAACCCAGGTGAGTTACCTAACTTTGCTCATCCCTCTGTTTCCTCAGTGGTACAAAGGAGATAATAATTCCTACCTCACAGGATTTCTGTAGGGATTAGGTAAGATTATATGTGTCAAGTTTTTGGCACATAGTATGTGCTCAGTAAACATTACTTCACTCTCCTCCCCATTATCTCCTTTCTCTCCAGGAGTCTTGATATTACTTCCGTTGCCCTGTGGCTGCTCCTCTTGCCCCCCTCTCCCCAGCCCACACACATTGATGTAGGCCTCCTCAATCACTGGACACAGGTCTTGCTGACACTGAAGGTACCTGCAGGGTGATTAATGGTGGGACCAGGGGGATTTGGTATTCTTTATGGATTGGCTCTGTTCTCATTTGGCTCTGGCGGTTTCCAGCATGAAAGGCAGAATGAATCAGCTCCCCTGTTTGGAGTGAGCCATGATGAACCAGTGGAAAGGCATAAGCTGAACATCCCCAACTTTGTCCTAAAGTGATCTCTCACTGGTCCAAGCCCTTGGCTCCCTGAGTTTTGTGAGTTCTTATTCCCTCTCCATGCTCTTCACCCAAACTCTCTTACATACTGAATCTTATGTTTAATTATGAAATAGGAGGCCTCCCAAAATATGTACTGGGAGACAAGTTGGTAGAGTTCAAGAAATTGTGGCAAGAACATTGCTCAAACTAGGGTGCCTGAGATGGAGAGATAGATGGATATTTTTATACTGGCTAAGAGATGGGATAGCACAGATACTGCCCCCTGTAAATTTCAAGTGTTTGGATAATTTATCAGCTTCTTGGCCTCTTGAATGGCAATCCACTTGGTTGCAAACCACCATCCAAACCCTCAAGTTTAGCAATTCAGAGCATATCTGGAAATTAGTGTTTGGGGAGCTATTGAAGTGAATTAACTGGGTCATCAAGTCCCTCTGATGCAGAAGTCACTTTAGATGAACCAGGAGCTAATAAATCTGCATGTTGTAGACTCTATATCTATTGGGTTTAAATGAAGGCAAAGGACATCAGGGGAAGGCTGAATATTTATAAAGTTCCATGCAGGACGATGATGTTGTACTTCATTTATATCATCTTGTTTAATCTTTTCAAGAACCCTATGAAACTGATGAAACTCAAGCTCCCGGTCAGTCAGACCTGAAATCACAGTCTCACTTTCTAGCTATGAGACAAATTATTTAATTTCTCTTAGACTTGATTTCCACACCTGAAAAGCAAGGATAATAAGTAAGGATAATAATATCCATATCCTGGGGAAGTTCAGAAGGTTAAAAGAGATTATATATTAAAGAATACAACAGACTCCCTGGCTCAAGGTAGGTGGTCATGAAGATGAGTGACTTTGTAAGCTGAAGAGGTTACAGGGGTCTCAATGCAGTGGTGGTGGTGATAGGGCATTCACTAAAGCTTGGCTCTGACCCTCGGGAGAATTTGATTTTGTCTTGTACATTTAACTGAGTTTGACTCTGTTGAAAATGGGGGTGAGCCATTTGGTCAACTCTGAAGTATTTTAGAAAGTGTGAGAGATCCGGGCATAGCAGTCAGTAATCCAAGGCTTCATATCCAGCTGGGTTCTTGCCATCTTGTCCACATTGCCAGCCTTTGGTTTTCACCATTTTAAGATGACGCCATTGGACATGGAGCTCTCTGAGGTTCCTTTGTCTCCAGCATCCACGTTCTCCAGCATGCAGAACCTGCTGTTCCAAAACACAGACTCGTTTATACAATCTTAACTTCTATTCAATCTTTTCAAATGTGTTAAACGGTTCAGGAGCTGCAAGAAAAATGTATCTCAATTTCAAAACTAAGCAAAGCAAACTACAGGCCTCTGCCTTGGGACTAGTTAACACTTCCCATTTCTTGTCTTGCTCACCTGCACAGGGAACAAAAACAAGAAATTTTTTTTTTTTTTTTTAAATAACGCACACATTGTCTTTCTATCTGGCTTTTCATTTGGGCCTTATGCCCAGTAATGTGGATAAGATCTTTTAGGAAATTTTACAATGTCACATACTTATGCAAATTTGGCAATGTGTTTATAGCAACAGGGGCCAAAACAGTACTCTGAGGTTTCAATTAGTGAAAAGTAGCTAGGCAACTTAAGCAGCTTTGAACCCCATGAAGGCAGGAGGGAAGCACAGGAGCTGGGAGACTGAGCCTAGATTTGTTAGAACATCCCAGGTTTCATCATGGCTGGGACCTAGTCAAACCAAATTAGTACACTAATAAAAACCACTCCATCTCCTGAGTCTGGGTTTCTTCTTCTGTCCAGGAATAGGGGTGTGACTGTCCCATTTCATGGGACCTGGCACTGCTGAGGACCACTTGCTGAGAGGGCTGAGCTGATCTTCTGTCATATAGACTCTAGAGGAGAGGCCATGCCTTAGCAATCTTCTAATCCCGAGGCCCAGCATGAAAGCAGGCCCATGGAGTCAGAATGGGTGGTGATTAGGAGCTGGGACTTTAAAGTCCTGGGTTCAAGATCCAGCTTTGCACCTTATTAGCTGTGGGACTTTAGGCAAAATATGTTCCTCCCTCTTGAGTCTCATTTTCCTTATCTGAACAATAGAGCTAGTCAGATCTGGGTTTTAATCACAACCTCACTTTCTATTTGTGTGTAATTTCACCCATCCCTTTGGGTTGTTTGGGAGCTAAATGTTTACACCTGACGTGGAGCAAGGCTTCAATGGAAGAGCTTCACCACCATCCCATCACCATCACCACCATCACCGTCGTTATCGTCGTCCTGGACAGCATTTCTCAAGAGACACTGTGGAGGCTGTTAAGAGGAGATATTTGAAAACTGGGTTCTGTGGTCAAATTAGTTAGGGAAGTGCTAACTGAGGAGTAAAGGTAGACAAGCTTCCTTCCTGTGAGACCTCTTAGGGCCCTTATGCTCACGAGAATGGAGTCTCTGTTAAAGGGGATTAACGGGTTCCTTATTTCTCAAGTTGATTTGTCCTTAGAACCCTCTTTGATGGTAAGCCATTTTGGGGACTTGGATCCATGAAACGCCTTTGGGAAATGCTAATCAAGGGACAAAAGGAATTTCAAAGAGAAGTATATGGTGAGAGGTAAAGAGTGGAAAGTTTAAGGAAGGAGTAAAAATTAAGAACACAAGAGAAAAGAGGGTAGGATACTGACAAAGGCGTGCCGAGGGGCCACCTCTGATTTATTTTTGGCTTTAGGTATCATCGGCTTATTCTCATTTGCAGCTTCTAAAGCATATGCTCTGTTGAGAAGCATAATTGGACCCCTACAAAAAAAATTTTTTTTAATGAAGCTTAGATTTAATTGAATCAAATCCCCTCTACCTGCCTCTCTTTTTCGTTAACCCCCATCCTTACCTTTAAAGCTCAATGGCCTTTGGTTCAGTCTCCCAGGCTCAAGTAACCCTCCCAGCACCCTATGACCTCACGCAGAAAGTTGCTGAAGTCAGCCTGTTCCCTTCACAGTCCACTGGGATAGGGAAAAATCCCAGGGGCCCATCAGCAGTGCACCCCACCCAGTGCTCTATTTAGTTTGGATGAAAAACGTAAGCGGTGACAATTACAAAGTGCCCTCGGCAGTAGCAGGATCCATGTATTCTTGCACTTTATGGCTTGTTGATTAATTATCAGGCTATACACAGATCTCCTCAGAGGTGTTGTTGTGAAGAGTGCGTGTGGGTGGTTGTTTTTCCCTCTTACTCTTGCTGTTTGTGCTGAACTAGAGAATTCTCCCTGCCAAGGGGTGAGAGGCAAGAGCAGTAAACATTCCAGCCAGGTGGTGGTGATCAATTAAGGACGTGAGTGGGAGTCCATCTGTCACGCCCAAGCTTCTCCAAGCTGAGTTCTAGGCACCTGGGAAAGCACGTAGAGAAAGACTGTTCTCTCCTCTCTGTTTTAATGGCTCCCTCTTGATTTTTGTCTTTGTTTTTACAGGGAAACCAAAAGGCTTGCTCGTAAGACCAGGACCCTGAGAAGAGGGGCTCTTTTTCTCACTCAGTTATTCAAAGAGCATTTATTAAGTCTTTAATGACTACACAGCACTTGTGTGAAATATTTAGAAGAAATTGTGGTGGAAAGGCTGCCTACCAGGAGCTCACACACCAGCTGAAGTGGCAAGATACTCCAAGCGAGGAAAGAAAGAAAAATATATAAGACATGATAGGATCTTAGGATGCTGTCCTGGACATCTGGCATTTTTTTCCTGCTCTTTGAGGACCCATCCTTCCATAATGCAAATGATTCTGGTGGGGCTGCCCATCACTATTTCCTCTGCCTCCAAATCCTAGCCGAGGAGTGAATACGTGAATTAAGCTCCCTTTTCTACTGAGGATTTGCATTTTGAGTGGAGACACAGAGGGACAGAGGGAAATCAAGGTGTGGCCTCCAAGGACCGTGCCTAACGGCAAGGTCTATGGTCTCTTGCTAGTAGATGTTTGGGACTGCCTTGGCCCTTTACCTCCCCAAGGCTCGGCTTTTTACTGTCTCTGTTCAATTCTATGAACCACTCGGTCTCCAGATTCCTTCCAATAAATTTCTCTGTGCTTAAGTTTGCCAGGGTCCACTTTTATGCCTGCAGACGAAGAATGCTAACTAATGCTAGAATGATACTGTACAAAGAGCTTGGAATCACAAGCCCTGGTTCTGAGTTAAATAGCTCTGTCACACCCCAGTGGTGTGGCCCCACCTTAGAGCCTAATCTTGAAGTCTAATTAATAGAGTGGAGATTATAACGCCCAAGAATCTTCCTCTTCAAGATGTCGTGAGATAATAGATATGAAAGTACCTCATAAACTACACCTACATATAAGTATAAAATGTTATCATTGTTATTAGTGATTATATCTTTAAGAAAGGAATGCACGGAAGGCCAGTAGGCAGTGCTCCCCTGGAGACCAAACTGAGTAGAGGAGAGTCACTGTAGTAGGAGAAGCAAAACTAAGGCTGGAGTACAGCAGCTGCATGAGGCACGTGGGCTTCCAGGGAGTGTGTTGAAGCTCTTGAGCACAGGAAAAATGTGGTGTGCAAAGTGGCCCTGTGGTTATATGCTGGAAGGGAAGGAAGGAGGAAAGTTCAAGAATTTAGGGAAACTTACAAAAATGTGGGATGTGGGCTACCAGGCCTGCCCTTTCCTCTTCAGTCCTAGCTTGATGGTGACTCATAAGTCTCGAAGGGATTTTTGTTTGCAGTGCATGGATTTTGACACTGCAGGTCACACTGCACAGAGTTTGGGAGACCAAGAAGGCGATTACGGGGGTGAAGCCTGAGCTAGATAGTGATAGAAAATAGAACGGTTGGCATAAGTCAACGTGAGACAAGGGATAAATACGGTGTTTTTTTGTAATCTATAGGTGAGGGCATTGTTGTAGGAAAGGGTAACTTCTCTTTGTTGATTACCTTCTGTATCTTGCCTTACATGTAATCCTCCTAAGAACCCTGGGATGGAAGTATTATTATTATTCCCATCTTATTGATGAAGAAATTGAGGTGCCTAAAGGGTTTCATTTCCCCTGCATGGTAGGACTGAATCTTAAAACCAGGCCTGCCTGGCTCTTTTTCACAATATCACATTAACCTCGGGAAAATGAAAGAAACAAGGAATAAAGAAGTGGGACCTGGAGCTTACTATTAGAACTCTCCGTGGAACTTTCAATGTATAACGATGACCTGGAGTGTGTTATCATGAAACTTAGGAAGGCGAAGAAAATGTTTGAATAGACAGACCCAATTTAGTCATCAGCCACTGATAAGGGTAGAAATTGTTCATATTCTTCTTTTTTCCCTAGCATATTCTAGCATATTCCCTGGAATAGCATAGTGGTTAAGAGCATGGGCTTTCAAGTTGGATAGAGCTAGGTTTAAATCCTACCTTCCCTGGAAGAGGTGACATTTTACATGGAAATCATTGAAAATGGATCCCTGTATCACATCATCAAAAATCAACTCCAAGTGGGCTAAGAATTCAAATGTCAAAGCGAAACATAAAAACTTTCAGAAGAAAATATAAGTGAACATCTTTACAACCTTGGGTAGGAAAGATTTCTTAATCAACAGACAGAAATTACTAATCACACAAAAAAAGACCCATACATTTGATTATACTAAAACTAAGAATTTCTGTTCATCAAAAGGGACACTAACAAAAGTAAAACTATAAGCTACAAACTTAGAAAAAATATTTGAATCACACAGACAAGAAAAAATTAGTTTCAAAAAATAAAGAACTTCTACAAATAAGAAATAAAACCAACTTGATAGGAAAATGGGGAAAAACCACAGACAGACATTTCATAAAAGAAGAAGTACATATGATTAATAAGCTTATCAAGATATGCCCACCTCCCCAGTAATCAGGAAGAGGCAGCTCACATTCCATTACCACGAAATACCAATTTACACTCACTTGATTGACTGTAACTAAGAAATTGGACAATACCAAATGTTGGATAGTAACAGGATCACGTATTCTTTGCTAGTGGGAAATTGGAAAACAATTTGGCATTATCTCGTAAAGTTGAATGCTTGCATAACCAGCAAATCTGCTAGGTATATATCCAATTTTTCTATGCATATACCCAAGAGAAAATTTAGTGCATAATACCAGGACACATATATACAAAAAAGCCATCATAACTGAACTTATCAAAACAGCTGATGTCAGTGGCTGAGAGAGTTCAAATAGAGTCGAGAGGCTACTCTGGTGGTCACTCCTACGCGAGCTTCAGTTAGACATTGCTACTGATCATAAGTTGCCAAACCCCAACCCAAACCATTCCTGGCAATCCTGAAGAACACCTAGGGCATTATATAAGATTCTATACAGGCTCTAGGCACTAGGGTAACTTACCAGAAACCTAATAACCTCCAGATGGTTCTCTGGAACAGATAAGTTCTGAAATGCAGAGGGGCCAGCCTCTTCAGAATATCAACTAGTTCCATCCCCCCATCCCATATTATTGATAGACCCTTTCAACATGAAAAAGTTAAAATGGCCATAGCCCAAATACCCCTAAAGAGAAGGACAAAGATCAATGGTAGGGTTTAACAAACGAGTATGACTGTTGAATTATTAAACTGATATTTCTTTTATCTTTTATCTTTTAAGCCTCCGGTATCTTAGAGTAGCCAGAAGTTAAAACCTAAAATTGTGGAATTGTAACTCATACCAAGCTCTGAAATCTGTTCTAAAACTAATTGTTGTGATGTACTTTGAAGTTCATTGCTTTTATGCATATATGCTATTTAAAGAGGGGGAGTATGATAGAAAAGATAGGATTTAACAAGTGAGTATGACTGCTAAATAAATATCATTATATTGATATTTCTGTTGGTCTCCAGCTAGAAGAATTGTGGATCTGTAACCCACACCAAACTTCAAAATCTGTTCTATAACTACTTGTTAAAATGTACTTGGAAATTTATTGCTTGTTTGTATATATATTTCACAGTAAAAAATAATAATAATACAACTAGGAAAAAAACAGCTGATAAGTTATTTTGGAAACTGGAAACAACCTAAATGCCCACTGAAATGAGAATTCATCAATAAAGCATAGTGTTTTCATAAACTGGAATGTTCTACAACACTAAGCAAAAGAGCTAAAGTTGCATTCCTCCACATGAATGAATCTAAATAGCGATGTCAAAAAGCAAGTCCCAGGAGACCCAAACAACTTGACACACCTTTTATAAATCGAACACTAAACAAAATTAAAAATCATCTAAGCAAAATAAATAATATACAATTTAGGCATTCATATTGCTGAGAAAAAAGATATTTTTAAAAAAGCCAAAGTTAAGTACGATATTCAGAGCAGTGGTTATCTCTGCTCTGAGAGTCTCGGTTTGGTCAGTGGATTAAGGAGTGTTTATTATTTAGACTATGTATGTACATAAAGTAAAATTAAATAAATGATGACCTTCAATAGACCAATGGGGATAGTAGGTTATGAATCAATGACTATGATTGATCCAATTCCATGAACTTAAGTTCCAATCAGTCACTCAATCCTGGCTACATCACATTTTAATTAGGTAGCCTGCTTAAATTGCTTGATATATCTTAATCTCAGTTTTCCTGACTGTAAAATAGGAAAATAAAAACTAACTCTTGGGCGGGCCACGGTGGCTCGGCAGGCAGAATTCTCGGCTGCCATGGCAGGACCTGGGTTTGATTCCTGGTGCCTGCCCATCCAAAAAACCAAAAAACCAAAAACCAAAACAAACTTTTGGGCTACTGTAAGAATTAACTGTGTAATAAATGGAAGTTAATATTTTTTGTATTACAGCTTCATTGAGATAGTAATTCACATGCCATTCAATTTTCCCTTTAGAGTGTACAATTCAGTGGTTTTTAGTGTCTTTACAGTTATGGAACGACCACTGCAATTGATTTTAGAACATTTTCATCACTTCAAAAAGAAACCCTGTACTCATTAAGAATGATGCCCCATTCTCCCCATCCCCTACTCCCAACCCTAGGCAACCATTAATCTGTCTCTGGATTTGCCTATTCTGAACATTTCACATAAATGAAACCATACAATATGTGGCCTTTTGTCATGGGAGCTAATATCTTTTTGAGGAGAGAGCAAATATTTCTATTATCTTTTTCTGATGGTCTTAGAGTATGGCTGTGGGAATTCCAGTTTAGCTGGCCATATTAATGCTACTTGCAATCATCACTATAAAAGTCATTTTCTTTTAAATTATTAAGCACTGTCATCTAGGCACTGTAGTATGTTGTCTTATTAATACAACTCTAATGGCTCCCTAGGAAGTAGACTTAGGGACCCAAGCAACTTGGTAATGTCATATTCAAAGTAGGGACCCAAATCCAGGTCCGCCCAGCTCCAGAGACCAAGATCTTAAACAGCCTTTAGTTTATGATGAAAATACTCTTCCTCTCTTTTGGGGAAGGGAGAAGTAATTAGCTCAATTTTTATACAATGCCTGTTTTCTTCTGATGAATCTAATTTTCAGTTTCCTTTAGAATCTAGTAGGGTCAGAAGCTTGAGGCATTCTTTGCCTGGCTAAAACTATTTAATAATTAGAAGTATTATTTTCTAGAACAACTTACTTGTGGGAAGAGCAACAATTATCACCTGAGAGAAAATGTGTGCCAATAAATGAGTAGCTGACTATTGCCTTGAGGGTTAGTAAAACATTAAAAGCTTGCTAAGTCCTTAATTATCGGTGTTCAGGTAAAGATGCACCTGCCTGCTTTGACTTTTGTGGGTATCGTGTCAGAGAAATAAAAAGATATTTCATGGGCATTGGGACGGGATCTTCTCTGAGTGCCTAGCGATTCTCACTACCTATGGGAAATAAATGACCTGAGGTAGGTGGAACCAGTTAAATTTAATTTGGTATAATTTAACAGGTATGTTTAAATCTTCTATGTATATTACTAGTAGGGTAGGCCACAGAAATTCCAGAATTTCTTAAAGGAGGGGTCAGTGTCTTTGTTGGAAGAGGGCTCTCAGGGGAGTATTTTTACAATAGATTCACACAGCAGACAACACTTTTTTTTCTTTTGATAATATGCTCATTTGGAGGAAGAGTTGTTGTTTTTGGAAATTATACATTCCCACAGAAAGACATAAAATTCATGGCCCTTTCTTCCCTATTTAGCCTCAAGGGAGTTTAACAGGGTCTGATTAGGCAAGGAAAGGCATCAAACTTTCTTCGACAGCTCAGAAACCCCTAGGGTTGAGTTGAGTTTTAGGTGAAGGGTTCATGTTGATGCTAGACTAATTTGCCACATCCCATCACTGTCCACACTTGACAGGACCGAAGTTTGTACTACCCTGACACTGACAGCTGGGGGACAGGCATTCCTGTTTGAGACCTGAAGAAAGAAACACCTGGCTGTGATCACCTGCTGCTGTACTTTAAAAAAAAGACTTCATGATCTGTTTCCAGTAGAGCAGGGGCTTTAAATGTAAGTTGAAGGCTCTCCATCCCTTCCTTCTGTCCTGCTTCCCACCATCCACCCCAGATGTTTCCAGCTCATTTCTCTTTTTGAAGCCCCTAAGTTTCTTTCTTTTTTTTTTCATATAAAAGAGGAAAACAAGGCATAGAGTTCTGTGGCAACTTCAGACCAAAGTTGTACAGTGATTCTGAGTCTGCACCAAATCCAATTATAGTAAGGAGAGGCATGAAGTCCTAATTTATTTTATTAAGGGAAGTTTCCCTTTCACTCTGAAGAAAATAAAATAAAACAGACTTAGAAGAAAGCAAACTATGTCATTTAACTAGTCACTAGCAATAAGAGAAAAATCACTAGTGGGTGGATGTATCTATGGAATGGCCCAAAGTTGCCTGTCTATTCTTACCTGGAGCTGGTCTATTCTCTACCTGTAAGAGTTGTATTAAGTACGGGGTGACTCTGATTTTTTTTCCCCCAAACTCAAGAGGATGCAAGCTCCATGAAGATAGGGAATTTTGTTGCTTGGGATTTAGAAGGCTTTCGATAAAAACAATTATTAAACGAATGAGTGAAAGCCAATATTGACCTATGATGTGGCTTGCTGCCAAACCTGTTTCCATCTGCTGATAGCATCTAGAATAGGAAGAGAAGGGTGGAGTTCAGCCCATTACTGCCCACCAGTACTGGTGTTACGAAGTCTATTAATTGCTATCTTGAATGCCTATTTTATGCCAGATGTCATACAAGGAAACTGACATTCAGACGGAACTTCACATTTTAAGTCAGTTAGATATTACCATCGCCATTTTATAGATAAGGAAAGTAAAGCTCGGAGAAGTTAAGTAAGTTGCTTATGGCTCCACAATTAACAAACAGCAAAATAAGGATCTGAATATAAATTTGACTGATCTCAAAGCTCATTATTTTCTTACGACACCACCAAGGTGTAAAGGCAGAATGATGTCTCTCTGTGTGTTGTAATTAAAAGGTTCTATAGGGAAACCATGTACTTTGCTATGAGAAAAAAGCATTCCCAATCAATTCCCACATGAGTCAACCATTTCCATTTTTAAGGTTATTTATGCTGTTGATGTTGCTTATTACTATTTTGTTCTTCAAGAATTCATCATAGTTTTACTACCTGATGACATTTTTATGTGTTCTCACTGATCTGTATATAGTGTTAGGCATAGATATCTCATCTTCCCTGAGAACAGAAACCCTGAAGAAACCATGCCTTCAGATGCGTGCTCTATCACACTGCAAAGAGTGTTAGCCACTGGGCAAATATTCATAGAAAGATCAATAACCTGGCACTAAACACCAGAGACCTAAAGATTAAATAGATGCCTGATGTAACATCATTTTTTATTGATTATGGCAAAAGATTATGTACCATACTGTGTCTACCATGCGAGTGGTTCATCATTCATCATATAATTAGCAGATTACATTAGAACATGAGTCAGGCATTATCAGTGTATTGATGATTTATATAACCAATGTCAGTCTTCTCGAAATGAGCTGAAGTGGCATAACAGAAAGGGAGATGATATGAAATGGTGAGTGGCCTCCTTGAATGGCTAGATACAGGAGATATGTCCGCAGAAGATGTTAAAACAAAAATGGCCACATCTCCCACTATTTAGTGAAAGAATAACACAGGACTGCAATGAGGTTCTGTAGACAGATGCTATGGGAGAAGATGAAGGGAACCTTTCTCAATATCCCCTCCTGGTCCTAGGCTAAGCCCTCAAAATGTGAGGCAATAACCCCCAAAAATTCATTAATTATTTTTTTAAAGGCATGCCTGACTTACATTTTCCTCCATCTAGTGCCCCTCTCTGATCACCTTTGCAGCCAAATTCCTCAAAAGAGTTGTGTATATGAACTCTCTTTTTCTCTTCTCTGATTTTCTCTTGAACCTCTGAAATTGCTGCCAAGTTCAAAGTTTGGCTCTCAGACCTTAACACAATTGCTCTCTCCTTCAGGAAATGCTTTCTTCATTTGACCTCCAGAACATCAGTCTCCTCCTGTCTCACTGCTGGTCCCCCTCAGGCTGCTGCTTAACCTCTAAACACCACAGCTCAGTCCTTGGACCTCTTTTCTCTATAGATCAGCTTCTCTAGTGCTTCCCTTTTAAATGAAATGCATATGTCAACCACCCCGAAATTCATGTCTTCACATCTGCCCACCCTTGCAGGCCACAGTGACTTACCCACTGCCTGTTCTGTGTCCCCACTTAGATGTCTAACAGGCATCTCAAACCTAACCTCACCAAAATGGAACTCTTCATCCTACCCCCTCTCAGCCTGCTTCATCCATAAATTTCCCCATCTCCATTCTCTCCGTTGCTCTCTAGATACTTTGGAACCATCTCCTACATCTCTTAGAAAATCCTGTTGGCTCTATCTTCAAAATATTTCCAGATTCTGACCACGCCTCTTCATCTCCAGAGCTACTGCCCTAGTTCAAGCCAACATTATCTTTAGCTGGATTACTGAAGTTGCCTCCTTACTGGCTTTCCTGCTTCCACTCTTGTATCATCAGTCTTTTCTCTATAAGGCAGCTAGGGTGATGCTATCGAAACCTGACTCTGATGTGTTACTCTGTTTAAAACTGTTCAGTGGCTTCTTTATGAAAGCCAAAGTCCTCATTGTGGTCCACAAAGCCTTATGTAGTCTTGTTCCTGTTCCCCTCCGACCTTTTCACCTATACAGCTGTTTCTTTACTCATTCATCTGCAGCCCCCACTAGCCTTCTTGTTTCTTCTAAACTGAGACCTTCTGCCTCAAGGTCTTTGCACTTACTATTTCCTCTGACTGAAGTGTTTAGATAGCCACATGGCTCATTCCCTAATTTTATTCAGGGCATTGCTTAAATTTTACTGCCTTAGTTAGTCCTTCCTTGGTCAAAACTCCTCTCCCTTAGTTTGTATCCTCTTAACTGGCTTCATTATTTTTTTTCATTACATATATCTCCACGTGGTATCTTATATATTGATGTACCTATGTGTCTTGTCTGTCCTTGTCTCACTCTGATATCCATGAAGGCTGGAACTTTGTTCACTGTTGTATCCCAATTACTAGATAGTATAGATGATAAATAGATGATAGGTGACATAGATAGATGATAGAGAGATAAATTATAGATTTAATAGATACATAAATAAGTAGGCAGATGATTAGATAGATGATATACAGTATGAGCTTAGTACATTTTCATTGAACGTAGTGAAACTCAGAGACCAGGTAAGAATTAAACAGGCAGGCAAAGATGGGACAGGATTGCCCGCAGGTGGAAGAGGCTCAAGAAGACTTGGCAGATTCGGTAATTAATAAGCAGTTTTGCCTATGAAGAACTGTCTGTGGATGCTCATGTCCCTTTGGGGGTGTCTCGCAAAGTGAGGCACCCTTCATCTCAGTGTTATCAGTCTAATTTGACTTAGGGAGAAAGTCTTGGAGTCTGAGCTAATTGCTATCTCCTTTCCAGCTCGTTTCCCCTCTTTTCTCATCCAAGGAGCAAAAGCTTGGGGGAGGGGGACCAGGGAGTATTGATCGAGGAAGAGGGAGGTGCTCTCAGGTTAATCCTGTGGGTTCAATCACACCAGAAAGGTGGATCCAGAAAAGCCACGTTTGGCAGGTAACGGGCTTCTGTATGTGTGTGTGACTCAGCGCTTCCAGCGGGGCATCCAAGCCCAGTCGGTGGAGTAAGCATAGTTCCCCACCGCCGGATGAGTGAGATTGTAAAAAGCTCACTGAAACACATTGCAAAACCATTCACCGTCCCAGCAAGATGCTTTAAAACGTAGCTCAGAACTAATCCAGAAAGAGGGCATCTTGATCCAAGTTCGCAGATTCTGTGAACAAGTCACCCTGCACTTGCAGAGAGGCTCAGCTCCCTGCAGACTGCTAAACCATCAACGTTCCACCGAGGGTGCCCATTAGTGAAGGGCCACTGACTCCCAAAGGCTCGGGATTTAGAGACACAGTCTTGACAATGAAACTGCTTCACGCTCCTCTTGTGTCTTCCACCGAAGCGACCCAGAGTGCTTTCACAGGGTGGATTAGTCACCCATTTGGACAGTGAGGCTCAGAGAAACTAAGTCTTCCCTGTGGCCACCCACAAAGTCAGTTCTTGAGCTTGCAATTGAGATCCCAACATCCCAGCCCTCTGAAGAACTCTGAAGGACTGCCGAGGCCATGGAGCCTTCTTGTGTGAGCCCTTGCCCGGGAAATGGGATGCGCCAGCATGATCTGAATCTGTCACTACAGCAACAAATTCACTCAAGACACAAGTCCCAGCTGAGATGTCTCAGGAGCACTCTCTTGGTAAATAAAGGGCCTCAGTCCTGAGATTAGCTATCTTTTCATGGTAAATGGTGGAGCTGGGATGCCCTTGGAGAGCATCAACCCAATTTCTTGTGTCTCCTGATGAGGAGATAGAGATCTGGAAAGGTTTGTTCACTTGCTCCAGGTCACACAGTTGATTGAGGCCCAAGCGGGGAAGGTACTTAAGCTTCCTCAGTTCCCATCCCGTGCTCTCTCCAAACGCCAATAATTCCTACAAAAATTACCTGTCCCTTGATGCCTCCTTGAAACCAGATAAATCATCATCTCTAAAAAGTTTGACATCTTTTTCTGCCCTCTGAACTGAGGCAGAGTTCACAGGTGACAGGAAGGGTGCACACAGCTCAGATATCTAACCGAAGACATTAAATCTCTGGAATCTTCTATGCATTTTGGCCGTGGAGCCAAAATTAACACAGCCATGAAAAGAAAATTTGCCGGGAAGGCTCAGAGACACTCTTTGAGAGCCAGCCTCTGGGAGCCCATGAGCGTAGTTTCTCCAAAAAGGTAGTCCCACTCTTGGTGGGACATGTGCTTGAGTGAGACGTGTTTGGAACAGTTCTCAGGCTCTTGCCTTGCCTCCCTCCCACCCCCCACCCCTGAGTGATGATCATGGCTCTGGGTAGAGATGGCAGCTGCCAGCGGGAAGCTCTCCCATCACTCACCTCCCAGGTGCCCTTCCCAGCAACCACGTTGGCATGGCAGGGAGTGCCACAGCCTGGGTGCTGGGCTGGGCAAAAGAGGCGCAGCTCTCTTTCCTCTGCAGCCCAGGTGTCAACAGATGGGATATGGATCCACCCCTCCCTTTCCAAACAGATAGAACTTTTATAGTCTGAGCAGGCCGCATGGGAGAAGCCAGACGGTCAGACATCCCATATTCCAGCTGGGGTCCAACATTTTCAGTCCTGGCTCAGAGCTCCAATCAGAATTCCTGTAAGGAATGGTATTTCTAGAACTTGGGTTCAACAAACTCTGTCCATTCACTGGGCATGGGTGAGGCTGTATGTTCTCCCCACTGAGAACTGCTGCTGGAGTTACAGGGAGTCAAGCATTCCTGGAAGCTGCTAATCGTGTTTTAAACCACTCCTGCACTGCCCTCCCCCCACCCCACTTCCCTTTTGGCGAACATCCCACCCAGTTCCCACAGTTTTTACGCTCACAGTTCTATGCAGGTGCAGTAAATCCCTCCCATTCAGCCCTGGAGACACAAGAGTGAAAGAGCTGATGAGATGGCTTAAGGAAGGAAAACAGTCCCTCTGTGAGAAAGGCATCAACCCCAACCATCTCCTCTTTACCCTAATTGCTGTCAACTGACCACTGTGAAATGGGCCTTTCTCCCAATGCCAGTCTCCAGGTGACAGGTGCAAAGGTGGGGTTGGAAGGTGGACAAAGACCAGGTTGTCAGCTGAGTTCAGGAGCTCAGCAGTGCCCTCTGTGGAGCCCCCTTATTTCTGTTGTAATGACAGAGCTCAGTGTTAACATGGAAAGAGCGTTAAGCTGGGAATCAGAAGCCCTGGGTTTGGGACACTTGCTTAGGGGTCTCTGAACCTCTCTGAACCTTAGTCTTCATCAGTGGGGATGGTAACACCTCCCCTGCTCACCTCACTTCATGAGAGTTGAATGAGTTATGATAAATAATGAAAGATCTGAAAAGCTGATGAGTCCCCCAGAAAAGTAAAACTCGCTTTGCTCTTTGGGGTGTCCCAGCACCTCGGCTGCTTCAGCCATGAGAACCATCGCTGAGTCCCAGGGTGGGCTCCCACATGAGGGAGGAAGGCAGGACCTGAGGTTATCATTTGCTCTCTTTCTCTTCTATAAATAGCCACCCAGCCCTGGGTTAGGCACCGTTCTAAGAAGAAATGGACACAGTCCCGTAACTCCCTGCTCCTAGCCTGGGAACAATCCAGGAGGAAGCAGACTTTGATCGGATAACCTGACCACTCTCTAGGCCTCCCCTGTGGACTTGATGGGCACACACGAGCATTTATGAGCTCTTTCTGGATCCTTCAGGCCCGAAGAAACTGGGCACCGGCCAAGAGCCCAGGGAAACTACAACTCCACCTTCTCTGTGTGATTACTTAAACTTCTACCTTCTCACTGCACCTACAAGTACTGAAGGCTTTGACTCACCCAGGACTTGGGGTCACTTTGGGGTTAGCCGTCAATCCCTAATGCTAGGGAAGCTTACCCCTGACTTAGTCAAAATCTCCAGGATTTTTATCTACCAAGCAATGAATCGGCGCTTTTCACCGAGGGCTGACTACTGGGGCCCTTTAGAACCTCATTAAGCTCGGTGACTTAATGACTCTGTTGTTTAATGGAAGGAAAAGCTGTTTAAGTGGTCACAGCTGCCAGGAACTCTGCTACAAGAGTGAGCCTTTCCGAGCACGTTGGGAGGCTGCGGTGCTAATCTCTCCACCCGCCACCCCCTCGCCCGCCTTATCTCAGGCTTGTTTCGACAGCACACGCGGCTTGGTCGCATCAGAAGAACATCCATCCATGTTTCTCCTTTCCCTTTTCATGTCATCTGTTCGCTTCAGCCCATCGGCTGCTGTCGGGGTAAGGAAGAAACAATCAAGCATTGTCTTGTTCTGGACCGGTGTGTCAGGGCCTCCTGGAATAAATATTATTTGCCCGGGAGGGGAACTGACTTCAAGACAGCTCAAAAATACCGTCAAGAGAGGGGTGGGAGTATGGGAGAGGGAAGGCAGTGATGTTTGGGTTTGGTTTTATTGTTAGTTTAATCTTTTTCCCCCTTAGTTCTGCTGTTTCCCCACCCCACCCCTGAACAGGTCATGAACACAAAGCTGTGCTGTACGGCACCTCTGCCACAGTGAAACAAAAGAGGCTTTCTGCAGCATGAGAGGCTTGGCCACCTCCTGTCCAGGCTCTGAGTGGGCAAGGGCTGAATACTCCAGGTGAGCAGCTCATCCCCAGCGTCCCCCCAGCTGTGTCCTCCCCTGGATATCTAACCCGATATGATTTACTGCTCTGTTCTCTAAGGCCGCAGGTAGGTGGTGGGACAGCAGCCTCCCCTTTGCAGGTCTGGGGAAACTGAGACCCACAGACTGATTGAGTCAGTTAGCATCTGTTGGGTTGCCACTGAGTGCCATTCACTAAATGCCCTATTATGCCTCCTTCACCTCACTTCTCCTTCAAGTCTTTTTTTTTTAAAAAAAAAAAAAACAAACATGGGCAGGAACCGGGAACCGAACTCGGGTCCTCTGGCATGGCAGGCAAGCATTCTTGCCTACTAAGCCACCGTGGCCCTCCTTCAAGTCTTTTTGCCTCAAGAAAGCCTGCAGTGCTCTGGGATAAAGAACTATGTTGGCCCAAGACACAGCTACTTGCGAGGAGTGCTCTGCGATGACCGAGAGTCATGGCCACCCCAGGAGAAGGAGTGGGTATGGAAAACAAGGACCTTGCTTCCTTGTCACAGACACAAAGCTGTATGTAGGAAAGGGGGTGCCTCTCCTCCGTGCAATTGAAAGCTGCTTTTCCCAACATCAGTTAAGTACAAACCTTTCCCTTATCCCTAAAGTACATTTTGCATGTAAGCCACATACTCATTGCTATAATAATAGCAATTAATTAATGAGCACTTATTCTAAGCCAGGCATTGTGCTAAGTGGTTAATATATATTAACTCATTTAACAATGCTCAACACACCTGTGAGAGTGGTACTGCAATTACTCCAGTTCTTTCAATGGGAAACATAAGCACAGAGAGGGTAAGTAACTTGTCCAAGGTCACACAGGTAATTAGAAGGCCTTAAACCACCTCTCTGACCCCAAAGTCTTAGCCCCTAGGAAGCAGTGATGGGAGCAATGTGGTACCATTTCCCTTCATTGGCCAGGACATGCTCTGGCTAAGGAAGGGGGTGCCATTGGGGACTGTGAAGTGGGGAGAGGCTTCCTGGCACCCCGCCCTGCCCTCCTGTGATGGCAGCTTTGACTTCGATTCACATGCTGAGTGCATGTCCTGGGAGGTGGAGGCTGTCCCCCACATTCATGAACTGGGGATCCTGCTCCCAGCGGGTAAAGCCCTGTGTACTTTTCTTAATTATTTTTATATACAAAATAATTCAGCGCCTTGCTCAGTGCCATGTGCAATTAGAGACTTAATACATGCTTTTTGAGAATGATAAAGATCTCACTATCCCAGGCAGTGAAATAAATGTTGCCTCACTTCTCTCAAAGGGAAACAAAGAGCCACAGAAAGTGCAGCTGTCCTGGCAGGCAGCGTGGAGTGGTGGGTGAAGTCAGGGCATGTGTGTCTGCAGACCTGGCCTTCGATGCTGGCTCTGCCATACACTCGCTGGGTACCCAGGGCAGCCTAATTGACCTGTCTGAGGCCAAGTTCCCTTTAAGATGGGGGAAGGTAATGCCTACTTATAGGCTAGTGAAGGTGAGAAAATGTCCCCAGCATTGTCAAGGTGTGTTTCTTTACTCAGTACCTTAGCCTTTCTTTCCATGGAGCTCTCAGAACTCAAGAACCCCCTCGGTAAACTCTGAACTGGGAAAGCTTATCGGCGGAAGGACCACTGGCACTGGAGAGAGGATCTCCGCGAGGGTGGCTGCCTCGCCTAAGTCAGCCCTTGTCCTCCCAGAGCCTTGAAGGCATTCCATCCACACTCGTCCTGCTGTCCTGCTGGCACTATTCTTCCTGAACCACGAGGCCCAACTTGGACCCCTGCTCACCTTGGTGGCACGGCTAAAACAGGCTGGAGCTCTGCAACAAGAGGTAACTCGGTGGCGGTTGGTAAAGGGGATACAAGCCAAAGAGCAACAGGCAAGTCACCAACATGGGATGCGAGATGCCACTGACCCTTCTGTGCCTTGCAGCCTGCCCCAGACACTGCTCAGGCCAGAACCCAGCCATCTCCAAGGGCCACCATTAGCTCATCCAGAGTCTACAAGATCCACATTGAAGAGAAAGAGGCCCAGGTACTGGGGACCCTCTCCAACCTGAGACCTCCTTTCTGAGTTCTTACTTCCAAGCTGAGGAAACCTTGCCCTGAATAGGAATCAGTGTTCCTTCCAGAAGGAGCCGGCCCACTTACGTTCACTCAACAGCCCAACAGGATAACCATACCAACCCCACACAATAAACCCAGCTTCCATCCAGCCAGAAGATGCCCACCTGAAACCACAGGGCCAAGGGAAGAGGAGGGACATCTTATTAGTAGTGCTGGATCCACACAGCCATCCTGTGAAATATTTGGTGATCATCCTCCCAGGTCCACAGATAAGGAAACTTTTGCTCTGAGAGGTTAAGTGACTTGGCCAAGGTCACCCCTGCTAGCACATGGCAGAGCTAGAGCTGGAGCTCAGGTGGCTCATTCTAAGCCCAATTCTCTTATCTCTCTGCCCTGGAAACCAGAACACCATCCTCAGTAACTATACCTTCCCCACGAGTGAACCTGGGCTCTCTGACCGGCCAGCAGGAGTGAGGCATTTCATGAGTGGGACAAGAAGTAGATGAAGTCCAAGGCATGAGGTGAGGGGACCTGGCAGTTGTCGCTCTTTCTGCTTGGGTTCAAGTCCAGGTTCACCACTTAGAAAGACGTATGCTTTGAAATCCTTACTCTCCGTGTTGCCGTCTCTGCATTGGTAAAACCGAGAGGAATAAATGAGCTAACACACATGACATCCTTAGCATGGTGCCTGGCACACAGCAGGTATTAAGTAAACAGGCATTTTAAAGTACCACTATTGTTGTCATGGTTCCTATTATTCCCTCCCAAACTCTTGGGAGGGATAAATAAGGTGATGAGAGCACATCATAAGCAGTAGTGGTAACAGATGAACTCTCATTCATGATCAGACGGTAACAGGGAAAAAGACAGAGTTGGCCTTTCAGGATGTATTTGAATAACCTCGAAACCTCCCACAGGAAAGACAGAAACAAACACCCTCTGAAAAGCAATTTTTGCCTTCTGTTTGAAGGTGTTTTTATTTTTATTTCCATTTCAGTCCAGTTTTCTGTGTTATTTATATAACTGTTTGCAGTTCACTTATTTGTCCTTGATCATTACATGCCATAGCACTAATAAAGAAGCACTGCTGGGTCTAAGTAGTCCTTGGATTGTCTTAGTGTGAACAGAGAATACAATTAAGCTCTGTCTCCCTTTCTTGGGTAATCCTGGTGCAATCCTGCTTGACAGTCTGGAGGAACCAGGCAGGCGAGCCATCCAGAAGAGGGAATTGCTGCTCGCTGGTTAATGGCTAAAGGCCCAATATTACACCTGCGTGGTCTGGTAGCTAAAGTTCCTTGGCTGGCATTTGGCCAGGTTTAGGCAAACAACAGGAGTCACTAAGTGGGTACGAAGTAACTGTCCCCACACCAAGATGGGGACAGTGGGGTGTGTAAGGGAAGTGTCTAGCCATTGTCCTTGCTCCAAGGGAGTTCCGTCTGGTTGATGGATAAGAATGAAACTGAACCCCTGAAAGAATCATAAAAGGCAGTGATATCGTGAAGGGTTATACTTTATGGCACAGAAGATAAATGCTGGAGTAGAGAGTAAAGACAGATAGAGGAATGCTTAAGGGGGCAGGGAAAGGTCCGCACAGGAACAGGACTTTTTTTTTTCAATCTGGGCTTTGACAGGTGTGTAGGAGTTGCACTGGTGGGAGGGAGAGCAGCATTCCAAGTTGGGAGAACTATGTGAGTGAAATCAGGAGGTAAAAAAAAACACAGACCATTTATAGGGCAGTGGCAAAATGGTTATGATTGGAGTAGAAAGAATACAACTTCCCCCAATTTATTGACTGCTTTGTAAGGATGTGGAAAATGAATTCCTGTTGGCCATAAAACTATGGGCAGATATTCTAGTTCATTGTATTCTGCTTCTCATATTTACAGTTTAACCTGAGTGGGCTCAGTCTCCTCACCTGTAAAATGGGGATGATGAATACATGTCTAACAGGGACATGGGGAGGATTAGGAGGATGGCACATGTGGAGGCTCCTAGGAATAAGTGATGACAGGCAGGAGCTGAGGGTACGTCTGTTTCCCTTCAGAATCCCAGCTCTCTAACTTCCAGCTCATGTTCTCATGAGAAGAAAGGTCCTGCATGCTCTCCCAGGAGCAAGCGTCCATTTTGCCTTTCAAAGACAGCTGAGAGTCGCTTTGCCTCTTTCCATAGCATCATATACCCCTTCAACTAGGATTTGGGCAGTTTGTCTCTTGCTTTTGGAACTTGTGCCCTGCTAAAGAGGGAGAAGCAGGCTCTGTGAGAATCTTTGCTGTTGGCATTGTTCAATGGGGGGCTGAAGAGGAGATTGCCTCAGGTGTCCCCTCTCTGGAGGGTCGGGCTCTGCCCTGTACCTTGTGGGGACATAATAAACACCCTTCAGCCTGATGGGGTCCTGCAGAGGCAGGGCTTTTTGAATGAGAAGGCAGCTGTCCCATGGCAGACATGGGATCTGTCCTGGTCTTGCCTTGTCACTCTCTTCTTTCTCCTCCTTGAGAGGACAGGGAGGTGGAAACGATCATGGGTGAACTTCTCAAAAGTGGTGATTGTCCCCAGGAGCCAAAGGGTGCCCTGGTAAGTGGTTGGTCTCACACGGAAAGAGGGCGAGTGCTTGAGCCCGAGACAGAAAAGAGAGCACTGTCCTCTAGGCCCCTCGTGCTGGGACCGTGTTTGTGAGAGGAACCTGCCCATAGGCAGTTGCTAGGTTAGAAACAAACAAGTACGGTGCTGCGAACTCCTGGGTGAGGAAACAGTATCTAATCAGCGCGCCCGGGGCGCAGAGCCGCGCGGTCCGCGGACGCTCCTCGGCTTGGTTTCAGGCCTCTGAGTCCAAGTTTCTGCCACATACCCAGGGCCGAGGCTGTTTCCAAAGAGCATAATTGTTTTTGCACCTGTGCCTTGCCCAAAAGCACTGCAAGGCGCACTGGGCCACCTTCTCTCTCCTCCCCGAGGCTGGGCCCCAGAAAGAATTACTGAGAAGGGAGTAATCAATCCAGCGAGGCGGAGGCTGGGAGGGGAGCCCGGGCAGGTTTGTGGGGCGGAGAGCGCAGCGGCATCCGGTGGGTGTGGGCCAGGGGAGCGCCCCTGTGGTAGGGTGGGTTCTACCCCGCCGGCTCTGCGGCACGTCCTGGGTGGGACTCCCACGCTTGCACCTTTGTAGGGTGCTCTGCCGACTCGGCAGGTGGAACCGCGGAAGAATCTGATTCCTGGGACTGGCGACCTCGGCCTGATCACAGCACTAAGCCCCGCCGACCGCAGGGGGCGAGACTCTCGCCGAGCTCTTCCGCTCTGAGCCGCCGCCCAGCCCTGGGTCCTTGGCGAATCCACGCAAGGGTCGTCCCGCACCCCGCCAGAGCCAAAGCCACGCTCTCTGCGCCCTCTGCTTAGCACAATGGGTGCGTTGGCGTGTGTGCGTGCACGTACATGAGTGTGTATGTGTGCTCGTGCTTGTGAGCGCACGTATATGTGCGTAGGTGCATGCGTGAGTGTGCACTCTTGTGTGCACGTGAGCGTGCGTGTGCGCATGTGTACGTGCATTTGTGCACATACTTATGTGTGTCTTTGCATGTTGTTTTCTGTGCGCATCTGTACATTCATGTGTACGTGGCAGCGCAGTCCTAGTGCCGCCTGCCGCCTCTCCGGGGACCCACAAATACTTCCTGTGCTCAGGACCAGGTGTGTCAGCCTGGAGGGATAAAACACAGAAGATAAGTAGATAAGGGGATGGCAGGGACATTCCTTTTCCTTTTGTCTCCAGCGTATATAAACATTCACCAAAGACAGCTTGACTCTTGTGGGCATGTTTTAGGACATCCAGCTCACATCCTGGTGGTATATCTGTCCCTGGTGGGGAGGGAGTGGGGTTCCTCCACTATGGTGACCCACAGACAGAAGAACACCTCCTGAGTGGGCCACAGGTCGAGACCTGCTGGCTCTGGGGAACTAACCCGCACTAGTGAAGGTGAGCTTGCGCTGTCTCTTCTCTATGTGAGGAAAACATCTTGCCACACTAGAGCCTCTGTGAGTCAGGCTTTGCTGGTGACCCGGACACCTGTATTGGAGGCGGGTGACATCTCTTTAGGGGTCTCTCCTCCTGACTGGCAGTGTGCATATGTGCCTGTGTGAGTGTGTATGTGTGTACATGTGCGTCTGTGCAGGTGTGTGCCCACGTGTGTGTATACGTGTGCAGAAACCAGAACCAGAACAAAGGCACCGTAAGAGGGTTCTGAGCACGAAGGGGCAGCCTGAAACCCCTGGATATAAATTCCCCTAGGATGCAGGCTCCTGGTGTGCAAGAACTTTTGTTTGGTTGTTCACCACTACATTCCCATTGCAGATCATGGTACCTGGTACAGAAGAGGAGCTTGATAAATAGTCGTTGAGTTAATGGATGGATTTCAGAAGTGGAGGAAGGCCATTCTGGGATCCGAGAGAAGGAAGACAAAGCCACGTGTCACCTCCTTCTCTATCCTTCTTGGGACCAGCCCAGCTTCCTCTCCACTGCCAATTCTTCTCTGCATCCAGATTGTTCCAAATTTATTTTTACACGTTCTCCCTGTTTCCTTCCGGCCCCTGCCTGTTAGCCTACGGCTGTCCTCCATAAGGAAGCGGGGAGGAGCAGAACTCTGAAAATAGAGAGGAGCCAGTTGGCCACCACCTCTGGAAAACACGTGATATGATGGGGTGAGACGGAGCACAGCTCCTCAGCTCCTCCAGTTGGGAATTTGGATTTTGTACTTCAGTTTCCCACTTCAAAAGGGCAGCTCTGACATTGGTCTTCACTGGGCTGTTCTAAAGGGTGGAGGAGACAATGGGCAGAAAAATTCTGGAAGATGTGGTGGGTCCTGTATAAATGTTAGGGTTTTTTGCTTGCTCGAGCACAAGAGCTTGGGAGTGTCCATGCCTGGCTTGGAATAGGTTATGGTTTGATGATCATGACCAGAACTCCACTCCTTTTTTCACAGAATGCCCTGAGGGGAATCTATGGTGGCTGAAAACTAAGGCAGGCTTCCTTTCTGCCCCGCTGGAGCCTCCTCACTTTCAGGAGGCAGATTTTCCCCAGTAAGTAAAGAACCACCAAGTAACCAACCCCAAGTCTTCCTCCGCCTGCACAGCCAGCAGCCTCAACGATGACATGCAAGTGAGGAAATTCTTCCTTTAGCTGTACAGGGAGATGCTAACACTGACAATAAGATTTTCCATCCCTAAAGGAAGGCTGTGATTTCACCCTTCTCTACCTGATTTAAGGACTAACCAGAAATAACAAACTTCATGGGGTAATTAGGAAGTTTTCCTCTTACAAATCGGTCCACATCTCCTTTCCCTGGGATATGATGGAAAAGATGTTTGGCTTTTACCATGGAGTAGTTGCAGTGACTAAGCATGCCACTAAGCTGATAGCTTCCCTTTCCAGGGTGGCCTGTCAACACACTCCAGGAAAACACGCTGCTTCCTCTGGGTAGCCCTTTCTGATGAAAAGGAAATTTCCATCATGTTTAGTTAAAGGAGCTCTTTAAATCTGGCCCATCACTATCTTGCAGGTGGAGAACGATACCAAGGTTAAGAAAAGGCTTCCCAGAACCGGCTAGACATGTCTTTGTTAAAAGGGGTCATGTGCACTTGATATGACCTTGATCAATACGGCCTGCCCCTGGGTGTGTGGAAAACGGGGCAGATATTCCACAGAGAACCCAGGAGATCCCTAAGGGCCCTAGAAAGAGTTTTTACTTGATAGCAAGGAGAAATCCCTGACTGCAGGATTACTGAATCCCGATCTCCTTTAATTTAAGAAATATAAAAAGTCGCTGGAGTTGAAAGGGGAAGTTTAGAGTCATGCATGTCACTAGAAGGAAAGCTAGAGGCTAAAACATGGGACTGTATGACATAATGAATCTTGTGGTGGACGATGACTGCGATTAACACTACAAATATTAAAAAGTTATTTCATGAGCTAGAACAAATGTATGACATGATTACAAGGAATTAATAATAGAGGGATAGGGCGGGCCATGGTGGCTCAGCAGGCAGAGTTCTTGCCTGCCATGCTAGAGACCTGGGTTCGATTCCTGGTGCCTGCCCATGCAAATAAATAAATAAATAAATAAATAAATAAATAAATAAATAAAAATAATAGCGGGGCATATGGGAAAAATACACCTAATGCAAACTATGGACTATAGGCAATAGTAATATTTTCATATACTTTCATCAACAGTAACAAACACACCACACCCATGCTAGGGGTCGATCATATGGGAGGATGTTTTTGGATTTCTTCTTTCCTTTTGGAGTAATAGAAAAGTTCTAAAATAGATGGTGGTGATGATTGCACAACCATGCGATGATACTGTGCCATGGATTGTATACTTTGGATGGATGGATAGTGTGGAATATATCTCAATAAAATTGCATTGAAAAAAACGCATTGGAAATACCACCAGAAGCCCAAAAGTAAAATTGGAATCAGTAGCCTCCTCCTTCCTCTGTGATCTCTCCTATCTCATTTCTCTCCCCCATCTCTGTCTCTGTCTCTTACATACACACAGGGCAACAATCCACCAACCTCAATAGATTCATTAAGAGAATTCTGGAGTTTTCCATATTCTAAAAGAAAGGCTAAAAGATATGTATATATCTTGCAACTGATCTACTTCAAGAGTTCTTGCATATCTTCTCTGACTCAATGCAATCCTCCAAACAACACAGTGAGACAGGTGTCATTATTGTCTCCAATTTCACCAATGAGGAAACTGAGGCTCAGGAAGGTGAAGTATCGGTTAACATCAGCAAGCGGGCTGGGGCAGGACCCGGTTTGAGCCCCTCTCTCCCCTCAGCTCATTAAAAACCATCATAGTCTCATCCATTCCTCTAGGAAAGGATCTTGTGGTTAAATTAACACTCTAATAAATGAATGGTAGCAGTTTCATATGCTGCCCCTCCCAGGAAAATTTGTATTTAAATAGGAAACAATTCATAATCTAAATGAAGAAAGCTCTAATGGTAAAAAATTGCAGGCACTGGTAACAGGCTAATAAAGGCTTAAATATATGGCTTAAGCCAAACTGGGGTCCCTTGATTTACTAAAGTTGGCAGAACTTTTATTTCTGGAAGCCCCTACAGGCTTCCCAGATGCCTCTCTGACTTCAGTCTATTTCCTTTCAGTCTGCTTTCTTCGTTAGACCTAATGCAGTGGTTCCAAAAACGTGGTCCCCGAATCAGGAGCCTCAGCAGCACCTGGAAACTTATCCAAAATGCAAATTCTGAGGCCCTACCCCCGACCCACTGAATCAGCAACTCGAGGAGTCAGGCTAAGCAAGCTGTGTTTTAATAAGCACTAGGTGATCCTGATGATGCCAAAGTTTGAGAACCACCGCTTTCTTACTTATAAGAGGATGCTCAGGCACTCCCCGTGACCTAACAAACCCCAAGTGCTTGCTTATAGTCTAGTTACCCCCACCCAACACTGTTCCTTAAACATTTCCTTCTTGTCTATCTTAGCTACTGTTCCTGTAATATTGAATGGCATTTTCCTCTCTTTCTCTGTCTGGCACACTCCCATTAATCATTTGAAGCCCAATTTAAAGATCGCTTCTTCTCTGGGACTTACACCTGTCTCCTCTGGCACTCTTAGCCTGCTCCCCTTCAGCACCTGTACCCCTCCCTCAATAGCATTGCCATGTTGTCATTTTAACTACTTTGCATTGCCCTAATTGTGATCTCAAGGACAGAGACTTTATCTTATTTCTTTTGGTATCCATCTGCCTAGCATTATGCCTGAAATGTAGTAGGCGCTCAATAAATATGTACTGAATAAATGGATAAGTGAATGAATGAACCCAAGTGTTATAACAAGAAGCAGGTTGCTGAGTAATAGAGACAGGCAGCTGGCCTGTGGGCACTCAGCTGGCTCTTTCTGGACCTGGCCTGACCCCCGGGCATTCTGACTCCTAGCCCAGGATAGTAAGTCAATCTTTCATTTGTTTCACCTTGTCTCCATGTTTTTAGGTAATGGAATTATTAAATAAGAGAGTCAGTTTTGGCTACTTTGTGACAGATAATCATGCCAGACACACTGAATAGGTAAAAGTCTTCCCTTTAGGCTACAGCGCTGTGACTGGATGATGTCACAGCCTCTCCTGGTTATCTCCGCATCTCTCCTGGTTTGTATTTGTAGATGGCACTGAACTATCCAAATGGTATCTACCCAACTATTAAACCGTTTATAATGCCCAGAAACCAATTTGTGGCAGACAGCAATTAGCACCATTCATGTTTTTAATTTTTCTCCCTTTGAAGTTTAATAGACAGCTATTATGATGTAGTCTTCCCTGCCTCCAAGTCTGTAGGCTGCTTGCAGACTGCATCTGGAGCCGGAGACCGTCAGGCTCTAGGTGGAAGCTGCAGGCACCTAAATCCACTCTTGGGTGAGGGGTCTGTTTCTGAATCTATTTTTGTTTCAGTTTCTGAATCTGCTGCTTTGTCTGAATCTTCTTTCTCTATGGAGAGAATCAGGAAGAAAAAGGATAAAGGATAAATTCACTCATTTGTTCATTCATTCATTCATAAAATACACATTTATTTCTTGAGCCCCTACTATGTGTTAAGAATTGGGGCTACACAGAGTACAGGACTCGTCGCCTTCCTTCGTGGAGCTCCTTAGTCTAGCGGGGAAGAGGTGTTGTAAAGAGGAACTGATAGTCCAGTGCGATGAGTACTAAGCGGAGGGATGTCTATGCTGACAGATCAAGGTTGAGGAGCACGCAGGGGAAGTAAATGTAAACAGGCAGGCGAAGGGTGAGCCCAAGCAAAGCCCTCCAGAAGAACCGAAAGCAGTTCCCGTGACTGGACTCATCCTGACAGACTTCGGAAGTGCGTCTCGCGTGGGGTGCCTTAAAATCCAGCAAAGCACGAGAAGCCCAGGGTATGCAGTCTTGGGCAAGGACAGGAGGGAGAGTAGGGCCCAAAATTTCTCAGTAGCACCCCCTGTGTGGGTGATAAGCATAGTCAAAAATTTTGCCCCAAGTATACTTTGTGTCAGGGAGAATCTCTATTGTTTCAAGCCATTTGAGAAATTGTGACTTTGGGGTCTAGGCAGTTTGCAGAAGACAGGGAGCTGTGAATAAAAGGACTGGATTTCACTATGAGTGTCCTGCCCCAGAGCTTATAAGACATACTCAAAAGTCTCTTTCACCTTAAAAAAACATCCACCTAAATAGCCTTCCTTTACCCTGTAATACTTCCGAGATATTTCTCTTTCCCTCCTTTGATCAACAAGTTCTCTAAAGAATGTCCACACACTTTCCTTTCATTCACTTTCCACACATTGCTGCTAGCTGGTGTCTCTCCACTCCCACAGAACTACTATGGCAATAACAAATGGATGCATTTATTCATTCAACAAACGTTATTATGCATCTACTCTTAACCAGGCACTGTTTCAGGCACTGGGATATAATGGTGGCAAAGGCTTTCTTGGAGCTTTTGTTTTCATGGATTCCTTTCAGTTGTTAGATCTCCATAACACTTGCCATTGCTGAGCTCTACCTTCTGGAAATACTCTTGCTTTCCTTAACACCAATCTCTTAATGTTCTCCTTCTATTTTTTTGATGGTTCCTTCTCAGTTTCCTTTGTTGAATCCTCTTCCTCTACCTACTCATTAAAGCCTGGTAGTTAGATTCTGCTCTAGTTTCTAGGTTTATTCTCTGTATTAGCTAGGGTTCTCTAGAGAAACAGAATCAGCAGGAGATATCTGTAAATATAAAATTTATAAAAGTGTCTCATGCAACCTTGGGGATGTAGAGTCCAGGATCTTTAGGGCAGGCCACGATCTGGCAGCTCCAATGAAGGCCCTCAATGAACTCTCAGGAGAGGTTGGCTGGCTGAAGCAGGAGGAGTGATTATCTCTTCTGAATCCTCCTTAAAAGCCATCCAGTGATTAGATTAAGCATCACTCATTGCAGAAGACACTCCCCTTAGCTGATTGCAAATGCAATCAGCTGTGAATGCAGCCAACATGGTCATGATTTAAGTCCATGAAATGTCCTCACAACAACAGACAGGCCAGTGCTTGCCCAGCCAGACAACCGGACACCATCACCTGGCCAAGTTGACACATGAACCTGACTATCACATCCTCCAAGCTTTCACCCTTTCCTCTGATTTTTTTTTCACTCATGGACAGGCACTGGGAATTGAACTCGGGTCTCTGGCACAGAAGGCAAGATCTCTGCCACTATGCCACCATTGCTCTCCCCTCTGATTTTAGTTCCTAGGTGTAATCAGCTGCCTCCTGGACATCTCCCCATGGGTGGTACCACAGTGTCAACACAACCAAACCTGAGTTCACATATTCTGCCCTATAGGTGCTCCTTCTCTTGAGCTCTTCTCTTCAGTGAATTCCACCATGCAATCATGTAAGCTGGGAGCCATCCCGGACTCATCATTTTTATGATCCCTCTGCTACCGATGACTGCTGCCTCTTCTTCAGAACTCATATTGTCTCTGCCCCCAAACACTGCCATAGTCTCCTTAATAATAGACCTACCCCATCCAGCCCGCCTTCCACTCTGCTCTCAGGGTGATTTTCTAAAATTGAAAAGTTGACCATGTCCCTCCCCGGTATTCTCCATCTACCCTATCAGCCAGCAGTTATCAAAGCATAATAGGGGACCCCAAGACACCATCAGGATGTCCATGAAGTCAAAACTGTTTTCATAATAGTAATAAGACATTGTTATTTTTCACTTTGTTGGCATTTGCACTGTGTAAGCAATGGCGAGTAAAACTGCAGATGCGTTAGTGCAAGTTAAGGCAGTGGAACCAAATTGTACTATGAACAAGGAGTGGCATTCTTCACCTAACCCACTAAAAAGAAAAAAGCCAGTATTGCTTAATAGTGACTTGGATGAAGCAGGCAAAAATATTAATTTATTAAATTTAAGTGCTTGAATGAACATACTTTGTTGCATGTCAAAATGGAAAGTATACATAAGGCAACTCTGTTCCATAACAGAGCATGATGGTTTTCTCAAGGGAAGCACTTGTGTGAATATTTGAGATGCAAGCCAAGCTACACTTCTTTTTTTCCCAGCTAACACCATTTTTGTCTGAAAGAATGACAGACAGGCCGTGGTTATCAGGACTTTGGTGCTTAAGAGATATTTTCTTGAAAATGAAATAGGTAAGATTCTTACTTTGAGGAAAACAACTCACTGTGTTGTTGCAGATGCTCAAATCTGATCTTTCAAGCAAAAATGACAATTTTGAGAAACATGCATCTGTTTGACAGTTCTAATACTTAAGATTTTTCTGACAAAATCGGTGGTGATATTAATAATTGTTGTGTAGTCTTAGTTTTGGGCTTATTTGTATTACAAAGTGTGTCAATATTTGGAAGATCCGTATGACTCCCTGAACCAGTATTTTCCAAATGACCAATACATGATATTACAAAATTATGTGTAGGCAGAAAAAAAAAAAGACCTATGAGATAGACCAATGGATTTTAATATAACAATTTGAAATAGTCATTAATAAGACTTTAGAATCCACATTGCAACTAACCTTTAAGAAATTGTCACTTAACAAATTTTGGCTTAGTATCAAATAACATCTACAATCCTCTGGAAGGCTGTTAAACTATTCTTTCCTTTTTCAACTACATAGCTATGTGAGGCAAGATTTTCTTCATATAGTCCAACCAAAACAACATTTTTTGCAATAGTATTGCAAACAACTGAATGCAGATAAGAGAATCCAGTTATGTTCTCTTACAGCAGACATTTCCTACATTTTCTCTATTGTTTATTTTAACATGTAATGAGTTTATTACTGCTATTTTAAATGAATAATAAAATATTAAAAATTCCTAGTTTCACTTTTGAGTATAATAAATATTAAGAGATACAACCCACATAAAGCAAAGTTTGAGAACTACTAACATGCAGGATTAAGAATGCAATTCTTTGCACAGCGTATTAATTAGGTGATTCATTATTTCACTTCCAGCAACTTTGAGCCTCAGGTCTCAGTGCTCTCCTGTCATTGTCCCAACATTCCTCACTCCAAAGGCACCCTCCTACCACTGCTGCATTTCAGCTGATGTCATCTCTTTAATGAGCCACCCCCTCTAGCTCCCTTAGGAAGGCTGGATCACCCCTTTTCTTTGTTGCTCCTCCCTCCCCTCAAATCTATCAAAATACCTGTAAGACTTCAGTTTCTGGTTCTCCTATTTGACTCCCAGGCCTTTTGCTGGGGAAAATTGTGGACTTTTCTCTAATGTTAGGCCAACGGGTTATTTCTGATTTTGTTTATTCCTGTTACTAACACAGCTCTGTTGGACATGCTGGTACATGTCTCCTCAGGCATTCGTGCAAAAGATTTTCTAGAGGAGATTCCTGGAAGGGGAATTACTAGGTCACAGGGTTTGTGCATTTGCACCTAAACAGTGTTGCTAAATTGTTCTCTAAATTAGTTGTACTGATATATATATATTATCACCAGCAGTGTATAAAACCTTCTAATTTCCCCACATTCTTGCCAACTCTTAATGTAATCAGACTACCTCTTTTTTTTACTTAACTGAGACTGTGGGATACGATTTCATTATTTTCCCTTTTCCTAATTGCTAGCGAGGTTAAGATCTTTCTATAATCCATTCATATTTCTTCTTCAGTCAATTGTCTGTTCAAGACCATACTTTGTCTTTATTGGGGGGAGAGGGTTGTCTTTTGCTTACTGATTCATACTTCCTTATATACTAACTCTTTTTTTCTGCTGTGTGCATTGCAAATATCTCCTCCTGTGTGTGGCTGGTCTTTTAATTAGATCTATGGAGTCTTCTATTGTACAGAAGTTTTAAATTTCAATGTAATCAACCTTGTCAATATTTCCCTTTATAGTTTAAGCTTTTTATGTCTTGTTTGATTCTTCTCCATCCAAAATTCATAAGACACTGCATCTATGTTTGTCCAAAACTTTTTTGGTTTTACTTTTCACATTTAGGTCCTTAATCTTTCTAGAATTTATTTCTGTGTAAGTTATAAAGAAGAGATCTACTTTATCTTCTCCCAAATGTAAAACAGTTGGTCCAAATCCACTAATTGAGTATTTCAGCCTCTCCCAGTTGATCAGAAATACCACTCATGTCCATATATTCACTGATCTGTTACTGGCCTTTTCCTGTCCATTGGTTTATTTTCAAGGCTCAGCAAACTTTTTCCGTAAAGTGCAAGAAAATAAATATTTCAGGCTTTGTGGGCCATAGAATCTTTGGCACAACATCTCAGTTCTGCTGTGATAGTGTGAAACCAAGCAATGAGCATAGCCATGCGCTAATAAAACTTTAGTTACAAACCAGGCAGTGGGCCAGATTTGGCCTATTGGCCATAGTTCACAAAAGATCCTGGTTTATTTATCTACCCCTTCACCAATATCACACTGTTTTAATTATATGTAGCATTGTAATAAGTACTTCTATTTGACAATGTTTATCTCCCCTCCTTGTTTTTTAAAATTGTGAAATCTGTTCTTGGCCTTTTATCCTTCCATATAAATTTTAGGATGACCTCAAAACATTCTGTGAAAGTTCTTCTATTTTGTTTTTCTCAGTTCTTGAAATGGATAGTGAATACTTTGATTTTCAATCTTTCTTCTTGTATAGAAACGAATTTAAGAATACACATTTTCTTTTCGCTATTGCCTTAGCTGCATCTCACAGGTTTGAATGATATTTTCATTATTGTTCAGTTAAAAGTAGTCTCTAACACCCATTGGAATGTCTTGTTTGAATCATTAATTAATTAAAAGTATGTTTAAATTGTCTCTATGTAAGGGGTGGTGAGGTTTGGTATTAAAGAATCTATCAACTGATTTTCAACAAGGGTACAAAGACCATCCGATGGGGAAGAAGAGCCTCTTCAACAAATGATGGTGGGACAACTGGATAGTCATTTGCAAAATAATGAAGTTGGGCCCTTGGCCTCACACCATGTATAAAAATCAACTCAAAGTAAATCAAAGACCTACATGTAAGAGCCAAAACTGTAAGAAAGAAGCATAGGGCAAAACCTTCATGACCGTGGCTTTGGCAATGATTTCTCAGATATGGTACCCAAAGCATGAACAACAAAAGAAAAAATAGATAATCTGGACTTCATCAAAATTAAAAACTTTTTTATATCAGAGGACATTATCAAGAAACTGAGAAGACAACCTACAGAATAGGAGAAAAATAGTTGCAAATCATATATCTAACAGTCTAATATCCAGAATATATAAAGAGTTCCTAGAACTCAACAACAAAAGGACAAACAACTCAAAATTTAAAATGGACAAAGGACTTGAAGAGTCATTTCTTCAAAGAAGATGTAGAAATGGCCAAAAAAAAAAAAAAAACCACATGAAAGGGTGTTCAACATCATTAGACATTAAGAAAATGCAAATCAAAACTACAGTAAGAGCACCTCATATCTACTAGGATGGCTTTTTTTTTTTTTAAAAAAAGATGGAAAATAACAAGTGTTGTTGAGGATGTGGAAAAACTGGAACCCTTGTGTATTGTTGGTAGGATCGTAAAATGATGCAGCTACTATGGAGAAAAGTTTGGCAGTTCCTCATTAAGTTGAACATAAGAATTAACCTTATGATACTAGAATTCCACTCCTAGGCATATACCCAAGAGAATTTAAAGCAGAAACTCAAACAGATACTTGTATGCCAGTCTTTGTAGTAGAATTATTCAAAATAGTAAAAAGGTGGCAACAACCCAAGTGTCCATCAATAGACGAATGAATAAACAAAATGTGGTATATTCTATAAAATGGAATATTATTCAGTCATTAAAAAGGAATGTAGTTCTGATACATGCTGAAAATGTTCTTGACTTATGTTTGAAAAACCCCACTAAAGTATCTTGAGTCATATTTTTGCCCACCAGACCTAGAACATGTCCAGTTTTATATTTCAATTAGCACCTTAGGAGGCTGCACATCCATTTTATTTCCTTGGGTCCCTTGACCAACTCTCCATCATACACATCCATGTGACTAAAAATATGGATTGTCATTCTATACCTATAGCTTATAGTAGTAGATGTTCCCCACTTGAGTCTGGGAGTAAAGTATCACCCCTAGGTCTCTGCCATGCCAGGATCCAATATTTCCATTGAAATCAGAGAACACAATTCCATTGTACCATCTGCCACTGTGAGCTCTGACCTACAGTGGATAGCCACAACAATTTTTCAAAAATTCAGGCACTTTCCAGGGCAATGAATTTCTTATGTCTTAGGGAAGAGGATATCCTTGTGGACTTCCTAAGGGGATGGTTAGTCAGTGGCTAAGCAATTGGGTCCATACCAGTGTTCTCCTATACCTCAGTCTTCAAACACCTTTCTCTACATTATTGGTTATAGGTTCTTGCTATTTGAAGTATGATTCAAGACACAGAACATGTCTGAAATGCATCATCCCTGCCCACGACCCAGACCTACCAAATCATAATCTTCATTTTAACAAGATTGCCAGGTGTTTCTTCTGCTTATTAAAGTTTGAGGAGCCCTGCTGACTCCACATATTGAGTCAATATTTTAAATCCTAAATCCCAGGTTGGTGCACCAGTATCAACAAATTCAGCCTGATCCAATCTTATGTTCTATCTTCTCAGGTTTAATTTATCCAGAGTCCATTCTCCTACATTCTTCTTAGATGATAGAATTTTTTTTAGATCCTGCAATTCCTTTAGCATATAACAAGTGGTGTGTTGACAAGTCTTCTCTCTGGGGGGAGGAAAAAAGGACCTGATTTGTAGCATTTGCTGGTTTTCATGGTGTAAAGACTTCAGGAATAGCTGGTTCCGAGCTCCTAATATGACATCACTGAACATGGAACTGGAAGGAGATGCAGATAATCAGTTCCACACACGGATGCAAGATGGTACAAGCGCATCACTGTGTATAAGCTATCTCCACCCAAAGAAGACCTTAAGGTTCTCCATCTGAGCATAATCCCTCATGCTGCCCATGATAATTGGCTTCTAATAGCTTTTTCAAAGGTAGTTATCATGCTTTAGGACTAGAAGTGCACGTTTATCCAGAGTATGCAGGATGTGAATGATAATTTGTTTTCTGGTTATACTGAATTTACCGTCAAGAACTTTATAGCATAAACATCACATTTTCCCACCATGTTATTTTCAGGCCCCTTTAGAACATAATCACTGCATTCCTAGAATAAGCTCCCTTTCGATGCTCAGCTCACCCCTGCCACCACACAACACTGCCAGCAGGGAGGGTAGGCAAAAGGCCTGAGGGCACAGCAAGAAGAGCGTCCATGTCGCATCCAGCATGGCTCAAGGCTGACCTGGAAGAGCACAATGACATCACATCCAGCCATGGCAATGCAGAACATGAATCTGGAATGGGAGACAGCCTGGAAAGCCCTCAGAGAAACCAGCACGGTTGTGCCCAGAGGATTGCCTGATGTAGCACAATGACAGCAGAAGGTACGCAAGATCCAGGATGCTTGCCACCACCCCTGCCACCCTTGGGTAATGAAGACTGGAGTCAGTACTGCAGACAGAGCACAGACAAGTGAGAACCGCACTCTCTGCAAGCAGCCCAGAGCTCTGAACTCCACTTCTGCCTGAAACAAGAGCCACCCCAAATCAATAGATCAGCACCGTTGAGGTGTCCCAATCTTGTAGGTTGGTGAAAGGGTCAAAAATATATCAAAGGGGAGAATTGGAGACTGGGGCCTTTGCAAGCTCTGGATCAGACTCAGAGTTCCCTGCCTACATTGCACTGTTGACTTTGGGCACTCCCAGGTACAGGAAGAGGGCTTAGAAAACTTTGAATAAGGTGCTTCTTCCTATCAGGACCCACATGGGATCTGATCTTGGCCTGGGCACCTTGCCTGGATGGTAATGCCAGCTCCAGTCAGTTCCCACCATTGAAGTGGGACTTAGAAAATTATAAGGTAGGTGCTTCATGTGACCAGAAACCACACAGAACAACATGCAGGTTCCGGGCATCCTGCCTGGACAGTACTGCCACTCTAAGATGGCTTGAGGAAGGCACTCCAAAGTGTGTCCCCTTCCCTCGAGGTACAGAGTTCAGGATAAGAGCCTGTTTATCTGGATTTGAGGGCCATAGGGACCAGGGGAATAAACTCCCTGATTTCTCTCACCTTCCACTTCTGATATCCTGCCATCCCCACTCTTGCAGTGATGGAACCCAACAAGAAGCCAGAGGAAAAATGAATGTGGGAAATGCCATCTATACAGGTCAGCCTCTTGAAGAAAAAAGCAGGGTGCAAAAAGGCCAAAGGGTCTGGAAGGGCAAACTGAAAATATCCAACACCTAAGTTGACAGCTATTTCTCCTCATCCTTTTGACAATATTATTCCATAGTCTTCTAATCCCTATTCCTGTTATTGAGAAATTGATTTTGGTTGAATTGCTCCTTTGTAGATAATCTGTCTTTTGTCCTGTTTGCTATAAATACAGTCACTTTTGAGATTTCACTATGATGTGTCCAGAAATGGACTGGCTCTTATTGATCCTTTTTCCTTACTCCAAGCATTTGTACCTTGTTTTCAAAATTATTTACCATTATTTCTTTAAATATTGCATATTATCCATAATTTATGGATAATAAATTATATGGATAATAAATATATAAATATTATGGATAGTCTGTACTTAAAAATAAATATGTTCTGGGCCTGTTTATTTTATCCTCCATGTCTCTTAATAGCTCTTTCATATTTTCTACTTCTTTATCTCTGTTTTGCATTTCTGTGTAATTTCTCAGCTCTATATTCAAATTCACTAATTCTCTTTCCAATTGTATTGAATCTGTCACTTATAAATAATGCATTGAGTTTCAATAAAATGATTTCATTTCAATAAAATTGATTTTTTAGAAATTTCACTTTTGTTCTTGTGTTTTGCATGGGCAGGTATCAGGAATCGAACCTGGGTCTCCAGCATGGTAGGCAAGAACTCTATCTTCTGAGCCACCATGGCCCACCCTGCCCTTTATTTTAAAATAGTAGGTCTTTTTCCTTTTCTTTACAGTTTCTATTCCTTCTTTTATCTCTATAATTACTTGATTCTTCAATCGAGTCCAGTTTTTAGGTGCAACTTTTTTTGCCTAATGTGTCTGCTGACTCTCATCCTTGATAGATGATTTCCTTATGTGTGTGTGTGTGTGTGTCTGTGTGTATGTGGTTTTTTTTTGCTTGGGCAAGCACCAGGAATCAAACCTGGGTCTCTGGCATGGCAGCTGAGAACTCTGCCACTGTGCCACCATCGCCTGCTCTCCTTGGGTGTTTTGTAATTTGTAATTGTGAGTTCATCTTCAGTGGCATTGTTCTTTTGATACAAGTCCTGTACAACCTAGGTTGTGGAAGCATTCCTTCCAAAATGGTTTTACATTTGCTTTGCCAAATGAGCTAGAGTTGTCACTGGCCCAATTACAAATAATATGTTAACTTCTCAGTCTTGGAATTCTGAGCCACATGGATTGATAACATTTAGACTCTAATTCTGTGCCCGGTGCATGTTTGGGCTTCAATTTCTCATAAAAGCAATTTTCTCTTCACTCAACATTTCTGAGAAGAACGAGCTCTCTGCCACCTCTGTAGAATGGCCTATAACCCTGTGTTCTGTCTTTGCATGGTTATTAAGACCTAACTTAATTCTTGGTCTGAAATTGCTCTTTTCCCCCAGACCCCCTAGTCTTACATTCACCCCTATTCCTGCTGTTTCAATTTTGGCTTCAGTGTTTATAACTCTAGCTTTCAGGATTTTTGTTTCTGGTACCTAGAGAGTTGTTTGTTTTATTGGTAAGCTCAGCTCTGTTTTTAAATTTTGCAGTTACATTTTATCTAGCATTTCTAGGTATTTGTAGTGGGAGAAATTTTATGTTGTCTCAATCCACCAGATTCCCAGAGTCAGAAACCTATTGCAAATAAAACTAAAAAATTTATACATAGAGTAAACGCTGTACTAAATCTATACGTGGTGTTCCAGGAGATAACTAGATTTGGAAACGAATAATCCTTAAATTGGCAATTTCAAAATGCAATTTTGTGAGGCGTCTTTAACCTTGTAGAAGCTATGAGTGTTACATTATTTGAATATTACCAAGTAATGCTCATTGACATTTTTCAGCATTTGAACATTCACTGTAAATTATAGTTCTTTGTAAGTATTTTAGCAGAAGAATAGCAAACAGAAGTTTATGTGAATATTCTTATATAACCCTCTAATAAAAAAATGGAAGCTGAATATAATAAAATCTGTATTAGTAAAAGCAATGTTGATTTCAACAGCAAAACCCAAACCTAAGGAATACAGATAAAATATTTTCATTGTTAAAAAAGATAAATGAATTTATTTGAAGCAACATGTTCCCTAATGCCCTATTTGAAGATGCTTTTGAATGCGTCTTCAACCAACCAATTTAACCAATGCAAACTTAAGATAATGACATTTTTCTACATCTGAAATGTTTGTCCCAAAACAAAATGCTATTGGGCATACTTGTATGTTTTTAAATGTTAAAGTTTCATGTTTTAAGAATAATAGCTTTTAAATATTTGTGCTATTGTCTTTACACTTAAAGCTGTTTTTTTATTTGGCATTTATTTTGCTTTAATAGTCTTTTCTTTTAATGTTTTCCTTTATCAAATGTCTGTAGATGTCATTATTATATGCTATTAAAATATACAACCTTGTGACAATATTTTGGTTAAAATAGTAATGACTAATCAATTATTATTATTATATCTTTACAGAGGGCCTATGGAACTTTTATTATAACCCCATCATAGAAAAATGACTCATTGTTTATTATTATGGTCAAACTCTGTTATTTAAAAACACATAAATAAGCACAGAATTACATGATTTTAAGAGTTCTTGAGAATTCCAGTTTTCTTTCTGAATCATAAAGGTTAACACAGATTCGAATTTTGGATACTCTGACCTTTACTAAGGCAGTCGCATGGAAATGAAGAAGAAAGAAAAGACTAAAGACATATTTTAGATGTAGAATCTTCACAATTTAGTGGCTGATTAGATGAGGAATCGAGGAGAAAGAGGAATCTAGAATGACTTCGAAGTGTCTGCTTTTGTTGACTTGGTTGAAGAAGGTTTCAGGAAGGAAAGCAGGGTGAGCCTGTGAGGGATTTCATCGGTTTCGTTGAGATTCACAGGACGTGTAAAGTTTATGGAAATGGAATCAGTCAGCTGGCGCTGTCGTCCAGTGTCCAGAGCTCAGGAGAGAGGTTTGTGCTGGATATGGCTTGAGACTCATCAGCGAATAGATGAGAATTGGGATTCTGAGCGTGTCAGTATCTGTTCCCAGCTCTTTCAGACTTGTTTAACACTCTCCTGAAATATAACAGAAGAGGTGGGTGTTTGGGAGCAATATGGGGTAATTATTTTACAGCTTTCTCAACCTTACTCATTCTCTTAGTCATTTTGGCAAACAAAATGAGACAGCTGGTTATGGGTTTTAGCCTCTAGAATTCACAGCGTTACAAATTTATAGACTTCAAAAAAGTGAAGGAGAAATGCCCTCTGGTTTGACTTTAAATTGAAATAGAAATTTTAGTGGGGATGTAGGGGGAGAAATAATTTTCTCTCTCCTTTTCTTTCCTTTAATTACAACAACATTTGTACAATTAGAGAGGGAAATTTATGAGAAAAAGTTAAACCAACTAGGAAAGGAATCCAGTATAGAATAAAAGAGAGCTAAGTGGAACTATTGTTACATTAATGCAAAATGCTAATTCTGGGAGGCCATGAGAACCTTATTTTAAATTTTAAGAATTAAACATCTGTGGCTATGTTCTGGTTTGTATGCTATAGAGTTTAGAATTGAAAAGTAAAATCTCCAGAGTCAGACAAATTGAGATTTGAATCCTGACTTCACTGCTTCCTAGCTGTGTGACTTTAGGCAAATATATAATCCCTCTAAGCTTCGGTTTCCATATATGTAAAATGAGTCACTTTTGACTTCTCGTCAGTCAATAATATCCCAAGCATTTTTTAATATGTGCAAACTTCTCCCCTTCCCCACTCAGCATCCAAGTCCAGGCTGCAGGACTTCTTATACAGCCTTACAGCAGCACACTCATTGGTTTCCCACATTCAATCATGCACCTATGAAATCATTCTCCTCCATCCTATAGCTCAAGTGATGGTTTGAAGTCATTAGTTTGAGTATGTCACTCTACTACTTAAAACCTGGCAGTATCTCCTCAGTGGCTTTCAGATTTACTCCAAGCACCCAAAAGGCCTCTGGGTCATTGTGAAAGTTGAAGACAACCTCCCTCTCGTACCACCCCATGCGCTTTCACCAGCTAACTCTGTATTTCCGTCAAGCCCCAGCTTAGATGCCACTTCCTCTGGCATCTCCCTTATTTCCCACCCCCGAGTTCTGGGTTAGGTTCCCCTCACAGGTGTTTCTGTAATGTGATGTTCTTCTCTCATCAGGACACATATCACATTCTTGGTTATTTATTTGTCCATACCCCCATCAAGGCTGTAAGCAACTTAACAGCAGGTACCAGTTTATTCTGCTCACTGATACACTCCCCACTTTTTAACACCGTGCTGAGGATAGAGTAATTGCTCAGGAGTATTTGTTGAATGAATAAATAAATGAATCAAATTTCTGACTTTCTGTGTTTCCAACTCTTACTTCCTGATTGCTGTCCAGGTACTGATCACATGGTACTGAATCTAGATTTCTAGTTGTCCCTGGATTTGACAGCTTAGTATTGGTATTAAAAATCCTGGGCTCGACCTGTGGTCTGAACTCTTTCTACCTCTGGCCTTAGACAAAGCGGTATCCCAGGCTGTAGCATCATGGTACTATTGCAATAAAAAAATATCTAACACAAAATAATACATACAATATATTCATATATTTATATAATTTATAAGGCATAAATTATAATTCTATACATATAATAAATATTTATTAACTGATAGTTAATTTGTATGTTTCATTCTTCCATTTGATCAGTCTGTGACTATCTTATTTTTATAGAACCTGCACATTGGCAGTTTATTTTTACTGGCAGTTTATTTTCAGCTATGATTCATTCATTGTCTTTCCTATTTTTTGCATTAATTTTTTTTTTTGTATGTCGATCCTTATGTCAGTAGCACACTTATTTATTTTTATTTTTTGTTATGAAGATATATACAAAAAGGCATTAAGTTTCAAAATTAATTTTAAAAACATTTACTTATGGTATCAGTCAGGTTTTATCAGGAAACAGAAGCCACTCTATGTATTTGAAGTAGTGAGGGTTTTAAGATCGGAAATGAAGGCTCATACAACCATTGGAAACAACCAATGGGGAAGCCACTACTGATGCTCAGACCTGCACCATTGTAGCATGTGATTCTCAGAGCTCACCTGGGAGATGCTGCAAAGCTTACGCATCTCTATGATGTCCCCACCAATCAGCCCAGCCTCTAGCACAAATATAAGCAGTTCACCAAAGCTCATCTGGAAGCTGCTTTGAACATTACATTTCTCCATGCCTCTGGACAATAATGGCCTCCCCTCCCCTTCTTGCTTCCTCATATGATGGGCCCTCACTGGAAGGTCCATCTTGGAACCACACAGAGAAAAGGGTTCTAGGACCTGTAGCTACTGGCTTCTCTCCCACAAAGCAGGGAGATGTGAGGAGGGGGTGGCACAGATAGTACAGCACAGTGGTTCGGTGGTGACTGAAGACAGTTACATTGATGACGTTGATGATATGGAACATTTAATAGATAACTGGTTTGTTCACTGGGTGCCAAATAACCATTTTCCTGTAAAATCACAAAAACGAAATGGTAATGCACATTCCGCAAGGTCTGTATAATGAGTGTTATGACTGACGCTGAGGTGTTTGTATTTTTTTTACGACTGCTCAGTACATAGGTGAGTCATATCCTTCTGTCCTGCACATAACCCATTAAAAGCAACAGGTCTCTACAGACCTGGGGGGAAAACCAGCCTTCTTGCATTCTTAGAAGATTTCATTCCTGGCAAAGGGGCTAGAACACAAAATGATGTAAGCTGAATCAGATGTTCCAGTAGAAAGTATACATTACCAACAGCTTATTGACCAATTTCTGAATGGAAAATGTTCACAAACGCCACAATTAATGAAATGCAAATTATGTATATGTACATAGTCAACACAATGCTTTACGAAACGTGTAGATACCAAGCCGGGTCATATGGACGTAACCAGGGAGTATAATAATCAATTAAACTGCTACTATTATCTTTAATGATTTTATTGTTCTTACCGCAATGAAAAGAAAGGAAAATTGTACTTATCTGGGGGAATCGTTGGGTATATTCAGATGGGAATCATTGACTACAACTTTGGACTTTTAGTTATTTTCAGAATCAAATCCAGGTATGTATCCTTCTGCTGGTAAGTTGTTAGTGTAAATTTGTTTGTCTTTTTGCCGAGGATAATTTTTATTTTTAAAAAAGGATTTTCTTTTAAAATGCGCAACCTAACCTTTATTTACACAGAAATTTTGATCATTTTATTCTCTATTACGTTATTTCAGAGTGTCCAGAATTCCAGATTCCTGGCTAGAAATAGCAGTTAGACCCCCAAAGAGACATCCCTGGATTGATCCTGAATCTAGAAATAATTCTTCTACAACTAGAAGTAAATTGAATCGTCTAATGGAGAAATGATACTTTCTCACAAAGAAAGGAAAGGAGGAAAGGAGGGAGGAAGGATAAGCTAAAAGTATGAGTAGTTTAGAATACAAGTTTTTTTTTTTTTTTTCAGAACCTCTTCTTTTCCCCTTAAGCAAACTGGAACATAGAGATACAAATTCACACTGTCCTTCAAAAGTGGTTGCCTTGCTCTGAACATTTCTGACCCTTCTCTTCATGAACTGCCTTTAAAATCAATATAGGGCGGGCCATGGTGGCTCAGCAGGTAAGAATGCTCGCCTGCCAAGCCTGAGGACCCGGGTTTGATTCCCGGTGCCTGCCCATGTAGAAAAAAAAAAAAGAAAATCAATATAACCAAAGTAATCAGTCTCATTCACTTTATGCTCCCAAGACAATTCTCAACTGCCTGCAGCCTTTCTTTTCTTCTTCTTTCTCTCTTCCCCGCAGCTTTACCTGCTGAAATCCATGTTTTCTTTCTCTCTGCTGCCTATGCGCTAGAGTCAACAGGTGGGATTCTCTAAGTGTGAGGGCTGAGTACCCAGGGAACAGGGATGGTGGAACCATCCTGAGGTTTCCTGGAATGGGAAAGGGAGGCTTAGCTGGGGCACCACGGGAAGGCAATCCCAGGGCTTGTAATAACAGACTATAGTCCTGAAAAACAGGAGACTTGTGTTCCCAAAGTTACTGACTAGACAGAGTTACTCTCCAGTGAATTCCAAGTTCTCTGCTGTGGAATGGATGGGTTGGAATGGTTAACCCTTCTTCCTACCACCTTTTATGGTCATATGATATATATTGTCCGCTTGCTGAAAGAATGCAGTAACGGGTGTAATTTTACTGAGACACTGGACATATGGACCAGAGGTCAGTGTAACTTTAGGTAATGAGGGCAGATTTAACACAGTCACTTGAAGTATTATATCATATACAAAAGATAAAGATACTGGGTCTGATTAGATAATTCCTGGGAAAGTCTCCTGGAGGAAAGGGAGTTTCCAGAAACATCTGAATAATGAGAGAAAGAGGGTTAGCTTGGCAGCTTCTCCACTCAAGTGGTGAAGAACTTCAATGCTCTGGGAAATGCTGGTCTTCATTAGGTGAACTTTTCCAGCCCATCTCCAAATCATTCCCTGCACTACCTCTTTTCCTCCCTAAGTGCCATGCTTCTCCCCTGTTGTTTTTCGAAGACTTCTCAGAATTCCCTCCAGAATGGAATCTTCCTTAACCAACTGGTGGGAAGATAGTGATTTTTTCTGATGAGGGGAAAACTTGCAGTACACCCAAGTATTCTTGGAAAGTGGGCTGTGGCTGTGTTTATTGGGCAGATAATCTGTAAAAAAAAAAAAAGTTGTAGAAACTCAGTTATCTGTGCTGTGCAGTCCAGGCTATGAAAATCTGGAGTTGTCTCTTCCTGTTCCTGCCATTAAACAACATACCCCCTACTGTTAATGAACAGTCCCCCAAACCTTGGTGACAGAGAACAGAAGCTATTAGGAAATTCCATACTGTGAACTCAAGATTCCTGCCTTAAAAAAAGACAACTGACTTTATACTTAGTCCGACTGATCTGATGACTTTTGTCCAAAAGAGACTTCTCTTTCCTGCATCTTAAGAGGGCCTATTGCCCATTGGAAATTCTACTCCAGGTGCAAGGTTACCTCATATTGTCTATGAGCCCTTTAGAACCTTGACCATTGCCTAGTGATTTACAGTTTACTACCTTCCTAGGACCGAGGCATGCTCTGTAAATCAAGCCCTTCTTGGTTTGTCAGCCCGGTGTCAGTGTTTGCTGAGTCCTCAAGTCAAAGGCAAGTTCGAACAGTGTGAAGACTTTGGCAAAGGGCTCATTCCCCCTTCTCTTGCTCCCCATTTTAATGAAACAATTCTAGGGTGAGGTTGGCCCTAGGAATTATTTCTCTGAGTCATGTTCCCTTCGCTCTTTTCACACACTCACAATGCAACCTCTCAGTGCCTCATGGCCTTGGGCAGAGAGAAGCCAATGCTGGGACCGAGCCCCACCGGGGGCCCCACTCCCAATTCTGAGAAGACAAACAGGGAGGTGTCTCTCCCAAGCCGATTTCTTTCATCACCCCGAGCTATTTGGGGACACCATTGCCACATATCTCATGAAGAATCTTCAAACTGGTTCTAGCTACCAATGGTGGGAAGAGACTTCAGACCCAGGTGCAAAGTTGATAGAGAACTAAACGAAGCAAGAAGGAGGCAGTCGGGTTGGTGTGTGCCTGCCCTGGAAGGTAAAAGAATAAGGGGGGTGGGGGAGATGTTGAATCTTCAGAGACTTGGAATAACTTGAGAAATACAACGTGGCCTAGAGAAGCAGCTGGGATATTTGGGGACATAGTGTCCCATGCCATCTCTGACAATATGGCTCAGCAAACATTTGCTGTTTGCATTGAGGTACAATGACGATGAATGCGTAGTTCCTACTTTTAAGAGACTCACAGTTTAGTATGGGAGATGAACACATAAATAGTGTCAACATAATTTGTAATTGTTAAGGCAGAGTTATGCACAGTATGCTACTTTTTTCCTTTCTGAAGACAGGGCACTAACACAAGCATGCACACATAACACACACACACATACACACACATGCTCACTCCAGAATTTGAGCTCTGTATCTTTAGATACATTAGATCTCCATTCCAGACTGGAATAGCAAGAATGTCTCAGGTGGAGCAAGAGAAGCTCTGCCAGAGAATTTGCTCAAGAACTGCCTGTGTTCTGCCATTTTTCCTGGTTGTACCCTCACTCCTCACTCACAAGCCATGGCTCACTCAGTTGGAAACAAAGTGCAGGTACAATAGCTTATGGAATATACAGTATACTCCCTCTGTGTGGCAGCTGTTCTGTCACCCCACCATCTCCAGAGAACATAGAAGACATGGCCATCTGCTATCCAGAGCTCAGGATTCTCACATTCTCTGTCCAGCTCCTTGGCTGACCTTCTAAGACCTTGAACAAGTCTCCCCTTTTGCCGGCCTTGGGATTTTCAAGGAAAGAGAATTAGGAGATATCATTTATTGACATTTATTCATTATATGTACATTTCACTATTTTGTTTGGATGTCCATTTTGTGCTTCTATGTTGCTGCAAAAGGTATGTATAGGAGACAAAGATTAATAAAGTATGCCTCCCCTCAAGGAGTTCACCTTCAATGTGTGAGACCTGAATGAATCCATTAACAATTCAAGGAGAAAGGACATAAATACTCTAATAAAAACAAGTCAGTAGAATTTCTGGCAATGAGGCTGCCTACTCTAATTGGGTTTTCCCCTTTATTTTATCTGCACATAGAAACTAGCTAAAACCAAAGAACAAAGGACTCAAGCCCAGAGAGAGTAGGAAGTGGAGGCTGATATCATAAAGGGCAAAGAGGTGAAATTTTCAAGGTCTGCAGATGGGCCCCAGGGGCTGTGGATTCGTTTTCTTGTTTACACTGGCTTAGGATAGCTGGCCTTCGGTATGCATAAATTTGGAAACTGTAATTGAATCTCCTTCATAATACCCAGTGACTTGAAGGGCTTCCCAGTCCATCAAAAGGGAACTAAGAAAAATTCAACCATCAGTCTGGGAGGTGGCAAAGAACCTTGCCATCCACGTGAGGCTTTCATGGAGTTAGTAAGTAAAGTTCTTTATGAGAAGCTAAAGCTCCAAGCCTGTGCCAGTTGGAGATGTGGGGTCTAAATGTATATGATAATATATATAGTAGAAGAATCCCAAACCAAGACATCAACGTAATATAAGAATGTATTCCAGGGGTGGGCCGTGGTGGCTCAGCGGGCAAAGTGCTTGCCTGCTATGCCGGAGGACCTCGGTTCGATTCCCGGCCCCAGCCCATGTAACAAAAACGGAGAAACAGAATACAATAAAACAAGAAAATGTTTAAAAATGTTTCCCTTTCTTCCTTCCTTCCTTCCTTCTCTCTGTCTTCCCTTTAAAAAAAAAAAAAAAAAAAAAAAAGAATGTATTCCAAACCAATGAAATCCATATGGCTCCAACAAAAGCAGTTGAAAAGTCATTTTGTAGGGGCACTTAGGCCAGGAACACAGGACTCCCTCAGAGGAAAAATAGCCATGCTAATGATGAGCTTGCAACCAAAATTCATGAACCACATAAAAAAACAAACAACCATGGGGTGAGGAAGTGTGTATAACTATTCAGTATATGTGACAGACTTAGCACCTCAAGAGCCAGAGATAATTACACAATATGAGAAAGATTATAATATACAAATGCTTAAAATTATTAAAGAGATATATGAAGGAATGGGAACTACAATGACAGTGGAGGACAGTATGGAAAAATAAAAGCAAATTTGGTCAAGAACTATATAAATACTTTTACAAGTGAAAAATATGGATATTGAAAATTAAAAACTCAATGGATAGGTTAAATAGCAGATTAAATTATTATAACTGTTAAGAAAAGAGTTTGGGATTATTTTGAAATGCTGAATATTTACATATTCTACGTCTCAGCAATTCCATTTCTTGGAATGTAACCAAGAAAAAAATAAGATCCATGTATAATGGTGTTTATTGAAGTGCTGTTCATAATAACAAAATCCTGGAAAGAACCCAAATGCTCATTGACAGAAGAGTGGATAAATAAACTGTGATATAGTCACATGGTGACACATTGGCGCATTATAGAGTAGTCAAAACAAATGAATTACATCTACATTCAGCAATATGGGTGAACCTTAGCAATATAATCATGAATGAAAAAATAGGCCTCAGAAGACTATTTTTAGTGTGGAACCATTTTTATAAAGCTGCAAAATTTTATAAGTTTAAAAACCAAAACTAAAAATATATTCTTTAGAAATCCTAAAATATGATTTAAAATGTACTTTTTAAAAAAATTGAAGGAATAATGAGCCAAGATACAGGGCAGTGGTTAGATTGGATGGAAAGGAACAGTGGGATAAGCTGGGGAACAAGCACACAGGTATATGTAAACTGTCTTATATCCTAAGCCTTATGTTTTTATGTTGCTAATGAACAGATTCGTATGTACACAAAAGTATGCCATGCATGAACAAATGGTGGAAGTGCATAATGAACCAAGGATCAGCATCAATCTAATTCTGTGAATCTGAGATTTTAAAAATCCCTTGCAGATTAGACAGCTGAAGACAGTTATTAAACTGAAGGATAAACCTGATGAAGTCACAAATATAGAGAGAAGAGATGAAATAGAGACAATGAGATAAAGGGATGAAAAATACACATGCACAAAATTAAGATATGGAGAATAGAACAAATAGGTCCAATATAAATTTATTAAACATTCCAGAGGGATAAAAGAGAGAGAAAGGGAGAGAGGAAATACTGAAGAAGAGCATGGCTGAGACATTTCCAGGATTGAGTAGACATAAGATCCTAGATTGAAGAAACGCATCAAGTTCCAAGCAATATAAATAAAAGCTAATTCAAATCTAGACACTGAGTAGCAATTCTTAAGGACATCAGATGCGAAGAACAAATATTAAAATAATAAAAAAAAAAAGGGGGTGGTGCGATGGTGGCTCAGTGGCAGAATTCTCACTTGCTGTGCCGGAGACCTGGGTTCATTTCCCAGTGCCTGTCCATGTGAAAACAAAAAGGTACAGAAAAAGAAGGCAACTAGAACAACAAAGAAACTTAACAGCTATGGGAGCACAAAGGCTGGAGGGATTGGTGAAGAAAAGTGTTACAGAGGGCACATATTTTGGGCTGAGCACTGAAAGATACAAGATTTGGGGAGGCAGAAGATGAACAGAGGCCCAAAGGAAGTGTCTGGTTTGTTCAGACCATTGCAGGTGTAGCTTTCCCTAGAGGCCTAAGAGCAACATGGGATACTTCTGGATTAAAAAAAGGCCCATGCCAGCCTAGAATAGGAATGAGAGCCTCCTGTGTAGCTTAATGTAATGCCTGGATGAATCCCAGAGTATATTAAGCAGATAATCAAAGTATTGGCAAAGTCCCTTGAGGGATGGGAGAAAAAATATGGAACTATTAAATTTTACTACCGGGAAAACCCCTGATACTGTGTCAAAAATTAGGGACATCCAAACCAATAGGCCAAGCCCTTGATCTGGAGGCTTGTTCTTGTGAAGCTTATGTATGTAGTGGAGGAGCTTAGCCTGCCTATAGGTATGCCTAACGGTTACTTCTGGAGCACCTCTTCTGTTTCTCAGATGTAGCCTCACTCTCTCTAAGCCCAGCTCTGCAAGTGAAAACACTACGTGGGACATGACATCCAGGGGTGAAAGTCTCCTTGGCAGCGTGGGAGATGACTCCCAGGGATGAGTCTGGCCTTGGCAACATGGGATTCACAATGCTATCCTGACTAAAAGGGGGAAAAGAAGTGCAACAAATAAGGTATCAGTAGCTGAGAGAGTTCAAATAGGGACGAGAGGCTAACTGGAGGTTACTCTTATACATGCTTCAGTTAGACATTGCTACCTATCATAGCTTCCCAAACTTCAACCAAAATCATTCCAGCTAATCCTAAAGAACACCTAGGGAATTATATAATATTCTACAAAGGTTCCTTGTGCTAGGGTAACTTTCAAAAAAACTTTAACTTCCAAATGGGTCCCTGTACCAGATAAGACCTGAAATTCAGAGGGGCCAGCCTCTCTAGAACATCAACTAATCCCATCCCCCTATCCCATATTATCAACAGCCCCTTACAACATGAAAAAGTTAGAATGGGCGTAACCCAAATACCCTTAAAGAGTGGGAGAAAGATCAAAGGTGATGGCGGAGTTATACAGAGAGGCTCGGGTTTAATAAATGAGTATGATTGCAGAATCATTATATTGATATTTCTCTCAGTCTCTAGTATCCTAGAGCAGCTAGAAGTAAAAACCTAAAGCTGTGGAATTGAAATCCATACCAAACGCTGATATCTGTTCTACAACTAATTGTTGTAATGTGCTTTGAAATTTATTGCTTTTTTTGTATATATGTTATTTTTCACAAAAAAGAAAAAAAAAGAATCACTGATTAAAAAAAAAAAAAAAAGTCCAAGCTGTTGATTCTAAAGTTGTTATTGCTTCCAAAGAAGTTATTGCTTGTTATTGCTTCTCTGTATGCTGGTGGACATGTGGCATAGCCAGCCAGGAACAAGCCATGTTCAGGTAATATCTATAATTATTGTTTCTGTATGGCCTTTTTACAGCCCTGAAGTCTTGACTGCAATAAATAATTTGGGTTCCCTTGGCCAAGGTTTAGAATAACTGAAGGTGTCCTATTACTTAAGATTCAATAAATACGAAAGAATGGTTTAGTTGAAGTGACTGAATCCATACAATGAAATGAATTATATATAATATACTGTATTTTAGTTAGTGTATCTCTATAATAAATCTTAAGGAACATACAAGTTAGGTTGATCATTTCAATCCTCTCATTAAGGAATTGGTGAAACTCAGCCTGCTTCTTTCTCAGTGTCTCCTTCTCCCTTTGGGTTCTGCCTTACCTGCTAATCTTATTCCATGTCTTAGGATGTTTCACATTCCACTTTGGTCTGCACTGAATTTAGTACTTCCATAGTTTACATTTCTGGCTAATTTCAGAACATCATCAGTGTTTCTGTCTGAAATTTACTGAGTATTCACTTTCAGTAAACATGAATATAACAATTATATTTTTAGAGTTCCTTTGCTATCTCATTTTGAAACTGTGCACCATGTGCAATGCTAGAACAAAGGAGATTTGGCTTTCAGTGTCCTTCTATTATCCCAGAAATGCCTTCCTTCTTCCTTGGTTTTCTAAGTGTTAGTGGAAGAGGTTGTATGCAAAGCCTTGATTTTTGTCAGGATGCAAAGGTTGTTTGTTCCAGGTTGAGTGCCACCAAGAACTTGCTCCTTGTTCTGTGGGAATCACTGACCATTTGGACTAATAGGTGTGCTACATCAGTGTCAGAGGACCCAGGAGAGGCAGATACCTGCTGCTGCAGTGACAGCATCCCTTCTGTCCAATGTCATTTCCTACTCTTCTTCTGGCCTAAACTTCCTGCTAATGGCGCCAAGGGGAGGTGTAGTCATGTTGCAACTACATATTAAAAACCTTGTTATATGCCAATTAAGCTTGCCTCCCCCCCTTTATTTTTATAAGTTAGGTCTAATGGAAACTGAAATTTCAGCAGCTCTGTAAGCCCCTTTCAAAGAGAGGAATCTGGAACAGAGGCCAAGCTAAACAAATCGTAAATTAAAACCCTAAATGGGACCTAAGAATGTATCTAGTTCTGGTTCTGCCCTTTTAGTTATTAGTATAAATAAAAAAAGTGAGGCCCAAATAGGCAAGTAAAGTATGCTTTTTACATATTTCTGGATTTGATTTGCTCATATTTTGTTAAGAATTCTTACATCTATATTCGTGAATAATATTGGTCTGGTTTTGGTATCTGGGTGATTCTGGCCTCATAAAATAAGTTGGAAAGTGTTCCCTTTCTTCTGTTTTCTGAAAACAATCTATGTTGAAATGATATTAGTTCTCCTTTAATTGTTTGCTAGAATTCATATCTGGGCCTAGAGTTTTCTTTATGGGAAGGTTTTTAATTATAAATTTAATGTAGTTAATAGCTCTAAGACCATACAGATTTTCTGTTTCTTCTTGTGTCAGTTTTGATTATTTGTGTCTTTCAAGGAATTTCACCATTTTATTTAGGTTATCAAATTCATTAGGATGAAATTATTCATGATATATCTTTACAGTCCTTATACTATCTCTAGAATCTGTGGTGATGTCTCTTCTTTCTTTCCCAATATTGGAAATTTGTCTTTTCTCTTCTTTATCAATCTAGCTAGAAGTTTATCAATTTCATTAATCTTTTCAAAGAAATAGCTTTTTATTCCATTGATTTTCTCTATTTATTCATTAACACCTACTTTGTATTATTTCCTTTCTTCTATTTACTTTGGGACTGATTTGCTCATACTTTTCTAGCTTTTAAAATGAAAGATAAGATGATTTTATGCCTTTCTTTACTACAGAAGTATTTTACAGCTATAATTTATTGGTGAGCAGCATTTATGACATCCCCAAAATTTGTATACATTATGTTTTCATTTTCACTCAGTTAAAAAATTCTAATTCCCCTTGTGATTTCTTCTTTGACACATGAGTTATTTAGAAGTATTTTATCTCATTTTCAAATATTTGCAGGATTTTCTAAATATCTTTTTGTTATCAAATTCTAATTTAATTCTGTGGTGAGAGAACATGATTTCAGTTCTTTTAAAGATGTCAAGAATTGCTTTATGGCCTGGCATATAAACTTTCTTGGTATATAGTTCATCTGTACTTGAAAATATGTATCCTGCCATTGTTGGATGTATAGCTTTGTAAATGTCAATGAGATTAACTAAATTGGCAGTGTTTTTAGGGTGGAAAGTGATTTTTTATTTACTTGTACTATCAATCACTGAGAGAGGAGTGTTGAAATCTCCAATCATAATTGTGCATTTGTTTGCTTCTCTTTTCAGTTTTGTCAGGTTTTATTTAATGTACCTTGAAACTCTGTCATTAGATGCATAGACATTTGGAATTATGTCTTTCATGTATCGACCCCATTATTTTGATGAAACATACCTCCTTATTTCTAGTACTATTTCTTGTCTTGAAATATACTTTGTCTAGGATCAATTTAGCAACTCCAGCACTCTTATGATTAGTGTTTGCGTGGCATATACTTTCCCCAGCTTTTTACCTTTAACCACTCTTTTTCTTTATGTGTAAAGTGCATTTCTTCTAGGCAGGATATAGAGGGGTCTCAAGTCTGACAGTCTCTGCCTTTTACTTAAGTAGCTTACAACTCTAGTCAGTGGGAGGTGCTGGGGGGAAAGGGTATAAGTATCTCTTTGTGCTAGCACTGGCTCATCTTACCTAGTCTTTGAATCAATGCTTCTAGCACTTACTTTTTATCCCGAGCATTTTTCAACACATATAATGCCAAGTGTATTAATCCAATCTGCACTCATGACCCATTTGCCTTTTCCTGTGCACACTGGGCTCTAGAAGCCCTAGAAGTTATCAGCTGTGGATTTCTCCAGCTGAGTTACATCACTGTGTCTCTATAGGGCTGAGGAAACAACACCAGGCTGGGATTTTCAAGGCTGAGAGAGGCTCTTCTTCTAACCAGCTATGGGCCCCCTGGCAAGTTTTTGACATTCTAGTGCTCACTGTCTTCACATATAAAATTAGGAGGTTGTACCAAAGGAATTCTAAGGTTCCTCCCAGGTCTAATCTTCCTAGAGTTGTTAATTCTTTAGTGATCCTTGTAAGCAAACAGCAAGGAAGATGAAGTAGACAAGTTTTGAAAGCCATCTGACAGAATACTACAGAACCAACCCCGGTAAATTCTGCTTTCTTTTCCTAATGATTTTGGTTCAGTGATATTTGTGACAATAGGTCCTCCCAAAGATAATGACACCAGCACATTGTTTGGGGATGGATTGGGTTCAGTATTTCCTTCCCCTTTTTTCTTTCTCATCCTACCCCTGCCATTGCTCAATCAGATCTGTGCAAGCACATGTTGGAAACAAGCCTAACAAAGCAAGCCTGGATTCTTTAGGTCACGAATAGGGATCCCCGGAGAAACCAAATTACTCAAGAAGCTCTAGAGTTGCACTCTCCAATTGGTAGACATCAGCCACATGTCTGTATATGCTCCTGAATTTCTGGCTAGTCCTGACTGAGATGTACCATAAGCATGAAATGAACACCAGATTTATAAGACATTATGAAAAAGTAATATGAAATATCTTATTAATAAGTTCTATATTGATAACTTATTGCAATGACAATATTTTTATATATTGGTTAAATAAAATAATGTATTACAATCTATTTCTGCTGTTTTCTATTTAAATAAGGTTTAATTTATTGCAATGATAATATTTTTATATATTGGTTAAATAAAATAACGTATTACAATCTATTTCTGCTGTTTTCTATTTAAATAAGGTTAATAGAAAATTTTAAATTGGAATGTGGCTCACTTTATGTTTCTACTGGACAGTATTGCTCACTAAAGTGTCAAAATTTAATACCCTTCAGTGAAAATAATAAATCCATTTATTAAGGGGAAATACCCTGTGATTGGACACTCTTAGCCTATTATGTAACTTCAGTAAGTCTTTGGATTTTTCCCCCCTATCTCATTGTATTAAAAAAAAATCAGCCTATCAAATCAAATTGAGTAAATCTTTTTGTGTTTTTTTTTCTTTTTTCTTCCAGATTATTAGAAAGCTTTAAGGAAGATACTAAGACACTGGATGTGTTAGTAAAGAGCAAGCCTTTGGGTAGCTTTGGATTTGTTTGTCTTCCATTACCAGGAAATTTGGCCAGCAGCCAGTTCACCTAGAAAACAAATTGCAAAAGTGCCTCTGTACATCTATAGCTTCCCCACCTGTACTTTGCTGAAATAGTGATGATGAAGCATGCACATTTAATTGACTCCATTATGTATTAATGTTAGGCAATTTTCCTCTGAGCTGTTTTTTTTCTCTCTCCTTATTATCATCTTTGGTACTGTCTTTCCTTCACTTTCTGTTGTGTAAACTTTGTAAACCAGACACTTGTTTCCCTCATATAGCAGCTGCTTCAGAAATAACAGGAATCACAGGAAAGGAATTTGTAAACTAGATTTGCATCTTGAAGTGCTATGAAAATTGAGAGCGAGTGTGTGTGTGTGTGGTAAGCGACAGAGTTCTAGGGATGAAAGTAGAAAGAGCAGCTTCTAATTCTCTGTAAAGAAGTTTTGAGGGCTAAAATAACTTATGTGTCTAGAAAGAATGCTTAGAATGAGAAATATTTCATTCCTTCCAAAGCACTATCTTGGGTGGGCATTAGCTCTTTATGAGGATGTTTGAATCCCGGTAGCAGAGAATGGCAACAGTTCGCAATTAGTTATTTCTGCCCACTGGTTGGAAGTTAATCTTAGCTTAGGTTCTTACCACATTTTCCGCAGACTATTGTAAAACTCTCCATCTGGTCTCTTTGCTTCATGTTAGCTCACTTGGAACCACCCTTTACCGTGCAGACAAAGGGATATTCTAAAATGCAGTTCTTATCATGTCATGCTTGAAACCCTTCAGAGACTTGCTCCATTATCTTTGGTATAAAATTCAAAACTCTTACCACGACACACAAAGACTTCCACATCTGATTCTTTGTGGTTTCTCTAGCATCATCTCTCCTCACTCTATACTTGCAGCCCTCCCATGAAAGAAATTCCTTCTTACTTTGGCATCTTTGCTGATATTATTCTCTGTATATGGGGAGTACATATTTCAGTTCAATTCTATAGATATTTGTTGAGCATTTAGTTTGTGTCAGGCATCGTTCTGAGGCTGCTGAGATGAAGAAGACAGGGTCCCTGCCCTCAATAAACTTTTAACAGCTGGAATGCTCTTTCCTATTCTTGTAACTCCCTCACCTCACCTGCTTGATGAACAGCTAGTTGCTTTTGAAGGCTGAGCTGAGTGTCTCAGCAGCCGTAAAGGCTTTCTTGGCTTATTTCTATTTCATCTAGAACAGTGCTGCACAAAATGCCAGTCCAGGATGAGATGAGGAACTTGTGCCAAAATTTAAATTGAGGTACTGTTTCTTCTGTCAAGAAAGCCTTAGTTCAAAAGTAATGTCAATTGAAACAAATGTTGTGCTTAATGATACTTACCAGTAACACACACTTTGCAGACCAACAGTGGATATATAGACTTCAGAAGGAGAGAACAAAGAGAATGGAGAAGAGGTAGAATTTCAAATATACAGTTGCTGAGAATTTGGAAATGAAGTAATGCCATAAGGCATTATAGCTAGAAAGCCAACAAAGAAAATAAAATGGAATCATAAAAAAAATCCATAAGAAAACAGAAAAAGGAAACTAATAACAGATGGCTAAATAAGAAACAGATAGAATATGATAACATTAGACCCAACCACTGTATAAATACATTAAATATAAATGATCTATAAATGCAGTTAAAAGAAAGATTGTCAAGTAGGATAAAAAAGAAAGATTCAACTCTATGCTGTGCACAAGATATCCACTTTAAATATAAAGACACAAAAGGTCAAAAGTAAATGACAGCAAAAGATATACCATATCAATGCTAATCAGAAAAGGACAAAATGGTTCTATTAACATCAGACAATATAGATTTCAGAGTAAAGAATACTAACAGGGATAAGGAGGGGTCATATCACAGTGGTAAAGGGATAAATTCATTAAGAACATTAAAAAAATCCAAGTGTTAATTCACCCAATGAAAGAATATCAAAGTACTGAAGAAAAAGCTGGTTGAATTTCAAAAGAAATCACAAATCCACAATTATACTTGGAAATTTCAACACCCCTCTCTGAATAAATGATAGAATATGTAGACAGAAAGTCAGTAGGAATTCAGAAGATTTGAACAGCACAATCAACCAACTTGACCTAAGTAACATTTATAGAGCACACTATCTAAAACAGCATAAAACACACTCATGTTAAGTGCACACAAAACATTTACCACAATATACTGACCAATAAGACAAGTCTCAATACATTCTAAAGGATTCAGGCAATCCAAAGTGTGCTGTTTGTCCATAAGGAATTAAATTAGAATTCAATAAGAGGAAGTCCTCTGAAAATTTTCCAAATAGTTGGAAACTAAGCAATGAGCTAGTAAATAATCCATGGGAGTAAAATGCATCAAAAGGGAATTTGGAAAGTATCTTGAATTGAATGAAAAATGAAAACACTATCTCTAAAGGGTAGGATGCAGCTAAAGCAGGGTTTAGAGGGAAATATAGAGCACTAAGTACCTATAGTAGAAAAGACAAAGGTCTCCAAACCATGATCTCAGCTTCTACCCTAAAAAACTAGAAATAGAAGAATGCCTGAAACCCAAAGTAAGTAGAAGAAAGAAAATAATATCAGAGCAGTAGTTACTGAAATCAATAAAGAAAATCATAGATAAAGTCAATGAAAACAAAAGTTGATTCTTTGAGACGACTGATAAAATTTATAAAACTCTAGCTAATCTTGTCAGGAGAAAATAAAAACACTACATTAAAAATTACCCGATATTAGGAGCCAAGAGAGATGACTACTAAAAATTCTATGATTTAAAAGGGATAATAAGGGACGAAAAAATGGAATAGAGAAAATAATCCTCTATGTAAAAGAAAATTAAAATGTCACATTGGGCTCTAGGGAAAAGTAATATTAAGTGTTCAACTCTGAGATTATCTTAATGAATTTACTACACTTCAAAGTAAAAGTAAAAGGTTGTATGTATCCAGGAACAAAAAGCAATTTAAGGGGTGCACGGGTGGTTCAGTGGTAGAATGCTCACCTTCCATGTGGGAGAGCCAGGTTCGATTCCCAGACCATGCACCCAACAACCACAAAAAGAAATTTAAGTATAGTGATTGTATTAGGCAGCATTTAATGAAAGAAGATGGTAGTATAACGTCCATAATATCCTGAGAAAAAGAAAGTGGGACACAAGAATTTTCTACTGAATAAGTTATTGTTAATACAGAAGCTATAGAGAATGTCAAACATAAAACAAACAAACAGGGAATATACTACCTAGAAGCCCTTCTTGTAAATGAAAATGAAACCCATTTCACCAAGAAACGAATTAAAGAAGCATTCAAGAATGGAGAAGGACGGGTACTAGCACCAGAATTGTTCTTTTAAAGGGAACTTTTCTTAGAAAAAAATACCTTCATCTGCTCCTAAGTTTCCAGTAGTTGTTTCTCACTTTCACAGACTTTTCTATATTTATGTTATTTCCACTGTTATTTACTGTTTCTTTAAAATAACTTTCTCTTTAATTTATACTCATTTGTTCAAAGAGGAAACTCGCTATCATTAGCCTAAAAGCAAAATTGGCATCACTTGCAATAAATAGAATGTAGCCAAGCATAAAAATAAATTCAATGAAACCAAAGCAATGTTATTAATATCTATCCAGATACTGTTGCCAGTTTTCACAGAGCCGTGCCTAAAGCCTGCTTTCTCTCTGATGGAAAAGGCAAAGTTCCTACATTGTATGTCTGTTCCCTCCAAACTGAGACTTTTTTCTTGGATAATATAACCTTACTTATAAGTAGAATGTAATATCTAATTGTGTGATTCAATGTAATTTAGTGCTGTGCTCTTATATTCCTTAAATCATCTATCCTTGGAAAACTAGAATAGGAGGTGAGACCCTGTAAACACAGCAAATGGAAAATCATCCTTTATGGGACAATTAGAACAAATCGATTTTGTTCCTCCTAAAACAAAGATTGCATACGGAAAAGAAGAATGGGTAAGGGAATAAATGAGGCAATCGAATGCTCTGAAGATGGAAATTAATTTGGGTGAAGACTCCCTGTGGCTGGTCAGCAAAATGACAATTTGAACATGGGGACGTCAAATCTTCACATCTTTCAAATGAAAGCATTTAAACTGCTAGAATGTAAAACCTTCCTCTATCTTTGCCTAAATCTTTGGTACAGCTATAACATACACACATGTACACACACACGTGCGCACACACACACATATATTCATACACAAATTTTTCAACTATATGTATGCATGTGTTTCAATTTCCCCCAAGTGCACATTCTTTCTCCATTCATGAGATGCTATCATTTTGATACATGTAAGACCCCATTTTTGTCTTATCTGTTCCTTTATTTAATTCAATTTTATATTTTTCAGACCTACCCACATTACTGCATGTAACTCAAGTTCATTCCTCCCCAGTAATCCATATTATATATATATTTATTCAGAGGCATTGTGGGTTTGGTTCCGGACCACCATAATAAAACGAATATCACTATAAAGTGAGTCACACAAATTGTTTTGGTTTCCCAGTGCATATAAAAGCTGTGTTTACACAGTACTGTAGTCTATTAAGTGTGCCTTTAAAAACCAAAGTACATATCTTAATAATAAAGTACTTTATTGCTTGAAACAAAATGCTAACCTTCTTCTAAACCATCAGCAGGTCGTAATCTTTTGCTGATGGAGGCTATTGCCTCAATGTTGATGGCTGCTGACTGATAAGGTGGTGGCTGCTGAAAGTTGGGGTGGCTGTGGCAATGTCTTAAAATAAGACTGCAATGAGATTTGCCATATCAGTTGACTCTTTATTTCATGAAAGATTTATCTGTAGAGTGCAATGATGTTTGATAACATTTTCCCACAGGAGAAATTCTTTCAAAACGGGAGTCAATCCCCTCAAACCCTGACACTGCTTTATCAACTACATTTATGTAATGTTCTATAGTTGCCATTTTAACAATGTTCTTCATTGTTCACCAAGAGTAGATTCCATCTCAAGAAACCACTTTCTTTGCTCATCCATAATAAACAATGCCCATCCATTCAAGTTTTATCATGAGATTGCCACAATTCAGTCACATCTTTGGCTCCATTTCTAATTCTGGTTTTCTTGCTATTTCTACTACATTTTCTGTGACCTTCTCTACTGAAGCATTGGGCCCCTCAAAGTCATCTATGAGAGTTGGAATCAACTTATTTCGAACTCTTATCAATGTTGATATTATAACCTCCTCTCAAGAATCATGAATGTTCTTATGGTATCTAGAAGGTTTTCAATTTACTTTGCCCAGATCCATCGGAGGCATAATCATCTATCAGCTGTAACCTGATGAAACAGATTTCTTAGATAGTAAGGGTTGAAAGTTGAAATGACTCCTTGATCCAGGGGCTACAGAATGGATGTTATGTTAGCAGGCATGAAAACAACATGAATCTCATTGTTCATCTCCATCAGAGCTCTTGTGTGACCACATGCATTGTAAGTGAGCAGCAACACTTTGAGAGGAAACTTTTTTTTTCTGATCAGCTGGTCTCGACAGTGGGCTTAAAATATTTAGGAAACCATGTTGCCCACAGATGCGCCATCATCCAGGCTTTGTTGTTCCATTTATAGAGCACAGGCAGAGAAGATTTAGTGTAATTCTCAGGGGCCCTAGCATTTTCAGAATGGAAAATGATCATTGGCTTTGACATAAATTCACCACCTGCATTCACCCCTAGCAATATAAAGCACAATAAAACAAGGCACACACGTAGTAGCTTCCCCTAGGAGGGACACCTAAGATCCTTCCATCTCTTTACTCTCAGTCAGTGCTGTGAGAACCATATCAGGTATGAGCTTTTCTGTTTGTATGTAACATGAAAGTTTTTATGTGATGCCTGAGACTCAGAGTTAGAGCTCTGACGTTAAGAAAGTCAGCAGTACCCCATACAAGAACTACTGAAAAGCTGAAAAAGTGATCAGACATCGAATAAAGATATGAATTAAGCTGATTTAGGTAGGACTAAGGTGTATCAGAAGACTGGGTAAAGGATGATATCATCCATATTTTAAGGTTTCAACTTCTGTGTAAGACTAAAGGGAGGGATCTTTATTTGGTGCAAAATTTATATTTTGGGTAATGCATTTCCTAATTTAACTTGTATGGTTAGTTTAATCGAACACCGTCAGTACATAGAATCTTGGATAGGGCATGAGATTTTGTTGGTTTGTCCAGGTTAGTGTGATACCCTGATAAATCCCAGAGGGATTTGAACAGTGAATAAAGAAATATTTGCAAAGTCCCCTCAGGGGAGTGGGGAGACAGGGGGAAATATTCAACTTCTCCATTTGGAAAATTTCTGATATTCTCACAAGCAGTGGGGACAACCAAATCAATAAACTGAGCCCTTGATCTTGGGGTTTGCCCCTATGAAACTTATCCCTGCAAAGGAGAAAGTAAGCCTGCCTAAAATTAGGCCTAAGAATCACCCCCAGAGAACCTCTTTTGTTGCTCAGATGTGGCCTCTTCCTTTCTAAGCCGACACAGCAAGTGAACTCACCGCCCTCCCCCCTACATGGGACATGACTCCCAAGGGTTTAAATCTCCCTAGCAACATGGGACAGAAATCCTGGGATGAGCCAGGACATGGAATCAAGGGATTGAGAAAATATTCTTGACCAAAAGAGGGAAGAGAGAAATGAGAAAAAATAAAGTGTCAGTGATTGAGAGATTGCAAACAGAGTCAAGAAGTTATACTGAGGTTATTCTTATGCATTATTTAGATATCCCATTTTGAGTTTATGGTGTATTGGAGTGGCTAGAGGGAAGTACCAGAAAAAGTAGAACTGTGTTCCAGTAGCTTTGTTTCTTGAAGATGATTGTATAATGATAAAGCCTTTGCAGTATGACTGTGTGATTGTGAAAACCTTGTGTCTGATATTCCTTTTATCTAGGTATGGACAGATGAGTAAAAAATATGGATAAAAAATAAACAAAGAATAGGGGGAACAAAAGTTAAAATAAATTGGGTAGACAGAAATACTAGTGGTCAATGAGAGGGAGGGATAAGGGGTATGGTATGTGTGAGTTTTTCTTTTTTCTATTTAAATTTTTTTGCCGGAGTGATGCAAATATTCAAAAAAATGATCATGGTAACGAATACACAACTATGTAATGATATTGTGAGCCATTGGTTTTACACCATGTATAGAATGTTTGCATGTCAAGAATATTTGCATGTTTATGTTATTTTTAAAATGAAAATATTAAAATCAGGGGGAAAAAAGTATAAGTTCTTCTACGGTGATATTGTTTGGTCATCGTGTGTATGTATACTGAAGTTCACTAAGGACTGCCAGCCTAACCCCCTAAGGTGGTTCTCTCGAATACTTCCACCAGCAGTGCCTGGGGGTTCCAACTTCCCCTCATCTTTGCCAGTACTTAATACTATATATTTTCCTGGGGTTTTTCCAAGCAAATGGACGTAAAATACCATGTTAGTATTTTTTTTAAGTTTTTACTTCTCTGATTATTAGTGAGATTAAGCCTCTTTCCAATACTTTCTAGCTAGTCGTATTTCCTTTTCTGTGTATTACTTATTCCTGTTCCCAGTTTTCTTTTAGGTGTTCATATTTTTCTTGATGCTATGTCAGATACTAGTCCTTAAAGTCACTGAAAATACTTCCAGTTTATCATTTTTCTGTTAATGTTTCATAACAACCTTTGCTGAACAGAAACTTTCATTTCAATGTGTTCAAATAAATCAAGTTTCCCCTTTATGTATTATGCTTTGGAACTATTGTAAAAGAACTCCTTCCCTACTTCCCTGTCAAAAAGATATTCTTTGAAATTTTCTCAGAAGCTTTGTAATTTGACCTTTTATATTTGGATGTCTATTGCATAGAGAAGCTTTATTTTTCCATAGGATAGAGAGTAGTAATTCAAATTAATTTCTCACCATATAGAGAGTCAGTGTTTCCAAGACTGTTAACCAAATAATCCTGTGCTAATGCGTTAAATGATTTCTCCCCCAAAGACACTTTGGCATTTTTAGAAAAGTTTCTACATTTATAAATGAATAAGGAGAGAGAGAGAAAGATCCCAAAGCTTGACAAAGGAGGTGAATTACAATTAACAACAAAGAAAGGGAAATGACCAAAGAATATGTTCACATTCACAAGTAAAGAAATAATTAAAAATGAAAGCTACGATGAAACATTATTTTCATTTCCCAGTTTGGCAGAGATTGAAATAAATACTACTTAATGTTGGTGAGCAGATAAGAAAGTGGGATTCATAATCTACTGGTGGAAAACTATATTGGTAACAATATTTTAGGGGGAAATTTGGAAATATTAATCGTCCTTTGATTTGTACAAACAATCTTGACTTACTAATTTATCTTCAATGAATGTAACTCAAGGAGATAATCATGACAGTGCCAAGATATTTTTCAAACTCAGATATCTGATATAGATTGATTGCATTATAATCCCAATTAATGGTGTGAATCAATGGCCTTTGTGATGTAATTTTGCAGCTCCTCCCTTCAAGACATGGCCTCTATTTCCCCACTCCTTGAATCTGGGCTAGCCTGTGACTTGTTTTGTCTTCTAAAATGTTGTGAAAGTTTAGATGTACTAGTTCTGAGCCTGAGGTTTAGGAAACCTTGCATGCTTCCAACTCTCTATCCCTTGAAATCCATGACCACCATGTGAAAAAGTCCAAGTTGTGCTGCTGGAGGATGAAAGACCCACAGGACGTGGAGAGAAATCATCCAAGGTGAAGCCATTCCAGAGCAGCTTCCACCACTTGACCCTCCTGCAGTCCACAGATGCATAAGCAAGCCCAGCTGAGACCAGCAAAACCCAGCCAAGATCAGCCAAACCCTCCAACAAACCAGTACACTTGAAAGAAATAATAAATAGTGTTGGTTTAAGCAGTAAGTTTGTCACAGAGAAACAGCTAACCGATTCAATACTATAATGAAAACTTGGAAACTACCTAAATATCCCCAAAGAGAGAAGTCACTGAATAAATTATGGCATATTTGTAAAGCAGTACATTAAATGATTTTATAAGAAAACACTTTATGATAAAATGTCAGTAACTATTGTTTGGTGGAAAAAGCTACTAGACCCTATAGTGTGTACAGTATAATGACATTAAATAATATGTAGTTTGCATAGAAAAAAGATTCGAAGCTAATATATAGTAATAGTGCTCAGCATATATCCCATATGTCTGCAGGAAATAGTATCATCAATTATTTTAACTTATGAGCTTTTTCTATATTTCCTAGTTTTTCTGAAATTCTGATATAATGTTCCTATAAAAATGAAAATTCTGGCCAAGCTGAGATTTTTATCACCACTTAAAAAGTGTAGAATGGACATTTAATGAATTTTTAATTTATATTTTAGTTTTCACTTTATCAATCTAAAATAAGAATCAAAGAAAATAGCGGAATTTTGGAACCAAGCAAAACTTGGCGTGAGAGATTGGAAATAATGGAATTTCACTCAGACCAGCAAAATCACACACTATTAAGCAACTTTTTTTCCTTCTCCTAGCATTTACTCCATGGAGACAGTTGAAAGCAGGGACACCTCTTCAAAAAAATGCAGGGACACCTCTTACCTTATATTTGGACTCATTCTAGCCTTCCTAGAATCCATTTTTGACATTGCACCAGCATGAGTTTTTTAAAATGTATGTCAGTTGTAACACTCTGCTGCATAAAATTCTCGACTGACTTCTGACTGTATTAGAATAAAACATCAACTTCTTCCTTGGTCTAAAAGGCCACCAGGATCTGTTCTCTGCTTCACTGCCCCATTCTCTCTCTCTCTTCCCAACCCCCCCACCCCCAGTTCTCTCTGTCTGACTGCCAGCCAGCCAGCCAGCACACTCACCTTTTTCCCTATTCTCCAAATATGGTTATCTAATCCCCACCTCCAGGTTTTTGCAGTTGCCATGCCCGCTGATTGAGATGATGTTTTCATACCCGCTTCATTCAAGTTGACTTTAGGGCTCAGATCTAATGTCCCCCTGTGGACACATCTCAGCCTGGGTCACTCTCTATGGCTGTGCTGACGGGGAGGACGAGGGCAGCTGAAACCCAATCCAGGCTCAGTGCACCCACCCTGGGTCCTGCACGGCTTCCTGGGTGGCCCTTCCTTTACTCCATGCAGGGGCCCTGGGTAGGTTATGACAGGCCTGTTAGCCTGCACTCTCCACCACCAATCCCTTTCTATCAGTGCCTTCTGACATCGTCTTCCTAGCACTTATCACTACCTGAATGCATCTTTTTTTGTTGTTGTTACTTGCTGTTATCAGCCTCCCACTTCTAAACTGTGGGGCCCATGAGAGAAGCACCCTTTACTCTCTTCTTTCCTGTTTTCTCCCCATCACCCAGCTCAGGGCCTGGTACTTACAGTTACTAAAAGATGAGAGCACTAACAAGAGCTCTTCCTTAAGTAGCATAGCAAGACCTCGTGGGAGCCACGATGCCCACCATAACAACGAGAAGCTGGAAAGTTGGTAACAAACTGCAGAGAAAACAAACAGGGTCTCCACCTTCCAGAGGCATCCTTAGAAGATAAAGATTTCAATCCAATCACAAAGAACTCCTCTACTGAGAGTCAGGGAGAAAACTAGAGTCAAGCAAAGTATAAATGATCCCTCCTTGATTTATTTCTTTTAAATTACACTCTAAAACTTTTTTATATTTAAGTTTCTATCAGCTTGTTACTGCAGCTCACACAAAGGCTGGATAGATTTACATGAACTAAATCTGGCCTAAAAGGTAGGCTAGTTGGTATGCAAAATGTTTGTTTTGAGGGGTCCATGTGGTTATTCTCCTGAGAAGCTGAAATAGATGGACATACAAGCCCACATGGCTGGGGGCCCAAAGAGACCTCCAAATGCAAAAAGACCAGCCAGTTGCATCCACATTCTATTTCTTATGGCATCACTGGGTGGATACAGGCCTGGCCACAGCCAACTACCATCACAGAGAGGAAAGGTAATAGCACTTTCAAATATAAGCCCCAAAATAAATAGGCAGGGTGGATGTCTAAATGGAAGGCATTGATTTATAACGGAGCGCCTTCTCACGGGACAACTTAGTGCTGCAGGGCAAGTAGTAGTAGGCATGTATTTATTTAAAGGTGGTTATTTAAAAGTGAATCTTCAGAATAGTATTAGGGATAGAAGCTGGTCTCTTAATGGACAATTTCATTGATTATCTACTTGTTTCAGCGGTAGTTTTATTTTATCTAAACATAAAGTGATAGTCCACACAGCAATAAAAAGGACAAAAAAATTGGATGATGCTACCTGGAACATAATGTTACCTGAAAGAAGACAGACATGAGAACATTTAAAGAAAAAGGAAAGTATGATTCAGGATGAGTCCACCTGGCAGGAATTCAGAGCAGAGGAAAGGGTTGACCACAAAGGGTCATGAGGGAACATTATGGGCTGAAGGAAATATCATGGTGGTGGTGGTGGTTACATGATGATTTACATTTGTCAAAACTCATCCAACTGTACACCTAAAAAAAGATGAATCTTACTCTATGTAATCATACATCAACAAACTCAATTAAAACAAAAATGACAACAATGCCCTTGGCAGAAATGTTGGCCTATTCTGTTACAAAGCAGTGGCTCTGGAATGGGGCTTCACTCCCACCAGGTCCTGCTTGTGGGAAGACCTCTTCACGGTACAGCTCCAGCAGTCATTCCCACTGATGGCTGGGAGTTTGCAAGCCCTCTGTTGCATGATTCTTTCCCCAAAGGAATCTCCAGCAAGGACTTGTCTCCAGCTCTGGAAACCCGGCTGGTGGAGGAGGAGAGGAGGCGATGGTTTGTTGGAGGCAGAGATGGCCTGTTGAAGCCACAAAGCAAGAGTGGGGCCAGGAGGCTGAAAAAGAAAAGGAGAGGCCCAGTGCACCTCATTCTTCCTTTCATATCTTGTGGTAGATTGAATAACATACTCCAACACTGACTTGGTCTCTATCTTCATCTACACGCATTGCTGTGGGTATAAACCACTGTAAACAGGACCTCTTGAAGATGCTATTTTTAATTGAGGTGGGGCCCAACTGAATGATGGTGGGTTTTAATCCAAATTACTGGAGGCCTTATAAAGAAAAGAAACTGCCATCCAGGAGTTAGAGAAGGCCACGAGGAGAACTGGAAGTCAGTGGAAACCAGAAGAGCAGAGAAAGGAGAGGACGTTATCATGTGATGGGAGGCAGAGATGCAAGCCAAGCAAACCCAAGAATTGGGGCAAGTCGGCACCAAAACATTCAGACTCTGGGAGAAAGAAAGGCCTTGCTAACACCTTGACTTTGGGCTTGTAGCTTCTGAAACCATGAGACAATAAATTCCTGTTGTTAAACCAACCCAACTGTGTGGTGTTTGTCATAGCAGCGTGGAAACTAAGACATACTCCTTCGACCAAGAAAAGGGAAGGTCCTCCTTTCTGACAACATGCATCAAAAGAGCATTTGGTTTTGGTCATGGATTGTGGTGATGGTAGCACAACAGTGTGAATGCAATCAACACCATGGAATTGTACACTCAGAAGTGGTTAAAATGGAAAATTGGACATTCCATATGTTACTACAATGATTTTTTGTAAAAAAAAAAAAGCATTTATCACTGCTCCAGGCAATCCAAGGTAGAAACTGCTATCTCTCCTGGTAGAGAAGCCTGTCTCTGATGGCCTCAGAGTAAAGAGATATGCTTTCTGGTGTCCTGAGACCTGTCCCGGCTTCCTCTCATGCCTACCACTGATGCTGCACATCCTGCCACAAGCTCTGCAAAGGACATAGTCTCCCACTTCCTGCTCCCATCTCAGAGGGGCCCGTCTGGGCCTGCCATCTGTTTTCCTCTCCCCATCCTAATCCCTGTCAGCCCAGTAGGGTTGTTGGGTGGGAGGCCATGGGCTTGCCTCGCCATGGGAAACTGCTCCCCTGTGGGATCGGGCCAGGAAAATTAATTGTGTTGGAAAGAGTTGTACTCAGCCCTGCATGGGAGGGGCTGGGAAGGCAGCCATCCTGCCCAGGGCCACTGGCTCTCACTTCCAGATGCACCTGGGGACCTGGGTTTACCTCTGGGGCCAACTGGAAAAGGACAGCAAGGGAAATGAAGCTTTAGCCAGCGAGCCATGGCTCGTTCTGTCGTGAGCAGGTAAATGGATGAGTTTGCTTGACTAGATCTGTGTCTAACATGATAGGATTTAGAGTGGATCTTTGAAATAGCCCCATGTACCTAAGGTGAGTATGTAACCAGAGATGTTCTAAGATTTGCCCGAAGTGTCACGGCCGGGCCCAGATCTCATGTCTTCTCAACCCCTGCAGGGGCTCCCCTTTCCCCCGGGGTGAAGGCTAAAGGTCCTGATGACAGCACCAAAGCGCAGGATGCTTCCTCCACCAAACCTCCTGTGCTCTCTCCCACCCTTCTCCCTTTGCTCCTTCCATTCCACTGTCCCAACCAGCTTGCCAGCTGCTCCTCTGCCTGGAGTGCTTATGCCCGGACATGAGCTTCACCAGCCCCTCACCTCCTTCAAGTCTTGGCTAAATCTCACCTTCTCAATGAGGCTTCTTCTGACCATAATGTGCAGTACTTTAACCCAACCACATTGCTCCTCGGACATTCTTACCCCCCTTCCCAGCTCGACTTTCTCTTTCTATAAACTTCCCACCTTCTAACATATCCTTTAATTTACTTACTTATTAGGTCTACTTTTACCATCAGAATGTAAACCTTTGAGAACAGAATGTAAGCTCCACAGGGCAAGAACTTTGTCTATTTTGTACCTGCTGTCTCCTTTGCATCTCGAGGGGAACCTAGCTCAACCACTATTTGCTAAATGAATGATTAAGTGAACATTTTAAAGTGTACTTGCACCATACATTTATTTGTCCTTCTAGATTCCCCCCATATGCTTAATAGCAAACTTACCAAATGACTTATCTGCTTTTAAAATTTGACCTCACAGAAAGGGATCTCTAAAATCTAAGTCCCTCTCTCCATGCCCCGACAACACCAGTCTGTGACCTCAGTTTGATGAAAAGGCATCATGTTTTTGAGTTAGAAAGTGCTGGTGCTTTACAGCATTGGGTTTGGTGGGACTAACCCCTTATTAGGCAGTTAAGGCTTTACCTGACCTCAGGGTCTTAGGAATAATTCATGCAACTGAATCCACCAAAGGCCCTGGCACAGGACTTGAAATGCCTTCCCCACTTACTTCTTTTGGAGGTGGCATGGGTGCTCAGTCATACTTCCACAAGCAGCTAGTATAAGCCAGGATGTGTGGTGGATCCCCAGGCACCATGAAATTGCATGCTTTCTTGGTGGGACAATATGGTAAACTCCTATCATTCCACTGCAAACAAGCAGGGAGAGGGAGTTCAAATTGTAGAGCAGCTTGTCTTGGGTTTTCCATATGTTGGGTCTTATCCTCTTCCTAACTACCTCGCCATGCAAGCATTACCACCACCTTATGTGTCAAGGTACTGAGGCTTAGGGAAGGCAAGGGTCTGGCCTGGAGTCACATGGCAAAGGATACATTCTATGTTCTTTCTAATGCACCTTGCTTTCTTCTTCAGGGCACTCAATAAACCTTTATTACAAGAATAAGTAATTGAAGGTACAAGAATCTAAAGGACTGAGGCAGAAACCAGGCATATTTTAAGAGAGGAGAGGGGAGAAAGGAAGGTTGGAGCACAGAGGGCAGGCCTGTTTTGGGCAGAGAATAGGCACATGCCGAAGCCCTGGCAGGAGATGCTGGAAGGGACAAATGCAGGAGCCACAAGGAAAGGTGTTGCTGTGGCCAATGGGGCCATTGGACAGAGACCCCCTCTTCTTCACTATGAGCTGCACCCTCTCCTCTCCTGCCCACGTTGCTTTGGGTGGCCCTAAAAGTGCTTTCATGTGCATCGTTTTCTCAATGCAGCCTCAGACAATCTCGAGGGTTGGTAACATCATTCCTATTTCACAGGTGAGAAAACTGTTCTCAGAGAGGCCAAATAACTTGTCTGAAGCCATACAGCTAATGTAGTGGCAGTTCTGGGGCTCCCCTCCCCCAAATGGAAGCATCATTGCTTCATTGTAGCAGCTGCAGTGGAAGGGAGTAAGACTCAGGAAGGGACAATAATTTAGCTGACATGTCACATTATAAACTCCTGGAAGGCAGGGCCTGGGGCCATTTACAAGATTTTCACAGCCCCCAGCGCTGCTGCCCACAGCTGTGAGTGTGACTGTGCAAGCAGCAGCCATCCTGGTTCCCGGACCCTGACCCTCTGACCGCCCTGGGCCCTGCTGAAAGGAGGTCGTGCAAACACTGTGCAGTCCAGAACTGGAGAACAGTCCCCACCAGGTAGAAGGGAAAAAAGCTCTGGTGACACTCCATCACCAATGAGAAGAGGGAGCTGCAGCAGCATTCCAATACCATGCAACGTGCTCCCACAGGTACGGCTTACAAACCAGGGTCCAGGAAACCACTTGGAAACATGCTATAATAAGAGTGTACCCCCCCACACACACACACACTTTAAAGGCAGGGGTACAGGGAGCTGAAAACCAGGGAAGTAGAGGCTACTCAAAAGGCAAAGAGAAAACATTAAAATTCCTCTGATGTGAGGAAATGGATCTTAACCTCCATGCACAATCCCAGATTAGGACACATGTACACAGAGACAGATAGGCACACCACACATGCACACCCTTTTATTTCCAAGAGACCTGAAATGACCCTGAATCATGGTCTGCCTGGCATGGAGGGAAAGCTGCTGCAGTGCCCTGGTTTCCTTCTTACATGGGCTTTTATATCTCTTAGGTGTTCAGCTCCAGCCTCACCTCTGACCCAAGCTGCTTATTTCATCCCTTTCCAGGTGTCGCAGGGCTGCCCAGCTTTACTGCCACAAAGCTTTATGTGCAGGAAAATCCATCCACTGTTGGGTGCATCCGTAGCACCCACCACAAGATCGTGGCGAGGACAGGAGCACTGACAAACAGCATAGTAGCACTGACCTTCCAGAAGCCATGGTGATAAAAGGTGGCATGGATGCAGAAGAACTTTATAAACTGAAATTGGCCAAGAAGGGTGAGTGATTGTTAGTGATTTTTAAAGAGTGCCTTGGGGAGAGGGCACTGCCCCACCTAATTAGCTAATTGCTTATTGTGGATTTGGGGGTGAGATAAGCTCTTGGCAAGGAGACATTGGTTCTATTGAAGCCCCTTGATGTGTCTCAAATCACAGCCCTTGACTGCTGGGAGGGCTGGCCGTAGCTGTGGGCAGTAGCCATTTGTCCACCTCTGTGGCCTTGGATGCCTGTCACTCAGCCATTGGATGGGAGGTGGAGGGGAGTGGACTCTTACTCTTGGTGATTTTTCCCAAGGGTGGAAGATGCTGAAATTAAATCCGCATAATTTCGCTTATTCCGAGTATGGATTTTTTTATCTCACTTTGCACCTTCAGATCCAGCCTAAATGCTGAGAAAACTGGGAGAACTGGAAGGAAGGCAACTGCTCCTTGGGGCCCTGGGGGAAGCAAGGTGGCAAATGCAAAAACTGCCCCTGCAGAGGTTAAGACTCAGATCAGTGGAGACCTCCTGAGAAAGAGACTCCCGGGTACTGGAACTGCCTCCGGCTAGAAAAGCTCCCTCCTGGCTCCCATCTATGGAGTGACCAGTCCCATGTGCCCTCAGGGCGACCTCGGGAAACAGATGTTGGCTCCTCAAGTCACTGACAGAGGGGCAAAACTTTGCAAGGTTTTCTAGATCTGTGCTGGTCAGCCTGGCCAGCCTCAACCGTGCCCCCTGGTGGTCAGAGGTGGTGTTGGCAGGAACTGCACAAAGTTATCCCAAAATGGGCCCCCCGCAGAGGGGCTAACAGATGCCAAGACACATCAACCTATCTGCCTTGGGGAGCCTGCTCTGGCCTGGTCCATGTTGGGTCATCTCTATTACAGGATATCAGAACACCAGAGTTTTTCTTCACCAGATTCCTCTAAATTGTAATTATGTGGTTATGGGGGCACTTATCTTTCATGGCCACCTCCTTAAAGAAAACCCTGATCCCTGCTGCATCATTATCTTCTAGCACATTATCTATCTCAAATCTAGATTTTGAAAGGATGCACAAAAGAATCAGGGATCCATGCCTTACAGATCAGGAGTCAGTTCAGGTCTCCTGACTCCAACCACACCAAGACCCTCTGCCATAGGTGAGACCTAGACTACCATCAACAGCTGTGGCCAGCAAGACAGGCCTCACCTTGATGGAGCTCTGCTCTGAAAAGCTTGGGTGTGTCATGCTTTCAGCAGTGTGCCAAAGCTCGCAGCTGTGCAGGTGTGGGGCGGGGAAGGTCCCTTGTCCCACCCAGGTGTGCCCACAGTGACCTGGGCTCACCGCGGGCCTGGCACTCATCACACCACTCTCTGATGCCCCACTGGCTTCTCTATGGAATGTCCTAGAGGCAGGGCCTGGGCTGGGCTAGTTGTTTGTATCCCTTGGTGATTAGCAGAGGCAGGCACAGAGTGAATAGTCAACGAGAATGGAGGAGTGGATGGATGGATGGATGGATGGATGATATATGGATGGATGGACAGGCAATGGATGGTTGGGTAGATGCTTGGATTGATGGATGGATGAATGGATTGATTGGACAGATGGACAGGCAGACTTGGACCATTGGGTGGATGTCAGGGTCAATTTTAAGAGTTGGACATGCAAAGATCAGTAAGGTTGTTCTGTTTCTTTATAGCCCTCACAATCATGTTGGAAGACAAAGCAATAATTACAACATAATGAAATAAGTTATATCATGAAGGTTTTCACAAAGCCTTATTAGATCACAAAATAAAATAGACCTGACTATCTTTAGCAAGTCTGTGAAGGCATCAAAGAGGTAGGGACTTAGAGCAGTCTTGAGGGAAGAGTAGGAATTCTAAGCAGTTAAGGGTAGGCGTGGGTGTTCCAGACACCCACTTCCAGGGTTTTGAAAATGTGCAAAAGCCCAGACTTGGGAAAGCACAGAGGCTGGTTGGTGAGGGCAAGAGAGTAGGACAGAAGAAACGATAGAAAGGTAGGCTTCAGCTCCTGATAGGGTTGGAATATCAACTCAGGGCTATGTTGGAGGGTCGTAGAAGGATTTAAGCAGTGTATGCCATCATTAGATATTTTTTTCAAAAATGACCTCTTTAACAGCAACATAGAGAAAAGATTGGAGAGGAAGTATCTAGAGGCAGACAGCTGTGGGGATTCTGTTGCCACAGCCCAGGCAAGAAACGGTGAAGTTCTAAGCCAGGACTGTGACAGTGGGGCTGGAGGAGAGAGGACGGAGTCAAGACGTATTTCGAACAAAGCACCTGGATCTCATGGAGGCAAGAGAAAGGAAGGAGAAAGGGAGAAAAGAGAACAGAAGTTAGCCATTCAAGTTTTATTCTTAAGCCTCTTTGCAAATCCTCATTCACTGAGCCCAATGCCAGGAGAATTCAAAGATCCAACCCACTGATCAGACTCCATGAATCTTAGCAGTTTCTTCTGACAAGGAGTGATTCTGATGTGAGCTGTAGTGGTCTCATCTTTAAGAAGAGTAGGTGGTCCTGTGGGCTATGATTGAAAAGATACCACTGGGAGCTTCCTTCCCAGAAATGTAACCCCACCTTCGTCATGATCCGCTACTATACCTAACTTTCAGTTGTTAATGATTGTTTTGGGAGCCTCTGAGATAGAAGAGGGGGCTGGTAAGCAAGATTATCACTATGTTGGCACAGATTCATTCACTGGCTTAAATCATTAGCGAGTCAGAGAACAGAACCCAGAAGAGGTAAGTTCTGTCAGGGAAGAAGATGAATGAAGCTGAAGGAAAGGACTGAGGAAGGCAAATCTGTTTTGGATCAGAGTGAAGATTCCTGGAGAATCCTCAGGGGGAGTAGAAGGAGAGAAATAAAGTAGGAGAGGGACTGTGCAGGGGGAAAAGAGGGGCTGTGGACACAATCAGGAGAAAGCAAAGGGAGACATAAATTCTTGTCCCTGCTCGGCTGCCAACCTTGTGGATAACTGTCTAGAAAAATCATTTCACCTCTGGAGTCTGTATTTATCCATCCATCAAACGAGAAGGTTAGGCTGGAGCAATGGTTTTCAAACTTATTTTAACTATGGAAACCATTGCACAAACAAAATCATCCCAGGAAGTGTCAGCAAAATTAAAGTGATAGAAGCAAAGCTATTCTGAAAAGGAACAAGAGACTCAAAGTCAAATGAGCTCACCCAGTGCATCTGCCCCAGTCCCTTCCCTTAGCACAGTTTGGAAAGTGTTGGAATGATCGTGGATTTTCTCTGGGGTCCCTGGACTGCTTCTGAGGACTCAGCTTGGTCCATAAAAGGGTACTTTGGTATACTGAATGGATGGATGGATGATTGCATGAATGGATGGATGGATGGATGGTCTGTCCTAGCACAGACTCTGACTAACAGATGTATCCTTGCTCAAAAGGGAAAAGCCACACTCCTCCTTTTTCCTACTTTGAACCCATGTACTCTGTGCCTAGGACTCCCTGGCCAGCAGGGTTCATCTGTGATCTGAAGTCATTCATCTGAACTTGCCTCTTTTGGGGGTCACAACTGCAGATCTGGAAAGAAGGTTGAGCTTTCACGCCTGCTGCTCTTTCTGCACAGGGGCTAGAATGATAAATGCTGAAATCTCCAGATTTCTAGCCAGTTTGCTGAATACCCTGAGACTGTTAAAAGTTATTCCCTGCTTCCTAAATGATCTCACCCATTGCCTTAAGATGCTTTGCATGACCTCCAAGCAAAAGCAGATAGCAACCAAGAGCTGAGATTATGGAAGAGATTAATTTCCCCATACAGAGCAATTTTCCCCGTTTTTTTGCACAGGCAGCAGTTCAATAAATAATTAATGCTTGTTAATCTTTTAGCTATTTCTCCTGTTGTAAAAAATGAATTGGTCTTCCATCATCTATTGCAGTGTAACCTAGAGGTGTTTGGCCTCAGTCCTGCTCCCTGCTGAAACATGCTCCTCCTAATCTTCATTGGTTTGTGTCAGTGACACTCGGCAGTCATGCCTGGCCTCCGGGTTCAGGGCATAAATGGGAGCACACGATGGAGCATATCCAGAAAGCTGAATACAAACACTGCCTCTTTCTTCTGGAAAGCTTGGGGAGTTCACAAACATTCATTCTCACAATATCACCTCCCTAGTCGCTGAGAGTCCCATTTTGCAGAAGACGTCGAACATGACTAACGATGGCGTGGAGTAGTCAAATATCCTAGAACCTCTTTCTGGCTTTTGCCACTGCCCTGTGCCTCGGTTTGCTCAAGCGGCTCCATCAGGTCCACAGGTGGAGGGTCAGCAAAGGAGAGGGGGACTTTCCACATGTCTTCATTCCTCCAACCTCAAATATGACATTTTTCCTCTCCGTTAAATCACACCTCAATCATGCCACCTCCCCCAGGAAGTTCTCCTATCTTAAACCAGCCTGATTACTTCCCCCCCACACCAATACCTGACCCACCCTTCCTCCTCAGTGCTCTTTGTTAATTATCCTAATGTCAAAGTTCTCCTGACAACCAGTTTGTCTCCTTTTTTATTTTCATATTAGAATTTAAGCCCTGGTAAGGCAGGAATCATGTTTGCCCTTTAGTAAATACATTAAGCACCTGTGTGCCTGCAGAGAGTTGCATAGAGGGGGTGGGGAGTCTCAGCAGGAGCTGCCAGTGAGATTAGTGAAAGCAGACAGTAGTCAACACAAGTCAGCATTTGGAATTGTCTCTCTTGGTAAAGCTGTGCAGCTGCTTGTGGGTCCAGTGGAAAGTACTATCAGGAGCTCAGGGTCAAGTCCCTTCCCTGCTCCTGGAGTGGTATCACATAAACTATCTAAGCCTCAGGTTCTCATCTGAAAAAAATGCCAACCTTATAAGATGGTTGTAGGATTTACGTGAGATGATGCACGTAAACATTGTTTATAAACTGTAGGGCACTAAGTAAATCTTAGGATTTATTACTGCCAGCATCTGTATGGTCTTTTCCCTCTAGAGCCCTGACCCAGACCCCATCCTGTGTTTACCCTGGAAGCAGTCTGTAGTCGATTGAATGATGAACCCCCAGCAAGACATATTCCTAACCTTAATCCACATTTCTGTGGGTGTGAACCTATTTGTAAATAGGACCCTTTGAAGATGTTTTTGGTTAAGGTGTACACTCATTTATGAATAGGATCTTCTAAGATGCTATTTTGGAATGTCCTTAATCTGTATTACCGAAGGCCTTATAAAAAGAAATCAGAGAAAGCCACAAGAGGAGACCAAGGACATCATCATGTGAAAGAAGCAGAGTGGCAAGCTAAGGAGCCCCAAGGATTGTGGAAAGTCAGCTTCAGACTTTGGGGAGAAAGCTTGGCCTTGTTGATACTCTGTTTTGTGACTTCTGGCCTCTAAAATGGTGAGCCAACAAACTCTTGTTGTTTAAGCCATTTCTGTGTGGTATTTGCCAGAGCAACCTAAAACCTAAGACACAGCCTGAATTCTGCCATGCTGACGCACCATCTCTCAAACCACCCCAAAGGCAGCTTGATGATAGAATACTATTAATGTCAGAGCTAGAAAGACCCCTTCATGGTGGTCCAACTCCTTATTTTACAGAGAAGAAAACTAAGATCGAAATTGCTGATGCACTTTCCTGGTCCTTGCCCCATGATCCCTGACCCTGCAGCTGCTCACCAGGGGATTCCTTAATAATGGCATTTTTATTGAGTACTGACCTGTGCCAGGCTCTTTGCTAAGCACATGATATGGTTATTTAATATAATACTCATTCAGTGCTAGTTCAATGGACACAACTAATAGCCTTACTGTACAGACAGTATAATTGAGGAGCTCAGAAGGTTCCACAGCCTGTAAGTGTCAAAGATGGACCTAAATGACTCTGGAGGCTTGCTCTTAACTTAGTCCTCTCGCCTGCCTCCTACCCTATCCTTTCTTTAGCCAACTCTCTCTGGGGAAGAAACTATGTGAAGAATGCCATACTAGCCACATGGAAGAATTGGGCAGTTTATGGCCATTCTCTTCCTCTCCCTTCCCTTCCTCTCTCCTTCCTAAACAATCCAGTCCTAAATCCATGAGGTGAGGCTGAACACAACAAGTCTCTGTATCAGGAGGTAGGGATTCAGTGGCTCCGAACAGTGTGTCAGAGCCCAAGCAAGGTGAGGAGGGCATGTATGTAGGGGGCGAGCTGGCATAGGAGTGCTGGAGCCTGAGCAGGTGAGGAGGGTGCCCATGTTAGGGAACAGAGCCCCCCGATGCATCAGATCCCAAGCCAAGAAAGGAGGGCACCCGCATGGGGGTAACCCATCCTTGAATGCCAGATGCTTGGCAGAGTGAGGAAGGATTCTGCTTGGTGGGGCAAATCAGCCCAGCATATCAGAGCCTAAGTGGGATGAGTAGAACACGGTTAGGGGAGGGGAGGAACTGACCAGAGATTGGTTAATATGGGGCATTGTTTAAATAAGATAATATATTAAAGATAATGGGAGCCACGTTTTTCTTTATTGGTAAAGTGGCTTAAAATTATGAAAAGGAAAAAAAAAATAGAACCAACCTCATGGTGTTAGATTATAGTTGGAGGTATCAGAGTGAACTCATGAATTTCAATACATGATGGTCTGCCTCAGGGTAACTGAAGCTATGTGTGATAATTATGCTTCTTTGAGGGGATCTTATTCGTTCCAGGGTATCAGAATTCTAGGTGCAGGAAAAACTTGACCTATGGGGCCTAAAAGCTATTGTGTCAATAGGATCAGCAAGTTCTTCCTGCTCATCAGAGCAGATGCAAGCCAGACAGAGGAGACAATGCCACCATCACTTCTTAGCTTAAGCGCCATCATCCAAAAGTTGGTCTAGCACCCTCTTGTGACCGTGTACTAATTCCTGGCACCTGTTGAGGGTCTAAGTCTTTGATCCATGGTTTCCCAACCTGAGTTAGCATTAGAATCACCTGGAGAGCTTATTACAAATTCAACATCCTAAAAAAATATATAGCATCCTGGGTGCCCCCACCCTCAGCCCCACCCCCAGACACAGCAAATCATAATCTCCAGGGTGGGGTTACAAAGTTGTATTTGTAACAGTCTCCCAGTTAATTCTTGCCCAGTTGGCCCACGGATTGGGAACTATGCCATTTTCAAAAATGGTATAGATGTTTCTTAGAATTGTAGTATTTTAGAAGAAACCTTCATTCTCAAGAGAAAAGGAAGAGGGGAGGAGAAAACAGCAACAGAATGTAACTATGACATTTCCCTTTTAAGGATCACTGAAAAGATCCTGCCTAAATTCCTTTCCATCAACCGCTGGTTCTCTCTATGAGTTGGTCACTCCCCAAATGGCAGAGTGGTTCCAGGCTATAGTGCAGAAGCATGTATATCAGATATAGGAAAAGTAGAGTGAGCAATTCAAGAAATCTGCATGGCCTTTACAAGCTCATAAAATGATTCCACAACATTTGCAGAATTCAACTCTGTTCCACACCCAAAAAGTTTGCCCAACCCTCAGAAGGTCACCAATATCCTAAGGCTGCTAAAGTCTAAATGGTTGCACCAACATGAATCTAGCCTTTTACAATAAATTCTGCCCAAACTTCCATGCACAGTTACTGATGGGCACCCGATACCTGTTAGGACCTTCGTGAACGTCTTCAGAATATTCCCAGACAGAATTTGAGATGGCCCTTTACAGCTTACAGAGTGCTCTCATCATACTCAAAGAAGAGAATTAAGGCAAGGAAGGCAGAGGAAAACACTTAAAGACACAAAGCTGAGACCATGAGGGTTTATCCACGGTACAAGAAATAAATAGTCCAAGTTGGCAAAAAAAAAAAAATGAGACACCCCACAGAAAGGATTTTTATATGCAGCATTGTGAGAAAATTAACAATAGATCAAGATGCTGAGGGTCTAGAGAATCCTACTATCTCAGCACAGTTAAAAAAAAGTCATGCAGACGTTCTTTAAGGTATCACCATGGGCCAAAGACTCACGAAATTCACAAATTGTCTTCAACCTGCCTTCGACTTAATTGGGACTTTGCTGACGATAAGGCATTACCCTAAAAGAGGATGGGTCCAGGATAGTAACACTCAGCCCCCAGAGCAGGACAGGGGAGGTGGAGGTTACCAGGCAGGCAAGTCTGTTAATATCTCCCTAGTGCCAGCACATTCTTTGTGCATTTGACAGTTCCCCTGTACATGGGGTCAAGAGATCCAAGTCCCAGCCCTGGTTCTGCCACTTGTGTGCTGTATGGCTTTGGAAATAATAGTATCTACCCTGCTTACTTCACAAGGTTTCTGTCGATGAGGCAATGTACAATGTGCTTTGTCAACAATAACGTGCTAATGAAACATAATGAACTATTGTTATTATTCTGAGTAGGCTGAGTCCTGTTTCCCGCCTCTTGCCCTTCGCAGGCTGGCCACCTCAACCTCTCTCTGTGGGACACTGAGAGAGAGTAGGAATGCTCTCTTTCCCCGGCGGCTTCTGCTCACTATCTCATCTCTCCGAGATGACCTGAAAAGGCATCTAAGGCTCTCCACTGGGGCCACCTGAGTCACATACCACTTAGGCCACCACACGTTCTAGAAGACACACCATGATCATATCTTACACGTTTTCCTCTTTTCTGAAATCACAGAGCTAACCAAATTTTATTAGGAATAAAGTACTACTTGAATGATTCACTTTATTGCCATTTTTTTTCATGGTTGGTACAGCAGTTACTGATGTGTTAATATTGATCTAGACTATTAAGGTTCTATTTTCCCATAAGATGTTTTTCCCGTGTTCCATCCAGAACTGACTTATTCAGAGCCCAGGACTTCTAAAGACAGCAGGTTGAAGCCTAAGACCACCTAATGCTTCCTCAAGGAGAACCTCTATTAAGGGAGAACCAACACTTAGAGAGAAAACAGAAAGTCACGTCTCATCCATCTCCCCTCTCCTGTCCATACCCATAACCAAGTTTCTTTCTCTCTCAACAGGGGATCAGGGATTGTGAAATACCTTAATGGAAAAACACAGCCATAGGGCACCAGCTTAGCAGGATTGTATCCAAAATCACTATGTCATGAAAAGTTCTTTCCCCAAGTACACGGAGGTTGTTTTCCAGCAATTATCCTAAATCACTTTTTATAGGGATCTGAGGCTGAGGAGGAAGGGGAGACAGGGATTTATAGCCTGGGAGATGCACAATCCCCCAATTCATCTCTCTTGGCTCCAGATCATCTCACATTAATGAAGGGGTTGCTCCCCAGCCTTAAGGCACCATGCTCTCCTCTTATCTCTCTCCTTTACCATCATCCCCTTTTACTCATTCAGAGGGACTTTTGACATGAGATTTTTAAATTTATTATTTGTCACATTTAAAAAGCTTGCCTAGAGTAAGCCCTGTAAGATGGATAATGAACGCAAGTTTATCTCTGTACAGGATAGACAATTGGCCAGGGCATAGCTGGGATGGGCTGAGAGAAGATGGTAGCATGAGCCCTGGTCTGGAGGTTTTCATCCCATTTTTCATGAAATAATAGGTCACTTGCAGCTCCAGGATCTTATCATAGGACAAAGTGTCTCCTATGTTCCAGCCAGTTAAAAACTTCTGCACGTCTCTGAAAGGACTGGATCTTGCCACTGTTAGTCTGACCGACACTTAGGCACATGCACTCAGGCACAGTGAATCCAAGACATCCTTAGGGAGCCACAGTGAAGTTCTCATACCACAGATGAGGCAGTGGGATGGAGGAGGGCAGGTGTGGAGCGGGATGGGAGATAATACATTTTTTGCACACAGTCCAGGGATTGGCCATCAGCTTAGGACCTGGTTCAAATGGCTTGGACTTAACTGACTGGAAACTCAGAATCTCAAGAAGGAGGGCATGTCTTATTAACTTGTACCAGGGAGGATCATTAGCAGTAATGGGTTTTGAGAGAGCTGTGTGGTAAAGAGGACCCCAAGTAGGTGGGAATGGCCCTGAGCAAGCAAACTAGCCTCTTCTATTCCCGCTGCTCACATGAAGATTGAACAAATTCCAGCTTATTGTTTTTGATGATAGTTAAAATAAAAAAAAATTATGAAATATTTTATGAACACAAAAACAAAGTTTGACGTTTTAGTTTTGAGAGGTAGGGATCTGGTTGCTGAATATCTCCCTGTGTGTACTTTGGCTTTAATTATCTTTAATTATCTCCTAACCCATGGCCAAATTCTTCTGGGGCTAGTGTCTATGGCAATCGGGAATTCCCAAGACTCACTTGAAAGTGAGCCCCCTCATAAAATATTAATATTCATATCTATGATGATATGAGACAAATAGTATTAATGTTTCCTGGTTTCAACACTCAAGTAAGAATAAGGAAAGTCCCAGGCGTGGAACAAACTTTAATTGCTCCACTACCCACTCTCAGATTGTTCTTCAAATATTCCTTGGCATCTATGCCAAGAGAACTGGGGCCTACTCCAGGGAACATGGAGAAACTTTCATACATAACGGGAGGACAGGACTCCTCTAGGGAGCTAGACACCTTACAACACAGGAACCAAAAGGCCATTGAAACAATCAGTCAGTTCAGTTCCAAGAAGAGCACAGAGACCAATTCGTTTCCTCTAAATCATTTGATGCCCCATTACCCCCAAATCTATTTTTTACGAACAAGGACATTTTGTGGCATGATACAATGCAATCATCAAAATCAGAAAATTACCTCATATATATTGCATCCTCTAACCCCCACACCCGTTCAAATTTCACCAATTGTCCCAACAATGACAGGCATCACACATTGCCTATAGTTGTGATGTCTCTTGAGACCTCTTCAATCTGGAACATTGACCTTGTTTTTCCTTAACTTTCATAACCTGGGTACTTTTGCTGATTACATAACAGTTATTTTGTAGAATGTCCTTCAATGTTTGTCTAATGTTTCCTCGTGATTAGATTCAGATTATGCATGCCATGGAAATTGTGTTTTGCTCTTCTCATTGCATCCTATTAGTGACAGTTTTCTCCACCATAAAGTTGTTGTTTCCCCCTTGTGGGTATGACACTATTTGACTCTAATGTCAAATCCTCAGTAAACATTCACCTACTATTTGTAATATTCTTTGCTGTTTCGTGTCTGAATTAATGACCACGATGGTTGCCAAATGGTAATTTCCTAACTTTTTGCTCCTTCAAAATACATTACTTGACATTCTACTATTATGAAAAGCTTTCTTTTGTCTCATTTATTTACTCATATGTATATTTTACCAGTATAGACTCATGGATTTTATTTTATTAAATGGGATCTAATCTGATACTAACATTATTTATTTTCATATTTGAACTATACTGTATTTGGCTAGTGAGAGTACTTTCAGGTTGGCTTCTGTGTTCTTTTGGGATGTTTCCATCATGCTTTGAAGATTTCCCTACTTTGCAGCATAATAAAATATTCCAGAATCATTAGGTACTTTTCCTGCCACACCCATGGAGTCCTGGCTCCCTTTTAGTGGAAAATGATATTTAAAAACCAAGATCTTATCACTAAGTGTGTTTATTGATATTGGGGTGCCACTGCCCCCAGAACCTCTGAGTGGAGAAAGCATGGTGATTATATTTACAAGCATACCCACAAACATACATACGTACACACATGCACATATATAAATGCATTTAATGTATTGTGCCAGAAAGCAGATCAATGTTTGTCTGGGGATGGGGGTGGTGAACAAGGGTGGAAGAGAGGAATTAACAAGGGGTGCTGTATTAGTTAGGGTTCTCCTGAGAAACAGAATCCATTTATATTCTTCAATATAAAATTTATAAAAGTGTCTCACATAACCATGGGAACGTAGAGTCCAAAATCTGTAGGGCAGGCTGTGAAGCTGACGATTCCAAGGGGGGGTCTGGATGAACTCCACAGGAGAGGTTCACTGGCTGAAGCAGGAAGAGAGCCTGTCTCTTCTGAATCCTCCTTAAAAGGCTTCCAGTGATTAAATTAAGCATTACTCATTGCTGGAGACACCCCCCTTGGCTGATTACAAACGGAATATCAGCTGTGGATGCAGCCGATATGGTCATATTTAATTCTATGAAATTCTTCATAGCAACAGACAGACCAGCACTTGCACAACCAGAACCTGACCATGACAGTCCACCCCTTGTCAACTTGGCTCTATACACATCACCCTAAACTATACCTAATTTCTAAATAAAAAACAATAAAACACACATTTTTCCTTTCACCTAGCAATACTCAACTTTCCTGCATATAACCAGAAACACATTAAATCTGTCCAGAATATGGTGCAAGTCTTGGGGTAATATTCACTCATAAATTTGATATCTTACAACTTAAATAGTATAACATGAACAAGACAGCATTACAGTCCTCATTTCTGTAGCTGATCACATGGTCGTAGTTCATATTTATTACTATCTTCTTCCACTACCCATTTCATGTTCCCTTTACCCTCAGCAAGCACTTCAGCTGGCCATGGTTCTTTGCCTGGCAGGGTGACCCAAACTTTCATTCCTGAAGTCTCAAAACCATTGGTAGTCCTGCCTGGATTGGGTTGCAGTTTTCCATTGATTTTAACCACAGGGCATAGTAGTACTAAAAGATGCTCTAGGGGATCTCCTACATTCTAGGAAAACTCCTCTTTACCTCCATCGTGTAGTTGCAATCCTATTTCCCCATGACAGTCAGGATCAATTACCCTAGCCAAATGTAATCTCCTTCTTGGCTTGTTGATCCAGCGGCATGAGTAGCCCAAAGTGACCAGGTGGCAGTCTTAGAGTCCAGTTCAATGGAACCATTGTTGTTTCTGCTGGTGGAAACATTCCCCCTTTTGAAACTAAAACCTGTAGACCAGAAGAGCTCAGGGTTGCAGGTACAGGAAGAAAAATTTTCCTAGTGGATCACCAGGGATAATAGTGAATGGTGCCACTCCCATTTCCACCCCTTGTTCCTGGACCCATGGATACAAGAAAAACAGCACCATATAGCGGACACTGATTCAGATTATACACAGCTTCCTGGCAAACATTACCCCAGCCCTTCAAGGTAATGCCACCTAGCTGGCACCATAATTGAGTTTTCAAAAGGCCATTTAACCATTCTATCAATCCAGCTGCTTCTGAATGATGGGTAACATGGTATGATGAGAGAATTCCATGAGCATGTGCCCATTCCTGCACTTCACTTGCTGTGAAGTGTGTCCCTTGATCAGAAGCAATGCTGTGTGGAATTCCATGACAATGGATAAGGTATTCTGTAAGCTCACAGATAGAAGTTTTGGCAGAAGCATTGCATGCAGGGAAAGCAAACCCATATCCAGAGTATGTGTCTGTGTTAGTTAGATTCAGTTGTCAACTTGGCCAGGTGGGCATACCTAATCTTGTTGCTGCGGACATAAGCCAACGGTATGGTGAACCTCATCTCTTGCCAATTACATCTGCAGTCGGCTAGGAGGCGTGTCTGCTGCAATGAGTGACGTTTGACTTAATTCGCTGGTGCTTAAATGAGAAATCGCAGAGTAGCACAGCCTAGCAGCTTGGCATTCCTCATCTCAGCACTTGCAGCTCAGCCCAGGCCCTTGGAGATGGAGAAAGAAATCACCCCGGGGGAAGTTGTTGGAACCCAGGGGCCTGGAGAGAAGACCAGCAGAGACCATCCTGTGCCTTCCACGTAAGAAAGAACCTCAGTGGAAAGTTAGCTGCCTTTCCTCTGAAGAACCAACAAAATAAATCCCCTTTTATTAAAAGCCAATCCATCTCTGGTGTGTTGCATTCTGGCAGCTAGCAAACTAGAACAGTGTCTATTCCAGTTAAAAGAACAAATTGCTGCCCCTGCCATGAAGGGAGTGGTCCAATGTAATCAACCTGCCACCATGTAGCTGGCTGGTCACCTCGGGGAATGGTGCCTTATTGGGGGCTGAGTTTGGGTCTCTGCTGCTGGCAGATTGGGCACTCAGCAGTGGCTGTAGCCAAGTCAGCCTTGGTGAGTGGAAGCCCATGTTGCTGAGTCCATGCATAACCTCCATCCCTACCACCATAACCACTTTGTTCATGAGCCCATTGGGCAATGACAGGAGTTGCTGGGGAAAGAGGCTGACTGGTATCCACAGAACGGGTCATCTTATCCATTTGATTATTAAAACCTTCCTCTGCTGAAGTCACCCTCTGGTGTGCATTCATATAGGACACAAATATCTTCAAGTTTTTAGCCTACTCAGAAAGGTCTACCCACATACCTCTTTCCCAGATCTCTTTGTTACCAATTTTCCAATTATGGTCTTTCCAAGTCCCTGACTATCCAGCCAAACCATTAACAATACCCTATGAGTCAGTGCACAAACTCACCTCCGGCCAGTTCTCCTTCCAAGCAAAATGAACAACCTGGTGCACTTCTTGAAGTACTTCCCACTGGGAGGATTTCCCCTCACCACTGTCCTTCAAGGACACCCCAGAAAGGAGTTGTAGTGCTGCAGATGTTCACTTTCAGGTGGTACTTGCATATCATGCTTGAACCATCTGTAAACCAGGCCCAAGTTTTCTCTTCCTCAGTCAATTCACTGTAAGGAACTCCCCAAGAGGCCATAGCTCTGGTCTGGGAAAGAGAAGGTAATGTGGCAGGAGTGGAGACCATGTGCATTTGGGTCACTTCCTCATGTAACTTACTTGTGCCTTCAGGACCTGCTCTGGCCCTACCTCGTATATACCATTTCCATTTTATGATAGAGTGCTGCTGCGCATGCCCAACTTTATGGCTTGGTGGGTAGACAACACCCAGCTCATGATAGGCAACTCAGGTCTCATGGTAACTTGGTGGCCCATGGTTAAGCGTTCCGTCTTTACTAAGGCCCAGTAGCAGGCCAAAAGCTGTTTCTCAAAAGAAAAGTGTTTATCTGCAGCAGATGGTAAGGCTTTGCTCCAAAATCCTAAGGGTCTGCGTTGTGATTCTCCCATAGAGGCCTGCTTAAGGCTCCAAACAGCATTTCTATTTGCCACTGACACTTCCAGCACCATTGGATCTGCTGGATCATATGGCCCAAGTGGCAGAGCAGCTTGTACAGCAGCTTCCTCTTGTTCACGTCCCCACTCAAAATTAGCAACTTTTCTGGTGACTCGATAAATGGGCTGAAGTAGCACACCCAAATGAGGAATATGTTGTTGCCAAAATCCAAAGAGACCAACTAGGCATTGTGTCTCTTTTCTAGGCCATAGGAGAGGCCAGATTCAGCAACTTATCCTTCAACTTGGAATGGATATCTCAACATGCCCCACACCACTGGACACCTAGAAATTTCACCAAAGTGGAAGGCCCCTGTATTTTTGTTGGATTAATCTTCCATCCTCTGACACACAAATGCCTTACCAGTGAGTCTACAGTAGTTGCTACTTCTTGGTTACTAGGTCCAATCAACATGATATCATCAATATGATGGACCAGTGTGATGTCTTGTGGGAGGGAGAAAAGATCAAGGTCCCTACGAACAAGATTATGACATAGGGCTGGAGAGTTGATATACCCCTGAGTTAGGACAGTGAAAGTATATTGCTGACCTTGCAAGCTGAAAGTAAACTGTTTCTGGTGGTCCTTACTAACAGCTTTTGAGAAAAATGCATTTGCCAGATCAATAGCTGCATACCAGATACCAGGGGATGTATTGATTTGCTCAAGCAATGGTACCACATCTGGAACAGCAGCTGCAATTGGAGTTACCACCTGGTTGAGCTTTCAATAATCCACTGTCATCCTCCAAGACTCATCTGTTTTCTGCACAGGCCAAATAGGAGAGTTGAATAGGGATGTGGTAGGAATCACCACCACTTCATCCTTCAAGTCCTTAAGAGTGGCAGTAATCTTTGCAATCCCTCCAGGAATCCAGTATTGCTTCTGATTTACTATTTTTCCAGGTAGGAGAGTTCTAGTGGCTTCCACTTGGCCTTCCCCACCATAATAGCCCTCACTGCATGAGTGAGAGAGCCAATGTGGGGATTCTGCCAGTTGCTCAGTATGTCTATTTCAATTATACATTCTGGAATTGGGGAAATACCTACAAAATGGGTCCAAATGGACCTGAGATAAAACTCCATTGGTCACCTGGCCTCTATAAGCCTCCATTCTGACTGGTGGACCAGAGTGATGTGTGGGGTCCCCTGGAATTAATGTCACTTCTGAACCAGTGTCTAATAATCCCCAAAATATCTGATCATTTCTTTTTCCCAATGTACAGTTACCCTTGTAAAAGGCCATCAGTCTCCTTGGAGAAGGCTTGGAGGAAAATTAGCATTATAAATTTGTGGCAGTGTAACAGGGTTCTCCCCCAAAGCGACCTGGCCTCTCCTTTATTCAAGGGGCTCTGGGTCTGTGTACTTTCTCAAGTCTGGAAATTGATTAAGGGGCTGTGACTCTGTGTTTTTCTAATTTGTATTAGACTTCTGTTTACTTGACCTAGAACTCTTTTGCTTATGCAGCTCAAACAAGAATTTAGTAGACTGCCCATCTATAGTATTTCTAGGTACCCCATTACTAACCAATGCCACAAATCTCTGTGAGTTAGATTATTTTGACTCCTGACTTTGAGTTTGCTGTCTATTATAATAGCCATATCCACCCTGTTTTTGGCGATTAAGTGCTGCCACCTGGCTTCTGCCAACTTGGGATCCAGTCATCCCCATTGTGTTTAAGGATTCCAGCTCAGTGACAGCAGTTCCTACAGTAATATCTGACCTACAGAGAAGTGCAACTACAGAGCTCCTCAGGGATGATGGCGATAGTCTCACAAATTTATTTCTCACTGTTCTGGTAAAAGGTGCATTCTCCAATCATTCCTGGGATGTAAGAGCAGGCTTTGCATGATAAATCCACTCTGACATTCCAATCTCTCTAAACCTCTGGATCCCCTCATCTACATTATACTGGGGCAGTGCTGGCATTTCAACTTCAGGTAATATTGACCACCTTTTGAGCCATGTCTCAACCAAGCATCCAAACAAACTGTTAATGTCTTTTCTAACCCCTCGAACTATGACATTGAATGAAGAATCTCTGCTTAGTGGGCCTGTATTAGTTAGGGTTCTCTAGAGAAACAGAATCAACAGGGAATACTCACAAATATAAAATTTATAAAAGTGTCTCATGTGACCGTGAGAATGCAGGGTCCAAAATCCACAGGGCAGTCTGTGAAGCTGATGATTCCGATGGAAGGTCTGGACAAACTCCAGAAGAGAGACTTGCCAGCTGAAGCAGGAAGAGTGCCTGTCTCTTCTGAATTCTCCTTAAAAGGCTTCCAGTGATTAGATTGAGTATTACTCATTGCAGAAGACGCTCCCCTTGGCTGATTACAAATGGAATCAGTTGTGGATGCAGCTGACAAGATCATGATTTAATTCTATGAAATATCCTCATTGCAACAGACAGGCCAGCACTTGCCCAACCAGACAAACAGATACCACCACTTGGCCAAGTTGACACATGAACCTGACCATGACAGGGCCCATACCAGTAAATTCAGCCTGATCCAGCCTTATATCCCTCCCACCATTATCCCACACCCTTAAAGTCCATTGCCACATATATTCCTCTGATTTCTGTCTACATGTTTTGAAAAACTCACACAGTTCTTTTGGAGTATAACATAAATCCTCATATGTGATACTTTGTACCTCACCTTTAGGGGCCTGTTGGAACTTTAGTCTAGTTATAGGTCTGGAAGAAATGAGGGGTGGTGGGGGTGAGTGATGATAAGAATTAGAAATATCTTCCAAGCCATTTGCTTCAGGGCATTCATTTACAGTTTCATCTGTGAAGCAGGATTAATCACTCTAGGGTTAAACTTTTCAGGTAGAGGATGGGTGGCCAACTTCTCAAGGCAGGCTGGAGATGGGACGGCTATGTCCTCAGGGAAGACTATTACAGGGTTATCTAGAGAAGACTCAGCATTACCTAGGATTTCAACACTGCCTCCAACATCATTATCAATCCATATGTCGCCATTCCATTTTTCAGGGTCCCATTCCTTTCCAAACAATTGCCTCACTTTAATGGCAGACACCATGCAAGAATGAGATTTCAGTTTATGTTGTAAAGTTGCTACTCTAACAATAAAACTCTGAGTCTGATTTTCAGAGATCTCAAGTCTACAGCTACAGGAAACAAGATTTTCCTTCAGGACACTCATAGAAACTCCTACATCTGTCAGATGGTGCTCAAGCTTCTTGTTTGAAGTCTTAAGCCCATCCCTCTCACTCATTAATGCATCCAGTGTATCTAACAACAACTAGCCAATATCTCTATACCTCTTTTTTCCAAAAAACTCTGTAAAGGTGTCAAAAACATTACCCCCCAGAGCCTAATTTCATACAAGAGAAGCATTAGGAAAATCGTATGGTGATATTTTGACTATTTCTTTTGCCAACTCACACCACGGATTGGCAATGTCATTCTGATTATGGGAATCAGAGTTGTTAATACTTTTGAGTCCAGTCAGAGTAGAAAACCATTCATAAAAAACCATTTTTAAGATTCTGCTTCTTAAGAACCACTCCTGGTACCAAGTTGTGTTAGTTAGGATTCTCTAGAGAAACAGAATCAACAGGAAATATTCATAAATATAAAATTTATAAAAATGTCTCACATCACCATGGGATCATGGAGTCCAAAATTTCTAGGGCAGGCTGTGAAGCTGACAATTCTGATGGAGGGTCTGGATGAACTCCACAGGAGAGGCTCACTGGCTAAAGCATGAGAAGAACCTGTCTCTTCTGAATCCTCCTTAAAAGGCTTCCAGTGATTAGATTAAGCATCACTCATCGCAGAAGACACTCCCCATGGCTGATTACAAATGGAATCAGCTGTGGATACAGCCAAAGTGATCATGATTTAATCCTATGAAATGTCCTCATAGCAACAGACAGACTAGCACTCGCCCAACCAGACAAACAGGTGCCACTGCTTGCCCAAGTTGACACTGGACCTGACCTTGACAGGTGCAAAGAAACTTTTGAGGAGATGGATATGTTCATATTCATAACAGGTGCAGTTAATTGTATATCAATTATACCTCAAAAAAAAAAAGCTGCTATATTTTTTAATGTCCCTGGACTCCTCAGCATAAAATGAATGCATTCTTCTATGGATTTCTAGCACTTTAGCTTCTGAAGTATTGCTCAAAGAAAAATAATGACCAGAATTTCAAGAAATTCCTCTTTGGTTAAATAAGTGTAAAGTGAGAATGATTTTTAAAATACCTCTTAAAACATTTTTATTAAATTAATGTCTTGTTTTTGGCTATGGAATTTAAAATAAAATGTTTATTAAATTATTTAACTATATTAAAATATGTTTAAAATTCAAACATATTTCAGAATAAACATTTTGGAAACAAATATTTATTCTAAATATAAGTGAATTCTCTAAGACAATAATTAGTGATTCATAATTATTATGTAAGAAGAGTTATTTGAATGCATAAAAAAATTTTGAAATTTCATTTGTAAACTCTGGAAGATCACAAACATATTTCGTTTGGTTTCATTCTTTAAATTTTAATTAGAGAAGTTGTAATGTTACAGAAAAATCATGAAGAAGGTCCAAAAATTGCCAAAAGCCCCTCACATACACAAGTTTCTCTATTAACACTTAGCATTAGAGGTGTAACTTTGTTACAATTGATATAACAATATTATAATAATTATATTATTACCTAAGGTCCAAAGTTTATGTCAGGATTCAGTCTGTGTCGTACAGGTCTATGGGCTCTTACAGTTTTCTTCTAGTAACATATAAAACCAAAAATTTACCCTTTTAACTATCTTCAAATATAAAATTAGTGCTATTATTTGTCTTCACTACGTTGGGCTACATTCACCACCATCCATTTTGGAAACTTTTCCATCACCACAAACAGGAAAACTCTATACCAGTTAAGCATTAGCTTCATATTCCTTGCCTGGTAACCTGTTCTTTAGTTTCTGACTCTATGAATTTGCTTATTCTAATTATTTAATATCAGTGAGATGGTTCAATATTTGTCCTTTTGTGTCAGTTCTATTTCACTCGACATAATATCTTCAAGGTTGTTCCATGCTGCCTCATGTGTCAGAACTTTATACCATTTTGTGGCTGAATAATAATTCATTTGCAATGTATACTACATTTTGTTTATCCATTCATCTGTTGATGGATATGTGGGTTGCTTCCACCTTTTGGCAACTGTGAATAATGCCACTATGAATATGGGTGTACAAAAATCTGTTTGAGTCCCTGCTTTCTATTCTTATGGGTATTTACCTAGAGTGGGATTGCTAGGTCATGTAGTAATTCTATACTCAACTTTTGAGTAAATGCCTGAAAAAAAAAGCTTTACAGTCCCATGCACAATGAACCAGTGTTCCTTCAGTTCTCTATTTCCTCTCCAACACTGATTGTTTCCTTATTTGTAATATTAGTAATTTTAGTGGCTGTGAAATGGTAACTTATTGTCGTTTATTTTGTTTTTCCCTAATGACTAACAATGTTGAGCATCTTTTCTATGCTCATTGGTCATTTGTGTATCTGCTTTGGAGAAATGTCTATTGAAGTTTTGCCCATTTGAAAATTTTTGCCTTTCAATGCTTAGTTATCATTTTTTTCATATATTCTAGATATTAAGCCCTTAGCAATATTTTCTTCCATTTTTAAAGTTGTCCTTTATTTTCAGGATAAAGTCCTCTGATGTGCAAAAGTTTCTAATTTTTATCATGTCCCATTTTTCTATTTTATCTACTGCTGCTCATGCTTTTAGTGTAAAGTCTAAGAAACCATTGCCTAACACAAAGGTCTGAAGATGCTTCCTAATGTTTTCTTTAAAATTTTTGTTCTTACATTTAGGTATTTGGTACATTTTGAGTCAATTTTTGTATATAATTTGAGGATATCCAGTTTTCCCAACACAAATTGTTGAAGAGACTATTTTTCCCATTGAATGCATTTGGCACTTGTACTGGTTTGAAAGGATGTATGGACCCTAGAAAAGCCATATTTTAATCAAAATCCCATTTCATAAAGGCAGAAAAATCCCTATTCAATACTGTATGTTTGAATGTGTAATTAGATCATCTCCCTGGAGATGTTACCCAATCAAGTGTGGTTGTTAAACTGAATTAGGGGAGATGTGTCTCCACCCATTTGGGTGGGCTTGATTGGTTTACTGGAATCCTATAAAAGAGGAAACACTTTGGGGAATGAGAAGTTCAGAGAGAGCAGAGCAGAACAACATAGCCATGAGAAGGTATAGCGTGGTCCTCAGAGATTCAGAAAGAGCAAAGAATGCTATAGCACCACAAAGCAGAGCCCACCAGCCAATGACCTTTGGAGATGAAGAAAGAAAATGCCTCCCAGGGAGCTTTATGAAACAGGAAACCAGGAGAGAAAGCTAACAGACAACACTGTGTTTACCAGTGTCCTTCCAGATGAGAGAGAAACCCTGACTGTGTTCACCATGTGCCTTCTCACTTGAGAGAGAAACCGTAAATTTCACCAGCCTTCTTGAACCAAGGTGTCTTTCCCTGGATGCCTTTGATTGGACATTTCTATAGACTTGTTTTAATTGGGACACTTTCTCGGCCTTAGAACTGTAAACTTGCAGCTTATTAAATTCCCCTTGTTAAAAGCCATTCCATTTCTGGTATATTGCATTCTAGCAGCTAACAAACTAGAACAAATTTTTATACCAGATGAGTGGGGTGCTGTTGCAGCTTGTAAATACGAAACACGTTGGAACGCCTTTTTAAATGGATAAGGGGAAAATTCTGGAGGAGTTGTGAGAAGCTTTATAGAGAAGGCCTGGAATGCTCTGAAGAGACTGTTGGTAGAAATGTGGACTCTAAAGGCACTTCTGATAAGTCCTTAGACAGAAATGAGACCTGTGTTATTACAGACTGGAAGGAAGACAGGCCTTGTTTTAAAATGGCAGATAATCTGGCAAAGTTGACTAGTGGCTTTGGCTGGGAGGTAGATTTTAAAAGCCGTGAACTTGGATATTTAGCAGAAAAGATCACCACATTTAATGTGAAAAGTGTAGCCTGGTTTCTCCTCGCAGCTTATAGTGAAATGTGACAAGAAAGAGATAAGCTGAGAATTGAACTCTTGGATACAAAAAAAAAAAAAAAAGAAATTGAAGTTCTGGAAAATTCTGGGTTCCCAAGAAGGGAGACCCTAGAGAATAGTGCCCCACATGAGGTCTTGGCCAAATGTGGAACCAGTCAGCCATTTCAGAGAAAGCCAGGATTGGTCATGGAGTTATCCAGGAAGGAGTTGTGGAAACTCCTTATGTCTGATGGACATGATCCAAGACTACTGCATAGAAATCCAATGCGAGTGCTGTGGGACCTGTATAAACAGAGCTACTGCCAGTCTGAACTGGGGGGTTCAGAGAAGGGACACATTGGAGGAAAAATAACTTCAGAGGCAAAACCATGGAGGCTGAGTCTGAAGTCAAGCAGTCTTGGGCATGAGAGTGGACACACCCAAGCCCATGGAGAGGGTGAGTTTGCCCCAAAGGCAGAGGATAGGCCTTCTGCCTTATTGCAGTGGAAGAGTCATGAAACCTCAGACCTTGGAGAGAATGAAGAATATTCCTTGGGGTTTAGGGAGAGCCTGGCTGCCACCACATAGTGGGGTTGAGTGTGTGCCCCAGAGATGGCAGAGAACCTAAGGGCAGCCCCAATGCTTGGAGAGGGTGGAGCCAAGAAAAAGGTGGCCCCCTCAATATCCCCCAAGTTTGTATTCAGAGAAAGGCAGGCCTCTGTGTAGGCCCTTGGAAAGGGTGGGATTGCCACTTTCTAAAAGCCCTGAAGATAAATTACTCTCAGACTTTGAAATCTAATGGTCTTTGCCCTGTGGGTTTTTGAAACTGTATAGGTCCAGTGACCCCTGTGTTCTTTCCTCCCTATGGAAATGTGTATATGTATCCCATGACTGTTCCTCCTTTGTAAGTTGGCAGCAAATAACTTCTTATGAGTTTTCAAAGGTTCAGAGATAGAGGAGAATTTTGCCTTAGGACAGACCGTGCTTTAACTAACTTCGAGATTTTGTACTAGTTTTAACCTTGTATTTCATTTGTATTGCTACTGAAATGGTTTAAGGATTTCTGATATTGTTATGAAATGAATGTATTTTGTAAATGGGGAAAACATGTCTTTTTTAGGGCCCAGATGGTGGAATGTGCTGTTTTGAAAGGATGTATGGACCCTAGAAAAGCCATGTTTTAATCGAAATCCCATTTTGTAAAGGGAGAATAATCCCTATTCAGTACTGTATGTTTAAATCTGTAATTAGATCATCTAACTGGAGATGCAACCCAACCAAGAGTGGTTGTTAAACTGGATTAGGAGAGATGTGTCTCCACCCATTTATGTGGGTCTTGATTGGTTTACTGGAGTTCTATAAAAGAGGAAACATTTTTAAGAATGAGAGATTCAGAGGAAGCAGAGCAAAACGACACAGCCACAAGAAGCAGAGTCCACCAGCCAGTGACCTTTGGAGATGAAGAAGGAAAATGTTTCCCAGGGATCTTCATGAAACAGGAAGCCAAGAGAAGAAGTTAGAAGATGATGCCATGTTCACCATGTGCCCTTCCAGATGAGAGAAGAACCCTGACCATGTTCACCATGTGCCTTTCCAGATGAGAGAGAAACTCTGACTGTGTTCACCATGTGCCTTCTCACTTGAGAGAGAAACCCTGAACTTCATTAACCTTCTTGAACCAAGGTATCTTTCCCTGGATGTCTTTGATTGGACATTTTTATAAATTTGTTGTAGTTGGGACATTTTCTCAGCCTTAGAACTGTAAACTAGTAACTTATTAAATTCCCCTTTTTAAAAGCCATTCTGTTTCTGGTATACTGCATTCCAGCAGCTAGCAAACTAGAACAGCACTCTAGTAAGTCACCCCCAAAGAATCTCTTTTCTTGCTCAGATGTGGCCTCTCTCTGTAAGCCAACTTGGCAAGTGTACTCACTTCCCTCTCCCCTATGCAGGCCATGACTTCTAGGTGTGTAAATCTCCCTGGCAATGTGGGACAGGACTCCCAGGGATGAGCCAGGACCTGCCATCAAGGGAATAAGAAAGCCTTCTTGATCAAAAGGGAGAAGAGAGAAATGAGACAAAATGAAGTCTCAGTGGCTGAGAGATTTCAAACAGATTTGAGAGATTAGACTGGACACTATTCTTACACATTTTTAGTTTCTGGTGTTTTAGAGTGGCTAGAGGAAAGTACCTGGAACTGTTGAACTATGTTCCAGTAGCCTTGATTCTTGAAGACTGTGTAACTATATAGCTTTAACAATCTGACTATGTGATTGTTAAAATCTAGTGTCTGATGCTCTTTTTATTCAAGGTATGGGCAGATGAGTTAAGAAAAGAACAAAACCAAGGCTAAAATGAATAAATAATAGGAGGGATAAAGGTAAAAAAAAATGGGTAGATTGAAATACTGTGGGTTAATAAGAGGGAGGAGTAAGGGGTATGGGATGTCTGAGTTCTTTTTTCTTTTTATTTCTGTTTTTAGAGTTATGCAAATGTTCTAAAAAGGACCATAGTGAAGAATACACAACTTTGTAATAATATTGTAAGCCATTGATTGTACAATATTGCTGAACTGTACATGTGTGGATATTTCTCAATAAAAATATTTTTAAAAAATCAATTGGCCAGGGCGGTACACTGGTCGCTCAGTGGCAGAATTCTTGCCTGCTGTGCTGAAGACCTGGGTTTGATTCCTGGAGCTTACCCATGCAAAAAAAAAAAGAAAATCAATTGGCCAGATAGTATTCATAATTTGCATTGGATGGAGGTGGCCTATGAGTACAACAGCTGAGGAATGGAGTGTGGTATATACATACAACGGACTACTGAGTGACTGCAAGAAAGAAAGAAGTTGTGAAGCATGCAACTAGGTGAATGAAACTTGAGGACAGCATGCTAATGAAATGTCAGAAACAAAAGACAAATATTATCATGCCTCACTCATATGGACTAAGCAAAACAAACTCCAAGAGCTGAAGTCAGGAGCCCCAGCAGGTTGGGGCCTATTGAAAAGGTCCTAGCTCTTATAGCAGTCACATCTAGTCCAGAGTTGTAACTATTATTTCTAAATCCTGAGATACTGAGCTATTTATTTATCATCTGGTTGTTACTTGGAACTTTGGGTATGTATGTAACATCTGAGACTCAGAATTAGAGCTCTGAAGCTATAAAAGTCAGCATTACCCCTCATAGAAACTGTTTAAACAATTGAAAAACTGGTCAGACTTTGACTAGAGTTATGTATGAGGCTGTTCTCAACAGGACTAAAATAAATCAGAATACTGGGTAAAGGATGATACGGTCCACATTTTACAACTTCAATTTCTATGTAAAACCAAAGAGAGAGTTGTTTATTTGGTGCAAAATTTATATTTAGGGTGGTGCATTATCTAATTTAACTTGCGTGGTCAGTTTACTTGAACACCAGAATTATATGGAATCTTGAATAGGGCATGAGATCTTGTTGGTTTGTACAGGTTAGTGTGTTGCCCCAATACATTCCAGAGTAATTTGGGCAGAGAATAAAACAGGAGGAAATATTAAACTTCCCCATCTGGAAGAGATCTAAAATAAGATCTCTCAGTGTGTATGTGAGGAAAAAATAAGGAAAAGTAGATAAATAATAGGGGCTAAGGGGTTAAAAAATTGGGTAGATTGAAATACTCATGATCAATGAGAGGAAGGGGAAAGGGTTATGAGATGTATGAGATTTTTCTTTTTTTATTTCTTTTTCTGGATGGTGCAAATGCTCTAAAAATTATCCTAGTGATGAATTCACAACTATGTGATGATATTGTGAGCCATTGATTGTATGTGGTGGGATGGATGGTATGTGTGTGAAGATCTCTCAGTAAAAATATTTTTTAAAAAATCAGTTGGTCAGAGTGTGAGGATTTGTTTCTGAGCTCTCAGTTTCATTCCATTGGATTTTAGGTCTGTCCTTGTGTCAGAGCCAGGCTATTTTGATTAATGTAGTTTTGTAACAAATTTTAACATTAGGAAATGTGAGTCCTCCATCTCCACCTTCTCCTTCAAGGTGGTTATGGCTATTCAGGGCCCCATACCCTTCCATATAAATTTGATGGTTGGCTTTTCCATTTCTGCAAAGAAGGATGTTGGGATTTTGATTGGGATTACATTGAATCTGCAGATTGCTTTGGGTAGAATTGAAATCTTAATGTTTAGTTCCTATCCGTGAATACAGATTGTCCTATTTACTTAGGACTTCCTGATTTCCTTTAGCAATGTTTTATAATTTTACGTATATTTGTCCTTTATATTCTTGGATAAACTTATTCCTAGATATTTTATTCTTCTAATTGCAATTGTTAATGAAATATTTTTCTTGATATCCTCTTTAGAGTGTTAGTTTCTAGTGTATAGAAACACAACTGATTTTTAGCAGGTTGATCTCACCCCCTTGCTGAATTCATTTATTAGCTCTAGTAGTGTTTTTAGTAGATTATTCAGGATCCTTTCATGACATCTGCAAATAAGCACTGAGTAAGACGTTATCTGTGGTTTTCCATAAATGCCTTTTATCATTATGAAGATGTTCTCATCTATTCCTAGTTTTCTAGCTGTTTTTTATGAATATGTGGTGCAGGATTTTGTCAAATTCCCTTCTATGTCAATTGAGAAGATCATATGGATTTTTCTTCCTTCATTCTTTTAATATGGTGTTATCTTAATAGATTTTCTTTTGTTGAGCACCCTTGCATAACTTGGTGTGGTAGTTAGGTTCAGGTGTCACCTTGGACAGGTGAAGGTGCCTAGTTCTGCTGCTGTGGACATGAGCCAATGGTACATGAACCTCATCTGTTGCTCATTACATCTGCAGTTGGCTAGGAGGCATGCCTGCTGCAATGAATGATGTTTCATTTAATTGGCTGGTGCTTAAGTGAGAGAGCTCAACATAGCACAGCCCAAGCAGCTCAGCATACCTCATCTCAGCACTAGCACCTCAACCCAGGTCTTTGGAGGAACAGAAAGTAATCATCCTGGGGAAAGTTGTTGGAACCCAGAGGCCTGGAGAGAAGGATAGCAGAGATCACCCTGTGCCTTCCTGCATAAGAAAGGACCTCAGTTGGAAGTTAGCTGCTTTTCCTCTGAAGTACTAATGAAATAAATCCCCCTTTTCTAAAAGCCAATAATCTCTTGTGTGTTGCATTCTGGCAGCTAGCAAACTATAATAGATTTGGTACCAGAGAGTGGGGTGCTGCTGCAGTTTGCAAATACCAGATATGTTGGAATGGTTTTGGGGATGGCTAAGAGGAAGATTTTGGAAGAACTGTGAAGAGAATGATGTAGAAGAGAATGCTGGAGTGCTTGAAGAGACTGTTGGTGCAAACAGAACTACTACCAATCTGGACAAAGAGGGACACAAAAGGGACAAATTGGAGTTTGCAGAGTGAGAACCGTGGAAGCTCGGGTCTGAAACCAGGAAACCATGGCCAGAAGAGTAGACCCACCCATATACATGGAGAGGGTGAGTTTGCCCTAAGGGCATAGGATGAGTCTCCCATCTTGTTGCAGTGAAAGAGTTGTGCCTCCTCAGGCCTTTGAGAAGGTACAGCACACTCCTTGGGGACTGGGGAGAGCCTGGCTGCCACCACATGGAGGGGTTGAGCATGTGCCCTGGAAATGGCTGAGAGCCCAGTTGTGGCCCCAATGCCTAGAGAGAGTGGAGCTGAGAAAAAGGTGGTCTCCTCAATGTCCCCCGAGGTTGATTCAGAAAGAGGCAGGCCATTGCATAGGCCCTTGGAAAGGGTGGGACTGCCACTTTCTAAAGCTGAAGGATAAATGACTTTCAGACTTTGAAATCCAATGGTATTTGCCCTGCAGGTTTTCCTTCCAATTTCTCCCTAGGATCTTGTGACTGTCCCTCCTTTACATATTGGCATGAGATAACTTATTTCGAGATTCATAGGTCTACAGCCAGAAGAGAATTTGTGCCACTTTAATATTGTTTAAGGTCTTGCATATAGTTGCCAAGTTGACAAGGGGTGAACATGTGGTGGTTAGATTCAGTTGTCAACTTGGCTAGGTGAAGGCTGCTAGTTCTATTGCTGTGGACATGAGCCAATGGTGTGTGAACCTCATCTGTTGCTGATTACATCTGCAGTCAGCTAGGAGACATGCCTGATGCAATGAATGGTGTTTGATTTAATTGGCTTGTGCTTAAATGAGAGAGTTCAACATAGCACAGCCCAAGCAGCTCAGCATACCTCATCTCAGCACTCACAGCTCAGCCCAGGCCTTTGGAGATGCAGAAAGGAACCATCCTGGGGAAAGTTGTTGGAACCCAGAGGCCTGGAGAGAAGGCCAGCAGAGATCATCCTGTGCCTTCCTGCATAAGAAAGAACCTCAATTGAAAGTTAGCTGCTTTTCCTCTGAAGTACTAATGAAATAAATCCCCTTTTATTAAAAGCCAACCCATCTCTGGTGTGTTGCATTCTGGCATTAGCAAACTAAAACACTTGGGAAAATCCCACTTGATGATAGTGTGCAATTGTTTTAATGTGATGTTGGATTTGGTTTGCTAGCAGTTTGTTGAGGATTTTTGCATTTATATTTATAAGGGATATTGATGTGTAATTTTATTTTGGGGGGATGTCTTATGTGGCTCTGTTATGTTGGTGACGTTAGCCTCATAGAACGAGTTAAGGAGTATTCCTTCCTCTTCAATGTTTTAAAAGAATTTGAGTGAAATTGTTATTAGTTCTTCTTGCAATGTTTGGTAAATTCAGCAGTGAAGCCATCTGTTACTGGGCTTATTTTTCTTGGGAGGTTATAAATTACTGATTCAATCTCTTTAGTAATTATTGGTTTGTTTTGATCTTCTGCATGTTCTTGTTTAAATATAGGTTGTGTGTTTCCAAGAACTTATCCATTTCATCTAGGTTATCTAATTTGTTCACATACAGTTGTTCACACTATCCTCTTATAGGACTTTTTATGAGGTCAGTAGTAATATCCTTTTTATTTCCAACTTTAGTTATTTTGTGTGATTTTTTTTCTTTACCAGTCTTGTCAGTCTAGTTAAAGGTTTATCAACTTTATTGATCTTTTCCAAGAGCCAACTTTGGTTTCCTTAATGCCCTCTATTGTTCTTTATTCTCTATTTCACTTGTCACTCTTCTAATCTTTCTTATTTTCTTCTTTCTGCTTGCTTTAGGTTTATTTTGCTCTAACTGTAGATTCTGCAGTTGTGAGGTTAAGTTTCCTGATATGAGATTGTTCTTTTTTAACATAAGTATTTAGGGCTATGAATTTCCCTCTCAGTGCTGCCTTTGTTGCATACCATAAGTTTTGTATGTTGTGCTTTCATTTTCATTTGCTTCAAGATATTTCCTAATATCCCTTATGATTTCTTGTTTGACCCACTGGGTGTTTAAGATGCCGTTGCTTAGTTTCCACATATTTGCAAATTTTCCATTCCTCCCTCTGTTATTGATTTCTAGTTTCATTTCATCATGGTTGGAGAAGACACACTGTATGATTTCAATATATTTTAATGTACTGAGACTTGTCTTGTGACTTAGCATATGGTCTATCCTGATGAATGGCCCAATATAATAGAGAAGAATGTATATTCTGCTGTGGTTGGGGAAGTGTTCTATATATTTTTGTTAGGTCTAGTTGATTTATAGTATTGTTCCAGTTCTCTATTTATTGATTGATCTTCTGTCTAGATGTCCTATCCATTATTGAAAATAGTGTATTAAAATCTCCTACAACTGAAGTAGAGCCATCTATTTCTCCCTTCAAATCTGTCAGTATTTGCTTCCTATATATTGTGGCTCTGTTGTTAAATGCATATGTACTTATAAATTGATATGTCTTCTTATTGAATTGACCATTTGATCAGCATATAGTGAACTTCTTTGTCTGTTGTAACAGTTTTTGACTTAAAGTCTATTTTGTTTGATCTTGTTTTAGCTACCCCAGGGCTCATTTGGTTACTATTTGCATGGTATATATTTTCCATCCTTTCACTTTTAACCTACTTATGTCTTTGAATTTAATGTGTCTCTTGTAGATAGCATATTGTCGCATCAGCTTTTTTATCCATTCTTCTTTTGACTGGAGAGTTTAATTCTTCTACATTTTTTTTTTTTTTTTTGCATGGGCAGGCACTGGGAATAGAACCCCAGGTCTCTGGCATGGCAGGTGAGAATTCTGCCACTTAGCCACTGCTGCACTGCCCTACATTTACTTTTAAAGTCACTACTGATCATGCAGGACTTTCTTCTGTCATTTTGTTATTTTTAATTCTTAAGTTTTATACTTTTTTTGATCTTCAATTCTTCTGTTAATGCTTACTTTTATTTTTTATATGTTGTACCATTTTTAGTATCTTTTCCTTTGTTTTTGTTTATATTTTCATATATGTTCATTGTCTTTACCATGGACCTTAAATTTAACATTCTAAATCTATAACAATTGCATTTGATTTGATACCAACCATAGCATAAACATATGTTATTCCTATATCCTTCTGTTCCCTACCTTTTTGTGCTGATTAAAAATTATACCTTTATATATTGTATGTCCCAAACCATAGACTTATCATTATACTTTATGCATTTGCATTCTAGAACCTGTAAGAAGTAAAAAGTGGGGTTATATACTGAAAAATATAATATAATAGTACTGGCATTTATATTTAACCATATGATTGCCTGTAAAGAAGTCTTTATTTCTTCGACTTTGGTCCACTATCTAGTGTACTTTCCTGTCAGTCCAAAGAACTCTCTTTAGCAATGCATATATGGTAGGTCTAGTAGTGACAAACTCCCTCAGCTTTTGTTTATCTAGAAATGTCTTAATCTTGCCCTCATTTTTGAAAGATTATTTCACTGGACATAAAATTCTTGGTTGGCAATGTTTTCTTTCAGCTCTTTAAATATTTCATCCCATTGCCTTCTTGCCTCTATTGTTTCTTATGGGAAATCAGCATTTAATCTTAATGGGAGTCCCTTGTACATAATGGTTTGCTTTTCTCTTGCAGTTTACAAAACTCTTGACTACTGAATCCTGGGCATGGTTCTCTTTGAATTTATCATGCTTGAGGTTTGGTTGACTTCTTAAATTTGCATATTCATGCCTTTCATTAAATTTGAGAAGTTTTCTGCCATTATTTTTTTTTACTAATGCCTCTGCCCCTTTCTCTCTTCTCCCTCTGGGACTCCCATAAAGTGTATATCGCTATGCTTGCTGGTCTGTTATGCTATGTTCACTGTTTTTCATTCTGCTTCTTTCTACTCCTCAGCCTGAATTTTTTCAATTATCTTTGACCTCACTGATTCTTTTTCTTCCAGGTCTAACCTGATGTTGAAACAGTCTGAGGAATTTTTTATTATGTCATTGTGGTCTTCAATTTTAGTATTTTGTTTGGTTCCTTTTACAATTTATTTCTCTTTATTGAGATTATTATATTTTTCATTCTTTATTTTCCTTATATTATTTGATGCTTTCTGCATGCTTTCCATTAGTTCTTTGAGTATATGAAGATTTTTTAAAGTATATCTGGTATGTCCAATGTTCATTGATGGTTCCTGGATTTTTATCTTGTTCCTTATGGTAAGCCATCATTTACTGTTTCTCCATTTGTCTTGTAAACTTTTTTTGCACACTGTACATTTTAATATTTTAATAACTTTGAGATTTCTGTTCATTTGGTTTCTGTCCAGTTAGTGGTGATATGACAGAGATTCCCATGATTGATAAGAGCTGAGATAAACAAACCAATGCAGAAAACACTTTCACAATCTTAGCTAATATGGTCTGTGTTGGTGGTGCTGTCTTTCAGAGTTTACCCTCCTATCAAGAAGATCAAGCCAAGGCAAATGTTCAGGGTGATCACTGTCTTTTCTGAAACTGCATTTTTTGCTGGGCTTGTGTTCACTTGCTTTAGCCTTAAGGATTCCCCCACTTACAGGAATCTGAATTCCCCTTCTTCTCCCTATGAATGTCTCCCCTTCCTGGGTGCACAGCTGTATGTCTTAAAGATGGTAATCCTGTTCCCCAGGACACTTTTATTTAAGTGTTTCTTATGCTGCTTTAGCTATCTGCAAGCTTCTTCTGCCTACAAGACAAGTTCTAGGAGGGTGAGCCAGAGACTAATTCTGGTTCAGTCTTTCGTGATGTACCCGATAAGTTTGCACTTACGTACAGGCATCCCAGGATGCACATAGAGGTCACTCTTCCCCCTTCAGAACAGGGCCAGGGACCTATACTGAACACACAGGCTGGGTCCACACCACTCTGGGGAGGTAGGGAGGGACCACAAAGGGCACCATAAACTGCTACCATTCTTAAAAATTGCATTTTCTTGATTTGTCACTCACCCAGTTGCTACAATATTGCCAATTCTTCTAGTTGTTCAAATATCCTGCTGGAGAACATAACTCTAGAGCATCTTCTGCCACTATCCTAGTAGACCTGAAGTCTCATTTCTAATATGCTTTTTAAAACGTCTTATGTACATTTGACTCAGTAATTCCACATCTAGTAATTTATCCTAGAAAAGAAATCACAGACATACCCCAAAATATGTGGGTATGTCCATTACAATGTTATCTATCATATGAAATATTGTAATCAGCCTAAACGTTTGACAAATTATAGTACAGCAACAAAATATAATTCCAAACAGACATTAGACTATTGTAGAGTGCTTAATGTCATGGAGAATATTCACTATATATATTTTATATATATATAGTGAAAAAATTGTATGAATATAGTCCCATTTTTCTGCAGGGGAGAATAAACAAATAAATATATATGCATATATTGTATGTCTTTTTCATATATGCAAATTGTTACTTCAGAATTATTTTCTGATGATTTTCTTTGTTTTCCAACTTTTATCCACTTAATATGCACAAACCCACAATTCCTTATCTACAATTCTGAAATGCACAAAAAGCTCTGGAAATCAAAGTTTTTCATAAACTTGGTACAAACACATTTAGTCACGTCCAAGAACAAATGAGAGTATAGTTCCAGTTTAGAGCAATCCAAATTGCTGTGGCAAGGAAACTGGTCACTTACAAAAATGAAAACAGCTTTGAGGCCAGGAATTTTGTGGGCAGTTTTATAAATAGAAAGAAGGAAGTTGGCAAGCTTCTGTTGATTAGAACCTGTTAGTCTTACAGAGGCAGGTTAATTGTAGGCAGAGCTTTATTTTTAATTTAGCCAGATATGCTTAACTAGAAGCTTAGGTGGCATTTCAGGGTTGAATATCTTGGTAGGGACTTTTGAAAGAGGATTTTGTCACATGAGTCTATGCTAGTTTCAGGAATTTAGCTTTTGTGTTGGTTCTGAGAAAATCCAGAAGCTATTTTTTATTATATCTTTCAGCAATAAATACCTGGCCTCAACTGACATGAGCTCTTATACAGCACTTATTTATCCCATTTAATGTGAATCTGCTTAAATTTCACCATGGAAAGGATGCTCCCTAGAAGCCCCAGAGGTGTTGCACAATGTGCAATGTATTTACAATACACAATGGAAGTTCTCAATCCCGAAGCATCCAGCCCCAGCATTTTCAGATAAGGGATTGTAGACCAATAAAATCTGTGATTAAGGGGAAAGCAGGAAAGAAGGAAGTGAGGAAGATGAGGGGGAGGGAGGAAAGGATGAAGGGAGGGAAGGAAAGAAAGAAAGAAACTATTTTTAAGTATGAGTTGTCATCTAGGTGCAATAAAAAGGTCCTGGAAGGGGCACAGAGAGGGCAAACTGTGTGCGTTAAGAGCTTACAGTATAATTTTTTGCTGTCATTTCTGTCAGTGCTCGCCAGCAGCACATCTATAATTGAACAAGTTGAGTTTATGACTCCCTCAGCAAGGGAGAATGTACACCATGGAGGAACCAGGAGGCATTGAATAAGATGGTGTTAGAAAGACCCTATTATAGGTTTTAGGCTTTCGTGTGTGATAGAAGGAGGGTCTAAAGCAGTGGGGATTTGTACTAGATTGGATACTATCAGAAAGAAGGGACAGTTCTATAATTGGGCATCTGTACACATCTTACCTATAGGGAAGGGAGACTGAAATGAAGATAAATCTGAAACTAGTAAAGAAGTAGCAGACACTTATTTCGAATTTTTTTTTATATGCTGGATGGTGGGGTGACATTCATTATTTTTCCATGTGAGTATCCTGTTATTGCAGCGCCGTTTGTTGAATTTTTGTTTGTTTTGTTTGTTTTGCTTATTTGTTTTTTGGGGGAAGTGCATGGACTGGGAATTGAATCCAGTTCTCCCACATGGCAGGTGAGAATTCTACCATGGAACTACCTTTGCATCCCCAGCAGACTCTTATTGTAAGAGAGGAAGATGAGTAGCACAGTGACTTTGTTTTTGTTTATGCTTGAACAAAATATGAACTATCCTTCTTTGTCCCATTTTATCGTGATCTCAGGGTATTTCCTAAGTTGTATTCTGTGAGATTGTTCATATTCAGTTGAAGGTGTCAGGCCCACTTCTGGATGTCAGAAGCTGCTCTTTATTTCTTTCTCATTCAATGTTAGTTAAGGCCCAGAGCAGAGAAGAAAGGGTATCAGAAGCTTCACATTCTAAAGAGCGGCACCAAAATGTCTATGTCCAACTTCGTAAGAGTGACCCAAGAAAACAGCCCTGTCACCTTAACCTATTGCCTACTTGGGGATATAAGAGGGAGGGGTGGAGTTAAATAGGTGGAGATTGGAGGGAAATCATTAGGTATTATGATACTTTAGAAGCGTATGGATATAGAAGGTGCCACCTTAAAGGGCACCTTAAGCCACAAAACATGAGACTGACCAAAGCTGACAATCTCAGAAATCTCTGAAGGCAAGAGGTTCCTGCCCTGCTGACTGCAAAGAAAGGAAAGAGGTCTAGTCTAGGGATGTGCCACATACAAACTCCAAGGAAGGGAGATGGCCTTGAGCCAAGAGTACCACCTTCAGGCCAATGCAACCCCAGCAGACACCATCTGCTATTGAGATAATTGCTGGGGCCCAGAAGAAGAGTGGGTAGTCCAGAGTGACCAAATGCAAGCAGCATCACCTGGATCCACAACTACAGCACAAAGATCTCCAAGAAACCAGAGGAGCACTGCCTGGCAAAGAGAAAATCAGGATTTGTGCATGGGCTGTGCCCAAAGGGAACTCAAGACAGATTACAACTGTACCCTTTCCTTTCTTGTTCCCTGTCCTTCAACTCTAGAGAAGAAAAAAAAAGAGAGAATTCAGATTAAAGAAGGAAGAGTGGAAGGAAAGGTAGTAAAATAATGAAGAAACCAGTCTTGTCCTTTCTTCCTCACTCTAGGTCTCCCCACCTGAGACAGCCCAAGCTTGGAGAAGAGATAAATTTTTAATCAGATGAAAGATTGAAGCATAAATAATGAAATGGACTTAGTTTCTAATACCTCCAAAACACAATTGGTTGATATTTGAGAGAGTCCAGAAAATTTATGGTATTTACCAATGATATCATCAAGTTGAGAAAAGAGAGGTTCAGAAAAGGAAATGGTGTGAAAGAATTGAGTTGTTTTCTTCTTGCACCCAACATGCACAGTGCATTCAATAAACCACTTACGTATATACAGGGAGATGATGGTAAAAAACTTTTCATTATTTTTATTAGAGAAGTTATGGATTTACAGAACAATCATACATAAATTAGAGGATTCCCAAAAAGCACCCTATTATTAATACCCTGCACTGGTGTGATATGTTTGTCACAACTGATGAAACATATTTTTATAGTTGTACTATTAACTATAATAGTACAATTATATATTGTACTATTCCATGTATTCCATGTATTCATGGAGTACATGCTGTGTAGCTCCATGAATTATTTTTCTAATATTTTTTCTAGTACCATATATACAATCTTACAGTTCCGCTTTTAACCACATTCAAATATCTATTTCAGTACAGTTCATTACATTAACAATGCTGTGCTCCCATTACCACCATCCATTATCAAACTTCTCCATCATTCCAAACAAACTCTGTGGATTATAATCAATGATGTCTTCAAGATTCATCTACATTGTCATGTGTATCAGAGCTGCATTTCTTGTTATGGCTGAATAATATTACATTGTGTGTGTGTGCCACATTTTATTGCTTCCATTTTTTGGCAATGGTTGTTTATGGTTGGTAAAATTTTTAAACTAGCTCTCCAGGCAATGGGAAGTGCTGACTGGTTTGCCAATTTCTTTGGTGTAAATACTCCCACCATGACCAATTTTAAGCAACCAAAGTGAGGGCACTGAAGGCAGAGTCAGGAGGAGATTGTATAACTGCCCTCTGAATGGCATGAGCAGGCTAAGAAATGAAATGCTCAGGACCCAGAGTGGACTTCAGCATTCTCCACAAATCCTCCATCATTCCTGTAAGGTCTTGTATTTTTAAGCCTGAATGGCCCCTCCTTGATTGTGAAATCAATAACCCAGTGTTCAGAATGAGGAAAGCTTCCTCTACAGAACCCAGTCTTAACAAGGCTAATTACTGTCTTATGACAAATATACTAAGGGTGGCAAGTGGAGATTTGCAATCACTCAGACATTCCCTTCAATGCATTGATGTATAATAGATCTCCCAAGGGCGGGCCGCGGTGGCTCAGCGGGCAAAGTGCTTGCCTGCTATGCCGGAGGACCTCGGTTCGATTCCCGGCCCCAGCCCATGTAACAAAAACGGAGAAACAGAATACAATAAAACAAGAAAATGTTTAAAAATGTTTCCCTTTCTTCCTTCCTTCCTTCCTTCTATCCTTCCTTCCTTCTCTCTGTCTTTCCTTAAAAAAAAAAAAAAAAAAAAAAAAAAAAATAGATCTCCCAAGCTCTAGAAACTTGGCCCCAAGTCATCTAAACTAGGACATCCCACAAGACCAAAGCCCCAATATCCTATGCCCCTGCTCTGTGCTCACTTCCTAAAAGAGAGCTTTTGAAGCTGTGTATACCCCAGAAAAGCATGTTAAATCTAATCTTTGGCGAAGCTACTTCAGTTAAGGTGTGACCCATCTCATTCAGGATGGGACTTAATCTTATTACTAGAGTCCTTTATAAATGGAATGAATACAGAGAGAGAAGGCCATGGAAACAAGAAGGTGAAATCAACAAAGAGAATGGAGAGACCAGCAGAAGCCACCTTGTGCCTTGCTATGTGGCAGAGGAGCCAAGGAGCAGCTCATCTTTGGAAAGAAATCACTACCTTGACGATGTCTTGCTTTGAACATTTTCTTGGACTCAAAACTGCAAGCTAATAAGTTTCCATTGCTCAAACAGGACCATTTCATGATATTTGCTTTTAGCATCCTAAGAAAGTAAAAAAGAGGCACTTCCTCTCTCCCATTTCTCTCTCCTCCTCTCCTCATTTCTCTTGCCTATGGTAAAGAATTTAGTTGTTAACCATTTGGTAGTATACTTTAGATAACGAAGCACTAATCTAAAGGCATGAGAAGATCCCATTTATTCATCCAGTCACTTACTCTGACACCCACTCAGTTCCTCCAGAAATCTTCTGGGGTCAGTCTACTTATCTCTTTAGCCAAAGGGGTTTCTGCAGCTTCTGACAGGACATTTGATGCAGGTGTTAAACTTTTTTAAATAAGACAACTGTATGCACACAGGATTATTTTTTTAAACCTCTATGAGAGTTCAATTATGTAACTAATTCCTCTTTTCCTAGAGCATTCTTCCTTAGGAATCAATAATGGGAGTTGATAATGATCATCTAATGATTTAGGGTTCAGCAATTATTTGATTAAAGCTAAATTTAGGGACTTCCGGAGAAGATGGCGGCTTAGTAAGACGCGCGGGTCTTAGTTCCTCCTCCAGAAAAGCAACTAAAGAAACAGAAACAATACGAAACAGCTCCCGGAGTCACGACAGAGACCAAAAAAGACAGCGTACCCCATTCTGGAACGGCTGAACGGGTAGGGAGAATCCACTGCTGTGAGACACCCGAGGGGTGCACGTTTTCCCGGCTGGGGTGGCTGGCGTCTGGGGTCCCCTCCACGCACGTGGCTCCCCGGTCTGACTGGGAACATTGGATAGCGGGGCCCTCCCGTCACGCTTGGCGTCTCGGGCCAGCTGGGCAATTTGGACCGGCACTCCCCCAAGCCACGGCCAGCGACCCCCGCCTCCACGCGCGGTTTCCCTGGCTGACTGCCCCGCAGACAAACGACTGCCACGAGCGCCACCTACTGGGCAGGAAAAGAAAAACAGAGCCCAGAGATTCCACAGAAAAACCTTTCAACCAGCTGGGTCCCACACCCAGGGAGATCTGATCAAATGCCCAGACACCAGCAGAAAATAATGGATGACGCTCGGAAAATTGAAGATATGGCCCAGTCAAAGGAACAAACCAATAGTTCAAATGAGATACAGGAGCTGAGACAACTAATGCTGAATATACGAACAGAAATGGAAAAACTCTTCAAAAACCAAATCAATAAATTGAGGGAGGACATGAAGAAGATATGGGCTGAACAAAAAGAAGAAATAGAAAATCTGAAAAAACAAATCACAGAACTTGTGGGAGTGAAGGACAAAGAAGAAAAAATGGAAAAAACAATGGATACCTACAATGGTAGATCTAAAGAGACAGAAGCTACAATTAGTGAACTGGAGGATGGAACAACTGAATTCCAAAAAGAAACAGAAACTATAGGGAAAAGAATGGAAAAACTTGAGCAGGGAATCAGGGAACTGAATGACAATATGAAGCGCACAAATATACGTGTTGTGGGTGTCCCAGAAGGAGAAGAGAAGGGAAAAGGAGGAGAAAAACTAATGGAAGAAATTATCACTGAAAATTTCCCAACTCTTATGAAAGACCTAAATATACAGATCCAAGAAGTGCAGCGCACCCCAAAGAGAATAGACCCAAATAGGCGTTCTCCAAGACACTTACTAGTTAGAATGTCAGAGGTCAAAGAGAAAGAGAGGATCTTGAAAGCAGCAAGAGAAAAACAATCTGTCACATACAAGGGAAACCCAATAAGACTATGTGTAGATTTCTCAGCAGAAACCATGGAAGCTAGAAGACAGTGGGATGATATATTTAAATCACTAAAAGAGAAAAACTGCCAACCAAGACTCCTATATCCAGCAAAATTGTCCTTCAAAAATGAAGGAGAAATTAAAACATTTATAGACAAAAAGTCACTGAGAGAATTTGTGACCAAGAGACCAGCTCTGCAAGAAATACTAAAGGGAGCACTAGAGTCAGATACGAAAAGACAGAAGAGAGAGGTATGGAGTAAAGTGTAGAAAGAAGGAAAATCAGATATGATATATATAATACAAAAGCCAAAATGGTAGAGGAAAATATTATCCAAACAGTAATAACACTAAAAGTTAATGGACTGAATTTCCCAATCAAAAGACATAGAATGGCAGAATGGATTACGACCCAGCAATACCACTGCTAGGTATCTACTCAAAGGACTTAAGGGCAAAGACACAGATGGACATTTGCACACCAGTGTTTATAGCAGCATTATCTACAACTTCAAAGAGATGGAAACAGCCAAAATGCCCATCAACAGACGAGTGGCTAAACAAACTGTGGCATATACCTACGATGGAATATTATGCAGCTTTAAGACAGACTAAACTTATGAAGCATGTAATAACATGGATGGACCTAGAGAACATTATGCTGAGTGAGTCTAGCCAAAAACTAAAGGACAAATACTGTATGGTCCCACTGATGTGAACCGACATTCGAGAATCAGCTTGGACTATATCATTGGTAACAGAGACCAGCAGGAGTTAGAAACAGGGTAAGATAATGGGTAATTGGAGCTGAAGGGATACAGACTGTGCAACAGGACTAGATACAAAAACTCAAAAATGGACAGCACAATAATACCTAAGTGTAATGTAACTAGGTTGGAACACTGAATGAAGCTGCACCTGAAATATGGTTTTTTGTTTGTTTGTTTGTGTGTTTGTATCTTTTGTTTTTGTTTTTTTCTTTTTCCTTTTTATATATATATATTATTAGTAGTATTATTTTAATTCTCTTCTCTATATTAACATTCTGTATCTTTTTCTGCTGTTTTGCTAGTTCTTTTCCTAAATCGATGCAAATGTACTAAGAAATGATGATCATACATCTATGTGATGATACTAAGAATTACTGAGTGCATGTGTAGAATGGAATGATTTCTAAATGTTGTGTTAATTTATTTTCTTTTTTTTGATTAATAAAAAAATTAAAAAAAAAAAAAGCTAAATTTAGCCTTCCTGTGTGAGATCATACTTTGACATGTAACCCAATGAAACAAGCATCATAGAATAACACAGGTGCAGCAAGGGTATGTGGCTGGAGGCCTGAATCCTGCACCCAATCCTATCCCCTTAATGCTTAACATTGCAGAGAGGGGAAACTTCAGCACAATTAGCAGGCAAGATTAGCAAAGCCGACCATCCCCAGGAAGGGAACTCATTTGTCTAAAAGAAAACAGCCAGTGGCCTGCCCCCTGCTGGCGTCTCTTGCCCACCCTAAGCATCCCGCGCGAAGCCTAGGCCTGACCTTGAGCAGATTGAGCAACTGCTTTGAGATGAATTTTCTCATCTGTCACCTGATACCACAAGCCTTTCCTGAGGGACAAGTGGCCAGACTCAGCCATTGCCTAAATGGGGAATTTCCAGTGCTTGTTACCACTGCGGCCATATGACCTTGACTGAGAATGGCACTTAATGTGAACTTGTTTCTCTCTATTAAGGATGATGATGATGATGATACTGATGGTGGTGGTGGGGATGATGAACTGGGAAGTTACAAGATGTCTGGACCACAAAACTCTGACCTAAACGCTGATCCCTGGCCTGTGAACGTCCAAAGTCCTTTCCCCAGTTTCTGAGCATTCTTGTGCTTACTTCTCCCTGTTTCCCCATGTGTCCAGGTAATGGGTTCAGCCTTGCTACCTCTGTTCTGCCCCACATCAAACCAGATGTCAAGCCTGGTCCTGTCTGCCCCCCAAAATTCACTCACTTTACAGGTACCTTGTGGTGTCTGAGAATATGAAGGAAGAGGCCACCGGGTAGGGCATTTTATGGCCTTGCAGTCTCTCCCCACCTGCCCAAACCACTCCCCACAACCTCTGCAATAGAAGGCTCACACCTGTGGAAATGTGCCCATGCCCAGGTGCTCCTGAAGTCCAGATTCTATTCCAAAGCTTAGATCAAAGTGTGTTCCCAGCACATCAGCTTTGTCTTCCTAAGGGAAATTCCAGCAAATAAATATTTCTCCCCTTTGTTAGGATTAGAATAGCATTTGAACACCATTTCCTTGTAGGGTCTCAGTTCTTCTTGTTTCATCCCCACAGCAACCCTGCCAAATGTGATTTTATGGATGACAGCCCAGGGGCTCAGCATGTTGAGTGGCCGCCAGTGCTCAGCACAGGGAGGGCAGGAACCAGACTCAAACCCAGGCCTGAGCTGATGCCATCGTTTTTTCTTCTACTCCCTGCTGCTTTTTCTCCCATGCTGAGAGTCACTCCAAGACCAGTCCAAGTGAATCCATGGTCCCAGGAAGCTACTCCTCTATCTTCTTCCTGCCCCCTCTCCACTCCACATGGATTCTTTGGCCAGCAAGAAGCCTTGGTTCCTGACCACCCAAGGAGCAGAGCGCTCTTCCAAAGGAACAACAGGAGACTCAGCTGCTTCCCAGAGAACTTGGGCTGGCAGAATGACATGCTCTCTGTCTCTCTCTCCTGTATCTGCTCTTCCTTGTCCCTAATCACCTGTCCCCAGTCCCTGCTCCCTCACCCTAAAAACTACTCATCCAGGGGATCTATCCCTGACAGCAAAGAGAAATGGTGCTGGTGTGGGGGTTGAACAGAAAGCGAGAGGCAGACAGGAACAGGTGTCTGGTTAAACATAAAAGCAAAGCATCCTTTCAGCCTTGGTGAGGATACGAAGATACACTGTGGGGCAGCACAAGATGGGACATTCACAGTGTGGTGGAAAGAGGAACCACAAGTACACAATGTATATAAAACTTTGCAGAGATTCTACAATGAATCCTCAGGTAACAAAAATAATGAGAAGTGGGAATATATCATAGCAACAGATACCCCAAAGTTTGTCTGGCTGTGGAATGAAGCTCTGTGGAATGAAGCTTATCTCTTACAGGGCTCACTCTCTAACCAAGTGGCTTGGGTGGGTAATAAAAGGCATTTATGACCTCCTGAGCACACTTCCCACCAGCTGACGGTGGGGGAGGTGGCAGAAAAATAGTCTGGGTGGCCTGGTAAATCAGCCTTGGATTAAAGATTGGCTTTGGGTAATATACAAAATGAACACCAGTAAGAAATTGAAAATTGACCATGCTACCTACAGCCAGGGAGGTGTGAGCCCTCGGGCAGGGTAAGAAACTTACCAAAATGAGGTTGATGTTTAGATCATCATGTGATGATCTAAAGTGCAATTATAGATGATAGATTATATATCATTATATTATATTATAGATTATATATCATTATATATATAAAATTATAGATTATAATTATATAATTATATATAACATATATAATTATAGATTATATATCATTATAGAGCAAGTGCAATTATAGATTGTTGTAACACCTTACATGTATACAGCACTTTACAATTTATTCAACACTTTCTCTTGTATTTAGAGAACCAAATAGGACAGACTGTAGAGTTAAACTGATTGGGTTGGTATAAGTTCCACCCCGCGTGCAAGATGTGACCTGATGAAAATGATTTTCTTCCTTATAGCTCTGGTTCCTCATTGGTACTATGGAGATGCTAACAATGTTCACCTCCCAGGATTGTCTAAATGAGAGTCTTGTTCATTCATTCACTCACTCATTCATTCACCAAATGGTTTTCAGCATCTGTTATGTGCCAGACACAGTTCTAACCACAGTAAGCAAATGAGCTCATGAAACTTTCTTTCTAGAGGGGGAAGAGAGATGGTTAACATAATAAATATGTGTATTGTGTCATGTGTTGGAAGGTGAAAAAACTATGAAAAAAATTGAACAAGAAGTGGAATGACAGCATCAATTCCCTAGTAAGTATTCAGTAAATATCAGCTTTCACTCCCTCAGCCCCACAGCCACCCTCTAGGGTAGGCAGGCTTAGAACTCGCATTTTACAAGTGTACGATCCAAGGCTCAAAGAGGTTAAGAGTCTGCTCAGGGATGCGCAGCACCCAAAGCCCCAGCCAGGAGCCATATCCTTCTGACTCATGCTCCAGTGCTCTCTGGGGGATAGGGAAAGGGACAAGCTGGCATGGGGGAGTGGGAAAGCATTGAGGGGACTTGCTACTGAGAAGGGGCCATCACCCCAGTCCTCACACTCCCCTCCCTGCCCAGTGAGCTGCCAGAACTTGCTGAGCAGGACACTCCAGGGCAGCTGACAGCAGGGGCTGGCTCTGGCGGTGATGCTCCTGTTATGAGGCCCATTCCAAAAGGAGTCTCCTGGAGCAAGTCCCGTGATAAGGGTTCCCACGGTCCTGAGGCTGTCAGAGTGCCAAAGGGAGAAATGCCAGCTTGTTTTATTGGCTTTCCACTCAATTGACTCCTCCGGGCCTGTGGTTAGGAGACAATGAACAGAGGGCAGCACAGAGCAGCCTTGGCAGCCTCCCTTGGCGCAGCCAGGCAGCGGCAGTACATGGTGTCCATCTCCCAGAGTTGATTGGCAGTCTTCCAATGGCCAGGCCCTGCCCAGCGACAGGTCTGAAAACAGAGAGGGCACAGACTACGTGCACACACCGTTAGGAAGGGGACTGACTCATCTGGGTGAGAGCTCTGTCTAGGAGGCGTTTGTCTCCATTCCAGGGCATGGCAGTGGGGGACTCACCTGATGTCCAGACTCTGCAGGCCCCTCTCCCACCACAGATGCTCCCATCTGGCTCAGTGCTGCTGCACCCTTGAAACTCATCTTAACACTGTGGGAGTAGCATTGACCCAGCCTGCTAGACATCCTGCCACCTTGCTCCTGAGGCCTTGTCCTCACAGTGCTTTTTTAAACCCTGGTGACTGGCTCTAGCTATGTCTCCATGCCTTCACAACTTGCTGATGCCTCTGGAGAATCTGATTCCTTTAGAACTGGAATCCTGCCTTGTACTTTCCAGATTCTTCTTCCAACCATTCTACAAAAACGTGTGGGACTTCCGAGAAGATGGCCAACTAGAGTAGCTCGAGATTAGCCCTGCACCACGGAAAAGACAGAGAAGGGACAGAAGGGAAACTGAGGCAGCAATTTGGGAGTGTGGCTGACCTGGGGGAGCCTTCTATACTACATGAGGCAGCCCCCTGGTTGCAGAGACCAAGGAACTGAGAGGCAGAAGGCTGGAGCCTGGCATGGAGACACAAAGCCACAGAGCCCACAGATGGGAGCACGGGACTAGGAAGTATGCCAGGCGGTGTTCCTTGGGAGTGCTATGCTAACCAGATCAGCCCCATGACTGGTGACTCGCTCCAGACCCCACACACCTGAACCCTGTAACCCACTCCCATTCCTGCTGCTCCAAGTGCGTCCACCTCACCAGCCCCTAGTGCATGTATCTGACCCACCCCCTCCCCCAAGTGCAGCCCAACCCACCTGTCCTGCATCCCTCCCAAACACTACCTCCCCTTCCCTGTTCCCTGCAGGCTGTTGCCAGCACATAAAAGTTGTGCCTTATCTAGGCTACACACCTCCATATCTAGGCTACACACACCCCACACCCACAGTATCACACAGCCTCACCCCACCCTCCCTGAGATCAGTGCATCCATTTATGGATCTCCCAGACCCATGCATGCACATGGGGCCCCAATCATGTCATTCAGTTCTGGGAACTGCACTTTACAGCAATCCTGGAACTGCACATGGGCACAGCCCTCAGCCTCACTTCCTAGCTCTGAGAAAGTCCCAACCTGTGCAGCCAGGTCACATCTGCCTCAAATCCATGAAGGCATAATGCTGACCTGCTGCCACAGCTCTGTGTGTGTGCATAAAGGGCCCTGTGCCTTAGACCAGCTCATACCAGGGTTACACCCCCCAGAAAGGTGCACCCGCACAGCTACATCCTCCCTGGCTGCTGGGTGCCCATGTTCACAAGCATCAGTATAACATCCCCAGCTTGTGCCTATACCTGCCCTGAAGCAAATCACTGTACTGAGTGCTCCACCCTGTGCCCTGCTCCTTGCTGTACAACCATCCCACAAACACAAGGCATTGGACTACTGAAAGAAAACAACTCCCAAAGTAAATCAATGCCATGAAGACAGCAGAAGATCACTAAACATGTCACAATACAGACAGATATAGCCCTGCCTAATGACCAAATTAAAAGACCAGAAGGAACACAGACATTGGAACAACTAAACAAAGATGTTCCTAAAACTCTACTTAATAAAATAAGTGGGATAGCAATGACATGGAGGGGATCAAGAAGACAATAGAGGAGCATAAGGAGGAATTTGAAAGAATAAATAGAAAAATAGTAGATATCACAGAAATTAAAGACTATTGATCAAATAAAAGAAATACTAGGGGCACACAACACCATATTCAAAGAGAAAGAAGAAAGAATAAGTGATATAGAGGACAGGATAATCGATTTCAAAGACTCAAAACAGCAAATGGCAAAAAAGATGGAAAAATTGAATTGCAACTCAGGGAAATGAAAAACAAAACAAAATGCACAAATACAAGAAGTTTTGTCCCAGAAAGAGAAAAGAGGTATAAAGGACTAGGAGGAGTGGTTGAGGGTAAAATGGGGGAATACTTCCCACTCTCATAAAGGATATAAATATATAAGTCAAAGAAACACAAAGAACTCCAAACTGAATAAATCCAAATAAGTCTTCTCCAAAGCACATACTAACCAGTCTGTCAAATGTTGAAGAGAAGCAGAAAATTCTGAAAGTGGCAAAAGAAAAACAATCTACTACATACAAAGGAAACCAAATAAGACTGAGTTCAGACTACTCAGCTAACACCCTAGAGGTGAGAAGGCAGTGGTATGATATATTCAAGATCCTGAAAGAGAAAGACTTCCAGCCAAGAATTCTGTACCCAGCCAAATTATCCTTCAAAACTGAGAGAGAGATTAAAGTTTTCACAGACAAAAAAGTCCTGAAAGAATTTTTCAATAAGAGACCCTACAAGAAATATTAAAAGGAGTTCTGCTGGCTGAAGAAAAGAAGGCAGGAGAGGGAGGTCTAGAGGAAGGCACAGAATTGAAGAGTACCACTAAGGGTAATTTAAAGAATACAAAGAGAAAGAGGGAAAAGAATACACAGATCTGACAAATAAAATTAAAAAGATAGCATGATGGAATCAGGAAACACCTTTTCAGTAATAACTTTGAATGTTAATGGATGAAACTTAGCAATTAAAAAATACAGATTGGCAGAATGGATTAACAAATATAATACAGCTATGTGTTACTTATGAGAAATTCATCTTAGACACAAGGAGACAAATAGATTGAAAGTGAATGGATGGGAAAAGATTTTTTATGCAACTTGTAACCAAAAGAGAACAAGAGTAGCTATACTAATATCAGACAAAATAGACTTTAATGTGAAGACATCATAAGAGACAAAGAAGGACACTATATATTAATTAAAGGGTCAATTAACCAGGAAGATGTAACAATCATAAATGTTTATACTCTCAATCAAGGAGCTCCAAAGTATGTAAGAAAGAAATTGTCAAAATTGAAGGGAGCAATACACTTTTCAACAATAATAGCAAGACTTTAGTACACAGCTCTCCTCTATAGATAGAACAACCAGACAGATGAACAACAAGGAAACAGAGAAGTTAAATAATTTGATAAATAAATTAGAACTAACAGATATATATAGGTCATTGTACCCCAAAGCACAAGAATATACATTCTTCTCTAGTGCTCATGGAACATTCTCCAGGAAAGATCATAAGCTGGGGCACAAAGAAAGGGCTTTATAAATTTTAAAATATTGAAATTATTCAAAGCATTATCTCTGATCATGATGGGATGAAGCTGGATCTCAATAACTACCAAAGAATGAGAACATTTGCAAATATATGGTGATTAAATAATACATTTTAAACAACCAGCGGGTCAAAGAAGAAATTGCTAGAGAAATCAGTAGCTATCTGGAGATGAATGAGAATGAAAATACAACTTACCAGAACTTATGGGATGCAGCAAAGGCAGTGCTGAGAGGGAAATTTATTGCTCTAAATGCCTATATTAAAAACAAGAAAGAGCAAAAATCAAGGACTTAACAGCACACCTGGTGGAACTTGAGAAAGAACAACAAACTAACCCCAAATCAAATAGAAGAAGAGAAATAACAAAGATTAAAGTAGAGATAAATGAATGGGAGGACAAAAGAACAATAGAAAGAATCAATAAACCAAAAGTTGGTTCTTTGAGAAAATCAATAAAGTCAATGGGCAATTAGCAAGACTCACAAAGAAAAAAGAGAGAGGATGCAAATAAACAAAATCAGAACTGAGAAGGGGTGCAATACCATAGACTCTGAAGAAATAAAGGAAATTTTAAGAGGATAGTATTAACAACTATATGCCAACAAACAAACTAGATAACTTAGATGTAATGGACAAATTCCTTGAGACACACAAAAAAGTTACACTGACTCAGAAATTAATAGATTATCTCAACAAACCAATCACAAGTAAAGAGATTCAATCAGCCATCAAAAATCTTCCTACAAATAAAAGCCCAGAGCCAGATGGCTTCAAAGGGGAATTTTATCGAACATTCCAAAAATAACAACACCAATCCTGCTCACTCTTCCAAAAAACTGAAGAAAAAAGAACACTACCTAACTTATTTTATGAAGCTAATATCATTTTAATACCAAAGCCAGATAAAGATGCTGTAAGAAAGGAAAACCACAGACCAATCTCCCTAATGAACATAGATGCAAAAATTCTCAATAAAATATCAGAAAATCGAATCTAACAGCACATCAAAAGAATTATACACCATGACCAAGTGGGATTTATACCAGGAATGCAAGGATAGTTCAACATAAGAAAATCAATTAATGTAACACAGCACATTAACAAATCAAAAGGGAAAAATCACATGATCATCTCAATTGATGCTGAAAATGCATTCAACAAAATTCAGCATCCTTTTCTGATAAAAACACTCCAAAAATAGGAATCAAAGGTAACTACCTCAGTATGATAAAGGGAATATATGAAAAACTGATAGCCAGCATTGTACTCAATGGAGAGACACTGAAAGCTTTCCCCCTAAGATCAGGTACAAGACAAGAATGTCCACTGTCACCACTATTATTCAATATTGTGCTAGAAGTTTTGGCTAGAGCAATCAGTCAAGACAAAGAAAGAAAAGGCATCCGAATTGGAAAGGAAGAAGTAAAACTCTCATTATTTGCAGAAGATATGATACTATACTTGGAAACTGCTGAGAAATCTACACCAAAGTTACTTGAGTTAATAAAGAAATTCAGCCAGGTGGCAGGATATAAAATTAATGTGCAAAAACGAGTAACATTTCTATACACAAGCAATGACCTAGCTGAGGATTCAGTTAAGGAAAAAAATTCCATTCAAAATAGCAACTAAAAGAATCAAGTACTTAAGAATGAACCTAACTAGGGGTGTAAAGGACTGGTACACAAAAAACTACATAACATTGCTAAAAGAAATCAAAGAGATCTAAATAAGTGGAAAGATACTCCCTGCTCATGGACAGGAAGGCTAAACATAGTTAAGATGTCAATTCTCCCCAAACTGATCTACAGATTCAACACAGTACCAATCCAAATCCCAATAACCTACTTTGAAGATTTGGAAAAGCTAACTACCAAATTCATCTGGAAGAGAAAGAGACCCCAAATAGCTAAAAGCATCCTAAAAAACAAGAACAAAGTGGGAGGATTACACTCCCTGACTTTAAAACGTATTATAAAGCCACAGTGGTCAAAACAGCATGGTATTGACAGAAAGGTATAAGAATTGACCAGTGGAATCGAATCAACAGTGCAGAAATAGACCACAAAATCTATAGTCAACTGATTTGTGATAAGTCCCCCAAATCCTCTGAACTGGAACAAAATAGTCTTTTCAATAATTGGGTGTGGAAAACCTGGGTACCAATAGTCAAAAGAATGAAAGAGGACCCCCATCTTACACCCACACAAAAATTAACTCAAAGTGGGTCAAACACCTAAATATAAGAACTAACACCATAAAGCTTCTAGAGGACAAGACCTAGTAATAGGAGGTAGCTTCCTAAATTTCACACCCAAAGCACAAGCAATAAAAGAAAAAAATAGATAAATGGGAACTCCCCAAAACCAAATCCTTCTGCACTTCAAAAGACTTTGTCAAAAATGTGAAGCAGTAGCCAACTCAATGGGAGAAAGTATCTGGAAATCACATATCAGACAAAGGTTTGATTTCCTGTATATACAAAGAAATCATACAACTCAACAACAAAAGAACAAACAACCCATTTATAAAATGGGCTAAATATTTGAATAAGCATTTTTCTGAAGAGCAAATACAGATGGCTCAAAAGCACATGAAGAGATGCTCATTTTCATTGTCTATAAGGGAAATGCAGATCAAGACTACAATGAGATACCACCTCCCACCTATAAAAATGGCTGCTATTAAACAAAAAGGAAACTGTAAATGTTGGAGAGGATGTGGAGAAACCAGGACACTTATACTCTGCTGGTTGGAATGTATAATGGTGCAGCCACTATTGAAGACTGGCAGTTCCTTAAGAAACTAAATATTGAGTTGTCCTATGACCCAGCAATAAGTATATACCCAGAAGCGCTGAAAGCAATGATACAAGCAGACATTTGCACACTGATGTTCATGGCAGCATTGTTCACAATTGCCAGAAGATGGAAACAAACCAAATGCCCATCAACAGATGAGTGGATCAACAAAATGTGGTATATACATACAATGGAATATTATGCAGCAGTAAGACAAAATGACATCCTGAAGCACATGACAAGATGGACAAGCCTTGAGGACATAATGCTGAGTGAAATTAGCCAGACACAAAAGGAGAGATACTGTATGATTCGACTTTTATGACCAGCATAAAGGTATAATCAGAGGCTTATAATACAGAATATAAGGGACTTAGAGATACATAGATGTTAGAGATAGGTGAACTGTTAGCTAATGAGATTGAACTCCAATGTAAGGGAATAGATAGGAGTGAAGATGATTCTCTAATGGGTCTGTAAGTAATATTACCATATTGAAGATGAACAAGATTGAAAGGGGTTGTATAGACCTATGTGTCCCTCTGATTCACACTAGAAATATGACTCCTCACAAGGATTACTTCAAAGATATGATTCTTGTGTAAAGAGTGTTTAAGTCCAGGGTACAGGTGGAAAACTGCTATTGCATGCTGTGAGCTATGTTCAAAATTAACCATTACCACTACCACAGCAATAGCAGAGGTAAATAATGGGGGGAATGACAAGAGTTAAGAAGAGGTTTAGATTTTCTATTTGGCGAGTGTGTGCTTATTGGTTTTCTTTCTCTTGGGAACAATGAAATTAACTAAAATTGAGAATGTCAATGGACTGTGAACTTTGAACCCTCTACATGATGCCCTATGAATGCAGGTGGCTGAAGGATGCACTGGTGAAGAAGTAGACTGGTGAATGAGGGTGTATACTCATGAATTAAGGTTGTGCTGCTACCAAAAAAAAAAAGGAACAAAGTCGTGAGGCATGCAATGAGGTGAATGAAAATGTGAGAAATCTGTTCAGACAAAATAAGCCAAAAACAAAAGAACAACAATGGTTATGGTCACCTTTTAGAAAACACTTATAAGAAAACAGGGGCCTAGATTGTAAGCTTTTAGAGCAGACACATTAAGCCCAGAGTAGTGATTATTTCCCTATTTTGTGAGGCTGTTCAATATATATAACCTGATATTTAGAGATAAGAATAAAGCTGAACAGATTGCGGTTAAAGTTATTCAGAACATAGGGGTAAAGAAGACAGTGTCTCTATTTTAGAACCACACATACTCTTTGAGACCAATGGAAGAAAGGTTTATTTGGTCTGGAACTGAAACTTTCCAGTTAAAATAATCAAATTCAACCTATCTGTATTTGGACAGTTAAAAAACAGGGAGCACAGAATAAGAAAGAGGTCCTTTAATCCTGTATAGATTATTGTAATGCCTGGATATGTTCTAGAGTATATTAAGCAGATAATCAAAAAGTACTGGCAATGTCCTCTGAGTGATGGGAGAAAAATATGGAACTATTAAATCTTACCATCAGGAAATCCTAATACTGGTTCAAACTTTAGGGACACTCAAATCAATAGGCCATGCCCTCAATCAGGAGGCTTACTTTTGTGAAGCTTATGTAGGTAGCAGAGAAGCTCAGACTACCTATAGGCATGCCTAACAGTTATTTCTGGAAGACCTCTATTGTTGCTCAGATGTGGACTCAGTCTCTCTAAGACCAACTCTGAAAGTGAAATCATGGCCCTCCCCACTACAGGAGACATGACATCCTACAGAGAGTCTCCCTGGTGATATGGGAGATGATTCCCAGGGATGAATCCAGACCTGTCACCATGGGATCAACAAGTCCATCCTGGCCAGAAGGGGGGAAAAAGTGTAATTAATAGTCAGTGGCAGAGAGAGTTCAAATAGAATTGAGAGGCTACTCTGAAGGTTGCTCTTACACAAGCTTCAGGTAGACCTTGCTACCTGTCATAACCTGCCAACCCCCAACCAGGACCATTCCAGCCAATCCTAAAACACCTAGGGCAATATATAAGATTCTACAGGGGTTCCATGTCCTAGAGTAACTTTCCAGAAACCTACAACCTCCAGATGGGTCCCTGGTCCAGAGAAGTCCTGACACCTAGCCCAGCCTCTCCAGAACATCAGATAGTTCCATCTCCCTACCCCATATTAGTTACAGACCCTTCCAAAATGAGAAATTTATAATTGCCATAGCCCAAACACCCCTAAAGAGAGGGACAGAAAGATCAAACGTGATGGTGGAGTTATACAGAGAAGATAGGATTTAACAAACAAATATGAATGCTGAATCATTAAATTAATATCTCTTTTAGCCTCCAGTATTTTAGAGCAGCTAGAACTAAAAACCTAAAATTGTGAAACTGGAAATTGTAACCCAAGTCAAAGTCTGAAATATGTTCTACAACTTACTGTGGTACTGTGTTTGAAATGTATTGCTTTTTTGTATATTTGTTATTTTTCACAAAAAAGAAGGGGAAAAGTTGATTGTAATGATAAAAAGAATTAAGCCTTCTAATCTCCTATATTCTGGAGCCGCTAGTAGGAAAAATATGAGAGGATTGTATGATAGCCCATGACAAACTCTGAGATCTGTCCTGTAAGTACTTGTTGAAGAGTGCTTTGAAAACTATTGCCTTTTTGTTTCTTTGCTTTGTATATGTTATACTAAACAATAAAATTTTTTCTAAATGTGTATGTACCTTGCTCTCTGAATCTAAGGATTTGCTACATCTTGACAAATTTCTGGAAGCTGCCACCTGCCAACCTTCTGAGGTCTCAGAGTAACACTGCGTATGGTTGGCACTTCCCCTAAACCCCAAGTTGGACTACCCCAATGAGACAACTGTAGATGTTGGTTCACCAGACATCAGGTTTGCCTGTATCAGCCAGAAGCTCCTCCCAGGACCTGCAGCTGGGCTTGTAGTCAGACCATTATCTTCACTCTAGGGAGCACAGCTCATTCTAGGTCCCAGCTCAGTTCACATCACTGCACCTAACTGCTCCTTGCCAGACCACATTCCAAGATATGTAATAAGGTCTGGCCTTCCTAACTCTTAGAGAGCAGAAAAGAGATGGGATTACATATTTCATTTTGTAAGTATCTTTTCAAATTTTTAAAATAGAATTTCAAACAATAAAGTGGGTACAAAGTAAAAAAAAAAAGACCCCCCCAAACTTCTCCTGAAAATCACTCCCCAGAAATATCCATTACTAACAGTTGCTATGTAGTCATCCATCCTTCTGTCTACACACACACACACATGCACACACCACATAGAATTCTTCTACTCATATGAGAACATACCATAAAATTTTCCTGCATCTTGCTTGTTTTCCATATCCGGAAAGCTAAGGTTAACTCATTGCACTAGTAGCTGTTATAGTATCTAAGTATCATATTTATTGCACTTTGCTTTATTGGGCATCACAGACATTGTGTTTTTTACAAATTGAAGTTTTGTAGCAGCACTATATTGAGCAAGTCTAGTAGTCACCAGCATCATTTTTTCAAAAGTATGTGCTCACTTCATATTTCTGTGTCACATTGTGATAATTCTCTCAATATTTCATTATTATTGTATTTTTAAGGTGGTTTGTGATCAGTCATCTTTGATGTTACTACTGTAACCATTTGGGGGCACCACAAGCCATGCCCATATAAAATAGTGTAGCTTGCTCACTGTTGGAATATGATATACCAGGAATGGAATAGCTTTTTAAAAGGGGAATTTAATAAGTTGATAGTTCACAGTTCTAAGGCAAAGAGACTGTCCCAATTAAAACAAGTCTATAGAACTGTCCAATCTAAGGCATCCAGGGAAAGATACCTTGGCTCAAGAAGCCCAATGAAGTTCAGGGTTTCTCTCTCAAGTGGAAAGGCACATGGTGAACATGGTCAGGGTTTCTCTTTCAACTGGACTGGAAGACCAAATGGTGAATATGGCATCATCTGCTAGCTCCCCTCTCCTGGCTTCCTGTTTCGTGAAGCTCCCTGGGAGGCATTTTCCTTCTTCATCTCCAGTGGTCGCTGGCTGTTGGACTCTGCTTCTCATGGCTATGTCATTCTGCTCTGCTCTCTCTGAATCTCTTAGCTTTCTCTCTTGCCATTCTCTTTTATAGGATTCCAGCAAACTAATCTAAGACCCACCCAAATGGGTGGAGATTCACCTCCACCTAATCCAGCTTAATAAACACTCTTGATTAAATCACATCTCCAGGGAGATAATCTAATTACAGTTTCAAACATACAATACTGAATAGGAATTAGAAGAAACAGTTGCCTTTACAAAATGGGATTAGGATTGAAATAGGGCTTTTCTAGGGCACATACAATCCTTTCCACCCTCTGGATCCTAAAAAAGACATGTTTTTCCCATATACAATATACATTCATTCCATTACAATATCAGAGAACCTTAAACCATTTCAGGAACATTACAAATACAACACAAGGTTAAAACAAGTACAAAATCTCAAAGTTAGTTACAAGTGTGGTCTGTTCTAAGGTTGGCCAAGTGAAGGTGCCTAGTTCTATTGCTGTGGGCAAGAGTCAATGGTGTGTGAACCTCATCTGTTGCTCATTACATCTGCAGTCAGCTAGGAGGCATGCCTGCTGTAATGACTGATGTTTGATTTAATTGGCTGGTGCTTAAATGAGAGAGCGCAATGCAGCACAGCCTAAGCAGCTCAGCATATCTCATCTCAGCACTCGCAGCTCAGGCCAGACCTTTGGAAATGAAGAAAGGAATCATCCTGGGGAAAGATGTTGGAACCCAAAGGCCTGGAGAGAAGGCCGGTAGAGATCACCTGTGCCTTCCCACATAAGAAAGAACCTCAGTTGAAAGTTAGCTGCCTTTCCTCTGAAGAACTAATGAAATATATCCCCTTTTATTAAAAGCAATCTGTCTCTGATGTGTTGCATTCCAGCAGCTAGCAAACTAAAACATAAGGCAAAATTATCCTCTGGCTTTGAAAACTCATAACAAGTTTTTTGCTGCCAACATCAAAGGAGGGACAGTCATGGGAATCATATGCGCATTTCCATAGGGAGGAAGGAACACAGGAGTCACTGGACCCATACAGTTGTGAAAACCTACAGGGCAAAGTTCATAAGATTTCAAAGTCTGAGAGTCATTTATCTTCAGGGCTTTAGAAAGCGGCAGTCCCACTCTTTCCAAGGGCCTACACAGAGGCCTGCCTCTCTCTGAATACAACCTTGGAGGATATTGGAGAGACCACCTTTTTCTCGGCTCCACCCTCTCCAAGCATCGGAGCTGTACCTGGACTCTCTGCCATCTCTGGGGCACATGCTTAACCCCTCTATGTGGTGGCAGCCAGACTCTCCCAAAATTCCAAAGAATGTGCTTCACCCTCTCCAAGGCCTGAGGCAGCACGACTCTTCCACTGCAATGAAGTGGAAGGCCCATCCTGTGCCTTTGGGGCAAACTCACCTCTCCACAGGTTTGGATGTGTCCACTCTTCTGGCCCAGGGCTTCTTGACTTCAGACCCCAGCCTCCATGGTTTTGCTTCTGAAGTTATTTTTTCTCCAATGTGTCCCTTATCTGAAACCCCCCAGACCTGGCTGGCAATGACTTTGTTTATACAAGTTCCACAGCACTCTCATTGGTTTTCTATGCAGAAGGCTTGGATCATGCCAATCAGACATGAAGAGTTCCCACAAATCATTCCTGGATAACTCCATATCCAATCCTGGCTTTCTCTGAAATGGCTGACTAGTTTCACATTTGGTCAGATCCTCACATGGGGCACCATTCTTTGGGATCTCCCTTCCTGGAAGCCCAAAATTGTCCAGAACATCAGTTTCTGCTTTCTTAGTACCCAAGAGTTCAGTTCTCAGTTTATCTCTTTCCTGTCAGATTTCACTATAAGCTTCGAGGAGAAACCATGGAGGCCAGGGTCTGGTAAGGTGACAAGTATAGCTGCCAAGTTGACAAAAGGTGACTGTCATGGTCAGGTTCATGTGTCAACTTGGCCAGGTGGTGGTATCTGTTTGTCTGTTTGGTCAAGTGCTGGCCTGTCTTTTGGAATGAGGACATTTCATAGAATTAAATCATGATCACGTCAGCTACATCCACAGCTGATTCCATTTGTAATCAACCAAGGGGAATGTCTTCTTTAATGAGTGATACTTAATCTAATCACTGGAAGCCTTTTCAGGAAGATTCATAAGAGACAGGCTCTCTTCCTGCTTCAGCTGGTGAGCCTCTCCTATGGAGTTCATCCAGACCTGCCATCAGAATCATCAGCTTCACAGCCTGCCATAAAGATTTTTGACTGCATGTTCCCAGGGTTATGTGAGACACTTCTATAAATTTTGTATTTATGAATATTTCCTGTTTCTGTTTCTCTAGAGAATCCTAACTAATACAGATAGTGAACTTAGTCGATGAATATTGTGCATGTTCTGACTGCTCCATTGACTGGCCATTCCCTGGTCTTTCTCTCCTTGGGCCTCCCTAACCCTAAGACACAACAATATTGAAATTAATCCAATTAATTATCCCACAATGGCCACTAAGTGTTCAAGTGAAAGGAAGAGTCACACATCTTTCACTTTAAATCTAGCTAGGAATGATTAAGCCTAGTGAGGAAGCCATGTCAAGAGCCAAGAAAGGCTGAAAGTCAAGTCTCTTGTACCAGTTGTGAATGCAAAGGAAAAGTTCTCAAAGGAAATTAAGAGTACTACTCCAGTGAACATGTAAATGATAAGAAAGCAAAACAGACTTATCGCTGATATGGAGAATGTTTTAGTGTTCTGGATAGAAGATCAAACCAGCCACAACATTCCACCAAGCCAAAACTTAATCCAGAGAAATGTTCTAACTCTTTTCAGTTCTATGAAGGCTTAGAGAGGTAAAGAAGTTGCAGAAAAGCCTGAAACTAGCAGAGGTTGGTTCATGAGGTTTAAGGAAAGAAGCCATCCCCATAACATAAAAGCGCAAGGTGAAGCGGCAAGTGCTGATGGAGAAACTGCAGCAAGTTATTCAGAAGACCTAGCTGAGATAATTCATGAGGGTGGCTACGATAAACAACAGACCTTCAATGTGGTTGAAACAGCCTTCTGTTGGGAGAAGATGCCATGTAGGACTTTCATAGCTAGAGAGCAGAAGTCAATACCTGACTTCAAACTTCAAAGGAAAGGCTGACTCTCTTTTCAGGGGCTAAATTGGCTGGTGATTTTAAGTTGATGGCAATGTTTATTTACCATTCAGAAAATGCTAGGGCCTTTGAGAACAGTCTAAATCTATTCTGTCTATGCTCTAGAAATGGAACAACAAAGCCTGGATGACAGCACATCTGTTTACAACATGGTTTCCTGAATATTTTAAGTCCTCTGCTGAGACTTACTGCTCAGAAGAAAAGATTCTTTTCAAGATATTACTCTTTATTGGCAATGCACCTGGTTCTCAAATGTACTAATGAGGATGTATGAAATTCATGTTGTTTTCATGCCTGCTAACACAACATTCTTTCATCTGTAGCCCATGGGATTAAGGAGTCATTTTGACTTTCAAGTTTTATTATTCAAGAAATACATTTCATAAGGCTACAACTGTCATAGATACTGATTCCTCTGATGGATCTGCAAAGTAAATTGAAAACTTTCTGGAAAGGATTCACCATTCTAGATGCCACTAAGAATATTCATGATTCTGGAGAGGAGGTCAAAATACCAACATGAACAAGAGTTTCAAAGTTTATTCCAACCCTCACAGATGGCTTTGAGGGGTTCTAAGCCTTCAGTGGAGGAAGTAACTGAAGATGTGGTGGAAATAACAAAAGAACTTGAATAATAAGTGGAACCTGAAAATATGACTGATTTGCTGCAATTTCATGATGAAACTTTAATGAATTAAGAGTTGCTTCTATGGATGAGAAAAGAAAGTGGTTTCTTGAGATAAAATTTACTCCCTTGAGGATGCTGTGAATTTTATTTAAATGACAAAAAAGTATCTATAATATTACGTGAACTTAGTTGATAAAGCAGCATCAGGGTTTGAGATGATTGACGCCAATTTTGAAAGTGATTCTACTGTGGGTAAAATGCTGTCAAACAACATCGCAGGCCACAGAGAAATTTTTCCATTTCTCTGTTTCAAACAAAGAGTTAACTCATGCAGCAAACCTCATTGTTTTCTTAACTTAAGAAATTGCCACATCCACCCCAACCTTCAGCAGCCACCACCCTGAGCAGTCAGCAGCCATCAATCAATATCAAGGCAAGACCCTCTACCAGCAAAATGATTATAAAGATAGGTAGCATTTGTTAGTGATAAAGTATTTTTAAATTAAGGTTTGTACATTGTTTTTTAGGCATATTGTGATTGCATACTTAATAGACTACCAGGTAGTGTAAATAAAACATTTATATGCACTGTGAAAACAAAACACTCGTGTGACTCATTTTATTGCAGTAGTCTGGAACCAAACCCACAATATCCCCAAGGTATGCCTGTACTGCATAGATATCCCAAATGCCTTTAATTGTTCTCCTACTGATGCATATTTTTAATTATTTCCAATTTTTCATTTCTACAAACAACACTGCAGTACATATCCTTGCGTTTGCATCTTCTTGTAGTTCTGTTTTTCCATGGGTTAGTTTCCTGGATTTTTCAGTATTGCATTAATTTGCATTATTATATTATTATTGAGGTTGAGTATGTTTTCATATGCTGGTTGGCTCTTTCTATTTCTTCTAGGAATGACTTTCCTACCTATTGAAATGCCCATGGTACATGTGCTGGAAAAGGACTGAATTCTCCAGCTTTCCTGGTCTTTAATCTCTTCATCTCCACCATCACTAATCTTCCATTAAATAACCACAGAGTAGAATCTACTTTTCTTACACCTAGTAAAAGCACATCTCTCAAAAAAATCACCAACCAGAAGTTGAAAGACACTTCACCCTCCCCAAGATTTCCCTCAGAGCAGACACAGCTTAGGATGACTCCACTGTCACCCTGAGGCTGGTGGAAGCAGCAGACAGTGTAAGGCTCAAAGAAGCCCTACCTCACTTCCACCACACCAAATGGAAGAGGAAAGTCTCAGGAGGGGGCTATGGGAGAACATGACAAGATATTGGAGAGATGACAAAAATGAGAGTCAGGAAGTGGAATTTTTTCCTAGTATACCTTCAAAAGCCATGAATGATGGGGATATCTCCCTTCTCTTCTTTCCCCATCCCACACTTGTGGAGAAGCTGATGAGTGAGTGAAATAACATCACTTGTCCTAATTCTTTGATGATGTATTGCCTTGAAATATTTCTGTAGTCCTTTAAAAAAAGATCTACTTGATCTGTGGATGACAGTGATGATGGTATTTGAGGTGAGGGGCAACATCTCACCCGAGTGAGCATCATTCCTTCCCTTGTAGCAGAGATGATTGCAGATCTTAATCCCTTAGCTTGAGAAACTGCAGGCTAATTCAAATTCCTCCTTCTGTTCTCCACTAAAAGATATAAAAGGGCCACATCCTGCAAGAGAGAAAGACCCTACTGCTCAAAGTCTATTATTACCAAATGTTTAAAAATAGAGAGACAACTGTGTAGGACACAACTCCCAGGAGTGGGGAACTTCCTGGCAACATGGCACAGAAATCCCAGAATGAGCTGAGACCCAGCATCAAGGGATTGAGAAAACTTTCTTGACCAAAAGGGGTAAGAGTGAAATGAGACAAAGTGTTAATGGCTGAGAGATTCCAAACAGAGTCCTGGAGGTTATTCTTATGCATTAAATAGATATCACCTTGTGATACAAGATGTAATGGAGAGGCTGGAAGGAACTGCCTGAAAATGTAGAGCTGTGTTCCAGTAGCCATGTGCCTTGATGATGATAGAACAGTGATATAGCTTTCACAATGTGACTGTGTGATTGTGAAAACCTTGTGTCTGATGCTCCTTTTATCTACCTTTTCAACAGACGAGTAGAACATATGGAATAAAAATAAATAATAGGGAGAACAAACGTTAAAATAAATTTAGTTTGAAATGCTAGTGGTCAATGAAAGGGAGGGGTAAGGGGTATGGTAAGTAAAAAATTTTTTCTGTTTGCATTTTATTTTTCTGTTGTCTTTTTTTCTTTTTCTGAATTGATGCAAATGTTCTAAGAAATGATCATGATGATGAATATGCAGCTATGTGATGATATTGTGAATTACTGATTATATATGTAGAATGGAATGAGCATATATTGGGAATGTTTGTGTTTCTTTCTTGTAATTTTTTTTAATTAATAAAAAAAATTTTTTAAATAGAGAGAAAAAGTTCTAGGGGGCTTAGTGAGATGTGGGATTTAGTTTGTCCTCCAGAGCAGCAAGTAAATAGAAACAGTACAGAACAACTTCTGGAGCCAAGTCAGTGACCAGACACAGAGAGTACCCCAGTCTGGACAAGCTGGACCAGCTGCAAGCCCACTCATAACTGTGAGTTCAACAAGGCTCATAGGCCAGTGCCCTTCCCCCACAAGCTGCTTCTCAGAGGGAATAGAAAAGAGACTTTACCAGCAGCAGGGGCTGAGTAAAACCAAGCTCCAATTGTGGAATTAATTAACAAATTCTGACTACTAAAAATAGGCCCCAAGCTCAGCTGAACCTCAAGTAAAAGCTGAGGTTGCTGGGTTTTGCTCCAGCCTAGAGGGGGCAGGGCTAAAAGAAAAAGAAAAAGGAAAAAAAATAGAACAAAGTTTTTTTGATCAGATAGCACATAATACTTGAAAGAGTCTGGGCCCTGAAGGAAAGGAGGGGGCACATGGGACCTGGAGATACACACAGCAATGTACCAACTTAAGCTCTTCATTGGTGAACCCGAGGAATGGGGTTCCTGCTGTGAAAAGGATTTTTTCCTTTTCTTTTTCGTGGTTGTCATTCTATGACTTGACTGCTCTTTGGATAGAGCTGCAGGGCTTCTCAGGCTCCAATTGCCTTAGGCATAAGCAGAATTATGCTTGTTTGAGTGTTTGTCTGGAGACTGTGCCTTCCCCAGAAGAGAGATGGGACCCAGCTCAGATGGAATCCCTTCCTCAAGGAATTCAGATTCCAGGGTCTGGAAAACTAAAGTGATTAAAGCCGGCCTACAACCTCTCCTCCATCCCAACAACACCCCCAGCAGGGAGAGTCTGCTGGAGTTAAAGGTACCACATCATCCTATGCTGGTGGAACCTGCAGGCAGAATAGGAAAAACACAGAGTCCAGACGCTTCATAGGAAAACCTTTCAACCTGCTGGGTCTCTCCCTCAGGGAAAACTGATGTAGATGACTCTTTCCTTCTGAGAGAAGGCCAGTTTGGTCTGGGAAAATCTGGTTGGGGTCTATAATACCTAAGTAGACCCTCCTAAGGGGGGGGAATAAAAGGCACCCTACAGGCAGGACAAGAAAATAATAACTGAAAAATTCTGATCTGTGAAGCAAAACCTAAGCTGGAGGTCTAGAATAAGCTGAACTGAATGTCAAAGAACAGATAAACAACAAAGTTATCCAGCAAGAAAATCCTATGTAAAAAAAGTTAAAACAATCTTCAGAATAAACTAATTTAAGGAAATTAAATACCTAGATGTCAGCAAAAAATCACAAATCATACTAGGAAAATTGAAGATATGGCCCATTCAAAGGAACAGACCAACAATTCAAATTAGATACAGGAGTGAAAAAATTAATTCAGAATGTTTGAACAGATGTGGAAAACTTCACCAAAAATCAAATCAATGAATTGAGGGAGGACATAAAGAAAGCAAGGAATGAAGAAAAAGAAGAAATTGAAAATCTGATAAAACAAATCACAGAACTTATGGGAATGAAAGGCACAGTAGAAGAGATGAAAAAACAATGGAAACCTACAATGTTAGATTTCAAGAGGCAGAAGATAGGATTAGTGAACTGGAGGAAGGGATATCTGAAATCTGACAAGTGAAACAAAATATAGGGGAAAGAAAGAAAAAATGTGAGCAGAGACTCAGGGAATTGAATGACAACATGAAACATATGAATATACATGTTGTGGGTATCCCAGAAGGAGAAGAGAAGGAAAAAGAAGGACAAAAACTAATGGAGGAAATTATCACTAAAAATTTCCCAACTCTTATGAAAGACTTAAAATTACAGATCCTAGAAGTGCAACATACCCCAAACCGAATAGATTTAAAAAGATGTACTCCAGGATACTTACTAATCAGAATGTCAGATGTCAAAGAGAAAGAGAACCTTCTGAGCAGCAAGAGAAAAGCAATCCATCATGTACAAGGGAAGCCCAATAAGTCTATGCACAGATTTCTCAGGAGAAACTGTGGAGGTGAGAAGGTAGTGAGATGATATATTTAAGTTACTAAAAGAGAAAAACTGCCAACCAAGAATTCTATATCTAGTAAAATTGTCATTCAAAAATAAGGGGGAAATTAAACATTTTCAGACAAAAAAGCACCAAGAGAATTTGTGACCAAGAGACTGGCTCTGCAAGAAATACTGAAGGGAGCACTAGAGACAGAGGAAAATACAGGCGATTGAGGTGTGGAGAAGCATGTAGAAATGAAGACTATCAGTAAAGGTAAAAAGAAGAAAAATTGGATATGCCATATAAAATCCAAAAGGAAAATGGTAGAAGAAAGTGCTGACATAATAACACTAAATGTTAATGGATTAAACTACCCAATCAAAAGACGTAGACTGGCAGAATGGATTGAAAAACAGGACCCATCTATATGCTGTCTACAGGAGGCACATCTTAGACCCAAGGATAAACATAGGTTGAAAGTGAAAGGTTTGGAAACAATATTTCATGCAAGCAATTATAAGAAAGGTGCAGGAGTAGCTATATTTATATCCAACAAATTAGACTTCAAATGTAAAACAGTTAAAAGAGACAAAGAAGGACAGTATGTATTAATAAAATGAACAATTCAACAAGAAGACATATGTAGTAGTTAGATTCAGTTGTCAAATTGACCAGGTGAAGGTACCTAGCCAATGGCATGTGAACCTCATCTGTTGCTCATTACATCTGCTGTTGGCTAGGAGTCATGCCTGCTGCAATGAATGATGTTTGATTTAATCAGCTGGTGCTTAAATAAGACAGCTCAATGCAGCACAGCCCAAGCACCTCAGCATACCTCATCTCAGCACTCACAGCTCAGCCCAGGCCTTTGGAGATGCAGAAAGAAATCACCCCAGGGAAAGTTGTTGGAACCCAGAGGCCTGGAGAGAAGGCCAGCAGAGAACACTCTGTGCCTTCCCACATAAGAAAGAAGCTCAGTTGAAAGTTAGCTGCCTTTCCTCTGAAGAACTAACTAAATAAATCCCCTTTTATTAAAAGCCAATCCATCTCTGGTGTGTTGCATTCTGGCAGCTAGCAAACTAGAACAACATAATAATCATAAGTATTTATGCACCGAGCCAGAGTGCTCCAAAATACATGAGGCAAACACTGTAAAGAGAAATAGACATATCTACCATCATAGTTGGAGACTTCAATTCCCCACTCTCATCAATGGACAGAACAGCTAGAAAGAGGATCAATAATGAAACAGAGGATTTGAATAATACAATAAATGAGCTAGACATAACAGACATTTTTAGAACATTACACCACACAACAGCAGGATGCACCTTTTTCTCAAGTGTTCATGGACCTTTCTTAAGGATAGACCATATGCTGGGTCAAAAAATAAGTCTCAATAAATTTTAAAAGATTGAAATCATACAGAACATTTACTCAGATCATAAAGGCATGAAATTGGAAATCAATAATAAGCAGAGGGCCAGAAAATTCACAGATATATGGAGGCCCTACAACACCCTCCTAAACAACCAGTGGATCAAGGAAGATATCATAAGAGAAATCAGTAAATATCTCAAGGCAAATGAAAATGAAAACACAACATATCAAAGTTTATGGGATGCAGCAAAGGCAATGCTAAGAGGAAAATTTATTGCCCTAAATGCCTATATTAAAAAAGAAGAAAAAGAAAAAGTCGAGGAATTAATTGTCCACTTGGAAGAACTAGAGAAAGAGCAACAAGTTAATGCCAAAGCAAGCAAAAAGAAAGAAATAATGAAGATTAGACCAGAAATAAGTGAAATTGTGAGCATGACATCAAGAAAATCAACAAAACCAGAAATTGGCTCTGTAAGAAAATCAGTAAGATTGATGGACTCTTAGCAAGCTTGAGTCCAAAAGAAGAAGAGAGAGGATACAAATATATAAAATCAGAAATGGGAGAGGAGACATAACCACTGACCCTGCAGAAATAAAGGAGATAATGAAAGAATTCTATGAACAATTTTATGCTAATAAACTAGACAATATAGATGAAATGAACAACTTCCTAGAAAGGCATGAACAACCAACATTGACACAAGAAGAAATAGATGACCTCATCAAACCAATCACAAGTAAAGAAATTGAATTAGTCATTGAGAAACTCCCCAAAAAGAAGAGTCCAGGACCAGATGGCTTCACATGTGAATTCAAGAAAGAATTAGTACCAATCCTGATCAAACCTTTCACAAAAATCGAAGAGCAGAAAAGGCTACTTAACTCATTCTATGAAGCCAATATCACCCTCACATCAAAGCCAGACAAAGATATTACAAGAAAAGAAAACTACAGAGCAATATTTCTAATGACTATAGATACAAAAATCCACAACAAACTTCTTGCAAATTGAATCCAACAGCACATTAAAATAATTCTACACCATGACAAAATAGGATTCATCCCAAGCATGCAAGAATGGTTCGACATAAGAAAATCAATTAATACACCATATCAACAAATCAAAGCAGAAAAACCACATACTCATCTTGATTGATACAGAAAAGGCATTTGACAAAACTCAACACCCTTTCTTGTTGAAAACACTTCAAAGCATAGGAATGGAAGGGAACTTCCTTGACATGATAAAAGGAATATATGAAAAACCCACAGCTAACATCATCCTCAATGGGGAAAAACTGAAAACTTTTCCCCTAAGATCAGTAACAAGACAAGAATGTCCACTATCACCACTGTTATTTAACATTGTGTTGGAAGTTCTAGCCAGAGCAATTAGACAAGAAAAATAAATACAAGGCATCAAAATTGGAAAGAAATAAGTAAAACTCTCACTTTTTGCAGATGATGATAGTATATGTCTATAAATCCCAAAAAATCCACAGCAAAACTACTGGAGCTAATAAATGAGTATAGCAAAGTGGCGGGTTACATGATCAACACTCAAAAATCTGTAATGTTTCTATACACTAGTAATAAACAATCTGAGGAGAAATCTAGAAAAAATTCCACTTACAATAGCAACCAAAATAATAAAATATTTAGGAATAAATTTAACTAAAGATACAAAAGACCTATATGAAGAAAACTATAAGAAATTGCTAAAAGGAATCACAGAAGGCCTAAATAAATGGATGGGCATACCATGTTCATGGATTGGAAGACTAAATATAGTTAAGATGTCAATTCTACCTAAATTGATTTACAGATTCAATGCAATACCAATTAAAATCCCAAAAACTTACTTTTCACAAATAGAACAACCAGTAACCAAATTTATCTGGAAGGGCAGTGTGCCCCAAATAGCTAAAACTATTCTGAGAAAGAGAAATGAAGTCGGAGGTCTCACACTACCTGACTTTAAGGCATATTACAAAACTACAATGATCAAAATAGCATGGTACTGGCATAAAGACAGATACACTGACCAATGGAATTGAATGGAGTGTTCAGATACAGATGCTCTGATCTATGGACAATTGATCTTTGATAAGGCAGTCAAGCCAACTCACCTGGGGCAGAACTGTCTCTTCAATAAATGGTGCCTAGAGAAGTGGATATCCATATGCAAAAGAATGAATGAGGATCCATATCTCACACCCTATACAAAAATTAACTCAAAATGGATCAAAAACCTAAAGATTAGATCTTAGACCATGAAATTTTTAGAAGAAAATCTAGGGAAATATCTTATGAATCTTATAATAGGAGGCAGTTTCCTACACCTTACACTCAGAGCACAAGCATTGAAGAAAGAACAAAATGGGAACTCATGAAAGTTAAACACTTTTGTGCATCAAAAAACTTCATCAAGAAAGTAAAAATACAGCCTACACAATGGGAGACAATATTTGGAAATGATATATCAGATAAAGATCTAGCATCCAAAATATGTAAAGAGATTGCTGAACTCAACAACATAAAGACAGACAACCCAATTACAAAATGGGCAAAAGACATGAACAGACACTTCTCAGAAAAGGAAACACAAATGGCTAAAAGGCACATGTAAAAATGCTCAACCTCCCTGGCTTTGACACACCAATGTTTATAGCAGCATTATTTACGATTGCTAAGAGATGGAAACAGCCTAAATGTCTATCAACAGACAAGTGGCTAAACAAGCTGTGGTATATATAGGGAAATGCAAATCAAAACCACAATGAAAGGGCAGGCCAAGGTGGCTCAGCAGGCAGAGTTCTCGCCTGCCACACCAGAGACCCAGGTTCAATTCCTGGCGCCTGTCCATGCAAAAAAAAAAAAAAAAAGACGAATGAGATATCACCTCACACCCACCAGAATGGCCATTATCAATAAAACAGAAAACGACAAGTGCTGGAGAGGATGTGGAGAAAGGGGCACACTTATCCACTGTTGGTGGGAATGTCAGATGGTACAACCACTGTGGAAGGCAGTTTGGCAGATCCTCAGAAAGCTAAATGTAGAACTGCCATATGACCTGGCACTGCCATTGCTAGGTATCTACTCAGAGGACATGAAAGCAAGAACACAAACAGACATTTGCACACCAATGTTTATAGCAGCTTTATTTACAATTGCTAAGAGATGGAAACAGCCAAAATGTCCATCCAAAACAAGTGGCTAAACAGGCTGTGGCATATACATACGATGGGATATTATGCAGCTGTAAGACAGAATAAAGTTATGAAGTATGTAACAACATGGACAGACCTTAAGGACATTATGCTGAGTGAGATTAGCCAGAAACAAAAGGATAAATACTGTATTGTCTCACTGATACTAACTAACATTAGTGAATGAACCTGGAGAATTTCATCGGTAACAGAGACCATCAGGAGGTAGAAATAAGATAAGATATTGTGTAATTGGAGCTGAAGGGATACAGATTGTGCAACAGGACTGATTGTAAATACTCAGAAATGGATAGCACAATACTACCTAACTGTAATAATACAATAATGTTAGAACACTGAATGAAGCTGAATGTGAGAATGATAGAGGGAGGAGACCTGGGGGGCACAAATGAAACCAGAAGGAAAGATAGATGATGAAGACTGAGACGGTATAATCTAGGAATGCCTAGAGTGTGTAATTACAGTGACTAAATGTACAAATTTAAACATGTTTTTCCATGAGGAAGAACAAAGGAATGTCAATACTACAGGATGCTGAAAATAGATGGCAATTCATATTTTAAAACTTTAACTTATGTGTGAGACTAAAGCAAAAAATTTTTATTTGGTACAAAATTTATATTTTGACTAGTGCATTTCCTAATATTACTTATGTGGGCAGTTTAACTGAACACCATAAGTACATGGAAACTTGAGTAGGGCATGAGATTTTGTAGGTTTGTCCAGAATGATGCCTCAATAAATCCCAGAGTGATTTGAACAGTGAATAAAAAATATTTGCAAAGTCCCCTTGAGGGAATGGCCAGAATGGGGGAAAATTCAACTTCTTCAAGTGGAGAATTCCTGATATTCTAACAAGCAGTGGTGACAACCAAAGCAATAGGCTGAGCCCCAAATCTTGGGGTTTGTTCATATGAAACTTAACCCCACAAAGGATAGGCTATATCTACTTAAATTTAGGCCTCAGAGTCACCCCCAGAGAACCTCTTCTGTTGCTCAGATGTGGTCTTTCTCTTAGCCAACTTGACAAGCAAACTCACTGCCTTCCCCCTCTCTGCATGGGACATGATTCCCAGGGCTGTGGACCTTCCTGTCAACATGGGACAGAAATCCTAGAATGAGCTGGGACTCAATATCAAGGAATTGAGAAAACCTTCTCAGCCAAAAGGGGGAAGAGAGAAATGAGACAAAATAAAGTGTCAATGGCTGAGAGATTCCAAACAGAGTTGAGAGGTTATCCTGGAGGTTATTCTTGCATGTTATATAGATATCACATTTTTAGTTAAGGTGTAATAGAGAGGCTGTAGGAAACTGCCTGAAAATTTAGAGCTGTGTTCCAGTAGTCATGTTTCTTGAGGATGATTGTATAATGATATAGCCTTTACAATGTGACTGTGTGATTGTGAAAACCTTGTGTATGATACTCCTTTTATCTATCTTATGGACATATGAGTAAAACATATGGATTAAAAATAAATAAATAACAAGGGGAACAATTGTTAAAATAAATTAAGTATATTGAAATGTTGGTAATCAGTGAGGGGGAGAGGTAGGGGTATGGTGTGTACGAAGATTTTTCTTTTTTCTTTTGTATTTCTTTTTCTGGATTGATGCAAATGTTCTGAGAGGTAATCATGATGATGAATATACAACTATGTGATGACATTATGAATTATTGATTATATACCAAGAATGGAGTGATCATATGGTAAGAATGTTCATGTTTGTATGTAGCTATGTTTAAGAAAAAAATTAAAAATTAAAAAAAATAGAGAGACAAGAAAATGTCCATCATCATCCTACAATAATCTAACTTCTGCTGGCATTTTGAAATAGCTCATCTGTTCCTGACTGGTCCGTCTACTCCAAACTGATCTCAGAGAACATATAATTGTCTCTGACATTGGTTGAGCACCTTTACTTGATTGGCCAAAGGCAGATGTTTGGACAGTGAGTGATCTTGGTAGAGAAGCTTAAGATTGTGCCTCTGCAAAGCTGACCTTCCATTATTATTCAGGTAATCATTTGAACTTCCTATATTAAAAAGTCATGCTAGTGGAACCTTGAATAGGGAGTGAGATCTTGTTGGTATGTACAGGTTAGTGTGATGCCCCCAATATATCCCAGAGTAATCTGGGCAGAAGAGAAAAAAGTACTTGCAAAGTTCCCTTGAGGAAAAAGGTGGAAATATTAAACTTCCCAGGTGGGAAGGCCTGATATTCTTGCAAGCATTTGATCATAGGTCTTGCCTTTATGAAACTTACTCCTGCAAAGGAGAAGCCAATCCTACTTATGATTATACCTACATGGCTCAGAGGTGGCCCCTCTCTCTAAGCCAACCCTGCAAGTGAGCTTACTGCTCTGTCCACTATGTGAGACATACTCCCAGAGATGTAAATCTCCCTGGCAACATGAGGCATGACTCCCAGTGATGAGCCTGGCCCTGGCATTGCGGGATTGAGAAAGACTTCTTGATCACAAGGGGGAAGAGAAATGAAACAAAGTTTCAGTGGCTGAGAGGTTGCAAATAGAGTTGAGAAGTTATTCTGGAAGGTATTCCTATGCAGGAACATCCCTTTTCAGTTTTTCATGTATTGGAGTAGCTAGAGAGAAATACATGAAACTTTTGAACTGCAATCCAGTAACCTTGATTCTTAAAGATGATTGTATAACTATATAGCTTTTAAGGTGTGGCCATGTGATCACGAAAACCTTGTGACTGACACTCCCTATATCCAATGTATGGGCAGATGAGTAAAAACGTAAAGACAAAAAAATAGATAAATAATAGCAGAAGGTGAGGTCTGGGATATTTTGGGTGTTCTTTTTAATTTTTATTCTTATTTTAATTTTTTGAGTTATGATAATGTTAAAAATTGATTGTAGTGATGAATGCACAGCTGTATGATGATACTGTGAACCACTGATTGTACACTTTAGATGATTATATGGTATGTGAATATATCTCAATAAAATTTCATTAAGAAAAACAAGATATATCTGGAAATTGGAAATTTTGTGTCGATTACCTTTGTGTCTGTGTGTGTGTGTGTGTGTGTGTGTGTGTGTGTGTGTGTGTATAATATGGTTAGGGTTAGGATTAGGTTAGGTGTACTGTTAGTGTTTTAATTCCAAGGCATGTTTACCTCCTTCCTACTTACGAATATAAACAAAGATCCACAAATAAAACCAAGTTTCACTTGAAAATTTTGGAAATGCTGTCCTTTGTTACCCTTGTATATACATAAGATTTGCTTAGTGTTAGGTTTAGGGTTAAGAACACTATTAATACTTCCACCCCAAAACATGTTTACTTACACAATATCAAAGATCTACAAATAAAAAACCAAGTTTCAGCCAAAAAAAAAAAATCATGCTAGGAACTTCCAGGAAACAGGTAGGAGTAGTCTGAACCAACTGTCCTGAGGCTCTGGAGGCCAGAAGAATACTCGATGGCATCCAAGGAAGAGCAGAAGGAAGAGGATGAGAAACTGTGGTAAACAACCATGAGTAGCTGGCTCCATGGCAGCTGCTGGTGCCCATCCCCCACTCTCACTGTGGGATTCCTTGGGGTCAAACTCTATGGCTGCTGCAGAGAGAGAGACACAAAAATCCTCTTCCCCAAGGAGAGGGGTGGGCACAGCCGAGCACTGGTTACAGTTTTTTATTAGCAAATTCAGATTGCTAGGTCCAGTTCAGAGCTACAGTTTCAACATGAGCTAGGCCATTGTTTCAACCCTGCCTCTGGCAGGGGTGGAGCCAGTGAAAGTTTATAGACACAGGGTCTCCTTAGGGCTGCAAGGAACAGTTTGTTAAAGGGTAGCATCTGCTGGGTGTGTCAAGAAACTGCAGCTTCAGGGACTCATCAAAAAGGCTTATGACATCTTTCCTGGCCCTCTCCCCAGGGCTCTAAAGAGTCTGTCTGCACCCCCTTCAAGGGTCCTTGGCCCTGTGTTGCCTGGAAAATAGTGAATTGAGAAAATCCTCTCTGGGGTGACCCTCTTCTCAGAATTTGTTCTTCGGGAAACAACAGCTAGAGGCAATGGAAAGCATGTAAAAAAAAAAAAGCTATAGAGACAAAATAAAGACAGAACGAACAAAATTACTAGAGAAGGATCAGAGAAAAGGAATCTTTTCCGTGGTGGGGAGGAGCTGAAGCAATTGCACAAATAGTGCAAGCTTCAAAATTGTACTACATATGCATGGTCAGAATCAGCTGAAGAAGGGATGAAAAGTTTAATCAAACATAGGCAATTCTAAAAGTCTAGAATAAGTTGAACCAAGTGTCAAAAAAGATCTTTAACATAAAGTTAATCAATGATAAAGCCCTAGGCAAGAGAAAGAAACAGACCTCAGTGTAAAATCATCAAGACAATCCAATACCTAGACAATACCTAGACATCAGCAAAAAATTACAAGCTGTATTAAGAAACAGAAAGATGTGCCTGTTTCTTAAGGAACAAATTAAAACTTCACAGGAGACAGAAAATTTGGAACAACTAATCAAAGATATTCAAACAAATCTCCTAAATCAATTCAAGGAGATGAAGGAACATATGGCTAAGGAGATAAAGGGTATTAAGAAGACTCTGGTTGAGCATAAGGAAGAATTTGAAAGTATATGTAGAAGCATAACATAAATTATGGGAATGAAAGGCAAATTAGAAGATATTGAAAACACATTAGAGGCATACAATAGCATATTTGAATAGTCAGATGACAGGACAATCAAACTCTTACAGACAGAAGAAAAAGGAGGAAAGAATGTATCTCGGGAATTTAATGACATCATGAAGTGCACAAACATATGCCTCATGGGTGTCCCAGAAGCATGAAGGGAAAGGGAAAAGGAGCAGAAAGAATATTTGAGGAAATAATGACCAAAAGTTACCCAATTCTTATGAAAGACAAACATATACATATCCAAGCACAACATACTCCAAACAGAATAAATCTGAATAGACCTACTCTGAGACACATACTAATCAGAATGTCAAATGCCAAAGATAGAGAGAATCCTGAAAGCAGCAAGAGAACAGTGATGCAACATACACAAGGGAACCAATATAAGACTAACTGCTTATTTCTCATCAGACACCACAGAAGCAAGAGGGCAGTGGTATGATATAATTAAGGTACAAAAAGAGAAAAACTTGACAGAAAAACTGCCAAGTATTACCTAGAAAACGGTCTCTCAAAAATGAAGGAGAATTTAAAATATCAATAGATTAAAAAGAAATTCTTGTAGAGACCTGCCCTACAAGAAATAATAAAAGGAGACTGCATACTGAAAGGAAAAAACAGGAGACAGAGAGGTTTCAAAAAGAGTGTAGAAATGAAGATTATCAGAAAAGGTAACTAAAAGGGTGAAAAACAGACAAAAAAAGATATGGCATATGAAAATAAAAGGATAAAATGGCTCAAGTAAGTACTGCTTTTGCAGTAGTAACATTGAATGTAAATGGATTAAACTCCCCAATCAAAAGACAGATTGGCAGAATGGGTAAAAAAGAATGATCTAACTGTGTGTTGCTTAGTAGAAATTCAACTTAGACACAAAGACACAAATAAGTTGAAAGTGGAAGAATGGGAAAAAAGATATGCATGAAAATAGTAATAAAAAAAGGACTGGGGTGGGGGAGGGGTGGCAATGGTGGCCCAGTGGCAGAGTTCTCACCTGCCATGCCAGAGACCCCAGGTTCGATTCCCGTGCCTGCCCATGCAAAAAAAAAACAACTGTGGTAGCTATACTAGTATCAGCCAAAATAGGCTTTAAATGCAAAACTATTTAAAGAGGCAAAGGACACTATATTTTTAATAAAAGGGGCTATCCGCCAAGTAGGCATAACAATCATAAATATATATGCATCAGAGTGTCCCAAAATACATGAGGCAAGCACTGGCAAAACTGAAAAGACGCATAGATGTCTGTACAATAACAGTTGAAGACCTCAATACACCACTCTCATCAATAGATAGAACATCAAGACAAACAATTAATGGGGAAACAGAAAACTTGAATAATATGGTGAATAAACTAGACCTAACAGACATACGCAGGACACTGAACCCCCAAACAGCAGGATATATATACTTTTTCAAGAGTTCATGGATCATTCTCCAGTTTAGACCACATGTTGGGTCACAAAATAAGTCTCAGTATATTTTAAAAGATTGAAATTACACAAAACACTCTCTTTGACCATAAAGGAATGAAGACAATAGCAAGCAGAAAACTGGAAAATTCACAAATATATGAAGTTAAACAACACACTCTTAAAAACAATTAGTGGGACAAAGAAGAAGATGCAAGAGAAATCAGTAAATATCTTGAGATGAATGAAAACAAGAACACAACATTATCAAAGCTTATGGGATGCACAAAGGCAGCACTGAAAGATTTAACTGCACACCTGGGGAAAATAGAAAAAGAACAGCAAACTAATCCCAAAACAAGCAAAAGAAGGAAACGACAAAGATTAGAGCAGAAATCAATGAAATTGAAAATAAAAAAGAAATAGAATTAACAAAACCAAAAGTTGGCTCTTTGAGAAGAATCGTAAAATTGACACTCAACTAAACTAAAGAAAAAAAAAAAGCAAGAAGATGCAAACAAATAAAATCAGAAATGAGAGTGGGGACATTACTACTGACCCTATAGAAATTAAAGGGGTCATAAGAGGATACTATGAACAACTGCATGTCAACAAATTAGATAGTTAGATGAAGTGGACACATTCCTAGAAACATGTGAACAACCTTCATTGACTCTGGAAGAAATAATAGACCTTAATAGACCAATTCTGAGTAAAGAGATTGAATCAGTCATCAAAAACCATCCAACGAAGAAAAGCCCAGGACCAGATGACTTCACAAGTGAAAGCTACCAATCATTACAAGAATTCATACCAATTCCATTCACACTCACTCTGATGTCAATACCAGATAAAGATAGTACAATAAAAGAAAATTACAGATCAATTTCTCTAATGCAAATCATTGCAAAAAGCTTCAATAAAATACTTGCAAGTCAAATTCACCACATTAAAAGAATATCATGATCCACGTGGTTTTTATTCCAGGCTTGCAAAGGTGGTTCAACACATGAAAATCAACTAATGTGACACACCACATTCACAAATCAAAGGGGGAGAGCCACACGATCATCTCAATTGATGCAGAAAAGGCATTAGACATTATCCAGCATCCTTTCTTGGTAAAAACACTTTAGAAGTTAGGAAGAAGTAAACTTTCTTAACATGATAAAAGGGATATGAAAAACCCACAGCTAACATTGTAATCAATGGTGAATGACTGAAAGCTTTCCCAATGAGCTAGGTAATAAAACAAAGATGCCCACTGACACCACTGTTATCCAACTTGTATTGTATTAATTATTGTATTAATTACTGTATTGTATTGTATTGATTATTGTATTCGTAATTCTAGCTAGAGCAGTTAGGCAAGGAAAATAAACAAATGGCATCCAATTTGGAAAGGAAGACATTAAACTTCCCTTGTTTGCAGATGACATGATCCTATATTTAGAAAACTTGCCTCAAAAAAAATCTAAACAAAGCTGCTAGAGCTAAGAAATGAGTTCAACAAAGTGGTAGGATACAAGATCAATAAGTAAAAATCAGTAGTGTTTCTGCACAATGGTAATAAACAGGCTGAGAGGGAAATCAAGAAAAAAACTAAAAAAATAAAATATTTAGGAATAAATTTAACCAAGTATGTAAAGGATATGTACACAGAAAACTACAAAAAATGCTAAAAGAAAATTTAAGAGCTAAATAAATAGAAGGACATTCCTTGCTCATCATTTGGAAGACTAGATATTGTTACGATGTCAATTCTACCCAAATTGATTTATAGATTCAACACAATCCCAGTTTCCACAACCTTCTTTGCAGAAATGGAAAAGCCAATTATCAAATTTATTTGGAAGGGTAAGGCCAAAAACATCTTGGAAAAGAAGAATGACATTGGAGGACTCATACTACCTGACTTTAAAGCATATTACAAAGCTACGGTGGTAAAAACAGCATGGTACTGGCATAAAGAGAGATATACTGACCAATGAAATTGAACTGGCATCTCAGAAATAAGCCCTCACATGTGTGGACAATTGATGTTTGACAAGTCTGCCAGGTCCAGTCAACTGGGACAGAATAGTCTCTGTAACAAAAGCTGCTAGGAGAGCTAGATAGCCATATCTGAAAGAATGAAAGAGGACTCCTACCTCACACCTTTACAATCTAGAATATAAATTACAGGAGGTAGAATGAGGTTAGAGAATAGGGAGTTGATGCTTGTACAGAATTTCTACTTAGGCTGATGATAAGGTTTGGAAATGGATGCTGGTGTTGGTAGCACTTTATTATGAATGTAAACAACAACACTGAGCTAGAGAGGTGAATGTGGTTAAAAGATGAATCTTTAGGATATGCATATTATTAGAACAAAATTAAAAGATAAAACATGGTTTTCACTGCATAGCACAGTGAAGCCTATTGTAGATGACTGACTATAGTAGTTAATAGTACAAGCATAAGAATGTTCTTTCATGGTTTATAACAAATGTATGATAATAATACAAGGTGTAATAGAGTGGTATATGGAAAAAATATACCTAATGTAAATAATGAACAATAGCTAGAACTATTTTAACAATCTTTAATCAATTGTAACAAAGGTAACTATTGTTTAAAAAAATAGTACAATTATTTTTATTTATTTATTTATTTATTTTAAGTAGACTTGACCTATCCTTTGTGGGGTTAAGTTTCATATGAACAAACCCCAAGACTGGGCACTCAGCCTATAGCTTTGGTTGTCCACACTGCTTGTGAGAATATCAAGAATTCAACTTGGGGAAGTTGAGTTTTCCCCCTTTCTCACCATTCCCCACAGGAGGCTTTGCAAATACTTTTCCACTCACTGATCAAATCACTCTGGGATTCACTGGGGCATCACTCTGGACAAACCAACAAAATCTCATGTCCTATCTGAGATTCCAAGTACTTATGGCATTCAATCAAACTATCTACATAAGTTATATTAGAAAATGCACTAGTCAAAATATAAATTTTGAAACAAATAAACATTTTTTGCTTAAGTGTCACACATAAGGTGACATTTTAAAATATTAATTACCGTCTATTTTCAGCACCCTGCAATAATAGCATTCCTTTGTTCTTCCTCATGCAAAGACATTTTTAAAATTTGTACATTTATTCACTATTATTATACACTCTAGGCATTCCTAGATTATACCAACTCAATCTTTAACATCTATCTTTCTTTCTGATTTCATTTCTGCCCCCAACCATCCTCCCTCTATCATTCTCACATGCAGCTTCATTCAGTGTTTTAACATAATTACGTTACAGTTAGCTAGTATTGTGCTGTCCATTTCTGAGTTTTTGTATCCAATCCTGTTGCACAGTCTGTATCCCTTAAGCTCCAATTACCCAATATCTTACCCTATTTCTATCTCCTGATGGTCTCTGTTACCAACGAAATATTCCAAGTTTATTCACTAATGTCAGTTCATATCAGTGAGACCATACGGTATTTGTCCTTTTGTTTTTGGCTAGACTCACTCATCATAATGTTCTCAAGGTCCATTCATGTTGTTACATACTTCATAACTTTATTCTGTTTTAAAGCTGCATAATATTCCATCATATGTATATACCACAGTTTGTTTAGCCACTCGTCTGTTGATGGACATTTTGGCTGTTTCCATCTCTTTGCAATTGTAAATAATGCTGCTATAAACATTGGTGTGCAAATGTCCATTTGTGTCTTTGCCCTTATGTCCTCTGAGTAGATACCTAGCAATGGTATTGCTGGGTCATATGGTAATTCTATATTCAGCTTTTTGAGGAACCACCAAACTGCCTTCCACAGTGGTTGCACCATTTGACATTCCCACCAACAGTGGATAAATGTGCCTCTTTCTCCACATCCTCTCCAGCATTTGTCATTTTCTGTTTTGTTGATAATGGCCATTCTGGTGGGTGTGAGATGATATCTCATTGTGGTTTTGATTTGCATTTCTCTAATGGCCAGGGACATTGAGCATCTCTTCATGTGCCTTTTGGCCATTTGTATTTCCTCTTCTGATAGGTGTCTGTTCAAGTCTTTTTCCCATTTTGTAATTGGGTTGGCTGTCTTTTTGTTGTTGAGATGAACAATCTCTTTATAAATTCTGGATACTAGACCTTTATCTGATATATCATTTCCAAATATTGTCTCCCATTGTGAAGGCTGTCTTTCTACTTTCTTGATGAAGTTCTTTGATGCACAAAAGTGTTTAATTTTGAGGAGCTCCCATTTATTTATTTCCTTCTTCAGTGCTCTTGCTTTAGGTTTAAGGTCCATAAAACCGCCTCCAGTTGTAAGATCCATAAGATATCTCCCAACATTTTCCTCTATCTGTTTTATGGTCTTAGACCTAATGTTTAGACCTTTGATCCATTTTGAGTTAACTTTTGTATAGGGTGTGAGATATGGGTCCTCTTTCATTCTTTCGCATGTGGATATCCAGTTCTCTAGGCACCATTTATTGAAGAGACTGTTCTGTCCCAGGTGAGTTGGCTTGATGGCCTTATCAAAGATCAATTGTCCATAGATTAGAGGGCCTATATCTGAGCACTCTATTCGATTCCATTGGTCAATATATCTATCTTTATGCCAGTAACATGCTGTTTTGACCACTGTAGCTTCATAATATGCCTTAAAGTCAGGCAGTGTGAGACCTCCAACTTCATTTTTTTTCCTCAAGATACTTTTAGCAATTCGGGGCACTCTACCCTTCCAGAAAAATTTGCTTATTGGTTTTTCTATTTCTGAAAAGTAAGTTGTTGGGATTTTTATTGGTATTGCATTGAATCTGTAAATCAATTAGGTAGAGTTGACATCTTAACTATATTTAGTCTTCCAATCTATAAACACAGTATGCCCTTCCATCTACTTAGGTCTTCTGTGATTTCTTTTAACAATTTCTTGTAGTTTTCTTTGTATAGGTCTTTTGTCCTTTCAGTTAAATTTATTCCTAAATATTTTATTCTTTTAGTTGCAAGTGTAAATGGAATTCATTTCTTGATTTCCCCCTCAGATTGTTTATTACTAGTGTATAGAAACACTACAGATTTTTGAATGTTGATCTTGTAGCCTGCCACTTTGCTACTCATTTATTAGCTCTAGTAGTTTTGCTGTGGATTTTTCAGAGAAATTAGACAAGAAAAAGAAACACAAGGCATCAAAATTGGAAAGGAAGAAGTAAAACTCTCACTGTTTGCAGATGATCTGATACTATATGTCAAAAACCCTGAAAAATACAATTATTTTTAAAGTGCTATCGTTAATAGTAACAAATGATCCACACCAATGCATGGTATTGTTGGTAGGGTCGAGTGCAGGAGTCCTGTATTTTATGCATGGTTGTTTTGTAGACTCACAACTTCTGTAATAATAATTTAAAAAGTCACACTAGTCCTAAAGTAGCCAAGTAAGGAGAAGAATTAGCATACATTGTTCAGCTTTCATGTGCCATCCTCAGAAAATACCTCTGTGTTAGGTATTATAACAACCCTATTGACAGATAAGGAAAATTGATATCCACAAACATCTGGAAACTTGCTGAGGTTATAGAACTGGTGAGTGGGAAAGTATGGCTTGAACAAGCCCAGGATCTGTAATTCCAAGTCCAGATATCTTTCCACCACTCCAAATTGCTTATATAATCTGTAAACCACTTCCCAGAGTAGCAAGTAATTTAAAAAGCTGTTTATTTTGCTTTCCCCATCTCCCTGGTCCCATAAGCAAGCATACCAAACAGGCACTGGAGAAGGAATCAGGGAATGGAGAAGGAAATCAGAACAAGAGCTAAAGAATGGCTTGTACATGGGGATTTACATCAGTGCAGGTGCAGGTGCCCACTCCTGGTTGAGAAGGACCACAGAAAGGAGGCTTCCTGAACATACACCTCCTCCTCTCATACTAGCACCCTTGCTTGTATAGACTTTAGAATAAATAACATCCTAGAAATCTGGAGTGGGTAGGTAAGGAGCAACCAATTCACACTCAGATACATGGTCAAAAGCAGTGGCACTGCAGATGGGGAGAAATGATGTGCTCAGGTGGAAGCAATTTAGCCACCCCAACACTGCAGTCAAAAGGGATGCCCCCACGATAAAGGCTTCACTTGTGAGCATGTAGCTTCACGAAGAAGTACCAGACAGTGGTATATTGGTAAATGGTTAACAACTAGCACCCCAGGAAACCTAAAGCTCCTGCATTGTGCCATGTACTTAGTTTCCATGGTTTAAACACTTCCCCATGGCCAATTTCAATGTGATGTCACAAAGCCTGGCATCGGAACAGATGCATATTTCAGCTCTCAGTCCTGGCAGGCAGTTCAAGTCGGCTTCAGCACACACTGGCTGGCTGGGAATCTCAGCAAGGGAGGGCCTTGGACAAGGAAAGCAGATGGAGTCCCTAGGAAGGAGGGACTAGCCCCCTGAACACTCTTTCTGGGCCATAGTCTTCTCATCTGTCCTTCACTATTTGTGGCAAAATCACACAGATCAACAGCTAACGAGACATTTAAGCAACAGAAGGAGCAAGGGGGCAAAAGAGTGCTAATTGAGAATATTCTCTGTTGATTAAAAGTCTGATTTCTTATATTATCTTTCCTTCCCCACCCCCACCCCCAAGCCCAAATCTGAGCTTGGATGAGATGAACTAGAACGGGCTCTGTCCTAGTTTGCTAGCTGCTGGGATGCAACACACCAGAGACGGATTGGCTTTTAATAAAAGGGAATTTATTTTGTCAGTTCTTCAGAGGAAAGGCAGCTAACTTTCCACTGAGGTTCTTTCTTATGTGGGAAGGCACAGGATGGTCTCTGCTGGTCTTCTCTCCAGGCCCCTGGGTTCCAACAACTTTCCCTGGGGTGACTTCTTTCTGCATCTCCAAAGGCCTGGGCCGAGCTGCTTGGGCTGTGCTACGTTGCGCTCTCTCATTTAAGCACCAGCCAATTAAATCAAACATCATTCATTGCAGCAGGCATGCCTCCTAGCTGACAGCAGATGTCGTTAGCAACAGATGAGGTTCAAGTACCATTGGCTCATGTCCGCAGCAACAAAACTAGGTGCCTTCACCTGGCCAAGTTGACAACTGAATCTAACTACCACAGGCTCTAAGAACTAAATTGATGGAGAACTCTGCCTCCCATTGTTGACTTTCTTCCCAGACCACTATTCACTGGTTTATCTCTGTGTGGTGACAGGGTAGGAACCGTTATAATATAAAAATTGAATTATGTCACTCTCCTGCTTACAATCTTTCTATTTCTTTATCGTGACTTGTAAGGTCATCAGGGTTGATCTCCTACCCACCATTATACTCACTTCTCCTTTTTGATCATTTCCAGCCATAATATCTTTTTAGCTACTCAAACTAACTGTACTCTGGCTCAGCTTCAGACATTCCCACCTGCTGTTCTTGCTACCTAGGACTCTCTTTTCCCTACCTCTTCAACTGCCCTAAACTCCCAACCAGTTCTTCTGGTTAGCTCACCTCTCCAGAGAGGCTTCCTTTCTTCTAGTCTAGATAAGATCTTCATGTCTCACATTACCATTTGTGATGGATAATTCTATGTGTCAACTTGGCTGGTTTATAGCAGTGCAGTTGTTTGGTCAAACATTACCCTGCTTTTTAATGTGAGAGTATTTTGAGATGGGATTTGCATCTATAATCATCTCGTTGCATCTAAAATCCATTGATTGCATCTACAATCAACAAAGAAGATTACTCTCAGCAATTCAGAGAGTCTCCTCACCCAATCAGTTGGAGGTCTTAAAAACCAGAACTGAGGATTTCAGAGGGCAGAAGAGGTATTAGGACTTGACTGAACCACTGGCTCTTGCCAACTTGACCTGAAAAATTTGAACTAAGGACATAGCATCACCTTTTTCAGAATTTCCAGCTTGCAGCTGCCCTGAAGAGTTTGGACTTGCCAACTCCACAGCCATAAGAGCTCATTCCTTATAAATAAGTAAATAATATTGCCTGTTGATTCTGTTGCTCTTGAGAATCCTAATACCATCATCTCCACTGTTTTCCCACTGTAACACTCAACACATATTGCTGAGGTTACCTGCATAACATTTCCTCCCTACTAACCTATAAACTCCTTGAGGACAGAACCCTCATCTATCTTGTCCATTGTTGCATTTTAATGTCTAGAACTGTGTTTGCACCTATAAGTGCTCAATAAGTATTGGTTAAATGAATCTGAAACTGTTATTTAATAATATATTCATCAGAAAATTTTAAGCACCTCAATATGCTAGGAATTGAACTGGGCCCTAGAGATTCAGAAATATGCAAACTCTGTCCATACTGCAGAATGTTTCCTCCTTCTTCCTATGAGCACACTAAGCAAAAACAAGCTCCATGGGGCAAACGCTCCTCTGACTCCAATAGGGGAGCAACCAGGTGAGAAATGGGAAGCAAGATGAAAACTGTGGATTCCAGCTATAAATTATACAAATATGTGGCATTAAAAAATTATTTTAACACATCAAATATTAAGTCATTCATATGCTCTGCAATTACTTTATCTGTCATCAGCACACTCATGCTATTTGAAGTGGTGACAGATGGAAAGAAGCCCATGCCAATTTCTCCTGCAGGTGTGCATCTGGGCGAAGGGGAGGGTTCCGTACGTGCGGCAAGGGAGGGGAAAGGGAGGGTGACCAAGGTTATGAAACTGAAGCTGATGTGAGAGCCTTGGCAAAAAGTAAAAATTACAAATTTGCATCCTGGAGAGCCACAGGGCATTGCACTCCTTAGGAACCCAAGGTGATTATTAACTGGGCAGCTCGAGGGAGGTGAAAAAGGCACATTGCCCACATTGCAGAAGGGAAAAATCAAGGCTCAGCAGAACAAAGGGAGTCAGTTATGCAAAGCCAGTGGCTGGCTTCACCCAGGAGTCCTGGCCTCTCTCACTTTGTTTAAAACCCTAATAGATTCCCTGAGAGCAGCAACTCAGAGAAAGACAGGCAAATGGGAGAGGTGGGTACAAGGAGTGATATGATTGTCCAAAGACTTGGATTCATCAGAGGCATTCAAGGGAGGATGGAATGAGGATCTTATAAGACCAGACACAACATATCTGACATCAGAGTTCAACATCTGAGATCCACTCTGAAAGAGATTGAAATGTACCTTTAAATTCAGCTTGATGCAGAGAGAAGACCCAGGAACCTCCCTGAGCCGAGAAAATCCCTGCCAGGTGGCCCTATGTATTTCCCCATATCTACTCACCCTCGCCTCCTACCTACCCACTCCAATTCCAAGAATCTGCAATTCTGCTTCAGATGCAGCATCCTTTGCTGCCTTCTGACAAGCGAGAATTGACAATTCCCATTGCTCATTGCAGGAGGTGTCGCTAATGTCCATGCCCTCCTGGGATCTCATCACGAATTCCACTCTCAGCTACCACACCTCCTCTCCCACAGTCTGTCCTTCGTCCAATCAGTTTGCATTCCATTCATCACTCTCTTAGCTCTCTTGATTAACTTCAATATCAGATATCAGAGCTCCTTCTAATCCCTCTCTCATAAATTTGAGCAGTTTAAAGAGATCCCTCAGGCAGATTGAACACCCACCTGTACTCTACCCCAACCACAAGCCACTTAATTGTAAAATGGCTAACCTCAAAAGCCAATTCACTCTGTGGGTTTCATTCACTGAAGCGATAAGCAGTTGGGCATGGGATGATGCTGGCTCCTTTCCATCTTCTCAGACAGAATAGGGAGGAAACGACTTAAAGCACAATATGGGGGAACTGAGGAAGATATGAGAAATAACTCCCAGTCTATGGACTTGTATAGTGCAGGCTTAAAGAAGTTCTGAAGGTGTTCTTTCCAGGTGAGTATGGGAGAGAGTTTCAGGCTTTGAGAAATTGGGGCAGGTGTCTTTCCAGGGCTAGTATCTCTCCCTCCGTGAGGGGAAGTTGTATCACCTTGCTGAAAGCCACTTGCCAAATGGCCAAAGTACCAAAACCCAATTGGCTTTTAGAAAACCACCTTTTGCTAGAGCCACAGCAGCAGGAATTTAAGCAAGAAAAGTATTCCCAAAGGAGAAGGGAGGGCTGTAGTCCCTACGAAGTAGAGCATGCATAGGTCAAATAAGTATACTCAAACTTCTATCATTTTGATTTGACTTAATAATATTTGACTTGTCTTGAAATTTCAAATAATATTAAAGAAAGGGAACTGACTGATGTTTCTCAAAAGAGTGCATGGTTTGTTTGCTTTTTTTAAATAGAGGACCTTAGTTTTTAGATAAGGTACATCTTTTTTGGAGCAAAGGAGGGGTTGAGATTCCTCCTTTATGAACTCCTTCACTTATTCATTCATTCCTCCAAAGAGTTTTCACTCATTTCACACTGTAGGCAAAGAGAACTTTGTTAGGCCTGGGGTTATACAGATGAATAAGCCCCAGTCTATGGCCTTAAGGAAAACATAATCTCACAAGAGAGCTACCTGAGAGCAAACAGTGCCAGGTGAGGTGGGGGCTGGATGAAAGGTGCTGTGAAAAAAGGATGAGGAATTATCTGGCATGAGTTAGGGCAGGCATTCCAGAGGCAGGGATGTCTGAGAAAGCCTCTTGATGACTGAGCAAGTCCATGAGGAACTCAAGGAGAAGATGGGTTTATGATCCAATAGTACTAGATGGGCAAATGTATAGAGGCTGAAACACCATCATGGGACTTTGTTAGTGAGTAATGAGTGTTGTGGGAGCTGATGGGAGCAGGACTGGGGAAAACTGGGATGCATCTCATACGTAAGCTAAAGAGCTATGGGCTTGTGAGTGGGTGAGAGGAATCCATCAAAGAACATAAAGGAGGTGAGTGATGTGATTGAATTGAGAGCTGGAAAAGTCACCTCGTGATGGATGGACTAGAGAAGGCAAGCTTTGTGCCTGTGGGTGTTGGAAGGGTAAGAGACCAATTTAAAAGGCATTTGCAACAACCTGGGTGAGAGAAAGGCTCTGTATATTGGAATTCTCCATAAGGAGATCTAACAATGCCTCACACATCATCATCATCCATCATGCTGGATAGTGGATTCAAAGATCATAAACTTCAGAGGCATTCAAGTAGGAGTTGGGAATGAAATTAGACCAGAAATGCAGAAACTTAAGAGGGTGGGGTGAAGAATGCAGCTACTGCAGGAGAGAAAGGCTCAGAGGGATAGTGTGCAGCTTTAGAAAATAATTTAAGACCAAAATACACCAATAAAAAGCTGGGCAGAAATATCCATCCCATTCTATGAAGAACTTGGAGCTAGATTCTGCAAGAATGCTTTAAGGCCCTCCAAAAATCTGAATTTTAGAGTGCTCTGGGAGAGGGTGCCTCTGATTACCTCTGAAGCCTCTTTTCTGTGGGATTCCCAGCCCCATGGGACTCTCCATTACTCTGCTCTCTGTCTTTGAAGGTAAGGAACAGAACTGACCTTGCTGATTCAATGGTCCCATCAAGATTTCCACCCCAGGAGGTGAGTTTTTCTGGCAAGTACCAGCTCCCTTGCCATGCCCAATGTCAAGAGAGAAAGGTGTGTCTTTCTGGATATACTGAGCAACAACTGGAGACCAAGCTCTTACTTAGTGAGGAAAATTAATACAATAACAATCAAGCCTTTGCTTCAGCCAATGCCTCCCTCACCGAGAAGTAGCATTTCTCAGCTCTGTGGTGACTACCCTAAGGTCCTGATGTGGATCCACATTCATCTGGACCAAGTTTGAAGGGCCTCAAGATAAAATTTAATTGACAATTGGCAACAGGATTTATATCTAGCATGTATTTAACTGCCTTGGTTTTCCTCTTTTACCATATCACTCAACTTCACACATACTGCATAAAATACTTTATTTATTCATCGTCTCTGCTCCCTTCCTAGCCAGGTCATGAACAGAACGGACTTTCTTGACTCAATAGCCACAATGGGATGTCTGTCCCAAGAAGTCAGATTCTCCAAGACATCAGGTTCCCCAGGACCCCTGGCCATACCTGATGTCAAGAGAGAATTATACATTCTAAATGAGCTGAATTGGAGATTGAGCCCTCCAAGTGTCAAAATATTGGGTATATTATTACTTATTATTTCCCACTATCCAACAAAGGAAGGGACTTTTGTCTTATTGACAGAAGTGTTTCATGAACCTAAAGAAGTACCTGGCACATATCAGGTATATAATAACTTTTTGAATGACTCAATGAATGAGATTATTGTGACAAGTTCTGCAGGAGTATATAGCATACATACTGTAGAATGCTGAGGGTGAAATAACACCCAACGAGAGCAGCACTTGTATTTCCATCTGCTTCATTACACTTTTTTGCAGTGGGACCTTTTGGTAAGGAGGAAAAGGGAGGGGAGTGGTCTTGATAGTGGCCTACTAGCACACTCTGTGTACAGCCTGAGTGAGCAGTGCTGACTTTGTGAGTTTGCCAGAGGAGAAAAGAATAACCAGTCACATCGAACTTGAAAAGCTATGCCAAGGTCTCGGTGGTTCTAGAAGTCCAGGATGTGCACTCTCACTCCCCTGAGGGTCCTACAACCACAACTCCACAACTCAAGCTTGAACTGGCATGGGCTCTGGACATTCTGAGCACATTCTGGCTCACCTTACATTCCCAGCACACAACCAGCAGCATATTCTTCACCTTATGGAAAATGCATGACACAATGTCAGAATCTTAACTACTGACCTCTGACCTCCTGGTCTCTGGTCCTCTGGGTGCCTCCACTTCTGGGGCTGCTCCATGTTTCTGGGCTGGAAGCAGTGAGGCCAATATCTCCTAACGGAAAAGCAGCACATACTTCCTCTCCCACTTAAAGACTCCTAGTGGCTTGCTTGCTCTGCCACTATGTCTGGTAGAAACAGCTGGACTGCCAAAGTGTGACAGATCACAGAAGGAGAAAGTGTTTCTTAAATAGAGCCTTTTGCAAAAATTTCCTGGTAATAGCCACCATCACATCAATCCAAGTCTCTGGTTACTGTCCAACTGAGCTTCATCTCGTTCTCCACGGAAACTGAATTAAGATCAGAGTATCTTAGCAGTGAAGGTTGGGGTGACAGGTGTCTACAGTTGGTCATTTGTCCACCCAGAGGCAGCGACTGGAGGTAGTGGAGACTGGATATGGAAAGCCACTTGGTCTGCATTGTTGGGACAAGCAGAATGTTAATAATTTTGCTTGTGTTTGTCAATGAAGCCATAGGGTTGGGAAGAAAGGAAAAACAAACAAACAAAAAAACACCATCTAATCTCTTCTGCTAAAACCCTAACTACCTTCTTAAATATCTCCAATTCCTTCACTTTTTTCCAGACTACCCCAGGGCAGGTCACATCATCTCTCCCCTGGATGAGCACAACCACCCTGACTGGGGTACCTCCCTGAAGTCTTGCTCCCTCACAATCCATTCACCACTATGGCCAGACATGTCTCCCTCAAGTCCTTTACCTAAAACTCTCCAGTGGTTCAAGACTTAAATGACCCTTTATAATCTGGCCCCACCCAGCTACTATGCTTCCCCTTGTGCAACAAAAGATTCAAACTCAACTTCTTCTCGTTCTTCCAAAACCCATGTTCTCATCCCCGCCAGGTCTTTCAATGAGCTGTTTCCTCTTTCTCTAAGCCAACTCAGCAGGTGAACTCACTGCCCTTCTCCCTTACATGGGACATGACTCCCAGGGGTGTAAATCTCCCTGGCAACATGGGACAGGACTCTCAGGGATGAGCCAGGACCTGGCTTCATGGGACTGAGAAAACCTTCTTGACCAAAAGGGGGAAGAGAAAAATGAGACACAATGAAGTGTCAGTGGCTGAGAGATTTCAAACAGAATTGAGAGGTTGTCCTGGAGGTTATTCTTATGCATTATATAGATATCCCTTTTTAGTTTATTTTTAAGGAGAAAGTGTTTCTTAAATCGAGTCAAGAGCCTTTTGCAAAAATTTCCTAGTAATGGCCACCATCACATTAATCCAAATCTCCGGTTACTGTCCAACTGAGCTTCATCTCGTTCTCCACTGAAGCTGATGTATACACCAATACAATGGTGTATTGGAGTGGCAGGAGGGAAGTCTCTGAAACTGATGAAATGTGTTCCAGGAGCCTTGATTCTTGAAGATGATGGTATAGTGATAGAGCTTTTACAATGTGATTGCGTGATTGCAAAAACCTTGTGGCTGGCGCTCCTTTTATTCAGGTTATGGACAGATGAGTAAAAACATAAGGATAAAAATTAAATAAATAATAGGGGAGATAAAGGATAAAGAAAAAATGCGTAGATGGAAATACTAGTGGTCAATGAGAGGGAGGGGTAAGGGATATGGGATGTATGAGTTTTTCTTTTTCTTTCTTTTTCTGGAGTGATGCAAATGTTCTAAAAATAATCATGGTGATGAATATACAACTATTTGATGATACTGTGAGCCATTGATTACTGTATACTATGCATAGACTGTATGTGTGTGAAGATTTCTCAATAAAAATATTTAAAAACAAAAATAAACAACAAACAAAAAATAAACTATTTCCTTCACAGCGAACTTCCCCCATCTTTCATCTCCTTCCCTTCATTCTTTCTTTACCTTCCCTCTGCTTTCAGGGGACCTCCCCACTTACTGAATCAAATATGCTCCTAGCCTGTTGCCTTTGGGAAAGCATCTCTGACCCCTAGACTAGGGTATGTCCCCTCTTATATATTATCATCTGTCTGAACTTCTTCCATCTTACCCTCATAACACGTTATGCCAATTAGCTGCCCAATGCCTGTCTTCCCACATGATGGAGAGCTCTGACTCACTATATCTTGGTTGTTCCCCACTGCTTTGCCAATGCCCAGCACACTCCCAATCAGGAAATATTTGCAGGCTGAAAAATTAAACTCATATTCAGAACAGCTATGAATTTCTACCACTCTGTTACCTTCCCAAAACTCTCCAGTGTGAGCCTTTAGTTAGTTCCAGGCTCATTTTTTTTCTAAAGTCCTACTTTTCTTCATTTCACTCTTCTAGTCTTTTCCCTATGAAATATTTGCTGCCATCACTTTTCCTTATCCCCTCACTAGCTCAGCCCCAGATTCCTCCTCAGCACACTAAATTCTACCCCCCCCCCACCAGGAACTCAGAACTTCCCAGAAACGTTGGGAAAGACTCAAGAATTGGCTCTTTCAACTTTTCAAGGAGGTGGGGAGGCCTGTCCGGCCCCCTGAAGATGACAATGAGTATTTCTGCAGCATTGGGTAGGCCAGCGGCAATGGCAACAGGATCCCTAGAATTACCGGGTGTAAATCTGGAAGGAATGTTAGGGGTCCTCTAGCCCAGCCATTTACACTTAAAAACAAAAAAGTGAGGCCCCCTCCCCCAAGCTGTGATGTGATCAGACAATAGTTACACACAGAGCAAGTATAGAATCCAATGCAGCACTCCAGATTTGCTGTGATGGCCCCTCAAAATAGAAATCCTGTGAGATTTCCATTAAATGGCAACATTTCCCTTATGGTAGCAGTTAGCTTTGCTTTCTGATGCGAGACTCCCTGGTGAGAACATATCTAGGGCCCTCGAAAAGAGGGGAACGTATTGTTCTGATGTTGTTTCTTGTCCCTCCCAGCCACCCCTGGTACCCTAAACCCATCCCCTATAAATTCAAACAGGATCAGCCAAGACAACCCCCTGGGAGTAGACAAAAGTCTGCTCTCCTTACTTCTCCAATAAGGGCAAATATTTGTAATTGTCATTACCTAGAGTTTGTTTTGCAGTGGAGAAAACAGAGGTCCAAGGCAAGCAAATTGGAGGCAGGGCGTTTCTGTGGGGTAACGTCCAGGAACTCTATTTCTGAAACTCTTTCCCAGAATTATGCTGGATGGAATAACATTGCAAACATCATTTTAAAACACACCAGTATCCTACAAATTAAAACAAATAAAACATTTATTAAATTTAATACACATATAAAAGAGAAATATTTACTTTTAAGCATTTTATGATACCTTAAAACAGTTTCCACATGTTTTTCTTAAGCCAGCTCTAGTCCATTTCTGCTAAGTCTGAAATGAGTTGAGCCTATTTCTCAGCCTAGCCTGGGAAAATACTAGGGTTTGAGAAAGGAGTTAGAGGGGGCAATGATTTTAGTATCTATTGATGCACAGCAAAAGCCTAACTGTGCAACATGGAAAGTAGACATGATGACCGAACGTGGTTCATAGGGAGGATACTCTTTTATTTCTCTGCATCACATGTGGCACATGCCAACATTGTCAGATTCTTTTCTAACAATGTAACTTTTGAGTAAAAACCTTGAATGTTTATATATTTTGAACACTCAGTAATCTCTATCAGTGGTTCTCAAAGTGAGGGCTGTAGAGGCCACTGAGGGATTTGTGACTCCAAGAATCTTAGGGGGATCTGCAAGGTCAAAACCATTTTCAAAATAATATTAAGATGTTATTTGCTTTTGTCACTGTACCGACATTGGCACTGCTGGTCAAAAGCAATGGCGGGTAAAATTGTCGGTGCCTTAGCACAAATCAAGGCACTAACACCCCAATTTTACTAATAGCCATTATATTCCTCCCCACCGTGCACTCAGTTAAAAAAGAAAAAGAAATGCTGCCTTCACTTAAGAACATCCTTGATGAAATCGTTAAACAAATTAATCTTAATAGATTAATCGAGATTTAATAATCTCGATCTTTGAGTACACATCTTTCTAATATTCTGTGTTACATCCTACACATAAAGGACTTGGCTACATACTGAACTACAATGGCTGTCAGGAGAATAAACAATTTGGGGAATATTTGAATTCAAGCTTAACTAGTAGTTTTTTTCATGAAACACTATTTTTACTTAATAGAATGACTGATGAACTATCATTATTCAGACATGCATATTTATTTATTTATTTATTTATTTATTTATTTTTAAAACATAACAACATACAGACATGAACATTCTTACCATATGATCATTCCATTCTTGGTATATAATCAATAACTTGCAATATCATCACATAGTTGTATATTCATCATGATGATTATTTCTTAGAATATTTGCATCAATTCAGAAAAAGAAATAAAAAGAAAAAAGAAAAAAATTCCTACCTACCATGCCCCTTACCCCTCCCTTTCATTGATCACTAGCATTTCAATCTGCCAAATTCATTTTAACATTGGTTCCTCCTATTATTTATTTATTTTTAATCCATATGTTTTACTCATTTGTCCATAAAGTAGATACAAGGAGCATCAGACACAAGGTTTTCACAATCATGCAGTCTCATTGCGAAAGTTGTATTATTATACAATCAATCACGTTTAAGAAACGCGGCTACTAGAACACAGTTTTACATTTTCAGGCACTTCTTTCTAACCTCTCCATTACACCTTAACTAAAAAGATGATATCTATATAATGAGTAAGAATAACCTCTAGGATAACTTCTCGACTCTGTTTGACATTTCTCAGCCATTGACACTCTCATTTCTCTCTTTCCCCTTTTGGTCAAGAAGGTTTCCTCAGTCCCTTGATGCTGAGTCCCAGCTGATTCTAAGATTTCTGTCCCACGTTGCCAGGAAGGGTTACACCCATGGGAGTCATGACCCACGTAGAGAGGGGGAGGGCAGTGATTTTGCTTCAGACATGGATATTTAGAGAAAATTTGGCAATAATAAAAAATGAGACTGTCACTTCAAGGAAAACAAGTGATGATATTTGTTATCAGTGAAAAAAATTGTATCTTTCAAGCAAAAATTATCTATTTGGAAAGCTTCTACTTGCTACCATAAACTTTAGAAGTTCCCAACAATGAAAGTCTTCTTATTTACATAAGTGGTGATGTAGACAAATGTGATTTTTAAATATTATATAATGAAATGTGTGAATATTTGGAAGTTCTACATAACTCACTGAACCAATATTTTCCAAATAACCAACCACATGGTGCAAATCATGCATGGCAAAAGATTCATTCAAGTGCAAGATAAACCAATGCATTTTTATACAGCAAAGTATGAAAAATTCATTAACGTGATTTAGGATTCCACATTGCAACCAACCTTTTAAAAACCACTACTTGTCTCAAATCAATGAACTAAACTCCACACCTTAAAGAATTAGAAAAAGAAGAGCAAACTAAATTCAGAGCTAGCAGAAGGAAGGAAATAATAAAGATGAAAGCAGAGATAATGAAATAAAGAATAAAAACACAATAGAGAGAACAGTGAAACCAAAAGTTGGTGTTTTAGTTTTCCTGGCTGCCAAAACAAATACCATGCAATGGGTTGGCTTAAATAGTAGAAATTTATTGGCTCACAGTTTTGAAGCTAGGTAAAGTCTGAAATCAAGGTGTTATCCAGGAGATGCTTTCTCCTAGAAGACTGTAATGTCCTGTGGCTGGCTGCTGGTGACATTGGCTCCTGGCATTTCTGTCACATGCCTTTCACATGATGGCTTCTCCTGGCTTCTCCCTTCCTTTCAGAGTTCTGTTGACATTTAACTTGACTGTTTCCTCTGGCTTTCTCTCTCTGTGACCCTTCCTATAAGGCCTTCCGTAAACAGGAATAAGACCCAGCCTAATTCAGCTGTCACATCTTAACTGAAGCAACCTCATCAAAAAGTACTACTTATAAAATTTCACACCCACAGGAGTGGATTAAGTTTAAGAACATGTTTTTTCTGGGGTACATCACTCCAGGTCACCACAGTCGGTTCTTTGAAAAGATCAACAAAATTGACAAACATTTAGCTTGACTGACAGAAAAAGAAAGATCATACAAATACTAAAATCAAAAATTAAAATAGGAACATTACCCCTTACAAAAAGGGTTATAAGAGAATACTATGGGGCGGGCCGCGGTGGCTCAGCGGGCAGGGTGCTTGCCTGCCATGCCGGAGGACCTCGGTTCGATTCCCGGCCCCAGCCCATGTAAAAAACAAACAAACAAACAAAATACAATAAAACAAGAAAATGTTTAAAGATGTTTCCCTTTCTTCCTCCCTTCCTTCCTTCCATCCTTCCTTCCTTCTCTCTGTCTTTCCTTCTCTTAAAAAAAAAAAAAAAAAAAAAAAAAAGAGAATACTATGAACAACTACACATCATCAAATTAGATCATCTAGATGAAATGTAAAAATTCATGGAAACATACAATTTACATAGAATGACTCATAAAGAAATAGAGATTCTCAACAGGTCTATAACAAGTAAAGGGATTGGATCAACAATCAAAAACTTCCCAATAGGTCATGAAAATATTTTGGTAATGGATGGTGGTAATGGTAGCACAACACTGTGAAACTAATTAACACAACTGAATTATATATTTGAATGTAGTTAAAAGGGGAAATTTTGGTTGTATATATGTTACTAGAATTAAAATTAAAAAAAAAAAACCAACCTTAGGACTATATAACATAATGAACCCAAATGTAAACTATGGACTGTAGTTAATAGTATAATTATAATATTATTTCATCTTTGTAGCAAACGTACCACACTAATGCAAAGTGTAAGTAATAGAGAAAACTGTGGTGGATGGGGAGGGGAGAGGGTGAGTGTATGGGAACTCTGTATTTTTTGCATGGTTTTTCTGTAAACCTACAACTTTTCTAATTAAAAAAAAAATGTAAGATGCAAAATAACAAAACCTCCAAAAAAAAGAGAAGTCCAAGAACAGGTGACCTCTTTGATAAATTCTACCAGAAATTTAAAGAGGAATTAACACCAATACTTCTTAAATTCTTCCCAAAAATTGAAGAGGAGGGAATACTCCTTAACTCATTTCTATGAAACTAGTATTACCATGATACAAAAGCTGTATAAACAAATCACAAGGAAGGAAATTACAGGCCAATATCTCTTATGAATAGATGCAAAAATCCTCAACAAAATATTAGCAAACCAAATCCAACAGCATATTATACAGCATGACAAAATAGTTCTATCTCAGGGATAGGATGAAATGGATGGCTCAACATGTGAAAATCAATCCAAGTAATAAACCACATTAATAGAACAAAAGATAAACTCCACATGATCACTTCAATCAATGCAGAAAAGACATTTGACAAAATCTAACATCCATTCATGATAAAAGCATTCAGAAAACTAGGAATAGAAGGAAATGTCCTCAATATAGTAAAGGCCATTTATGAAAAACCCACAGTTAACATCATACTCAATGATGAAAGACTGAAACCTCTCTATCCAAGATCAGGAATAAGAAAAGGTGATTTTACTATTGCAATTCAACATTGTCTGGTTATTCTAGCCAGAGCAATTAGACAAGAAAAGGAAATAAAAGGCATCCACATTAGAAAGGAATCAGCGAAACTATCTGTATCTGCACATGACATGATCCTATCTAGAGAAAATCCCAAAGAATTTATAGGAAAACTACTAAAACTAATAAGAAAATTCAACAAAATGGCAGGACACAAGATCAACACTCAAAAACCATTTGTGCCACTCCTGCCCGGCTTCTGCCTGCAGCCATGCTGGCCGCAGTCTCCCAGCTGCCTGCAGACTCCGGGGTGGACTGGGAGCGCCTGCTGTGCAGGAACCCAGCCCTTAGAGGAACTGCAGGACCTAGGGCACAGCGAGCACAGGCTTCGCTGCGGCTCCAGGAGGGCGAAACACTTCCGCACCCAGTCCGAGTTCTGCCTGGAGGTGCGATTCAGCCTGAGAGACGAATTTCCTCTGCTAACCACCAAATGTGTATTCTGGAAGGGTGGTTTGGAGGAGCTTCTGTGGTTTATCAAGGGATCCACAAATGCTAAAGAACTCTTATCCAAGTGAGTGAAAATCTGGGGTACCAATGGACCCCATGACTTTCTGTACGACGTGGAATTCTCCATCAGAGGAGACTTGGGCCCAGTTTATGGCTTTCAGTGGAGGCATTTGGGGGCATAATGCAAAGATATGAATTCAGATTATTCAGGCCAAGGAGTTGACCAGCTGCAGAAGGTGATTAACACAATCTAAAACAACCCCAACCACAGAAGAGTCATCATGTATGCTTGGAATCCAAAAGATCTTCCTCTCATGGCGCTGAGGCTATACCAAGTCCTGTGCCCATCCTACGTGGCCAATGGTGAGCTCTCATGCCAGCTGTACCAGCAGTTAGGAGACATGGGCCTCAGAGAGTCCTTCTACATCACCAGCCATGCCCTGCTCACCTACCTGGTTGCACACATCACAGGCCCAAAGCCAGGTGACTCTGTACATACTACAGGAGATGCACATTTTACTTGAATCACATCAAGCACTGAAAATTCAGCTTAAGCGAGAACCAAGACCGTTCCCCAAACTCAAAATTCTTTGAAAAGTTGGGGCAGTTGATTACTTCAAAGCTGAAAACTTTCAGATTGAGGCTTGTAAGCCTCATTTAACTGACTGCCTAACATGCTTTTAATGGAATTGTTTCAAGGGGGTTGTCAGTCTAGGTGTTTGTGCTGGTTTGAAAGGAAGTATGCCCCCTAAGAAAAGCCATGTTTTAATATAAATCCCATTTCTTAAAGGTAGAATAATCTCTATTCAATACTGTATATTTGAAACTGTGATGAGATCATCTCCCTGGTTGATGTGATTTAGCTAAGAAAGGTTGTTAAACTGGATTAGGGGATGACATGTTTCCACCCATTTGAGTGGGTCTTGATTAGTTTCTGAAGTCCTATAAAAGAGGAAACATTTTGGAGAATGAGATATTCAGAGAGAGCAACACTACAAAGCAGAGAGTCCACCAGCCAGTGACCTTTGGAGATGAAGAAGGAAGACACCTCCTGGGGAGCTTCATGAAATAGGAAGCCAGGAGAGAAAGCTAGCAGATGACACCGTGTTCACCATGTGCCCTTCCAGCTGAGAGAGAGAAGCCCTGACTGTGTTCACCATGTGCCTTCTCACTTGAGAGAGAAACCCTGAACTTCATCGGCCTTCTTGAACCAAGGTATCTTTCCCTAGATGCCTTTGATTGGACATTTCTTTAGACTTGTTTTAATTGGGACATTTTCTCAGCCTTAGAACTGTAAACTAGCAACTCATTAAATTCCCCTTGTTAAAAGCCATTCCGTTTCTGGTATATCGCATTCCGGCAGCTAGCAAACTAGAACAGTGTTGGATGGCAAGTGAATTTTTTTTTACTATAAAGGAAAAAGGAATTAGGTAAAAAACCTAGTGGTTACCTATTAGTTATTATTCACTTTAAAATGCCTTCCTTTTAAGGATGTCATTGTGAGCAAATAAAACTGCAGATTGTTTTAGTAACAAGAGGCTTTGAACTTAGTTAACTCATTGAGGATGTATGAAAAGGCTAAGATTATGAATAAGGTCCAGAGAGTGAAAATTTACATACTCAACAAAAAAGTGCTCACACATTGCAAACTCATATCTTTATAAAGAAGGTCAGTGAATTTTAAGAATTATATAAACTATTCCCTTAAAATTTAGGAAACGGAATAACACCATAATAGATAGTGAGTTTATGAATACTTACAGTTATTTGATAGATTGCTATAATAAAGTCATATTCTGCCCTCATAAATGTTTTGTTCTATATTGTCTTATTATCCCAGTTCTTGCTTAAAATAATTAGATTTGACCAAACCCTCTTAAACCAGCTATAACCTCATTTCCATGCTAATTATAGAATTAAACTATTTTTCCAATAGAAGGGAAACAAATATGTTTTTATGCACTAGCAATGAATATCTAAAAGGATAAAATATCTGGATGTAAATTTAAGCAAGGAAGTAAAAAGTTTGTACACTGAAAACTGCAAAATATTGCTGAAAGAAATTAAGGAAGATTCAAATAAATGGAAAGACATCCCAGGTTCATGGTTTGGAAGACTTAAAATTTTTAATATGGCAATAATACCTAAAGTGATCTACAGATTCAACACAATCTTTATCAAAATTCCAACAGCCTTTTTTTGGCAGAAATGGAAAAGCTTGTCCTCAAATTTGTATGGAATTGCAAGAGGTTCCAAAAAACCAGAACAGTCTGGAAAAAGATGAAAAAAACTAGAGCACTCACACTTTCTAATTTCAAAACTTACTACAAACCTATAGTCAGCATTGTACTCAGTAATGAGAGGTTGAAAACCTTGCCCCTAAGATTGAGAAAGAGACAAGGATGTCCTCTGTCACCACTATTAGTCAATATTGTTCTAGAAATTCTAGCTAGAGCAATCAGGCAGGAAAAAGAAATAAAAGGCATCCAAATCAGAAAGGAAAAAGCAAAACTTTCATTTTTTGCAGATGACATGATACTATATTTGGAAAACCCTGAGAAAGCTACAGCAAAGTTTCTTGAGCTAATAAACAAATTAAGCAAAGTTGCAGGTTATAAGATTAATGTGCAAAATCAGTTATGTTTCCATACAGAAGTGATGACCTAACAGAGGAGACAATTAAGGAAAAAAAATCCATTCAAAATAGCAACCAAAGGTAGGCAATGGTGGCTCAAGTGGCAGAATTCTCTCATGTCATGCTGGAGACATGGGCTCCATTCCCAGAGCCTGCTCATGCCAAAAAAAAAAGGAAAGAAAAGTAATAAAAGAATAAAGTATCTAGGAATAAACATAGCTGGAATGTAATGGACCTGTGCAGAGAAAACTATAAAACATTGCTAACAGAAATGAAAGAAGATCTAAATAGGTGGAAAGCCATTCCTTGCTCATGGATAGGAAGGTTAAATGTAGTTAAGATGTCATTTCGATTTAAATTTACCTACAGAGTCAATGTAATACCAATCAAAACTGCAACAATCTACATTGCAGACTTGGAAAAGCTAGCTATCAAATTCATTTAGAGGGTAAGAGAACTCGAATTGCTAAGAATATCCTTAAAAAGAAGAACAATGTGGGAGGATTAACACTTCCTGATTTTAAAGCTTATTATAAAGCCACAGTGGTCAAAACAGCAATGCACTGGCACAAAGAAGTATTGACCAATTAAGAGTACAGAAGATGGACCACCAAATTTATGATCAGCTGATCTTTGACAATCCACTGAACTGTGACAAAATAGTCGTTTCTATAAATGGGCATGGGAAAACTGAATATCAATAGTCAAAAGAATGAAAGAGGATCCTTACCTTATACCCTACAAAAAAGCTAACTCAAAAAGTGGATCAAAGACCTAAATATAAGAGCCAGTACCATAAAAATCCTAGAAGAAAATATAAGGAAACAACTTCAAGACCTAGTAATAGAAGGTAGCGTCTTAAACTTTACACCCAAAGCACAAGCAATGAAAGAAAAAAAGCTAAATGGGAGCTCCTCAAAGTCAAAAGCTCAAGAAACCTTGTCAAAAAGGTAAAGAGGGAGCCAACTCAATGGGAGAAAATATTTGGAAATCACACATTGGATAAAGGTTTGATATCCTGTATACATAAAGAAGTCATGCAACTCAACAACAAACAAACAAACAATTCATTTTAAAATAATCTAAAGATGTGAATAGACTTTTCTGAAGAGCAAATAAAGATGGCTAATAAGCACATGAAGAGATGCTCACTTTCATTATCTATAAGGGAAGTGTAGATCAAGACTAAAATGAGATATCACCTCATATCTATAAGACTGGCTGCTACTCAACAAACAGGGAAATACAAATGTTGGAGAGGATGTGGGGAAATTGGGACACTTATCCACTGCTGGTGGGAATGTATAATGGGTCAGCCACTATGGAAGACATTTTGGCCATTCCTTAAAAAACTAAATATCGAGTTTCCCATGACCTGGCAATACCACTACTTGGTATATACCCAGAGAAGTTTAAAGTAGTGACACAAACAGACATTTGCACACTGACATTCATAGCAGTATTATTCACAGTTGCCAAAAAATAGAAACAATCCAAGTGCCCATCAACAGAGGAGTAGATAAACAAAATGTGGTTTATACATATGATGGAATATTATGCAGCCATAAAATAAAATGAGGTCCTGAAGCCTATGACAGCATGAATGAACCTTGAGGACATAATGCTGAGTGAAATAAGCCAGACACAAAAGCATAAAGGCTGTATGATTTTGCCTTTATGATCGTGATAAAGGTGAACTCAGAGGCTTATAATACAGAAAATAGGGGACCTGGAGATAGGTGGAAACTAGAGATGGGTGAACGGTTAGCTAATGAGGTTGAACTTAAATGTAAGGGAATGGATAGAAGTGAAGGCAGTTCATTAGTGGATCTATAAGTAATACTACCAATTTGAAGGTGAGCATGATTGAAAAGGCTTGTATAGAGCCATGTAACCCATCGATTAACACTATAAATATAAAGAAGCTTTTACATGAACTACTTCAAAGGTGTGAGTCTTGTACAAATAGTAAATAATATCAGGGTATGGGGGAAGACTACTATTGCATGCTAGGGGCTATGTTTAACAAGAAGACAGCAATAGTACCAAAGCAATACCATGGGTAAATAACCAGGGGGGATGATGGAAGTTAAGGGGAAGTTTGGATTTTCTATTTGATGAGGGTATGTGTGATGGTTAGGTTCTGGTGTCAACTTAGCAAAATAATTATGCCCAGTTGTCTGGTCAGGCAAGCACTGGCCTGACTGGTGCTGCAAGGATATTTTGCAGCTGGTTGTTAAACTGGAAGGATGTATTAAGTCATCACTCAGTTGATTGCATATGTAGCTGGCTACATCTGTGATCAGCTAAGGCAGGTCTCCCACAATGAGATAATCCAATCAGTTGGAGGCTTTTAAGGGGGAAGAGAGATTCTTTCACTGCTTTCTTCAGCCAGCGAGCCTCTTCTGTGGAGTTCATCCAGATCCTTCATTGGAGTCGCCAGCTTCACAGCCTGCCCTAATGATTTTGGACTCTTCCATTCCCACAGTTGGGTGAGACACCTTTGTAAATCTCATATTTACAGATCTTTCCTGTTGACTCTGTTTCTCTAGAGAACCCTGACTAACACAATGTGTTTATTGGCTACTCTTCTTTTGATATCAATTAAAATTGCCTAAAATTGAGAGAGTTGTTGATTATACCACTAAATGAAGATAATGTGAGATAAAGACTGTTGACTTTCAACACTATACATGATACCCAATGAATGGAGGTGGCTGAAGGATTCACTAACTAAGAAGTAGATTGATAAACTATGGTACATATGTAAAATTGAATATTGTGCTGCTACAGAAAGAGATGAAGTCATGAGAAATGAAACCATGTGAATGAACATGAGGTACATTAGGTGATGCAAAATAAGCCAGAAACAAAAGAGCAAATATTGTATGGTCTCATTTAGAATGTACTTATATGAAAATTGGGGCTTAGATTGTAAGCTCTTATAGCTGCCATATTTAGTCCAGAGCTGTAATTGTTATTTCTAGATTTTGAGAAGTTGTGCTGTATATGTATAACTTGGTATTTCCCTGGAACTTTGGGTATCTGAGTTGTACTGAGGGCTCAGAGCAGGAGTTCTGCAGATCTGAAAGTCAGTATTAACACATACAACAACTGTTAGGAAATTGAAAAAGAGATCAGGCTTCAATTAGAGATTAAAAACAAAGGCAAGGGTCAAGACTGAGCTAAATTAGACTACAGGGGTAAGAAGGACATTGTCTATATTGTAAAACTTCACCTACTCCATGAGACTAAAGGAAGAGAGGTTTACTTTGTCTAAAACCTAAATTTTCTGTTGCACATACTCTAACTCAACCTGTCTGGATAGATAATTTAAACAATCAAAACACAGGGTGCCCAGAATAAGAATGAGGGTCTTTAATCCTGTATAGCTTAATGTAATACCTGGATACATCCCAGAGTATATTAAGCAGATAATCAAAAAGTATTGGCAAAGTCCCTTGAGGCATGGGAGAAAATATATTGAGCTATTACACTTTACTGCTGGGGAAACCCCTGATCCTGTCTCAAGCATTAGGGACTTCCAAGTCAATAGGTCAAGCCCTTGATCTTGAGGCTTGCTCCTGTGAAGCTTATTTAGGTAGCAGAGAAGTTAAGCCTACCTATAGTTATGCTTAGGAGTTACTTCCAGAGGACCTCTTTTGTTGCTCAGATGCAGCCTCTCTCTCTCTCTCTAAGCCCACCACTGCAAGTAATATTATTGCCCTCCCCTCTATGTGGGACATGATATACAAGGGTAAATCTCTGGCAATGTGGGATATGACTCTTGGGGATGAGCCTGGCCCTGGATCAACAATGTCTTCCTGACCAAAAGGTCAACTCTTCGTGTAAAAATGAGATCTCAGCGGCTGAGAGAGTTCAAATAAAGTTGAGAGGTTATTCTGGAGGCTACTCTTATGCAAGCTTCAGCAAGATATTGCTATTTGCCAAACCTTGACCAAGACCATTCCTACCAACCCTAAAGAACACTTAGGGCTCTAGCTCAGATTCTACAAAGGTTCCATGAACTATGATTACTTTCCAGAATCCTACAACCTCCAGATGGGTTTTAAGGCCACATGAATCCTAAAACCCAGAGGGGCCAGCCTCTCCAGACTATCAACTAGTTCACTCCCCTACACTATATTATCAACAGCCCTTTCCAACATGAAGAAGTTAGAATGATAAGCACACAAATACTCCTAAAGATTGGGAGAAAGATCAAAGAAGAAGGTGGAGTTATAACAGAAAAGATAGAATTTAACAAATGAGTATTACTGCTGAATCATTATATTGATATTTATTTTCGTCTCCTGTGTCCTGGAGCAGCTAGAAGGAAAAATCTAAAATTGTGGAACTATAAACCATATCAAACTCTGAAATCTGTTCTATAACTAATTGCTGTGGTGTGTCTTGAAACGTAGTGCCTTTTTGCATATATGTTATTTTTCATAATAAAAAAATCCAACAGATTGAAAAAAAACTTACTACAAAGCTGAAGGAATCAAAAGAGTGAGGTACTGGCTTCATAATAGACATATAAACCAATGGAATAGAACTGAGAATCCAGAAATAAACCACTACATCTATGGCCAATCGATTTTCAACAAGGGTGCCAAGACCATACAATTGGGAAAGAATATTCTCTTCAATGAATCATACTCAGAAAATTGGATTTCTACCTGCAAAAGAATGAACATAGGCCCTTACCTCACACCATATGCAAGCATTAAGCCAAAATGGAGCATAAATCCATATAACTCTTAAAAGAACATATAGATGTAAACCTTCAGGAACTTGGATCTGGTGATGGACTCTTAGATACAACGCCAACAAGCACAAGCAGCATGAGAAAAAAATAGACAAATTAGAAGGTGGTGGCTTAGCAATGTGCGCATTTTAGCTCATCCTCCAGAACAACAACTAAATAACCAGAAACAGTAAAGAACAGCTCCCGGAGCCATGTCAGTGACCAAACACACAGCGTACACCAGTCTGGACCAGCTGGACCAGCTGCAAGCCTCCCCAGAACCGTGAGTTCCCCAAGTGGCGCGGCCGGCACCCCTCCCCCACAGGCTGCTTCCCAGAGGGGAAAGGAAAGGAAATTTACCAGCAGAAGGCACTGAGCACAATTAAATGCCTATTGTGGAATTAATTAACAAATTCTGACTACTAAAAATAGACCCCAGCTCAGGTGAAGCTGGTCAAGGCGGAGGTCGCTCACTGGGCTAATGGAAAAAGGAAAGGGGAGGAAATGGAGGTTTTTGTGGCTGTTTCTATGGAGACTTGGCTGCCTCTGGATTCAGCGGTGGGACTTCTCGGGCCGCAATTGCCCCAGGCATAGGCAGAAATGGACTGCTTTCAAGGCTGTCTCCCACCTGTGCCTCCTCCAGGGGAGGGGTGAAGCCCAACTCAGGTGGAATCCCTCCCTCAAGGAATTCAGACCCCAGGGCTTGGCAATTTGAAGCCATTAAAACCAGCCTACAACCTCTCCTCTGTCTCCATCATGCCCCCAGCAGGGAGAGTCTGCCAAAGTTAAAGGTGCTGCAATACCTTTTGCTGGTGGGACCCGCAGGCAGACAAGTGCCACATACTGGGCAGGATAAGAAAAACAGAGCCCAGAGACTTCACAGAAAAGTCTTTTAACCTGCTGGGTCTCACCCTCAAGGAAAACTGACGCAGGTGACTCCTTCCCCCTGATAGGAGGCCAGATTAGTCTGGGAAACCTTGGCTGGAGTCCATAATAACTAGGTAGACCCTCCTAAGGGTGGGGAGGGAAAAGGCACCATACAAGCAGGGCAAGAAACAAGAAAACAAGAACTGAAAAATGATCCTCTATAAAAAAAGCTAAGCTAGAGGTCCAGAAAAAGCTGAACTGAAGGTCAAGAACAGATAGACGAGACTTCTGGAGAAGATGGCGGCTTAGCAAGATGCGCGGATCTTAGTTCCTCCTCCAGAACAGCTACTAGGGGAGTAGAAATGATACAGAACAGCTCCCGGAGCCACGACAGAGATCAAAAAGACAGTGTACCCCATCCTGGAACGGCTGACTGGCTGAGAGAACCCGCTCCGGTGAGATCGCCGAGGGGCGTGGGCTTTCCCAGGCCGGGGCGGTAAGTGGCCAGAGTCCCTCCCTTCCTCCTTTCCAGGCCAGCTGGGACAATTGGACAGGAGGTCCCCTCAAGCCACGGTGGCTGGCGCCCCCCCAGGCGTGGCCCCCCGGACCAACTGGGAGAATTGGATCGGAGATCCCCAGGCTGCGGAGAACGGTGACCAGGGTCCCTTCCAAACACGTGACTTCCCGGTCCGGCTGGGAAAGGTACACTCTCCCGGGCCGCTGCGGTTGGCGCCCTCCCGCCACGCTTGGTGCCCCGGGCCAACTAGGAGATTTGGACAGGTGCTCTCCCAGGCTGTGGTGGCTGGCGACCCTCCCCACGTTCGGATACCCGGGCCAGCTGGCACTCTTCCAAGCCACTTCGGCTGGCGAACCTCACCCTCAGCAAGAGTTTTCCAAAGTTAAAGGACCCACAGCACCTTTTACTGGTGGGACCCGCAGACAAACGTGTGCCACGAGCGCCACCCACTGGGCAGGATAAGAAAAACAGAACCCAGAGATTTCACAGAAAAATCTTTCAACCTGTTGGGTCCAACACCCAGGGAAATCTGACTAAATGCCCAGATGCCAGCAGAAGATAACGGACCACTCACAGAAAAGTGAAAATATGGCCCAGTCAAAAGAACAAACCAATAGTTCAAATGAGATACAGGAGCTGAGACAACTAATGCTGAATATATGAACAGAAATGGAAAACCTCTTCAAAAATGAAATCGATAAATTGAGGGAGGACATGAAGAAGACATGGGCTGAACAAAAAGAAGAAATAGAAAAACTGAAAAAACAAATCACAGAACTTATGGAAGTGAAGGATAAAGTACAAAAGATGGAAAAAACAATGGATACATACAATGACAGATTTAAAGAGACAGAAGATAATATTAGTGATTTGGAGAATGGAACATCTGAATTCCAAAAAGAAACAGAAACTATAGGGAAAAGACTGGAAAAATTTGAACAGGGGATCAGGGAACTGAAGGAAAATTTGAACCGCACAAATATACATGTTGTGGGTGTCCCAGAAGGAGAAGAGAAGGGAAAAGGAGGAGAAAAACTAATGGAAGAAATTATCACTGAAAATTTCCCAACTCTTATGAAAGAACTAAAATTACAGGTCCAAGAAGTGCAGCGCAACCCAAAGAGAATAGACCCAAATAGGCGTTTTCCAAGACTCTTACTAGTTAGAATGTCAGAGGTCAAAGAGAAAGAGAAGATCTTGAAAGCAGCAAGAGAAAAACAATCCATCACATACAAGGGAAAACCAATAAGACTATGTGTAGCTTTCTCAGCAGAAACCATGGAGGCGAGAAGACAGTGGGATGATATTTTTAAATTACTAAAAGAGAAAAACTGCCAACCAAGACTCCTATATCCAGCAAAATTGTCCTTCAAAATTGAGGGAGAAATTAAAACATTCTCAGACAAAAAGTCACTGAGAGAATTTGTGACCAAGAGACCAGCTCTGCAAGAAATACTAAAGGGAGCACTAGAGTCAGATATGAAAAGACAGAAGAGAGGTATGGAGAAGAGTGTAGAAAGAAGGAAAGTCAGATATGATATGTATAATACAAAAGGCAAAATGGTAGAGGAAAATATTATTCAAACAGTAATAACACTAAATGTTAATGGACTGAATTCCCCAATCAAAAGACATAGACTGGCAGAATGGATTAAAAAACAGGATCCTTCTATATGCTGTCTACAGGAAACACATCTTAGACCCAAAGATGAACATAGGTTGAAAGTGAAAGGTTGGGGAAAGATATTTCATGCAAATAACAACCAGAAAAGAGCAGGAGTAGCTATACTAATATCCAACAAATTAGACTTCAAATGTAAAACAGTTAAAAGAGACAAAGAAGGACACTATACACTAATAAAAGGAACAATTAAATAAGAAGATATAACATTCATAAATATTTATGCACTGAACCAGAATGTCCCAAAATACATGAGGAATACACTGCAAACAGTGAAAAGGAAAATAGACACATCTACCATAATAGTTGGAGACTTCAATTCGCCACTCTCATCAATGGACAGAACATCTAAAGAGAGGATCAATAAAGAAATAGAGAATCTGAATATTACTATAAATGAGCTAGACTTAACAGACATTTATAGGACATTACACCCCACAACAGCAAGATACACCTTTTTCTCAAGTGTTCATGCATCATTCTCAAAGATAGACCATATGCTGGGTCACAAAGCAAGTCTTAACAAATTTAAAAAGATTGAAATCATACACAACGCTTTCTCAGATCATAAAGGAATGAAGTTGGAAATCAATAATAGGCAGAGTGCCAGAAAATTCACAAATACGTGGAGGCTCAACAACACACTCTTAAATAATGAGTGGGTCAAAGAAGAAATTGCAAGAGAAATTAGTAAATACCTCGAGGTGAATGAAAGCAAAAATGCAACATATCAAAACTTATGGGACGCAGCAAAGGCAGTGCTAAGAGGGAAATTTATTGCCCTAAATGCCTATATCAGAAAAGAAGAAAAGGCAAAAGTGCAGGAATTAACTGTCTACTTGGAAGAACTGGAGAAAGAACAGCAAACTAATCCCAAAGCAAGCAAAAGGAAAGAAATAACAAAGATTAGAGCAGGAATAAATGAAATTGAAAACATGAAAACAATACAGAAAATCAATAAGACCAGAAGTTGGTTCGATGAGAAAATCAATAAGATTGATGGGCCCTTAGCAAGATTGACAAAAAGAAGAAGAGAGAGGATGCAAATAAATAATATCAGAAATAGAAGAGGAGACATAACTACTGACCTCACAGAAATAAAGGAGGTAATAACAGGATACTATGAACAACTTTACACTAATAAATACAACAATTTAGATGAAATGGACGGGTTCCTGGAAAGACATGAACAAGGAACTTTGACTCAAGAAGAAATAGATGACCTCAACAAACCAATCACAAGTAAAGAAATTGAATCAGTCATTAAAAAGCTTCCCAAAAAGAAAAGTCCAGGACCAGACAGCTTCACATGTGAATTCTATCAAACATTCCAGAAAGAATTAGTACCAACTCTCCTCAAACTCTTCAAAAAAATTAAAGTGGAAGAAAACTACCTAATTCATTCTATGAAGCCAACATCACCCTCATACCAAAACCAGGCAAAGATATTACAAAAAAAGAAAACTACAGACCAATCTCTCTAATGAATATAGATGCAAAAATCCTCAATAAAATTCTAGCAAATCGTATCCAACAACACATTAAAAGAATTATACATCATGACCAAGTAGGATTCATCCCACGTATGCAAGGATGGTTCAACATAAGAAAATCAATTAATGTAATACACCATATCAACAAATCAAAGCAGAAAAATCACATGATCATCTCAATTGATGCAGAGAAGGCATTTGACAAGATTCAACATCCTTTCCTGTTGAAAACACTTCAAAAGATAGGAATACAAGGAAACTTCCTTAAAAGGATAGAGGGAATATATGAAAAAACCCACAGCTAATATCATCCTCGATGGGGAAAAATTGAAAACTTTCCTCCTAAGATCAGGAACAAGACAAGGATGTCCATTATCACCACTATCATTCAACATTGTTTTGGAGGTTCTAGCCAGAGCAATTAGACAAGAAAAAGAAATGCAAGGCATCAAAATTGGAAAGGAGGAAGTAAAACTATCACTGTTTGCAGACAATATGATACTATACGTCGAAAACCCAGAAAAATCCACAACAAAACTACTAGAGCTAATAAATGAGTACAGCAATGTAGCAGGATACAAGATCAAGATTCAAAAATCTGTATCATTTCTATACACTAGTAATGAAGAAGCTGAGGGGGAAATCAAGAAATGAATCCCATTTGCAATTGCAACTAAAAGAATAAAATACCTAGGAATAAATTTAACTAAAGAGACAAAAGACCTATACAAAGAAAACTACAAAAAACTGCTAAAAGAAATCACAAAAGACCTAAATAGATGGAAGGGCATACCGTGTTCATGGATTGGAAGACTAAATATAGTTAAGATGTCAATCCTACCTAAATTGATCTACAGATTCAATGCAATACCAATCAAAATCCCAACAACTTATTTTTCAGAAATAGAAAAACCAATAAGCAAATTTATCTGGAAGGGCAGGGTGCCCCAAATTGCTAAAAACATCTTGAGGAAAAAAACCGAAGTTGGAGGTCTCATGCTGCCTGACTTTAAGGCATATTATGAAGCCACAGTGGTCAAAACAGCATGGTATTGGCATAAAGATAGATATATTGACCAATGGAATCGAATAGAGTGCTCATCTATGGACATTTGATCTTTGATAAGGCAGTCAAGCCAACTCACCTGGGACAGAGCAGTCTCTTCAATAAATGGTGCCTAGAGAACTGGATATCCATATGCAAAAGAATGAAAGAAGACCCATTTCTCACACCCTATACAAAAGTTAACTCAAAATGGATCAAAGATCTAAACATTAGGTCTAAGACCATAAAACAGTTAGAGGAAAATGTAGGGAAATATCTTATGAAACTTACAATTGGAGGCAGTTTTATGGACCTTAAACCTAAAGCAAGAACACTGAAGAAATAAATAAATGAATGGGAGCTCCTCAAAATTAAACACTTTTGTGAATCAAAGAACTTCATCAAGAAAGTAGAAAGACAGCCTACACAATGGGAGAACAATATTTGGAAAGGACATATCAGATAAAGGTCTAGTATCCAGAATTTATAAAGAGATTGTTCAACTCAACAACAAAAAGACAGTCAACCCAATTACAAAATGGGAAAAAGACTTGAACAGACACTTCTCAGAAGAGGAAATACAAATGGCCAAAAGGCACATGAAGAGATGCTCAATGTCCCTGGCCATTAGAGAAATGCAAATCAAAACACAATGAGATATCATCTCACACCCACCAGAATGGCCATTATCAACAAAACAGAAAATGACAAGTGCTGGAGAGGATGCGGAGAAAGAGGCACACTTATCCACTGTTGGTGGGAATGTCAAATGGTGCAACCACTGTGGAAGGCAGTTTGGCGGTTCCTCAAAAAACTGAATATAGAATTGCCATCCAACCCAGCAATACCATTGCTAGGTATCTACTCAAAGGACTTAAGGGCAAAGACACAAACGGACATTTGCACACCAATGTTTATAGCAGCATTATTTACAATTGCAAAGAGATGGAAACAGCCAAAATGTCCATCAACAGACGAGTGGCTAAACAAACTGTGGTATATACATACGATGGAATATTGTGCAGCTTTAAGACAGAATAAACTTATGAAGCATGTAATAACATGGATGGACCTAGAGAACATTATGCTGAGTGAGTCTAGCCAAAAACTAAAGGACAAATACTGTATGGTCCCACTGATGTGAACCGACATTTGAGAATAAACTTGGAATATGTCATTGGTAACAGAGACCAGCAGGAGTTAGAAACAGGGTAAGATAATGGATGACTGGAGCTGAAGGGATACAGACTGTGCAACAAGACTAGATACAAAAACTCAAAAATGGACAGCACAATAATACCTAATTGTAAAGTAATGATGTTAAAACACTGAATGAAGCTGCATCTGAGCTATAGGCCTTTTTTTTTTTTGTCTGTCTGTTTCTTTATTTGTCTTTTTTTTTTCTTTTTTTTGTACTGTCATTATTATTTTTATTTTTTTCTCTATATTAACATTCTATATCTTTTTCTGTTGTTTTACTAGTTCTTCTAAATTGATGCAAGTGTACTAAGAATGATGATCATGCATCTATGTCATGATATTAAGACTTACTGATTGCATATCTAGAATGGAATGATTTCTAAATGTTGGGTTAATTTCTTTTTTTCTTTAATTAATAATAAAAAAACAGATAGACAACAAATTCATCTAGAAAGAAAACCCTAGGTAAGAGAAGTGAAAGCAATCTCGAGAATAAACTAATTAAAGTAATTAAATGTCTAGACCCCAGCAAAAAATAACAAACCACACCAGGAATATTGAAGATATGGCCCAGTCAAAGGAACAAACCAATAGTTCAAATGAGATACAGGAGCTGAAAAAATTAATTCAGAATATATGAACAGACCTGGAAAACCTCATCAAAAACCAAATCAATGAATTGAAGGAGGATATGAATAAGGCAAGGAATGACCAAAAAGAAGAAATGGAAAGTCTGAAAAAACAAATCACAGAACTTATGGGAATGAAAGGTACAGTAGAAGAGATGAAAAACAGTGGAAACCTATAATGGTATATTTCAAGAGACAGAGGTTAGGGTTAGTGAACTGCAGGACGGAACACTTGAAATCCAACAAGACACAGAAAATAAAGGGGAAAAATGGAAAAATATGAGCAGGGACTCAGCAAATTGAATGATAATATGAAGCGCACAAATGTACGTGTTGTGGGTGTCCTGGAAGAAGAAGAGAAAGGAAAAGGAGGAGAAAAGCTAATGGAAGAAATTATCACTGATAATTTCCCAACTCTTATGAAAGACCTAAAATTACAGATCCAAGAAGTGCAGCATACCCCAAAGAGAATAGACCCAAATAGATGTTCTCCAAGACACTTACTAGTCAGAATGTCAGAGGTCAAAGAGAAAGAGAGGATCTGGAAAGCAGCAAGAGAAAAGCAATCCATCACATACAAGGGAAACCCAATAAGACTATGTGTAGATTTCTCAGCAGAAACCATGGAGGCGAGAAGACAGTGGGATGATATTTTTAAATTACTAAAAGAGAAAAACTGCCAACCAAGAATTCTGTACCCAGCAAAATTGTCCTTCAAAAATGAGGGAGAAATTAAAACATTTTCAGACAAAAAAATCACTGAGAGAATTTGTAACCAAGAGACCAGCTCTGCAAGAAATATTAAAGGGAGCACCAGAGACAGATCTGAAAAGACAGAAGAGAGAGGTGTGGAGAAGAGTGTAGAAAGAAGGAAAATTAGATATGACATATAAAATCCAAAAGGCAAATTGGTAGAAGAAACTACTACCCGTACAGTAATAACACTAAATTTCAATAGATTGAACTTCCCAATCAGGACATAGACTGGCAGAATGGATTAAAAAACAGGATCCTTCTGTATGCTGTCTACAGGAAACATGTCTTAGACCCAAAGATAAACATAGGTTGAAAGTGAAAAGTTGGGAAAAGATATTTCATACAAATAACAACCAGAAAAGAGCAGGAGTAGCTATACTAATATCCAACAAATTAGACTTCAAATGTAAAACAGTTAAAAGAGACAAAGAAGGATACTATATACTAATAAAAAGAACAATTCAACATGAAGACATAACAATCATAAATATTTATGCACTGAACCAGAGTGCCCCAAAATACATGAGGCAAACACTGAAAAGGGAAATAGACATATCTACCTTAATAGTTGGAGACTTCAATTCTCCACTCTCATCAATGGACAGAACATCTAGACAGAGGATCAATAAAGAAACAGAGAATTTGAATGATACAATAAATGAGCTAGACTTAACAGACATTTATAGGACATTACACCCCACAACAGCAAGATACACCTTTTTCTCAAGTGCTCATGGATCATTCTCAAAGATAGACCATATGCTGGGTCACAAAGCAAGTCTAAACAAATTTAAAAAGATTGAAATCATACAAAACACTTTCTCAGATCATAAAGGAATGAAGTTGGAAATCATAACAGGCAGAGGGCCAGAAAATTCACAAATATGTGTAGGCTCAACAACACACTCTTAAACAACCAGTGTGTCAAGGAAGAAATTACAAGAGAAATCAGTAAATATCTCGAGGCAAATGAAAATGAAAACACAACATATCAAAACCTACGGGACACAGCAAAGGCAGTGCTAAGAGGGAAATTTATTGCCCTAAGTGCCTATATCAAAAAAAGAAGAAAGGGCAAAAATGCAGGAATTAACTGTCTACTTGGAAGAACTGGAGAAAGAACAGCAAACTAACCCCAAAGCAAGCAAAAGGAAAGAAATAACAAAAATTAGAGCAGAAAGAAATGAAATTGAGAACACGAAAATAATTGAGAAAATCAATAAAACCAGAAGCTGGTTCTATGAGAGAATCAATAAGATTGATGGGCCCTTAGCAAGATTGACAAAAGAAGAAGAGAGGATGCAAATAAATAAGATCAGAAATGGAAGAGGGGACATAAACACTGACCCCACAGAAATAAAGGAGATAATAACAGAATACTATGAACAACTTTATGCTAATAAATACAACAATGTAGATGAAATGGGCAACTTCCTAGAAAGGCATGAACAACCAACTTTGACTCAAGAAGAAATAGATGACCTCAACAAACCAATCACAAGTAAAGAAATTGAATCAGTCATTAAAAAGCTTCCCAAAAAGAAAAGTCCAGGACCAGACGGCTTCTCATATGCATTCTACCAAACATTCCAGAAGGAATTAGTACCAATCCTGCTCAAACTCTTCAAAAAAATTGAAGTGGAGGGAAAGCTACCTAATTCATTCTATGAAGCCAACATCACCCTCATTCATACCAAAACCAGACAAAGATATTACAAAAAAAGAAAACTACAGACCAATCTCTCTAATGAATATAGATGCAAAAATACTCAACAAAATTCTAGCAAATCGAATCCAGCAACACATTCAAAGAATTATATACCATGACCAAGTAGGATTCATCCCAGGTATGCAAGGATGGTTCAACATGAGAAAATCAATTAATGTAATACACCATATCAACAAATCAAAGCAGAAAAATCACATGATCATCTCAATTGATGCAGAGAAGGCATTTGACAAGATTCAACAATCTTTCCTGTTGAAAACATTTCAAAGGCTAGGAATACAAGGGAACTTTCTTAAAATGATAGAGGGAATATATGAAAAACCCACAGCTAATATCATCCTCAATGGGGAAAAACTGAAAACTTTCCCCCTAAGATCAGGAACAAGACAAGGATGTCCACTATCACCACTATTATTCAACATTGTGTTGGAGGTTCTAGCCAGAGCAATTAGACAAGAAAAAGAAATACAAGGCATCAAAATAGGAAAGGAGGAAGTAAAACTCTCACTGTTTGAGGATGACATGATACTACATGTAGAAAATCCTGAAAAATCCACAGCAAAACTACTAGAGCTAATAAATGAGTACAGCAAAGTGGCAGGTTACAAGATCAACACTCAAAAACTGTAGTGTTTCTATACACCAGTAAGGAACAATCTGAGGGGGAAATCAAGAAACGAATTCCATTTACAATTGCAACTAAAAGAATAAAATACTTAGGAATAAATTCAACTAAAGAGACAAAAGACCTATACAAAGAAAACTACAAGAAACTGTTAAAAGAAATCACAGAAGACCTAAATAGATGGAAGGGCATACCGTGTTCATGGATTGGAAGACTAAATATAGTTAAGATGTCAATTCTACCTAAATTGATTTACAGATTCAATGCAATACCAATCAAAATCCCAACAACCTATTTTTCAGAAATAGAAAAACCAATAAGCAAATTTATCTGGAAGGGCAGGGTACCCCGAATTGCTAAAAACATCTTGAGGAAAAAAAACGAAGTTGGAGGTCTCGCGCTGCCTCACTTTAAGGCATATTATGAAGCCACAGTGGTCAAAACAGCATGGTATTGGCATAAAGATAGATATATTGACCAATGGAATCGAATAGAGTGCTCAGATATAGACCCTCTCATCTATGGACATTTGATCTTTGATAAGGCAGTCAAGCCAACTCACCTGGGACAAGACAGTCTCTTCAATAAATGGTGCCTAGAGAACTGGATATCCATATGCAAAAGAATGAAAGAAGACCCATTTCTCACACCCTATACAAAAGTTAACTCAAAATGGATCAAAGATCTAAACATTAGGTCTAAGACCATAAAACAGTTAGAGGAAAATGTTGGGAGATATCTTATGAAACTTACAATTGGAGGCGGTTTTATGGACCTTAAACCTAAAGCAAGAGCACTGAAGAAGGAAATAAATAAATGGGAGCTCCTCAAAATTAAACACTTTTGTGCATCAAAGAACTTCATCAAGAAAGTAGAAAGACAGCCTACACAATGGGAGACAATATTTGGAAATGATATATCAGATAAAGGTCTAGTATCCAGTATTTATAAAGAGGTTGTTCAACTCAACAACAAAAAGACAGCCAACCCAATTACAAAATGGGAAAAAGACTTGAACAGACACCTCTCAGAAGAGGAAATACAAATGGCCAAAAGGCACATGAAGAGATGCTCAATGTCCCTGGCCATTAGAGAAATGCAAATCAAAACCACAATGAGATATCATCTCACACCCACCAGAATGGCCATTATCAACAAAACAGAAAATGACAAGTGCTGGAGAGGATGCGGAGAAAGAGGCACACTTATCCACTGTTGGTGGGAATGTCAAATGGTGCAACCACTGTGGAAGGCAGTTTTCGGTTCCTCAAAAAGCTGAATATAGAATTGCCATACGACCCAGCAATACCATTGCTAGGTATCTACTCAAAGGACTTAAGGGCAAAGACACAAATGGACATTTGCACACCAATGTTTATAGCAGCGTTATTTACAATTGCAAAGAGATGGAAACAGCCAAAATGTCCATCAACAGACGAGTGGCTAAACAAACTGTGGTATATACATACGATGGAGTATTATGCAGCTTTAAGACAGAATAAACTTATGAAGCATGTAATAACATGGATGGACCTAGAGAACATTATGCTGAGTGAGTCTAGCCAAAAACTAAAGGACAAATACTGTATTGTCCCACTGATGTGAACCAACATTCGAGAATAAGCTTGGAATATGTCATTGGTAACAGAGTCCAGCAGGAGTTAGAAACAGGGTAAGATAATGGGTAATTGGAGCTGAAGGGATACAGACTGTGCAACGGGACTAGATACAAAAACTCAAAAATGGACAGCACAATAATACCTAATTGTAAAGTAATCATGTTAAAACACTGAATGAAGCTGCATCTGAGCCATAGGTTTGTTTTTTTTTTACTATTATTATTACTTTTATTTCTTTTCTCTATATTAACATTCTATATCTTTTTCTGTTGTGTTGCTAGTTCTTCTAAACCGATGCAAATGTACTAAGAAATGATGATCATGCATCTATGTGATGATGTTAAGAATTACTGATTGCATATGTAGAATGGTATGATTTCTAAATATTGGGTTAATTTCTTTTTCTCCGTTAATTAATAAAAAAAAAAGAGTCAAAAGTTAGCTGCTATCAATGGAAGATGGTGGAAGTACTTCATAAATTTGTCTGGCTTCTGTAAATAGCTTCTAAGGGAAGCTCAAGCAAATCTCCTTAGTAAGACATTAACATAGATATTTTCTCCTTCTCATGCCCTCAGATTCACATATATGCAAAATCACATGAACACACTGATGAATATGCAGAAACATAGGTTCACACACATACCCATATCTGTAAACAATTTTCTTTTAAAAATTCTTCCCTCTTCCTTTCCTGATATGCTGTCATCCACTCTTTCTGCTCCTTCCAGATTTATGATATAGGAAAAAATTAATTAGATGTTTTCTTAAATTCCTTAGGTGTTCCAGGTGTGAGTTCATGAGAGAATGAACTCTAACAGGCTTCGTCAATGTTTTTTCTTCTCTTCTGTCAGCATTCCAGTGAAGCAACCCAGTGTCGGCAAAAGGATGTCTTCCCTCCAAGAACAATAATTGGCTTGATTTTGCAAAGCACTTTACATACCAATGCAGTTTGTCACTGAATACCTTGTGAAGTTAACCAAAGATACCAAATTAAAGTAAGAATAAATGAAACACCAACCCACATTTCCTTAGCTCCCACCATTTGTATATGGGCGAGGCCCTTACAATAAATCACTGAAGCATGTGATCACTGATTGACACCGTGGCTGGGTACAGGAGGTCACCAAAACATAAGATTACTTGTCCAAAGTAGATTGCAACTCTTTACCCAAAGTCAGGGAGGTAACATTAATGAGAGAACTGGGCCAGGACATTCCTGGTATACATTGTGTTCATTGGGGGTCTCGAATGACCTGGAGAGTGCCGGCCCATCCACCATGCAAGGCCAGTTCCATGACAGATACAGGTTACGGGTGGCCAGGCCTTCTACTTTTTCAAGAGAAGTCAGAGAACGAGAGTTTATGCCAAATTCCACAATTTGTCAATGTTAGTTCGTGTTCTTTAAAAGCACTGTGTTTAAAAACATACCTGCAATCCAGATTTGTCTTGATGATCAACATTTTGTGATTTTTGTTCTACAAATTCAGAGAACAAAGAAAGAATACAAAAACCAAGGGGAGGGAGTGCAAGGAAAGAAAAGGTCATATTTTAGTGAAGATTTGAAATTTCAGGAATGCGAAGAGGGCCAGTGCTCAGAAACACTGACTGTCTCTGACTTAATTCCAATTCCAACCAACCCCAACTAGGTCTTTTCAGAGCCCCCCCAACACCCCACCCCGTGGAAAAGAGGCACGACAAACTTGAAACTTGAAAGTGAGTCATGTGAACCAATGTTTGAACTTGAACTTGACTTGGTCAGCACCAAAGGGGAGCTGGTAGGAGCTGAAAGTTAACGTAGTGACAAACTTCACAAAACTGGAAAATAGAAAGAACAGACATGGGACTTTGTAGAAAATGGAAGGAATGGTTTTGATTCCCAAGATTTTGGGAGTGGTGAAGCGCAGGAGGGGACTTTTCCCACACACGTGGAAGGTAAACTTTCCACTGTCAACAGCCTAACATGGCATTACCTATAAATCTCCAGGGCAGGATCGGGACCAGTCATCTGTTTTTAACAAGGCTTATCAGAGCTGTTTAGAGAGGCCCCTGAAGCTCCGGGAGGCCCCTGGCATTGAAACTCAACCTCAGCAAGCTCCTCATGCCATCCTGTTGAGGTTGAATCAGAAGGTCTCTACCCCCTCACTTCCCTTCAGCAATTTTAGATGAAATGGCAGGTGAAATGGATTTTTAGGAGTGAGTGTCGTGTCCATTATTATTTTTGCCTTCCTTTTTTCCTCCCCCAAAAGAGGTCTTTCCCTATTCAGTAATCTGCCAACTTTTCTATTTTGTATCTTGTTTTTTGGGGGGTAGAGAATATAAGGGGTATAGGGGAGGTGGCAGCCCCAACAGCAGAGACTCAGGAAAGTGGAATAGTCAGCCCCTTACCTCTGTAAAAAAGGCAACAAAGTCTGTAGGTTAAGTGCTAACCAGTTTTGAATCCTGGCTCTGCCAGATGCCAGCTGTGTGACCTTGGTCATATGCTTAACCTCTCTGTGCTTCTGTTTCCTCATCTTAAATTGGAGATACCAAAAATGCTTTTTTTTCCAGAGCTCTTGTGAGGAAAAAAGGAGTTAATGTTTGTAAAGTGCCTAGACCGGTGTCTTTCATATTCTAAGGGCTATATAAAGGCTTTTCAAATAAATCCACCTTATAGCCCACTTTGAGTAGATCCTGGACGTAGGCTTCAGATTTGCAGTTCTTTGTCTCACCAAAAGGTCTCCTTGGGTGCCAGGTGTGGATAGGGGCTGACGAGTACAACTGTTCTAAACATATGGTTTGGAGCTACCAGCAGACAGAGTCCTTTTAAAAATTCCCATGTAATGAAAACGAACAAGAGCTTCCAATCCAGATCCTCAGTTCTCAAATGCCTTAGTCACCAACTTTGTGGGCAGAACCTCATTTCTGAGGACTTGCAAGGTTCCCAGGGAGGAAAGAAACATTTGCGAGCCTGCTCTGAAAAAGCCACACAAGAATAGAAGGGGCAAAAATTACTCAGGTTGAAGTCCATGTGGCTAGAGTTTACTGGTTCCGCCTCCCTTCCCAGGCAGAGTAGGATGAGGAGCTTGGGAAAGCTGCAACCCAGAGGCTGCTCAGTTATCAGGCACTGGTGGTTCAAAGTACAAGTGTATCTGGGAAGTAGAACTGTATCTGTATCTGGGAAGAGGCTGCGAGTGTATTCTCTGTTTCACTTCATCCAAGCTTGAGCATTGGAACAACGGCTTCATCACTGCATTTGGAATAGTTTTTTCATTATGTTTTGTTTTTGTCTTTCATATGAAGTAGTTTTATTTTGTTTTGGAGTAAGTATTACATTCACATGGTTCAAAGTCTATTGGAAAAAAAGTCAATTGGTATAAAAGGTTAAAGTGAAGTCTCGCTCCCACCCCAGTTATTATCTGACCTTCCTATACACATAGCTAATCCATTTCACTTCTTATATTCTGTATCCTTTTCCAGAGTTTCTTTAAGGTAACACAAACAAATGCAGGAGTTTTCTTATTTTCTTGCCTATTTATAGGAAAGGTAATATTTGTATATACTTGTTTTGGTTTGTTAATGCTGCTTGAATGCATTATAAAGCTTTTATAAAGCTGCAAGTTTACAGTTCTAAGACTATAAAAATGTCCAAAAAAAGTATAGAAAGATACCTTGACTCAAGAAAGGTTATCTGTGAAGACACTTGTGGTGTCTGCCAGTCCTTTGGTTTCTGGTTTCAAACAGCTTCCGCAGGGGCATTTTCTTTCTACATCTCCAAACCTGTCTCTCTGTGTCAGTTCTGTTGACTCTGAACTCTCTAAAATGTGTTCCCTTTCAAAGGACTCCAGTAAACTAATCAAGACACACTTTAAATGGGGAAAGTCACAGTCCATCTAATAAAAGGTGATACCACAATTGAGCAATGTTTTTTTCCTCCATGGAAACAATCTAATCAAAGAGTCTCACTCTATAATATTGAATCAGGATTAGAAGACCAAGACTTTTCTGGGGTACACAACAATTTCAAATGAGCACAACTCTCTTCTGCACCTTAGCTTTTTCACTTAATATACCTTGGAAATCAGTTATTAATTCTTTTTTATACACATCATATATCATTCCATTGAAGGAAGGTACCATAATTTATTTAACCATTCCTTTATTGATAAACATCTGGATTGACTCCAATCCTTTGCCATTAAAAGCCATTAGCAGTTAATAAATTGCACCCATGTCATTATGCAAGTGTACAATACTCTTTATGGTAGATCTCCAAAGACTGCTATTGCTGGGTCAAAATTACACGCATTTGTAATTTTGAAAGATATTGACAAATTGTCCTCCATTTTACCTGCCAACACTAATGTAAGAGAGTTTTATTCCATAACAGATAGCACAACACAGTGCATTGTCAAATTTTTTTAATTCTTCCCAATCTGACAAGTGAAAAATGGTATCTCAGAATAGTTTAAATTTGCGTCTCTCTTATTGTACATGAAATTAACTTCATTTGTATATACTTAGAGGCTATTTCTGTTTTCTATTCTATGAACTGTCTGTTTACATCCTTTACCCATTTTTCTTTTAGGATTTTGGTCTTTTGCTGAGTGATATCTAGAAGTTTTTATCTAGTAGGAAAATTAATCCTTTTCTGTGATATAAGTTGCGAATCTTTTCCCCAGGATGTCCTATTTGCATATAGTGGGTTTTCTCCAAATATGTAATTTAGTGCTGTTAATTATGTTCACAATGCTGTGCTACCATCACCACCATCCATTACCAAAACTTTTCCATCATTGCAAATAGAAACTCTGTCATTTTAAAGCCTTAACTCCCTATTCCCTACCAGCAACCATCCCCCTGGTAATCTATATTCTAGGTTCTAACCTTATGAGTTTGTATATTCTAATTATTCCATATCAGTGTGCTCATACAATGTTTGTCCTTGTATGTATGGCTTTATTTCACTCCACATGATGTCTTCAAGGTTCACCCATGTTGTGACAGATATCAGAACTTCATTCCTTTTTATGGCTGAATAATATTCCATTTGTGTATTAACACATTGTGTTTATCCATTCATTGGTTGATGGACACTTGGGTTGCTTCCATTTTTGGCAATTGTGAATAATGTTGCTTTGAACATCATCTTACAAATATTTGTTCTAGTCCTGCCTTCAATTCTTTGGGGTATATACTGAGAAGTGGGATTGCCAAGTCATATAGTAATTCTAGACGTAACTTTCTGAGGAACTGCCAAACTGTCTTCCATAGTAGCTGCACTATTTTACCTTCCCACCAGCAATAAATGTGTGCTTGTATTTCTCCACATCTTTTTAAACACATGCAATTTTCCAGTTTTTTAATGGTAGCCACTCTAGTGGGTGTGAAATGGTATCTCATTGTAGTATTGATTTGCATTTCTTTAATGGTTAATGACATGGAGCATCTTTTCATGTGTCATTTGGCCATTTGTATATCATCTTTGGAGAAATGTCTATTCAGGTTCTTTGCTCATTTTTTAATTGGGTTGTTTGCTTTATTGTTGTTGAGTTGAAGGATTTCTTTATATATTCTGGATATTAAACACTTATTGGATATGTGGTTTCCAAATATTTTCTCCCATTGTGCAGGTTGTTGTTTCACTTTCATGATTAAGTACTTTGAGGCACAAAAGTTTTTAATTTTGAGGAGATCTCATTATCTATTTTTTTCTTTTGTTGCCTGTGCTTTGGGTGTCAAGTCTAAGAAACCACTGCCTAACACAAGATCCTGAAGATGTTTCCCTACAGTTCCTTCTAGGAGTGTTATAGTTCTGGCCATTATATTTAGGTCTTTGATTCTGAGTTGATTTTTGTATATGGTATGAGGTAAGGGGCCACCTTCATTCTTTTGTAAATAGAAATCCTCTTTTCTCAACACCATTTGTTGAAGAGACTATTCTTTCCCAATTGAGTGGCCTTTGCCCCCTTGTCCAAAATCAGTTTGCCATAAATATGAGGGGTGATTTCTAGACTTCCAATTTGATCCCTTGTGCTAGTACCATGTTGTTTTGATTATTGCGGCTTTGTAGTGAGTTTTAAAATTGGAAAGTGTGACTCCTCCAACTTCTTTCTTCTTTGTAAAGATAGCTTTATCTTTAAAACTTTATCTTTACACAAGATCCCTTATCCTTCTGTATAAATTTGATCATTGGTTTTTCCATTTCTGCAAAGAAGGCTGTTGGAATTGTCATTGGGATTGTGCTGAATCTGTACATTGCTTTGGGTAGAATTTACATCTTAACAATGTTTAGGCTTTCAATTCATAAACATGGAACATCCTTCTATTTATTTAGGTCTTCTTTGATTTCTTTCAGCAATGTTTATTAGTTTTCTATGTACAAGTCCTTTACATCCTTGGCTAGATTTATTCCTAGATACTTGATTCTTTTATTTGCTATTGTAAATGAAAATTTTCTCTTGGTTTCTCCTTCAGATTATTCATTATTAATGTATACAAACACTAATGATTTGGGGGTATTGATCTTGTACCCCATCACTTTCCTGAATTCATTTATTAGCTCTGGGAGTTTTGTTGTGCATTACATATGGTGCTCTCCTGTGATGTTGAATGTTTTACTATCGTTTAATTTACCAATCTTTTCTGGATTTTGTGACTTCTGAATCTTGATTCATAGTTAAGACCAGCTTACCTACCCCAAGTTCATAAAGGTTTTAGCAAAATATGCTACGTTTAGAACTTTTATGGGTTTTCGTAAATGTGCACATCTTTGATCCATTTGGAGGTTCTCTGGTTGGATTTTTCAGCATTTATTCACATAAGGAAGGGAATTCCTTGTGCCCTCTCTCTCCACCAGCCACCCTCCTAACTCTGCTTTCATCCTAACCTGAACTTGGCCCCTGCACTTCCCGTAGACACTACAACAGCTGCAGCAATGCAGACGTCAGGAAAGGCACCAACCCCAAGGCACTTCCCAGAGTGATCAGAATTTCCACATGAATCTGAGCTGTCTGGGATGAAACAAGGTTTGGAGGAATTGAAGGCGGCCACTGAAAGGAACCCAATAGCAGGAGCTCCAAAGACGGTTGGTTGCCTCTGCCACTTAAAATTCTTGGAGACACTGAATAGAGTCACTTGGGAAGGAACAGAAATGGACTTAAAAAGCAATTTCAGGGTTTCAACATGTGTTCTTCACTGGTAGAATTCAGGATGCGGATTTGAAGGATCCTGTGGGAGTATCCTTTCACTGCTTAACCCTAATCCTCTCAAAATCACCGAGGCCCTACAGCTGTTGGTTAGCCAGATAAACTATTTGTTCAATTATTCTTGGCCTAGATGGAGCGGCTGGCCTCAAAGGCTTTGGGCTTCATAATTCGGGCTACTTCAATCAGCGCAGGCCCTCCCGGGGCTGCCTACAGGAGACAGGGCCTGTTTGAAGGTCGCAGTGCTGCTGGTAAGACTTTCCCTTCCACTCCCTTTCATCTCCACCCAGACCGTGCTGGGCGGCTGACACCTCCCCACGGACCCCAGAGTCTCGGAGTCGAGTTAGCTATGGGAATGAGGCCAAAGCAGAGAATCAAGGCGATAAAATAATTACAAATGAAAGGGAGATTAGCAGGCACTGTCGAGACAAATGCTTCCAAAATGGTTCCTGAAATCTCGGACGACGCATTCTCAAAGGAGACGGCGCTGCAGCTGCTGTCTCCATGGCAATGGGGGCAACAGATGCCGGGCTGGAAGGGCGCTCTGTAAATGTCAGACCAAGCAAAACATCAGCCCCGAGGAAGGAGATGACAGACTGGGTCACCTTTGCATCATGGAAATGGACTGGTAATTAACACGATTTTTTTTCCCCTCTCCATTTGTCTGCTTTCCCTCCCCCTTCCTTTGGCTTCACTAGGATACCACTAATAAATCGTTGACAGCTGGTGAGAGATGGTCCCGGTCTGGCAGTTGCTATGAAAAAGTTCTCTTTTTTGGTCTGATACCCTGTGCTGCTGGGAAGTTCCAGCAGAGCCAGCCTGTTCTCTCTTCACCTAAGTTCTCATCTCACCTCCTCTGCCCTATTCTCTCCATTTGGTTACCTTTTCCTCAAAACTGTATTTCAGTTTCTCATGAGATCCCGAGACAGCAGTGAGAAGTGGCTTAGAATAATGACTCTCAGCCCCACCCCATAATCTCCATCATTTCCCTAAAACTGCCTCAAATAAACAAAATCTAAGTAACAGCAATGGGACTACTATACCAACGTGTTCTCAGCTTATGTCCCCTAGACTCAAACTTCTGAGACCGTCATTCCTAAGCCCTTTCCATATAAAAATTCTAGAATTACTACTGATATTTCCCTTTACTTAAAATGATTCTAAAATATGAGATTCTTCAGATTTCCTACCAGGTTGAGCATATCCATTCTATGGGACACTTTTTCCAAAGGTGGCAGCCACATAATGCATCAAAAAATATAAGGTTAGGAAGAGCTACTTTCTAAATATGCAACAGGAGACCTTTTTTGAAATAATGAAATCATCATAGAGTTACTAACTTGGAGTCAATAAACAAGATTCAAATCTCAGCTCCTCCGTTCAAAACTAAACACCTACTATGTACAAGAATGAACTATATGCTCCCTGAGAGTTGGGACTATGTTGTTGTTTTTTTTATATATCCCCAATGCCTAGAAAAATGCTCAGAGTGTCAAAGAAACATGAACTCCTGTAAGGCAGGGTATGCTCAATTTTCTAAACCAATTTATATTTATCAGTAAGTTTTTAACATGCATTCCCAATATAAGTATATTTATTTAAATAATATGGACTATTCAGTAACATAATCTACATTATAAAACAGGCAGAAAATAAAAATTGAAAAGGAATAAGATTAAAAGTAAGTATATGTTATAATATTTTCTTCTAATACTACCTTAGTCATCTCATCCTTCCCATCTTAGAGACCGCTGTTGTAGAACACACACGATTTCTACCCTCAAGAGTTTTACAATCTATTTGAGAAGACTTGAAGTAAAAAATAATGCTGGTACTACTGTAAGAAAAATCAAAGCTTAATGGACTTGATGAACCGCACTGAAACGGAATGCCCAGGTTTACTGGGCATTTGTGCATTTTTCTCAGCGAAGGTCCCAAACTCTCATATAATTCTCAAATGGAATAAGAAGCCACAAAAAATAGGAAACAATTGACTTTAGGGGAGAAAACAAGGAACACAAGAGAAATTATAGGCCCCCTGTCCAAAGTTGTCCTACGGTTACAGGTAGAACACTGTAGACCTGACGGAACACTGCTCTAAAATTATCCATGGAGATTAAGGTATTTCCCAGGACAGACTGTGTCTCTAAGCTAATGAAGCTTTAATTGCATTTTGCAGTACCCACTTTTCCAATGAAATCTTATTTGGAACCCCAATATATTAAAATAGATCAACATGAAACTGGCTTTGGTGGAGTAGGAATGATCCCAGGCCATCATTCTGTAATTATCACCAACCATCAGCATTCCGTCCATGGCAGATCCAGAGGACTCAGGTATCCTTAGAATCCAGCTCAAAGTCCTCGTACTGGGCATTCTTGAGCCTGGGGTCTGAGCGTTTTCTTTAATTAATATTCTCTAACTCAGCTCCATGGATCACTCTGAATTACTCCCTCTGTTTCAGCGTCCACCGTTGGCTGTTTTACCTTCTTTAGCAACATCTCTATTTGCTGTGCCCTCCATTCATTTTTCTCCAAATGTGGTCCAAGAACCACCATCATTGGAACCCCCAGGTTTTGTTTGTTTAGGATGCAGGTTCCTGGGCATCATCCCAGATCGACTGAATCAGAATCACTGGTATGAGGTCCCCTATTGTCCAACTTTAATGAGCTCCTCAGATGAATCTCATGCACTCTTAGGCTTGGGGCCACTGCCATAGCACTCTGCCAGGGGCATACTAAGCCAGCAGGCTTGCCATCAGCTGGTCCTTCACCCACCAAGTCACACAAAATTGACTCAGCTTGATTTGAGTCTACCCAAAAGGTAAAGATAGAGCCTGGAGGAGACGAAAATCCCGACTGTGTTCCCAATAGCTCTAAGGCGAACAATAACTGGATGTCCTCTGAGGCAATAATCCTCTTTCTCTGGTCTGGATGCAGAGGGGAAGGCATTTTTCTTTTAGGCTGGGATTAAACATAGAGCCTCTGCAGAGTTCCAGAGGAAACAGGAGGCACTTGGAGGAATGGAACTGACTGACCCCGAAGTCGGTCATCTGCTGACTTAGCAGACCCAGGGTGAGGCTGAATCGCAGAGCCCAGCTATCTACTCTGGGAGAGACCTGATCTTTTTGCACTTCTCCACAGTTAAAACAAACAAACAAAAAACCAGCAGGGATATACCCAAAAGAATTGAAAACAGGAACTCGAAAAGATATTTGTATGCCAATGTTCACAGCAGCATTATTCACCATAGCCAAAACATGGAGGCAATTCAAGTGTCCATCGACAGATGAATGGATAAGCAAAATGTGGATATACCACATATACCGCATTTTGTTTATCCATACAATGGAATATTATTCTTCTGTGAAAACATTATGCTGAATAAAAGAAGTCAGACCCAAAAGGACAGATGCTGTATCATTCCCCTTACATGGGAGATCTAGAATATATAAATTTATAGAGATGGAAAATAGATTAAAGATTACCAGGGGCTGAGGAGGAGGAAATAAGGCGTTATTACTTAATGAGAAAACCAGCTTGGTTTGGTTTTCATGAAAATCTTCGGGTTATGTAAATTCTTTCTTAATGCAAAGTGAAGTGTATCATTCATTGACTCAACAAACATCTGTTGAGTGCCTGCTGTAGGCAGGGTTCTGCTCCTAGGCTACAGGCTGGAGACACAAAGATGGATATGGCATGATCTCTGTCCTCAAGGATGACAGCATCATGGCTAGAGACTGGTAAGTGAGTGATTATGTGCAATGAAAGTTTCAGATTTTGGAATAAGCATCTATAAAAGGAAACATGAAGAGGAAATAGATCTCCCAAGGAGCTCAGCAAAGGCATTATAGAGGCGGTAATGCTTTGGGAAATCCTGAATAGGTGTACAAGCATTCACCAAGCATTGGTTCAGGGAACTACAGTAGTTCCAAAGGCTGCAGATAGAGAAAATGAATAGGAGAGAAGTAAAGTAATGTTTTTAAAGAACTATTCTGTTAATTCAGCTCTTGTAAAATCGGAGGTAGTCAAGGACTTCATTCAAAGTCCTTTCTTTGGTCTAAATTATCTGGAATCTTCAAAGAAAGAAACAAGCTTTACAGATGCACAGCAAGAGTGCCTAGAAATGGTGGAAGGCACACCCAGGAGTTTGCCCAGGGGTGAAAGGTGCAAGGGACTAGGCACCCAGGCCGCCTGTGGGGAAGAGCACAGAGCAGGCTGCACTCCTCTCTAAGACCTGCTGCGTCTCCCGCCTTATTTTGCCTAAAGTGTGTGGATCTTCTTCCTGCATTTCTCCCCACAGTGCTTTGCACAACACTTTTCTTACTGTGAACATGAACTGGGTAAAAGTTTGGCAGTTTTTCTATGTGCTCTGATTTGGATAGTAAGATATATTCTTTTCTCTGAATTAATTCTACCAAGTTGAGCCAAGGTGCCGAACGAGGGTAGCGAACTAGAATAATCGCTGCGGTTGGTTGTAGATCAGCTCTTAGGCACTGTGTTCCTAGTTTCACATAGACTCATCTCATTTAGGACTCACAGCATGCTCTGCAAGTGTGAAGCTAGCCTCAGTCTATAGTCAAACTGCTCAGAGGTGGTAGTCAGGGATTCGAACTCAGGTCTGCTTGGCCTCGTGTTCTCCCTGCGTTCCTGTCTCCTGGGCCAGCATGGTGCTCCCTCAGGCACAGAGAACCTTTGTCACATGACTAAGGAGACAGTCAGCAGCGGTGCACTCCCTCCCTTCCTGCCCCTCCAGCACCACCCTGAGGACTGGGCAAAGGTTCCTGGGAGATAGTTTCTCAGGTTCCTCTTTCCCCGAAGTTTCATTCACTTCCTCTCTAATACCTCAGACTGACCCACCTCCGCCAGGTTCACATCCCTTCATTTTCTATGCTCGATTTTCTTTCTTCCTTTCTTGCCCCAGCTTGAGAGAGATAACCCTTCTAAAAGTCAAAACCCCATTGCAGTAAATAAAAGACCTTTTGTACCCCATGAAGTCGCTGCCTTCACCTGTGGCGGTAACATCTAACTAAGCCTCTGTTTTCAGCAGATTCTTTTCTCTGCCCAGTCGTGAGAAGGATGTCCTCAATCCAAAAAAAAATCTTACCCCACAGCTCCCAACATTCACCTCCGACTGACATCATACATCCTCTAGGCTCTTTCCCCAGTGAGATTTCCAGGGTGCTAACTTGGCAAGAATGGGGAAACGGAGTGTGCTCCTTTTACCCTTGTAAAGAAAAATTTGCAAAAGAAATTCGTATTTGCAGTGTGATGGCATGTTACTAGGATCCGGATTTGTGTCTAGATAACAGTCTCTGTTGAGGGGCAAATGCAGACTGGGGCTGGGAATTTCTACATATCAGTACATATTAACTGCTCAGAATACCCTTTCACACCTGGGCTTTTTTCAAAACCTGGAACCTTCTCACCTCTCAGAGTGGTAAGAGGGGAAAAACAAGAACACTCTTGTAAAACTCTCTGGGATCCAGGATGTGTAGGGTCAAGGATATATCCTGAAAGATAAGAGGAAAGGAGGAGAGGAGATGGACTTTGCCCAGAGGTTGGTTTGGCAGAGCCCTGCACAGTTTTGTACTTGTCTAGGAGAATAAACCTGGAGATGTCAGGTTAATCCACTAATCTTGGTCAATCAGTCTCTAAATCTAAGAGCTCTGGCTGAATGAAAAACGAAAGGTGATAGGACTGCACATCCCACGCTAAATGAAAAGAGGACATGGAAACAGATTTATTGGCTCTTGTGCCAGTGCTAAAGAGACCTCTGAAGGAGCTCTGTTAGTGGCAATCCTTCCCCAGGGCAGGCAACCCAGCACCCCCTGGTGACTGGCTGGTGGCGTCTTTACAATACCATGGGAACAGCGCCACCTACTGAACACTCTCCAGCATGCTGATTCACCAACTCAACTCTTCTGCAGGTACTTTTAGTTTGCTTAGTCAGTATTCTGCCTATTGCAAGTGTACTGGTGAAAGGAAAACAGAAAGTGGAAATAGAAGACTTTTTTTCTTCCTAGGACAATGGGCATAAAAGAAAAATTGGTAGTGACAATTTCAATAATATATTCTGTTCCTCTGTACTGAGGCGAGAGTGTGATAAGGCAGCAGGGTATGCTGAAAAGAACATAAACTTAAGTGTTAGACAACTGAAGCCAAACTCCTGCTAGATCTGTGAGCTTGGGCAAATGCCTTAACATCTCTGAACCTCTCTTTTTCCTCATGTGTAAAATGGCCTGGACGAATTAGAGGTCTTCCAAGATTGTAGCAAAAGTTAAACAAAACAATGTGTATAAAGTTAAAATGAAATGTGTATAATGTAAATCAGATAATATATATAACAAATAAGCAATAAAAGTACAACATAAAAATTTAACTTAAAAATATTTTCCTTATTCTTAGAATTGTGAGATGTTTCTGAAATGGGTATGTCAAGTGAGAAGATGGAATCCCTCTGAGGTATGTTAAAAATAGACTGGATTTAACCTAGAAAGGTTAATTCTGACCCTTCCCCAAAAGACAATGTATGTCTAGGCAGAGGGTCTAGAAATATAATTCTACTAAATTCAGTCCATTAACATTTATTGAATGTCTGTCTCATGGTAGACACTTCTAAAGATGCTCTTTCATTTTCACCAGTAAAAACTAAAGTTTCAGGACTTCTGGGAAGAAGTCTGAACAGAGTAGCTTGAGATTAGCCCTGCTCCATGGAAAAGTTAGAGAAGGGACAGGAGGACAACTGAGGCAGTGATTTGGGAGCACGGCTGACCTGGGAGAGCCTTCTGCACCACATGGAGCAGCCCTGGTTGCGGAAGCCAAGGAACTGAGAGGCAGAAAGCTGGAGCCTGGCATGGAGCCATGGAGCCTGTGGGAGTGTACGGATGGGAGCCGGGGACTAGGAGGTAAATCAGGCCATGTTCCTTGGGTGCGCTGCCCTCACCAGTGCAGCCCCCATGACCGGCGACTCAAGCCACACCCCATGCACCCAAGCCCTATCACCTGCTCCCATTCCCTGCGCTTCAGGTACCCTCACCCCACCAACCCCCAGTGCATGCACCTGCCTCAACCCCCCCACCCCAAGTGTAGCCCAACCCACCTCTCCTACATCCTCCCAAGCACTACCTCCCCCTCCCTGTTCCCTGTAGGCTGTTGCCAGCGCATAAAGGTTGCAAGCACTAACCTCCATATTTAAGCTCCCCTGCCTCCCCCTTCCCCCCCCATAGTGTTGCACAGCCTCATCTCACCCACCCCTGAGCTCAGCGCATCTGTTTACAGCACTCCTAGGCCCACGCTTGCGTAAGGCCCCCAGTCAAGCCATTCACCTCGGGGAACCACACTTTACAGCATTCCGAGAACTGCACATGTGCATGACCCTCAGCCACATTTCCCAGCTCTGAGAAAGTGGCAATCTGCGCAGCTGGGTCACATCTGCCCCCAATCCACGAAGGTATAATGCTGACCTGCTGCCACAGCTGTATGCTTATGCACAAAGGGCCCCGTGCCTTAGACCAGCACACATCAGGGTCACGCCCACCAGACTGATGCACCTGCACAGCTACATCCTTCCTGGTCTCTGGGCACCCACTTTCACAAGCATCAGCATAACATCCCCAACCTGTGCCTATACCTGCCCTGAAAAAAATCACCGAACTGAGTGCCCCACCCCGTACCCTGCTCCTTGCTGTACAACCATCCTGCAAACACAAGGCCTTGACTACTGAAATAAATCAATTCCCAAAGTAAGTCAATCAAGATATTTACATGCCATAAGGAGAGCAGAATATCACTAAGCACATCACAATGCAGACCGATATAGCCCTGCCTAATGAACAAATTAAAACACCGAAGGAGACACAGACATTGGAATAACTAATCAAAGATGTTCATACAACTATACTTAATAAAATAAGTGGGATAGCAAATGACATAAAGGAGATCAAGAAGACAGTAGAAGAGCATAAAGAGGAATTTGAAAGAATAAATAGAAAAATAGCAGATATCACAGAGATTAAAGACTCTGTTGACCAAATATAAAACATACTAGAGACACACAATGCTAGATTTGGACAGACAGAAGAAAGAATAAATGATATAGAGGACAAGATAACTGACTTTGAAGATTCAAAATAGCAAATGGCATATAAAAGATGGAAAAAATTGAATTGGATCTCAGGGAAATGATAGACAGAGCAAAGCACATAAATATAAGATCATTGGTGTCCCAGAAGGAGAAGAGAGGAGTAAAGGGTTTGGAAAAGTAGTTGAGGATATAATGGGGAAAAACTTCCCAACCCTCATAAAGGACATAAATATACAAGTAAAAGAAGCCCAATGAACTCCAAACAGAATAAATCCAAATAGGCGTTCACCAAGATGCATACTAATCAGTCTGTCAAATGTTGAGGACAAGCAGAAAATCCTGAAAATGGCAAGAGAAAAACAAGCTACTACATACAAGGGAAACCACATAAGACTGAGTTCAGACTACTCAACCAGCACTTTAGAGGTGAGAAGACAGTGGTATGGTACATTCAAGATCCTGGAAGAGAAAGACTTCCAGCCAAGAATTCTGTACCAAGCCAAATTATCCTTCAAAATTGAGGGAGAGATTAAAGTTTTCACAGACAAAGAAGTCCTGAAAGAATCTGTCAACAAGAGACCACTCCTACAAGAAATACTAAAAGGAGTTCTGTTGGATGAAAAAAAAAAAAGATAGGAGAGGGAGGGAGGTCTGGAGGAGGGCACAGAATTGAATAGTACCACTAAGGGTAATTTAAAGAATTCAACAAAGAGAAAGAGGGGAAAAAATATATAGACCTGACAAATAAAATAAAAAAGATAAGATGGTGGAATCAAGAAACGCCTTTTCAGTAATAATTTCGAATACTAATGGACCAAATTTACCAATTAAAAGATACAGATTGGCAGAATGGATTAAGAAATATAATCCAGCTATATGCTGATTATGAGACTCATCTTAGACATAAGGATACAAATAGATTGAAAGTGAAAGGATGGAAAAAAAGTTTTGAACCCAAGTTGTAACCAAAAAGAAAGCAGGAGTAGCTATCCTAATATAGGACAAAATAGACTATAAAAGTAAAGATGTCATAAGAGACAAAAAAGAACACTATATACTAATTAAAGGGCCAATTCACCAAGAAGATATAACAATCATAAATGTCTGTGCTACCAATCAAGGAGCTCCAAAGCACATGAGACAGACATTGGTAAAACTGAAGGAAGTGATAGATGTTTTAACAATAATAGTAGAAGACTTAAAAACACCACTCTCCTCTACAGATAGAAGAACCAGACAGAAGATCAATGAGGAAATAGAGAAGTTATATAACTTGATAGATGAGTTAGACCTAACACATATATAGGTCATTGCACCCCAAAGTGCAAGGTTGTATAATCTTCTCTAGTGCTTGTGGAACATTCTCCAGGATAGCTCATATGCTGGGGCACAAACAGGTCTTTATAGATTTAAAAACATTGAAATTATTCAAAGCACTTTCTCTGATCACAATGGGATGAAGCTGGATCTCAATAATCACCAAAGAATGAGAACATTCACAAATATATAGAGATTAAATAACACACTCTTAAACAACCAGTGGATCAAAGAAGAAATTGCCAGAGAAATCAGTAGCTATCTGAAGATTAATGAAAATGAGAATACAATTTATCAGAACATATGGGATGTGGCAAAGGCTGTGCTGAGAGGAAAATGTTTTTGCCCTAAACACCTATATTAAAAAACAAGAAAGAGCAAAAATCAAGGAGTTAACTGCATACCTGGAGGAAATTGAGAAAGAACAACCAACTAAACCCAAAGCAAATAGAAGAAGAGAAACAACAAAGATTAAAGCAAAGATAAATGAATGGGAGCACAAAAGAACAATAGAAAAAAAATCAATAAAACCAAAAGTTGGTTCTTTGAGAAAATCAATAAAATTGATGGGCCATTAGTTAGACTGACAAAGGAAAAAAGAGAGAGGATGCAAATAAACAAAATCAGAAATGAGAAGGGGTGCATTACTACAGACCCTGAAGGAATAAAGGAAACCATAAAAGGATACTATGAACAACTATATGCCAACAAACTAGACAACTTAGATGAAATGGACAAATTCCTGGAGACACACAAACTACACCGACTCAGGAAAAAATAGAAGGTCTCAACAAACCAATCACAAGTAAAGAGATTCAATCAGTCATCAAAAATCTTCCTACAAAGAAAAGCCCAGGGCCAGATGGCTTCACAGGGGAATTTTATCAAGCATTCTCAAAAGAACTAATACCAATCCTGCTCAAACCTTTCCAGAATATTGAGGAAAAAGGAACTCTACCTAACTCATTTTATGAAGCTAATATCATTTTAATACCAAAACTGGGTAAAGATACCATAGAAAAGAAAACTACAGGCCAATCTCCCTAATGAACATGGATGCAAAAATTCTCAATAAAATATTAGCAAATCGAATCTAGCAACACACTGAAAGAATTATACACTATGACCAAGTGGGGTTTATACCAGGAATGCAAGGATGATTCAACATGAGAAAATCAATTAATGTAATACAGCACATTAACAAATCGAAAGGGAAAAATCACATGATCATTTTGATTGATGCTGAAAAAATATTCGACAAAATCCAGCATATATGAAAAACCAATAGCCAGCATTGTACTCAATGGAGAGAGACTGAGAGATTTCCCCCTAAGATTAGGAACAAGACAAGGATGCCCACTGTCACCACTATTATTCAACATTGGGCTAGAAGTTCCAGTTAGAGCAATCAGGCAGTACAAAGAAATAAAAGGCATCCAAATTGGAAAGGAAGAAGTAAAACTCTCATTAGTTGCAGATGATATGATACTATACTTGGAAGATCCTGAGAAATCTACAGCAAAGTCACTTGGGCAAATAAACAAATTCAGCAAGGTGGTGGGATATAAAATTAATGTGTGAAAATCAGTAACATTTCTATGCACAAGCAATGATCTAGCTGAGGAGTCAATTAAGGAAAAGAAATCCATTCAAAACATCAACTAAAAGAATCAAGTACTTAGGAATGAACTTAACTAGAGATGTAAAGGACTTGTACACAGAAAACTGCATAACATTGCTAAAAGATATCAAAGGAGATGTAAATAGATGGAAAGACATTCCCTGCTCATGGATAGGAAGGCTAAATATTGTTAAGGTGTCAATTCTACCCAAATTGGTCTACAAGATTCAACACAGTACCAATCAAAATTCCAACAACCTACTTTAAAGATTTGGAAAAGCTAATTACCAAATTCATTTGGAAGGGAAAGAGACCCTGAATAGCTAAAAGCATCATTAAAAGGAAGAACAAAGTGAGAAGATTAATACTCCCTGATGTTAAAATCTATTATAAAGCCACAGTGGTCAAAATAGCCTGATACTGGCACAAAGATAGAAGTATCAACCAATGAAATCAAATCAAGAGTGCAGAAATCAACCACCAAGTCAACAGAACCCAGAAGAGAAAAAAAGAGACAAGATCATGTGCATTGCCATGTGATGGAAAAGGCCCAAAGATCACCAACAGCCAGCCCCAGAGTGCCACAGTCTTTAGAGAGAAAGCATTGTCTTGCTGATGTCTCAAATTTGAACTTCTCCTAGCCTCACACCATAAGCCAAAAAATTCCTGTTGTTTAAGCCAACCCATTGTATGGTATTTGATTTAGCAGCAGGAAACTAAAACAACCAATTTACCAATTTTCTTTCTTGTATGCTTCATGCTTTGGTATCATATCTAAGAACTTTTCGTCTAACCCTATTCACAAAGGTTTTCTCCTATCTCCTATGTGTTTTCCTAGATTTTTACATTTTACATTTAAATCTGTCATTACTCTTGAGTTCATTTTTGTGTAAGGTGTGAGGTTTAGGTCAAGGTGATTTTTGTTCATTTCTTTTTTTGGCATAAGGATATCCAGCTGTTCTAATAGAATGTGTTGAAAGACAACCCTTTCTCCACTGAATTGTTGTAATGTCTTTGTAAAAAGTCAACTGGCCAGACCATAGTTCTAAGAATTCTGGATCCAGACCAACGTGGCAGAACTGAGAAGGCACACACAGACATCCAATGAACAAGGGCAGGTCTAAGAGTCAGAGGCATTGCCACCCAGGTCACCTTCAGCTCCTGATCTTGCACCTGACCCACAGACTTCAATGGGACAGTGGCACTGATGGACCCGATTCGGGATCCTGCAGCTGCAGAAATGCCTTTGGAACCTACACAGTGTGACCTTTAGGGACATGGCTGTGTACTTCCCCTGGGAGGCATGGGGTCTCCTTGATAAGGCTCAGAGACACCATACCACAGTGGAGAACTTTGTGTTTGTGACCTTGCTAGGCTGTTGGTGTGGAGCAGAGGACAAAGTGACACCTTCTGAGCAGAGTGTTTTTGTAAGAGTGTCACAGGTCAGGACTCGCTAGCAATTTGGTCTCCATAGAAGGCCCACCTCTGTAAGTTGTGTGGCCCAGTCTTAAAGGCATTTTACACATGGCTGAGCACCAAGGAAAACATCTCAGGCAGAAACCATACATACATGGGGCATGTGAAAAACGATTCTGTTTCAGTGCAAAACTTTGCCAGTACCAGGACCAGCACCCTTCAGGAGCAAGGGGTGGGAAGTGGGGGGCAGGAGGCAGGGCTTTGTTTGTGACCAGCTGCAAATTCCATGAGTCAGGGAAGCCCTCTTTCCTGCAGGGAGGATTTCCTGACCAGCTTGGAACATCTCCATCACCTCACACTGTGGAGAAGGAAAAAAAAATAAGGCAGAGAGTGTGGAGCATCTTTCACAGTGGAGAGAATGCAACATAGCCTTTGGCTGCAAAAAAAAAAATAAATAAAGCACTTGTTCAGCATTGGAGTTTGTATTAGAGAAGGTTTTATGAATGCAGTGAATGTGGAAAAGTCTGCCCCTGAGGGTCTAATCTCCTTCAGCACCACAACGTGCATCCTGGAGAAAGGTCTTAGCAATGCATTGAATGTCAAAAATTCTTTACCCACAACTCCAGGTTCATTGATACCAGAGAGTTTACACTGGAGTGAGACCTTATGAGTGCAGTGAATGTGGGAAATCTTACCCAAAACTCTGGCCTCATTCAACACCAGTGAATTTATACTGCAGAAAGTCCTAGATGTGCCAAGACTGCTGTTCCCTTTCAGGATAAAAATACTGGAAGAGAGCCTTTATTAGTTCCATCTACCTATATGGAACCTCATATATCTAACATCCACAGTGAAGAGATTCTTCATAAGTTCCAGGTAGTGTGTGGGACACCATGAGGGGCTGTGCTGCATGTTCTGACTCTCCCAGAACTTTGCCAGTTGCTACAGCAAATCTGCACCTGTGCAGCTGTGCCTGTCCAGTTGTCAGCTCTGCTGCTTAGTATGCATCGGGGTAGCAGACCTCTGTTCTCTCCTACTCGCCTGACACTTTAGGGGTTCCTAATTCCCTTCTCCCTGACTAGTTAGAGCATGGACCTTACCCAGTTTGGATATAGAGAACCCAGTGTAACTTCTGTGGTGTCTTGCAGAGGACAACATTTTGGGGGGGTATTGCTATTCTCTCAAGATGCTTGTGATGAATTTTTCCAGCCTCCAAGTCACCAAACTGAGAACTTCCTGCCAACCATTGCTATGATTTGTACAATAATAAAGGCCTTGTTCCTTAAGCACCTTTTAATCTTGGTGGGTCTAGGCATTGGGTGGGGTGGCCTGAAAACAGAATTGGGCTCTGCCAGTAAGAAGGGGTGAGAAACTTTTGGGGAGATCCAAAGCTCTGAGTGCCTCACAGGTGGCAGTACAATAACAGAAAATAGCCTTCTTTCTGGTTTTTGACCTAATTTTCATTGCTGCTTAAGGCTCCTAGAAAAGGCTGCAAGGTTTAGAGGTCTTAATTTGTGGCCTAGAGGCCAGGGATGTGGGGGGGGGGGTCGTTTCAGAGATCACCCTGAGGAGGGGGCAGTTGTGACAATATCCAGTACTTCTGGGAGCAGCATGGAGTTTCCCCCATGTTCACAGGGATATCACATAATGCCCAGCACTGTTCAGCAGAATCTGAAAAAGACCCATGTGCCCTGATGGCCAGAACTCAAAGGGCTACTGTCACTGATTGTAAGACTACAGAGGCTGGGGAGCACCATAATTGGTACAGAAATTCTGGATTAATAGAACAGAAGTGACTGCAGCAAACTTGATGCCAGGTGCATCTTCTAAAAGTGCATCCACAAATGTTCCAATGACTACTGTATGGGATCCATACATATAGAAATTCTCAAGACCTCCAGACCTGTGCATCTTGTGTAACAGAGATCACCGTTATAGAAAATTATCTAAAGTTTTTGTGGATTCCCGTAGCCTCTCTGGGCTATTCACCTCCAGACAATAGGTGCACAGGCAGGAAAACAAGCATAGAGAGAAGGGAGATTTTGCAGTTCAAGCATGTGGCTTTGTGACCCAGCCAGCATTTCTGTTGACTAAGGAGGAACCAGCCTTAATTGCACCCCAATATTCACTGCCACTGATGCAAGTCTGCCACTCCCAAGGCATGAGAAGATAGATGGTGGAGTCAATAAAAGGTTATCAAATCTGACTTTCCAAAAACAGTGGCAGATTTTTATTTTGAACCATTTTTTAAACCTTTATTACGGTATGATTGACTTGAAATAAATTGCATATGTTTGAAGTGTAAAATTTGATGTTTTGACATACATATAAACCCTTGAAACCATCATCATAATTATGATAATGAACATATCTGTCATCTGCATAATTGTGTTGTGTCCTTTTATTACCTCCCTCTCCCTGCCCTTCCCAACCCTCCAGGAAACCATTGATATGCTTTTCATTACAATAGATTCATTTGTGTTTTCTAGAATTTTATTATTGGAATCATAAAATGCTTGCTCTTTTTCTTTCTGGTTTCCTTTATGCTGCATCATTATTTTGAGGTTAGCCAATAATGCCTATAGGAGAAGTTCATTGTTTTTACTGCTGAGCAGTATTTGGTTTGTTTTTTTTTTTTTTTTACTATGGATGTAATTTATCCATTAGTCTGTTTATGGAAATTGGGGGAATTTCCAGTTTTTGGTAATTGTGAATAAAGCTGCTATGAACATTTTAAGAAAATCAATTGACCACATTTGTACAGATTTATTTTTGTGCTCACTATGATGTGTATCCTTATGCAACACTACATAATTCTGATTATTGTAGCTACATAGTAAGTATTAAAGTTGGATCACAGTATTATCCATCCAACATTATTAATCTCAAAATTATTGAAGATACTCTAGTCTTTTGCTTTCCTATGAAAATTTTTAAAATATTTTTATTGCTAAATCTTAAATACAAACATTCCATACATGGTGTATAATCAATGGCTCACAATATCATCACATAGTTGTGTATTCATCACCATGATCATTTTTTAGAACATTTGCATCACTCCAGAAAAAAGAAATAAAAAGAAAAAACTCATACATACCATAACCCTTACCCCTCCTTCTCATTGCCCACTAGTGCTTCTATCTACCCAATATATTTTAGCCTTCGTCCCCTTATTATTTGTTTATGTAAATTTTAAACCAGTTTGTCTGTATTGACAAAATATCCTAGTGGGATTTTTACTGGAGTAGTGTTAAATCTATAGATCAGTTTGAGCAGAATTGCCCACTTCACTATGTTGAGTCTTCCAATTCCTGAGTATGAGATGCCTTTTTATTTATTTAGGTCTTCTTTGATATCTTTCAGTTAAAGTTCTGCCTAAGCACCTCATTTTTTGGAGCATTCTAAAAGTTCTATTTTTAAATTTTGCTTTCAAATTGTACATTACGGTATTTACAAATAGGACCGATTTTTGTGTATTGACTTTATACTCGGCTGTCTTGTTAAACTCCTACATTCATTTTCTTTGCAGATTCCTTGGGATTTTCTACATGTCAACTGTGAATAGGAATGGTTTTCTTTCTCACTCCCCAGTTTGTACATCTTTATTTCTTTTTCTTGCCTTATTTCATTGGCTAGGACCTCCAGTATGCTGTTGAATGGGAGTATGTTGCCTTGTCCCTGGTACTGAGGAAAGCATTCAGTCTTTGAAGATTAAGTATGATTTGAGCTGTAGGATTTTTGGAAATGCCTTTGATCAAATTGTAAGGTTCTTTTTTATTCTTAGTTCACTGAAAAGTTTATCATGAACAGATGTTGAATGTTGTAAATGTTTTTTTTCTGTATTCATTGATATGACCATGCGATTTTTATTCTTTAGACTGTTAATATGGTAGATTACACTGATTGATTTTCAAATACTGACGCAGTCTTACATTACCAATATAAACCCCACTTGGTTGTGGTTGTGGTATATTATTCTTTTTATAAATTTCTGCACTCAATTTACAAAAATTTTGTTGAGGATTTTGCATCTATGTTTATGAGGAATGGTTTGTAACTTTCTTTTTATGTAATATTTTTATCTTGTTTTGTATCAGAGTAATGCTGGCCTCATAAAATGAGTTGGGAAGTATTTCATCTTCTTCACTTTTCTGGAAGAGATTTGTAGAATTGGTGCTGTTTCCTCTTTAAATGTTTGGTAGCATTCTCCAGTGAAACCATATGAGCCTGGAGTTTCTCTTTTAGAAAGTTTTTAACTAAGAATTCAATGTTTTTAATAATTATAGAATTATCCAGATAATCTTCTTCATCTTACAAGAGTTTAGGTAATTTATAATTTCCTAGAAAATGGTCTATTTCAACTAAGTTTTCAAATGTCTATGTGTAAAGTTGTTCATAATATTACTTTATCCTCTTAATGTCTGTGGGTTTATAGTGATATCTCTTGTTTCATCCTGATAGTTGGTGGCTTATTTCTTCTCTCTTTTTATCTTTGCCAGTCTTCTAAGAAATTTGTCAATTTAATTGATTTTTTTAAACAACCGATTTTCTGTTTTGTTCATTTTCTCTTTCATTTTTCTGTTTTCAATTTCATTAATGTCTGTTCTTATCTTTATCATTTTCCTCCTTCTTCTTGCTTTTGATTGCTTTTCCTGTTGTTCTTTTAGTTTCTTCAGGTGGAAACAGATTCTTTAGAAGTGTGTTGCCTTATTTCCAAGTGTTTGGAGATTTGGAGATTTTCTTGTTATCATTTTATCATTGATTTCTACTTTAATTTCATTGTGAACTGAGAACATGCACTGCTCTAAGATGCATACACATTTAGACATAGCACATTTATGTCTTCTTGGCAAATTAATCTTTTTTTATCCTGGGTAATTTTCTGTGTTCTGAAATCTGTGTTGGCTGATTAGAATTTGCATGGCATATCTTTTATATAATTTTAATTTTAACCTATCTATACAATAATATTTGAAATGAGTTTTTTGTAGGAAGCTGATGGTTTCGTTAAGGTATTTTTAAACTCCATTCTGATCATTTCTTCTTTCAATTGGTATAGTTAGATCATTTACATTTAATGTAATTATTAATACATTTGGATTTATGCCTACCATTTTTTATTTGTCTTATGTTTCCTCAGTTTCTTGTGCTTGTCTCTCATTTCAAGCCTTTTTTGTGATATTTGAATGCTTTTTATTATTTCATTTTAATTTTCCTATTGCGGTTTTGACGCTAGCCCTTTATATTTTTAAATAGTTTCTCTAACATATACACAACTTTTCACAGTCTACCTAGAATCAGTATTTTACCACTGCAAGTAAAATATAAAAAGGTTGCTACCACATAGGTCTTTTAACTCTCACCCCTGTATGTTATAATGTTTCATACATCTATATATCCACATACATTAAAGAACATCATCAAATACTATTACAAATTCTGTTTTTAGCCATCAGATTTATATGTTAAGGAACTCAAAAAGAGAATAGCCTATTATATTTATCCAGATATTTGCCATTTCTGTTGTTCTTCCTTTATTCTTAATGCTCCAAGTTTTGTAAGTTGTGTTTTCCTAGGAATTAGTCCATTTTGCTTTCTAGCAAGGATGTTTCAAGGACATCCAACTCATTTTAGTCTTTCCATTTAAACTATTTTTTTCTGCTTGGCATCTCCATGTTCCTTTTTAATTTTTTCCTCTCTGCTCTCTAAATTCTGTTTCAGATATCTAGATTCAAACATAAAACCTTGACAATAAAAGGTAGTCAATATTGCAGACAAATCACACATTCTTTTGTCTCTGAAAAAGACACAGTGGCCTCATAACCTAGAGCCATAAACTCAGAGAGCACTTGATGCCATGTAACCCCAGAATTAACCATAACTTCCTTTTGTGTTAAGAAAGCCCCCAAATTCCTGTTAGGTAGGACAGCTTTTGGCCTATCATATAACACAATAACATTTCTTCAGAAAGAAAAGTCAAGACACATGGGCTTAAAATGTATATGGAAAATATTATTAGTTCATAAAAATTAAATAATATCTATACAATTAATGCAGCATTTTTATTTAAAAAACTAAAATAATATCAGAATTTAACTACCAAAAAAAATCTCACATAGATAATAAGTATTCAGATCAAATATAGTAACTGATATTGTCTTAAATTGTGAAGTACAATTACAATCAGGCATCTCATTCTGACAAAACAAGGAGAAACTGGTGAGCACACTCAGTTAGCATCCACCTGAGGCCATCACGGACTCCCATCTTGCTTCAGTTGAGGGCCCCCCAAAATTCTCCCAGCTTGCTCTGCCATCCTCTCCAAGTCGGCTGAATTTTCTATTAAAGTCAAGTCTATGGTTGGGCAAACAAAAGGATGGCATTTTTCTCTGGACCATCACTGTCCTAAAAAATTTCATTTTATTTGAGATGGGATGGAGAGCCCAGGGTAAGAGGAAACCATCTCTTTTAGATTTTCTTTTTAACTTATTTATCAGAGCAGTTCATTTCCCTGGTCCTTTTGGAAAACATGGGTATCCTGAGAGACTGCAATACAGAGCAGGAAGCTTTCTCATTCATGAGGTAGAGAGGAATAGGGACTCAAAACACTAGATCAGAAAGGACACAACATGGAGTGTGCCCTGAGTTGGCACCAGGGGCAGGAGGTAAGTGGAAGAACAGTCGGAACCTGAAGACAAACTTGACCTCTTTCTCAATACATCTGGGCTGTTCAGTGAAATGGGAATCTGGGCTTAGACTGAGGCTAGTTCCAATGCAGGGATCCAAGTCTGGCATACTGGCAAGATGGCCCAATGGATATCCTTTTACATGTTGGGAGGAGGGGGTCGCTAAGGAGTTTTCTGGGCCAGAACACATCTTAAGAAAAGAAGATGATGGGTGCTTAAGCTTATCCAGGAACAAAGCCTTAGAGGACACATTCTGAACACAACAGAAGAAAGCTGTTTCACTTATTCTGTTAAATTGTGGAGCATAAGCATCCCTTCTTGGGGACCCCTCTCTTTTTATTTTTTTGGCACACATTTTTATTCTTTTTGTTTGTTTTTGTTTCTTAACATTTTTATTGTATAGTATAACATATATACAAAACAAAAAAATAAAACAGCAATAGTTTTCAAAGCACTCTTCAACAAGTAGTTACAGGACAGATCCCAGAGTTTGTCATGGGCTACCATACAATCTGCTCAGATTTTTCCTTCTAGCTGCTCCAGAATATAGGATGTTAGAAGGCTTACATATTTTTTTATCATCACAATCAACTTTTTTTCCTTCTTTTTTTGTGAAAAATAATATATATATTAAAAAGCTATAAATTTCCAAGCACAGTACCCCAATTAGTGTAAAACAGATTGCAGAGTTTGACATGGGTTACAATCCCACAATTTTAAGTTTGTATTTCTAGCTGCTCTAACATACTGGAGACTAAAAGAGATATCAATCATATTCATTTGTTAAATCCTATCTTCTCTGCATAATTCCACCATCACCTTTGATCTTTCCATCCCTCGGGGACCCCTCTCTTAAAGCCTAATGTGTGTGTGAGAGAGAGAGAGGGAGACAGACAGGGGGAGGCAAGCTTTTCCCCTCCCCTTAGCTCAGCACAGCCCATTGGTAGACATGCCCAGTGCACGATGGTGGAGCAAACATCGGGAAACTGCGGGGACGCGAGGGAGCTCCCCTTGCAGCTGCAGAGCCCGACGGGAGCCAATTTACCCTTGGCCACATAACACTCTCCCACGGAATCTGTCTTAGTCTCCCAGCTGCTATGATAAACACCACACAATGGGTTGGCTTAAACAACAAGAATTTATTGGCTTGTCATTTCAGATGCTAGAGGCTTACTTCCTCCAGGGGTCAATGGTGCTCTGGCCAGCAATCTTTGAATTCTTTGGCTTTCCCATCACATGATAATGTCCTCTCCTTTCTAGTCCGGGTCCAGTTCTATTGACTTCCAGCATCCAGCGCCTCCCAGTGGCTTATCTTGCATAAGGTTTCCAGCAATAGAGTTAAGACCATACTGATTTAGTTGACCACACCTTAACTAAAAACAGTATTTTCAAGATGTCCTCTTTACATTGGGTTCACACCCACAGGGATGGGATTAAGAGCATGTTCTTTCTGGTGTACACAACTCAGTCTACCACAGCAACCTCACAAATTCTTGGTGCAGACTTTGAATGGGCGTGAGATCCTGTGAGATCATTTCGGTCCAAGAGCCAGTGAAATTGAGATTTTTACTCATGAGACCCCTGTTTCTACAAGTCTGTGAAGTCAGGACATTCACAAAGAGAGAGAAATTTCACCTTTGTCCCTTCAGAGCTCATCTGCCCTTCTCTCCCGCCACAACACCTTGGAGATCTGTTTTTGCCAACTCCTCAGTGCTGGAGACTGTGAAGTTGTCTGACCACCTATTAAGTCGCTAAAGATGGCAGGATGTCACCGGATTCAACATTAAGCTGCTTGCTAATCATCACGCCCCACCCCCTTGCTCCCACTTACTTTTCCATCATCCCACAGCAAGCTCCTAACAGCTGTCTCCAAGCTCTCCCAGGAGGTAGAAATTACTCCTTTAACAGTATGTCAAAACACCATTAGTGCCCCAAAACACACATCGTCACTTCCCTATCCTTTCCTCTTTCAATCACTTCTCTTTCTGCCTCTTTTCCTCCAGCTCTAATCCATCGTATATCATTCACCCTTTTCTCCCCTTCCATAGCTTCCCCCAACCTACATTCATTCCTCCTTATCCTTTCTCCTCCTTCTTTCCCAATTCCCCACACCAAGATTGAACACTTGTCCAAAACTGGTTACCTTTGAGCCCCTCCTGCAGCTTGGTCCTCCGTAACTTCCTATCCACCCCCGACTCCCTGATGCCCCTGTACCTCCTGACAGCTGGCCCTTCCTGGATCCCCTCAGATCCCTGAGCTAAGCCAACATTCCAAAATAGGCTCCTAAACAATGATGACAACTGCACAGTTATTTTAGAAGGTCTGGGTGTCCTGTGTGGTGTGTGTGGCCAGAGTCCAGAACAATGTGGGAAGACAGTGGAGCAGCAGGTGCTGCATGCTGTTCTACAGACAAATTCACAAAGCTGGTTTAACTTCAAGGGGGACCAGAAACAAGGGCTCATTAAAGACTAAAACTGAAGCCTGGGCTTTTAATGCTCCCCATCTTTTAAACACACAGGACTTTAAAGACACAAAGAGCGCTTCTTTTAAAATTGGCTTTAATATTATAACAAGGGTGAACAGAATCCAGGGTTTAGATTTTAAAGTTTAGATCCTATTCTGAGCACTGGACTCTTCAAACTGCATTTTGCAAAGAAGCCTGGAGTGGGGTGCAATGAGTACATAACAATGTATTTCTTCTTCGTTCTTCTTTATGTTTTGTAAAACATAAAAAAAAAAAAAAGTGCACAAATCTTGCATTTGCAGTATGATGATGTTTTCCCAACACCCAGCTCGGCTCCAGAAGGCCCCTCCTGCCTACTTCCAATCTCTATCCCATTTCCACACCCAGCCTAACAACCCTCCTGACTTCTAAATCATAGATTGGTGTTGCCAGTTTTCTAAACTTTATGTAGTAAAATCATAGACATGTGCACTTTTGTGCCTGGCTTTTTCCTTCACCAACATCACATCTGTTGTTGTAATTAATTCATTCTTATCACGTTTAGTATTTCAAAGAATGGATATACCACAATGTATTGATCCATTCTACCTTTAAACATTTGGGTAGTTTCCCATTTGGGAAATTCGTGGTAAGAGTGGCTGTTGTGGCTGTTCTAGAACATGCCGTTTAGCAAACATATGCATGCCATTCTGTTAGCTATGTATCTTGGAGTGGGGTTACAGTGCTCAGAAATATACTTTAAAGAAAAGAAAAGAAATTCAAATTTGATGTAGATTTGATTGCTGCAACAAATGGATTCTATGATCGTAGTGAACCCAAGCTGTCCATGAGCAAGGGAGGGGCGGGGTGCTTGTTAAATAGTACAAATATAATATGTATCTCAAGACTCATGATTCTCAAGACTCTTTTCAAAGACTAATCAAGCCTCACTACTGTGGGGTTCCCACACTTAAGAATGGAATCAACAACTTGAAGATATTTCAGGGATGCACCAGTTTTATTTAAAATGATGTAAAAAGAGCTCTAGGAAAAGGTCACGGAATCATTCAGATAAATAAGACTGATGTGAAAGAATATGTGTGTGGTCACTGGGTGCTTTTCATTCTTAATGCAGATTTTCTGACAAGGAAAACCATGAAGCGCTGGAAAACAGAGACAAACAGGAGATGGGGTGAGTATGATATCCACTTGTGGTGGCGAGGGGGTGCTCTCTGTTCTGAGAGTTTTCTGTCCTGGGCATTCGTACTATGTATGAATGAAAAGATTCCTTTGTTGCTGTCAGAATCCCTCACTGAGACATGCAAAATACTTACGAGCAATTGTCTACCCCTCCCGCTGTCTTTTTAAAGGGGACAGAATTAATCTTCCCATTTTACAAACAGAAAAGCTAAGTCCTGGGTAAATTTGCATCTTCTAACCCAAGGGAAACAGCATCTTCTGACTTCAGTTTTCATCAGTCTCCTGGAAGTTCTGCCTTAGTGGCTAAAGGGATTCAAACTGCGAGCCAGACCTGCAGGTGCGCTCAGTTTAACCTACAACAGACCCTGCGTGGGTGAGCCTACAGCACCATCTTGTGTTCTCAGTGAGTAACTGCATTGCTTAGAGCAATCGTGTGCTATTCAACTACTCAGTGCTACTGGGCTCTCTGCCTCACTCATCATATTAGATGCATGGCATTCAGAGATGTATGACTTGGTTTTAGAGTTCAAGTCTTAGTCGCCATGTGGCTTTAAGCAACTTATTTTATCTCTCTGAGCCTCATTTTTCTAAACTTGAAAATGGGGATAAAAGTTAAAAACATATGGTTTCTGAGCACAGTATATAAGTAACATAAGGCATATAAAATGTTTGTCATTTAGTGATCACAACACATGGTGTCTAGTGTCCTAGGGCTGCTGTAACAAAGTACCACAAACTGGATGGCTTAAAACAGAAATTTATTCTCTCACAGGTCTGAAGACAGGAATTCAGAAATCAAGCTAACCCCAGGACCATTCTCCCTCTGAGGTCTCTAAGAGAGGATTTTTTCCTTGCCTTTCCTAGCTTCAGGCGGTTGCCAGTAGTACTTGGTGTTGCTGGCTTGTGGTCACATAATTCCAATCTCTGCATCCATCTTCACATGGCCAGCTTCCCCTGTGCCTGGGCTGCTCTCTCTGTATCTATTCTTCTTCTAAGAAGACTAGTTGTACTGGATTAGGGCCCACCTACTCCAGTATAACCTCATCATAACACAATCACAACTGCAAAGACCTTATTTTCAAATAAACCCACCTTCACATGCTCTGTGGTAAGGATTTCAATATATCTTCTGGGGGATTCGCAGACATCCATATAGGACAGGCAGGCATATGTGTATGTGAATGAAGAAAATATAACGTGACAAATACCAAAATAGAAATATGAAAATTTCACATGGTTATGTCAATCATATAGCCAAGTGCCAAATCTTACATATGACCTTTAGGCAATAAGTAAATAAACAAAACAACACTAAGGGACATTTTGTCTGTTCAAATAACTTTCAGGCCTAAGTACTCCATGATCAAGTATCATTAAACTTAAACAAGCTATACTTTCAAACCTTGGTTTTTCCTTCCGACATAGGTCAACAATTTCAGAATTTTATTTCCTACATTACAGGCCTTCTCTAGGCTCACTAGCCTGAGAGGGTAAATACCAAAGAATGTGATTGACAAGAATAGTGGCATTTTAATAGCATAGCTTCTGGTTTGAGCCTACCCTAGTAAAGCCATTGAAAATCCCATTTTTTTCTCCCCAATCTGGCCTCTTCTTGTCAGAGTTCCTGAATTAGGAATGATCCCTACAGGATTTGGTCATTTCCAGCAATCTCTTTGCAAGCAGCTCACCTCCTCTAGTCAGTTGGTTCTTTTCTCTCTTTACCAGTTGAAATTCCCCCACTGAGCTCCACTGTGTCCTGAGGCTGGGGCCACTACCTCTACTATAAGACCTCCTTTTCTAGTTAGCATCACTTCTTCTCACCTGAGCCTCAGGGCAACTAAATCCGTGAGCAACGAGCATGTGCTGCAGTCCCCAACAGGCATTGGAAACCACTGCTCTGAGCAGGATAGTCACTTGATTTCATTTCTTATTGCACACACAAGGGGGAGCCCCATTCCAGCCTCTGCTTCTTTCTGTTTCTCTTATTTTTTGTTGGTGGTGGTCTGGCAGACTAGGAAAGGGAAAATAAGATTTCCAGAGTGTCTACAAGATAATATCGGAATGTCAAGTTCTCAACGGAAACATTACAAAACATACAAGGAGACAAGAAAGCATGGCCCAATCACAGGGAAGAAAGAATTTGATGGAAAATAATCCAGGGGAAACTTAACCTCTGGAATTACCAATCAAGCTCTTAGAACACTCTCTCAATTAAGACCAATGAGCTAAAGGAAAACATGGCAAAGAATTAAGGGAAATCAGGAAAATAATATATGAACAAAATAAGAATTTCAATAATGAGATGGAAATTATAAAGAACCAAATGGAAATTCAGGAACTCAAAACCAAATGGAAATTCAGGAACTGAAAAATATAATAACTGAAGTGAAAATTTCAATAGAGTTCAACAGCAGCTTGGAAGAGGTAGAAGAAAAGATCAGCAACTTGAAGAAAAGACAGTTGTCTAGGTTGAGGAGCAGAAATTTTAAAAAATGGAAAAAGAAGCCTGAAGAGCCTGTGGCACACCATCAAGTATCCATATATATATGCTGTATGAGTCCAAAAAGGAGAAGGAAGAGTTACAGAGACAAGAAAAAAAATATCTGAAGAAATGATGGCAGAAAATTTCCCAAATCTGATGAAAGATATGAATATACAAATCCAAGATGCCCAGCAAATGCCAAAATGGATTTTAAGTTTAAAACTGTCATGAATAGGGACATTAAATGTTGATAAAAAATAATAAATTCAAGAAAAAATTTTGACAATTATAAACACATATGCACCTAACAAGAGTGCCAAAATAGATTAAGCAAACATTGACAGACTTGGAGAGAGAAATAGGCAGTCCTATAATAACAGCTGGAAATTTCAATACTGGATAGAACACCTGGAAAGAAGATCAGTAAGTAGAGGACTTGAGCGATACTATAAACCAACTAGATCTAAAGGCAAACATAGAACAATTTACCCAACAATACCCAACCTTATTTCCAAGTGCATGTTGATCATTCTCCAGGAGAAATATGTTGCAGCACAAGAGGTGTGTCAATAAATATAAAAATATTGAAATTGTACATGGTCACTTCTGAAATGACGTTGGAAATTAATAACAGAAGGAAAGCTGGAAAGTTTACAAATATGTGCAAGTTAAAAAGCATACTCTTGAACAATCAATAGGTTAGAGAAGAAATTATAAGGGAAATTAGAAAATAGTTACAGGCAAGTGAAAAATGAAGACATAACATACCAAAACTTATGAGATGCAGTGAAGGTAATCATCAGAGGGAAATTTACAGCTGTGAGCTTTTATATATATATACAAATTCATAACCTAATTTTAAATCTTGAGGAACTAGAAAAAGAAGAGCAAAGTCAACAAAAGTTAGCAGAAGAAAGAAAATAATTAAGGATAGGATGGAGATAAATGAAATAGAAAATAGAAAAACAATTGAAAGAATAGAAAAACCAAAAAGTTGGTTCTTTGGAAATCAGTAAAATTGAAAAGGCTTTAGCTAGACTGGCAAAGAAAAACAGGCAAAAGACTCAGATAACTAAAATCAGAAAAGAAAATGGTGATATCACTAGTGGACATGTAGAAATTTTTTTTTTATTATAAGAGAATCCTATGAAACAATTGTATATCAACAGATTAGATGATCTAGCAGAAATGGAAAAAATCTTAGAAATATATCAATTACCTAAATTGACTCAAAAAGTAATAGAAAACCTCAACAAACCTATGATGAGCACAGAGGTTGAATTAATAATCAAAAATCTTCCACCAAAGAAAAGCCCAGGACCAGCTGGCTTCACTGTGAATTTTACTGAACACTTGAAGAAGAATTAAAACCAGTCCTTCTCAATTTTTTTCAAAGAATTCAAGAGAAAGGAAGACTTTTTAATTCTTTCTATGATTCTAGCATTATTCTGATACCAAATCTCGGTAAAGATATCACAAGAAGAGAAAATTATACACTACTTTCCCTTATGAATACAGATGCAAAATCCTTAACAAAGTACTGGCAGACCAATTCCAACAGCATATTTAAAAGATTATATAGTATGATCAAGTGGGATTTATTCCAGAATTGCAAGTGTGTTTCTACATATGAAAATCAATCAATGTGATGCACTACATGTTCTTGTTTGAAACTGTTGTGTACCTCAGAAAAGTCATGTTCTTTAATCCTCATTCATTATTGCTGGGTGAAGGGAAAAATAAGAGAAGTCAAAGCAACAGCTTTGAAAATCACCTGCAAACTCAGAACACTGAGATCTGTGGCTTATGATGGAATGTTGATTGAGAACACTGAAGTCAGCCAAGGTTGAGAAACATGTGCTTGGCTAACATTCCAGAAAAAGAATGAGCAACAATCTGCTTTTTGGCCCTTAATCATTACCCCGATAAAGAAGGAACAGGCAGTCTCTCAGTATGCATGTAATATTAGAGAACAAACATACCTCAGGTTATTTCTGTGCACTTCTTGCTTCGCTGAGAAAACTAAATATGGTGTTAAGCAAGTGCTCCAGACTCTTGTCCTTTGAGACATGAGTCCCCTGCCCTCATCTTAAAAGACTCTTCTGAGTGTCTTTATTTTTCAGACTCGTGGTGCCTTCCTCGGCCCTTCTCACTGAGCTGTTCTCAACAATTGGCACCCAACATGGGGCTCAAAGAAGGATCACTAGAGCGAAAATTCAAACAGCCACGTCACGATTCCCCAGGTGGATTTAGAGGCCTCTGGAGTCCTGGAAACAAAAACTACAGGTATGGACATTCTGAGGAAAAAGCAAGCAGGGTGGTATTGGGGAATAGTGATAGCACTACAAAATATCACCCATATGCCTGACTTCTTAAACAATTACTTAAAACAGGAGGGACAAAAGTGAGCAAGGCTCAGCTTTTTGAACTTTTACAAATAATAGAGAAATACCGTTCCTGGTTTCCTACTCTTGGCAACTTAGAGTGAGGGGGCTGGGAGAGAGTAGGAAAAGAGCTTTCAAACTTACATGAACAGGGTGTGCCACTTCTTGTAACCATTTGGCTCACTTGGACTATAATCAGGTCGGTCCTTGAGCCTTTACAGACTGAAGATGAGGAGGAAAATGAGGAAGTAATTGACAACCTAGACAAACTAAAGGAGAACTTGTGTGATTCTCTAAACCTCCCCTCTGCTTACCCTGTGAATATCAAGGATATTCAAGATAACGAACTCCCTTTCCCACCTCCTCCTTTTCCTTCTATGGAGGCAGGTGAACATCAATTAACACCTGCTCAATGGGGAACTTCGCAAGCTCACAGAGAAGGTGATTTAGATGTTCTTCAGATGCCTTTCCCTGTAACAATCCATGAAAGAGCTAACAATCCTGATGGGGTTTGTGAAGTCAGGCATGAGCCTTTTCCTTTTAAGACTTTAAAGGAACTAAAAAGTGCAGTGCAGCAATATGGACCTAATTTTCCCTTTACTTTTTGGGTTGATACAAGGGTTGGCTGAAGGCTCTCGCTTGCCCCCCTGCTGACTGGGATAATTTAGCAAAAATCACTCTTGGGCCAGGAGACTATTTACAGTTCAGAACTTGGTAGTGAGAACATGCAGACACTTTCACTAACCAAAATTTAGCCCAGAATATTCCTATTTCTTTGGAACAACTAAGAGGGAAAGGGCCCTGGGGAAGAATTGAAAATTTACTGACCATGTCAGAACAAGCCATTTCTCAAGTCCGTAAATGCTGTGTTAGGGTATGGGAAAGAATTGAAAGTAAAGGGAAGCATAAAACTTCTTTTCAAAAGGTAGTTCAGGGAGCTAAAGAACCTTGTACTGAATTCATAGCTCGATTGCAAGAAGCTATAAAAAAAATTAGTAACTCAGAAGATGCGAATGCTATTCTACAACTTTGTACCTATGAAAATGCAAATAAAGACTGTCAAAAGGCTTTAGGTGTAATGAAAGGGAAAGTGGATTTAAGAGGCTATATTAAACTATGTCAAGATGTTGGGCGGAAAGTCATAAAATAGAGATGATGGCTGAAGCTCAGGCTAGTATGATGGCTCAAGTGATGGCAGAGTTAAAATAGTGCTCCCTTCTTGGGAAAATGTTATAATTGTGGAAAACTAGGTCATGCTAGGAAAGATTGTAGAAAGAAAACAAGAAAAGTATTTGCTACAGAAGATAGACAAAAATCAGGTAATCCTAAACCACCTGGACTATGTCCCAGATGCCAGAATGGAAATCATTGGTCTATTCAATGTAGATCAATATTTCATAAGGACAGCAGAGTACTGCAGGGAAACTACCAGCGGGGCATGCTCCCAGCCCTGAACAAAAAGGGAGTGTATTCAGCTCAAGTCAACAATCAAAAGGTGTCACCTCCCAGGATGAAGATTTCCCTGCTACTGAGCCTGTTATGTTACTCCCTGGGAAAGCACCTGTTTGTGTTCAAACAGGCATTGTTGGTCCCTTGTCAAATGAAAATGTAGGCCTTATATTTGGAGTAGTAGTCTCACCTCCCAGGGAGTAAGAGATCATATTGGGGTTATTGATTCTGATCATGAAGGAGAAATCTTGGTTGTTATGTCATCATGCACACCATGGAAAGCTTCACCAGGTGAACAAATTGCCCCACTTCTTGTTCTTCCTTATGTGCCTATGGGTAAAAGTGATAGGGTACGTGGTAGTCAAGGTTTTGGAAGTATGGGAAAGGCTGAAGGGTACCTAAATGAAAAAAATTTAGACTCTAGACCCATATGGGAAATAACTATTCAGAATAAGGAATTTAAAGGTCTTATTGATACCAGGGCTGATGTTTCTATTTTAGTACTAAACAGTGGCCGTCTTTTTGGCCACTAAAGGAAGCTTCCATATTCGGTCTAGGAACTCCGAGAGGAGTGAAACAAAGTGTTAACATTTTTCATCACCAGGACCCCGATGTACAACCAGCTAAGTTGCAGCCATATGTTGCTGACTTACCTATTAACCTATGAAGCCGCAATTTATTGGAACAATATTCCTAAACGTAATGATTACAGTGAGCAGTGCAAACAAATAATGCAAAAACAAGAGCACATTCCTGGATTAGGGTTCGGAAAACATCATCATGGTATAGTGAACCCTATTTCTCTCTCTTATAAAAACCATAAGGGCGTGGGGTATTTGCCTTTTCTATAGTGGCCACTGCTTGAACTGGCCTCTTAACCCCCCTGGATCCATTGCCACTTACCTGGACCACCTTCACTCCTGTATGGGTTGAACAGTGGCCTTTGTCAACTGAAAAGTTAGAGGCCCTTCAATTACTAGTTAAGAAACAACTGGACAAAGGACATATTGAAGAGTCCTTTAGTCCATGGAATTCTCCAGTTTTTCTTATTAAAAAGAAATCAGGTAAATGGAGGTTATTAACTTTATTAAAAAGAAATCAGGTAAATGGAGGTTATTAACTGACCTGTGAATGCAGTAATTCAGCCCATGGGTGGAGTGGATTTTTCTTCCTAATAATGTGGTAAAATCCTTATCTCCGTATCTTGATCTCATTGCACAAATAATTCTTAAGGGAAGAGAACATACGTGTTCTTTACAAGGAATGGGTCCTTCTCGTGATAATTCCTCTTACAAAATGAGCTGATGCTTGCTTTTTAGAACCATCTGTTATGCAAATTGTCTTTGTTGATTTTGTGGGAAAAATTTACAATCACTTCCCAAATAAACCTGTCATACAGTTTCTTAAAAGAACTCAATAGATATTGCCCAATATAGTAAAAAAACATCCAATTGTTGATGCTCCTATTATTTTCACTGATGGATATGGCCATGGCTCTGCAAGATATTCAGGTTTTAAAACAAAGAAAATTTTAAGCCGGGATTTTCATCACAAGTAGCTGAATTACTAGCAGTGATCACTGCCTTTCAAGATATTTCAGAGCCAGTTAATATTTTCTCTGATTCAGCATATGTGGTGTTTGTGGCACAATTAATTGAAACTGCTATTATCAAGCAAAACCTAATCCTTCTTTATTTCAGCTATTTCAAAAATTACAATTTGATGTGAGCCATGATGGTGGTTTAGTGAGGTGTAGGATTTAGTTCATCCTCCAGAGCAACTAGTAAATAGCCAGAAACAGCACAGAACAATTGCTGGGGCTACATCAGTGACTGGACACACAGTGTACACTAGTCTGGACAAGTTGGAATGGCTATGAGCCCACCCAGAATCATGAGTCCCTCAAGCCATGGCGACCAGCACCCCTCCCCCACAGGCTGCTTCCCAGAGGCGAAAGGAAAGAGACTTTAGTAGCAGGAGGGACTGAGCACAACCAAGCCCCAATTTGTTAACAAATTCTGACTCCTAAAAATAGGCCCTCAGCTCAGCTGAACCTTGAGTAAAAGCTAAGGTTGCTGGGTTTTGCCCTGGCACAGAGGGGGCAGAGCTGATGGGAAAAGAAAAAGAAAAAAAAAAACAGGTTTTATGGATGGGACAGCACATACTTGAAAAGGTCTGGACTCTGAAGGAAAGGAGAGGGCACATAGGACCTGGAGTGCCCAGAGCAATGTACCAACTTAAGTTCTTGATTGGCAGACCCAAGCAATGGGTTCCTGCTATGAAAAGGATTTTATTTCTTTTCTTTTCTTTTTTGTGGCTATGTTTCTATAGCTTAACGGTTTTTGGATAGAGCTACAGGGCTTCGCAGGCTCCAATTGCCCCAGGTATGGGCAGAATTAAGCTTGTTTGAGTGTTTGTCTAGAGGCTGTGCTTTTCCCAGGAAAGGAGTGGGGCCCAGCTCAGTTGGATTCCCTCCCTCAAAGAATTCAGACCCCAGGGTCTGGAAAACTGAAGCAATTAAAGCCAGCCTGCAACCTCTTCTCTGTCTCAAACACAGCCTTAGCAGGGAGAGTAAGCTGTAGTTAAAGGTCCCACATCACCTTATGCTGATGGGACCCGCAGGCAGAGAAGCACCACATACAAGGCAGAATAGGAAAAACACTGAGTCCAGAGGCTTCGTAGGAAAGTCTTTAACCTGTTGGGTCTCCCTCAGGGACAATTGACACAGGTGACTCTTTTCTCCTGAGAAGAGGCCAGTTTGGTCTGGGAAAATCTGAGTGGCATCTATAATACCTAAGTAGACCTCCTAAGGAGAAAAGAAAAAAAGGTACCATACAGGAAGGGCAAGAAACAAAAACTGAAAAATTATGAACTATTAAACAAAACCTAAGCTAGAGGTCTAGAATAAGCTGAACTGAATGTCAAAGTACAGCTAGACAACAAAGTCATCCAGAAAGAAAATCCTAGCTTAAAAAAAAAGTGAAAACAGTCTCCAGAATAAACTAATTAAGGAAATGCCTAGACACCAGCAAAAAATAATGAACCATACTGAATTGAAGATATGGACCAGTCAAAGGAACAAATCAGCAATTCAAATAGGCTACAGAAGTTGAAACAATTAATTCAGTATGTTTGAGCAGACATGGAAAACCTCATGAAAAAATCAAATCCATGAATTCAGGGTGGATATAAAGAAAGCAAGGAACAAACAAAAAGAAGAAATCAAAAGTCTGAAAAAACAAATTGCAGAATTTATGGGAATGAAAGGCAGAGTAGAGAGATTTAAAAAAGCAATAGAAATCTACAATGTAAGATTTTAAGAGTAAGAAGATAGGATTAGTTAAAAGGAGGATAGGACATCTGAAATCTAACAAATAAATGAAAATATAGGGAAAAGAATGGAAAAATATGAGCAGGGACAGAGGGAACTGAATGACAACATGAAGTGTATGAATATACAAGATGTTGGTGTCCCAGAAGGAGACTAGAAGGGAAAAGGAAGAGAAAAACTAATGGAGAAATTATCACTGAAAATTTCCCAACTCTTATGAAAGACTTAAAATTACAGATCCAAGAAGTGCAGCATACCCCAAACAGAATACATCCAAATAGGTGTACTCCAAGACATTTATTGATCAGAATGTCAGATGTCAAAGAGAAAGAGAGAATCTTGAAAGTAGCAAGAGAAATGCAATCCATCACATACAAGGGAAGCCCAATAAGACTAAGCATAGATTTCTCAGAAGAAACCATAGAGGCAAGAAGACAGTGGTATGATATACTTAAGATGCTAAAAGAGAAAAACTGCCAACCAAGAATTCTATATACAGCAAAACTGTCCTTCAAAAATGAGGGAGAAATTAAAAGTTTTCAGACAAAAAAATGACTGAGAAAATTTGTGACCAAGAGAGGGACTCTGCAAGAAACACTAAAGGAAGCACTAGAGACAGATAGGAAAAGATGGGAGAGAGAGGTGTGGAAAAGAGTATAGAAATGAAGACTATCTACAAAGGTAAAAAGAAGAAAAATTAGATGTAACATATAAAATCCAAAAGGCAAAATGGTAGAAGAAAGTACTGCCCTTACAGTAATAACACTAAATGTTAATGGATTAAACTCCCCAATCAAAACATAGACTGGCAGAATGGATTAAAAAACAAGTCCCATTTATATGCTGTCTACAAGAGACATATCTTAGACCCAAGGATAAACATATGTTGAAAGTGAAAGGTTGGGAAAAGATATTTCATGCAAACGACAATCAGAAAAGAGCAGGAGTAGCTATACTTATATCCAACAAATTAGACTTCAAATGTAAAACAGTTTAAAGAGACAAAGAAGGACACTATGTAATAATAAAAGAAACAATTCAACAAGAAGACATAACAATCATAAATATTTATGCACCAAGCCAGAATGCTCCAAAATGCGTGAGGGAAACACTGAAAGGAGAAATAGACACATCTACCATCATAGTTGGAGACTTCAGTTCCCCACTCTCATCAATGAACAGAACATCTAGACAGAGGATCAATAAAGAAACAGAGAATTTGAATAACACAATAAATGAGCTAGACTTAACAGACATTCATAGAACATTACACCACACAACAGCATGATACACATTTTTCTCAAATATTCATGGATTATTCTCAAGGATAGACCATATGCTGGGTCACAAAGCAAGCCTCAATAATTTTTCAAAGATTGAAATCATACAAAACACTTTCTCAGATCGTAAATGAATGAAGTTAGAAATCAATAATAGATAGGGGGCCAGAAAATTCACAAATGTATGGAGGCTCAACAACACACTCTTAAACAACCAGTGTATCAAGGAAGAAATTACAAGAGAAGTCAGTAAGTATCTCGGGGCAAGTGAAAATGAAAACACAACATATCAAAATTTGTGGGATATGTGCTAAGAGGAAAATTTATTGCCCTAAATGCCTATATCAAAAAAGAAGGAAGAGTAAAATTGGAGGAATTAACCATTCACTTGGAAGAACTAGACAAAGAACAGCAAACTAACTGCAGAGCAAGGAAGAGGAAAGAAATAAATGAAATTGAGAACATGAAAATAATTGAGAAAATCAACAAAACAAGAAGTTGGTTCTATGAGAAAATCAATAAGATTGATGGACCCTTAGCAAGGTTGACAAGAAAAAGAAGAGAGAGGATATAAATAAATAAAATCAGAAATGGAAGAGGAGACATAACCACTGACCCTGCAGAAACAAAGGAGGTAATGAAAGGATACTATGAACAACTTTATGTTAATGAACTAGACAATGTAGATGAAATGGACAACTTCTTAGGAAGGCATGAACAACCAACATTAACTCAAGAAGAAACACACGACCTCAACAAACCATTCACAGGTAAAGAAATTGAATCAGTCATTAAGAAGCTCCTCAAAAAGAAAAGTCCAGGACCAGATGGCTTCACATGTTAATGCTACCAAACATTCAAGAAAGAATCAGTACCAGTCCTGCTCAAACTCTTCAAAAAAAATTGAAGAGGAAAGAAAGCTACCTAATTCATTCTATGAAGCCAATATCACCTTCATACTAAGCTAAACAAAGATACTACAAGAAAATAAAGTTACAGACTAATCTCTATAATGAATATAGATGCAAAATCCTCAGTAAAATTCTTGCAAATCAAATCTAGCAGCACATTAAAAAAATGTACACCATGACCAAGTAGAATTCATCCGTGGTATGCAAGGATGGTTCAACATAAGAAAATCAATTAATGTAATGCACCATATCAGCAAATCAAAGCAGAAAAACCACATGATTATCCCAGTTGATGCAGAAAAGTCATTTGACAAAATTCAACACCCTTTTTTGTTGGAAACACTTCAAAGGATAGGAATAGAAGGGAATTTTTTCAACATGATAAAGGGAATACATGAAAAACCCACTGCTAACATCATCCTCAATGAGGAAAGCTGAAAGCTTTCCCCCTAAGATCAGGAACAAGACAAGAATGTCCACCATCACCATTGTTATTCAAAATTGTGTTGGAAGTTCTAGCCAGAGTAATTACACAAGAAAAAAAAATACAAGCCATCAAAATTGGAAAGGAAGAAGTAAAACTCTCACTGTTTGCAGATGATATGATATTATATGTTGAAAAAACCAAAATATCCACAGCAAAACTACTAGACCTAATAAATGAGTACAGTAAAGTGGGAGGTTATAAAATCAACACTCAAAACCTGTGGTGTTTCTATACACTAGTAATGAACAATCTGAGGGGGAAATCAAGAAAAAAATTTCACTTACAATAGCAACCAAAAGAATAAAATATTTAGGAATAAATTTAACTAAAGATGCAAAATACCTATGCAAAGAAAACTACAAGAAATTCCTAAAAGAAACACAGAAGACCTAAATAAATGGGAGGGCATACGGTATTCATGGATTGGAAGACTAAATACGGTTCAGATGTCAATTCTATCTAAATTGATTTATAGATTCAATGCAATACCAATTAAAATCCCAAAACCTGACTTTTCAGAAATAGAAAAAACAATAACCAAATTTACCTGAAGGGCAGGGTGCCCCAAATTAGCTGAAAATATCCTGAGAAAGAAAAAATGAAGTCGGAGGTCTCACACTACCTGACTTTAAGGCGTATTATGAAGCTACAGTGGTCAAAATGGCATGGTACTGACATAAAGATAGATATACTGACCAATGAAATTGAACAGAGTGTTCAGATATAGAACCTCTCATCTAAGGACAATTGATCTTTGATAGGCAGTCAAGCCAATTTGCCTGGGACAGAACAGTCTCTTCAATAAATGGTGCTTGGAGAACTAGATAGCCACATGCAGCAGAATGAAAGGAGATCCATATCTCACACGCTATACAAAAATTAACTCAAAATGGAACAAAGACCTAACATCTTTGATAAAACATCTTTGATAAAGATGTTTTGACCATAAAACTTTTAGAAGAAAATGTTGGGGAATATCTTATAAATCTTAGAATAAGAGGCAGTTTCCTAAATCTTATACCCAAAGCACGAGTATTGAAGAAAAAAATAGATAAATGGGAACGCCCCAAAATTACACTTTTATGATGGCTCAGCAGGCAGAGTTCTCACCTGCCATGCTGGAGACCTGGGTTCAATTCCCCAGTCTGCCCATGCAAAAAAGAAAATATAAAATAAACAAACAAAAAGTTAAATATTTGTGTGCATCAAAGAGCTTTGTCAAGATAGTAAAAAGACAGGCTGCACAATGGGAGACAATATTTAGAAACAACCTATCAGGTAAGGATCTGGAATCCAGAATATACAACAAAAAGACAAATAACCCAATTACAAAATGGGCAAAACACATGAACAGACAGTTCTCAGAAGAGAAAATACAAATGGCCAAAAGGCACATGAAAAGATGCTTAATTTCTCTGATTATCAGGGAAATGCAAATCAAAACCACAATGAGATATCATCTCACAGCCACCAGAATGGACATTATCAAAAAAACAGAAAACAAATCCTGGAGAGGATGTGAAGAAAGATGCACACTTATTCACTGTTGGTGGGAATGTAAAATGGTACAGTCAGTGTGGAGGGGAGTTTGTGGCTCCTCAGGAAGCTAAGTATAGAAGTGCCATATGATCTGGCAATACCATTGCTAGGTATCTATTCAGAGGACATGAGGACAAGAACACAAATGGACATTTGCACACCAATGTTTATAGCAGCATTATCTACAATTGTCAAGAGATGGAAACAGCCCAAATGTTCATCAACAGATGAATGGCTAAGCAAGCTGTGATATATACATACAATGGAATATTACACAGATGTAAGACAGAATAAACTCATGAAGCATGTATCAACATGGATGGGCTTTGAGGACATTATGCTGAGTGAGATTAGCCCAAAACAAAAAGAAAAATGCTGTATGATCTCACTGATATGAACTAACATTAATGAATGAACTTGGAAACTTACAGTTAAAGACAGAGACCATCGGGAAATAGAAATAGGGTAGATTTTGAGTAATTGGAGCAGAAGGGGTGCAGGCTTTGCAACAAGACTGATTGTAAAAATTCAAAAATTGATAGCACAATACTACCTAATTGTAGCACGATAATGTTAGTACACTGAATGAAGCTGAATGTGAGAATGATAGAGAAAGGAGGGCTGGGGGCACAAATGAAAGCAGAAGGAAAGATAGATGATTGACCTTAATAGTGAATAGAGAAGTATTTGCAAAGTCCCCTTAGGTGAGGGTGAGAAAGGGGGAAATTTCAACTTCCCCATTTGAAGAATTCCTGATATTCTCACAAGCAGTGGGGACAAGCAAATCAATCAGCCAAACTCCCTCAGTCTTGGGGTTTGTTCGTATGAAACTTGTCCCAACAAAGGATAGAGTAGGCCTAAAAGTCACCCCAGAGAACATGTCTTGTTACTCAGATGTGGCCTATTTCTCTCTCATCCAACATAGCAAGTGAACTCACTACCCACCCCCTACATGGGACATGACTCCCAGAGTTGTAAGCCTCCCTGGCAATGTGGGACAGAAATCCTAGAATGAGCTTGGACTCAGCATCAAGGGATTGAGAAAACCTTCTTGCTCAAAAGGGGGAAGAAAGAAATGAGACAAAATAAAGTGTCCATGAGTGACTCCAAACAGAGTCAAGAGGTTATCCTGGAGGTTCTGCTTATGGATTTTATAGATGTCTCCTTTTTAGTTTAAGGTGTATTAGAGAAGCTAGAGGGAAGTGCCTGAAACTGTAGAGCTGTGTTCCAGTAACCATGTTTCTAGAAGATGATTGTATAACACTATATCTTTTGCAATGTGACTGTATAATTGTGAAAATCTTGTGTCTGATGTTCTTTTTATGTATGATATGGACAGATGAGTAAAAACTATGAATTAAAAATAAATAAATAATAGGGATAGCAAATGTTAAAATAAACTGGGTAGATGGTAATAGTAGCAGTCAATGAAAGGGGGGGTAAGGAGTATAGTATGTATGAGTTTTTTCTTTTTCTTTTTATTACTTTTTCTGGAGTAATTCAAATGTTCTAAGACATGATTATGGTGATGAATACATAACTATGTGATTACATTGTGAGCCGCAATTGTGTACCATGTATGGAATGTTTGTGTATTAAGAATGCTTGTGTTTGTATATTATTTATCAATAAAAAAATAGGAAAAAAGACATCCATGTGTATTAATCAAGATTCTCTAGAGAAATGGAATCAACAGGAAACACTCAAAAATATAAAATTAATAATAGTGTCTCACATAACTATGGGAACACAGAGTACAAAATCCACAGGGCAGACTGTGAAGCCGACAATTCCGATGGAGGGTCTGGATGAACTCCACAGGAGACACTCGCTGGCCAAAGCAGGAAGAGAGACTGTCTCTTCTGAATCTTCCTTAAAAGGCTTCCAGTGATTAGATTAAGCATCACTCATTGCAGAAGACACTCCCATTGGCTGTTTACAAATGGAATCAGCTGTGGATGCAGTGACGTGATCATGATTTAATTCTATGAAATGTCCTCATCGCAACAGACAGGCCAGCACTTGCCCAACCAGGCAAACAGGTACCACCACTTGGTCAACTTGACACATGAACCCAACGTGATAGTCCATCCGTTGTCAACTTGGCAGCTATACATGTCACCTTAAACCATACCTAATTTCTAAATAAAAAACAATAAAATGCACTTTGTTTCTTTAACTTAGCAAAACTCAACAGCCCAGCATATAATTGGAAACACATTAAATCTCTTAGAATAGGGTGCAAGTCCTTGGGTAATATTCATTCTTAAATTTGATATATTACAACTTAAATAATATAACATGAACAAAACAGCATTACAGTCCTCCTTTCTGTAACTGATCACATGGTCATAGTTTCTATTTATCACTACCTTCTTCCACTACCCATTCCATGTTCCCTTTATGCTCAGCAAGCACTCCAGGGTGTGGTTCTTTGCCTGGTAGGGTGACCCAAACCTTCATTCCTGAAGTTTCAGAGCCATTGGTAGTCCTGCCTGGATTGGGTTGTTGAAAAGTTTTCCATTGATTTTGATCACAGGGCACTAAACATACTAAAAGATGCCCTAAGGGGTCTCCTATATTCCAAGAAAACTTTTCTTTACCTCCATTGTGTAGCTGCGGTCTTATTTCCCCCTGATAGTCAGGGTCAATCACCCCAGCCAGTAATGTAATCCCCTTCTTGGCTTGTTGATCCAGGGGCATGAGTAGCCCAAAGTGACCAGGTGGCAGTCTTAGATTCCAGTTCAATGGAATCATTGTTGTCTCTCCTGGTGGAAGCACTCCCCCCTTTTGGAGCTAAAATGTGTAGACCAGCAGAACTTAGGGTCATAGGGACAGGAAGCAAAAATTTTCCTAGTGGATCACTAGGGGTAATAGTGAGTGATACCACTTCCATTTTCACTCTTTGGTTCTTGGATCCATGGATCCTAGCTATGGGAGATACAGCACCATACAGCGGACACTGATTCAGAGCATATAGAGCTTCCTGGAGAGCATTACCCCAACCCTTCAAGGTATTGCGACAGAGTTGTAACTATAATTGAGTTTTCAAAAGGCCATTCCACTGTTCTATCAATCCAGCTGCTTCTGGATGATGGGGAACATGGCAAGACCAGAGAATTCCATGAGCATGTGCCCATTCCTGCACTACATTTGCTGTGAAGTGTGTTCCTTGATCAGAAGCAATGCTTTGTGGGATACCATGACAATGGAAAAGGCATTCTGTAAGCCCACAGATGATAGTTTTGGCAGAAGCATTGCATGCAGGAAAAGCAAACCCATATCCACAGTCTGTGTCTATTCCAGTTAGAACAAATTGCTGCCCCTTCCATGAAGGGAGTGGCCCAATGTAATCAGCCTGCTGCCATGTAGCTGGCTGGTCACCTTGGGGAATGGTGCCATATCAGGGCCTGAGTTGGATCTCTGCTGCTGGCAGATTGGGCACTCGGCAGTGGCTGTAGCCAAGTCAGCCTTGGTGAGTGGAAGTCTATATTGCCGAGCCCATGCATAACCTTCATCCCTACCACCATGACCACTTTGTTCATGAGCTCATTGGGCAATGACTGGAGTTGCTGGGGAAAGAAGCTGATGGGTATCCACAGAACGGATTATCTTATCCCCTTGATTCAAACCTTCCTCTGCTGAAGTCACCCTCTGGTGTATATTCACATGGGACACAAATATATTCATGTTTTTAGCCCACTAAGAAAGGTCTATCCACATACTTTTTCCCCATACCTCTTTGTCACCAATATTCCAATTATGGTCTTTCCAAGTTCCTGACCATCCAGTCAAACCATTAGCAACAGCGCATGAGTCAGCATACAAATCTGGCCAATTCTCCTTCCAAGAGAAATACAGAACCAGGAACACTGCTCAAAATTCTGCCCACTGGGAGGATTTCCCCTCACCACTGTCCTTCAAGGACACCCCAGAAAGTGGTTGTAGTACTGCAGCTGTCCATTTTCAGGTGGTACCTGCATATTGTCCTGAACCATCTATAAACCAGGCCCAAATTTTCTCTTCTTCAGTCAATTCACTGTAAGGAACTCCCTAAGAGGTCATAGCTTTCATCTGGGAAAGAGAAGGTAGTGTGGCAGGAGTGGAGACCATGGGCATTTGGGCCACTTCCTCATGTAACTTACTTGTGCCTTCAGGACCTGCTCTGGCCCTATATTGTTTATACCATTTCCATTTTATGATGGAGAGCTGCTGCATATGCCCAACTTTATAGCTTGGTGTATCAGACAACACCCAGCTCATGATAGGCAACTCAGGTCTCATGGTAACTTGGTGGCCTATGGTTAAGGATTCAGACTCCACTAAAGCCCAGTAGCAGACCAAAAGCTGTTTCTCAAAAGGAGAGTAGTTATCTGCAGCAGATGGTAAGGCTTTGCTCCAAAATCCTAAGGGTCTACATTGTGATTCTCCTATAGGGGCCTGCCAGAGGCTCCAAGTAGCATTTTTATTTGCCACTGATACTTCCAGCATCACTGGATCTACTGGATCATACAGTCCAAGTGGCAGAGCAGTTTGTACAGCAGCCTCCTCTTGTTCCAGTCCCCACTCAAAATTAACAGCTTTTCTGGTCACTCAATAAATGGGCTGTAGTAGCACACTCAAATGAGGAATATGTTGTTGCCAAAATCCAAAGACACCAATTAGGCATTGTGCCTCTGTTTTTGGCCATAGAAGGGGCCAGATGCAGAACTTATCTTTCGCCTTAGAAGATATATCTTGACATGCCCCACACCACTGGACACCTAGAAATTTCACTGAGGTAGAAGGCCCCTGTATTTTTGTTGGGTTTATCTCCCATCCTCTAATATGCAAATGCTTTACCAGTAACTCTAGAGTAGTTGCTACTTCTTGCTCACTAGGTCCAATCAACATATCAACAGCGTGATGTATTGTGAGAGGGAGAAACAATCAAGGTTCCTGTGGACAAGATTATGACATAGGGCTGAAGCATTGATATACCCCTGAGTTAGGACAGTGAAAGTATATTGCTGACCTTGCAAGCTGAAAGCAAACTGTTTCTGGTTGTCCTTACTAACAGCTTTTGAGAAAAATACATTTGCCAGATCAATAGCTGCATACTAGATACCAGGGGATGTATTGATTTGCTCAAGCAATGATACCACACTTGGAACAGCAGCTGCAATTGGAGTTACCACCTGGTTCAGCTTACAATAATCCACTATCATCCTCCAAGACCCATCTGTTTTCTGCACAGGCCAAATAGGAGAGTTGAATGGGGTTGTGGTGGGAATCACCAGCCCACATCCTTCAAGTCTTTAAGAGTGGCAGTAATCTCTGCAATCCCTCCAGGAATCTGGTATTGCTTCTGATTTACTATTTTGTTAGGTAGGGGCAGTTCTAGTAGCTTCCATTTGGCTTTTCCTACCATAATAGCCCTCACTATATGAGGTAGAGAGCCAATTGGGGATTCTGCCAGTTGCTCAGTATGTCTATTCCAATTATACATTCTGGAACTGGGAAAATAACTACAGAATAGGTCTGGGGGCCCACTGGACCCACTGTGAGACAGATCTGAGCTAAAACTCCATTGATCACCTGGCTTCCATAAGCCCCCACTCTGACTGGTGGACCAGAGTTACAGTTTGGGTCCCCTGAAATTAATGTCACTTCTGATCCAGTGTCTAATAATCCCCAAGATATCTGATCATTTCCTTTTCCCCAATGCAACGTTACCCTGGTGAAAGGCCATTGGTCTCATTGGGGAAGGCTTGCAGGAAGGTTAACCATATAAATTTGTGGCAGTGTAGCAGGATTCTCCCCCAAAGGGACCTGGACTTCCCTTCATTAAAGGGGCTCTGGGACTGTAAACTGTCTCATGTCTGGAAATTTATTAAGGGGCCCTAACTCTGTGTTTTTGGTAATTCAGGTTAGGCTCCTGTTCACTTGGCCTAGAACTCTTTTGTTTATACAGCTCCAACAAGAATTTAGTAGACTGCCATTCTATTGTATTTATAGGTACCCCATGACTTACTAGACAATGCCACAAATCTCTGCAAGTCATATTATTTTGACTTCTGCTTTGAGTTTACTGTCTATTATAATAGCCATGTCCAACCTGTTTTGGTGATTGAGTGCTGTGACCTGCCTTCTGCCAACTTGGGATCTGCTCATCCCCATTGTGGTTAAGGATTCCAGCTCAGTGACACCAGTTCCTACAGTAATATCTGACCTACAGAAAAGTGCAACTACAGAGCTCTTCATGGATGATGGCACTAGTCTCACAGATTTATTTCTCTCTGTTCTGGCAAAAGGTGCATCCTCCAGACATTCCTGGTATGTAAGAGCAGGCTTTGCATGAAAAATCCACTCTACAATTCCAATCTCTCTAAACCTCTGGATCCCCTCATCTACATTATACCAGGGCAGTTCTGGAATTTCAACCTCAGGTAATGTCGGCCACCTTTTGATCCATGTTTCAACCAACCATCCAAACAAACTGTAAAACGCCTTTTATAACCCCTCAAGCTATAACAATGAATGCAGAATCTCTGCTTAGTGGGCCCATATCAATAAATTCAGCCTGATCCAGCCTTATAAACCTCCCACCATTATCCCATACATATTGCCTGATTTCTTTCTATATAAATTGGAAAAGTCACACAGTTCTTTTGGAGTAAAATGTACCTCCTCATGTGTATTACTTTGTACCTCATCTTAGGGGTCTGCTGGGATTTTAGTCTAGTTATAGTTATAGTTATAGGTCTGGAAGAAATGAGGGGTGGTGGGGGTAGGTCATGAAAAGAATTAGAAATATCTTCCAAGCCATTTGCTTCAGGGCATTCATTTGCAGTTTCATCTGGTGAAGCAGGATTAATCACTCTAGGGCAAAACCCTTCAGGTGGAGGTTTGGTGGCCAACTCCTCAAGGCAGGCTGAAGGTGCAGCAGTTATGTCCTCAGGGCAGACTATTATAGGGTTATCTAGAGAAGACTCAGTATGATCTAGGGTTTCAACCTCACCCCTGACATCATTATCAGTCCATATGTCACCATCTCATTTTTCAGGGTCCCACTCCTTTCCAGTCAATGCCCTCACTTTAATGGCAGACATCATGAAACATTGAGATTTCAGTTTATGTTATACAGTTGCTATTCTATCAATGATATTCTGAGTCTGATTTTCAGAGCTCTCAAGTCTACAGCTACAGGAAATAAGATTTTCCTTCAGGATACTAATAGAAACTTTTACATCTGTCAAATGGTACTTCAGCTTCTCATTTGAAGTCTTAAGTCCATCTCTTTCACTCCTTAATGTATCCAATGTATCTAACAACAGCCAGCCAACAATTCTATACCTCTTATTTCCATAAAACTCCATAAAGGTGTAAAAAAACATTATCCCCCACAGCCTGGCTTCATGCAAGCAAAGTATTTGGAGAATTGAATGGTGATATTTTGACTATCTCTTTTGCCAACTCACTCCATGGATTGGGAGTATCATTCTGATTATGGGAATCAGAGTCCTTAGTGCCTTTGAGTCCAGTCAGAGTAGAAAACCATTCATAAAAATCCATTTTTAAGATTCTGTTTCTTAAGAACCACTCCTGGTACCAAGTTGTATTCACTAAGGTTCTCTAGAGAAACAGAATCAACAGGAAACACTAGCAAAAATAAAATTTATAAAAATATTTCATGTAACCATGGGAATGCAGAGTCCAAATTCTGAAAGACAGGTTGTGAAGCTAACGATTCCAATGGAGGGTCTAGATGAACTACACAGGAGAGGCTTGCTGGCTGAAGTAGGAAGAGAGCCTATCTCTTCTGAATCCTCCTTAAAAGGCTTCCAGTGATTAGATTAAGCATCACTCACTGCAGATCACACTCCCTTTGGTTGAATACAAATGGAATCAGCTGTGGATGCAGCTGATGTGATCATGATTTAATTCTATGAAATGTCCTCATCACAACAGACAAGCCAGCACTTGCCCAACCATACAAACAGGTACCACCAATTGGCCAAGTTGATACATGAACCTGACCATGACACCATGTTCAAGGGTGGGAAGAGTTAATATTGTTAAAATGTCAATATTACTCTTTCTCCGCCGGCCCGCCACACGGTGCCCACGCCCCGCAGCAGCCGACCCGCCCGCCCTCCTTCTCCCCTCTCTTTCTCCGCCGGCCCGCCGTGTGGCGCCCACGCCCCACAGCAGCCGACCCGCCCGCCCTCCTTCTCCCCCCTCCTCCCCCTCCTGCTCCGGCTGCTCTCCAACCACCATGGTGCCCTCTTCCCCCGCCTTCACCGGCTCCTCCACCACCAGCCTCTACAGCCTTGCCGCCCTCACCTTTCCTCCTCCAGAACAGCTACTGGGGGAGTGGAGATAATACAGAGCAGCTCCTGGAGCCACGAGGGAGACCAAAGGGACGGCGTACCCCATCCTGGAATGGCTGACTATCTGGGAGAACCAGCTCCGGTGAGATCACCAAGGGGCACAGGCTTTCCTGGGTGGGACGGCAAGCGACCGGAGTCCCTCCCTTCCACCTTCCCAGGCCAGCTGGTAGAATTGGACAGGCGGTCCCCTTAGGCCGCGGCGGCTGGTGCCCCCACCACACGAGGCCCCCCAGAAAAACTGAGATAGTTGGGTCGGAAATTCCCAGACTGCGGAGAACAGTGACTGGGGGATCCTTTCCAAACACGTGACTCCCCCGTCGGCTGGGAATAGTGCACTCTCCCGGGCTGCGACAGCTGGCGCCCTCCCGCCACGCTTGGTGCCCCGGGCCAACTAGCTAATTCGGCCGGACGCTCTCCCGTGCTGCGGCGGCCGGCGACCCTTCGCGCATTCGGAACCCCAGGCCGGCTGGCATTTTTCCAAGATGCTTCGGCTGCCGAATCTCCCCTACGGCAAGAATTTTCCAGAGTTAAAGGACCCACAGCAACTTTAACTGGTGGAACCCGTAGACAAACGTGTGCCACGAGCGCCACCTACTGGGCAGGATAAGAAAAACAGAACCCAGAGATTGCACAGAAAAATCTTTCAACCTGTGGGGTCGAACACCCAGGGAAATCTGACTAAATGCCCAGACGCCAGCAGAAGATAACGGATCACGCTCAGAAAATTGAACATATGGCCCAGTCAAACGAAGAAACCAATAGTTCAAATGAGATACAGGAGCTGAAACAACTAATGCTGAATATACGAACAGAAATGGAAAACCTCTTCAAAAACGAAATCGATAAATTGAGGGAGGACATGAAGAAGACATGGGCTGAACATAAAGAAGAAATAGAAAAACTGAAAAAACAAATCACAGAACTTATGGAAGTGAAAGATAAAGTAGAAAAGATGGAAAAAACAATGGATACCTACAACGACAGATTTAAAGAAACAGAAGATAGAATTAGTGATTTGGAGGATGAAACATCTGAATTCCAAAAAGAAACAGAAACTATCCAGAAAAGAATGGAAAAATTTGAACAAGGTATCAGGGAACACAAGGACAATGTGAACCGTACAAATATACGTGTAGTGGGTATCCCAGAAGGAGAAGAGAAGGGAAAAGGAGGAGAAAAACTAATGGAAGAAATTATCACTGAAAATTTCCCAACTCTTATGAAAGACCTAAAATTACAGATCCAAGAAGTGCGGCGCACCCCAAAGAGATTAGACACAAATAGGTGTTCCCCAAGACACTTACTAGTTAGAATGTCAGAGGTCAAAGAGAAAGAGAGGATCTTGAAAGCAGCGAGAGAAAAACAATCCGTCACATACAAGGGAAAACCAATAAGACTATGTGTAGATTTCTCAGCAGAAACCATGGAAGCTAGAAGACAGTGGGATGATATATTTAAATTACTAAAAGAGAAAAACTGTCAGCCAAGACTCCTATATCCAGCAAAATTGTCCTTCAAAAATGAGGGAGAAATTAAAACATTCTCAGACAAAAAGTCACTGAGAGAATTTGTGACCAAGAGACCAGCTCTGCAAGAAATACTAAAGGAAGCACTAGAGTCAGAACCGAAAAGACAGAAGAGAGAGACATGGAGAAAAGTGTAGAAAGAAGGAAAGTCAGATATGATATATATAATACAAAAGGCAAAATGGTAGAGGAAAATATTATCCAAACAGTAATAACTCTAAATGTCAATGGACTGAATTCCCCAATTAAAAGACATAGACTGGCAGAATGGATTAAAAAACAGGATCCTTCTATATGCTGTCTACAGGAAACACATCTTAGACCCAAAGATAAATATAGGTTGAAAGTGAAAGGTTGGGAAAAGATATTTCATGCAAATAACAACCAGAAAAGAGCAGGAGTGGCTATACTAATATCCAACAAGTTAGACTTCAAATGTAAAACAGTTAAAAGAGACAAAGAAGGACACTATATACTATTAAAAGGAACAATTAAGCAAGAAGACATAACAATCATAAATATTTACGCACCGAACCAGAATGCCCCAAAATACGTGAGGAATACACTGCAAACACTGAAAAGGGAAATAGACACACATACCATAATAGTTGGAGACTTCAATTCACCACTCTCATCAATGGACAGAACATCTACACAGAGGATCAATAAAGAAATAGAGAACCTTAATATTACTATAAATGAGCTTGACTTAACAGACATTTATAGGACATTACATCCCACAACAGCAGGATACACCTTTCTTTCAAGTGCTCATGGATCATTCTCAAAGATAGACCATATGCTGGGTCACAAAGCAAGTCTTAACAAATTTAAAAATATTGAAATCATACACAACACTTTCTCGGATCATAAAGGAATGAAGTTGGAAATCAATAATAGGTGGAGTGCCAGAAAATTAATAAATACGTGGAGGCCCAACAACACACTCTTAAACAACAAGTGGGTCAAAAAAGAAATTGCAAGAGAAATTAGTAAATACCTAGAGGCAAATGAAAATGAAGACACAACATATCAAAACTTATGGGACACAGCAAAGGCAGTGCTAAGAGGGAAATTTATTGCCCTAAATGCCTTTATCAGAAAAGAAGAAAAGGCAAAAATGCAGGAATTAACTGTCCACTTGGAAGAACTGGAGAAAGAACAGCAAACTAATTCCAAAGCAAGCAAAAGAAAAGAAATAACAAAGATTAGAGCAGAAATAAATGAAATTGAAAACATGAAAACAATAGAGAAAATCAATAAGACCAGAAGTTGGTTCTATGAGAAAATCAACAAGATTGATGGGCCCTTAGCAAGATTGACAAAAAGAAGAAGAGAGAGGATGCAAATAAATAAGATTAGAAATGAAAGAGGAGACATAACTACTGACCTCACAGAAATAAAGGAGGTAATAACAGGATACTATGAACAACTTTACGCTAATAAATACAACAATTTAGATGAAATGGACAGGTTCCTGGAAAGACATGAACAACCAACTTTGACTCAAGAAGAAATAGACGACCTCAACAAACCAATCACAAGTAAAGAGATTGAATTAGTTATTCAAAAGCTCCCTAAAAAGAAAAGTCCAGGACCAGACGGCTTCACATGTGAATTCTATCAAACATTTCAGAAAGAATTAGTACCTACTCTCCTCAAACTGTTCAACATAATCGAAGTGGAGGGAAAACTACCTAATTCATTCTATGAAGCCAATATCACCCTCATACCAAAACCAGGCAAAGATATTACAAAAAAAGAAAACTACAGACCAATCTCTCTAATGAAGACAGATGCAAAAATTCTCAATAAAATTCTAGCAAATCGTATCCAACAACACATTAAAAGAATTATACATCATGACCAAGTAGGATTCATCCCAGGTATGCAAGGATGGTTCAACATAAGAAAATCAATTAATGTAATACACCATATCAACAAATCAAAGCAGAAAAATCACATGATCATCTCAATTGATGCAGAGAAGGCATTTGACAAGATTCAACATCCTTTCCTGCTGAAAACACTTCAAAAGATAGGAATACAAGGGAACTTCCTTAAAATGATAGAGGGAATATATGAAAAACCCACAGCTAATATCATCCTCAATGGGGAAAAATTGAAAACTTTCCCCCTAAGATCAGGAACAAGACAAGGATGTCCACTATCACCACTATTATTCAACATTGTGTTGGAAGTTCTAGCCAGAGCAATTAGGCAAGAAAAAGAAATACAAGGCATCAAAATAGGAAAGGAAGAAGTAAAACTATCATTGTTTGCAGACGATATGATACTATATGTAGAAAACCCAGAAAAATCCACAACAAAATTACTAGAGCTAATAAATGAGTACAGCAAAGTAGCAGGATACAAGATCAACATTCAAAAATCTGTAGCTTTTCTATACACTAGTAATGAACAAGCTGAGTCAGAAATCAAGAAACGAATCCCATTTACAATTGCAACTAAAAGAATAAAACACCTAGGAATAAATTTAACCAAAGAGACAAAAAACCTATATAAAGAAAACTACAAAAAACTGCTAAAAGAAATCACAGAAGACCTAAATAGATGGAAGGGCATACCGTGTTCATGGATTGGAAGACTAAATATAGTTAAGATGTCAATCCTACCTAAATTGATTTACAGATTCAATGCAATACCAATCAAAATCCCAACAACTTATTTTTCAGAAATAGAAAAACCAATAAGCAAATTTATCTGGAAGGGCAGGGTGCCCCGAATTGCTAAAAACATCTTGAGGAAAAAAAACGAAGCTGGAGGTCTCACGCTGCCTGACTTTAAGGCATATTATGAAGCCACAGTGGTCAAAACAGCATGGTATTGGCATAAAGATAGATATATCGACCAATGAAATCGAATAGAGTGCTCAGATATAGACCCTCTCATCTATGGACATTTGATCTTTGATAAGGCAGTCAAGCCAAGTCACCTGGGACAGAACAGTCTCTTCAATAAATGGTGCCTAGAGAACTGGATATCCATATGCAAAAGAATGAAAGAAGACCCATTTCTCACACCCTATACAAAAGTTAACTCAAAATGGATCAAAGATCTAAACATTAGGTCTAAGACCATAAAACAGTTAGAGGAAAATGTTGGGAGATATCTTATGGATCTTACAACTGGAGGTGGTTTTATGGACCTTAAACCTAAAGCAAGAACACTGAAGAAGGAAATAAATAAATGGGATCTCCTCAAAATTAAACACTTTTGTGCATCAAAGAACTTCATCAAGAAAGTAGAAAGACAGCCTTCACAATGGGAGACAATATTTGGAAACGACATATCAGATAAAGGTCTAGTATCCAGAATTTATAAAGAGATTGTTCAACTCAACAACAAAAAGACAGCCAACCCAATTACAAAATGGGAAAAAGACTTAAACAGACACCTACCAGAAGAAGAAATACGGATGGCCAAGAGGCACATGAAGAGATGCTCAATGTCCCTGGCCATTAGAGAAATGCAAATCAAAACCCCAATGAGATATCATCTCACACCCACCAGAATGGCCATTATCAACAAAACAGAAAATGACAAGTGCTGGAGAGGATGTGGAGAAAGAGGCACACTTATCCACTGTTGGTGGGAATGTCAAAGGGTGCAACCACTGTGGAAGGCAGTTTGGCGGTTCCTCAAAAAGCTGAATATAGAATTGCCATACGACCCAGCAATACCATTGCTAGGTATCTACTCAAAGGACTTAAGGGCAAAGACACAAACGGACATTTGCACACCAATGTTTATAGCAGCGTTATTTACAATTGCAAAGAGATGGAAACAGCCAAAATCTCCATCAACAGAAGAGTGGCTAAACAAACTGTGGTATATGCATACGATGGAATATTATGCAGCTTTAAGACATGATAAACTTATGAACCATGTAATAACATGGATGGACCTAGAGAATATTATGCTGAGTGAATCCAGCCAAAAACTAAAGGACAAATACTGTATGGTCCCACTGATGTGAACGGACATTCGAGAATAAACTTGAAATATGTCATTGGTAACAGAGTTCAGCAGGAGTTAGAAACAGGGTAAGACAATGGGTAATTGAAGCTGAAGGGATACAGACTGTGCATCAGGACTAGATACAAAAACTCAAAAATGGACAGCACAATAATACCTAATTGTAAAGTAATCATGTTAAAATACTGAATGAAGCTGCATCTGAGGGTTTTTTTTGTTTTTGTTTGCTTGTTGGTTTGTTTGTTGTTGTTGTTTTTTACTATTAGTATTACTTTTATTTATTTTCTTTATATTAACATTTTATATCTTTTTTTGTTGTGTTGCTAGTTCCTCTAAACCGATGCAAATGTACTAAGAAACAATGATCATGCATCTATGTGATGATGTTAAGAATTACTGAGTGCATATGTAGAATGGTATGATTTCTAAATGTTGTGTTAATTTCTTTTTTTTTCTTTCCGTTAATAAAAAAATAAAAAATAAATAAAATAAAAAAATAAAAAAAATAAATATGTCCCTGGCAATACAAAAAAAAAAAAAATGTCAATATTATCCAAAACAATGTACAAACAATGGAATACCTTTCAAAATTCCAGCAGTGTGGTTTTCAGAAATGGAAAACCCAATCTTCAAATTTATGTATAACTGCAAGGGTCCCTGGATAACCAAAACAATTTTGAAGAAGAAGAGAAAGTTGTATGAGTCACACCTCCCGATTTCAAATTGTACTGCAATCTATATATTCAAAACAGTGTGGTAATGACATAAAGATAGACAAATAGATCAATGGAATAGAACTGAACACCCATAAACAGACCCACATATCCATGACCACTTGATTTTTCACAATTATGCTAAGTGCATGCAATGGAGAAAGAATCGTTTTTTCAACAAATGGTGCTTGGAAAACTGGATATCCAAAGCAAAGGAAAACAGTTTGACCCTTCTTACACTATATGTTCTTGTTTCAAACCTGCTGGAATGCAATATAACAGAACTGGAATAGATTTTCAAAAGGGGAATTTAATAAGTTACAAGTTTACATTTCTAAGCCTATAAAAATGCCCAAACTAAGGCATCCAGGAAAAGATATCTCCGTTCAAGAAAGGTCAATAGGTCTGGAACAGATCTGCAGCTGGAAAGTTGAGTGGCTGGCATCTGCTAGTCCCTTGTTCCTGGGCTCCATTGCTTTTAGCCTCTATTCCTGGAGTGTGAGGAATGTGTTACTCTCTTTGCTACCCTGCAGCTGGTTTTTATCTCATGGTTTCTCTTGGTTTTCTTCAAGTTCTGGTTTGCTTAATATCTCATTGTGATGTCTGCTGGGCTCCAAGCATCTCCAAACATCCATGTCTGAAGCAACTGTTCTTCAAGCATCTGCATCTGCTCCCTCTGGCAGCTCTGAGGCTTCTGTTGCTTCTCTTTCCAAAATGTTTCATCTTTTAAAGGATTACAGTAATGGGTGGAGTCACATTTCCACCTAGTAAAAGATCACACCCATAAGTGGGTGTGTCATATCTCCATGGAGATAAGTTAATCAAAATTTTCCAACATACAGTTAAAAGAAATGGCTACTCCCACAAGATTGGATCAGGATTAAAACATGGCTTTTCTGGGGTATACAATACTTTCAAACCAGCATACTATATATAAAAATTAACTAAAAATGGACAAGGACATAAATATATGAGATAAAACTATAGTAATCTTAGAAGATAATAGAGGGGCAAACTTCATGATCTGGGACTCAGCAATATATTCTTGCAAATGATATCAAAAGCATGAGTGACAAAATAAATAATAGATAAATTTTATTTCATCAAAATTAAAAACTTTTGTGCATCACAGAAAATTACCAAGAGAGTGAAAAGACCACCTATGAAATGGGAGAAAATAATTACACACCATATATTGAATAACAGCTTAATTCTAGAGTATATAAAGAACCATTACAATTCAGTAACAAAAAGACAAACAACCAATTTTTTAAATGGGCAAAGGACTTGAACAGATATCTCTCCAAAGAAGATGCATAAATGGCCAATAAGCACGTGAAAAGATGCTCAACATCATTAACCATTAAGAAAATTCAAATCAAAACCACAGTGAGATACCACTTCACACTCACAAAGGATGGCTATTACTGAAAAAAGAAGAAGAAAGGAAAATAACAAGTTTGTTTTTTCAAGTATGCAGAGAAATCAGAACCTTGGTGCGTTTTTGGTCAGAATGTAAAATGATGCTGCCACTGTGGAAAGCAAGATGACATTTCATCAGAAAGCAAAAAACAAAAATAAAATTACCTTGTGTCCCAGCAATTCCACTTCTAAAGATATATCCAAAGAAAGTGAAAAGAGGGTCTCAAATAGATACTTGTACACCAAAGTTTATAGCGATTTTATTCACAATAGCCAAAAGATGAAAATAACCCATGTCCATCATCAAATGAATGAATTAAAAAACTGTGGTATGTCCATACCATGGTACATTATTCTGCCATAAGAAAGAATAGAGACATGTTGCTACATGAAAGAACCTTGAAAACATTGTGTTCAGTGAAATAAACAAGGAACATAGGCAAAAATATTGTATGATGTCACCTTTAAGAGATTATTAGAAACACCACATTCACAGATAAAGATTACCAGGCAATGGGGACCAGGGGAAATGGAAGTGTCTGTGTGTTAAATATATACATATGTACATACATATATATATACACATATGTGTTTAAAAACTGCAGTACATGCCACCACATTTTCCTTTGCAATTAGCTTGATGCAAACAGCATTAAAGAATTGTTTTAGTTGTTGAGGTTTCTTCACTTAGAGATATATTGCATGACAAAATTTTATTCATAAATGTGTGTATCTTTATTGTGACTCAAAGATTGTTGGATAATAAAGAAAAATAATGAACCAACTGGAAATTATAGAGTTGAAAAATACAGTAATAGAAATTTACAAACTTGCTTGATAGGCTCAATAGTGAAGTGAAGGTGTCAGAGGACAGAATCAGTGAATGCTATCAATAGCATATACCCAATCTGAACAGCAGGGAAAATAGGCTGAAAAATAAATGAACAGAGTCTCAGGGACATGTAACAAGACAACAACAAGAGTTACAACAATTTTATCATCAGAGTCCAGTAGAAGAGTAGAAAGAGAGTGGGATTAAAGAATATTGGAATAAATAATGGTTGGAAACTTCCAAAATTTAGCAAATGATACAGTTCTAAAGACTCAAGAGGCTGAGTGAAGCCCAAATACAATAAATACAAAGAAATCCACACTAAAATTATCAAAATGAAACTTCTGGAAACTAGAGATATAAAAATCTTGAAAGCATTTCCGTGAAACAATCTATAAAAGAAAACCAACGTGAATGTGGATTTCTCATCTGAAATCATGGAGGGGAGTCCAGAATAAGTAGCATAGACTTTTTCAAGCACTGAAATAAAAGAACTGTCAACTACAAATTCTGTATCTAGCTAAGCTAACCTTCAGGAATGACAGGAAGTGAAGACATTCTCAAATGAAAGGGAATTAAAACAACTCTATCCTTAAAGAATGACTAAAAGAACTTCTTCACACAAAAGGGAAATGATAAAAGAAAGAATTTTGAAGCATTAAAGAGAAAGAGGGAACAATGGAAAGAGTATAAATATTGACATATGATTACATAAAATGGACTATCCTTTTCCTCATGAGTTTTAAATAACTTCATTTTGAGGTTCACTATACATGTAAATATCCATGCTCATTTTCACACTAAGTAGAGCTTTTACACAAGGGTACCTAGTGTATATGGTACTCCTCCTCATTCCCCACCCATCTCTCTTCAAAGGTGACCCTTTCAAATTTCAAACTAAATATCAACTCTCTGCATCTCCTGATTTGATCAATCTACTCTGTTTGCGTTTTTTGTTCATTTTACATCTCAAGATATTGTTTGTTTCCTCTGTAACATTGTTCTCACTGGTAATTATGTATACATGTAATTATTTATCTTATCTTCTTCAGATATGCCTCTGGTATTGAATGATTCTACCACTTACTGAGTTATGCAAGTTAGGAACAACTTTATTTTTTACTTTATTTATTGCAAACTGTTATTTTCAACCATTACTTTATTTATTGCAACTGTTATTTTCAACCATTCCCTTTCATTTAGCCACCCGTCGCCATATCTAATTTATTTTTGTTTTGTAGCTTAGCTATTTATCCTACATCTATCCATTGTATACACTTACATAAGCAATCACCATAATCCAAGTTTCTCTTATTAGTCATCTGAATTTCTATAATAGATTCCTGGATTATTTCTTGTTCACACAGTGAGTCCCAATTGAGTATTCAGTTATATATTAAATTGTTGTATGCTAAATATTCAGTTGTAGTGATAGGTAAATAACCATCTGAAAGTATTACAGGGAAAGTATTGCAGGGAACAATACTTAGAGCACACACATGGTCAGGCAGTATCAATGCCTGTTCCTACCAACTGGAGTGGAAAGTTTCACAATTCATGGGACAATGGATTTTACAACAGTATTGGGGCAATATTAGTCTTAGACTGATCTGGACCTGCCTTGCAAAGCTTAATAGCATGATCTTCAAGTTACTAACCAAAGTAATTTAACAACATACCAGAACAAAACTCAAGAATATTTATATGAGTACAAAAATATCCAGTACTTGATGATGTAAATTTTACAATGTCTGTCATCTAGTTAAAAATTGCCAGACACGCAAAGAAGCAGAAAACTATGAACCTTAATAAGGAGAAAAATCAAACTTGAGAAACAATGCAGGGGGTGCAAGGGTAGTTCAGGGGTAGAATTATCACATGCCACGTGGGAGACCTGAGTTTGATTCCTGGTTCACGCACTTCCCAGAACAAACAAACAAACAAAATTTAACAAATGGTACTGCAATAATGGGATACTCACATGGAAAAATAATGAAATATGCCCCCACCATACAACATACACAAAAAAAGACAGAATAACTTATATGGTTTAATTAGTAAATAGTGAAATTGAAAGTTTTTATAACTGTATTTTACATGTTTAAGATATTGGGGGGAGACTTCCGGAGAAGATGGCGGCTTAGTAAGACGCGCGGGTCTTAGTTCCTCCTCCAGAAAAGCAACTAAAGAAACAGAAACAATACGAAACAGCTCCCGGAGCCACGACAGAGACCAAAAAGACAGCGTACCCCATTCTGGAACAGCTGAACGGGCAGGGAGAATCTGCTGCGGTGAGATACCCGAGGGGCGCGCGTTTTCCCGGCCGGGGCGGCTGGCGACTGGGGTCCCCTCCACGCACGTGGCTCCCCGGTCTGACTGGGAACGTTGGATAGCGGGGCCCTCCCATCACGCTTGGAATTTTGGGCCAGCTGGGCAATTAGGACCGGCACTCTCCCAAGCCGCGGCGGCCAGCGACCCCCGCCTCCACGCGCGGTTTCCCGGGCCGACTGCCGTGCAGACAGACGAGCGCCACGAGCGCCACCTACTGGGCAGGAAAAGAAAAACAGAGCCCAGAGATTTCACAGAAAAAGCTTTCAACCAGCTGGGTCCCACACCCAGGGAAATCTGATCAAATGCCCAGACACCAGCAGAAAATAATGGATGATGCTCGGAAAATTGAAGATATGGCCCAGTCAAAGGAACAAACCAATAGTTCAAATGAGATACAGGAGCTGAGACAACTAATGCTGAATATACGAACAGAAATGGAAAAACTCTTCAAAAACCAAATCAATAAATTGAGGGAGGACATGAAGAAGACATGGGCTGAACAAAAAGAAGAAATAGAAAATCTGAAAAAATAAATCACAGAACTTATGGGAGTGAAGGACAAAGAAGAAAAAATGGAAAAAACAATGGATACCTACAATGGTAGATCTAAAGAGACAGAAGCTACAATTAGTGAACTGGAGGATGGAACATCTGAATTCCAAAAAGAAACAGAAACTATAGGGAAAAGAATGGAAAAACTTGAGCAGGGGATCAGGGAACTGAATGACAATATGAAGCACACAAATATACGTGTTGTGGGTGTCCCAGAAGGAGAAGAGAAGGGAAAAGGAGGAGAAAAACTAATGGAAGAAATTATCACTGAAAATTTCCCAACTCTTATGAAAGACCTAAATTTGCAGATCCAAGAAGTGCAGCGCACCCCAAAGAGAATAGACCCAAATAGGTGTTCTCCAAGACACTTACTAGTTAGAATGTCAGAGGTCAAAGAGAAAGAGAGGATCTTGAAAGCAGCAAGAGAAAAACAATCTGTCACATACAAGGGAAACCCAATAAGACTATGTGTAGATTTATCAGCAGAAACCATGGAAGCTAGAAAACAGTGGGATGATATATTTAAATTACTAAAAGAGAAAAACTGCCAACCAAGACTCCTATATCCAGCAAAATTGTCCTTCAAAAATGAAGGAGAAATTAAAACATTTATAGACAAAAAGTCACTGAGAGAATTTGTGACCAGGAGACCAGCTCTGCAAGAAATACTAAAGGGAGCACTAGAGTCAGATACGAAAAGACAGAAGAGAGAGGCATGGAGTAAAGTGTAGAAAGAAGGAAAATCAGATATGATATATATAATACAAAAGCCAAAATGGTAGAGGAAAATATTATCCAAACAGTAATAATACTAAAAGTTAATGGACTGAATTTCCCAATCAAAAGACTATAGAATGGCAGAATGGATTACGACCCAGCAATACCACTGCTAGGTATCTACTCAAAGGACTTAAGGGCAAAGACACAGACAGACATTTGCACACCAGTGTTTATAGCAGCATTATCTACAATTGCAAAGAGATGGAAACAGCCAAAATGTTCATCAACAGACGAGTGGCTAAACAAACTGTGGCGTATACCTACGATGGAATATTATGCAGCTTTAACACAGACTAAACTTATGAAGCATGTAATAACATGGATGGACCTAGAGAACATTATGCTGAGTGAGTCTAGCCCAAAACTAAAGGATAAATACTGTAAGGTCCCACTGATGTGAACCGACATTCGAGAATCAGCTTGGAATATATCATTGGTAACAGAGACCAGCAGGAGTTAGAAACAGGGTAAGATAATGGGTAATTGGAGCTGAAGGGATACAGACTGTGCAACAGGACTAGATACAAAAACTCAAAAATGGACAGCACAATAATACCTAAGTGTAATGTAACTAGGTTGGAACACTGAATGAAGCTGCACCTGAAATATGGTTTTTTGTTTGTTTGTTTTTGTGTTTGTATCTTTTGTTTTTGTTTTTTTCTTTTTCCTTTTTATATATATATATATATTAGTAGTATTATTATTTTAATTCTCTTCTCTATATTAACATTCTATATCTTTTTCTGCTGTTTTGCTAGTTCTTTTCCTAAATCGATGCAAATGTACTAAGAAATGATGATCATACATCTATGTGATGATACTAAGAATTACTGAGTGCATTTGTAGAATGGAATGATTTCTAAATGTTGTGTTAATTTCTTTTCTTTTTTTGATTAATAAAAAAATTAAAAAAAAAAGATATTGGGGGGAAAATTGAACATGTAGAAGAAATGTAGAAGACACAAAATATCCATGTTGAACCTCTAAGTATTAAAACTAAAATTCCTGGGATGACTATTACCCTGGATGGGATTAAGAGATAATTAGGCATTAGAGAAGGTTAGTGAGCTTGAAGACAGCGATCCAAGATGAAATACAGGAAGAAAAATCCAAAAAGATCCTCTACAGTGCGTGCTTATGCTGAGGTGGCCGATGTCCCTGTACTGTGCATGCTTATGGTGAGGTGGCGCTGTGTCCCTATACCACACATGCTCCCCTTTGCAATAATTGACCTCATCTTGTCCCTCGACCGAACTGTGTGGTTCAGAACCTTCTATCTCCAGCCTCAGCCGGAACCTCAGAGCTCCACCTAGACAGCCTCTTCCACCCCTTTCTACCTATTTTCTGCCTAACAGATGGACCAGCTGGGATCCCACACAGAATTCACATAATAGGGGACTTCCGGAGAAGATGGCGGCTTAGTAAGACACGCGGATCTTAGTTTCTCCTCCAGGACAGCTACTAGGGGAGTAGAAACGATACAGAACAGCTCCAAAGCCACGACAGAGATAAAAAAGACAGCGTACCCCATCCTGGAATGGCTGGCTGGCTGAGAGATCCCGCTGTGGTGAGATCGCCGAGAGGCGCAGGCTTCACCGGGCGGGGCGGCAAGCTGCCAGAGTCACTCCCTTCCCCCTTCCCGGGCCGGCTGGGAGAATTGGACAGGCGGTCCCCTCGAACGGCGGCGGCTGGCGCCCACACCACGTGCAGCCCCCCGGACCAACTGAGAGAATTGGATCGGAAATCCCCAGGCCGCGGAGAACGGCGAAGGGGGGGGCCCTTCCAAACTCGTGACTCCCCGGGAACGTGCACTCTCCCGGGTGGGCCCCTGCAGCTGGCGCCCTCCTGCCAAGCTCGATGCCCCGGGCTGACTAGGAAATTCGGACGGGCGCTTTCCCGGGCTGTGGCGGGCAGCAACCCTCCCCGCGTTCAGACCCCGGGCCGGCTGGCACTCTTCCAAGCCACTTCGGCTAGCAAACCTCTCGGACGGCGAGAGTTTTCCAAAGTTAAAGGATCCACAGCACCTTTTACTGGTGGGACCCGCAGACAAAAGTGTGCCACGAGCGCCACCTACTGGGCAGGATAAGAAAAACATAACCCAGAGATTTCACAGAAAAATCTTACAACCTTGTTGGGTCTGACACCCAGGGAAATCTGACTAAATGCCCAGAAGCCAGCAGCAGAAGGTAACCGTCCATGCTCAGAAGATTGAGAATATGGCCCAGTCAAAGGAACAAACCAATAGTTCAAATGAGATACAAGAGTTGAGACAACTAATGCTGAATATACGAACAGAAATGGAAAACCTCTTCAAAAAGGAAATCGATAAATTGAGGGAGGACATGGGCTGAACATAAAGAAGAAATAGAAAAACTGAAAAAACAAATCACAGAACTTATGGAAGTGAAGGATGAAGTAGAAAAGATGGAAAAAACAATGGATACCTACGATGATAGATTTAAAGAGACAGAAGATAGAATTAGTGATTTGGAGGATGGAACATCTGAATTCCAAACAGAAACTATAGGGAAAAGACTGGAAAAATTTGAACAGGGGATGAGGGAATTGAAGGACAATTTGAACCGCACAAATATACATGTTGTGGGTGTCCCAGAAGGAGAAGAGAAGGGAAAAGGAGGAGAAAAACTAATGGAAGAAATTATCACTGAAAATTTCCCAACTCTTATGAAAGACCTAAAATTACAGGTCCAAGAAGTGCAGCATACCCCAAAGACAATAGACCCAAATAGGCGTTCTCCAAGACTCTTACTAGTTAGAATGTCAGAGGTCAAAGAGAAAGAGAGGATCTTGAAAGTAGCAAGAGAAAAACAATCCATCACATACAAGGGAAACCCAATAAGACTATGTGTAGATTTCTCAGCAGAAACCATGGAGGCTAGAAGACAGTGGGATGATATATTCAAATTACTAAAAGAGAAAAACTGCCAACCAAGACTCCTATATCCAGCAAAATTGTCCTTCAAAAATGAGGGAGGGCGGGCCGCGGTGGCTCAGCGGGCAAAGTGCTTGCCTGCCATGCCGGAGGACCTCGGTTCGATTCCCGGCCCCAGCCCATGTAAAAAACAAACAAACAAACAAAATACAATAAAACAAGAAAATGTTTAAAGATGTTTCCCTTTCTTCCTCCCTTCCTTCCTTCCATCCTTCCTTCCTTCTCTCTGTCTTTAAAAAAAAAAAAAAAAAAAAAAAAATGAGGGAGAAATTAAAACATTCTCAGACAAAAAGTCACTGAGAGAATTTGTGACCAAGAGACCAGCTCTGCAAGAAATACTAAAGGGAGCACTAGAGTCAGAACCGAAAAGACAGAAGAGAGAGGTATGGAGAAGAGTGTAGAAAGAAGGAAAGTCAGATATGATATATATAATACAAAAGCCAAAATGGAAGAGGAAAATATTATCCAAACAGTAATAATACTAAATGTTAATGGACTGAATTCCCCAATCAAAAGGCATAGACTGGCAGAATGGATTAAAAAACAGGATCCTTCTATATGCTGTCTACAGGAAACACATCTTAGACCCAAAGATAAACATAGGTTGAAAGTGAAAGGTTGGGAAAAGATATTTCATGCAAATAACAACCAGAAAAGAGCAGGAGTGGCTACACTAATATCCAACAAATTAGACTTCAAATGTAAAGCAGTTAAAAGAGACAAAGAAGGACACTATATACTAATAAAAGGAACAATTAAACAAGAAGACATAACAATCATAAATATTTATGCACCGAACCAGAATGCCCCAAAATACGTGAGGAATACACTGCAAACACTGAAAAGGGAAATAGACTCACATACCATAATAGTTGGAGACTTCAATTCACCACTCTCATCAATGGACAGAACATCTAGACAGAGGATCAATAAAGAAATAGAGAATCTGAATATTACTATAAATGAGCTAGACTTAACAGACATTTATAGGACATTACATCCCATAATAGTTGGAGACTTCAATTCACCACTCTCAACAATGGACAGAACATCTAGACAGAGGATCAATAAAGAAATAGAGAATCTGAATATTACTATAAATGAGCTAGACTTAACAGACATTTATAGGACATTACATCCCATAATAGTTGGAGACATCAATTCACCACTCTCATCAATGGACAGAACATCTAGACAGAGGATCAATAAAGAAATAGAGAATCTGAATATTACTATAAATGAGCTAGACTTAACAGACATTTATAGGACATTACATCCCACATCAGCAGGATACACCTTTTTCTCAAGTGCTCATGGATCATTCTCAAAGATAGACCATATGCTGGGTCACAAAGCAAGTCTTAACAAATTTAAAAAGATTGAAATCATACACAACACTTTCTCGGATCATAAAGGAATGAAGTTCGAAATCAATAATAGGCGGAGTGCCAGAAAATTCACAAATACGTGGAGGCTCAACAATACACTCCTAAACAACGACTGGGTCAAAGAAGAAATTGCAAGAGAAATTAGTAAATACCTCGAGGCGAATGAAAATGAAAACACAACATATCAAAACTTATGGGACGCAGCAAAGGCAGTGCTAAGAGGGAAATTTATTGCCCTAAACGCCTATATCAGAAAAGAAGAAAAGGTAAAAATTCAGGAATTAACTATCCATTCGGAAGAACTGGAGAAAGAACAGCAAACTAATCCCAAAGCAAGCAAAAGGAAAGAAATAACAAAGATTAGAGCAGAAATAAATGAAATTGAAAACATGAAAACAATAGAGAAAATCAGTAAGGACAGAAGTTGGTTCTATGAGAAAATCAATAAGATTGATGGGCCCTTAGCAAGATTGACAAAAATAAGAAGAGAGAAGATGCAAATAAATAAGATCAGAAATGGAAGAGGAGACATAACTACTGACCTCACAGAAATAAAGAAGGTAATGACAGGATACTATGAACAACTTTATGCTAATAAATACAACAATTTAGAGGAAATGGACGGGTTCCTGGAAAGACATGAACAACCAACTTTGACTCAAGAAGACATAGATGACCTCAACAAACCAATCACAAGTAAAGAAATTGAATCAGTCATTCAAAAGCTTCCTAAAAAGAAAAGTCCAGGACCAGACAGCTTCACATGTGAATTCTATCAAACATTCCAGAAAGAATTAGTACCTACTCTCCTCAAACTCTTCAAAAAAATTGAAGCAGAGGGAAAACTACTTAATTCATTCTATGAAGCCAACATCACCCTCATACCAAAACCAGGCAAAGATATTACAAAAACAGAAAACTACAGGCCAATCTCTCTAATGAATATAGATGCAAAAATCCTCAATAAAATTCTAGCAAATCGTATCCAACAACACATTAAAAGAATTATACATCATGATCAAGTAGGATTCATCCCACGTATGCAAGGATGGTTCAACATAAGAAACCAATTAATGTAATACACCATATCAACAAATCAAAGCAGAAAAATCACATGATCATCTCAATTGATGCAGAGAAGGCATTTGACAAGATTCAACATCCTTTCCTGCTGAAAACACTTCAAAGGATAGGAATACAAGGGAACCTCCTTAAAATGATAGAGGGAATATATGAAAAACCCACAGCTAATATTATCCTCAATGGGGAAAAATTGAAAACTTTCCCTGTAAGATCAGGAACAAGACAAGGATGTCCACTATCACCACTATTATTCAACATTGTGTTGGAGGTTCTAGCCAGAGCAATTAGACAAGAAAAAGAAATACAAGGCATCAAAATAGGAAAGGAAGAAGTAAAATTATTACTGTTTGCAGACGATATGATACTATACGTTGAAAACCCGGAAAAATCCACAACAAAACTACTAGAGCTAATAAATGAGTACAGCAAAGTAGCAGGTTACAAGATCAACATTCAAAAATCTGTAGCATTTCTATACACTAGCAATGAACAAGCGGAGGGGGAAATCAAGAAACGAATCCCGTTTACAATTGCAACTAAAAGAATAAAATACCTAGGAATAAATTTAACTAATGAGACAAAAAACCTATATAAATAAAACTACAAAAAACTGCTAAAAGAAATCACAGAAGACCTAAATAGATGGAAGGGCATACCGTGTTCATGGATTGGAAGACTAAATATAGTTAAGATGTCAATCCTACCTAAATTGATTTACAGATTCAATGCAATACCAATCAAAATCCCAACAACTTATTTTTCAGAAATAGAAAAACCAATAAGCAAATTTATCTGGAAGGGCAGGGTGCCCCGAATTGCTAAAAACATCTTGAGGAAAAAAAACGAAGCTGGAGGTCTCACGCTGCCTGACTTTAAGGCATATTATGAAGCCACAGTGGTCAAAACACCATGATATTGGCATAAAGATAGATATATCGACCAATGGAATCGAATAGAGTGCTCAGATACAGACCCTCTCATCTATGGACATTTGATCTTTGATAAGGCAGTCAAGCCAACTCACCTGGGACAGAGCAGTCTCTTCAATAAATGGTGCCTAGAGAACTGGATATCCATATGCAAAAGAATGAAAGAAGACCCAAATCTCACACCCTACACAAAAGTTAACTCAAAATGGATCAAAGATCTAAACATTAGGTCTAAGACCATAAAACAGTTAGAGGAAAATGTCGGGAGATATCTTATGAATCTTACAATTGGAGGCAGTTTTATGGACCTTAAACCTAAAGCAAGAGCACTGAAGAAGGAAATAAATAAATGGGAACTCCTCAAAATTAAACACTTTTGTGCATCAAGAACTTCATCAAGAAAGTAGAAAGACAGCCTACACAATGGGAATCAATATTTGGAAACAACATATCAGATAAAGGTCTAGTATCCAGAATTTATAATGAGATTGTTCAACTCAACAACAAAAAGACAGCCAACCCAATTACAAAATGGGAAAAAGACTTGAATAGACACCTCTCAGAGGAGGAAATACAAATGGCCAAAAAGCACATGAAGAGATGCTCAATGTCCCTGGCCATTAGAGAAATGCAAATCAAAACCACAATTGGATATCATCTCACACCCACCAGAATGGCCATTATCAACAAAACAGAAAATGACAAGTGCTGGAGAGGATGCGGTGAAAGAGGCACACTTATCCACTGTTGGTGGGAATGCCAAATGGTGCAACCACTGTGGAAAACAGTTTGGCGGTTCCTCAAAAAGCTGAATATAGAATTGCCATACGACCCAGCAATACCATGACTGGGAATCTACTCAAAGGAATTAAGGGCAAAAACTCAAACGGACATTTGCACACCAATGTTTATAGCAGCGTTATTTACAATTGCAAAGAGATGGAAACAGCCAAAATGTCCATCCACAGACGAGTGGCTAAACAAACTGTGGTATATACATACGATGGAATATTATGCAGCTTTAAGACAGAATAAACTTATGAAGCATGTAATAACATGGATGGACCTAGAGAACATTATGCTGAGTGAGTCTAGCCAAAAACTAAAGGACAAATACTGTATGGTCCCAATGATGTGAATCGACACTCGAGAATAAACTTGGAATATGTCATTGGTAACAGAGTTCAGCAGGAGTTAGAAACAGGGTAAGATAATGGGTAATTGGAGCTGATGGGATACAGACTGTGCAATAGGACTAGATACAAAAACTCAAAAATGGACAGCACAATACTACCTAATTGTAAAGTAATCATGTTAAAACACTGAATGAAGCTGCATCCGAGCTATAGGTTTTTGTTTTGTTTTGTTCTTACTATTATTACTTTTATTTTTTTCTCTATATTAACATTCTATATCTTTTTCGGTTATATTGCTAGTTCTTCTAAACCGATGCAAATGTACTAAGAAACGATGATCATGCATCTATGTGATGATGTTAAGAATTACTGATTGCATATGTAGAATGGTATGATTTCTAAAAAAAAAAAAAAAAAGACAACACAATACTACCTAATTGTAATGTAATTATGTTAAAACACTGAATGAAGCTGCATCTGAGCTATAGTTGTTTTTTTCTTATATATTTTTGTATTTTTTATTTTTATTTTTACTCTATATTATCATTTTATTTCTTTTTCTGTTGTCTTGCTATTTCTTTTTCTAAATCGATGCATATGTACTAAGAAATGATGATCATACATCTATGTGATGATATTAAGAATTACTGATTGCATATGTAGAATGGAATGATTTCTAAATGTTGTGTTAGTTAATTTTTTTAATTAATAAAAAAAAATCCAAAAAGAGTAAAGAAAAAAACAAAAACAAAAAAAGCGCCTCCGTGAGCTGTGAGACAAATTCTGCAGATAAAGAAGGTTCTTTTCCTAATATACAACCGCATTTATAATAAAAGTGCTAACTAATAAAGGAGTAGAAAGAAACTACTTAAACATGACAAAGACGACAACCGATTTTAGTCGTTTGCTTTAAACCATGATGAAATAATAGAGATTAGATTTATCCTTCCTTATTAAACAACTGTGCTGGTTTGAAAGGAAGTATGCCCCCTAAGAAAAGCCATGTTTTAATATAAATCTCATTTCTTAAAGGTAGAATATTCCCTATTCAATACTGTATATTTAAAAACTGTAATGAGATCATCTCCCTGGTTGATGTGATTTAGTTAAGAATGGTTGATAACTGGATTAGGGGATGACATGTCTCCACCCATTTGAGTGGGTCTTGATTAGTTTCTGAAGTCCTATAAAAGAGGAAACATTTTGGAGAAAGAGAGATTCAGAGAGAGTCAGAGAGAGCAGAGAACGCTGCAGCACCACGAAGCAGAGATTCCATCAGCTAGACCTTTGGAGATGAAGGAAAACACCTCCTGGGGAGCTTCATGAAACAGGAAGCCAGGAGAAGAAGCTAGCAGATGATACCATATTCGCCCTGTGCCTTCTCACTTGAGAGAGAAACCCTGAACTTCATCAGCCTTCTTGAACCAAGTTATCTTTCCCTGGATGACTTTGATTGGACATTTCTATAGACTTGTTTTAATTGGGACATTTTCTCAGCGTTAGAACTGTAAACTAGCAACTCATTAAATTCCCCATTTTAAAAGCCATTCCGTTTCTGGTATATTGCATTCTGGCAGCTAGCAAACTAGAACAACAACTAAAAACTATACAAAAATATATTAAACAAAAGTTTTCAGACATTTGGCAACATGCAACACAGAACAGTGATCACTGGGAAAAGGGGAACAAATGAGAGCAGCCCTTCTGTCCAGAGTTTCCAGGCTGAACATAGCAAGAGGAAAGCAAAATAGAACACAACAGTCTCACTGAATAAAGAACACAAAGTTACAGTTTCAGGACACCAAGATAACAAAAATTCATAAGACAACATATAAAAGAAGAGGAACTGCACAGAGAGCAGTTACTAGAGAACTACAGAGAGCCCCTGTTTTAGTCTACCAAAGCTGCCAGGATGCAACATGCCAGACATGGATTGGCTTTTAATAAGGGGATTTATTTATTTAAGAATCTATAGTTCTTCAGAGGAAAGGCAGCTAACTTTCATCTGAGGTTCTCTGTTACACGGGAAGGCACATGGCAATATCTGTTTGTCTTCTCTTCTGGCTTCTGGGTTCCAGTGGCCTTCCCCAGGGTGATTCCCTTCTGCATCTCCAAACATCTGGTCTAAGCTGCAAGTGCTGAGATGAGGTATGCTGAGCTGCCGACTTTCTCTTTTAAGCCACCAGCTAATCAAATTAAACCTCACTCATTATGGAAAGCACTCCCCTTAGCTGACTGCAAATGTAATCAGCCATAGATGAATTTCACACATTGATGGTTTAGGGCAATAAAAACAGAACAATGGGGATCATCACCTGAACACACCAAGCCATGCTACAGTCTTCTAGAGAAATGGAATCAACAGGAGAGATCTGTAAATATGAGATTTATAAAGGCATCTCATGCAAGCATGGGAACGGTGGAGTCCAAATTCCACAGGGCAAGCTGTGAAACTGGTGACTCTGATGAAGGGTCTGGATGAACTCCACAGGAGAGGCTAGATGGCTGAAGAAGCAGTGAATGAATCTCTCTCATTCCTTAAAAAAAGACTTTAACTGTTTGGATTATCTCATTGTGGGAGGCATGCCTTAGTTAATTGCAGACATCATCAGTCACAGATGCAATCAACTGACTCATGATTTTATCAAGCAGCCATGAAATATCCTTGTAGAACAGACAAGCAACCATGAAATATCCTTGTAGAACAGTCAGGCCAATTCTTGCCTGACCAGACAACTGGGCATAGTCATTTGGCCAAGTTGACACCTGGACCTAATTGTCACAGCCCCCATAAAGTGTTGGCTGAGTATTGCTACATGTATTTGTAGATGCGTGAGAAAACTAGCAAGTTTGGGGAAAGAACACCACCAGAAACTAGCAGGCTAGATAATCCCATGAACTCACACAGGGCTAGAAATGGTGTTACCCCTAGCCAGATAGAAAGGCCTACTAACACATGGGACATTGGATACAGTTCTCAAAAGCATTTTGCCTCAGTGGGGTCAAATTTGCCCTTGATAAAAAGTTCTACTGACTGGCCTGTCAGAACTTAAAAGCAAGTGTCAAAAGAATCAAACTTATTCCAAGTAACTTAATTTCACTACAAACAAGCCTAAAGTACTTAAAAGAAAAAAAAAGTCCATCACAAAATAAAATAAAATTTATGATATCTGGCATCCAATAAAGCTTACCAGGTATGGAAAATAAACAAGGAAACAGGACCCATAATTAGAAGAAAAAATATACCCATAGAAAGAAAGCCAGAAATGAATTATGTTAGAATTCATAGACAAGTAAATCAGAGAGTGATAATAAATATATCCATCATGTTCAAGAACGTGCAGAAAAGCCTGACTATGGTGAGGAGAGTAATCAAAGATGTAAAAATCACCCAAACTCAATTTCTAAAGATAAAATTTACAATATCTTAAGTGGAAAATACAGTGACAGTACTAAGAGCATATGAGATGCTTCAGAAGAATAGTTAAGTGAAGTTGAAGAAACAGTACTTTAAGCTATTGAAAATGAAATCCAAAGGTTAGAAAAAATGAAACAAAGCATCAGTGAGATGTGAGATGTGAGGCAATATCAGATGGTCTAACATAAACATAATTACTATAACAGAAAGGTTAGAAGTGCACAGAAAAAACAGAAATGATGGTCATATTGCACAACTTCAACCACTGTGTGAGAACAAAGCAAGAGATGTTAATTTGGTGCAAAATTTATATTTTGGATACTGTATTATCCAATTTAATTTAACTTGTATGGTCAGTTTATTCAAACATCATAATTGCATGGAATATTGAATAAGGCATGAGATCTTGTTGGCTTGTATAAGTTTGTGTGATACCCTAATACATCCCAGAGTAATCTGGGCAGAGCATAAAGATGTATTTGCTTCAGTGCAAAATCTCCTTGGGGGACTGGTGAAAAAAGGAGAAAGAATTCAACTTTCTCATCTGGGGAATTCCTGATATTCTTGTAAGCAGTGGGGATAACCAATTCAATCATCTGAGTTCTTGATCTTCCAGCTCACTCCTAAGAAACTTATTCCTTCAAAGAAGACCTGAAGCCTACTTATAATTATGCCTAAGAGTCACCCTCAGAGAACCTCTTTTATTGCCCAGATGTGGCCTCTCTCTCTAAGCCAACTCAGCAGGTGAACTCACAGCCTTCTCCCTACATGAGACATGTCTCCCAGGGGTGTTGACCTCCCAAGCAACAAAATATTTTTTTAAAAAAATTTCCTAAAAAAGGAAAGTGGTGAGTGATGAAAAAGCCTGAGTAATGGATGTTGGTGATAGTAGCACAATATTTTTAATGTAATGTAAATAAATGCCACTGAATCGTACCCTTAAAAATGATTAACATGGGAAATTATTATTTGTATATATGTTACTATAATAAAAAGTTAAGAAAAATAAAGGAAAGTGGTGGGGAAAGGTATGCCATGTCAACATTAATCAAAAGAAAACTAGAGTGGCTGTATTACAATCAGATAAGATAGACTTCAGGAAAAGAATAGTATCAGGGGTAAAGAGGATCATTTGATAATGCTAAAGAGGTCCATTAATTATAAGGACATAATAATCCTAAATGTGTATGTCTCTAATAGCAAAGCTTTTTTTATGGTTAAAACCTTCTGTAGCTTCTCATGAAGAGCAGATAAATAATCCAAGAAAACATTGTCATTTTAACAAAGTGAAAACCAAATTCTTGTTTTACATAAAGATACATCTGATATCCAAGGGTTGTAAAACCCTCTGGCAACATGGGACAGAAATCCTAGAATGAGCTGGAACTCAGCATTAAGGGATTAAGAAAATGTTCTTGACCAAAAGGGGGAAGAGAGAAATGAGACAAAATAAAGTGTCAGTGGCTGAGAGATTTCAAACAGAGTCCAGAGGTTATTCTTATGAATGATATAGATATCCCATTTTTAGTTTAAGGTGTATTAGAGAGGTAGAGGGAAGTACCTGAAACTATAGAGCTGTGTTCCAGTAGCCATGTTTCTTGAAGGTGAATGTGTAATGATATAGCTTTTGCAATATATCTGTTTGATTGTGTAACCTTGCATCTGATGCTCCTTTTATCTACAGTATGGACAGATGAGTAAAAATATATAGATTAAGAATAAATAAATAATAAGGGGAACAAATGTTAAATAAATTCAGTAGATTGAAATACTAGTGATCAATGAATACTAGTGGTAGGGGTATAGAAAAAAATTGGAGGAACAAAAGTTAAAATATATTGGAGGAGCAGATACATTAAGTCCAGAGTGGTGATTATTATTTCTGGATTTTGAGAAGTTGTTTTACATATATAACCTGATATTTAGAGATAAGAATGAAGCCAAATAGGTTGGGGTCAAAGTAACTCAGAACATAGGAGTAAGGAAGACAGTGTCTATATTTTAGCACCTTTGAGACCAATGTAAGAAAGGTTTATTTGGGCTGGAACTGAAATTTTCTGTAATACATAATCTAATTCAACCTATCTGTATAGCTAATTTGAACAATTGAAACACAGGAAGCACAAAATAAGAAAGAGACCCTTTAATCCTGTATAGATTATTGTAATGCCTGGAAACATCCTAGAGTATATTAAGCAGATAATCAAAAAGTATTGGCAAAGTCCCCTGAAGGAGGGTAGAGAGACTATGGAACTATTAAGCCTTACCATCAGGGAACCCCCTTATACTGTATCAAACCTTAGGGACACCCAAATCAATAGGCCATGCCCTCAGTCATAGGCTTGCTCTTGTGAAGCTTAGGTAGGTAGCAGAGAAGCTTAGGTAGGTAGCGGAGAAGGTAACCTACAGGCATGCCTCTGTTGTTGTTCAGATGTGGCCTCAGTCTCTTTCATCCCTTAGCTTTAAATATATTCAGAGTTGCTGCAGTAATTGCTAGCTTAATTGTACTTATCACAAGCTTATTGTATCATGATGTTTTTTTCTTCCAGGATTCATTTGAATACATAGCTTGATGGCTTCTTGGGTGATTTGCTTTGATTGTACTTGGGACTGGAAAGTTACTACAACTTTCTTGGGGAGATTCTTAAATGGCTTTGAGTTTTCAGTATTTCAACATACATTTCAATGTGTATAAATCATAAGAAAAAAAGCCTCATGATTTCAGGAGTTGTTTTTGAGGTTCAGTGAGTTTGTGGATGAGAAATGCTAGGTCTTCCTTTTATGCTATACAGCCGCTCGTCCATTTTCCATCCCAGGAAGGCACGAAGGACACTCATTAACTAGATTTTAGTCGAGATTTCACCCATTTGCCTCATCAAAGCTTTTTTTTTTTTTTTTACCTTCTAATGGAAGCGCGCACCACCTATTATTTTTGCCAAGAATTGAATTTGAATCACATTAAGCAAGGACAGTTGGTGAAGCTGACAGTATACCAGAAATGTACTGGCTTTTAACAATAGGGATTTATTAGCTTACAAATGTACAGTTCTAAGTCCATGAAAATGTCCCAGTTAAGGCATCAACAGAATGATACCTTCTCTGAAGACTGGTTATGTTCCTCTGTCAGATAACAAGGCACATGGTGACATCTGCTGGTCCTTCTCTCCTGGGTTTCATTGCTTCAACTTCTGGCTCTTATAAAGGATTCTAGTAGGGGGATTAAGACCCACCTTGAATGGGTGTCTTAATCGAAATAACCTAATCAAAAGATTCAACCTACAATGTTCTAGGAAATGATAATGATAATGAATATACATTATGTGATGATAGTGTGAGTTTTTGATTATATAACAAGAACGGAATGATATGTTAAGAATTGTTTGCTTGTGGTTATGTATCATAAATAAAAAATAATTAAAAAGAAAGTGTAGGGGGAAGGGGTACCTCATCAAAGCTTTTAACAGCACATGCTTACTCACAAATAACAGAATTGGCAGGTTTCCTTTCTCTGATTCCTGGTGCTAATAAAGCAAATGGCTATTAAGAAGGAAGAAAAACAAAAGCCTGACTAACACGGATTAATTCCTTGGAATTGCCTAATCTTCAAAATTTCAAAACCTACTTAACCTCTTGATTCCATTCTTTCCGCATTCAGATGTTTATTTCTTCCTTCTATTTGATTAATTAACATGCCTGCTTTTATTTTTACTTTTAATAAAAGTATTTCAAATCAAAATATTCAGAAATACTATTTTATACCAATGAATGCATTTCCATTATTAAACAGATGTTTTCATTTTGTCTTTTTTGCTTTAGGTCTCTCTACTAATGAGAATCATTTATAATATGCTTCCTATGTGCCAATCACAATGGTAACTGCCTTTTATATATACTCACATAAAATATTTATGTTTAGTTATCACATTGGCCTTATGAGGGAGATGTCATCATCATTTCCATTTTCCAGATGTGGAACTTGAGGCACGGAGAGATTAAGAAGCTTGCATCAGGTCATAAAGCTGGTAAGTGGCAGGTTTGGGATTTGAACCCAGGTAATTTACTGCCAGAGCCCAGGCTTTTAACTTTATGCTATACTGCCACTGGCCAACAAGGGCTATAGGATAGATTATTCATTAAGAAGAAAATTGTACAGATGCAATTAAAGATGCTTCCTCCAAACTTGCTAACTCCCTACATTCCCAAAGTAACCACTAACCTGAAAGTGAAGATTGTCCTCAGTTATAATTTATTTTCCCTCTCCTTTCTTTTCCTTTGAATCTCATGTGAAGAGGGCTGAGCAAATCATATTCCCCACTTTTTGGCACAAAGTCCTCATTGGTCCACACAAGATCCCTCTCTTATCTTGGTAAATTAATAAATGCATACCTTTCTATCCCTGTTCTCCAATCCTGTTTCCCCACTTCCATTCCCTTCACCTCCATAGTTAGCTGTTCCAGTGTACATATATAATTAAAATATATATATATATTTAAACACATTTGAATTTCCATATATCTTTGTAAGACTTTGTATGTGTGTGTTTTAAATTTATATAAAGAGCATACCATGTACATACATCTTACAATATTTCTTACTATTCTTACATGGCACAATTTTTACAATCTATCCATTTTATCACATGTATATTTCATTGTTGCATCTCATGCTGCATAATATTCTATAGTACTACCCACCACATTCTTCTTATTGCCATGTAGACATGTACTCCTCTACTTTTACAAACAGAACTGCAATCAGCATCCATGTCCATACCCTGGGTGAGAATTTCTCTGGAACATATAAATGCTTAATTCAACTAAATACTTAGAGCTTCCTCTCCAAACAAAGATGTACCATCACACTTCCTCAGCAGTGCAGGGGGTTTCCCATTTCTCCCACACTCAGTTTTCAGTCAAGTTTCTCATTGCTGATTTATGACAGTTTGCTTGCATATTCTAACTTTGTCAGTTTTAGATACTGCAAATATATTGTCTCAACCTATCATCTGTGTGTTGATTTTAACAGAAATCCATAATTTTGATGCATCAAATCCATTTTTTTTTTGCCTTATGGTTTGTGCTTTCAGGGTCTTAAGATTCACAAAATATTCTTTTATGAGCTTCTCTTAAAATGCATATTATGGCTTTATATTGACAACCCCTCCCAACATGAAAAGGTTAGAATGGCCATAGTCCAAATACCCCTAAATAATGGGAGAAAGATCAATGATGATGGTGGAGTTATACAGAGAAGGTAGGGTTTAACAAATGAGTCTGATTGTTGAATCATTAAGTTGATATTTCTTTTAGTCTCCAGTATCTTAGAGCAGCTAGAAGTAAAAACCTAAAATTGTGGAGTTGTAAGCCATACCAAATTCTGAAATCTGTTCTACAACTAATTGTTGTGTTGGTTTTGAACTTTATTGCTTTTTTGTATATATGTTATTTTTCACCCAAAAAAGTCAATTGTGAAGATAAAAAAATATATTAAAGGATGCACTTCCCAAAAAACAAATAAGCAAAACAAATAAACAAAAAGCAAGCAAAAAAATTCAGCAAGTGGTACTGCAATAATGGGGTACTTACATGGGAAAATAATGAAATGTGACCCTGCCCCACAGCATAGAAATACATACATTAGAAGGAATATATGCATTGAATTTTTATTAATTTGATGACTGTCTTGAAAGTTTGAAATTATTTCAAATGAAAAGTTTAAGAAAATGTAATTTTGGCTTTAACCCATCTGAAGTCCATTGCTATAACGAAGGTAGGGATTATGTAGGAATCCAGTTTCATTTTCTATATATAAGGGCAATTTCTAACACTTACTACTGAGCACTGATTTATGGCATCAACTTTCGCATATATCAAGTTTATATAAACAGAAGTTCCATCTCTAAACGCTCTTTTTTTCTATTCATCTGTTCGCTTATCCCCATTGAATTACCTTTGTGTGAAATCAACTGAGAATAAGTATGAGTTCATTACTGGACTCTCAATTCTGTTTTATGGATCTACATGCCACTTCCACACTGTCTTGCTTAGAATATTAAAATTTAAAAATCAGATAGTGTAAATCTTTCAGCATTGTTCATTCATGATAAGGCTAGTCTCTCAAAGTTTTTATGAATTTTTTAAAAATATGCAGTACAAAAGGAGTGGTATAATGAACTTCCATTACCCATTTATTGTTTCATCTATACCGCTCCACCTTTACCCATTGCTGATGATTTTTTATTGTAATTTCAATTATTAGACAAGTTATAGGTTTGCAGAAATGAATATGCATAAAATAGAGCATTCTCATTTATTATTATATTTAACACCTTTTGCATTAATATGAGACATTTGTGAACAACTGATGAAACAACATTTTTATAATTGTACTATTAACTCATCCATGGTTTACATTAGGGTTCACTGCTTGTATTGAACCGTTCTATGAATTGTTCAAAATCTTAATTTTAATATCATATATACAACCTAAATTTTCCCTTTATAACCGTATTCAAATATATAATTCAGTGCTGTTAATTATGTTCACAATATTGTGTCACCATCATTGGTGATTTTTAATATCTTTATTGAAGTCTGAATTATATACTATAAAATACACTCACTGTTACTGAAGAATTAAATTATTTTAATACTTTTATAAACTTGTGCAAACATCACCATGATTCAGTTTTAGAAAATTTCCATCACTTCGATATTCTGTCTTGCCCACTGTCCCAACCCTTACTCCATCCAACTCCAGGCCCAGGCAACCTTCCATCTGCTTCTGTCTCTATAGAAAAAACATTTTTATAAATGAAATTACACAATAAGTGATCTTTTGCACTAAATTCTTTAACTAATTACAATATTTTTAATGTCATCTGTGTTGTAGCTTAATACAGTAGTTCATTCTTTTCTATTTATAATTAGTATTCATGTCACTGTATAGATACACTGAATTTTTTATTATTCGTTAACCAATTGATGGGCATTTGAACTGGATGCTGGTTTGAAACTGTTACATAGCCCATAAAAACCATGTTCTAATAATCCAATCTTGTGGGAGCAGATCTATTATTGTGTGAAACATTTTGAATAGATTGCTTTCGTGGAGATGTGAACCACTCAATTGTGGGTGGGCCCTTTTGATTAGATTGGTTCCATGGAGACTGATTCATCCAATTCAAGGTGGGTCTTAATCCACTTACTGGAGTCCTCTATGAAGAGAATAAAGAGCAGAAAACATAGAGAGAGCCTAGAGCCAATATGGAAAGCAGAGAGATGAAACCAAGTGAAAGATGCTTACAGACAGAAAATGCCCTGGGAGGTGCTAAGCTAAGAGATGAAATCCAGAGTTTGCCCCAAAGAAACTAAGAAAATACCCATAGATGCTTAAAGAAAGAAAATGCCCAAGGACAAGCTAGAAGGACCCACAGGAGCTGGGGGAGCCATGCAGAAACCAACCCAGGAGAGGACAGCCAGAAGACATTGCCATGGGACTTCCCATGGGACAAAGAAACCACAGACACAATCAGGCTTTCTTGAGGGAAGACATCCTCTTGTTGGTGCCTTAATTTGGACATTTTAATGACTTAAAACCATAAATTTGTAACCTAACAAATCCTCCTTGTAAAAGCCAACCCATTTATGGTATATTTCATTCTGGCAGCATTAGCAAGCCAAAACAAACTGTTTCCAGTTTTGAATATTATGCATAATGCTACTATGAATATTTGCATAAACATTTATATGTGGACATATGTATTAATTCCTCTTGGATACCTACCTGAAAGTAGAATTGGTAGGTCATGTGGTAAGTGTTGGGGGTTGTGCTGGTTTGAAAGGATTATGTGCCCTAGAAAAGCTATGTTTTAATCCTGATCCAATTTCATGGGAGCAGCCTTTTTTTTTTAAAGGGAATGGCTGAGACATCACATAGAACTGTAAGCTCCCCAAGCCATGGAAGCCAGCTTCCCTCCCCCAAGGGCACAGCAGGCTGGTTCCCAAGGGGAAAGGAAACAGATCTTACTAGCAACAAGGACTTATCTCAACCAAGCTCCAAGTGCAGAATTAATTAACAAAGTCTGACTCCTGAAAATAGGCCCCCAGCACAGATAAACCTGGAATAGGCAATAAAGGAGCTAAGAGTTTTTGTTCTAGCAGAGAGGAGTCAGGGCTGACCAAAAAAATTACAGGTTTATTGAGTCAGACAGCACAAAATACTGGATAAAGGATGGAACCCAAGAAAAGCGGGCACATAGAGCCTGGAGATACACAGCCACGTACTAACATAAACTCTTGATTGACAAAACTGAGGAGTCGAGGACCACTGTGAAAAGACTTTTTTGTTTGTTGTTTGCATTTTTTGTACTCCTCAATAGCTCATTAAATAGAATTGGAAGATTTCTCAGGCTCCAGCACTGCCCCAGGCAACGGCAGAGACAAAATAACTAGTCATGTGAAAAGAGTTAATTCTCTAAAGGTAGTATCTACCCAAAAGAAAGGTGGAGCCCACCTGAACTGGGATCCCTCCTTCAAGGAATTTGGACACCAGGTATTGGAAAATTGAAGCAATTAGTGCCAACCAATAGCATATCCTAGGTCTCAACCATGTCCTCTGCTGGGAGAGTCTGCTGAAATTAAAGGTATGACATCACTTTACAATGGCAGACAAGTACCACACGCTGGGCAAGATAGGAAAAGCATGGAGTCTAGAAGTTTCATAGAAAAGTCTGATAATCTGCTTGGTCTCACCCTGAGGGAAAACTGATGCTGGCAACTCTTTTCCCCTGAGATGTGGGCCAGTCTGATATGGGAAAACCTGACTGGGGTCTATAATTTCTGAGGACACCCTTCTCAAAAAAAAAAAAAGCTCCACATAGGTAGGGCAACAAAAATATAAAACAAAATCTGAAAAAAATCTATTCAGTTCAACAGAACGTGTGCAAGAGGTCTAGAATAAGTTGAACTGAATGTCAAAGAACAGATACAGAACAAAGTTATCCAGCAAGAAAATCCTAGGTAAAAGAGTGAAGACAATCTCCAGAATGAACTAATTAAGGAAATCAACTGTATAGACACCAGGAAAAAATAACAAGTCATACCAGAAAAATTGAAGATATGGCCAGACAAATGAACAAATCAACAATTCAAATGAGATACATATTTGAGCAGACATGGAAAATCTCATCAAAAATCAAATGAACAAGTTGAGAAAGGATATAAAAAAGATATTGGGCAAACAAAAAGAAGGATTCAAAAGTTTAAAAAAGCAAATTAGAGAACTTATGGGAATGAAAGGCACAATAGAAGAGATGATAAAAAGATCTACAATAATAGATTTGAATAGGCAGAAGAAAGAATTAGTGAAGTAGAGGACTAGACATCTGAAATCTGACACGCAAAAGAAAATATAGGGAAAAAATGGAAAAAATATCAGCCGGGTCTCAGGGAATTGAATGACAACATGAAACATACGAATATACATGTTTGGGGGTGTCCCAGAAAAAAGAAGAGAAGGGACAAGGTAGAAGAAGACTAATGGAGGAAATAATTGCTGAAGACTTCCCACTTCTTATGGAAGACATAAAATTACAGATCCAAGAAGTGCAGCATACTTCCCCCCAAATATATCAAAACAGACATACTCCAAGATGCTTACTAATCAGATTGTCAGATGTCAAAGAGAATGAGAGAATTTTGAAAACATAAAGAGAAAAGCAATCCATCACATAAATGAGAAGCCCAATAAGACTATGTGTAGTTTGGATTTCTCAGCAGAAACCATGAAGGCAATAAGCCACTAATATGAAATATTTAAGATTCTAAAGGAGAAAAGCTGCCAACCAATAATTCTACTTCCAGAAAAAAAAAAAATCATCTTTCAAAAATGAGGGGGGAATTAAAATATTCTCAAAAAAACAGTCACTGAGAGAATTTGTGACTAAGAGACTGGCTCTTCAAAAAATAATAAAAGGAGCATTATGGGCAGATGGGAAAAGCAGGAGAGAGAGGTCTGGAGAAGAGTTTAGAAATGAAGACTATCAGTAAAGATAAAAAGAGAAAAACAGTAGATATGACATATAAAATCCAAAATACAAAAAGGTAGAAGAAAGTACTGCCTTTCAGTAATAACATTAAATGTTAATGGATTAAATGCCACAATCAAAAGACATAGACTGGCAGAATGGATTAAAAAACAGGACCCATCTATATGCTGTCTACAAGGGACTCATTTTAGACCCAAGGAGAAAAACTGGTTGAAAGTAAAAGGTTGGGAAAAGATATTTCATGCAAACAACAATCAGATAAAAACAGGAGTAGCTATACTAATATCTGAAAAATTAGACTTGAAATGTAAAACAATTAAAAGAGACAAAGAAGGACACCATATATTAATAAAAGGAACAATTCAATAAAAAGAAATAGCAATCATAAATATTTATACATCAAGCCAGTGTGCTCCAAATTACACGAGGTAAATACTGACAACACTTAAGGGAGAAAGAGACCCCTCTACCATAATAGTTGAAGACTTCAATTTCCTACTTGCATCAGTGGGGAGAATATCTAAAGACAGGATTAATTTTAAAAAAAACATAATTTGAATAATACAATAAATAAACTAGATTTAATGGACATTTACAGAGCATTACACCCCACTCCAGCAGGGTATACATTTTTCTCAAGTGCTAATGGATTAGTCTCAAGGATAGACTATATGCTAGGTCCAAAGCAATTCTCAATAAGTTTAAAAGGATTGAAATCATACAAAACACTTTCTTGGATCACAGTGGAATGAAGTTTGAAGTCAATAACAAGCAGAGGACCAGAAAATTCACAAATATATGGAGGCTAAATAACATACTCCTAAACAACCAGTGGGCCAAGGAGGAAATTACAAGAGAAATAAGTAAATATATTGAGGCAAATGAAAACAAAACACAACATATCAAAATTTATGGGATTCAGCAAAGGCAGTACTAAGAGGGAAATTTATTGCCCATATTAAAAAAGAAGAAAGAGCAAAAATTGAGGAATTAACTGTTAACTTGGAAGAACTAGAGAAAGAACAGCAAACTAACCCCAAAGCAAATGAAAGGAAAGAAATAAAGATTAAAGCAAAAATGAATGAAATTGAGAACCTGAAGACAATTGAGAAAATCAACAAAACCAGAAGTTTGTTCTTTGAGAAAATCAATGAAATAAACAGACCCTTAGCTAGGCTGACAAAAAAGAGAGAGAGAGGATGCAAATAAATGAAATCAGAAATGGAAGAGGAGACATATCCACTTACCCTGCAGAAACAAAGGAGGTAATGAGAGGATACTATGAGCAACCATATGCTAGTAAACTAGATGTTGTGGATGATATGGACAACTTCCTAGAAAGGCATGAACAACCAACACTGACAAGAGAAGAAATTGGAGACCTCAAAAAAAAAGGCAAACAAACAAAAACAAAAACAAAAACAGTCACGGAGATTGGACCAGTCATCAAAAAGCTCTCCCCCAAAGCAAGTCCAGGACCAGATGGCTTCAAATGTAATTCTACTAAGCATTCAAAAAAGAATTAGCACCAGTCCTGCTCAAACTCTTCAAAAAAGAAAAAAACTGAAGAGGGAACGCTACCTAACTCATTGTATGAAGCTAAAATCACCCTAATACCAAAGCCAAACATACTACAAGAAAAAAAATTACAGAGCAATCTCTAATGAATACAGTGCAAAAATCCTCAACAAATATTTGCAAATTGAATCAAGCAGCACATTACACCATGACCAGACAGGATTTATTCCAGGTATGCAGGGATGGTTCAACATAAGAAAATCAATTTATGTAATACACTATATCAACAAATCAAAGCAGAAATACATGTGATCATCTCAATTGATGCAGAAAAGGCATTTCACAAAATTCAATATCTTTCTTGATATCCTTCAAAGGATAGGAATAGGAGGGAACTTCCTCAACATGATAAAGGGAATATATGAAAAACCCGCAGTTAACATCATCCTCAGTGGGGAAAGACTGAAAGCTTTCACTCTAAGATCAGGAACAAGACAATGATGCTGACTATCACCATTGTTATTCAACATTGCACTGGAAATTCTTGCCATAGCAATTAGACAAGAAAAAGGAATAAAATGCATCCAAATTGGAGAGTAACAAATAAAATTCTCACTGTTTGCAGATGATATGATACTATAGTTGGGCCAGGGACCCATCTGGAGGTTGTAGGTTTTTGGAAAGTTGCTCTAGTGCCTGGAGCCCTTGTGGGATCTTATAAATTGCCCTAGGTGTTCTTTAGGATTGGCTGGAATGGTCCTGGTTGGGGGTTGGCAGGTTATGATAGGTAGCAAGGTCTACCTGAAAGTTGCATAACAGCAACATCCAGAGTAGCCTCTCCACTCTACTTGGGCTCTGTCTGTCACTGACACTTTATTAATTACACTTCTTTCACCCCATTTGGTCAGGATGTAATTGTTGGGATCCATCAGTTTTATTGATTTTCTCAAAGAAACAACTTTTAGTTTGTTGATTCTTTCTATTGTTTTGTTTTTCTCCAGTTTATTTATTTCTGCTTTAGTTTCTTTTATCTCTCTTCTTTTATTTGCTTTGGGGTTAGTTTGCTGTTATCATTCTAAATTCTCCAGATGAGCAGTTAAGTCCTTAAATTTTTCTCATTCTTGTCTTTAATATACACATTTAGTGCAATAAATTTCTTTCTCAGCACTGCCTTTGCCACATCCCATAAGTTTTGATATAATGTATTCTCACTATCATTCATCTCCAGATATTTACCAATTTCTTTAGCAGTTTCCCCTTGACCCACTGATTATTTGAGAGCTCTTTGTTTACCTTCCATATATTTGCAAAAGCTCTAGTTATTTGGTGATTATTAATTTCCAGCTTTATTCTGTTGTCAGAGAAACTGCTTTGGATAATTTCAATTTTATTAAATGTATAAAGACTCAGTTTGCTTCCCAGCATATGATCTATCCTGGAGAATTTCCATGTGCACTAGAGAAGAATGTATATCCTGTTTTTGTTTTTTTGGGGGGGGGGGGGTGTAAGGGTCTATATATGTCTATTAGGTCTAATTAATTTATCAGATTGTTTAAGTTTTTTATTTCCTTATTGATCCTTTGCCTGGTTGTTCTATCTATCATGGAGAGTGATGCATTGAAGTCTCCCACTATTAGTGTTGAAATGTCTTTAGCTTCCTTTAGTTTTTCCAGTGTGTGCCTCATGTACTTTGGGACTACTTGATTGGGAGTGTGTTCTAGTTTGCTAGCTGCTGGAATACAATATACTAGAAATGGGATGACTTTTAAAAAGGGTACTATAATAAGTTGCAAGCTTACAGTTCTAAGGCCAAGAAAATGTCCCAATTAAAGCAAGTCTATAAAAGTGTCCAAATTAAGGCACCAACAAGAGCTTGACTTCACTCAAGAAAGGCTGATGAAGTCAGGGCTTCTCTCTCAACTGGAAAGGTACATGACAAATATGATAATGTCTGCTAGCTTTCTCTCCAGGCATCTTGTTTCATGAAACTCCCCTGGGGGTGTTTTCCTTCCTCATCTACAAAGGTTTCTGGCTGCATAGGCTTTCATGGTTCTCATGGCTCTGTCATGGATCTCCAGTTGTTCTCTCTAAAATGCTTCCTCTGTTAAAGGATTTCAGTAAACTAATCAAGGCCCACCTGGAATAGGTGGAGTCACATCTCTCTCCAACCAAAGGTTAATACCTACAATTGGGTGCGCTACATCTCTGTGGAGATAATCTAATCAAATTTCTGACCTATGAACTGAGTAGGGATTAAAAGAAATGGTTTCCTCCATGAGATGGCTCAGGATTAAAATATGGCTTTTCTAGGGTACATAATCCTTTCAAACTGGCACATTCCACCCTCTGGACCCTCAAAAAGATATTTTTTCTCATATACAAAGTACATTCATTCTTGCCCCTTTTAACTATGGTATGGACAGATGAGTAAAATATATATATTAAAAATAAACAAATAATAAGGGGGAACAAGTGTTAAAAAAAATAATAGGTGGACACATGGGTGGAAATGTGTGGCATAATTTTATTCTTAGCCTGGTGGCTTAGTCTCTTTCTCTCCCTCCCTCGCCATTTTGGCACGTCCGGTTCTTCTAAGCCTCTGAATTACAAGCCTCACCAGCGACTAGTGATGATGCAGCCTTGTCTCTCTAACCCTATTGGCCTTCTCCTTAGTCCTCCACCTACCCAACATCCTCTGCTATGGGTACACTCAGGAACAGCATCTCTATGGTCACAGTCACTCATCCGTCCTCCCTGTGTGATTGGCTACCCTCCCCTGGAGGCCACGCCCTAACTCTGCCTCTCCTCAAACTGTATATAATCCAGGGCTCACCAAGCCTCGTGGTCTTTAGCTTCTGGCGGCCCTGGCATAAGCGTCTACCAACAATAAAGCTACCTCGCTTCATGCCTTAATTGGCTCGGCCTCCAGTCCTTTAGACCCGCAGCGAGGTCTCCTGCGCGCGCCCCTTGGACCCAGACCCCCGGCTCGAGCCCCTTTTCTGCGTGCGGCAGTGTCGTCTAGCAAGCAGTGAGAAGCTGAGGAGTAGAGGGTCCCCGATAGTTTAGCGGTTGGGCCAAACCGCAGAAATGTACCTATTGCAGACTATGGACTCTGGTTAAGAGTAATATTTTAATATTCTTTCATTAACAGTTAGCAAATGTACCACACCAATACTATGGATCAATGGGGGGGGTTGGATAAAGGGTATGGGAAGATTTGGGTTTTATTTTTTAAATAAAAAATAACTATTAAATAATAGGGGGAACAAATGTGAAAATAGATTTAGTTTGAAATGTTAGTGATAAGTGAAAGGGATTAGTAAGGGGTATGGCCTGTAAAATTTTTTTTTCTGTTTGTTATATTTTTCTGTTGTCTTTTTATTTCTTTTTCTGAATTGATGCTAATGTTCTGGAAAATGATCATGATGATGAATATGCAACTATGTGATGATATTGTGAATTGCTGAGTGTATGTGTTGAGAATGTTTGTGTTTATTGTAATTTTTTTTAATTAATAAAAAATTTTAAAAACTTAATTAAAAAATAATAAATATTACTTTTTGGAGTAATGAAAATGTTCCAAAATTGATCATGGGAATGTATGCACAACTATGTGACAATACTGGGAGTCATTGATTGTATATTTCAGATGGTTTGTATGTTATATGAGTGTATCTCAATAAAACTGTATTAAAAAAATTTTTTAAGTGACAAGCCGATTATAAACTTTATGAAAATGCAAAGGACCAAAATAACTTAGAGAAACTTTAAAGCAATGTAGTATTCACAGAAATAAAGACAAATAGAAGAGAACGGGATCCAAAGAGACCCACGCAGATATGGATGGTTTATTTATTACAAAGGCAACACTGAAAAGTAGTGGGAAAGTAGTCTTTGCAATAAATGGTACTGGTTCAACTAGATACCATTTTTAGTATCCTTATTATCATCACTGTACATAAAAGTAAATTTCAAAGGAATTATAGATCTAAATTGAAAAGGTAAAAATGAGAAGTAACAAAAACATTTCTAGAAGACAACTGTGCTGGTTTGAGACTGTCATGTTCCCCCAGAAAAAAAAGCCATGTTATTTTAATCCAATCTTGTGGGGACAGTTCTGTTGTTGGGTTTGATTAGGTTGTTTCCATGTAGATGTGACCCCACCCACTCAGGGTGGGTCTTAACCCACTTACTGGAGTCATTTAAGAGGGGAACATTTTGGAGAAAACACAGATCCTTGGAGAGCTGATACAGAGAGCAGGGAGACAGACATCTGGTGATGCTAACCTAAGAGATGAAATCCAGAGTTTTCCCCAGAGAAGTCAAGTAAAAACCTACAGATGCTTAGAAAGAAAGCCACTAGAATCAGTTGAAAGCAATGAACTGGGAGCAAGGACCAGCAGACATCAGCCATGTGCCTACTCAGATGACAGAGGTGTTCCAGATGCTGGCAGCTTTTCTTCAAAGTCAAGGTATCTTCTCTGGATGCCTTAATTTGGACATTTTCATAGCCTCATAATTATAAACTTGTAACCTAATAAATCTGCTTTATAAAGGCAAAAAAAGAGAAGGAAATTGAGAAAACATTCCTGACCAAAAGGGAGAAGAAATAAATTACATATGTAAAAAATATTTCAGTAGCTGAGAGATTTCAAACAGAGTTGTGAGAGGTTATCCTGGAGGCCATTCTTATGTATATATCCCTTTTAATTTATGGTATATTGGAGTGGCTAGAGGGAAGTACCTGAAACGTTTGAGATGTGTTCCAGTAGCCTAGATTCTTAAAGGCGATTGTATAAAGATATAACATCTATAATGTGACTGTGTGATTGTGAAAACTTTGTGTCTGATGCTTCTTTTATCCAGGTTATGGACAGAGTAGTAAAAATAAGTAAGTAACAGGGGGGACAAAGGGTAAAATAAATTGGATAGATGGAAACACTAGTGGTCAATGAGAGGGGGGAGTAATGTGTATGGTACATATGAGTTTTTCTTTTTTCTTTTTAATTCTTTTTCTAGAGTGATGCAAATGTTCTAAAAAATTATTGTGGTGATGAATGCACAACTATGTGATGATATTATAAGTCATTGACTGTACACCATGTATAGAATATATGCGTGTAGATATTTCTCAGTTTAAAAAAAAAACAAAAAAAAAATAAATCTGTTGATATGGCCCATAAAAAAAATACATTCATTCCATCACAACATCAGAAAGCTGCAAAGCATTTCAGTAACAATACAAATGCAATACAAAGTCAGAAACAGTACAAAATCTCAAAGTCAGCTACAGGCATGGTTTGTCCTAAGGAAAAATTCTCCTCTGGCTCTGAACCTGTAAAACTCAGAACAAGTATTTGTGTCAACATACAAAGGAGGAACAGTCATAGGATAAATAACATTTCTATAGGGAGAAATTGGAAGGAACACAGAGGTCATCAGACCCAAGCAGTTTTGAAAACCTGCAGGGCAAAGTCCATTAGATTTCAAAGCCTGAGAGTCATTTATCTTTAAGGCTTTAGAAAGCAGCAGTCCCACCCTTTCTAAGGGCCTATCCAGCATCCCACCTCTTTCTAAATGCAATCTTGGGGGACATTAGGGAGACCACCTTTTTATCAGCTCCACCCTCTCCAAGCATTGGGCTGCACCTGGGCTCTCTGCCATCTCCAGGGCACATGCTCAATCCCTCCATGTGGTGGCAGCCAGGCTCTCCCCAATCCTGAAGAAATGTGCTCCACCCTCTCCAAGGCCTGAAGTGGTACAACTCTTCCAACTAAGAGTTGTGCAACTAAGTGAGGGGCCCATCCTCTGCCTTCAGGTCAAACTCATCCTCTCCATGTGCTTGGGTGGGTCCACTCTCATGGCCTGAGGCTTCTTGACTACAGATGCCAACCTCCATGGTTCCGCCTCTGAAAACATTTTACCTTCACTTTTTCCCTTTTCAAACACGCCAGTTGAGACTGACAGTGATTTCCTTTTTACGGGTCCCATGATACTCTTGTTGGCTTTCTATGTAGTCAGCAAGAATCTTGTCCTTCAGACAGAAGGAATTTCCACAAATCCTTCTTGGATAACCCCATCTTTTATCCTGGTTTTCTCTGAAATGACTGACTGTTTACAGATTTGGCCAAATCCTCATGTGGGACACTATTCTCTTGGGTCTCCCTTCCTGGAGGCCCAGAATTTTCCTGAACATCAATTTCTGGTTTCTTTGTACCCAAGAGTTCAGTTCTCAGCTTATCTCTTACCTGTCATATTTTGCTATAAACTGAAAAGAGAAACCATGCTACACTTTCCACACTTAATTTGGAAAGCTCTTCTGCTAAATATCCAAGTTCATGGCTTTTAAAATCTGCCTTCCATCCAAAGCCACTAGTCAATTTTGCCAGGTTATCTGTCATTTTAAAACAAGGATCACTTTCCTTCCAGTTTGCAATAACACATGCCTCATTTCTGTCTAAAGCCTCACTGGAGGTATCTTTAGAATCCACATTTCTACCAACCATCTCTTCAAGGCCTTCTAGACCTTCTCTATCAAGCTCCTCACAATTCTTCCAAAATCTTCCCCTTATCCATTTAAAAAGCTGTTCTGACATGTTTGATATTTGCAAACTGGAGCAGCACTCCACTTCTCTGGTACCAAAATCTATTCTGGTTTGCAAGCTGCCAGAATGCAATATACCAGAAATGGGATGGCTTTTAAAAAGGGAAATTTAATAAGTTGTGGGTTTACCAGTTCTGAAGCCATGAAAATGTTCCAATTACAGCAAGTCTATAAAAATGTTCAAATTAAGGCACCACAAGAGGGTACCTTCACTCAAGAAAGGCCAATGAAGTTCAGGGTTTCTCTCTCAACTGGAAAGGCACATGGAGAATATGGCAACATATTCTAGCTTTCTCTCCAAGTTTCTTGTTTTATGAAGCTCCCTGGGGGTGTTTTCCTTCTTCATCTCCAAAGGTCTCTAGTTGCTTGGGTTCTCATGGTTCTCATGGCTCTGCCATGGCTCTTCCATCATTCTCTCCAAAATGCTTCCTCTTTTAAAGGATTCCAGTAAACCATTCAAGACCGACCTGGAATGGGTGGAGTCACATCTCCATCTAATCAAAAGTTAGTACCTACAATTGGGTGTGTTACATCTCTGTGGAGATAATCTAATCAAGTTCCAACCTATGAGCTGGATAGGGATTAAAAGAAATGGCTGCCGCCAGGAGATGGATCAGGAGTAATATATGGATTTCTGGAGGTACATAATCCTTTCAGACCAGTACAGAGTATAAACATTTATGATCATTATTTCCTCTTGGTGAATTGTCCCTTTCATTAATATGTAGTGTCTTTCCTTTTCTCTTATCACATCTTTACATTTAAAGTCTATTTTATCTGATATTAGTATAGCTACTCCTGCTTTCTTTTTTTTTTAACTTTTTTTATTAATTAAAAAAAATTAACAAACAAAACACTCCTCCTTTCTTTTGGTTATAGCTTGCATAGAGCATCTTTTTCCATCCTTTCACTTTCAATCTAATTGTGTTTGGGGTCTAAGATGTGTCTCTTGTAAACAGCATATAGTTGGATTATACGTTTTAATCCACTCTGCCAGTCTTTATTTTTTAATTGGTAAATTAAATCCATTAACATTCAAAGGAATTACTGCAAAAGCAGTTCTTGAATTAACCATTACATCCTTTAGTTTTTATTTGTCAGATCTATATGTTCTTTCCCTTTTCTCTCTTTTTATCCTTTAAATTATCATTACTGATATTCTTCAATTCTGTGCCCTCCTCCAGACCTCCCACTTCTATCTTTTTTCAGCTGATAGGACTCCCTTTAGTGTTTCTTGTATGGCAGGTCTCTTTTTGACTGATTCTCTTAATTCTTTGTTTGTCTTTGAAGATTTTTATCTCTCCCTCAATTTTGAAGGATAACTTGGATGAATAAAGAATTCTCAGCTGAAAGCTCTTCTCATTCAGGATCTTAAATATATCATACCACTGCCTTCTTGTTTCCATGGTGCCTGTTGAGTATGCTTTCCCTTGCATGTAGTAGATCACTTTTATCATGCTGCTTTCGGGTCCTTCTATTCCTCTTCAACATCCGACCATTTGTTTAGTACATATTTTGGAGAAAGACTATTCAAATTCATTCTATTTGGAGTTTGCTGGGCCTCTGACTTGCATATTTATGTCTTCTATAAGGGCTGGAAAGTTTTCCCCAATTACATTTTCAACTATCTTTCCCAGCCCTTTCTTCTTCTCTTTTACTTCTGGGACCCCAGTGATTCTTATATCTCTGCACCTCTTGTTGTCTATAATTTGCCAAAGATCAAGTCCCATTTTTCCATCTTTCTTGCCATTTTCTCTTTTGTGCACTATAGTTCAATTGTTCTGTCTTCTAGCTTACTTATTCTTCTTTCTGCTTTTTTGAATCTGCTATCATGCATATCTATTATATTTCTAATTTGGTCTACTGTATCTTTCATTTCTGTGAGATCTGCCACTTTTCTATTTAAACTTTGAATTCTTCTTTATGCTCTTTAGCGTCCTCCTAATATCCTTTATTTCTTTATATACATCCTTGAGTAGTTGTTCCAAAGTCTGTGTCCCCTCTGAAGTTTTGATTTGGCCATTTGGCTGGGCCGTTTTTCCTTGGATCTTCATGTGCTTTGTGATTTTCTGCCATGTTCAAATCATTGGATTATCTTAAGGTTTTTGCAAATTGTTTCCCGCACTCATCTAAAGTTTTGTATTTACTTAGTTTTGCATTGAAGGTTTCCTCTTGCATTTGATTTGTCAGTTATTCCCCACAAAACCAAAGCCTGGATCTCATGTGGGAGATAAAATTTAACTTGAGGGTCTATTAAAAGCTAGGCTGGGGGTGGGCCACGGTGGCTCAGCAGGCAAGAATGCTTTCCTGCCATGCCAGAGGACCCGGGTTCAATTCCTGGTGCCTGCCCATGTTAAAAAAAAAAAAAAAAGCTAGGCTGGGGTGCATGGGTACTTCAGAACAGCCACCACCACATGGAAAACCTGGTCTCAATTCCTAACCCATGCACTGAAAACAAAGAAAAATAATAAAATAGAATAAGAATATAATAAAAATATGAAACAACAATAAAGTACACCTCAACAGTAGCAGGTCACTGTACCAGTTTGAAGGATTATGTGACCCAGAAAAGCCATGTTTTAATCCTGATCCACTTGTGGAGGCAGCTGTTTCTTTTAATCCCTATTCAGCACTGTAGGTTGGACACTTTGATTAGGTTATCTCCAAGGAGATGTGACACACCCAGTTGTGGATATTAATCTTTGATTAGATGGAGATGTGACTCCATGATTCCAGGCAGGTCTTGATTAGTTTACTGGAGTCCTTTATAAGAGGAAGCATTTTGGAGAGACAGACAGAGCTGTGAGAGAACCATGAGAACCACGGGAGCCCATGCAGCCAGAGATCTTTGGAGATGAAGAAGGAAAATGCCTCCAGGAGAGCTTCATAAAATAAGAAGCCTGGAGAGGAAGCCAACAGACATTGTCATGTTCACCATGTGCTTTTCCAGTTGAGAGAGAAACCCTGAATGTCATTAGCCTCTCTTGAGTGAAGGTAACCTCTTGTTAGTGCCTTAATTTGGACTTTATCAAGGGCTTAGACTGTAAACTTGTAACTTAATAAATTTCCCTTTTAAAAGCAGTTTTGTTTCTGGCATATCACATTCTGCCAGCTAGCAAACTAGAACAGTCACAAAGTCAGAAGGAGACATTTCAAGATATTTTAGGAGTGAACTCAGATTGGCACCCACCAAAAGAAGAGAAATTTAAGAAAAAAAGGAATAATAACACTAAAAAATTTTAAATGAATAAAATAATAGAAAATATATAATAAGCAATACAAATAAATAATCTAAAATGCAAATATATAAAATATACAAATAAAAATAAAAAATCAGGGGTTTCCGGAGAAGATGGCAGCTTAGTAAGATGTGCGGGTCTTAGTTCCTCCTCCAGAACAGCTACTAAAGAAATAGAAATGGTACAGAACAGCTCCCAGAGCCAAGACAGAGACCAAAAACACAGCGTACCCCATTCTGGAAAGGCTGAACCGGCATGGAGAATCTGCTGCAGTGAGATACCCGAGGGGCACGTGCTTCCCCAGGCCAGGGTGGCTTGCGGCCAGAGTCCCTCCTTCCGCCTTCCTGGGCTGGCTGGGAGAATTGGATAGGAGGTCCCCCAAGTCGCGGGGGCCGGCGACTGGGGTCCATTCCACACACGTGGCTTCCAAGTCCGGCTGGGAACATTGGATCAGCACTCCCCCAAGCCGTGGAGGCCGGTGCCCCCCTATGTGTGGATTCCCGGGCCGGCTGGGAGATTTGAATCGGAACTCCCCCAAGCTACTTCGGCTGGTGACCCTTCCCCACAGCAAGAGTTTTCCAAAGTTAAAGAAGCTACAGCATCTTTTACTGGTGGGACCCACAGACAGACGAGTGCCACGAGCGCCACATACTGGGCAGGATAAGAAAAACAGAGCCCAGAGATTTCACAGGAAAATCTTTCAACCTGTTGGGTCCCACACCCAGGGAAATCTGATTAAATGCCCAGACACCAGCAGAAAATAACAGATCACGCTAGGAAAATTGAAGATATGGCCCAGTCAAAGGAACAAACCAATAGTTCAAATAAGATACAGGAGCTGAGACAACTAATTCTGAATATACGAACAGAAATGGAAAACCTCTTCAAAAACCAAATCAATAAATTGAGGGAGGACATGAAGAAGACATTGGCTGAACAAAAAGAGGAAATAGAAAGTCTGAAAAAACAAATCACAGAACTTATGGGATTGAAGGACAAAGTAGAAAAGATGGAAAAACAATGGATACCTACAATGGTAGATTTAAAGAGACAGAAGATAGAATTAGTGAACTGGAGGATGGAACATCTGAATTCCAAAAAGAAACAGAAACTATAAGGAAAAGAATGGAAAAATTTGAGGAGGGGATCAGGGAACTGAATGATAGATAACATGAAGTGCACAAATATACATGCTGTGGGTGTCCCAGAAGGAGAAGAGAAGGGAAAAGGAGGAGAAAAACTAATGGAAGAAATTATCACTGAAAATTTCCCAAATCTTATGAAAGACCTAAAATTACAGATCCAAGAAGTGCAGCACACCCCAAAGAAAATAGACGCAAATAGGCATTCTCCAAGACACTTACTAGTTAGAATGTCAGAGGTCAAAGAGAAAGAGAGGATCTTGAAAGCAGCAAGAGAAAAACAATCCATCACATACAAGGGAAACCCAATAAGACTGTGTGTAGATTCCTCAGCAGAAACATGGAAGCTAGAAGACAGTGGGATGATATATTTAAATTACTAAAAGAGAAAAACTGCCAACCAAGACTTCTATATCCAGCAAAATTGTCCTTCAAAAATGAGGGAGAAATTAAAACATTCTCGGACAAAAAGTCACTGAGAGAATTTTTGACCAAGAGACCAGCTCTGCAAGAAATACTAAAGGGAGCATTAGAGTCAGATATGAAAAGACAGCAGACAGAGGTATGGAGAAGAGTGTAGAAAGAAGGAAAATCAGATATGATGTACATAATACAAAAGACAAAATGGTAGAGGAAAATATTATCCAAACAGTAATAAAACTAAATGTTAATGGACTGAATTTCCTGATCAAAAGATATAGATTGGCAGAATGGATTAAAAAACAGGATCCTTCTATATGCTGTCTACAGGAAACACATCTTAGACCCAAAGATAAACATAGGTTGAAAGTGAAAGGTTGGGAAAAGATATTTCATGCAAATAACAACCAGAAAAGAGCAGGAGTGGCTACACTAATATCCAACAAATTAGACTTCAAATGTAAAACAGTTAAAAGAGACAAAGAAGGACACTATCTACTAATAAAAGGAACAATTAAACAAGAAGACATAACAATCATAAATATTTATGCACCAAACCGGAATGCCCCTAAATACGTGAGGAATACACTGCAAACACTGAAAAGGGAAATAGACACATATACCATAATAGTTGGAGACTTCAATTCACCACTCTCATCAATGGACAGAACATCTAGACAGAGGATCAACAAAGAAATAGAGAATCTGAATATTACTATAAATGAACTAGACTTAATAGACATTTATAGGACATTACATCCCACAACAGCAGGATATACCCTTTTCTCAAGTGCTTATGCATCATTCTCAAAGATAGACCATATGCTGGGTCACAAAGCAAGTCTTAACAAATTTAAAACGATTGAAATCATACACAACACTTTCTCGGATCATAAAGGAATGAAGTTGGAAATCAATAATAGGCGGAGTGCCAGAAAATTCACAAATACATGGAGGCTCAACAACACACTCTTAAACAACGAGTGGGTCAAAGAAGAAATTGCAAGAGAAATTAGTAAATACCTCGAGGTGAATGAAAACGAAAGCACAACATATCAAAACTTATGGGATGCAGCAAAGGCAGTGCTAAGAGGGAAATTTATTGCCCTAAATGCCTATACCAGAAAACGAAAAAAGGCAAAAATTCAAGAATTAACTGTCCACTTGGAAGAACTGGAGAAAGAACAGCAAACTAATCCCAAAGCAAGCAAAAGGAAAGAAATAACAAAGATTAGAGAAGAAATAAATGAAAATGAAAACAATAGAGAAAATCGGTAAGACCAGAAGTTGGTTCTATGAGAAAATCAATAAGATTGATGGGCCCTTAGCAAGATTGATAAAAAGAAGAAGAGAGAGGATGCAAATAAATAAGATCAGAAATGGAAGAGGAGACATAACTACTGACCTCACAGAAATAAAGGAGGTAATAACAGGATACTATGAACAACTTTATGCTAATAAATACAATAATTTAGATGAAATGGACGGGTTCCTGGAAAGACATGAACAACCAACTTTGACTCAAGAAGAAATAGATGACCTCAACAAACCAATCACAAGTAAAGAAATTGAATCAGTCATTCAAAAGTTTCCTAAAAAGAAAAGTCCAGGACCAGACGGCTTCACATGTGAATTCTATCAAACATTCCAGAAAGAATTAGTACCAATTCTCCTCAAACTCTTCAAAAAACTTGAAGCAGAGGGAAAACTACCTAATTCATTCTATGAAGCCAACATCACCCTCATACCAAAACCAGGCAAAGATAATACAAAAAAAGAAAACTACAGACCAATCTCTCTAATGAATATAGATGCAAAAATCCTCAACAAAATTCTAGCAAATCGTATCCAACAACACATTAAAAGAATTATACAACATGACCAAGTAGGATTCATCCCACGTATGCAAGGATGGTTCAACATAAGAAAATCAATTAATGTAATACACCATATCAACAAATCAAAGCAGAAAAATCACATGATCATCTCAATTGATGCAGAGAAGGCATTTGACAAGATTCAACATCCTTTCCTGTTGAAAACACTTCAAAAGATAGGAATACAAGGGAACTTCCTTAAAATGATAGAAGGAATATATGAAAAGCCCACAGCTAATATCATCCTCAATGGGGAAAAATTGAAAACTTTCCCCGTAAGATCAGGAACAAGACAAGGATGTCCATTATCACCACTATTATTCAACATCGTGTTGGAGGTTCTAGCCAGAGCAATTAGACAAGAAAAAGAAATACAAGGCATCAAAATTGGAAAGGAAGAAGTAAAACTATCACTGTTTGCAGACGATATGATACTATACATCGAAAACCCAGAAAAATCCACAACAAAACTACTAGAGCTAATAAATGAGTACAGCAAAGTAGCAGGTTACAAGATCAACATTCAAAAATCTGTAGCATTTCTATACACTAGTAATGAACAAGCTGAGGGTCAAATCAAGAAAGGAATCCCATTTACAATTGCAACTAAAAGAATGAAATACCTAGGAATAAATTTAACCAAAGAGACAAAAAACCTATATAAAGAAAACTACAAAAAACTGCTAAAAGAAATCACAGAAGACCTAAATAGATGGAAGGGCATACCGTGTTCATGGATTGGAAGACTAAATATAGTTAAGATGTCAATCCTACCTAAATTGATTTACAGATTCAATGCAATACCAATCAAAATCCCAACAACTTATTTTTCAGAAATAGAAAAACCAATAAGCAAATTTATCTGGAAGGGCAGAGTGCCCCAAATTGCTAAAAACATCTGGAGGGAAAAAAAACGAAGCTGGAGGTCTCACGCTGCCTGACTTTAAGGCATATTATGAAACCACAGTGGTCAAAACAGCATGGTATTGGCATAAAGATAGATACATCGACCAGTGGAATCGAATAGAGTGCTCAGATATAGACCCTCTCATCTATGGACATTTGATCTTTGATAAGGCAGTCAAGCCAACTCACCTGGGACAGAACAGTCTCTTCAATAAATGGTGCCTAGAGAACTGGATATCTATATGCAAAAGAATGAAATAGGACCCGTATCTCACACCCTATACAAAAGTTAACTCAAAATGGATCAAAGATCTAAACATTAGGTCTAAGACCATAAAACAGTTAGAGGAAAATGTAGGGAGATATCTTATGAAACTTACAATTGGAGGCAGTTTTATGGACCATAAACCTAAAGCAAGAGCACTGAAGAAGGAAATAAATAAATGGGAGCTCTTCAAAATTAAACACTTTTGTGCATCAAAGAACTTCATCAAGAAAGTAGAAAGACAGCCTACACAATGGGAGACAATATTTGGAAACCACATATCAGATAAAGGTCTAGTATCCAGAATTTATAAAGAGATTGTTCAACTCAACAACAAAAAGACAGCCAACCCAATTACAAAATGGGAAAAAGACTTGAACAGACACCTCTCAGAAGAGGAAATACAAATGGCCAAAAGGCACATGAAGAGATGCTCAATGTCCCTGGCCATTAAAGAAATGCAAATCAAAACCACAATGAGATATCATCTCACACCCACCAGAATGGCCATTATCAACAAAACAGAAAATGACAAGTGCTGGAGAGGATGCGGAGAAAGAGGCACACTTATCCACTGTTGGTGGGAATGTCAAATGGTGCTACCACTGTGGAAGGCAGTTTGGCGGTTCCTCAAAAAACTGAATATAGAATTGCCATACGACCCAGCAATACCACTGCTAGGTATATACTCAAATGACTTAAGGGCAAAGACACAAACAGACATTTGCACACCAATGTTTATAGCAGCATTATTTACAATTGCAAAGAGATGGAAACAGCCAAAATGCCCATCAACAGATGAGTGGCTAAAGAATCTGTGGTATACACATACAATGGAATATTATGCAGCTTTAAGACAAGATAAACTTATGAAGCATGTAATAACATGGATGGACCTAAAGAACATTATGCTGAGTGAGTCTAGCCAAAAACTAAAAGACAAATACTGTATGGTCCCACTGATATGAATCGACATTCGAGAATAAACTTGGAATATGTCATTGGTAACAGAGTCCAGCAGGAGTTAGAAACAGGGTAAGATAATGGGTAATTGGAGCTGAAGGAATACAGACTGTGCAACAGGACTAGATACAAAAACTCAGAAATGGACAGCACAATACTACCTAATTGTAATGTAATCATGTTAAAACACTGAATGAAGCTGCATCTGAGCTATAGTTTCCTTTGTTTGTTTATTTGTTTGTTTGTTTGTGTTTTTTGTTTTCTGTTTTCTTTTTTATATATTTTTTTATTTTTTTTATTATTTTTATTTTTTTCTCTATATTATCATTGTATCTTTTTCTGTTGTTTTGCTAGTTCTTTTCCTAAATCGATGCAAATGTACTAAGAAGTGATGATCATACATCTATGTGATGATATTAAGAATTACTGATTGTTTATGTAGAATGGAATGATTTCTAAATGTTGTGTTAATTTTCTTTTTTTTAATTAAAATAAATAAATAAATAAATAAATAATAGGGGGAACAAATATTAAAAATAAATTTAGTTTGAAAGACTAGTGGTAAATGAAAGCGAAGGGTAAGGGGTATGGCATGTATAATCTTTTTTTTCTGTTATCGCTTTATTTCTTTCTCTGTTGTCTTTTTTATTTTTTATTTTTTTTTTATTAATTAAAAAAAGAATTAACAAAACAATTAGAAATCATTCCAATCTACATGTACAATCAGTAATTCTTAATAACATCACATAGTTGCATATTCATCATTTCTTAGTACATTTGCATCGATTTAGAAAAAGAAATAAAAAGACAACAGAATAAGAATTAAAACAATAATAGAAAGAAAAAAAACAAAAAAAACAAAAACAAAAAACCTATACCTCACATGCAGCTTCATTCAGTGTTTTAACATAATTGCATTACAATTGGGTAGTATTGTGCTGTCCATTTCTGAGTTTTTATATCCAGTCCCGTTGTACAGTCTGTATCCCTTCATCTCCAATTATCCCTTCTCTCTTTTTTTTTAATTAACGGAAAAAAAGAAATTAACCCAACATTTAGAGATCATACCATTCTACACATGCAATCATTAATTCTTAACATCATCACATAGATGCATGATCATCATTTCTTAGTACATTTGCATTGGTTTAGAAGAACTAGCAACATAACCGAAAAAGATATAGAATGTTAATATAGAGAAAAAAATAAAAGTAATAATAGTAAAATCAAAACAAAACAACACAAAACAAAACAAAAACCTATAGCTCAGATGCAGCTTCATTCGGTGTTTTAACATGATTACTTTACAATTAGGTATTATTGTGCTGTCCATTTTTGAGTTTTTGTATCTAGTCCTGTTGCACAGTCTGTATCCCTTCAGCTTCAATTACCCATTGTCTTACCCTGTTTCTAACTCCTGCTGACTCTGTTACCAATGACATATTCAAGTTTATTCTCGAATGTCGTTCACATCAGTGGGACCATACAGTATTTGTCCTTTAGTTTTTGGCTGGATTCACTCAGCATAATATTCTCTAGGTCCATCCATGTTATTACATGGTTTATAAGTTTATCTTGTCTTAAAGCTGCATAGTATTCCATCGTATGTATATACCACAGTTTGTTTAGCCACTCTTCTGTTGATGGAGATTTTGGCTGTTTCCATCTCTTTGCAATTGTAAATAATGCTGCTATAAACATTGGTGTGCAAATGTCCGTTTGTGTCTTTGCCCTTAAGTCCTTTGAGTAGATACCTAGCAATGGTATTGCTGGGTCGTATGGCAGTTCTATATTCAGCTTTTTGAGGAACCGCCAAACTGCCTTCCACAGTGGTTGCACCCTTTGACATTCCCACCAACAGTGGATAAGTGTGCCTCTTTCTCCGCATCCTCTCCAGCATTTGTCACTTTCTGTTTTGTTGATAATGGCCATTCTGGTGGGTGTGAGATGATATCTCATTGTGGTTTTGATTTGCATTTCTCTAATGGCCAGGGACATTGAGCATCTCTTCATGTGCCTCTTGGCCATCCGTATTTCCTCTTCTGAGAGGTGTCTGTTCAAGTCTTTTTCCCATTTTGTAATTGGGTTGGCTGTCTTTTTGTTGTTGAGATGAACAATCTCTTTATAAATTCTGGATACTAGACCTTTATCTGATATATCATTTCCAAATATTGTCTCCCATTGTGAAGGCTGTCTTTCTACTTTCTTGATGAAGTTCTTTGATGCACAAAAGTGTTTAATTTTGAGGAGTTCCCATTTATTTATTTCCTTCTTCAGTGCTCTTGCTTTAGGTTTAAGGTCCATAAAACCGCCTCCAGTTGTAAGATCCATAAGATATCTCCCAACATTTTCCTCTAACTGTTTTATGGTCTTAGACCTAATGTTTAGATCTTTGATCCATTTTGAGTTAACTTTTGTATAGGGTGTGAGAGATGGGTCTTCTTTCATTCTTTTGCATATGGATATCCAGTTCTCTAGGCACCATTTATTGAAGAGACTGCTCTGTCCCAGGTGAGTTGGCTTGACTGCCTTATCAAAGATCAAATGTCCATAGATGAGAGGGTCTATATCTGAGCACTCTATTCGATTCCATTGGTCGATATATCTATCTTTATGCCAATACCATGCTGTTTTGACCACTGTGGCTTCATAATATGCCTTAAAGTCAGGTAGCGCGAGACCTCCAGCTTCGTTTTTTTTCCTCAAGATGTTTTTAGCAATTCGGGGCACCCTGCCCTTCCAGATAAATTTGCTTATTGGTTTTTCTATTTCTGAAAAATAAGTTGTTGGGATTTTGATTGGTATTGCATTGAATCTGTAAATCAATTTAGGTAGGATTGACATCTTAACTATATTTAGTCTTCCAATCCATGAACACGGTATGCCCTTCCATCTATTTAGGTCTTCTGTGATTTCTTTTAGCAGTTTTTTGTAGTTTTCTTTATATAGGTTTTTTGTCTCTTTAGTTAAATTTATTCCTAGGTATTTTATTCTTTTAGTTGCAATTGTAAATGGGATTCGTTTCTTGATTTCCCCCTCAGCTTGTTCATTACTAGTGTATAGAAATGCTACAGATTTTTGAATGTTGATCTTGTAACCTGCTACTTTGCTGTACTCATTTATTAGCTCTAGTAGTTTTGTTGTGGATTTTTCCGGGTTTTCGACGTATAGTATCATATCGTCTGCAAACAGTGATAGTTTTACTTCTTCCTTTCCAATTTTGATGCCTTGTATTTCTTTTTCTTGTCTAATTGCTCTGGCTAGAACCTCCAACACAATGTTGAATAATAGTGGTGATAGTGGACATCCTTGTCTTGTTCCTGATCTTAGGGGGAAAGTTTTCAATTTTTCCCCATTGAGGATGATATTAGCTGTGGGTTTTTCATATATTCCCTCTATCATTTTAAGGAAGTTCCCTTGTATTCCTATCTTTTGAAGTGTTTTCAACAGGAAAGGATGTTGAATCTTGTCGAATGCCTTCTCTGCATCAATTGAGATGATCATGTGATTTTTCTGCTTTGATTTGTTGATATGGTGTATTACATTAATTGATTTTCTTATGTTGAACCATCCTTGCATACCTGGGATGAATCCTACTTGGTCATGATGTATAATTCTTTTAATGTGCTGTTGGATACGATTTGCTAGAATTTTATTGAGGATTTTTGCATCTGTATTCATTAGAGAGATTGGTCTGTAGTTTTCTTTTTTTGTAATATCTTTGCCTGGTTTTGGTATGAGGGTGATGTTGGCTTCATAGAATGAATTAGGTAGTTTTTCCTCCACTTCGATTTTTTTGAAGAGTTTGAAGAGAATTGGTACTAATTCTTTCTGGAACGTTTGGTAGAATTCACATGTGAAGCCATCTGGTCCTGAACTTTTCTTTTTAGGAAGCTTTTGAATGACTAATTCAATTTCTTTACTTGTGATTGGTTTGTTGAGGTCATCTATGTCTTCTTGAGTCAAAGTTGGTTGTTCATGTCTTTCCAGGAACCCGTCCATTTCCTCTAAATTGTTGTATTTATTAGCATAAAGTTGTTCATAGTATCCTGTTATTACCTCCTTTATTTCTGTGAGGTCAGTAGTTATGTCTCCTCTTCCATTTCTGATCTTATTTATTTGCATTCTCTCTCTTCTTCTTTTTGTCAATCTTGCTAAGGGCCCATCAATCTTATTGATTTTCTCATAGAACCAACTTCTGGCCTTATTGATATTCTCTATTGTTTTCATGTTTTCAATTTCATTTATTTGTGCTCTAATCTTTGTTATTTCTTTCCTTTTGCTTGCTTTGGGGTTAGCTTGCTGTTCTTTCTCCAGTTCTTCCAAATGGATAGTTAATTCCTGAATTTTTGCCTTTTCTTCTTTTCTGATATAGGCATTTAGAGCAATAAATTTCCCTCTTAGCACTGCCTTTGCTGCGTCCCATAAGTTTTGATATGTTGTGTTTTCATTTTCATTCGCCTCGAGGTATTTGCTAATTTCCCTTGCAATTTCTTCTTTGACCCAGTCGTTGTTTAGGAGTGTGTTGTTGAGCCTCCACGTATTTGTGAATTTTCTGGCACTCTGCCTATTATTGATTTCCAACATCATTCCTTTATGGTCCGAGAAAGTGTTGTGTAAGATTTCAATCTTTTTAAATTTGTTAAGACTTGATTTGTGACCCAGCATATGGTCTATCTTTGAGAATGATCCATGAGCACTTGAGAAAAAGGTGTATCCTGCTGTTGTGGGATGTAATGTCCTATAAATGTCTATTAAGTCTAGTTCATTTATAGTAATATTCAGATTCTCTATTTCTTTGTTGATCCTCTGTCTAGATGTTCTGTCCCTTGATGAGAGTGGTGAGTTGAAGTCTCCAACTATTATGGTATATGAGTCGATTTCCCTTTTCAGTGTTTGCAGTATATTCCTCACGTACTTTGGGGCATTCTGATTCGGTGCGTAAATATTTATAATTGTTATGTCTTCTTGTTTAATTGTTCCTTTTATTAGTATATAGTGTCCTTCTTTGTCTCTTTTAACTGTTTTACATTTGAAGTCTAATTTGTTGGATATTAGTATAGCCACTCCTGCTCTTTTCTGGTTGTTATTTGCATGAAATATCTTTTCCCAACCTTTCACTTTCAACCTATGTTTATCTTTGGGTCTAAGATGTGTTTCCTGCAGACAGCATATAGAAGGATCCTGTTTTTTAATCCATTCTGCCAATCTATGTCTTTTGATTGGGGAATTCAGTCCATTGACATTTAGTGTTATTACTGTTTGGATAATATTTTCCTCTAACATTTTGCCTTTTGTATTATATATATCATATCTGATTTTCCTTCTTTCTACACTCTTTTCCATATCTCTCTCTTCTGTCTTTTCATATCTGACTCTAATGCTCCCTTTAGTATTTCTTGCAGAGCTGGTCTTTTGGTCACAAATTCTTTCAGTGACTTTTTGTCTGAGAATGTTTTAATTTCTCCCTCATTTTTGAAGGATAATTTTGCTGGATATAGGAGTCTTGGTTGGCAGTTTTTCTCTTTTAGTATTTTAAATATATCATCCCACTGTCTTCTCGCCTCCATGGTTTCTGCTGAGAAATCTACACAAAATCTTATTGGGTTTCCCTTGTATGTAATGGATTGTTTTTCTCTTGCTGCTTTCAAGATCTTCTCTTTCTCTTTGACCTCTGACATTCTAACTAGTAAGTGTCTTGGAGAACGCCTATTTGGGTCTAATCTCTTTGGGGTGCGCTGCACTTCTTGGATCTGTAATTTTAGGTCTTTCATAAGAGTTGGGAAATTTTCAGTGATAATTTCTTCCATTAGTTTTTCTCCTCCTTTTCCCTTCTCTTCTCCTTCTGGGACACCCACAACACGTATATTTGTGCGGTTCATATTGTCCTTGAGTTCCCTGATACCCTGTTCAAATTTTTCCATTCTTTTCCCTATAGTTTCTGTTTCTTTTTGGAATTCAGATGTTCCATCCTCCAAATCACTAATTCTATCTTCTGTCTCTTTAAATCTATCATTGTAGCTATCCATTATTTTTTCTATGTTTGCTACTTTATCCTTCACTTCCATAAGTTCTGCGATTTGTTTTTTCAGTTTTTCTATTTCTTCTTTATGTTCAGCCCATGTCCTCTTCATGTCCTCCCTCAATTTATCGATTTCATTTTTGAAGAGGTTTTCCATTTCTGTTCGTATATTCAGCATTAGTTGTCTCAGCTCTTGTGTCTCATTTGAGCTATTGGTTTGTTCCTTTGACTGAGCCATATTCTCAATCTTTTGAGCGTGGACAGTTATCTTCTGCTGCTGGCGTCTGGGCATTTATTCAGATTTCTCTTGGTGTTGGACCCAGCAAGGTTGTAATATTTTTCTGTGAAATCTCTGGGTTCTGTTTTTCTTATCCTGCCCAGTAGGTGGCACTCGTGGCACCCGTTTGTCTGCGGGTCCCACCAGTAAAAGGTGCTGTGGGACCTTAAACTTTGGAAAACTCTCGCTGTCCTGGGGGTTCGCTAGCCGAAACGGCTTGAGCCGGCCCGGGGTCCGAACGCAGGGAGGGTTGCTGGTCGCCGCAGCCAGGGAAAGAGCCCGTCCGAATTTCCTAGTCGGCCCTGGGCAACAAGCGTGGCGGGAGGGCGCCAGCGGCAGCGGCCCGCCCGAGAGAGTGCACGTTCCCCGGGAGTCACGGGTTTGGAAGGGGCCTCCCCCACCCGTCACCGTTCTCTGCGGCCTGGGGGTTTCCGATCCAATTCTCTCAGTTGGTCCGGGGGCTGCGCGTGGTGTGGGCACCAGCCGTCTTTGTTTCAGGGGACCGCCTCTCCAATTCTCCCAGCCGGCCCGGGAAGGGGGAAGGGAGTAACTCCGGCCGCTTGCCACCCCGCCCGGTAAGGCCCGCGCGCCTCGGCGATCTCACCCGAGCTGCTTCTCTCAGCCAGCCAGCCGTTCCAGGATGGGGTACGCTGTCTTTTTTATCTCTGTTGTGGCTTTGGGCGCTTTCTGTATCGTTTCTACTCCCCTAGTAGGTGTCCTGGAGAAGAAACTAAGATCCGCGCGTCTTACTAAGCCGCCATCTTCCCATGGGATGTCTTTTTTATTTTTTTCTAAATTGATGCAAATATTCTAGAAATGAATATGCAACTATGTGATGATATTAAGAATTACTGATTGTATATGTAGAATGGAATGATATCTTAATGTTTTGTTTGTTAATTTTTTAATTAATAAAAAATTTAAAAAAATAAAATAAAAATCATAACAATAATACTGCTAATAAAAATACATATAAAAATATATTTAAAGAAAGAAGAGAAAAGGATAAAAGGATATTAGGGAAAAAATTAAAACCTGAATGGTTAGAGAGTTAGCCTGCCTGCACCTTATCTTTCTCACTAACAGGTGGTGATCCCAAGGCACTTCTTCTCCTCAGGCACCCCTCTCCCACTTTGCAGTAGCTGACCTTCACTTATTGCTCTTCACCAGCAGGTCGTGCTCCCGAAGCATATCCTCCCCCAGGTCCACCCACCCTGTACTGCAGTGGCTGAAAGACAGGCATGCTCAGAGGCTCTTGGTGGTGGGGCTGCTCTCAGCCCCTGGCTGTTGGATGGATGGTATCTGCCAGCAAGACTGGGGAGCCGACCAGCACCCAGGGCATCAGCCAACTCACAACCCCCAGCTCCATGAGACACTGCGCCAGTGGGGTTGGCTATTCCCAGCACCCAGCCAGGCAACCACTCCCCATGCCCAGAGATCCTGGTGTCTCCAAGGGCTCTGTTGACTATGCTGCTGCTCGGGGAGGTTTCCCCAACCAGCGGCTGGAGCTGGTTGGAGCAGAGGGACAGTCAATTCCCTCCAATCCACGCCTCCTCTCACAACTATCAAAATAAGATCAACCTGCTAATCATGCTGTTTAAATGTTCTATAAATGTTTTATAAACCTATTGATATCTGGATTGCTTGTTTTTAAGTTACTGTGAGAGGTGTGTTAAGTTTTTTCATTATAAATGTGGATTTAGAAAGATTTATGGGAAGATGGCAGAATAGCATAAGCTGAGTTCACCCCTGTACTAAGGAACAACTAGTGAAGTGACAGGAAAACAACAAGACAGCAGTTCCAGGGTGTGAGCGATCTGAGAGGGTCTTCTATAATATATAGGGAGCTCCTGATGAAAAACCTGAGGAAATGGGATGCAGAGAACAAGGTGAGACTGCTCCATTGGGACTTCACCGGGTCAAGAGGCCATGCCCAGGAAAGTGCCAGCTCCTGCAGATAAAGGGATATTAGCCCCCTTAGCTCCACAGCCCAGAGCTTCTTTAGGGAACCTGGAAGCCAGTAAACTTGCTTTCTCTGTTCATAGAGGCCATCAGCTAGGGCACAGAGCCTACCATTTCCCTTCCCATATAGAGGTCTGGAACCCTCAGGAGTGCATAGATAGCAAGGCAGGAGCAAGGAAGCAAGTGCCCTTCCAACCACCCATCCCCAGCCTGCCCCACCACTGCAGGCAGATATGGCCCAGTGAGATGACCAAATTGAACATCAGAGGAGACACAGAGTTTGGAACAACTAATCAAAGATATTCATACAAATCTCCTAAATGAATCCAATGGGTTGGCTAAAGGTATAAAGGATATCAAGGACATACTGGAAGAGCATAAAGAATTTAAAAGATAAGTAGAAAAAATAGCATATATCACAGAGATGAAAGATACTATAGACCAAATTAAAAATATGTTAGAAATACATAACACCAGATATGAATAGAAAGAAAAATGAGTAAGCAAACTAAAGTATAGGACAATAGAATTGGAATGCACAAAAGAATAAATCGCACAAAAAGATGGAAAAAATTTGAATCAGATTTCAGGGAAATGATGGACAACACAAAGTATACAAATATGAGAATCACTGGTGTTCCAGAAGGTGAAGAGAAGAGTAAAGGGCTAGGAAGAGAACTTGAGGATACAATGGGGGAAAACTTCCCAACACTTACCAAAAACATAAATATGCAAATCAAAGAAGCCCAATGAGCTTCTTTATTTTCTTTATATCTTCTTTATTTCCCAGATAGAATAAATCTAAATAGGCCAACTCCAAGCTACATACTAATCAGTTTGTCAAAAGGTGAAGAGAAGCAGAAAGTCCTGCAATTGGCAAGAGAAAAGCAACTCACAACATACAAGGGAAACCTTGTATGTATTTGGACTATTCAACAGGCACTGTGGAGGTGAGAAGACAGTGGTATTATATATTTAAAAACCTAAAAGAGAAAGACTTCCAGCCAAGGGTTCTTTATCCAGCCAAGTCTCCTTCAAAATTGAGGGAGTGATTAAAATTTTCACAGAAAGATAAAGGCTGGGAAAATTTTTTAACAAGAGACTGGCCCTACAAGAAATACTAAAGGGTGTTCTGATGGTTGAAAAAAGAAAGAAAAAAAAGGACAGAAGACAGAGGTCTGGAGGAGAGCACAGAATTGAAGAGTGTCAGTAAAGGTAACTTAAAAGATAAAAATAGAAAAGGGGGAAAGAATATACAGATCCAATGAATAAAAAGCAAAAGATAAGATGGTAGGTTTAAGAAATGCCTTTTCAGTAATAACTTTGAATGTTAATGGAATAAACTCACCAATTAAAAGATACAGATTGGCAGAATGAATTTTAAAATATGATCCATCTATATGCTGCTTACAAGGGACTAATCTTAGACCAAGGATACAAGTAGATTGAAAATGAAAGGATGGAAAAAGCCATGCAGGCCATAATAAAAAGAAAGCAGAAGTAGCTATACTAATCTCAGATAAGATAGACTTTACATGTAAAAACATCATAAGAGATAAGGAAGGACACTACATAGTAATTATAGTGATAATCCACCAAGAAGAAATATCAATCATAAATTTTTATGTTCCAAATCAAGGAGCTCCAAAGTACATGAGGCAAACCTTGGCAAAACTGAAGGGAGCAATAGACATTTCAACCATAGTACTGGGAGGCTTCTATGCACTGCTCTCCTTTATAGGTAAAGTAACAGAATGAAGGTCAACAAGGAAATGGAGAACTTAAACAATTTGATCAAATAATTAGACTAAACAAACATATGTAGACTATTACACCCCCAAACACTAGGGCACACATTCATCTCTAGTGCACATGGAACATTCTTCAGGATAGATCATATGCTCGGGCACAAAATAGGTCCTTATAAATTTAAAAAGATTGAAATTATTCAAAGCATTTTCTCTGATCACAGTGGAATGAAACTGGAAATCAATAACCACCAAAGAACCGGAACTTTCAAAAATATAGGGAGATTAAATAATGCACTCTTAAACAATCAATGGATTAAAGAAGAAATTGCTAGAGAAACCTATAAATATACGGAGACAAATGAAAATGAGAATAAAACATTTCAGAACTTGTGAGTGTGACTAAGGCAGTGCTGAGAGGGAAACTTATTGCCCTAAATGCCTACGTTAAAAAAAAAATTAGAATGAGCAAAGCTTGAGGACCTAACTGCTCACCTGGAGGAACTGGAGAAAGAAAAGTCAACTAACTCCAAAGCAAAACAAATAGAAGAAGACAAGTAACAAAGATTAAAGCAGAAATAAATGAATTGGAGAACAATAGAAAGAATCAACAAAATGAAAGTTTGTCCTTTGAGAAAATCAATAAAATTGATGGACCCTGTTTTAGTTTGCTAGCTGCTGAAACTCAATATAACAGAAATGGAGTGGCTTTTAAAAAGGGAAATTTAATAAGTTGTAGTTTGCAGTTCTAAGGCCAAGAAAATGTCCCAATTAAAACAAGTCCATAGAAGTGTCCAGTTAAGGCATCCAGGGAAGAATACCTTGGTTTAAGAAGGCCAATGAAGTTCGAGGTTTCTCTTGCAAGTGGAAAGACACATGGCAAGCACAGTCAGAGTTTCTCTCTCATCTGGAAAGGGACATGGCGAACATAGTCAGGGTTTCTCTCTTGGCTGGAAGGGCATATGGTGAACATGGCATCATCTGCTAACTTCCTCTCCAGCTCCCCAGGAGGCATTTTTCTTCTTCATCTCCAAAAGTTGCTGGCTTGTGGACTTTCTGCTTCATGGTGCTATGGCATTCTCTGCTCTCTCAGATTCTCAAGTTTTCTCCAAAATATTTCCTCTTTTACAGGATTCCATAAAAGTAATCAAGACCCACCTAGAATGGGTGGAGACATGAATCCGCCTAATCCTGTTTAACAACCACTTTTGATTGAGCCACATCTCCAGGTTGATGATCTAATTAAAGCTTCCAACATACAGTAAAGAATAGGAATTAGAAGAAACCATTGCTCCACAAGGTTGATTAGGATTAAAACATGGCTTTCTAGAGTACATAAACTTTTTCAAACCAGCACAGATCCCTAGCTAGGCTGACAAAGAATAAAAGGGAGAGGGTGCAAATAAATAAAATCAGAAATGAGAGGGGGGTTGCTACCATGGACCCTGAAAAAATAAAAACTCATAACAGGACACAATGAACAGCTCTACACCAACAAACTAAACAACTTAAATGAAATGAACAAATTCCTGGAAACACATGAATAAGCTGTACTGACCTGGGGGAAAAAATGACAGAAAATCTCCACAAACAAATCACATGTAAAGAAATTCATTAGTATTCAAAAATCTCCTACAAAGAAAAGCCCATAGCCAGATGGCTTCAGGGAAATTTTATCAAAAATTCCAAAAACAAGAATTATACATAATGACCAAGTAGGGTTTTGTGTTATTCAGAATTCTCTAGAGAAATAGAACCAACTGGAGATATTTGCAAATATGATATTTATAAAGGTGTCTCATGTGACTGTGGGAATGGAAGAGTCCAAAATCCATAGGGCAAGCTGTGAAGCTGATGGCTCCAATGAAGGGTCTGGAGAAAATTCACAGGAGAGTCTTGCTGGCTGAAGAAGTAGTGAAAGAGTCTCATTTCTTCCTTAAAAGCCACCAATTGATTGGATGGTCTAGCTGTAGGAGACAGGCCTTAGTTGATGACAGATGTAATCAGCCACAGTTGCAATCAACTGACTAATGATCTAATCAATCAGCCATGAAATATCCTTGCAGCAATGGTCACCCAGTGCTTGCCTGACCAGACAACTGGGCATAATCATTTGGCCAAGTTGACACCAGAAACTAACCATCAAGGTCCACCCCTTGTCATAGTGGCAGCTATACACATCACCTTGATGCATGGTTCATTTCCAAAATAAAACACAATAACAGACATGTTTTACCTGACAGTACTCAACTGGCCTATGTACAACCAGAGATGTACTATAACTCTCAAGAGTAGGGTACAAGTCCTTAGGTAACATTCACTTTTAAACTTCATATCCTATGACTTAAATACTATTACATAGTATTTTTATTTTAAATACTATTACATACATAAGAGCAATACAACTTATGTCATATCATAAGAAGAAAACAAGATATTTGCTTATATACAAATGCAAACATATTCATGCAATTAGTCTTCATTTCTGTAACTGGTCATATGGTCATAGTTCATATTTATCGTCACCTTTTTCTACTACCCATTCCATATTCCCTTTACTTTCAGTAAGCACTTTGGCTGGTCGTTGTTCCTTGCCAGGTGAGGTGACCCAAACCTTCATTCCTGAAGTTTCTGAGCCATTGATAGTCCTGCCTGGATTGGGTTGTTGCAGTTTCCATTGACTTTAATCAGAGAGCATGGTAGCACTGAGATGTCTTGTATTCCAGGCAAACTCTTCTTTACCTTCATTGTGTAGTTGCAGTCCTATTTCCCCTTGATTGTCAGAATTAATCACCCAAATGGAACAGCAATGTCTTTCATGCTTGTTGATTCAGTGGCATGAGAAGCCCAAAATGGCAAGGTGGCCGTCTTATTTCCAGTTCAATGGAATCATTGTTGTATCTCCTGGAAGGAGCACTCCTCCTTTTGGAACTAAGACCTGTAGGCCAGCCAAGCTTAAGGAAGAAAAATGCTTCTAGTGGATGACTAGGGGCGATCGTGAGTGGTGCTACTCCCAATTGCACCCCTTGATTCCTGGACTCATGAATTCTGGCTATGGGAGAAACAGCACCATGCAGTGGATGCTGATTCCGAGCATACACAGCCTCCTGGAGAACATTGCCTCAGCCCTGCAAGGTATTGCCACCTAGTTAGAAGCATAATTGGATCTTCAAAAGGCCATTCTACTATCCCATCAACCCAGCTGCCTCTGGATGATGGGAAACGTGGTAAGACCAGAGAATTCCACGAGCATGTGCCCATTCCCATGCTTTATTTTCTGTGAAGTGTGTTCCCTGATCAGGATCAGAAGCACTGCTGCGTAGAATACCATGATGGTGGATAAGACATTCTGTAAGTCCATATATGGTAGTTTTTGCAGAAGCATTGCATACAGGGAATGCAAACTCATATCTGGAATATGTGTCTATTCCAGTTAGAACAAATCACTATGCCTTCCATGATGGAAGTGGTCCAATGCAATCAACCTGCCACCAGGTAGCAGGCTGATCACCTCAAGGTATGGTGCCACATCAAGGACTAAGTGTGGGTTTCTGCTGTTGGCAATTTGGCCTTTAGCAGTGGCCATAGCCAGGTCAGCTTTGGTTAGTGGATGTCCATGTTGCTGAGCCTACATATAATCTCCATCCCTACCACCATGTTCATTTGGTTCATGAGCCAATTGGGCAATGGCAGGAGTGGCTGAGGAAAGAAGATGACTTGTATCCACAGGATGGGTCATCTTATCCACTTGATTATTAAAACCTTCCTCTGCCAAAGTCACCCCCTAGTGAACATTCAGATGGGACACAGATACCTTCAAATTTTTTGCCCACTCAGAAAGGTCTATCCATATACATCTTCCCCAGGCCTCTTTGTCACCAATTTTCCAGTCATGCTTCTTCCAAGTCCCTGACCCTCCAGCCAAGCCATTAGCAATAGCCCATGAGTCAGTATACAGTTGCACCTGTGACCAGTTCTTCTAAACAAAGTGAAACAGATGCACTGCTCAAAGTTCCACCCACAGGGAGGATTTCCCTCACCATTGTCCTTTAAGGTCATCCAGAATGAGGTTGTAGTCCTGCAGCTGTCCACTGTGAGGTATATCTGGTGATATACCAGAACTAGAATGGCTTTTATAAAGGGGAATTTAGGTTATAAATTTACAGTTCTAAGACAATGAAAACACCCAAATTAAGGCACCAGCAAGAGGTTACCTTAATTCAGGGAATGCCCGTGGGTTAGGAACATCTTTGTCAGCTGGGTAGTCATGTGGCTGGAATCTGCTTCTTCAGATGCTTAACATCTCATGGAGACCTCTGCTGTGCTCTAAGCATCTCCAGACATCTGTGTTCTCCATGTGTCCATATATGTGTCAGCTCTGTTGTGAAGTTTCTGTTGGTGCTGAGGCTTCTGTCATTTATGTAGGCTATGCCATTTCTGACTCTCTCCAAAATGTTTCCTCTTTTAAAGGATTCCAGTAAAGTTATCAAAACCCACCTGGAATGGGTGGAGTCACATCTCCATGTAATCAAAACTTAATACCCACAGTTGGGTGTGTCATATCTCACTGGAGAAAATCTAATCAAAAGATTTCAACCTACAGTATTGAATCAGGATTAAAAGAAACAGCTGCTTCTACAAGATTGGATCAGGATTAAAGCATGACTTTTGGGGGGTACATAATAGATGCATACTAGCACATGGGTGGTCCCTGCATATGGTGCAGAACCACCTGTAAACCAGGCCCAAGTTTTCTCTTCCTCAGTCAATTGACTGTGAGGAACTCCCCAAGAAGCCATAGCTCTGATTTGGGAAAGAGAAGGTAATGTGCAAGAGTGGGGGCCATAGGCTTTTGGGCCACTTCCTCATGTAACTTACTTGTGCTTCCAGGACCTAATATACCATTTCCATTTTATGATGCAGTGCTGCTGTGCATGCCCAAATTTATGGCTTGGTAGGTCTGACAACACCCAGCTCATGATAGGCAACTCAGGTCATATGGTAACTTGGTGGCCCATGGTTAAGCATTCAGATACTAAGGCCCAGTATCAGGCTAAAAGCTGTTTCTCAAAAAGACAATAGTTATTTGTAATGATGGTAAGGCTTTGCTTCAAAATCCTAATGGTCTCAATTACAATTCTCCTATAGGATATACTCAGCAGCTGACAGAATCCAGAATCCTGCCAAAGGCTCCAGACAGCATCCCTATTTGTTACTGATGCTTCCAGCACCATTGACTCTGCTGGATCATATGGCCCAAGTGGCAGAACAACTTGCACAACAGCCTGAACTTTTTGTTCACAACTCCACTTAAAACTAGCAGTTTTTCTGATCACTCAGGAAATGGGCCAGAGTAGCATATCCAAATGAGGAATGTGTTGTGTTCAAAATCCAAAGAGGCCAACTAGGTGTTGTTCCACTTTTTTGGTCATAGGAAGGGCTAGATGCAACAGCTATCTTTCACCACAGAAGGGATGTCTCCACATGCCCCAGACTTAGAAACTTCACTGAAGTGTAAGACCCTTATATTTTTGTGGGATTTAGTTCCCATCCCCTGACCTGCAAATGCCTTACCAATTAACTTAGAGCATTTACTTCTTCTTGCTCACTAGTTCACTTCAGCATTATATCATCAATATAGTGGGCCAGACTTCTGGGTCAAGATGGTGGCTTAACAATGTGTGCATTTTAGTTCATCCTCCAGAACAACTGCTAAATAACCAGAAACAGTACAGAACAGCTCCTGGAGCCACAATAGTGACCAGACACACAGCGTACCCCAGTCTGGACCAGCTGGACTGGCTGCAAGCACCCCCCAGAACCCATGAGTTCCCAAAGCTGCAGCGGCCAGTGCCCCTCCCCCACAGGCTGCTTCCCAGAGGAGAAAGGAAAGGACTTTAACAGCAGCAGGAATTGGGCACAATCAAATGCCAATTGTGGAACTAATTAACAAATTCTGACTACTAAAAATAGACCCCCAGGTTAGGTGAACCTGATCAAAGCAGAGGTTGCTCATTTTTGCCTCAGTGCCAAGGAGGCAGGACTGACAGAAAAAGGGGGGAAAAAAAGAAGGAAACAGAGGTTTTTGCGGTTGTGTATCTACAAAGGCTTGACTGCCTCTGGATACAGCGGCAAGACTTTTCAGGCTGCAACTGCCCCAGGCATAGGCAGAAGTGCGCTCTTTTGGGGGCTTATCTGGAGCTTGTGCCTTCCCCAGGGGAGAGGTGAAGCCCCACCCAGGTGGAATCCCTCCATCAAGGAATTCAGACACCAGGGCTTGGTAGTTTGAAGTCATTAAAATCAGCCTAAAACCTCTCCTCTGTCTCCACCATGCCCCCAGCAGGGAGAGTCTGCCAAAGTTAAAGGTACCACATCATCTTATGCTGGTGGGACCTGAAATCAGACAAGTGCCACACACAGGGCAGGATAAGAAAAACAGAGTCCAGAAACTTCATGGGAAAGTCTTTCAACCTGCTGGGTCTCACCCTCAGGGAAAACCAATGCAGGTGACTCTTTCCTCCTGATAGGAGGCCAGTTTGGTCTGGGAAAATCTGGCTGGGGTATATAATATCTAAGTAGACCCTCCTAAGTGTGTGTGGGGGGGAAGGCACCACACAAGCAAGGCAAGAAACAAGAAAACAAGAATTGAAAAATTCTCCTCTGTTAAACAAAACTTAAGCTAAAGGTCTGGATAAAGCTGAACTGAATGTCAAAGAACAGATAGACAACAAATTCATCCAGCAAGAAAACCCTAGATAAAAGAAGTGAAAGCAATCTCCAGAATAAACTAATTGAGGTAATTAAATGCCTAGATGCCAGCAAAAAATAACAAATCACACTAGGAAAATTGAAGATATGGCCCAGTCAAAGGAACAAACCAACAATTCAAAGGACATACAGGAGCTGAAACAATTAATTCAGAATGTACGAACAGACATGGAAAACCTCATCAAAAACCAAATCAATGAATTGAGGGAGGATATAAAGAAGGCAAGGAAAGAAAAAAAGAAGAAACTGAAAGTCTGAAAATACAAATCACAGAACTTATGGGAATGAAAGATACAGTAGAAGAGATGAAAAAAAAAAAAAAAGGAAACCTACCATGGTAGATTTCGAGAGACAGAACATAGGATTTCTAAACTGGAGGGTGGAACATCTGAAATCCAACAAGAAACAGAAACTATAGGGGGAATAATGGGAAAATATGAGCAGGGACTCAGGGAATTGAAAGACAATATGAAGCGCATGAATATACATGTTGTGGGTGTCCCAGAAGGAGAAGAGAAGGGAAATGGAAGAGAAAAACTAATGGAGGAAATTATCACTGAAAATTTCCCAACTTTTATGAAAGACTTAAAATTACAGATCCAAGAAGTGCAGCGTACCCCAAAGAGAATAGATCCAAATAGACATACTCCAAGACATTTAATAATCAGAATGTCGAAGTTCAAAGAGAAAGAAAGGATCTTGAAAGCAGCAAGAGAAAAACAATCCATCACATACAAGGGAAGCCCAATAAGACTATGCGCAGATCTCTCAGCAGAAACCATGGAGGCAAGAAGACAGTGGGATAACATATTTAAGTTATTAAAAGAGAAAAACTGCCAACCGAGAATTCTATATCCAGCAAAATTGTCCTTCAAAAATGAGGGAGAAATTAAAACGTTTTCAGACAAAAAAAATCACTGAGAGAATTTGTGACCAAGAGACCAGCTCTGCAAGAAATGCTAAAGGGAACACTAGAGACAGATACGAAGACAGAAGAGAGAGGTGTGGGGAAGAGTGTAGAAAGGAAGATTATGAGTAAAGGTAAAAAGAAGGAAAATTAGATATGACATATAAAATCCAGAAGGCAAAATAGTAGAAGAAAGTACTACCCATGCAGTAATAACACTGAATGTTAATGGATTAAACTTGCCAATCAAAAGACATAGTCTGGCAGAATGGATTAAAAAACAGGACCCATCTATATGCTGTCTCTACTCAAAGGACACGAGGCCAAGGGCACAAACGGACATTTACACACCAATGTTTATAGCAGCATTATTAACAATTATCAAGAGACAGAAACAGCCAAAATGTCCATCAACAGACAGTTGGCTAAACAAACTGTGACATTTACATAAGATGGAATATTATGCAGCTGTAAGACAGAATAAAGTTATGAAGTATGTAACAACATGAATGGACCTTAAGGACATTATGCTGAGTGTGATTAGTCAGAAACAAAAGGACAAATACTGTATGGTCTCACTGATATGAACTGACATTAGTGAATAAACTTGGCATATTTCCTTGGTAACAGAAACCATCAGGAGATAGAAATAGGGTAAGATATTGGGTAATTGGAGCTGAAGGGATACAGATTGTGCAACAGGACTGAATATAAAAACTCAGAAATGGACAGCACAATATTACCTAACTGTAATACAATTATGTTAAAACACTGAATGAAGCTGGATATGAGAATGATAGAGGGAGGAGGGCTGGGCCATAAATGAAATCACAAAGAAAGATAGACAATAAAGATTGAGATGGTGTAATCTAGGAATGCCTAGAGGGTATAATGATAGTGACTAAATGCACAAATTTAAAAAATGTTTTTGCATGAAGAAGAACAAAAGAATGTCATTACTCCAGTGTGCTGAAAATAGATGGTACTTAATATTTTAAAATTTCAACTAATGTGTGAGATTAAAGCAAAAAATATTTATTTGGTACAAATCTATACTTTGACTAGTGCATCTCCTAATATAACTTATGCAGATAGTTGATTGAACACCTTAAGTACATGGAACTTTGTATAGGACATGAGATTTTGTTGGTTTGTCCAGGTGATGCCCTGATGAATCCCAGAATGATTTGATCAGTGAGTGGAAAAAGTATTTTTTCAAAGTCCCCTTTGGGGAATAGTGAGAATGGGGGAAAACTCAACTTCCCCAAGTTGAATTCTTGATATTCTCACAAGCAGTGTGGACAACCAAAGCTATAGGCTGAGCCCCCAGTCTTGGGGTTTGTTCATGTGAAACTTAACCCCACAAAAGATAGGTCAAGTCTACTTAAAATTAAGCCTAAGAGTCACCCCCAAGAGAACCTCTTTTGTTGCTCAGATGTGGCCTCTCTCTCCAGCCAACACAGCTAGCAAACTCATCACCCTCCCCCGTCTACGTGGGACATGACTACCAGGGGTATGGATCTTCCTGGCAGCGTGGGACAGAAATCCAAGAATGAGCTGAGACTCAGCATCAAGGGATTGAGAAAAACTCTAGGATGAGCTGAGACCCAGCATCAAGGGATTGAGAAAACCTTCTCGACCAAAAGGGGGAAGAGTGAAATGAGACAAAGTATCAATGGCTGAGAGACTCCAGAGTTGAGAGGTTATCCTGGAGGTTATTCTTATGCATTAAGTAGATATCACCTTGTTATCCAAGATGTAATGGAGAGGCTGGAAGGAACTGCCTGAAAATGTAGAGCTGTGTTCCAGTAGCCATGTTTCTTGATGATGATTGTCTAATGATATAGCTTTCACAATGTGACTGTGTGATTGTGACAACCTTGTGTCTGATGCTCCTTTTATCTACCGTATCAACAGATGAGAGGAACATATGGAATAAAAATAAATAATAGGGGGAACAAATGTTAAAATAGATTTAGTTTAAAATGCTAGTGATCAATGAAAAGTAAGGGGTATGGCCTGTAAAATTTTTTTTCTGTTTGTTATATTTTTATGTTGTCTTTTTATTTCTTTTCCTGAATTGATGCTAATGTTCTGAGAAATGATCATGATGATGAATATGCAACTATGTGATGATATTGTGAATTGCTGAGTGTATGTGTTGGGAATGTTTGTTTCTTGTAATTTTTTTAATTAATAAAAAATTAAAATACATACATATAATGGACCAGTGTGATATCTTGTGGGAGGGAGAAATGATCAAGATCCTGTGGACAAGATTGTGACATAGGGCTGGATAGTTGATAGACCCGTGAGGCAGGACAGTGAAGGCATATTGCTGGCCTTAACAGCTGAATGCAAACTGTGTCTGGTGGTCCTTAGTAACAGCTGTTGAGAGAGAGAGAGAGAAAAGAAAAACATTTGCCAGATCAATATCTGCATACCAGGTACCAGTGTTGATTTGCTCAAGCAATAATACCCCATCTGGAACAGCTGCAATTGGAGTCACCTGTCAACTTTATGATAACCCACTGTCTTCCTCAAAGTCCCATCTATTTTTTGCATAGGCCAAATAGAAGAGTTGAATGGGGATGTGGTGGAAATCACCACCCCTGCATCCTTTAAGTCCTCATTCCATGAGTCAGAGAGCCAATGTGGTGATTCTGCCAGTTGCTGAGTACGTTGATTCCAATTAGGCATAGTGGAACTGGGGAAATGACCACAGAATGGATCTGGGGACCCATTGAACCCACTGTGAGATGGACCTGAGCTAAAACTCCATCAATCACCCAACCTCCATAAGCACCTACTCTGACTGTTGGACCAGAGTGACACTTTGAGTCTCTCAGAATTAGTGTCATTTCTGGAATGAGGGCTATTATGGTAGGAAAGGCCAAGTGGAAGCCACTAGAACTGCCCCTTCCTGGCAAAATAGTGAATCAGAAGCAATAATGTATTCCTGAAGGGATTGCAGAGATTAGTGCCACTCATAAGGACTTAAAGGAATCAATAGGAGAGATCTGTAAATATGAGATTTATAAAAATGTCTTATGCAATCATGGGAACAGAAAAGTCCAAAATCCATAGGGTAGGCTGTGAAGCTGGAGGCTCCAATGAAAGATCTGGATGAACTCCACATGAGAGCCTTGCTGGCCAAAGAAATAGTGAAAGAGTCTCATTTTCTTTAAAAGCTGCCAACTGATTGGTTGGTCTAGCAGTGAGTGGCATGCTTTAGTTGATCACAAATGCAATCAATCACAGATGCAATCAACTGAGTGATGATATAATTAACCAGCCATGAAATATCCTGGTCAGGCCAGTGTGTGTCTAACCAGACAACTGGGCATAATCATTTGGCCAAGTTGACACCAGAACCTAACCCTCATGGGTTTATACAAGGAATGCAAGGGTGGTTCAACATAAGAAAATTAACCAGTATAATACAACAGAAAGAAAACCAAAAGAGCCTCAATATCATAAAGGATTTATATGAAAAACCCATAGCCAGCATCATATTCAATGGGGAGAAACTGAAAGCCTTCCCCTTAGATTGGGAATGAGATGAGGATGGCCATTGTCACCACTATTATTCAACATTGTACTAGAAGTTCTAGCTAGAACAATCAGGCAGGCAAAAGGTATAAAAGGCACCCAAATCAGAAAGGAAGAATCAAAACTTTCATTATTTGCAGATGACATGATACTATATTTGGAACACCCTGAGAAATCTACAACAAAGCTACCTGAGCTAAGAAACAAATTCAACAACATTGTAGGATACAAGATTAATATGCAAAAATCAGTTATGTTTCTATGCACAAGCAGTAATCTGAGGAGACAAACTAAGAAAAAAATTCCATTCGAAATAGAAACTAAAAGAATCAAGTATCTAGGAATAAATTTAAGCAGGGATGTAAAGGACCTGTACACAGAAAACTACATAATATTGCTAACAGAAATCAAAGAAGATCTAAATGTTCCTTGGTGGAAAGACATTCCCTGCTCAAGGATAGGGAGATTAAATGTAGTTAAGGTATCTGATCTTCAGCTTCAATGTAATACCAATCAAAACTGCAATAACCTAGTTTGAAGACTTGGAAAATCGAGTTACCAAACTCATTTGTAAGGGAAAGAGACCTCCAATAGCTAAAAATATCTTTAAACAGGAGAACAAAGTGGGAGTCCTAACACTTTCTGATTTTAAAGCTTATTATAAAGCGACACTGGTCAAAACAGCATGGTCCTGGCACAAAGATAGAAGGACTAACCAATGGAATCAAATTAAAAGTGCAGAAATAGACCACCAAATTTATGGTCAACTGGTTTTTGACAAGGTTCCCAAACCACTGATCTGGGACAGATAGTGTTTTCAATAAATGGGCAAGGAACAACTGTCTATCAATGGCCAAAAGAGTGAAAGAAGTCCTTACCTTACATTGTATACAAAAATTGATTAAAAATGGATTGAAGACCCAGATATAAGAGCCAGTACCATAAAATGTCTAGAAGAAAATATAAGGAAACTTCTTTAAGACCTAGTAATAGGAGGTAGCTTCTTAAGCCTTACACCCAAAGCACAAACAATGAAAGAAAATCTAGGTAAATGGGAACTCCTCAAAAATAAAATGCTTCTAAAAAAAAAGAAAAGAAAAAGGAAATGCTTTTGAGCCTCAAAGTGCTTTGTCAAAAAGGTGAAGAGGCAGGTAACTCAATGGGAGAAAATATTTGGAAATCACGTATCAGGTAAAGATTTGATATCCTGATACATAAAGAAATCATATAACTTAGCAATGAAAGAACAAATAACTCAATTATAAAGTGAGCTAAAGATATGAACAGACCATATTCCAAAGAACAAATACAATGGCTAAAAAGTACATTAGCTAGAAAGGAAATGCAGATCAAGATGACAATAAGATACCACATCACACCTATAAGAATGGCCATTAAGCAAACAGAAAACTACAAATGCTGGAGAGAATATGGAGAAACTGAAACACTTATACACTACTGGCAGGAATGTATAATGGTCCAGCCTCTATATAAGACAGTCTGGTAGTTTCTTAGGAATTAAATATCGAGTTGCTGTATTACCCAGCAATACCACTATTTGGTATATATACAGAAGAGCTGAAAGCGGTGACATAAACAGACATTTACACACTGGTGCTCACCGCAGCATTTTTCACAATTGCCAAAAGATAGAAACAATCCAAGTGCCCATCAACAAACAAATGGATAAGCAAAATGTAGTATATACATACGATGGAATATTATGCAGCAGTAAGATGAAATGACGGCCTGAACCACATGACAAGATGGATGAGCCTTGAGGACATAATACTAAGTGAAATAAGTCAGACACAAAAGGATAGATACTGTATGATCCCACTTTTATGACCATGGTAAAGGTAAAATCAGAGGCTTATGATACAGAATATAAAGGACCTACAGATACATGGAAGCTTGAGATGGGTGAACAGTTTAGCTAATGAGGTTGAACTTAATTGTAAGGGAATAGATGGAAGTGAAGGCAGATTACTAGTGGGTAAATAAGTAATATTAACATATTGAAGGTGAGCATGATTGAAAGGGGTTATATAGACTCATGTGGTCCACTGATTAACACTACAAATATAAATAAATTTTTGCCTGAACTACTGCAAAGGTATGAATCTTGCACAAAGAGTGTGTGTCTAAAGTTATGGAGGAAAACTGCAATTGCATGCTATGGCTGTGTTTAACAGGAAAACATCAACAGTACCACAGCAATATTAGGGGTCAAAAATGGGGGGAGGAACAAGAAGTAAGGAGAGGTTTGGATTTTCTTTTGGTGATGGTGTGTTTATTGGTTATCTCTTTGGGGAAGAATGAAATTATCTAAAATTGAAAGGGCTGATGGACTGTTGACATTGGACATTATACATGAGGTCTAGAAGATGGAGGTGGCTGAAAGATGCACTGACTGAGAAGTTGGTTGGTGAATGATGTTGTATACATATGGTTAAACATTGTGCTGCTACAAAAAGAAATGAAGTTGTGAGGCATGCAACAATGTCAATGAACCTATGGGACATTTGGTAAGGCAAAATAAGCCAGAAACAAAAGAGCAAATATTGTATATCTCATTTAGAAAATACTATAAGAAAACTGGGGCCTAGATTGTAAGCTCTTACAGCACTCACATTTAGTCTAGAGTGATTATTCTGGATTTTGAAAAGCTGTTTCATGTATCTATAACCTGGTATTTAGAGCTAAGAATGAAGCCTCTCAGGTAGGGATTAAGGTAATTCAGAATATAGGGGTAAGGAAGACTTTGTTTGTATTTTAGAACCCCATCTAGTTTTTGAGACCAAAGGAAGAAAGATCTATTTTGTCTAGAACTTAAATTTTCTGTAGCACACTATTTCACTCCACCTGTCTGCATAGATCATTTAAGCAATTGAAACACAGGGAGCTCAGAATAAGAATTAGGGCCTTTAATCCAGTACAACTTAATGTAATGCCTGAATACATCATAGAATATATTAAGCAGATAACCAAAAAGTATTGACAAAGTCCCTTGATGGATGGAGAAAAATTATGATACTATTAAACTTTACCACTGAGGAAACCCCAGATACTGTGTCAAACATTAAGGACACCCAAATCAATAGGCCAAGACCTACATCTTAAGGCTTCCTCCTGTGTAGTTATGTATGCCACACCGAAGTTTAGCCTACCTATAGATATGCCTAAGTGTTACTTCTGGAGGACCTCTTTTGTTGCTCAGATGTGGCCTCTTTCTCTCTAAGTCCAACTCTGTAAGTGAAACCATTGCCCTCCCTCCTACATGGGACATAGCATCCAGGGGTGAAAGTCTCCCTGGTGGCATGGGAGATGACACCCAGAGATGAACCTGGCCCTGGCCCTGTGGGATCAACAATACCATCCTGACCAAAAGGGGGGAAAGAAGCACAACAAATAAGGTTTCAGTGGCTGAGAGAGTTCAAATAGAGTTGAGAGGCTACTCTTGAGGTCACTCTTATGCAAGCGTCAGTTAGATATTGCTACCTATTATAACCTGCCAAACCCCAACCAAAACCATTCTTGCCAATCCTAAAAAATACCTATGACATTATATAAGATTCTACAAATGTTCCATGCACCAGGGTAAGTTTCCAGAAACCTACAACCTTCAAATGGGTCCTGAAATACAGAGGGGCCAGCCTTTCCAGAACATCAACTAGTTCCATCCTTCTATCCCATATTATTGACAACCCCTTCCAACATGAAAAATTTAGAATGGGCGTAGCCCAAATAACCCTAAAGAGTGGGGAAAAGATCAAAGGTAATGGTGGAGTTATACAGAAAATGTAGGGTTGAACAAATGAGTATGATTACTGAATCATTGTATTAACATTTCTTTCAGTCTCCAGTACCTTAGAGCAGCTAGAAGTAAAAATCTAAAATCGTATAATTGTAACCCATACCAAAATCTGAAATCTGTTCAACAACTAATGGTTGTTGCTTTTTTGAAAAGCAACTTTGAAATATATTGCTTTTTTTGTATATATGTTATTTTTTACAAAAAAGAGAAAGAAGAGTGTAGCAGAGAAGATAGGATTTAACAAGTGAGTATGATTACTGAATCACTATATTGATATTTCTTTTGGCCTGCAGTGTCTTAGAGCAATTAGATGAAAAAATTAAAAATTGTAGAACTGTAACCCATAGCAAACTTTAAAATCTGTTCTATAACTACTCATTGAAACTACTTGGAAATTTATTGGATTTTTTTTTGTATATATGTTGTATTTCACAATAAAAAATGTTTTAAAAATCTGTTCCTTAACTACTTGTTAAAAATGTACTTGGAGGGCAGGCCACAGTGGCTCAGCAGGCAAGAATGTTTGCCTGCCATGCCAGAGAACCCGGGTTCGATTCCCGGTGCCTGCCCATGTTGAAAAAATATATATACTTGGAACCTTATTGTTTCTCTGTATTCATGTTGTATTTTACAATAAAAAAGTTTTAAAAGTACATGAAGGAAGAGATGCTTATTTCATTAGCTATAAGGGAAATGCAGATCAAGGTGACAAGGAGATATTATCTCAAACCTATAAGAATGACTGCTATTAAACAAACAGAAAGGTACAAATGTTGGAGAGGATATGGAGAAATTGGAACACTTACGTACTGCTGATGGGAATATATAATGGTCCAAATGCTATAGAAGACAGTTTGGTGGTTTCTTAGAAACTAAATATTGAGTTGCCCTATGACCTGGGTATACCACCACTTGGTATACACCCAGAAGAGCTGAAAGCAGTGACACAAACAGACATTTTGGGAATAAACAAAGAATGGTATATACATACAATGTCAGAGGAAATGATGTCCTGAAGCATATGATAAGATGGATGACCTTGAGGACATAATGCTGAGTGAAAGAAGCCAGAAACAAAAAGATAGATACTGTATGATTTTGCTAATATGACCTTGGTAAAAGTAAACTCAGAGGCTTATAATATAAAACATAGGGGACTTAGAAATATACAGAAGTTAAAGATGGGTGAAGGGTTAGCTAATGCGGTTGAACTTAAATGTAAGGGAATGGATAGAAGTGAAGGCTGTTCATTAGTGAGTTTATAAGTAATATTGTCATATTGAATGTGAACATGATTAAAAGGAATTGTATGGAGCAATGTTTCCCACCATTTAACAGCAAACATATAAATAAGTTCTTGCATGAACTATCTCAAAGGTATGAATCTTATACAAAGAGTCAAGAGTAGAGAGGTATAAGTGGAAAACTACTATTGCCTACTGTGGCCTATATTTAATATGAAGACATCAACAATACCACAACAATAATAGGGGTAAATAATTGAGGGAAATGACAAGAGTTAGGGGAAGTTTGGGCTTTCTATTTGGTGAGGGTGTGTTTATCAGTTATTTTTCTGTATGGAACAATGAAAATTGTCTAAAACTGAAAATATTGATGATTGCACAACTAAGTAGGATAATTTGAGGCATGGATTGTTGACTTTGGACTTTACACATGATACCCAACGGCTAGTGGTGGCTGAAGAACATGTTAACTTAAAAGTAGAATGGTGAACTTGGTGCATACATATAATAGAATATTGTGCAGCTACAGAAAGGAGCAAAGTAATGAAGCATATAACGAGGTGAATGAACCTTGGGGACATTATGTAGTACAAAATAAATCAGAAACAAAAGACCAAATTTTCTATGGTCTCTTTTAGAAAATACTTATAAGAAAATTTGGATTTAGATTGTAAGAGATCATATAGGAAGCAAATTTAGTCCAGAGCTGCAAAAGTGATTTCTAGATTTTGAGATGGGGTGCTATATATGTAAAACCTGGTATCTCCTTGGAACTTTGGCTACCTGTGTTTGGCACCTAAGATTCAGAGTTGAAGTTTTGCAGTTCTGAAAGTCAGCATTGCTAAATACAGCAACTGTTAAAGAAAATGAAAAATAGATCAGGCTTCAATCAGAGATAAGATTGAGTTGGGACGAAGGTCATTCAGAATACAGGGGTAAGGATGACATTGTGTGTATTTTAGAACTTCACCTACTGTATAAGACCAAAGGAAGAGAGGCTTACTTTGTTCAAAACCTAAATTTTATGTAGCCTATAATCTAACTGAACATGCCCCTGGATAGCTCATTTAAATAACCCAAACACATGGAGCCTGGAATGGGAATGAGAGCTTGTAATTCTGTATATTTTCGAGTAATACCTGGATGCACCCTAGAGTATGTTGGCCAGATAGTTTAAAAATATTGGCAAAGTCCCTTGAGGGACATGAGAAAAAAATGTGGAACCATTAAGCTTTACCACAAGGGTAACTCCTGATACTGTCTCAAATATTAGGGATTCCCAAGTCTAGACCAAGCCTTTGATCTTGAAGTTTTGTTCTTGTGATGTTATTTATGTAGCAGAGAAGATAAGCCTACCTATAGTTATGCCTAAGAATTACTCCCAGAGGACCTCTTTTGCTGTTCAGATGTGGTCTCTCTCTCCCTCCCTCTCTCTCTCCCTCTCTCTCTCTCTCTCTCTCTCTCTCTCTCTCTCTCTCTCTCTCTCTCTCTCTCTCTCTCTCTCTCTCTCTCTCTCTCCCTCTCTCTCCCTCCCTCCCTCCCTCCCTAACTCTTCAAGGGATATCATTATCTCCCCCTTACATGGGACATGACATCCAGGGGTGACTGTCTCCCTGGCAAAGTGGGACATGACTCCCAGGGATGAGCCTGGTTCTGGCATCATGGGATAGACAATGCCTTCTTGACCAAAAGGGGGAAAGAAATGTAACAAAATAAGGTATCACTGGCTAAGAGAGTTCAGATAGAGTTGGGAGGCTATTCTGGAAGCTACTCTTTTGCAAGCTTCAGCTAGATGTTGCTAATTACCATCGTTTGCCAAACCCCAACCAAAACCATTTCTGTTAACCCTAAAGAATACATAGGGCTCTATCTGAGAGTCTACAAAAGTTTCACATACTAAGATTACTTTCTAGAATCCTACAACCTCTAGATGGGTTCCTAGGCCAGATAAGTCCTGAAAATCAGAAGGACCATCCTTTCTAAGAACATCCACTAGGTCCATCCCCCTCTTCCATATTATTGAAACCCCTTTCCAACATGAGAAAGTTAGAATGGGAAGATTCCAAATATCCCTAAAGATGGGGAGAAAGATCAAAGGAGAAGGAGGAGTTATAACAGAGAAGATAAGATTTAACAAATGGTATGACTACTGAGTCATTTTATTGATATTTCTTTTAATCTCCACTGTCTTGGAGCAGCTAGAAGGTAAAAACTAAAGTTGTGGAATAATAACCCATCCCAAACTCTGAAATCTGTTCTAAAACTACTTATTACAACGCACTTTGACATTTATTTTTTGTATATGTTATATTTCACACAAAAAAATATTTGTCACTGCATTTTGGTCCGTGCAAATTTAGAGTTGCCTTATTTTCTTTTTTAACTTAAAGCCTGTTTTTGTCAGTTCAATATAACTAGACCAACTTTCTCTTACTGTGTGCATCTTTTCCATTCTTTTACTTATAATCTTACTGTCTCCTTATATTTTAAATATTTTAAGCAGAATTTAGTTGGATTTTGTTTTTCTATCCAGTCTGATAATTTGAGTCATTATCTTGGGTATTTTCCCCATTTATATGTACTTTAAGCACATTTTTTAATTGAAATATAACATACCCAAACAAAATTCCACAAATCAAAAGTGAACAGGTTGAAAAGGAGCCAAGATCGTGGCTTAGTGAGGTGTGGGATGTAGTTCATCCTCCAGAGTAGCTAGTAAATAGTCAGGAACAGTACAGAACGACTTCTGGGGCCACATCAGTGACCAAACATACAGCATACACTAGTCTGGACAAGCTGGACTAGCTGCAATCCCTCCCAGAACCATGAGTCCCCCACGCTGGGGGATACAGGAGTTGAAGCAATTAATTCAGAATGTTCAAACAGTCATAGAAAACCTCATAAAAAATCAAATCAATGAGTTGAAGGAGGATGTAAAGAAGGCAAGGGATGAACAAAAAGAAGAAATCGAAAGCCTAAAAAAATGAATCACAGAACTTACAGGAATGAAAGGCACAGTAGAAGAGATGAAAAACAATGGACATCTACAATGTTAGATTTCAAGAGGTAGAAGACAGGATTAGTGAGCTGGAGGGTGGGACATCTGAAATCCAACAAGCAAAAGAAAATATAGGGAAAGGCATGGAAAAATATGAGCAGGGACACAGGGAATTGAATTACAACATGAAATGCACGAATATAAGTGTTGTGGATGTCCCAGAATAAGAGAAGGGAAAAAGAGGAGAAAGACTAATGGAGGAAATTATGATAGAAAATTTCCCAACTCTTATGAGAGGCTTAAAATTACAGATCCAAGAAGTTCAGCATATTCCAAACAGAATAAATCGAAATAGATGTACTCCAAGAAACTTACTAATCAGAATGTCAGATGTCAAAGAGAAAGAGAGAATTTTGAAAGCAGCAAGAGAAAAGCAATCAATCACATACAAGGGAAGCCCAATAAGACTATGTGCAGACTTCTTAGCAGAAACCATGGAGGCAAGAAGACAGTGGGATGATATATTTAAGATACTAAAAGAGAGAAATTGCCAACCAAGAATTCTATATCCAGCAAAATTGTCCTTCAAAAATAGGGGGGAACATTTTCAGATGAAAAAATCACTGAAAGAATTTGTGACCAAGAGACCAGCTCTGAAAGAAATGCTAAAGGAAGCACTAGAGACAGATAGGAAAAGTCAGGAGAGAGAGGTGTGGAGGAAAGTGCAGAAATTATCAGTAAATGGTAAAGAGAAGAAAAATTAGATATGACATATAAAATTCAGAAGGCAAACTCGTGGAAGAAAGTACTGCCTATACAGTAATAACACTAAATGTTACTAGATTAAACTACCCAATCAAAAGACATAGACTGGCAGAACGGATTTAAAAACAGGACCCATTTATGTGCTGTCTACAGGAAACACATATTAAACCCAAGGTTAAACATAGGTTGAAAGTGAAAGGTCTGGAAAAGACATTTGATGCAAACAACAATCAGAAAACGGCAGGAGTAGCTATATTAATATTCAATAAATTAGACTTCAAATGTAAAACAATTAAAAGAGACAAAGAAGGACACAGCATATTAATAAAAGGAACAATTCAACAAGAAGACATAACAATCATAAATATTTATGCACCAAGCCAGAGTGCTCCAAAATACATGAGGCAAACACTGAAAAGAGAAATAGACACATTTTTGATAATATTTGGAGACTTCAATTCTCCATTCTCATCAATGCACAGAACATCTAGAAAGAAGATTAATAAAGAAACAGCGGATTTGAATAATACAATAAACAAACTAGACTTAACAGACATTCATAGAACACTACACCCCACAACAGCAGGATACACCTTTTTCTCAAGTGCTCATGGATCATTCTCAGGGATACACCATAGGCTGGTTCACAAAATGAATCTCAATAAATTTAAGAACATTGAAATCATAAAAATGCTTTCTCATATCATAAAGGAATGAAGCTGGAAATCAATAATAGGCAGAGAGCCAGAAAATTCACAAATATATGGAGACTCAACTACACACTATTAAACAATCCATGGGTCAAGGAAGAAGTTAAAAGAGAAATCAGTAAATATCTCGAGGCAAATAAAAATGAAAACACCACATATAAAAATTTATGGGATGCAGCAAAGGCAGTACTAAGAGGCAAATTTATTGCCCTAAATTCCTGTTCTAGTTTGCTAGCTGCCAGAATGCAATACACCAGAAACAGGATGGTTTTTAAAAAGGGGAATTTAGTAACTTGCTAGTTCATAGTTCTAAGGCAAGATAATGTTCCAATTAAAACAATTCTATGGAAATGTCCAATCCAAGGCATCCAGGAAAGATACCTTGGTTCAAGTGGGCCAATAAAGTTTAGGGTTTCTTTCTCAAGTGGAAGGGCACATGCAGAACACAGTCAGAATTTCTCTCTCATCTGGAAGGGCACATGGCGAACATGGCATCATCTGCTAGCTTCTTCTCCTGGCTTCCTGTTTCATGAAGCTCCCCAAGAGGCACTTTCCTTCTTCACCTACAAAGGTCACTGGCTGGTGGACTCTGCTTCTCGTGGCTATGTCATTCTGCTCTGCTCTCTCTGAATCTCCCTTTCTCCAAAATGTTTCCTCTTTTATAGGACTTCAGAAACTAATCAAGACCCACCCAAATGAGTGGAGACATGCTTCCACCCAATTCAGTTTAACAACCACTCTTGACTGAATCACTCTCCAGGGAGAGGAGCTAATTACTGTTTCAAACATACAATACCGGATAGAAGAAATGGCTGTCTTTACAAAATGGGATTAGAATTAAAAACATGGCTTTTCTAGGGTACATGCATCATTTCAAACTATCATAATGCCTATATCAAAAAAGAAGAAAAGCAAAAATCGAGGAATTAACGGTCCACTTGGAAGAACTAGAGAAAGAAGAGCAAACTAACCCCAAAGCAAGGAAGAGGAAAGAAATAATGAAGATTAGAGCAGAAATAAATGAAATTGAGAACATGAAATGAATCGAGAAGATCAACAAAACCAGAAGTTGATTCTATGAGAAAATCAATAAGATTGGAGGACTCTTAGCAAGGTTGATAAAAAGAAGAAGAGAGAGGATACAAATAAATAAAATCAGAAATTGAAGCAGAGACAGGATCCCACAGAAATAAAGGAGGTAATGAGGGGATACTATGAACTTTATACTCATAAGCTAGACAATGTAGATGAAATAGACAACTTCCCAGAAAGGGGTGAACAACCAACCTTGACTAGAGAAGAAATAGACAACCTCAACACACCAATCACAAGTAAAGAAATTGAATTAGTCATTAAGAAGCTCCACAAAAAGAAAAGTCCAGGACCAGATGGCTTACATGTGAGTTTTACCAAACATTCAAGAAAGTTTAGTACCAATCCTGCTCAAACTCTTCAAAAAAATTGAAGAGAAGGGAAGGCTACATAACTCATTCTATGATGCCAACATCACCCTCATACCAAAGCCAAATAAAGATTCTACAAAAATAGAAAATGACAGACCAATCTCTCTAATGGATATAGATGCAAAAATCCTCAATAAAATTCTTGCAAATCGAATCCAGCAGCACATTAAAAGAATTATACACCATGACCAAGGAGGACTCATTCCAGGCATGCAAGGATGGTTCGACATAAGAAAATCAATTAATACACCATATCAACAAATCAAAGCAGAAAACCACATAATCATCTCGATTGATGCAGAAAAGGCATGTGACAAAATTCAACATCCTTTCTTGTCGAAAACACTTCAAAGCATAGGAATAGAAGGGAACTTCCTCAACATGATAAAGGGAATATATGAAAAACCCACAGCTAACATCATCCTCTATGGGGAAAAGCAGAAAACTTTCCCCTTAAGATCAGGAACAAGACAAGGATGTCCACTATCACCATCGTTATTCAACACTGTGTTGGGAGTTCTAGCCAGAGCAATTACACAGGACAAAGAAATACAAGGCATCAAAATTGGAAAGGAAGAAGTAAAACTCTCACTGTTTGCAGATGATATGATATTATATGTGGAAAACCCTGACAAATCCACAGAAAAACTACTAGAGTTAATAAATGAGTACAGCAAAGTGGCAGGTTACAATACCAATACTCAAAAACCTGTAGTGTTTCTATACACTAGTAATGAACCATCTGAGGGGGAAATCAAGAAAAAAAGTCTATTTATAATTACAACCAAAAGAATAAAATATTTAGGAACAAATTTAACTAAGAACACAAAAGACCTACACTAAGAAAATTACAAGAAATTGCTAAAAGGAATCACAGAAGACCTAAATAAATGGAAGGGATTACTGTGCTCATGGATTGAAAGACTAAATATACTTGATATCAATCCTACCTAAATTGATTTACAGATTCAATGCAATGCCAATTAAAATCCCAAAAACTTACTTTTCAGAAATAGAAAGACCAATAACCAAATTTATCTGGTAGGGCAGGGTGCCCTGAATGGCTAAAAATATCCTGAGAAAGAAAAATAAAGTTGGAGGTCCCACACTACCTGATTTTAAGGTGTATTACAAAGCTACAATGGTCAAAAGAGCATAGTACTGGCATAAAGATAGATATACTGACCAATGGAATCAAATAGAGTATTCAAATATAGACCATCTCATCTATGGACAATTGATCTTTCATAAGGCAATCAAGCCAACTCAGGTAAAACAGAACAGTCTCTTCAATAAATGAAGCTTGGAGAACTGGATATCCACATGTAAAAGAATGAAAGAGGATCCATGTCACACACCTTATACAAAAATTAACTCAAAATGGATCAAAGACCTAAACATTAGTTCTAAGACCATAAAACTATTAGAAGAAAATGTAGGGAAATATCTTTAAAATCTTATAATAGGAGGCAGTTTCCTAGATTTTACACCCAAAGCACAAGCGTTGAAGAAAGAAATAGACAAATGGGAACTCACCAAAATTAAGCACTTTTGTGCAACAAAGAACTTTGTCAAGAAAGTAAAAACACAGCCTACACAATGGGAGACAATATTTGGAAATGATATACCAGATAAAGGTCTAGAATCTAGACTATATTAAAGAGATTGTTCAACTTAACAACAAAAAGACAAACAACCCAATTACAAAATGGGCAAAAGACTTGAACAGACACTCCTCAGAAGAGGAAATACAAATGGCCAAAAAGCACATGAAAAGATGCTCAACCTCCCTGGCTATTAGGGAAATGCAAATCAAAACTGCAATGAGATATAATCTCACTCCCACCAGAATAGCCATTATCAATAAAACAGAAAATGACAAGTGCTGGAGAGGATATGGAGAAAGAGGCACACTTATCCACTGTTGACAGGAATGTCAAATGGTACAACCACAGTGGTAGGCAGTTTGGTGGTTCCTCAGGAAGCTAAGTATAGAACTGCTATACAATCTGGCTAGATATCCACACAGAGGACATCAGGGCAAGGACACAAAGGACATTTACACTCCAATGTTTATAGCAGCATTATTTATAATTGTCAATACATGGAAACAGCCCAAATGTCCATCAACAGATGGACTAAACAAGAGTGGCTAAACAAACTGTGGTATATACATATGATGGAATATTATGCAGCTGTAAAAACAGAATAAAGTGATGAAGTATGTAACAACATGGATGGACCTTGTAGACATTATGCTGAGTGAGATTAGCCAGAAACAAAAGGACAAATACTGTATGGTTTCACTGATATGAACTAACATTAATGAATGAACTTGGAGAATTTCAGTTAAGAACAGAGAACATCAAGAGATAGAAATAGGGTAGATATTGGGTAATTAGAACTGAATGTGATACAGATTGTGCAACAGGACTGATTGTAAAAATTCAGAAATGGATAGCAGAATACTACCTAATTGTAATGCAATAATGTTAGAACACTGAATGAAGCTGAATGTGAGAATGATGGAGAAGAGTTGGAGGCACAAATGAAATCAAAAGGAAAGATCGATGGTTAAAACTGAGATGGTATAATCTAGGAATGCCTAGAGTGTACAATGATAGTGACTAAATGTATAAATTTAAAAATATTTTTTGCATGAGGAAGAACAAAGGAATGTCAATATTGCAGAGTATTGAAAATAGATGGTAATTAATATTTTAAAATTTTACCTTATGTGTGAGACTAAAGCAAAAAATGTTTATTTGGTACAAAATTTATATTTTGACTAGTGCATTTCCTAATATAACTTATGTACAGTTTAACTGAACACCATAAGTGCATGGAACCTTGAGTAGGGCATGAGAATTTGTAGGTATGTCCAGAGTGATGTCCTGATCAATCCCAGAGTAATTTGAACAGTGAATAAAAAAGTATTTGCAAAGTCCCCTTGGGTGAATGGTGAGAAAGAGGGAGAATTCAACTTCCCCATTTGGAGAAGGCCTGATATTCTTGCAAGCAATGAGGACAACAAAATCAATAGGCCAAACCCTCAATTTTGGGGTTTGTTCATATGAAACTTAACCCCACAAAGGATAGGCTAAGCCCACTTAAAATTAATTACCCCCAAAGAACCTCTTTTGTTGCTCAGATGTGCCTTTCTCTCTCTCAGCCAACACAGCAAGTGGACTCACTGTCCTGCCCCTCTCTACATGGGACATGACTCCCACAGGTGTAAACCTCCCTGGAGATGTGGGACAGAAATCCCAGAATGAACTGGGACTCCACATCAAAGGATGGAGAAACCCTTCCTGATTGAAAGGGAGAAGAGAGAAATGAGACAAAATAAAGTCAGAGTTGAGAGGTTATCCTGGAGGTTGTTCTTGCACATTATATAGGTATCCCCTTTTTAGTTTATGATATATTCAATTCACTAGATGGAAGTACCTGAAACTGTAGAGCTGTGTTCCAGTAGCCATGTTTCTTGAAGATGATTGTATAATGATATAGCTTTTGCAATGTGACAGTGTGATCATGAAAACATTTGCTGATACTCCTTTTATCTATGGTATAGACAAATGAGTAAAACATATGAATAAGAAATAAACAAATGATAGGGAGAGCAAATGTTAAATAAATTAGTAGATTGAAATACTAATGATCAATGAAAGGGAGTAGCAAGAGGTATGGTATGTATGAGTTTTTCCTGTTTTTGCTGGAGAGATGCAAATGTTCAAAAAAAAGATCATTGTGATGAATACACAACTATGTGATGATATTGTGAGCCACTGATTGTAACCATACCAAGAATGTTTGCATATCAAGAATGCCTGTATGAAGAAGGGCCAAGATGGCGGCTTAGTAAGGTGCGCGCATCTTAGTTCCTCCTCCAGAACAACTACTAAATAACCAGAAACAGTGCAGAACAGCTCCGAGGGCCATGGCAGGGACCGGACACACAGCGTACCCCAGTCTGGATTGGCTGGTCCAGCTGTGAGAATCCACTGCGGTGAGCTCCCCGAGTGGCGCAAGCTTCCCCGGGCCATGGCGGCTGGTGGCCAGCGCCCCTCCCTCCCTCCTTCCCAGACAGGCTGGGAGTCTTGGAGAGGCGAGTTTGCCAAGCCACGGCGGCCGGCGGCTGACACCCTCCCTTGTGGGCAGCTTCCCTGACCGGCTACGAGTCTCAGATCGGTGAGTTTCCCAGGCCGCGGTGGCCGGTGACCAATGCCCCTCCCCCACAGGTGGCTTCCCTGACCGGCTACAAGTCTCAGATTGGCGAGTTTCCCAAGCTGCAGCTGGTGACCGGCACCCCTCCCCCACAGGCGGCTACTCAGAGGAAAAGGAAAGAGTCTCCAAACAGTAACGGGGACTGAAGCCCAACCAAACACCAATAGTGGCGTTAATGGACAAATTCTGACTACTAGAAGTAGGCCCCCAGCTCAGGTGAAACTGATCAAGGTGGAAGTCGCCTATTGGGCTAACTGAAAAAAAGGAAAGGGGGTGAAAAAGAGCCTTCTGCGGCTGCTTCTACAGAGGCTCGGTTGCCTCTGGGCTCAGCGCCAGGATTACACAAGGTGCAACTGCCCCAAACACAGAAACAGGCTGCTTTCAGGGCTCTCTACCACATGAACCTTCCCAACAGGAGGGGTGAAATGCAACTCAGGTGGAGTCCCTCTCTCAGGGAATTCAGATCCCAGGACTTCACAATCTGAAGCCATTAAAACCAGCCTATAACCTTTCCTCTGTCTCCACCACGTACACAGCAAGGGAGAGCCTTTCAAAGTTAAAGGAGCCACAACATCTTTTGCTGGTGGGACCCGCAGGCAGACAAGCGCCACATACTGGGCAGGATAAGAAAAACAGAGCCCAGAGACTTCACAGGAAAGTCTTTCAACCTACTGGGTCTCACACTCAGGGAAATCTGATAAAATGTCCAGACGCCAGCAAAAAATAACAAACCACACCAGGAAAATTGAAGATATGGCCCAGAAAAAGGAACAAACCAATAGTTCAAATGAGATACAGGAGCTGAGACAACTAATTCTGAATATATGAACAGAAATGGAAAACCTCTTCAAAAACCAAATCAATAAATTGAGGGAGGACATGAAGAAGGCATGGGATGAACAAAAAGAAGAAATAGAAAGTCTGAAAAAAGAAATCACAGAACTTATGGGAATGAAAGATACAGTAGAAGAGATGAAAAAAATAATGGAAACCTACAATGGTAGATTTCAACAGACAGAGGTTAGAATTAATGAACTGCAGGATGGAACATCTGAAATCCAAAAAGAAACAGAAACTATAGGGAAAAGAATGGAAAAATTTGAGCAGGGGCTCAGGGAATTGAATGATAATATGAAGCACACAAATATACGTGTTGTGGGTGTCCCAGAAGGAGAAGAGAAGGGAAAAGGAGGAGAAAAACTAATGGAAGAAATTATCACTGAAAATTTCCCAACTCTTATGAAAGACCTAAAATTACAGGTCCAAGAAGTGCAGCGCACCCCAAAGAGAATAGATTCAAATAGGCGTTCTCCAAGACACTTACTAGTTAGAATGTCAGAGGTCAAAGAGAAAGAGAGGATCTTGAAAGCAGCAAGAGAAAAACAATCCATCACATACAAGGGAAACCCAATAAGACTATGTGTAGATTTCTCAACAGAAACCATGGAAACAAGAAGACAGTGGGATGATATATTTAATTACTAAAAGAGAAAAACTGCCAACCAAGACTTCTATATCCAGTAAAATTGTCCTTCAAAAATGAGGGAGAAATGAAAACATTTTCAGACAAAAAGTCACTGAGAGAATTTGTGACCAAGAGACCAGCTCTGCAAGACATACTAAAGGGAGCACTAGAGTCAGATACGAAAAGACAGAAGAGAGAGGTGTGGAGAAGAGTGTAGAAAGAAGGAAAATTAGATATGATATATGTAACACAAAAGGCAAAATGGTAGAGGAAAGTATTACCCAAACAGTAATAACACTAAATGTTAATAGACTGAATTCCCTGATCAAAAGACATAGACTGGCAGAATGGATTAAAAAACAGGATCCTTCTATATGCTGTCTACAGGAAACACATCTTAGACCCAAAGATAAACATAGGTTGAAAGTGAAAGGTTGGGAAAAGATATTTCATGCAAATAACAACCAGAAAAGAGCAGGAGTAGCTATACTAATATCCAACAAATTAGACTTCAAATGTAAAACAGTTAAAAGAGACAAAGAAGGATACTATCTACTAATAAAAAGAACAATTAAACAAGAAGACATAACAATCATAAATATTTATGCGCCAAACCAGAATGCCCCAAAATACGTGAGGAATACACTGCAATCACTGAAAAGGGAAATACACACATCTACCATAATAGTTGGAGACTTCAATTCGCCACTCTCATCAATGGACAGAACATCTAGACAGAGGATCAATAAAGAAACAGAGAATTTGAATATTACAATAAATGAGCTAGACTTAACAGACATTTATAGGACATTACACCCCACGACAGCAGGATACACCTTTTTCTCAAGTGCTCATGGATCATTCTCAAAGATAGACCATATGCTGGGTCACAAAGCAAGTCTTAACAAATTTAAAAAGATTGAAATCATACACAACACTTTCTCGGATCATAAAGGAATGAAGTTGGAAATCAATAATAGGCAGAGTGCCAGAAAATTCACAAATACATGGAGGCTCAACAACACACTCTTAAACAACCAGTGGGTCAAGGAAGAAATTACAAGAGAAATTAGTAAATATCTCGAGGCAAATGAAAATGAAAACACAACATATCAAAACCTATGGGATGCAGCAAAGGCAGTGCTAAGAGGGAAATTTATTGCCCTAAATGCCTATATCAAAAAAGAAGAAAAGGCAAAAATTTGGGAATTAACTGTCCACTTGGAAGAACTGGAGAAAGAATAGCAAACTAACCTCAAAGCAAGCAAAAGGAAAGAAATAACAAAGATTAGAGCAGAAATAAATGAAATTGAGAACGTGAAAACAATAGAGAAAATCAATAAGACCAGAAGTTAGTTCTATGAGAAAGTCAACACGATTGATGGGCTCTTAGCAAGACTGACAAAAAGAAGAAGAGAGAGGACACAAATAAATAAGACCAGAAATGGAAGAGGAGACATAACCACTGACCTCACAGAAATAAAGGAGGTAATAGCAGGATACTATGTACAACTTTATGCTAATAAATACAACAATGTAGATGAAATGGACAACTTCCTAGAAAGGCATGAACAACCAATTTGACTCAAGAAGAAATAGATGACCTCAACAAACCAATCACAAGTAAAGAAATTGAATCAGTCATTCAAAAGCTTCCTAAAAAGAAAAGTCCAGGACCAGACGGCTTCACATGTGAATTGTACTAAACATTCCAGAAAGAATTAGTACCAACCCTGCTCAAACTCTTCAAAAAAATTGAAGTGGAGGGAAAGCTACCTAATTCATTCTATGAAGCCAACATCACCCTCATACCAAAACCAAGCAAAGATATTACAAAAAAAGAAAACTACAGATCAATCTCTCTAATGAACATAGATGCAAAAATCCTCAACAAAATTCTAGCAAATCGAATCCAGCAACACCTTAAAAGAATTATACATCATGACCAAGTAGGATTCATCCCAGGTATGCAAGGATGGTTCAACATAAGAAAATCATTAATGTAATACACCATATCAACAAATCAAAGCAGAAAAATCACATGATCATCTCAATTGATGCAGAGAAGGCATTTGACAAGATTCAACATCCTTTCCTGTTGAAAACACTTCAAAGGATAGGAATACAAGGGAACCTCCTTAAAATGATAGAGGGAATATATGAAAAACCCACAGCTAATATCATCCTCAATGGGGAAAAATTGAAAACTTTCCCCCTAAGATCAGGAACAAGACAAGGATGTCCACTATCACCACTATTATTCAACATCGTGTTGGAGGTTCTAGCCAGAGCAGGGTTGGCATGAATTAGACAAGAAAAAGAAATACAAGGCATCAAAATTGGAAAGGAAGAAGTAAAACTCTCACTGTTTGCAGATGATATGATACTATACATCAAAAACCTGGAAAAATCCGCAGCAAAACTACTAGAGCTAACAAATGAGTACAGCAAAGTAGCAGGTTACAAGCTCAACATTCAAAAATATGTAGTGTTTCTATACACTAGCAATGAACAAGCTGAGGGCAAAATCAAGAAACAAATCCCATTTACAATTGCAACTAAAAGAATAAAATACTTAGGAATAAATTTAACTAAAGGGACAAAAGACATATACAAAGAAAAGTACAAAAAAACTGTTAAAAGAAATTACAGAAGACCTAAATAGATGGAAGGGCATACCGTATTCATGGGTTGGAAGACTAAATATAGTTAAGATGTCAGTTCTACCTAAATTGATTTACAGATTCAATGCAATACCAATCCAAATCCCAACAACTTATTTTTCAGAAATAGAAAAACCAATAAGCAAATTTATCTGGAAGGGCAGGGTGCCCCGAATTACTAAAGTATCTTGAGGAAAAAAAATGAAGTTGGAGGTCTCATGCTGCCTGACTTTAAGGCATATTATGAAGCCACAGTGGTCAAAACAGTATGGTACTGGCATGAAGATAGATATATCGACCAATGGAATCGAATAGAGTGCTCAGATATAGACCCTCTCATCTATGGACATTTGATCTTTGATAAGGCAGTCAAGCCAACTCACCTGGGACAGAACAGTCTCTTCAATAAATGGTGCCTGGAGAACTGGATATCCATATACAAAAGAATGAAATAGGACCCGTATCTCACACCCTATACAAAAGTTAACTCAAAATGGATCAAAGATCTAAACATTAGGTCTAAGACCATAAAACAGTTAGAGGAAAATGTAGGGAGATATCTTATGAAACTTACAATTGGAGGCAGTTTTATGGACCTTAAACCTAAAGCAAGAGCATTGAAGAAGGAAATAAATAAATGGGAGCTCCTCAAAATTAAACACTTTTGTGCATCAAAGAACTTCATCAAGAAAGTAGAAAGACAGCCTACACAATGGGAGACAATATTTGGAAATGACATATCAGATAAAGGTCTAGTATCCAGAATTTATAAAGAGATTGTTCAACTCAACAACAAAAAGACAGCCAACCCAATTACAAAATGGGAAAAAGACTTGAACAGACACCTCTCAGAAGAGGAAATACAAATGGCCAAAAGGCACATGAAGAGATGCTCAATGTCCCTGGCCATTAGAGAAATGCAAATCAAAGCCACAATGAGATATCATCTCACACCCACCAGAATGGCCATTATCAACAAAACAAAAAATGACAAGTGCTGGAGATGATGCAGAGAAAGAGGCACACTTATCCACTGTTGGTGGGAATGTCAAATGGTGCAACCACTGTGGAAGGCAGTATGGTGGTTCCTCAAAAAACTGAATATAGAATTGCCATCCAACCCAGCAATACCATTGCTAGGTATCTACTCAAAGGACTTAAGGGCAAAGACACAAACGGACATTTGCACACTGATGTTTATAGCAGCATTATTTACAATTGCAAAGAGATGGAAACAGCCAAAATGTCCATCAACAGACGAGTGGCTAAACAAACTGTGGTATATACATACGATGGAATATTATGCAGCTTTAAGACAGAATAAACTTATGAAGCATGTAATAACATGGATGGACCTAGAGAACATTATGCTGAGTGAGACTAGCCAAAAACTAAAGGACAAGTACTGTATGGTCCCACTGATGTGAACCGACATTAGAGAATAAACTTGGAATATGTCATTGGTAACAGAGACCATCAGGAGATAGAAATAGGGTAAGATAATGGGTAATTGGAGCTGAAGGGATACAGACTGTGCAACAAGATTGGATACAAAAACTCAGAAATGGACAGCACAATACTACCTAATTGTAATGTAATCATGTTAAAACACTGAATGAAGCTGCATCTGAGGTATAGTTTTTTTATTATTTTTTTAAATTTTTTAAAAATTTTTTTTCTATTATTGTTTTATTTCTTTTTCTGTTGTCTTTCTATTTCTTTTTCTAAATCAATGCAAATGTAATAAGAAATGATGAATATGCATCTATGTGATGATATTCAGAATTACTGATTGTATATTTAGAATGGAATGATTTCTAGTTAATTTTTTAATTAATAAAAAAAGAATGCTTGTATGTTTTTTCATTGTTTATAACAAAAATATATACATATATATATTGCAAATATTTTCTACCATTTGGTGGCTAACATTTCACTTTCTTAATGTTTTCCTTTAATAAACAGTTCTTAATTATAAGAATCATTTGTCTATGTTGTCCATTATGGCTAACGCTTTTTGTGAACTTTTATGTAATATTTTCTTATCCTCATGTCATATTGATATTTTTCTATATTGTCCTCTGAATGCTTGATTATTTTACCTTTGATAAGTAGATCCACAATCCACTGTAACTGATTTTGTGTCCCAGATTGAAGGAGAGTTGAGATGTGACTATTTTTATATGGATATGAATTGACCCAGATTCATTTGTTGAAAAGTTATCTTTTCCCCGTTGCACTACACCCCAAACTGTCAAGACTGAAGTGACCATGTATGTGGGTCAGCTTCTAGACTCTTTTTGTCTCTTCTTTCTTGTTTACTGATTTACTCTTGTGCCAATTCCACACTGTAGCGTCATAGTAAGTTCTTGATATCTGATAATGTAAGCCCACTAGCTTTGTTCTTCTTATTCAACCTTGTCTTAGCTATGTTTTTTTAAATTTCTTTATGTGTGATTATATATGGACATAAAATATAAAATTTGCATTTTAACCATTTTTAAGCAAACAATTCAGTGGCATTAATTACATTCACAATATTGTGCTATCATCACCACCATCCATTATCAAAACTTTTTCATAACTCCAAACCGAAATTTGTACCCATTAAATAACAGCTCCTCATCACCCCCCTTCCCCAGTCTCTCTGAATTTGCCTATTCTAGATGTCTCACATAAGAAATCATTCAACAAGGCCCAGATGTTCACCTCATAGTTGATTTTGGAAGGCCTGTTGAAAAAAAAGAAGAAAAATAAATTATTCAGTATTTTTCCTTTTGTCTGGTCTGTAAAAAAAATTCTGCTGCAGAGATTTCCTACGCTTTAAAAAAAAATTATTGTTGACTATAACATATATACAAACAAAAGAAAGGCAAGGCAATGATTTTCAAAGTACACTTCAACAAGTAGTTATAGAACAGACTTCAAGGTTTGTTTGTGTATATAGTACCATTCCACTATTCCAGATTTTTCCTTCTAGCTGCTCCAAAACACTGGAGGCTAGGAGAAATATATCTTTTCTTTTTCTGTGTGAAAAACAACATATATACAAAAAAGGAAATGAATTTCAAAGAACATCACAACAATTAGTTTGGTATGTGTTACAATTTCACAATTTTAGGTTTTTACTTGTAGCTGCTCTAAGGTACTGGAGACTAAATGAAATACCAATATAATGATTCAGCAATCATATTCATTTGTTAAACCCTACCTTCTCTTTAAAACCCCACCATCACCACTGATTTTTCTCCCACTATTTAGGCATATTTGAGCTAAACCTATTCTAACTTTTTCATGTTGGAAGGGGTGTCAATAATATGGATAGGAAATGGACCTAGTTGATGTTCTGGACAGGTTTCCTATGTTTTTAAGTTGCCCTTTTCTTCATTCAGCATTCACTTTGTTGCTTTAAACTTTGACTGTTTTCTAAAGTTCTGTGAAAGTTTCTTCTGCCAGTTCTCTGCGTATTTTTTTATGCTTCTATGGAGGGACAGGAGTTTGGAGCTGCCTTCACCTTCTTGTTGGTGTTACACCTGTCTTAGCCATATTCTTTTTTAAATCAAGTTTTTCTTTTTCACACATGCAAAAATCCTGCAGTAATTGATTGAGACTGCACTGAGTCTGTAAAGACTAACACCATTACTATAATGAGTCTTTTAATACCTGGCATATTCCTCCTTAATTACTCTCAGTATTGCTTTCTAGGTTTCATAGAAGTCTTGCACACCTTTTGTTATATTAATTCTATTAATGATCATTTCCTTATTTAGTTATATCATTAGGAATTGCCAAATTGTGATTTCTCTAATGCTGTCATTCATTATGAATCTATTATCTAGAGCTCTTCTATAAATAAATACTCTTCCTCATCCTCTAAGAGTATTTGATTTCCCTGACACACAATTCATTCCAAAAACACAAGTTAAATGCTTAATTCATTCTCTTTACCAATTTTAGACTAATGAGCTGGTGTCTTCACAACCTCCAAAAGTACCTAGTTAGTTTTATCTTTCTCTTTGATCCATCACTATGAATTAATACCTCTGTATCATGAATTAGGTTTTTATAAGTTGTTGTTATTCTGTTTGATTTTCAAATAGCTCCATCTTTAGAAAGAATGTCCCTTCAAGCTAGTTCTTGTGTCCTTTTGACACACTTCTGTCTTTTCCAGGTTCCCTCAAATCAGAGCCTGAAACAAAAGGTTGTGTGCAGATAGTGTATTTGGGAAGGTGATTCAGTGTGCAGGAGTGAAAGGGTGGGAATATAACCAGAAAGGAGGCACAAGTTGGTCACCTGGGCTTTTTCCCCACACTGGGGTTTTTTGAGGAACCTTTTAAAATATGTCTTAGAACTATCTGTCCATGGGAACAAATGGGGAAATATTTATCCATTGGCTAATGTTCTCCATTGATCAAGAGGGGCCCCCTGAAATTCCCAGTTGTACTGCATTAATTCTCAGTGCGCTTCTGCCAAATAACTATACTCTGCCAAGCTTCAGAGAAGCCAAGTGAGAGATATGTAGCCTAAACAGACAGGGAGCTTTTCTGCACCCCTACAAAACCTTTCAAAGACTGTAAGTACTGGGTAAGAGGTGGGCAGAAAGGATTCTGAAGTGCTGCACAACCAGAGTCCAGTGCTGTTCTCCCTTTGATCCCCTCATCCTACCCTTAAGATCAATCCATCACAGAGTCTCCTTCAAGGCCAGTTGTAAATTCTGCAATTTCTCAATACAAGAGGGAGAGTGGAACAAATTACTGTCCCTATTGCTCAGTTGGTCTCAAGCCCATGGTAGCAGGAGCTAGCACCCACTGCTGCTACCCAGCACCTTGACCAGCACTTCTGGAACCATTTTTTGCTAAAGAAGTTCAGCTCCCCTTGTCCCACTCCTCTCCAATGTTATTCCCATGATGTAATAAACGTAGCTTTCTATGCCTTTCTTTTTTGCTCATCTATATACCATACAGACACACACAGTCATGCATACACACAATTTTGTGTATAACATGATCTTTTTACTATAAAACAAATGGAAAGAAAAACAAAGTCCCTCACCACTCTAGCTTTTTTATTTTAATGATACATCATGACTATTTTCTGGATTACACATACAAAGTCAATTCATTCTTTTTAATAGCTGTACAATTTATCATAGAAAGGGTAGGCTATAACGTATATAATATATTTAAAACTTTTTACTATAAACAGTGTCATAATAGGAATCAAGAGTCTTATCATTTATTACTTCTGCACAGTGAAGTTCCACACTGTGATCAAGGCAAATGGTATATTTCAATCTTCCTTTGGCACTCTGGAATTTTTGTTTGTTGTATATGGTGTGAAGAGGTGGGGTGTCTTCATTAGTTAGGCTATAGGTTTCCTGTATGTATGTAACAAAAACCTCAATAATTGTGGCTGTAACAAGATATATTTTTAATTTTTGTTCACTTTGATGAACAAAAGATGGGCAGTCCCAAGCTGGTATGGAGTCTGTTGCACAATCATACTCATCCAATAATCCAGCTTCCTTTCACCCTCATTCTCCACCTTCCTTTCAGGATGTCGCCAGAATTTGCCTGTGTTACTTCCACTCACTGCCCATTGACCTGACCTTAGGCACATGACCTGTACTAGCTAAAAAAGGAGCTAGTATTTATTAAGGTCATATATGGTTGAATCTGCTTTATAGTCCCACATTTTTTCTTATATTAAAATAGCTTCACTGTAGTGGTTAGGCTGTTATTATTATATTATGATGGTGGCGGTTGGTGTATTAGCAATTTATCTTTCATTAAAATCTTTCATAAATCTTAAAAATTCAATAATCCCACATTTTTCCTTATATTAAAATAGCTTTATAATAGTTCTTAAACTGTTATTATTGCATTATTATTATGGTGGTTGGTGTATTAGCATTTATCTTTTATTAAAAACTTGATATAGGTTCTTTGATTGGGGTTATTTTGGTAGACCAAGTTAAAGATGACCTAACATTTTTTTTTAACTGGCTTGTCCTAGCACTTGGATATTATCATTTGGGGTGGAGATAATTTTCTTCATAGCAATTTTTCAATGCTAAAAGGTATCTTTACCCACTAGTAATTATACAATTAACATACGGCAACTTTATTTCATCATCACAGCCTTATAGGAAAAATAACGCGTTAAGGAGAAAGCTGACCATAGGAGGATTCTGAGGATACAGAAGAGCCTTTCCTAGGATGACAGACATCTGTAACGCCAGGTTTCCACCCAATGAAACAATAAGTGTGAGCAGGGCCTGGATGAGCTCTGGTGGCAAAACAAGTTGCCAAGCAGATGGGAAAATTAAAAAGTATTTGCTCGGCTTCTGGCTCTGCCACATTACCCATCTGAAATGGATGGCTCAATATTCTTTTATTTTTTTTGCATCTCTCTATTTTATTACTCATCTACCCATACACAGGATAAAGGGGATGTTAATCACAAGATTTTACAATCACATGGTCACAAGATGAAGGCTCCATAGTTACACAATCATTATCAAAGATCAAGGCCACTGGATTACTGTTCAATAACTTCAGGTACTTCCTTCTGGCTATGCAAATACACTAGAAACTAAAAGGAAATATCTATATAAAAAGTTTTAGTCATGTCATTTGTTAAACCCCAGCTTCCTCCCTTTCATTTGATTTCTTTCTCAATCTTAAGGAATAACTGATCAATAACCATACTAACTTATTTGTGTTGTAAATGGGTGCTGACATTATTGGGTTGAGGAAAGTGTGGGAAACAGAGCTTTTGACCTTCAGGCTAAACCTTGAGATGGTGACCTGGAACACTGGGTCAGGTAGCTCTTGTGGAACACTGCAGGTGGCTCGTCTCCTACAAGGAAGCTTTGAAGGATAAAAGGGCTGGGGGCTGGACAGTGCTATTCTTTGAAGAGATTTCACAGATAAACAACTTAGTTTAAAAGGTTTCACATTTTCTTGTACTTTACATATCAGCATAATTGTAATTAACATTAAGATTAACTTGATGTTACTTCCTCCTGCCTTTTGTGGTAACCACTAATAAATAACTGGAGCAAAACTAGCAAAGGGCTCTTGGCTCTAGAAGTTCAAGAGTCCCCTGCTCCCATTTTCAGAAATCTGCATCTGTCTTAATTCTTGCATCACCCTGTCAGCAACAGGAAAGAAACTGGTTGATGGTTTTAGAGAGATGGGTGTCTCTGGGTTTCAGGGCATATCTGGCATAAGAACCAACTAGAGGCTTTGAGTTTCTGAAAATAGATAAAATAAATAGGTAAACTTTAATACAGTCTTAGATAGAGCCCAGGGTACTCTTTAAGTTTTTCAGGTATACTGTTGATTGGGGCTTGGTGTACTGTGGCAATTTGCAATATCTGGCTGAAGCTTGCATAAGAGTAACCTCCAGAGTGACACTCTGCTTGAAATACCTCAGCCACTGAAACTTTATTTGGTTTCATTTCTCTTCCCTCTTTTGGTCAAGAAGGCATTGTTGATCCTATGATGCTAGGGCCAGGCTCATCCCTGTGAGTCCTGTCCCACATTGCCTGGGAGACTTACACCCCTGGGAGTCATGTCACACATAGGAGCAAGGGTAGTGAATTTATTTGCAGAATTTGTCTTAGAGAGAGAGGTCTCATTAGAGCAAAAAAAAGAGGTTCTCCAGGGGTGACTCTTGGGCATAATTATAAACAGGCTTACTTTTGCCATTACAGAAATAAATTTCATAAAGGCAAGCCCTGAGATCAAAGATTTGAATGGGAACAATCAATTCAATAAGCTGAGCCCTCAATCTTGGAGTTCACCACTATGAAACTTATTCCTGCAAAGAAGTGAAGCCTACTTCTAATTTATGCCTAAGAGTCTCCCCCAGAGAACCTCTTTTGTTGCTCAGATGTGGCTTCTCTTTAACCCAGCCCAACAGGTGAACTCACTGCCCTCCCCCTTATGTGGAACATGACTCCCAGGGGTGTAAATCTCCCTGGCAATATGGGACAGGACTCCCAAACTCAGCTGAAACTTGGCATCATGGGATTGAAAAAGATTTCTTGACCAAAAGGAGCAAGAGAGAAATGAGACAAAATAAAGTTTCAGTGTCTGAGATATTTCAAATAGGGTCAAAAGGTTATCCTGGAGGCTATTCTTAGGCATTATATGGATATCCATTTTCTGTTTATAGTGTATTGTAGTGGTTAGAGGGGAGTACCTGAAACTATTGAGCTGTATTTCAGTAGTGTTGATTCTTGAAGATGATTGCCTAACCATATAGCTTTTACAATGTGACTGTGCAAGTGTAAAAACCTTGTGTCTGATGTCCCTTTTATCCAGTGTATGGACAGATGAGTAAAAAAATAAGGATAAAAATAAATAAATATTAGGGGGATAAAGGGTAAAAAAAAAAAATAGGGTACATTGAAATACTAGTGGCCAATGAGAGGAAGGGGTAAAGGCTATAGGGTGTATGAGTTGTTTATTTTTATTTTTATTTCTTTCTTCTAGAGTGAAGCAAATGCTCTAAAAATGATCATGGCAATGAATACACAACTATGTGATGATATTGTGAGCCATTGATTGTATACTATGGATGGATTGTATGTGTGTGAAAATTCCTCAATAAAAATATATTTTTTAACATGGGCAGGCACCAGGAATTGAACCCAGGTCTCTGGCATGGCAAGCAAGAACAATAAAAATATTTTTAATAAAAAGATTGAGGAGACATGGTAGATGACTCCCAGGGATGAATCCAGCCCTGGCATTTGTGGGATCAACAATTCCATCTTGACCAAGATGGGGGAAAGAAGTGTAACTAATAAAGTATCAGTGGCAGAGAGAGTTCAAATACAGTCAAGAGGCTACTCTGGACATTGCTCTTATGCAAGCTTCAGTTAGACATTGCTACCTATCATAACCTGCCAAACCTCAGCCAGGACCATTCCCGCCAATCCTAAAGATTGGATCCTTTCAACATGAAAAAGTTAGAATAGCCATAGCCCAAAGGTACAAGAGGAAAGAAAGATCAAAGGTGATGGCAGAGTGTGCTGGTTTGAAATGATGCATGTCCCCTAGAAAAGCCATGTTTTCATCTAATTCCCATTTCATAAAGGCAGAATAATCTCTGTTCAATACTGTATGTTTGAAACTGTAATCAGATCATCTCCCTGGAGATGTGATTTAATCAAGAGTGGCTATTAAGCTGGATTAGGTGATGATATATCTCCACCTATTTGGGTGGGTCTTGATAAGTTTCTGGAGTCCTATAAAAGAGGAAACATTTTGGAGAATAGGAGATTCAGAGAGAGCAGAGAATGCTGCAGCACCGTGAAGCACAGAGTCCATTAGCCAGCACGTTGGAGATGAAGAAGGAAGATGATTCCTGGGGAGCTTCATGAAACAGGAAGCCAGGAGAAGAAGCTAGCAGATGACACCATGCTTGCCATGTGCCTTCCCAGATGAGAAAGGAACCCTGACTGTGTTCACTATGTGCCTTTCCAAATGAGAGAGAAACTCTGACTGTGTTTGCCATGTGCCCTTCCATTTGAGAGAGAAACCCTGACCTTCATGCCTTCTTGAGTCAAAGTATCTTTCCCTGGATGTCTTAGATTGGACATTTTTATACACTTGTTTTAATTGGGACATTTTCTCAGCCTTAAAACTGTAAACTAGAAACTTATTAAATTCCCCTTTTTAAAAGCCATTCCATTTCTGGTATATTGCATTCTGGCAGCTAGCAAACTAGAACATGGTGTTATACAGAGAAGATAGGATTTAACAAATGAATATGATTCCTGAGTCATTAAATTAATATCTCTTTTAGTTTCCAGTGTCTTCCTTTTTTGAGTATATGTTATTTTTCACAAAAAAAGCAAAAAGTCAATTGTGGTAATAAAAATTATTTAAGTCTTCTAGCCTCCTATATTCTGGAGCAACTAGAAAGAAAAATCTGAGAGGATTTGTCCTTAACTATTCGTTGAAGATTGCTTTGAAAACTATTGCTTTTTATTTCTTTGCTTTGTATATATGTTATACTATACAATAAAAAAGTTAAAGAAAAAAAAAAAGATCAACGACCTGGATTTTTGAATTGGAACTCCCTAATGCTTGAGCAAATATCAGGAGTTTCCCGTGGGGAAGTTTACTAGTTCCACATTTTTTTCTCCAATCCTACAAGGGACCTTTGCAAATACTTTTTTATTTTCTGTCCAAAATACTCTGGGATGTGTCAGGGTATTACAATAACCTATAGGTAATACCAAGATCTTATTCCCTATTTTAAGTTCCATGTAATTAGGTTAACTAATTTAAAAGTAACCAGACAGGTTAAATCAGATAGTGTGCTACAGAAAGTTTAAATTTTGGATAAAATAAATGTTTCTTCCTTTGGTCTCACAGAGAAGTTGACATTTTAAAATACAGACATAGTATCTTTTACCCTGCTATTCTAGTTTGCTAGCTGCTGGAATGGCTTTCAATAAACGGGGATTTATTTAGCTCATGTATATTTCTTCAGAGAAAAGGCAGCTAACTTTTAACTGAGGTTCTTTCTTATGTGGGAAGGCACAGGGTGACCTCTGCTGGCCTTCTCCCTGGGCCTCTGGGTTCCATCAACTTTCCCCAGGGTAATTCCTTTCTGCATCTCCAAAGGTCTGGACTGAGCTGTGAGTACTGAGATGAGGTTTGCTGAGCTGCTTGGGCTGTGCTACATTGCGCTCTCTCATTTAAGCACCAGACAATTCAGTCAAACATTATTCATTGCAGCAGGCACACCTCCTAGCAGACTGCAGATGTAATCAGCAACAGATGAGGTTCACATGCCATTGGCTCATGTCCACAGCAATAGATGTAGGCACCTTCACCTGGCCAAGTTGATAAGTGAATCTAACTACCACATCTGCATTCTGATTTACCTTAGTTCTAACCAGATCAGCTTCATTCACATCTCTAATTGAAGTCTGATCTTTTTTTCAGCTTCTTTAATGGTTGCTGTATGGAGTAGTACTAACTTTCAGAGCTGCAGAACGCCAACTCTGAGTCTCAGGTGTCACAGTGATACCCAAAGTTCCAGGGATCTACCTGGTTATACATAAAGAGCACAGCATCACAGAATTTAGAGATAACAGTTAAAACTCATGGGTAAGCATGACTGCTGTAAGTGCTTACAATCTAGGAATCTTTACAGTAAACTTTATTGAACATTTTATACTCCTTCATCATCAATTGCCCAATCTCTACCCACTTCCTATCTGCTTATAACCTATGCTCTCAAATTTAATTCTCAGAGTTTGCTCATTATAATCCATTTATATTAGTGAGACTATACAAAATTTTTCTTTCATTTCTGGGTTATTTCACTCAACAAAATCCCCTCAAGGTTCATTCACCTCATTACATGCCTCACTTAATGTTCTTTTAACTGTCTCCTTTCACCAATTATCCAAATCAGACATTATTAACCATGAAGACCTGCTTAGGTTTATGCCATATTCTCAAAAGTGCCTTCCTTTGTTTTTATAGGGAAAAAAATGCTACTTAATCAGAAAAAGCTGTATTTGTATTTCAGTCCCTTCCACCCTGCCAGTATATCCCCGATGTCTGTCTTTAAAATATCTGACTACTGTATAAACTTGCTTTCCGTGAAGCCTTTCCTGGTTCCCACTGTCCTCAGCCATGGGATAAGCTGGGAGGCCCTTAGAGCTCCAGGTGGCAGTTCTCTGACTGCCAGTCACCTGAGAAGCATTTGAAAGGTGCCTTCTCCTGCTCATGTCAATAGGTCTGATTTGGAGCCTTAGCTTTTGCATTCTTTTAACCTCTATTGGGGATACTTGAGGTGAAGGGCATCAGACCAGTCCAGCCCCTTAGTTGGCAGAGGAAATGGAGACCACAAGATACTACAAAGGGAGTTCTGGGAGGATGGCAGAATATGACAGGTTGAGTTCACCCCTGCTCCAAGTAACAACTAGAGAAGTGATGGGAAAAAGACTAGGACAGTGATTTGGGGGTATAAGTGGCCTGGGAGGGTCATCTATACCACATAGGGAGATCCTGGTAGCAAAAGCTGAAGAATCCAGATTCAGAGAACAGGAAACTATCCAGCTAGTGCAAAGAGCCTAGGGTGCCCCTTTCCAAACAGAAGCCTGGAGCCCTTAGCAGTGCACGGACAAGGAGATAGGGCCTAGGAAGTAAGCCAAGCTATGTTCCTTGAATGTACTACCCCCATGCGTGCTGCCCTCACCCTGAGACCTGTGACTTCCCCCATATCCCACGCACCTGAACCCTGTCACCCACTCCCCCACCACACTCCAAGTGCCCCCGCCCTAACCCCCACCTCCACACATCCTGGCCATGCACATATGCCTGCCCCAGTCCGACCTAACTCTACAGTACAAGTTCACAATCTCACCCCACTGTGGTGCCCAGACCCTCAACCCCCAGTTCCCCCTCCTTGCCCCTTATAGGCAGTTGCCTGGGCACCTGGGCTGTGGGCACTCACCTTCATGCCCTGGCCACACCTATCCCCAGCCCACAGAGTCACACAACCTCGCCCCACCCACTCCCCGAGCTCTGCATACATGTATATCAGCCTCTGCCCCCCCTAGATTCATGCACGCATGCGCTCCCACTACCACCGCCCAGCTCTGGGCAAGCACTGACCTAAAACTCTGGGCCATACCTGCCTTCAGTCCATGCAGATGCTACCCTGCCCCACTGCTCCTGAGCTCTGCACACGCGTACACCAGGCCCCCCACCCACCCAAGTACCAGCCACATGCACACAGCCACATCCACCCCATCAGACACCCATGCATCCATGCACCAACCTCTTGACCCTACACACATGCCTCTTACCCCACATGCGTGCACACCCTTGACCCACCCACCCCCAGCACAAGCGCCCTGCTCCCACACCTGGCAAATGCCCATGTGTGCATCCGTGCTACATAACCCCATCCTGCACATGCATGCATCCTGCCCAAGTTACCCCCACACCTGTACACCTATGCCAGGGCCCCATTCACTCAACATCACCCACCTCTGGCCCACTTCCCACAACCCCTGTGACCTGTGCCCCACCCCTACACACTCATATATCCACATCCTGGCCCCCTGGCCCCCACCCTTGCACAAGGACACACCTGCAATCCCCATGCCTCACATACTCACTGACATTCTCCTGCACACCAGCCCCATTCATCTGCACAATCCCCCATCAGCCTCCCACCATGCCATACCTCTGTGTACACCACGCTGCACCCTACTCTTGTACTCCAAGGCCTGCCTGAGCTGTGCCTCACCCCCATGGCCCCCACAACCCCACACCATGAGCCCCACACTCACAGTCACCATCAAAGCATCCCAACCCATGTCTTTACCTGTGCTGCAACACATTACCACAGTGCTGCGCACTGCCCCATGCCCCATGTCCTGTTCCACACCTGTCCCCCAAATACAAAGCTTTAGACTACTGAAGGAAATCAACTTCCAAAGTAACCTTAACAAGATATTTACATGCCTCAGAGGCAACAGAAGATCACTAAGCATATGAAGATGCAGACAGATAGAGCCCAGCTTAATGGCCAAATTAAAATATTGGAAGAGACAAGACTTTGGAACAACTAATCAAACATGTTCATATAACTGTAGTAAATAAAATCAATGAGATGGCTAATGACATAAAAGAGATCAAGAAGACACTAGAAGAGCATAAAGAGGAATTTGAAAGAATAAATAGAAAAATAGCAGATATTACAGAGATTAAAGACTGTTGACCAAACAAAAAACATCCTAGAGGGACACAAGAGCAGATTTGAAGAGACAGAAGAAAGAATGATTTAGAGGACAGGATAACTGATTCTGAACATTCAAAACAGCAAGTGGCAAAAAGATGGAAAAATTTGAATTGGAGCTCAGGGAAATGATAGGAAAAACAAAGCAAAGAAATATAAGAATCATTGGTGTCCCAGAAAGAGAAGAGAGGAGTAAAGGGCTAGGAAGAGTAGTTGAGGATATAATGGGGGAAAACTTCCCAACCCTTATAAAGGACATAAATATACAAGTCAAAGAAGCCCTATGAACTCCAAATACAGTAAATCCAAATAGGCCTTCCCCAAGACACATACTGATCAGTCTGTCAAATATTGAAGAAAAGCAAAAAACCCTGAACGTGACAAGAGAAAAACAATCTACTACATAGAAGGAAGCCACATAATACTGAGTTCAGACTACTCAACTGGCACCATGGAGATGAAAAGGCAGTGGTATGATATATTTAAATCCTGAAAGAGAAAGACTTCCAGCCAAAAATTCTGTACCCAGCCAAACTGTCCTTCAAAACTGAAGGAGGGATTAAAATTTTCACAGGCAAACAAATCCTGAAAGAATTTGTCAAAAAGGGACTGGATCTACAAGAAATACTAAAGGGAGTTCTGCCAGTTGAAAAAAAAAAAGACAGGAGAGGGAAGTCTGGAGGAGGGCACAGAATTGAAGAGTACAAGTAAGGGTAACTTAGAGGATAAAAAGAGAAAGATGGAAAAGAATATATATTTCTGACAAATAAAAAGATAAGATGGTAGATTCAAGAAACGCGTTTTCAGTAATAACTTTGAATGTTAATGGACTAAACTTACCAATTAAAAGATACAGATTGGCAGAATGGATTAAGAAATGCAATCCAGCTATATGCTGCTTACAAAAGATTCATCTTAGACACAAGGATACAAATAGATTGAAAGTTAAAACAAAACAAACCAACAAAAAAGGGCGGGCAACAGTGGCTCCATGGCAGAATTCTCATCTGCCATGCCAAAGACCCGGTTTGATTCTCAGAGCCTGTCCATGAAAAATAAAACAAATAAATTGAAAGTGAAAGGATGGAAAAAGGTTTTCCATGCAAGTTGTAACCAAAAGAAAGCAGAAGTAGGTACTCTAATATCAGACAAAATAGACTTTAAATGTAAAGACATCATAAGAGACAAAGAAGGACACTATATATTAATTAAAGGGACAATTCACCAAAAAGATATAGCAACCATAAATGTATATGTTCCCAATCAAGGAACTCCAAAGCACATGAGACAGACATTGGCAAAACTAAAGGGAGTGATAGATGTGTCAAGAATAATAGTAGGAGACTTCAATGCACCACTCTCCTCTATAGATAGAATAACAGACAGAGGGTCAACAAGGAAACAGAGAAGTTAAATAACTTGATAAATGAATTAGACCTAACAGACATATATAGGTCATTGCACCCCAAAGTACAAGGATATACATTCTTCCCTAGTGCTCGTGGAACATTCTCCAGAGTAGATCATATGCTAGGGCACAAAACAGGTCTTTATGAATTTAAAAATGATGAAATTATTCAAAGCACTTTCTCTGATCACAATGGAATGAAGCTGGATCTCAGTAACCACTAAAGAATGAGAACATTCACAAATATATGGAGATTAAATAATACAGTCTTAAACAACCAGTGGGTCATAGAAGAAATTGCTAGAGAAATCAATAGCTATCTGGACATGAATGAGAATACAACTTATCAGAATTTATGGGATAACAGTGGCAAAGGCTGTTTATTATTAAAATTATATTTAAAAAAAAAAAGAAAGAGCAAAAACCGAGGACTTCTTTTGTTGCTCAGATATGGCCTCTCTCTTTCAGCCAACACGACAAGCAAACTTGCTGCCCTCCCTCTCCCTGTAGGATATGACTCTCAGAGGTGTGGACCTTCCTGGCAATGTGGGACAGATCCTAGAATGAGCTGGGACTCAGCACCAAGGGATTGAGGAAACCTTCTCGACCTAAAGGGGGAAGAGAGAAATGAGACAAAATAAAGTGTCAATGGCTGAGAGATTCCAGACAGAGTCGAGAGGTTATCCTGGAGCTTATTCTTATGCTTTAGATAGTGTGGTAGTAAGATTCAGTTGCCAACTTGGCCAGGTGAAGTTACCTAGTTCTGTTGCTGTGGACATGACCCAATGGTACATGAACCTCACCTGTTGCTCATTACATCTGCAGTTGGTTAAGAGGTGTGACTGCTGTAATGAATGATGTTTGATTTAATTGACTGGTGCTTAAATGAGAGAGCTCAATATAGCACAGCCCAAGCAGCTCAGTATACCTCATCTCAGCATTCACAGCTCAGCCCAGGCCTTTGGAGATGCAGAAAGAAATCACCCCAGGGAAAGTTGTTGGAACCCAAAGGCCTGGAGAAGAGGTCAGCAGAGATCACCCTGTGCCTTCCCAAGTAAAAAAGAACCTCAGTTGAAATTAGTTGCCTTTCCTCTGAAGAACTACGAAATAAATCCCCTTTTATTAAAAGTCAATCCATCTCTGGTATGTTGCATTCCGGCAGCTAGCAAACTAGAACAGATAGATATCACCTTTTTAGTTAAGGTGTAACAAAGAGGCTGGAGGGAGCTGCCTGAAAATGTAGAGCTGTGTTCCAGTAGCCATGTTTCTTGAAGATGATTGTATAATGATATAGCTTTCTCAATGTGACCATGTGATTGTGGAAAAAAAAATCGAGGACTTACCTGTTCACCTGGAGGAACTTGAGAAAGAAAAGCAAACTAACCCCAAAGCAAATAGAAGAAGACAAATAACAAAGATTAAAGCAGCATTAAATGAATGGGAGAACAAAAGAACAATAGAAAGAATCAATAAAACCAAAAGCTGGTTCTTTGAGAAAATCAATAAAATTGATGGGCCACTAGCAAGGCTCAGAAAGAATAAAAGGGAGAGGGTGTAAACAAGCAAAATCAGAAATGAGAAGGGGTGTGGTACCATAGACCCTGAAGAAATAAAAGAAATCATAAGAGGATACTATGAACAACTATATGCCAACAAACTAGACAACTTAGATGAAATGGACAAATTCCTGGAAACACATAAACAAGCTACATTGTCTCAGGAAGAAATAGAAGATCTCAACAAACCAATCGCAAGTAAAGAGATTCAATCAATCATCAAAAATCTTCCTACACAGAAAAACCCAGGGCCAGATAGCTTCACAGGGGAATTTTATCAAACATTCCAGAAAAAAACTAACACTAATGTTGCTCAAAGTGTTTCAGAAAATTGAGGAAAAAGGAACTCTACCTAACTCATTTTATGAAGCTGATATCATTTTAATACCAAAACCGGGTAATGTTGCAATAAGAAAGGAAAACTACAGGCCAATTTCCCTAATGAACATAGATGCAAAAATTCTCAGCAAAATATTAGCAAGTTGACTTCAACAACACATTAAAAGAATTATACACCATGACCAATGGTTTATACCAGGAATGCAAGGATGGTTCAACATGAGAAAACCAATTAATGTGATACAGCATATTAACAAATTAAAAGGGAAAAATCATATGGTCATCTCGATCGATGCTGAAAAAGCATTTGACAAAATTTAACATCTTTTTCTGATAAAACACTCCAAAAGATAGGAATCAAATATAACTACCTCATTATGATAAAGGGAATATATGAAAAACTGACAGCCAACATCATACTCAATGGTGAGAGACTGAAAGCATTCCCCCTAAGATCAAGAATGAGACAAGGGTGCTCACTGTCACCACTATTATTCAACACTGTGCTAGAAGTTCTAGCTAGAGCAATCAGACAGAACAAATAAATAAAAGGCATCCAAATTGGAAAGGAAGAAGTAAAACTTTCATTGTTTGCAAATGACATGATACTATATTTGGATGATCCTGAGAAATCTACAGCAAAGTTACTTGAGCTAATAAACAAATTCAGCAAGGTGGCAGGATATAAAATTAATGTGCAAAAACCAGTAACATTTTTATGCACAAGCAATGACCTAGTGAGGAGTCAGTTAAGGAAAAAATTCCATTCAAAACAGCAACTGGGCAGGCCATGGTGACTCAGTAGCAGAATTCTCGCCTGCCATGTTGGAGACCCAGGTTGGATTCCCAGTGCCTGCCCACATACAAAAAATAAATAAATAAAATGTTCAAAAAAAAATAGCAACTAAGAGAATAAAGTACTTAGGGATGAATGTAACTAAGAACGTAAAGGACTTGTACACAGAAAACTACAGAACATTGCTAAAAGATATCAAAGAAGATCTAAATACATGGAAATAGATTTGGCCTTCCTGCTCATGGATAGGAAGGCCAAGCATAGTTAAGATGTCAATTCTATCCAAATTGATCTACAGCTTCAACATAGTACCAATCAAAATTCCAACAACCTACTTTGAAGACTTGGAAAAGCTAGTTAGCAAATTCATCTGGAAGGGAAAAAGACCCTGAATAACTAAAAGCATCCTAAAAAAGAAGAAGAATGAAATGGGAGGATTAACACTCCCTGACTTTAAAACCTATTATAAAGCCACAGTAGTCAAAACAGCACGGTACTGGTACAAAGATAGAAGCATTGACCAATGAAATAAAATCGAGAGTGCAAAAATAGACCACCAAATCTATGGTCAACTGATTTTTGACAAGGCTCCCAAATTCTCTGAATTGGGGTAAAATAGTCTTTTCAATAAATCAGCATGGAAGAACTGGATATCAACAGCCTACAGAATGAAAGAGGTTCCTTATCTTATACCCTATAAGAAATGAACTCAAAGTGGATCAAACACCTAAATATAAGAACTAGCACCATCAAGCTTCTAGAAGAAAATGTAGAGAAACATCTTCAAGACCTAGTAATAAGAGGTAGCTTCCTAAACTTTATACCCAAAACACAAGCAAAAAAGGAACAAATAGATAAATAGGAACTCTTCAAAATCAAATGCTTCTGCACCTCAAAACACTTTGTCAAAAAGGTGAAGAGGCAGTCAATTCAATGGGAGAAAATATTTGGAAATCACACATCAGACAAAGGTTTGATATCTTGTATACACAAAGAAATCATACAACTCAACAACAAGAGAACCAAACAACCCAATTATAAAATGGGCTAAAGACATGAATAGGCATTTTTCTGAAGAACAAATATAAATGGCTCAAAGGTACATGAAGAGATATTCATTTTCATAAGCTATTAGGGAAATGCAGATCAAGACTACAATAAGATACCACCTCACACCTATAAGAATGGCTGCTATTAAACAAACAGGAAACTATAAATATTGGAAAGGATGTGGACAAATTGGACCATGTATGCACAGCTGGTGAAAGTGTATAATGGTGTAGCCACTATGGAAGACTATTTGGCAGTTCTTTAGGAAACTAAATATCGAGTTGCCCTATGACCCAGCAATAGCACTACTTGGTATATATCCAGAAATGCTGAAAGCAATGATGCAAACAGACATTTGCACACCGATGTTCACAGAAGCATTAGTCACATTCGCGAAAAGATGGAAACAAACCAAATGCCCATCAACAGATGAGTGGATTAACAAAATGTGGTATGTACATACGATGGAATATTATGCAGCAATAAGATGAAATGATGTCATGAAGCACATGGCAAAATGGATGAGCCTTAAGGACATGATGCTGAGTGAAATAAGCAAGACACAAAAGGATAAAAACTGTATTCCATTTTTATGTCCAAAGTAAAGGTAAAATCAGAGGCTTATAAAACAAAATATAGGGGACTTAGAGATATATAGAAGCTAGAGTTGGGTGAATTGTTAGTTAATGAGGTTGAACTCCAATGTAAAGGAATAGATAGAAGTGAAGGTGTTTCTCTAGTGGGTCTATAAATAAGTAATAGTATCATATTGAAAATGAACAAGATTGAAAGTGGTTGTATAGACCTACATGTCACACTGATTAATACTAGAAATATAAATTAGTTCTTGCAAGAACTACTTCAAAGGTATAATTTGTGTACGAACAGCGTTTAAGTCCAGAGTACAGAGAGAAAAGTGTTTAAAAGGAAACATCAACACTACCACAGCAATAGTACAAGTAAATAATGGGGGAGGGACAAGAGTTAAAAGCAGGTTTAGATTTCCTGTTCGGCGAGGGTGTGTTTATTGGTTTTCTTTCTCTTGGGAACAATAAAATTATCTAAAATTGAGAGTGTTGATGGACTGTGGACTTTGGGCCCTATACACGATTCCTAATGAATGTAGGTGGCGGAAGGATGCACTGACTGAGTAGATTGGTGAACGATACTGTATACTTATGAACGAATGTTGTGTTGCTACAAAAAAGGAATGAGGTTGTGAGTTAAGCAACAATGTGAATGAACATGTGGGACATTTGGTGAGGCAAAGTAAGCCAGAAACAAAAGAACAACAATGGAATGGTCTCCCTTAGAAAATGCTTACAAGAAAAACAGGGGCCTGTATTATAAGCTTTTATAGCAGACACATTTAGTCTGGAGTGGTAATTACTATTTCTGGATTTCAAGAGGCTATTATATATATAACCTGATATTTAGAGATAAGAAGAAAGCCAATCATGTTGGGGTTAAAGTAATTCAGAAAACAGGGGTAAGGAAGATAATGTCTATATTTTAAAACCACACATACTCTTTGAGACCAAAGTAAGAAGGGTTTATTCGGTCTGGAAATGAAATTTTCTGTAGCACATAATCTAACTCAACCTATCTGTATAGCTCATTTGAACAAATGAAACACAGGGAACCCAGAATAAGAAAGAGGTCCTTTAATCCTGTATAGCCTAATGTAATGTCTGGATACATCCTAGAATATATTAAGCAGATAATCAAAAAGTATTGGCAAAGTCCTTTGAGGAATGGGAAAAAAAATATGAAACTATTAAACTTTACCATCAAGAAATTCCCTGCTACTGTGTCAAACACTAGGGACACCCAAATCAATAGGCCATGCCCTTGATCATGAGGCTTACTTTTGTTAAGCCTATGTAGGTAGCAGAGAAGCTTAGCCTACCTATAGGTATGCCTAAGAGTTACTTCTAGAGGACTTCTTTTGTCACTCAGACATGGCCTCACTCTCTCTAAGCCCAACTCTGCAAGTGAAATCATTGCTCTCCCCACTATGTGGGACATGGCATCCAGGGGTGAATGTCTCCCTGGCGACGTGGGAGATGACTCCCAGGGATGAGTCTTGCCCCGGCACTGTGGGATCAACAATTCCAACCTGACCAAAATGGGGAAAAGAAGTGTAACTAATAAAGTATCAGTGGCAGAGAGAGTTCAAGTAGAGTCGAGAGGCTACTCTGGAGGTTGCTCTTATGCAAGCTTCAGTTAGACCTTGCTACCTATCAAAACTTGCCAAACCCCAATTAGGAGCATTCCAACCAATCCCAAAGAACACCTAGGGCAATTTATAAGATTCCACAAGGGTTCCATGCACTAGTGTAACTTTCCAGAAACCTACAACCTCCAGATGGGTCCTGGGGCCAGATAAGTTCTGAAAACTAGAGGGACTAGACTCTCCAGCACATCAGACAGTTCCATTTCCCTACACTATGTTAGTGACAGATCCTTCCAACCTGAAAAATTTAGAATAGCCATAACCCAAACACCCCTAAAGAGAGGGCTAGAAAGATTAAAGGTGATGGTAGAGTTATACAGAGAAGATAGGATTTAACAAATGAATATGAATGCTGAATCATTAAATTGATATCTCCTTTAGTCTCCAGTATGTTAGAGCAGCTAGAAGTAAAAACCTAAAACTATGGAACTGTAACCCATGTCAAACTCCAAAATATGTTCCACAACTAATTCTGGTGCTGTGCTTTACAATGTATTGCTTTTTTTTTTTTGTATGTTATTTTTCACAAAATAAAAAGAAAGAAAAAATCCAATTGTGGTGATAAAAAAATATTTTAAGCCTTCTAGCCTCCTATATTCTGGAGCAACTAGAAGGAAAAATCTGAGAGGATCATTTGGTAGCCCATGACAAACTCTGGGATCTGTCCTGTAACTATTTTTGAAGAGTGCCTTGTAAACTATCGCTTTTTTAAAATTTCTTTGCTTTATATATATATATGTTACACTATACAACTAAAAAGTTAAAAAAAATACTAGAGACACACAACTGCAGGTTTGAAGAAGCTAAGAAAGAATAAGCGAACTAGCAGGCAAGACAACTGATTTCAAACACACAAAAGGACAATGGCAAAAAAAAGATGGAAAACTTTGAATTGGATCTCAAAGAAATGATAGACAAAACAAAGCACACAAATATAAGAATCATCAGTGTCCTAGAAGGAGAAGAGAAGAGTAAAGGACTGGGAGGATTAGTTGAGGGTATAATGGGGGAAGACTTCCCAACCTTTATAAGATACATATATATGCAAATCAAAGAAGCCCAACAAACTTCAATTAAAATGTATCCAAATAGGCCTACCCTAAGACACATACTAATCAGTCTGCTAAATGTTGAAGAGAAGCAAAAAATCCTGAAAGTGGCAAGAGAAAAACAATCTACTACATACAAAGGACCCACATAAGACTTAGTGTGGACTACTCAACTGGCACTAAGGAAGCGAGAAGGAAGGGGTATGATATATTTAAGATTCTGAAAAGAGAAAGCTTCCAGCCAAGAACTCTGTACCCAGCCAAACTGTCCTTCAAAATCGAGGGAGAAATTAAAATTTTCACAAACAAACAAAGGCTGAGAGAATTTGCCAACAAGAGGCAATTTCTTGTTCAGCTCTACAAAAAAGGAGTTTTTTTTTTCAGTTAAAAAAAAAAAAAAGACAAGAGAGGGTCTGGAGGAGGGCACAGAATTGAAGGGTAACAGTAAGGGTAACTGAAGGATAAAAAGAGATAGAGGGAAAAGAATATATAGATAAGACAAACAAAATCGAAAGGATAAGATGGTGGACTCAAGAAATGCCTTTACAGTAATAACTTTGAATGTTAATGGACTATATCAGTTAAAAGACACAGTTTGGTAGAATGGATTAAGAAATAAAATCCAGCAATATGTTGCTTACAAGAGACTCATCTTAGACCCAAGGATACAAATGGATTGAAAATGAAAGAATGGAAAAAGATATTTCACACAAGTTGTAACCAAAAGAAAGCAGGAGTAGCTATACTAATATCAGACAAAATAGACTTCAAATGTAACATCATAAGAGACAAAGAAGGCATTATATATTAATTAAAGGGACTATTCACCAAGAAGATACAACAACCATAAATGTTTATGTTTCCAATCAAGAAGCTCCAAAGTACATGAGGAAAACATTGGCAAAACTGAAGGGAGTGACAGATATTTCAACACTAATAGTAGGAGACTTCAATACACCACTCTCCTCTATAGATAGAACAACCAGACAGAGGGTCAACAAGGAAATAAAGTTAAATAACTTGATAAATGAATTAGACCTAACAGACATATATAGGTCATTACACCCCCAAACACCAGGATATATATTCTTCTCTAGTGCTCACAGAACATTCTCCAGGATGCTGGGGCACAAAACAGGTCTTTATAAATTTAAAAACATTGAAATTTTCTGAGCACTTTCTCTGATCGCAAGGGAGCGAAGTTGGAAATCAATAACCACCAAAGAATGAGAACATTCACAAATATATGAAGATTAAATAACACACTCTTCAGCAATGAGTGGGTCAAAGAAGAAACTGCTAGAGAAATTAGTAACTATTCCAAAATAAATGAACACGAGAATCCAACATATGAGGATGATATTAAACATGGTGCCATTTACCTATTTAAGTGTGTGAAAAATTAAATTCATTAAAATTTTTAAAAAATTTAATTCTGGGCGGGCCGCGGTGGCTCAGCGGGCAAAGTGCTTGCCTGCTATGCCGGAGGACCTCGGTTCGATTCCCGGCCCCAGCCCATGTAACAAATACGGAGAAACAGAATACAATAAAACAAGAAAATGTTTAAAGATGTTTCCCTTTCTTCCTTCCTTCCTTCCTTCTATCCTTCCTTCCTTCTCTCTGTCTTTCCTTTAAAAAAAAAAAAAAAAAAATTTAATTCTGATTAAAAGTATCAGAAAAAAACATGTAAAAAATTAAAAGATATGATACACATGGTATAGATGCCCCAGCAGGAAGCGAGCCTTTCCTAGCTGCCAGGTAGCTGCTTCTCCAGCACCTAGAACTGAGTCTAGCCCATGACAGAGTCGTTGAATGAATTAATGCTGGAACAATGCAACACATAAAGTTAGCCGCCACTCCTAATAGAAACAGGAGATTCTGACTCCGAAGGTATCACCCGGCCTTCCTTTCCCGGAGCGTCTCGGTGGCCACCTCAGGGGTTTGCTGTGGGGAGTGGCCTGGCTTTCCAGTCTCGGCGCAGATGGCTCAGCTTCCCGCCGCCGCCGCCCTGGTCCGGTCCTTGCTTTGCATCTCGGAGTCACCGTCCATGGCAAGCGGCTGCCGGATCGGAAGCTTACGCCTTAGAGAGTGCCGGAACGCAAGCCACCTCCAGCCAGAGACTCAGGGGCGTGGCACGGAGCGGGGTGGGGACGGGCGGGACTCGGGAGCCAGCCCCTGCACCTGCCTGTCCTCCGTCCGGCACTCAGCGCCGCGAGGGAAGCGGACCTGCTCCGAGGCGCACGCCGCAGGTCAGACGCCCGCCGGGGAGGGGATGTGGGACACTCACTGGGAGGCGAGAGGAGACCCGCCCGGGTGGACGCGGGGCTTGGGGAACGCGGGAAGGGCCGGTCGAACCGCCGGAGGCTCACGAATACTGCCCTGTGTCCCAAGCGAGGAATCCGTGGGTCGGAGCTTAGCGGGGGAAACCCCTGCCCTCCTTGGTACCCGCGGGGGTCCCGGGATACCTCTGCCGGGTGATCCCACATCCTGGCCCAGAGACCAAGAGCTGCTTTCTAAGGATCTTCTAGTCTGCAGCACGTCCCTGTGGGTATGCCCCTCATAATGTCTCTTGTTCCGCGCCAATCCACGAACCAGACACCTCCTTTCCCTGGGTCGGGAAGACTGGAATCTAGTAATGCCAGGTCCCCTGAGCCTTTATTTAGCTTCCAGAAAGTGTATCCACTAATCGACTGGGGAGTGGAAACCAATGTCAGGAGCAAAGGGCTAAGATTAACACTGGGTGAGACAGGTTTAATTTGGATCTCAGAACGGTTTTAAGGTGACCCTGCTTGGGAAAAGAATGGATCATGAAGTAGATGTGTTAAAATGTTATGGTAGGGGGTGCATGGGTGGTTCAGTGATAGAATCCTCGCCCTTTCATGTGGGAGACCTAGGATGGTTCCCGAGCCATGCACCCGCCCCCTCCCCCCAAAAAATGTTAGGGCAAGCACCTCTTTTATATGCTACAGAAATCGCTGTTTCCTTCACCTTCTCTTTCTGTTTTCCATGGTGTTTGCTGTTTTTCTCCACATCTCTGTCCATTTTTCCCATGCTTTTCCTTGCTGCCTTCAACCTGCGACAGGCTTACACTTGTGTTAATAGTAGGTATGGCTTAGTGTTCAGAGGAAACATGGACTATCCTTGCTGGATGTGCAATATAGTCAACAAAATCTGCATTTTGTGTCATTTGAAACGCTATCGGGAAGGATCATGCCTGCTCTGCCAAGGGTAGGGCCAGTGCTCCTTACCAGGCTTTCTGTCGTCACCACTTACAGTTTGGTAGCTTAAGAACCATGTGATTTCCCATCGGTTTCTAGAGTGTCTGGAAATGAAATGAAGTTACTAGAAAGGCTTTATGGAACATGGCCCATTGATTTTACAAGGGGGACAGTGCATGGGGTAAGTAAGGGGTAAGGCCATTATCTCTCATTATAGAATATTTATTCTGGCATATGGAAGCCAAACACTCAATATCCTTCTTTTCTAAATAGCTTTGATTTCCTCTCCCTTCTTCCAAGGAAGGAGGAGAGAGTACTGCCACTTACTTATCTCCCTTCGGTACATTTCCCTTGCATTCTGTGGATCCCCCCTCACTCTTCCAATAGATGCTGCTTGTGATGGTTGAAATGGAACCACTGACTCTCGCATTCAATACCAGTTGTTCTCTGTGGGACTTTCACCAATAACATCCCAATGGCACTGGTCTGAGCTGAGGGTTTGGTGCTTTGTGATAGTCAGGATTTCGCAAGAGCTGGGGGAGGGAAGAGTAAAGAAAAAGAGAAGATATCTGCTTTTTTTTATCTCCCTACCACTTTCAAGATAACTTTTGCTTCCATGCTTAGTTGATCAAAAGTTACGTTACCTATGGTGAGTATAATCCAAGAACTGTTTATTTGCCTCAAACAAAATTGCTTGTTGAAAAAGGGGAAGGGCAGGTTTTACTACATTTAAGGTCACTCCCATAGTCAAAGTCTGTGCTGTTACAAAACTTGCTATAAATGTAGATAATAGAACTGAAGTCACTGGTATGTCATAGATGAATGGATGTGTATATAGACACGTTTCACACCTGTTTGTTCCTATGGGCAGATGAGAAGGCAAGCACTAGATTACTCACAAATCTAGAGCAAAGAATATGAACAGTTAGAAGTCATAGGTAATTCGATGTAATTCCCTCACTTCATTTTAGCTCTTGGTTTTCCCTATCCCCAACCAGCCCTTTCTCTCAAACCTTCACTGGGACTGGAAACAAACAAAAAGATTATTTGAATTGGAGCTGCTTTTGTTTCTTTTGTCTGTTCTCTTGTGGGAAAATAAAATGGACATGGGTAGGGCTATTGGAGGGTGAAGGAAAATTCAAAGATGTATCAGCTTCCTGTATATAATACAAAATTAGCTGAAGGTATGGAGGCACACTTACTTATTTCCCTTGGAGGGTTTAGATACTGGAAGCCATTAATATCCTAATGGACCTTTATGTCACACCAGGTAGTTTTCTGAAGCAGCCCTGTGAGGAAGGGATGGCATCTGTATTTCATAATGAGGAAACACACTGGCAGACATTACACATCCTGCCTGGGCAGAGCCAGGGCTCAACCAGAATACCTGCCAAAACACCACAGCTTCCCTCCAGGTCTTTTGTGGTTGTTTCGTTTTGAGTGAGTGGAGAATTGTTTGTGACTTGTTTTCTCCTGAACATTTATTTAATGTATTCTCTGATTTGAACTCTTAGAATTTAAATTTAGAAACATACTTATTTGGTTTCTGTCATGCCCTTCTTTATGCAATGTAATCACAAAATATTTTAGAGGGTCGGCCACGGTGGCTCAGCAGGTAAGAGTGCTGCCTGCCATGCCCAAGGACCCGGGTTCGTTTCCCGGTGCCTGCCCATGTAAAAAAATATATATATATATATTTTAGAGGTGGGTATAACCCGATAGATTGTCAAGCCCAATCTTATTTTTCAAAGAAGAAAGCCAGGTTTGGGAAATGTTAGAAGTGAACATATCACATTGCTTCCCAAAATCTAGTGAGTTGAAGAATACTGCTAAAACCTAAGTCTCCTAATACTCTTTCTGGCATGTGGTTCCTTGAGAATTTCCTAGATACATAAATCAAGTGTCTTATTTTGATTTACTCTGTTGTTTTGGGGTCTGGGACAGCAAATCCTATCCCCTCTGAAGCCTGGACTTAAATATCGCTAGGTCCTTCTGTTCTGTCATCCCCATTCTGTGAAGGAGAGTCTATTTGTTTGGCCCATTGTGTTGTCCCTAGCAGGGTACGCCTCATAGGCATGCAAGCAAATGCAGTTAATATTTGTTAAATGAATGTGTGAACAAGTACATAATGCCGTTCGTATTTCCTTCAGCTATATAAATAACGAAAACCCTACCACACTAGCTTAAATAAGTAAGGCATTTGTTTTTCTCAGAAAACGAGACATTTGGAGGTGAGAAGTCAGGAGCTGGGACAATTGTTCAGAACATGCCCCCTCTATCCTCCTGCACCCCCTCCTTGATGTTCAACTTTCATCCTCACTGAACGATAAGCACCTCTTGTGTGTTTCAGACAGAAAAAGGGCAGAAGACACAAACCAGCCTCTGCGCTTTTCTACTAGGAGAGTGGTAACTTTCCTGGAAGCTCCTTCCTGTAGGTTCCTTTTTTCTCATTGCCCACAACTGTGCCATATACCCATGCCTAACTGCAAGGGACCTGAGAAAATCTGGTATTTTTGCTGGGGACATTGGCAGTACAACAAAATAGAGACTCTGCTCGTAAGAGGGGAGAATGGATATTGGGCTGATACCTAGAAGTATCTGCCATAGTGTGTTTTATGAGTCACAGTCTCTTTGTCCTCAAATACTTCTGTTTGTTTGTTGTTTTATACTAAAAAAAAAACCCATAATGCAGTGGGTCAAGGGGGGCTTTAAAAAATTGTAGATTACAATTCTTGCCCCAGAAGTGGTGGTTATTTAGGTCTAGGATAGATGCACATATTTGAACTATAAACTGGCATTCCAGGTATTTTCAGGCAGGTAGTTGCCTGGCCACATTTTCTTTTTTAATTAAAAAAAAAAATTTAACGACAAACAAACAAAACAATAAGATATCATTACGTTCTACACATATAATCAGTAATTCTTAATATCATCACATAGTTGCATATTCATCATTTCTTAGAACATTTGCATCGATTTAGAAAAAGAAATAAAAAGACAGCAGAAAAAGAAATAAAACAATAACAGAAAAAAAAAGTTATACATACCATATCCCTTACCCCTCGCTTTCATTTCCCACTAGCATTTCAAACTAAATTTATTTTAACTTTTGCTCCCCCTATTATTTATTTTTATTCCATGTGTTCTACTCTTTTGTTGATATGGTAGATAAAAGAAGCATCAGACACAAGATTTTCACATTCACAGAGTCACATTGTGAAAGTTATATCATTGTTCAGTCATCATCAAGAAACCTGGCTACTGGAACACAGCTCTGCATTTTCAGGCAGTTCCCTCCAGCCTCTCCACTACATCTTGAACAACAAGGTGATATCTACTTAATGCGTAAGAATAACCTGCAGGATAACCTCTCGACTCTGTGTAGAATCTCTCAGCCATTGACACTTAGTCTCATTTCACTCTTCCCCCTTTTGGTCGAGAAGGTTCTCTCAATCCCTTAATGTTAATTCTCAGCTCATTCTAGGGTTTTTCTCAGTCCCTTGATGCTGAGTCTCAGCTCATTCCAGGATCTCTGTCCCATGTTGCCAGGAAGGTCCACCCCCTGGGAGTCATGTCCACGCAGAGAGGGGAAGGGTGGTGGAACCGCTCGTCATGTTGGCTGGAGGGATAGGCCTGGCCATATTTTGAGAAGCCCTAAATTGGGAGCAGTATAGCAAAGGCACCTTCATTTTATTTCCAATAGCTTCCTGCCTCATTCCCTCCTCTAGAAGCCCTTTCTTTTTTTATTATTCTATTTTGGTCAAAATAAATAAATATAGGCTCTTTTTTTTTTTTTAACATGGGCAGGCACCGGGAATCGAACCCGGGTCTTCTGGCATCACAGGCAAGAATTTCTGCCTGCTGAGCCACCGTGGCCCGCCCTAAATATAGACTCTTAAAAGGGATTCATTCTATGAGGTTTATGCTGAGTTTACACCAAGTTGTCTCCCTGAGACAGCTACCTTTTGATATCGTACCCGGGAGGATGAAGACTTAGCTTTCTTATGCCCCATCATTCTATCTCATACGTACCTTCCTTTCTTGAAATCTCCCAATATAGCTGTATCCTAATTTCTGGCTAAATGAGCATTTATGTTCGCGTTACTGTGACTCTGTATTATACATAACTGAGCCACGTGATAGACCATAAATTTTACACTTCCTTTCTTGTACAACCTTTTCCTTTTCCTGGGACTTAGTAATTTTTGTATTTTCTTCAGCTGATTCATTTTTTTTAACTTTTTAAATTGTATAATATAACATATAACAGCTGCTTCATTTTTGAGAACTCATCACCAATTTCTCCTCAAAATTTGGTAGAACCGTAAAATTCCTCTCAATAGAGTTAAACATCAGAGAGTTCAACAGTTGGGCTATTTGTTCTTGGACTCATCCATTTTCTGGGGTCCTTGTCCCACAGGGACCTCTCTTCACGACCACCCTGGGAATTGCACTTGATTCCTATTTCTTGGGCCACAGGCCAACCCTTTCCTTGGTTCTGCTCCTTGGTTCCTCTGGAGCATAGTTTTCTGGGAAAGGTTGCCTGGTTTCTACAAAGGTTCCATGCACTAGGGTAACTTTCCATAACCTATACACTCCATATGGGTCCCTGGACCAGATAAGTCCTGAAATCCAGAGGGGCCAGCCTTTCATAAAGCAGCACATTTCATCCCCCTACCCCATATTACCGACAGCCCCTTCCAACATGAAAAAGTTAGAATGGTGTCATGGTTAGGGACAGGTGTCAACTTGGCCAAGTTGTGGTACCTGTTTATCTGATTGGGCAAGCGCTGGCCTGTCTGTTGCAATGAGGACATTTCATAGGATTAGGTCATGATCACGTCAGCTACATCCACAGCTGATTCCATTTGTAATCAGCCAAAGGGGAGTGTCTTCTGCAATTAGTGATGCTAAATGCAATCATGGGAAGCCTTTTAAGGAGGACTCAGAGGAGACAGGTTCCATTCCTGCTTTGGCTGGTGAGCCTCTCCTGTGGCGTTCATCCAGGCCATCCATCGGAGTCGTCGGCTTCGCAGTCTGCCCTGTGGATTTTGGACTCTGTGTTCCTGTGGTCACATGAGACACTTCTATAAATTTTATATTTGCAAGTGTTCCCTGTTGATTCTGTTTCTCTAGAGAACCCTAACTAATACAAATGGGTATAGCCCAAATAGCGTTAAAGAATGGGAGAAAGATCAAAGGTGATGGTGGAGTTGTGCAGAGAAGGTAGCATTTAACAAATGAATATGAGCGCTGAATCATTCTGCTGATATTTCTTGTAGCCTCCAGTACCTTGGAACAGCTAGAAGTAAAAACCTAGAACTGTGGAATTATAACCCATACCAAACTCTGAAATCTATTCTGCAACTAATTGTTGCAATGTACTTTGAAATTTATTGCTTTTATATATATATATGTTATTTAAAGACAAAGAGGAGTATAACAGAGAAGATAGGATTTAACAAGTGGTATGACTGCTGAATCATTATTTTGATATTTCTGTTTGTCTACGGTGTCTTGGAGCAGCTAGAAGAAAAAATGAAAAATTGTGGAACTGTATCCCATACCAAACTTGGAAATCTGTTCTATAACAACTTGTTAAAATGCACTTGGAAATCTATTGCTTTTTTTGTATATATATTATATTTCACACAGACATGCACATGCACATACACACACATACACGATGTTAAAAACAAACAAACAAATAAAAAAGGAGACAGAAGCTGATGAAGCCCACAGCCTGTGGGAATTGCTGCAAGTTGTTGAGTGGGAAGGAAAAACCTGGTTGTGTCAAGAAGTATTGGGGGTAAATTTTCTTAAGAGATCATTAAAGAAAGAGCCCTGAACCTTATGGACCCGGTTTGTTGTGATTTCCTTTTTGGTTCTAAATGAATATTCATGTTCACACCTAATTTTGTAGAGGAAACTTTACATTTTTTACCTTAAAGACGTCCCCTCAAATTATATGACTCAGATCCCATAAACTCTGGTTGTCACCTAAAGGAAAGTAAGCTTTTTAGAGACCTGGCACATTTAAAATGCCATTTTTCTTCCCTCACATTTGATTGATAGTTTGACCAGTATAGAAGATTAAGCTGGAAATGGTTTGCTCACAGAAATTTCAAAGCATTGCTCTTATAATGGTGTTGAGAACACGATGCCATCTGGATTGTGGATCATGTGCATTTTGTTTGAACCTCCGGAAGTTTATAGGGTGTTCTTTTCTTTATCCCTCATACTCTGAAATCTTGTGAGTTGTTGTTTGGTGTTGGTCTTTTCTCAGTCATTGCTCCGGGGATTGAATAGGCTTTTTCAATCTAAATATTGAACTCTTCAGTTCTTGATGGTTCTCTTCTGTTATATCGTTTCCTTCTGTTTTTCCTCTGTCTTGTGCTTCTGAAATTTGCATCATTTAGGTGTTGGACCTCTTGAGACATCCTCTACTTTTCTTATCTTTTCTCTCTTATTTAAAGAAAATCTCTTGTTCCTTAGTGCTAAAAATCTTGCAATCCTTCTATTTTCTTTTTAAATTTATACCACCATATTTTTAACTCCCATGGGCTTTTTTTTTTTTGTATGCTATATGGTGGGGGTCACATTTCATTCCATTTTTCCGTATGAGTATCCCATTATTGCAGCACCATTTGTTGATTTTTTTTGAAGTGCACAGGCCAGGAATCGAACCCTGGTCTCCCACATGGCAGGCAAGAATTCAACCACTAAACTAGCCTTGTATGCCCTTCCCAAGGGCTGTTATTTGAGGAAAGAAAGAAAGATCTTCTAAGTGTTCTTTCTCATAGCATCTGTTCTTATTTCATGAATGCAATGTCTTCTCTTGTTTCTCTGAGAGTATTAAATCAGTACATATTTTCTACATTTTAAAGGTTTTCTTCTACTAGTTACAATGCCTGTGCCTTAGGGGCAAAGTCCTTTTTTCTGTTGTTTTTGGTTCTGTCTTTCATGTTGGGAACTTGACTCCTGTTTGAGAGTGGTATACTAAAACATAGTCTGGCTGCTCATGTGCTCATGTGAGTATGGTGGCAGATTGGCAAGCTTCATTGGGAAGTGATTAGACCTAGAAGTCTTTTTGGACAGCTTATTATTATCTTTCCCTTCTAGCTTTCTTGCATAATGAATTTCTCAGTAGAAAGACCCCATCCCTAGTAGTTTATTCCTGTTTGAATAAAAGCCACTAATAACGACACTTAAATTAATTTATTAGGCAGTTGGTTTAATTACAGAGGTTATTGTAAGATGGGTATGTGGTAATCTAGGATTTGAAATCTGAGTTTAGTTTTTTACTTTATCCTCATCCTAAAGTACCTGAAGTGTCTCTGTGCATGTTTTTTTATCAACAGTATGGGAGGATCCAATGCTTACACGAAAACTAAATTCTTTTCTATTAAAATATAAAAAGCTCTGAGATCCTAGGGTAATGAATGTTCTTTGAACACATATACAACAGATTGTTTTGAAATAACAATTTGCAAAATATTCATTATTCACCTAAGATGAAATACTTTTATTAATCCCAAGTAAATTAGGGCCTTTGGGGAAGGTCTATATTATATCAATTTTTGTCTTAACAAACAAAATTACTCCTAGAAGGAGAGTTGATTAAGATAGAAAAGTATAATTAGTACAGTGTTTTCCTTTAAGGGGTTATATTATGAAGATAGTTTTCTAATACCTCTAGAGAATATTTTGGTTATGAAATTTGGAAGAGAATTTCTCCCTTTGAAGGTTACTCTAAACCTATGCCATTTTTTCCCTTTTATAGCCCAACAAATGATAATCAAAATTTGTAGCAGATATGTCACTCTTTTTATGCTGGGAAAGTTTTAGATCACATTAGGGAACCAGATAATATGCATTACAGCAATGATTCCAGGCTTAGCTTTCAAAGATCTCTTAATTGGAAAGCCTAGCACTCGATTTTCTACTGCTGTTTTATGCTTCACAGGAACCACTCCCCAAAGAAAGACTTGAAGGTTGGGGCCCAGTTTTCTTATCTCTGTTCCTCTAGCACCTAGAACAATGCTTTATGTGTAAGAGACACTTGATAAATATTGGTTAAATTAAGTTGATTCCATTATCCATTTTAAACATGTTTTCCTACTTGTTCCTTTGCTATTTCCTGTTTCCTCTTCTATCTCTTTATGTTGTTTCCTCTTGAAAGATGCTGCCTCAATTCTCAAAGTTGGTAGTATGAAATAGCTGTAAGAAAGCAGACTTGGAAGATCTCAAATGACCAAAGCTCTAGAGTGCATTTCCAGGAGTGAAAACTCCCCCATATTATCTTACTGAAGTTGTAATCATTTCCCTGGGCATCACCTTACATGCCCTATTATGTTGTCCCAAGCACTGCCAACTTTATTATCCTCCCTCCCTTCTACTTCACAATTATCCGTGCCTCCATACCTCGTCCTGTCTTTAACCACAGTTCTATTTGGATTCCTTTCTCTCCCCATGTCCCATGCCTTTCTTGTACTGCCCCTTCACTTCCTTCCTCTTTCTTTGATCTAGACCCTACTTTGATGCAAACTTTCTCTTCGATCTATTCCAGTGTTGTCTTTCTGCTTCTCCCCTATACCTTTATTTACTATCTGGTACATTTTGTTCAAAGCACAGTATTGTATTAATTTCAGAATGCCTACCCTGCCTACTAGGCAGACCCCTTTCAAGCCTAACCTAGGCCCTCAATTAAAGCCTCTCTCTCTGGCTGTTCCTGAAAGGGTTCCTATGCTTTGATCTCACTGGAGCTGTTTATTTTTATGTGGGAGGTGTTTTAGTTTTCTAAAGCTGATAGAATGCAATATACCAGAAATGGGACAGCTTTTAAAAAGGGAATTTATTAAGTTGCCAGTTTATAGTTCTGAAGCTATAGAAATGTCCAAACTAAGGCATCCAGATAAAAATACCTTAACTCCAGAGAAAGAGCCAATGAAGTTTGGGGTTTCTCTCTCAGCTCTGAAGGCGCATAGTAACATCTGCTAGCTTTCTTTACTGGCTTCTTCAAATGGCTTTTTTTCCTGCATTCCCAAAAGTCTCTGGCTGTATGGGCTCGGTTGGCACTGAAACTTTTTCCAAAATGGTTCCCTTTTAAAAGGTTGCAATAAGCAACCCCACCTTGAATGGGAGATACATCCCCATGGAAACTTAATCAAACCACCTAATCAAAAGGTACCACCCACAACTGGGTGGGTCACATCTCCATGAAAACAATCAAAAAGATCCCACCCAGCAATACTGAATGAGAATAAAGAACATGGCTTCTCTGGGGTACACAACAGTTTCAAACCAGCAGAGGATGCCCTAGAATAAGAACTAAAATACAGTGTAAAATATTGAGTTATAGATCAGTGCTTTAAAAAATTGCTGCTAACAATAGAACTTACCATCCCAGGGACCTGGAAGCTTGGCTAAGAATAGCCTGACATAAGTGGAAATCTCTTTTAATGCTAAAAAAGATATATGTATGCGACCCCAAATTACATCCCTATATGTTTTAATATCTTTAGGTGAAATTGATGCTCTGTGATGGTATACCATGTTTGCCATGTTGTTTTAGATATCCCTTGGGGGAGGGGGGCATTTACCTACACTCGAATCTGAGAGACACCATCCTAGGTGACTTTTTAAAGACTTAGCTAGCCCTAGAAGTTATTTGAAAAAGCAGCTTTACCAGTGATTGTATTTAGGAGATTGCTTCCTCATTTTTCATTATTAAGTCTAGGTTGCCACCATTCAGGTGGTTCATGAACTCTTAATTTATGTCAAGATCTGTTTTAGGCCACTTAAAATTATGCTTAAGAGTCACCCCCAGAACCTCTTTTGTTGCTCAAATGTGGCCTCTCTCTAAGTCAACTCAGCAGATGAACTCACTGCCCTCCCCACTACATGGGACATGACTCCCAGGGGTGTAAATCTCCCTGGCAATGAGGGACAGAAATCCTGGGATGAACCAGGACCTGGCATCATGGCATTGAGAAATCTTCTTGACCAAAAGAGGGAAGAGAAAAATGAGACAGAATAAAGTTCCAATGGCTGAGATATTTCAAACAGTGTCAAGAGATTATCCTGGAGATTATTCTTATGCATTATATAGATATCCTTTTTTAGTTTATGGTGTATTAGAGTGGCTGGAGGGAAGTACCTGAAACTGTTGAGCTTTGTTCCAGTAGCCTTGATTCTTGAAGACGATTATATAAAGATATAACTTTTACAATGTGATGGCTTGCTTATGGAAACCTTGTGTCTGATGTTCCTTTTATCCAAGGTATGGATAGATGAGTAAAAAATATGGATAATAAATAAATAGATAGTATTCTAGTTTGCTAGCTGCCAAAATGTAATATACGAGAAATGGAATGGCTTTTAAAGAGGGGAATTTAATAAGTTGCTAGTTTAAAGTTCTAAGGCCAAAATAATGTCCCAATTACAACAAGTCTATAGAAATGTCCAATCAAAGGTATCCAGGGAAAAGTGCATTGGTTCAAGAAGGCCAATGAAGTTCAGGGTTTCTCTCTCAAGTGAGAAAGCACATGGCGAACACAGTCAGAGTTTCTCTCTCATCTGGAAGGGCACATGGTGAACACGGCATCATCTGCTAGCTTCTTCTCCTGACTTCCTATTTCATGAAGCACATTTTCCTTCTTTATCTCCAAGGGTCGTTGACTGGTGGACTCTGCTTCTCATGGCTGTGTCATTCTGCTCTGCTCTCTCTGAATCTCTCATTCTCCAAAATGTTTCCTCTTTTATAGGACTCCAGAAACTTCTCAAGACCCACCCAAATGGGTGGAGACATGTCATCACCTAATCCATCTTACACTGTTGATTAAATCACATCTCCAGGGAGATGATCCCATTACAGTTTCAAACATATAGTATTGAATAGGGATTATTCTGCCTTTATGAAATGGGATTTGGATTAAAACATGGTGTTTCTAGGGGACATACATCCATTCAAATCAGCACAGATAGATAAATAATAGGAGGGACAAAGTAAAATAAGTTGGGTAGATGGAAATACTAGTGGTCAATGAGAGGGAGGTGTAAGGAATATGGCACATATGTTTTTTTTTTTCTTTTTATTTCTTTTTCTGGGGTGGTGCAACTGTTTTGAAAAATGATCATGGTGATGAATGCCGAACCATGTGATGATATTGTGAGCCATTGATTGTCACTGTGTAAGGAATGCATGTGTGTGAAGATTTCTCACTAAAAATATTTTAAAAACAAAAAAAAAGATCTGTGCTAGGCAATGAACAGTTTAAGATGAAGAAGATAAGGTCTCCACTCTTGAGGAGCCTATAGGCAAGACATATACAAAAGATAACATCATTATGACGTGGTAAGTGACCAAAATGGAGACATGTACAGGTGTTGTGGAATTACAGAGGTAAGGTACTTCACCTAAACTATAGGTTCAGGAAACTCTTTCTAGAGGAGATAAGGTATGAGTAGTGAAAACTGACTCAATAAGAGGGAGGTGAAGAGAAATGAAATGTTAAGGTTGGAGCAATACATATGCAGTCCAATGCACAAACAACCTCCTCCATGTGGTGATTAGCAAATGGAGTATTTGAAATTCTATAGTGGGATAGTGAGATTTCTATCTTAGGTAAATGAGTCGGGCTGCAAGTAGAAGGATTTATAGAGGACCATACTAGAGACATTGTAGAGGTCCAGGCAAAAGACAATGGCAGCCTCAATAAGGCACCAGCTATAGAAATAGAAAAGGAAAGAGAGAACACCAGAAAATCTACAGCAGCAAAATCAGCAGGACTTTTGATTCTCTTGGGGAACTGAGACACTGTAAGGCATGATAAGAAAAGAGGAATCTCAGGATTCTGGTTTTATGAGTGACTGAGTATTGAGTCTTTACCCGAGTTTGGGCTAAGGAAAGAGAAGCCGATTTGGTAAGGAAGATGGTGTTTTCAATTGTGTACATGTTGACTTTGAGGTGTCTAAAAAATACCCATGTTTTTAAGTGTGTGTTCATCTGCTCAGCAGGTTGTTGGATATATAAGTCTGAAACTGAAGGAAGAGGTCAGGGCTGGAGAGTCATCAGCATGTAAGTGGCACTTAAACCATGAGAGTATATGAGTTTTTGCAAGAAGATATATAAAAGAACAATGAACCAAAGACTGCTACTTTTTAAGAGATAAACAAAGGAAGAGCACCCCTTAAAGGAGAAGGAGAAAGGACCATCGTAGAGTATGAAATGAGCCAGGAGAGGGTAGTATCATGAAAGCCAAAGGGAGTAGGTCATTGCAGAGACAAGCAACTAAGTGACTAATTTACAATGTCAACTTCAGAGTAGCTTTAAGAACAGAAGAGAGGCCTATTAAGGTGACATTTTTAACACTTTCATTGCTCCAACCATGTGGAGGTCACTTGGTGACATTTATGAGAACAAATGCAGTGATGAAGAAGGGGGTGGTAAGTGGAGACAAGTGCTTTTACAGGTTTTTTCAATTTCTTAGCTGATTTTGACAGTGTTTGAATGCATTTCCCAAAACCACCAAATTCCTTCCTATCCAAAGAAAGCTTCATTTAAGTGGCAATGAATGTAATAATTAATGACTTCTCAAATAATTTTAATATCAGAAATTGTTTTGAATCATCTATGAATAAACCTAATGTCAGTGGTGCTCATTAGCTGTTGACTAGGGGAGATGGGGAGAAAAAGAGCCACAGGGTCAGATAACACATTATATGTATGGATATAAAGTTCAAAATCCTTCAAAACTAAATGATCTGCTGTTTGGAGATACGTAATGTATGTAGTAAAACGAAAGCAAGGGAATGATAAATACCCAATTCAGGATAATGGATACTTTATACAGGCAGCAGGGGAAAATCCATTATTGAGGGATAAACAGGAAGCTCCTAGGATGATGATAATGTTCTATTTCTTAAGCTGAGTGCTGGAACACAGTTGTTCAATTATTCTGTAGACTTTTTATATAATTAGTTATGTTATTTCTCGGTTTGAAATACTAAGTAGGAAAAGAGATACAGGACAGTGCGTAAGATATCCACATTTTTTTCCTTTATTATTTTGTACGAAAAATTCTCAAGCCTGTTCAGACTTTAAGGGACAAAGGACAGTAAAAGTTGAAAGAGGTTCGTGATTGATGGGAAGATAAAGGTGAGGACATGAGCCAAAGCACAGATGGAGGATTGGCTTGTAAGGGGTAGAATGAATCTGAAAAGAAGGATTTGTAGGTGGAAAATCAGAAATTAAGTGGGATTCATGCCTCATGGTCTCAGTTTTGTATTGAACTGGGAGGAAAGGTCTATTCAGAATTGTGCGAGCTCAGGTTTGAGGGAAGTGACGAAGGGGTTAAAAGCTAGTCTATGGAAAGTGGAAGTAGGAGCTTGCACATGACAAGAAGGGTTTTGGTGTTAAGTGGGAGGCTCAGCATTCACCTTGCATTGCTACTGTGTAGAGAAGGTACTGAAAAAGAAGGAAGGAAGAAAGGAATTTGTAAATCTGAGCGCTTATAGAATTAGATAAAGCAAAGAAGCAGGGCCTTAGAGAAATGGTCCTCAGTGGCCTAACATCTTGGAAATTTGCATCCATGTCTTTGGAGAGATATTTCATTCTGGTCAATTATTATTGCCCTTGAGCCTCCAGGAAGAAAATTCTGAACTAAATGTATTCTTTGGCTTGGATGATAACATTTGGCTTAGGGATAATGTGAATCACTGAAATACATACATATATGTATATATATTTTTTCTTGTTGCTTAAAAAATGAAACAAACTTTCAAGTCCAGAGACATCCCTTTCACTTAAATATATGCTGAAGTGACAACCAGTAACTTGCTTCTTTGTAGGTATATGATATCCATAATCTTATTTCCATATTCTCTTACCATAGTTGAATTTTCCTTTAATTCCTGCATTTCGTTTTCATGATGTATTAATTAGAAGTAAAGACAGAAAGTATCCATTTAACAAATGAGGAAATTATGATTCTGAAAGGGAATGTACTTTAATTGCCTGGCTGCTAAAGCAAATACCATGCAATGGATTGGCTTAAACAACAGGAACTTATGGGCTCACAGTTTTGAGACTAAGAGAAATCCAAATCAAGGCTTCATCAAAGTGATGTTTTAACCAATAAGTCTATGGCATTCTGGAGCTGGCTGCTGGCAATTCTTACTCATTGGCTTTTGTGTTACTTGGCAATACACGTTAGCCTCACCTGGCTTCTTGGTTCCATTGACTTCCAGCTTCTGGCTGCTCCCTGTGACTTTCTTTCTCTCTCTGTCTCTCTCTCTCTCTCTCTTTCTCTCTCTCTCTCTGTGTGTGTGTGTGTGTGTGTGTGTGTGTGTGTTGCTTTCCCTGTAAGGCTTTCAGTAAAAAGATTAAGGCCTATCCTGACTACTTGGGCCAAACCCTAAATGGAATAACCTCATCAAAAAGTCCTATTTACAAGGGTTCACACCCACAGAAATTGATTAAGGTTATGAACATATATTTCTGGTTACATAGCTCCAAATTACCACAGTATGGGTCTTAGTCAAGAAGATAGAGTGAGTTCATTGCACAACTTGGTTTTCTGATTCAGAGGCCATTGTTCTTTATTGGATATTGAGATAGAATGGAATTTAGCCCAGTTTCATCTTGAGTCTCTAATTCAGGATTCCAGTGAGACTACCTTATTGTCATGAGTTTGATGGAGACCACTATAAAAGGCCCTGCTTAAATGCCACCCACTCTGTGGGGTCTTCTCAGATTCTCTGGTGAGACTTACTCACTTTCCATTCTGTGTCACCAAAGATTGCTATCAATGTATCCTATGACATTTAATTTTTCACATGTGTATGGCTCCCCTCCTAGACTATAAATAACTTGAGTTTAAGGATAATTTCTTATTCATTTGATTATTCCCTTAGTACCTTGTATATAATAGACTGATATGAGAGAAAAGGCAATACTGAGCTCATCTCTGGGAACAAAGTTGAGCTGGGCAGGGAAGGAGCTCTTGTTCCTCCTAGCTTTGCTCCTTATCATGGTAAAGTCATGACAAAACAAGATTCAGAGTCTTATTCCAATCTTACTCCTTCTGACCATCTTGTTCCAAGCAACCACATGACTGCCAATTTTGAACAGATGGACTCCAGAGTTACTTAGAGACTCTCAGACTACTGTTAAAGTGGAGATATGCTTTGACTGAAATTCATGTCAAATTCATGTCGAAAATATATGGGCGTAGTCATGCCAGCCTCTAGGAAATGAAGACTTTCAACATTGTACTTTGTGCTTTCCGTGCCTTCTATTACTAATAAGCTCCTCCAAGATGAGGGAGGAGTGCTGACCTTGTTGTTTGTAGCATAACAGAAAGCTGAATCAGCCAAGGTTGGCTGTTTTCCAAAGTCAACTCAGTCCAGAAAGCACCTGAGTGTTCCTGCTATCAAGGACAAATCCAGAGAGTATAAAGACCATATCCTGCAGTAAAATGATCTCCCCTAAACTACTTCCTCACCAACCAAGCACACACCCCATTCCCATTTAAAGGTAGACTCAGACACTGCCCTTTCCAGAATAAGGTAGAGGTTTAGCAGTGATGTTTTTCCCCTGGAATCGCCTACTCAAAAGCAAAAAAACAGCCTTAATTTAATAATTATACTTCTCCTAGGAGAGAAGACTAGGTTTCTCCTCCATTAATTGTGGAAATAGGTATAACAGCACTAGAGAAGAGACGAGGACTAATATTTATGTATTGAACACATATTCTAGTCAGCAGCTAGACAGTTTCCGTTTTCAATTAATCCACACAAGATCCTGCTGAAGTAGGTATTAATATCCCTGTTGTGGAGAGAGATTCAGAGAGTCTGGTAGATTGAATTACGTGCCCCAACAAAACACAGATTCTTAATCTTAATCTACTTACATGTGAGTGTGAAACTCATGCAAATAGCACCTTTTGAAGATATTATGAAATCGGGGTGAAACTTAATTCATATTACAAAGTCCTTTATAGCAGAAGATATTTGGATATAGTCAGAGACGGCCACAGAGAGGATCCAGAAGCCAGAACTCATTGGGAACCAGAAGAGCAGATAAAAGGAGAGAGAGAGATGCAAGGAGAGAGAGATGCCCTGCAATCCTTGGAGGAATTCCAAGGATTGCAAGGCAGCACCTGAATGCCAGACTCCCAGGAGGAAGCATAGTCTAGCTGATGCCTTGATTTTGGGACTTCTAGCCTCTAAACTGTAAGATGATACATTATTGTTGTTAAGCTAACCAATGTGTGGTATTTGTTGTGTCACCTGGTAGGCTGTGACAGAGAGACTAGAGAACTTGTCCAAGGTCTTAGCAGTAAAAGTGGTAAAATTAAGATTTGAACTGAGGCCTAATTACATTCCATAAATTCATGTCCTTTGTATTTTGTGACAATATTCTCCCTTCAAGGAGCGTTTAATAATCCGGTTTCCTTTAGGAAAAAGTAGATCATACTATTCAACTGATTATATGACCTTTGACTTAAGTCTTTTCTGGTTTAGCCTTCCTCACACCCATGTGTGAATTGATTCATGTCCTTTCTCGGAGACTCCTGGGCACACATGGCCACAACACCTTGTTGATTTGACTTTTTAAGTCCCCTACTTTGCTCAGTCCCAATCTAAGAGAATTTCATGGCTAAATGCATGCCACCCTTGGAAGGGAATGATACATGGTCTTTCTTAGTGAAGAAGGTGGGAATGGTAGGGTAAAGTGAGTACGTGATATTATGGTTCAACTCTAACCATATCTATGATTTGCTACAACTGCCTCTCAGCCTTTGTATGTGTCATTTCTCATGCCTGGAACCCCACCCATGCTACCTAACTAATCCTTACTTGTTTTTCAAGGAACTTTAGTGATACTTCCTACTATAATCTTTCTTGTTTTCCCCCAGGCTGAATGGGACTACTCCCCTTTATTGTCATAACAATCTGTACGCTCTTAAAGTACTTATTATATGCATCATAATAGACAAGGTAATCTGTCTTTACCACACTCTGAGCTTATTATAGGTCCAAATGATGAAACCTACTTATTTATTTATTTATTTATTTATTGTATACTGTATGATGGAGTCCCATGGAAGTATCCCATTATTGCAACAACGTTTGTTGAATTTTTTGTTTGTTTGTTTTGCTTGTTTGTTTGTTTTTTGGGAGGTGCATTGACCGGGAATCAAACCTGGTCTCCCACATGGCAGGTGAGAATTCTACCAGTGAACTACCCTTGCATCCCCAAAACCCACTTTTGAAAGTAGGAAGACAGAGAAGGGTGCAAAGACCACTCAATGGGAAAAAGAATAGATTTTTCAACAAATAACTGGGACAAATGGATATCCTCATGCAAAAGAATGAAGTTGGATTTCCATCTCATACTATATACAAAAAATAATTCAAACTGGATCAAAGGCGTTCAGTATAAGAGCTAAAACTATAAACTCTTAGAATGAAACATTAGAGTAAATCTTTGTGACTTTGAGTTAGGCAGTAGTTCCTTAGACATGACAGCAAAATCATAAGTAACAAAAGGAAAAAAATAGATAAATTGGATTTCATCAAATGTAAATGCTTTTGTGCTTCACCCAAATGACACCATCAAGGATGTGCAAAACAGGACTGATTATAAAAATTCAAAACTGGATAGCAGAATACTACTTAACTGTAATACAATAATGCTAGAACACTGAATGAAATTGAATGTGAGAATGATAGAGGAAGGAGGCCTGGTGGCATAAATGAAACCAGAAGGAAAGATATACGATTAAGACTGAGATGGTATAATCTAGGAATACCTAGAGTGTATAATGATAGTGACCAAATGTACAAATTTTAAAATGTTTTGCATAAGGAAGAACAAAGGAATGTCAATAATGCAGAGTGCTGAAAACACATGGTAATTAATATTTTAAAACTTTAACTTATGTGTGAGACTAAAGCAAAAAATGTTTATTTGGTACAAAATTTATATTTTGACTAGTGCATTTCCTGTTATAACTTATGTGGACAGCTTAATTGAACACCATAAGTACATGGACCCTGAGTAGGGCATGAGATTTTGGAGGTTTGTCCAGAGTGATGCCTCCATAAATCCCAGAAGAATTTGAACAGTGAATAAAAAAGTATTTGAGAAGTCCCCTTGAGGGAATGGTGAGAAAGGGGGAGAATCCAACTTCCCCAAGTGGAGATTTCTTGATATACTCACAAGCAGTGGGGACAACCAAATCAATAGGCTGAGCCCCCGATCTTGGGGTTTGTTCACATGAAACTTAACCCCGCAAAGGACAGGCTAAGCCTACTTAAAATTAGGCCTAACAGTCACCCCCAAGAGAACCTCTTCTGTTACTCAGATGAGGCCTCTCTCTCTTAGCCAACACGACAAGCAAACTCACTGCCCTGCCCATGTGTACACAGGACATGACCCCCAGGGGTGTGGACCTTCCTGGCAATGTGGAACAGAAATCCTAGAATGAGCTGGGACTCAGCACCAAGGGATTGAGAAAACCTTCTTGACTGAAAGGGGGAAGAGAGAAATGAGATAAAATAAAGTGTCAATGGCAGAGAGATTCCAAACAGAGTCTAGAGGTTATCCTGGAGGTTATTCTTATGCATTAAATAGATATCACCTTTTTAGTTAAGGCATAACAGAGAGACTGGAGGGAACTGCCTGAAAATGTAGAGCTGTGTTCCAGTAGCCACGTTTCTTGAAGATGATTGTATAATGATATAGCTTTCACAATGTGACTGTGTGATTGTGAAAACCTTGTATCTGATGCTTCTTTTATCTACCTTATGGACAGATGAGTAAAACATATGGATTAAAAATACATAAATAATAGCAGGAACAAATATCAAAATAAATTTAGTACATTGAAATGCTAGTGATCAATGAATGGGAGGGATAAGGGGCATGGTATGTGCCATGCTCAGGTTCATGTGTCAACGTGGCCATGTGGTGGTACCTGTGTGTCTGACTGGGCAAGTGCTGGCCTGTCTGTTGCAATGAGAACATTTCATAGAATTAGATCATAATCATGTCAGCTGCATCCACAGCTGATTCCTGTGGATTTGTAATCAGCCAAGGGAAGTGTCTTCTGCAATGAGTGATGCTCAGTCTAATCAATGGAAACCTTTTAAGGAAGATTCAGAAGAGATAGGCTCTCTTCCTGCTTCGGCCGGCAAGCCTCTTCTGTGGAGTTCATCCAGACCCTCCATCAGAATCATTGGCTTCACAGCCTACCCTGTGGATTTTATACTCTGCATTCCCATGGTCACGTGCAACATTTTTATAAATTTTATATTTGTGAGTGTTCCCTGTTGATTCTGTTTCTCTAGAGAACCCTAACTAATACATCTTGGTACCAGGAGTGGTTCTTAAGAAACAGAATCTTAAAAATGGGTTTTTATTAATGGTTTTCTACTCTGATTGGATTCAAAGGCACTAAGGACTCTGATTCCCATAATCAGAATGACACTCCCAATCCATGGAGTGAGTTGGCAAAAGAGATAGTCAAAATATCACCATTCGATTCTTCTAATACTTCACTGGTATGAAGCCAGGCTCTGGGGGATAGTGTTTTTGACATTTTTACAGAGTTTTGTGGAAATAAGAGGTATAGAGATGTTGACTGGTTATTGTTATATACACTGGCTTCATTAACGAGTGAAAGGAATGGGCTTAAGGCTTCAAACAAGAAGCTTAAGCACCGTCTGACAGATGTAGACATTTCTATGAATATTCTGAAGGAAAATCTTATTTCCTGTAGCCATGGACTTGAGATCTATGAAAATTGGACTCAGAATCTTATTGTTAGAGTAGCAACTTTACAACGTAAACTGAAATCTCGGTGTTGCATGGTGTCTGCCATTAAAATGAGGGAATTGATTGGAAAAGAGTGGAACCCTGAAAAAGGGGATGGTGACATATGGATTGATAAAGATGTTGGGGTGAGGGTGAAACCATAGGTCATGCTGAGTCTTCTCTAGATAACCCTGTAATAGTCTGCCCTGAGGACATAGCAGCCCCACCTCCAGCCTGCCTTGAGGAGTTGGCCACCCAACCTCCACCTGAAGGGACTAGCCCTAGAGTGATTAATCCTGTCTCACTGGATGAAATGGCAAATGAAGACCCTGAAGCAAATGGCTTGGAATATATTTCTAATTCTTTTCATGACTACCCCCACCACCCCTCATTTCTTCCAGACCTATAACTACACTAAAGTTCCAACAGACCCCTAAAGGTGAGGTACAAAATATCACACGTGAAGAGGTACATTATACTCCAAAAGAACTGTGTGAGTTTTTCAGTTTATATAGACAGAAATCAGGGGAATGTGTATGGCAATGGATTTTAAAGGTGTGGGATAATGGTGGGAGGAATATAAGGCTGGATCAGGCTGAATTTATTGATATGGGCCCACTACGCAGAGATTCTGCATTCAATGGTATAATTTGAGCGTTCAGAAAAGGTATTAACAGTTTGTTTGGATGGTTGGTTGAAACATGGATCAAAAGGTGGCCAACATTTCCTGAGGCTGAAATGCCAGAACTGCCCTGGTATAATGTAGATGAGGGGATTCAGAGGCTTAGAGAGATTGGAATGTTAGAGTGGATTTATCATGCAAAGCCTGCTCTTACACCCCAGGAATGTCCGGAGGATTCACCTTTTACCAGAACAATGAGAAATAAATTTGTGAGACTAGCGCCATCATCTCTGAGGAGCTCTGTAGTTGCAGTTCTCTGTAGGTCAGATATTACTGTAGGAACTGCTGTCACTGAGCTGGAATCCTTAAACACAGTGGGGATGATGGGATCCTGAGTTGGCAGAAGGAAGGTGGCAGCACTTAATAGCCAAAAACAGGGTAGATGTGGTTATTATAATAGACAGCAAACTCAAAGCAGGAGTCAAAATTATATAACTTGCAGAGATTTGTGTTATTGGCTAGTAAATCATGGGGTACCTGGAAATACAATAGAAAGGCAGTCTACTAAATTCTTGCTCGAGCTGTATAAACAAAAGAGTTCTAGGTCAAGTGAACAGAAGTCTAACTTGAATTACAAAAACACAGAGTCACAGCCCCTTAATCAATTTCCAGACTTGAGACAGTTTACAGACCCAGAACCCCTTGAATGAAGGGGAGGCCAGGTTCCTTTGGGGGAGAAACCTGTTACACTGCCACAGATTTATACTGTTAATCTTCCTCTAAGCCTTCCCCAAGGAGACCAATGGTCTTTCACCAGGTAATGTTGCATTGGGGAAAAGGAAATGATCAGATATTTCAGGGATTATTAGACACTGGTTCAGAAGTGACATTAATTCCAAGGGACCCAAAACGTCACTCTGGTCCACCAGTCAGAGTGGGGGCTTAAGGAGGCCAGGTGATCAATGGAGTTTTAGCTCAGGTCCATCTCACAGTGGGTCCAGTAGGCCCCTGGACCCATCCTGTAGTTATTTCCCCAGTTCCAGAATGTATAATTGGTATAGACATACTGAGCAACTGGCAGAATCCCCACATTAGGCTCTCTAACTCATGCAGTGAGGGCTATTATGGTGGAAAAGGCCAAGTGGAAGCCACTAGAACTGCCCCTACCTAGCAAAATAGTAAATCAGAACAGATTCCTGGAGAGATGGCAGAGATTACTGCCACTCTTAAGGATTTGAAGGATGCAGGGGTGGTGATTCCCACAACATCCCCATTCAACTTTCCTATTTTGCCTGTGCAGAAAACAGAAGGATATTGGAGGATGACAGTGGATTACTGTAAGCTAAACCAGGTGGTAACTCCAACTGCAGCTGCTGTTCCAGGGGTGGTATCATTGCTTGAGCAAATCAATACATCCCCTGGTACCTGATATGCAGCTACTGATCTGGCAAATGCTTTTTTCTCAATAACTATTAGTAAGGACCACCAGAAACAGTTTGCTTTCAGCTGGCAAGGTCAGCAATATACTTTCACTATCCTACCTCGGGGGTATATCAACTCTCCAGCCCTATGTCATAATCTTGTCTGCAGGGACCTTGATCATTTCTCCCTCCCATAAGACATCACACTGATCCATTATATTGGTGATACCATGTTAATTGAACCTAATGAGCAAGAAGTAGCAACTACTCTAGACTTACTGGTAAGGCATTTGCGTGTCAGAAGATGGGAGATAAATCCGACAAAAATACAGGGGTCTTCCACCTCAGTGAAATTTCTAGGTGTCCAGTGGTGTGGGGTATGTTGAGATATCCCTTCTAAGGTGAAGGATAAGTTGCTACATCTGGCCCTTCCTACGGCCAAAAAAGAGGCACAATGCCTAGTTGGTCTCTTTGGATTTTAGTGACAACATATTTCTTATTTGGGTGTGCCACTCTAGCCCATTTATCAAGTGACCAGAAAAGCTGCTAATTTTGAGTGCGGACCTGAACAAGAGGAGGCTCTGCGATAGGCCCAGGCTGCTGTACAAGCTGCTCTGCCACTTGGGCTGTATGATCCAGTAGATCCAATGGTTCTAGAAGTATCAGTGGCAAATACAGATGCTGTCTGGAGCCTTTGCAGGTCTCTATAGGAGAATCACAACGCAGACCCTTAGGATTTTGGAGCAAAGCCTTACCATCTTTGCAGATAACTACTCTCTTTTTGAGAAACAGCTTTTGGCCTGCTACTGGGCCTTAGTAGAGGCTGAACACTTAACCATGGGCCACCAAGTTACCATGAGACCTGAGTTGCCTATCATGATCTGGGTGTTTTCTGACCCACCAAGCTATAAAGTTGGGCATGCACAGCAGCACTCTATTATAAAATGGAAATGGTATATATGAGATAGGGCCAGAGCAGGTCCTGAAGGCACAAGTAAGTTACATGAAGAAGTGACCCAAATGCCCATGGTCTCCACTCCTGCCACATTACCTTCTCTTTCCCAGACCAGAGCTATGGCCTCTTAGGGAGTTCCTTACAGTGAATTGACTGAGGAAGAGAAAATTTGGGCCTGGTTTATAGATGGTTCAGCACAATATACAGGTACCACCTGAAAGTGGACAGCTGCAGCACTACAACCCCTTTCTGGGGTGTCCTTGAAGGACAGTGGTGAGGAGAAATTCTCCCAGTGGGCAGAACTTCGAGCAGTGCACCTGGTTGTTCATTTTGCTTGGAAGGAGAACTGGTCAGAGGTCTGTTTGTATACTGACTCATGGGCTGTTGCTAATGGTTTGGCTGGAGGGTCAGGGACTTGGAAAGACCATAATTGGAAAGTTGGTGACATAAAGATCTGGGGGAAAAGTATGTGGATAGGACTTTCTGAGTGGGCTACAAACATGAACATATTTGTGTCCCATGTGATTGCGCACCAGAGGGTGACTTCAGCAGAGGAAGTTTTTAATAATCAAGTGAATAAGAGGACCTGTTCTGTGGATACCCATCAGCCTCTTTCCCCAGCAAATCCTGTTATTGCCCAATGGGCTCATGAACAAAGTGGTCATGGTGGTAGAGATAGAGGTTATGCATGGGCTCATCAACATGGATTTCCACTCACCAAGGCTGATCTGGCTACAGCCACTGCTCAGTGCCCAATCTGCCAGCAGCAGAGACCCACACTTAGCCCCCAATATGGCACCATTCCTGAAGGTGACCAGCCAGCTACATGGTGGCAGGTTGATTACACTGGACCACTCCCTTCATGGAACGGGCAGCGATTTGTTCTAATTGGAATAGACACATACTCTGGATATGGGTTTGCTTTCCCTGCATGCAACGCTTCTGCCAAAACTGCCATCTGTGGGCTTTCAGAAGGCCTTATCCATTGTCATGGTATTCCACATAGCATTGCTTCTGATCAAGGAACACACTTCACAACAAATGAGGTGTGAGAAGGGACACATGCTCATGGAATTCTCTGGTCTTACCATGTTCCCCACCATCCAGAAGCAGCTGGATTGATAGAACGATGGAATGGCCTTTTGAAAACTCAATTACAGTGCCAACTAGGTGGCAATACCTTGAAAGGCTGGGGTAATGTTCTCCAGGAAGGTGTGTATGCTCTGAATCAGCATCTGCTGTATGGTGCTGTTTCTCCCATAGCCAGGATCCATGGGTCCAGGAACCAAGGGGTGGAAATGGGAGTAGTACCACTCACTATCATCCCTAGTGATCCACTAGGAAAATTTTTGCTTCCTGTCCCTGTGACCCTGAGCTCTGCTGATCTGCAGGGTTTAGTTCCAAAAGGGGGGAGTGCTTCCACCAGGAGAAACAACAGTGATTCCATTGAACTGGAATCTAAGAGTGCCACCTGGTCACTTTGGGCTACTCCTGCCCCTGGATCAACAAGCCAAGAAGGGGATTGCATTATTGTCTGGGGTGACTGACCCTGACTATCAGGGGGAAGTAGGACTGCAACTACACAATGGAGGTAAAGAAGAGTTTTCATGGAATATAGGAGATCCCCTAGGGCATCTTTTAGTACTACCATGGCCTGTGATTAAAATCAATGGAAAACTGCAGCAACCCAATACAGGCAGGACTACCAATGGGTCTGAAACTTCAGGAATGGTTTGGTTCACCAGGCAAAGAACCATGGCCAGCTGAAGTGCTTGCTGAGGGTAAAGGGAACATGGAATGGGTAGTGGAAGAAAGTAGTGATAAATATGAATTACAGTCATGTGATCAGTTACAGAAACAAGGACTGTGATGCTGTTTTGTTCCTGTTATACTATTTAAGTTGTAAGATATCAAGTTTAAGAATGAATATTACCCAAGCACTTGCACCCTGTTCTGAAGAGAGTTAATGTGCTTCCAGTTATATGTAGGACAGTTGAGTATTGTTAGTTGAAAGAAAAAAATGTGTGTGTTTTTGTTTATTATCTAGAAATTAGGTATGTTTTAAGGTGGTATGTATACTTGCCAAGTTGACAAGGGGTGGACTATCACGGTCAGGTTCATGTGTCAACTTGGCCAAGTGGTGGTACCTGTTTGTCTGGTTGGGCAAGTGCTGGCCTGTCTGTTGCAATGAGGACATTTCATAGAATTAGATCATAATCACATCAGCTACATCCACAGCTGATTCCATTTGTAATCAGCCAAGGGGAGCGTCTTCTGCAATGAGTGATGCTCAGTCTAATCAGTGGAAGCCTTTTAAGGAGGATTCAGAAGAGACAGGCTCTCTTCCTGCTTTGGCCAGCAAGGCTCTCTTGTGGAGTTCATCCAGACCCTCCATTGGAACTGTTGGCTTCACAGCCTGCCCTGCAGATTTTGGACTCTGTGTTCCCGCAGTCATGTGAGACACTTTTATAAATTTTATTTTGCGAGTGTTCCCTGTTGATTCTGTTTCTTTAGAGAACCCTAACTAATACAGTATGTATGAATTTTTTCTGCTTTCTTTTTATTTCTTTTTCTGAATTGATGCAAATGTTCTAAGAAATGATCATGATGATGAATATACAACTATGTGATGAAAAAAAGAATGTTCATATTGTATGTTGATTGGTTTTATTAATAAAATAAAAAAGATCACATTCAAGAAAAAGAATGTGCAAAGGCAATGCACAGAATGGTAGAAAATATTTGCAAAAAACATATATTAGATAAGAGACTTGTATCTGGAACAAAATAAAAAACTATTACAACTCAATACAGAGACATTTTAATTAAGAATGGGCAAAAGATCTAAACAGGACAGTTCTCTAAAGAAGACATGGAAATGTCCAAAAAGCACATGGAAAAGATGCTCAACCTCATTAACCATTAGGGAAATTGAAACAAAACCACAATGTAAAGCCACTTCACATCCATGAGGATGGCCAACATAAAATAAAAGACAATAACAGGTGCTGGTAAAGGTTTGGAGAAATTGGAACTCTTATACATTGTAAAATGGTGCAGCCACTTTGATAAACAGAATTGCAGCTTCTCAAAATGTTAAACAGGATAGTACATTTAGTTCCAGGCCACGATGGTGGCTTAGCAATGTGCGCGTTTTAGTTCATCCTCCAGAACAACTGCTAAATAACCAGAAACAGTACAGAACAGCTCCTGGGGCCACGTCAGTGACTGGACACACAGCGTACCCCAATCTGGACCAACTGGACTGGCTGCGAGCCCCCCTAGAACCGTGAGTTCCCCAAGCCATGGCAGCCAGTGCCCTTCCCCCACAGGCTGCTTCCCAGAGGGGAAAGGAAAGGGACTTTACCAGCAGACGGGGCTAAGCCCAACCAAACGCTAATTGTGGAATTAATTAACAAATTCTGACTACTGAAAATAGGCCCCCAGCTCAGGTGAACCTGGTTAAAGTGGAGGTTGCTCATTTTTGCCCTGGCATAAAGGGGGCAGGGCTGACCGAAAAAGAAAAAAAGAAGGAAACAGATTCTTGTGGCTGTGTTTCTACACACATTGCTAAGCCCCCATCGTGGCCTGGAACTAAATGTACTATCCTGTTTAACATTTTGAGAAGCTGCCATTCTGTTTATCAAAGTGGCTGCACTATTTTACAATGTATGAGAGTTCCAATTTCTCCAAACCTTTACCAGCACCTGTTATTGTCTTTTTTTATGTTGGCCATCCTTGTGGATGTGAAGTGGCTTTACATTGTGGTTTTGTTTTCAATTTCCCTAATGGTTAATGATGTTGAGCATCGCATGACTGCCTTTGGATATAGCAGCAGGCTGCAACGGCCCCACGCATAGGCAGAAACAAGTTCACTTGGGGGCTTGTCTGGAGACTGTGCCTTCCCCAGGGGAGGGGTGAAGTCCAACTCAGGTGGAATCCCTCCCTCAAGGAATTCAGACACCAGGGCTTGGTAATTTGAAGCCATTAAAACCAGCCTACAACCTCTCCTCTGTCTCCACCATGTCCCAAGCAAGGAGAGTCTGCCAAAGTTAAAGGCACCACATCATCTTATGCTGGTGGGACCTGCAGGCAGACAAGCACCACATACTGGGCAGGATACAAAAAACAGAGCCCTGAGACTTCACAGGAAATTCTTTCAAACTGATGGGTCTCGCCCTCAGGGAAAACCAATGCAGGTGACTCTCTCCTCCTAACAGGAGGCCAGTTTGGTCTGGCAAAATCTGGCTGGGGTCTACAATACCTAAGTAGATCCTCCTAAGGGTGTGTGTGTGTGTGAGAGGCACCATACAAGCAGGGCAAGAAGCAAGAAAACAAGAACTGAAAAATCCTCCTGTTAAACAAAACCTAAGCTAGAGGTTCAGAAAAAGCTGAACTAAATGTCAAAGAACAGATAGACAACAAATTCATCCAGCAAGAAAACCTAGGTAAAAGAAGTGAAAGCAATCTCCAGAATAAACTAATTAAGGTAATTAAATGCCTAGACGCCAGCAAAAAATAACAAATCACACTAGGAAAATTGAAGATATGGCCCAGTCAAAGGAACAAACCAACAATTCAAAGGACATACGGGAGCTGAAACAATTAATTCAGAATATATGAACAGACCTGGAAAACCTCATCAAAAACCAAATGAATGAATCGAGGGAGGATATAAAGAAGGCAAGGAATAAACAAAAAGAAGAAATCAAAAGTCTGAAAAAACAAATCACAGAACTTATGGGAATGAAAGACACAGTAGAAGAGATGAAAAAAACAATGGAAACCTACAATGGTAGATTTCGAGAGGCAGAACATAGGATTAGTGAATTGGAGGGTGGAACATCTGAAATCCGGCAAGAAAAAGAAAATATAGGGGAAAAGATGGAAAAATATGAGCAGGGACTCAGGGAATTAAATGACAATAGGAAGGGCACAAATATACATGTTGTGGGTGTCCCAGAAGGAGAAGAGAAGGGAAAAGGAGGAGAAAAACTAATGGAGATTATTATCACTGAAAATTTCCCGACTCTTATGAAAGACTTAAAATTACAGATCCAAGAAGTGCAGCGTACCCCAAAAGAATAGATCCAAATAGACGTACTCCAAGACACTTACTAATCAGAATGTCAGAGGTCAAAGAGAAAGAGAGAATTTTGAAAGCAGCAAGAGGAAAGCAATCCATCACATATAAGGGAAGCCCAATAAGAATATGTGTAGATTTCTCAGCAGAATCCATGGAGGCAAGAAGACAGTGGGATGATATTTTTAAATTATTGAAAGAGAAAAACTGCCACCAAGAATTCTACATCCAGCAAAATTGTCCTTCAAAAATGAGGGAGGAATTAAAACATTTTCAGACAAAAAAATCACTGAGAGAATTTGTGACCAAGAGACCAGCTCTGCAAGAAATACTAAAGGGAGCACTAGAAGCAGATACAAAAAGTCAGAAGAGAGAGGTGTGGAGAAGAGAGTAGAAAGGAAGACTATGAGTAAAGGTAAAAAGAAGGAAAATTAGATATGACATATAAAATCCAAAAGGCAAAATGGTAGAAGAAAGTACTATCTGTGCGGTAATAACACTAAATGTTAATGGATTAAAAGCCCCAATCAAAAGACATGGACTAGCAGAATGGATTAAAAAAAACAGGACCCAGGTCAAGATGGCAGCTTAACAACATGCGCATTTTAGTTCGTCCTCCAGAACAACTGCTAAATAACCAGAAATAGTACAGAACAGCTCCTGAAGCCACAATAGTGACCGGACACACAGCATACCCCAGTCTGGACCAGCTGGACCGGCTGCGGGCATCCCCCAGAACCGTGAGTTCCCAAAGCTGCGGCGGCCAGCATCCCTCCCCCACAGGCCGCTTCCAAGAGGGGAAAGGAAAGGACTTTACCAGCAGCAGGGACTGGGCACAATCAAACGCCAATTGTGGAACTAATTAACAAATTCTGACTACTAAAAATAGGCCCCCAGCTTAGGTAACCTGATCAAAGCGGAGGTTGCTCATTTTTGCTCCGGTGCCAAGGGGGAAGGACTGACAGAAAAAGGGGGGAAAAAAAGAAGGAAACAGAGGTTTTGTGGCTGTGTATCTACAAAGGCTTGACTGCCTCTGGATACAGTGGCAGGACATTTCAGGCTGTACGTGCCCCAGGCATAGGCAGAAGTGAGCTCTTTGGGGGGCTTATCTGGAGCTTGTGCCTTCCCCAGGGGAGGGGTGAAGCCCAACTCAGGTGGAATCCCTCCATCAAGGAATTCAGACACCAGGGCTTGGTAATTTGAAGCCATTAAAACCAGCCTACAACCTCTCCTCTGTCTCCACCATGCCCCCAGCAGGGAGAGTCTGCCAAAGTTAAAGGTACTACATCATCTTATGCTGGTGGGACCTGCAGTCAGACAAGCGCCACATACTGGGCAGGATAAGAAAAACAGAGTCCAGAGACTTCACAGGAAATTCTTTCAACCTGCTGGGTCTCACTTTCAGGGAAAACTGATGCAGGTGACTCTTTCCTCCTGATAGGAGGCCAGTTTGGTCTGGGAAAATCTGACTGCAGTCTATAATATCTAAGTAGACCCTCCTAAGTGTGTGTAGGGGAAAGGCACCACACAAGCGGGCAAGAAACAAGAAAACAAGAACTGAAAAATTCTCCTCTGTTAAACAAAACTTAAGCTAAAGGTCCAGATAAAGCTGAACTGAATGTCAAAGAACAGATAGACAACAAATTCATCCAGCCAGAAAACCCTAGGTAAAAGAAGTGAAAGCAATCTCCAGAATAAACTAATTAAGGTAATTAAATGCCTAGACGCCAGCAAAAAATAACAAATCACACTAGGAAAATTGAAGATATGGCCCAGTCAAAGGAACAAACCAACAATTCAAAGGACATACAGGAGCTGAAACAATTAATTCAGAATGTACGAACAGACATGGGAAACCTCATCAAAAACCAAATCAATGAATTGAGGGAGGCTATAAAGAAGGCAAGGAAAGAACAAAAAGAAGAAACTGAAAGTCTGAAAAAACAAATCACAGAACTTATGGGAATGAAAGACACAGTAGAAGAGATGAAAAAACAATGGAAACCTACAATGGTAGATTTTTGAGACAGAACATGGGATTTCTGAACTGGAGGACAGAACATCTGAAATCCAACAAGAAACAGAAACTATAGGGAACAAATGGAAAAATATGAGCAGGGACTCAGAGAATTGAAAGACAATATGGAGTGCATGAATATACATGTTGTGGGTCTCCCAGAAGGAGAAGAGAAGGGAAAAGGAGGAGAAAAACTAATGGAGGAAATTATCACTGAAAATTTCCCAACTTTTATGAAAGACTTAAAATTACAGATCCAAGAAGTGCAGCGTACCCCAAAGAGAATAGATCCAAATAGATGTACTCCAAGACATTTAATGATCAGAATGTCGGAGGTCAAAGAGAAAGAGAGGATCTTGAAAGCAGCAAGAGAAAAACAATCCATCACATACAAGGGAAGCCCAATAAGACTATGCACAGATCTCTCAGCAGAAACCATGGAGGCGAGAAGACAGTGGGATAATATATTTAAATTATTAAAAGAGAAAAACTGCCAACCAAGAAATCTATATCCAGCAAAATTGTCCTTCAAAAATGAGGGAGAAATTAAAACATTTTCAGACAAAAAATCACTGAGAGAATTTGTGACCAAGAGACCAGCTCTGCAAGAAATACTAAAGGGAACACTAGAGACAGATATGAAGACAGAAGAGAGAGGTGTGGAGAAGAGTGTAGAAAGAAAGACTATGAGTAAAGGTAAAAAGAAAGAAAATTAGATATGACAAATAAAATCCAGAAGGCAAAATAGTAGAAGAAAGTACTACCCATGCAGTAATAACACTGTTAATGGATTAAACTCGCCAATCAAAAGACATACTCTGGCAGAATGGATTAAAAAAACAGGACCCATCTATATGCTGTCTCTACTCAAAGGACACGAGGCCAAGGACACATACGGACATTTACACACCAATGTTTGTAGCAGCATTAGTAACAATTACCAAGAGATGGAAACAGCCAAAATGTCCATCAACAGACAGTTGGCTAAACAAACTGTGACATTTACATAAGATGGAATATTATGCAGCTGTAAGACAGAATAAAGTTATGAAGTATGTAACAACATGAATGGGCCTTAAGGACATTATGCTGAGTGTGATTAGCCAGAAACAAAAGGACAAATACTGTATGGTCTCACTGATATGAACTGACATTAGTGAATAAACTTGGAATAGTTCCTTGGTAACAGAGACCATCAGGAGATAGAAATAGGATGAGATATTGGGTAATTGGAGCTGAAGAGATACAGATTGTGCAACAGGACTGAATATAAAAACTCAGAAATGGAAAGCACAATATTACCTAACTGTAATACAATTATGTTAGAACACTGAATGAAGCTGCATATGAGAATGATAGAGGGAGGAGGGTTGGGGCATAATTGAAATCAGAAAGAAAGATAGACAATAAAGATTGAGATGGTGTAATCTAGGAATGCCTAGAGGGTATAATGATAGTGACTCAATGTACAAATTTAAAAAATGTTTTTGCATGAAGAAGAACAAAGGAATGTCATTACTGCAGGGTGCTGAAAATAGATGGTACTTAATATTTTAAAATTTCAACTGTGTGAGACTAAAGCAAAAATGTTTATTTGTTACAAAATTTATATTTTGACTAGTGCATTTCCTAATATAACTCATGTAGATAGTTGGTTGAACAATATAAGTATATGGAACCTTGGGTAGGACATGAGATTTTGTTGGTTTGTCCAGAGTGATGCCCCAATGAATCCCAGAGTGATTTGATCAGTGAGTGGAAAAGTATTTGCAAAGTCCCCTTTGGGGAATGGTGAAAAATGGGGAAAATTCAACCTCCCCAAGTTGAATTCTTGATATTTTCACAAGCAGTGTGGACAACCAAAGCTATAGGCTGAGCCCCCAATCTTGGAGTTTGTTCTTATGAAACTTAACCCCGCAAAGGAAGGTCAAGCCTACTTAAAATTAGGCCTGAGAGTCACCCCCAAGAGAACCTCTTTTGTTGCTCAGATGTGGCCTCTCTCTCCAGCCAACACAACAAGCAAACTCACCACCCTCCCCCTGTCTACATGGGACATGACTCCCAGGGGTGTGGACCTTCCTGGCAACGTGGGACAGAAATCCTAGAATGAGCTGTGACTCAGCATCAAGGGATTGAGAAAAACCCTAGAATGAACTGAGACCCAGCATCAAGGGATTGAGAAAACCTTCTAGACCAAAAGGGGGAAGAGTGAAATGAGACAAAGTGTCAATGGCTGAGAAATTCCAAACAGAGTCTAGAGGTTATCCTGGAGGTTATTCTTACGCATTAAGTAGCTATCACCTTATTATACAAAATGTAGTGGAGAGGCTGGAGGGAACCGCCTGAAAATGTAGAGCTGTGTTCCAGTAGCCACGTTTCTTGATGATGATTGTATAATGATATAGCTTTCACAATGTGACTGTGTGATTGAGAAAACCTTGTGTCTGATGCTCCTTTTATCTACCTTGTCAACAGATTAGTAAAACATATGGAGTAAAAATAAATAATAGGGGGAACAAATGCTAAAATAAATTTAGTTTGAAATTCTAGTGATCAATGAAAGGGAGGGGTAAGGGGTATGGTATGTATAATTTTTTTTCTCTGTTTTCGTTTTATTTCTTTTTCTGTTGTCTTTTGATTTCTTTTTCTGAATTGATGCAAATGTTCTAAGAAATTATCATGATGATGAATATGCAACTATGTGATGATATTTTGAATTAGTGATTATATATGTAGAATGGATGATCATATGTTAAGAATGTTTGTTTCTTTCTTGTAATTTTTTTAATTTAAAAATTAATTTTAAAAAGTATAGTACAAAAAAAAGAAGTTAAACAGTCACCCTATGACCAAGAATTCCACTCCAAACTACATACCCAAGAGAAATGAAGGCTATGTCTGCACAAAAACTTGTACATGAATGTTCATAGCAGCATTATTCATAATTATGCAAAAGTCCACCAGCTGATAAATGAATAAACAAAAGTGTTTTGTACATATAATGGCATATTACTCAACGATAACAAGGAATGAAGTAGCAAAATATACAACATGGAAGAACTTTAAAAGTGGTATAATTAGGGCAGGCCACAATGGCTCAGCAGGCAGAGTTCTCACCTGCCATGCTGGAGACCTGGGTTCAATTTCCAGTGCCTGCCCATGCAAAAAAAAAAAAAAAAAAAAGGTATAACCAGTGAAAGAAGCCCAGTCACAAAAAGCTGCAAATTGTGTAACTCAGTTTATATGAAATGTCCAGAATAGGAAAATTCATAGAGACAGAAAGCAGATTGCTAGGGGCTGAATATAAAAGAAGGAATGGGGAGTGACTGCTAATGAGTAATGGTCATGCTCATTAGGGCTGATGAAATGTTTCGAAATTAAATAGTGGTGATGGCTGCACAACTCTGTGAATATACCAAAAACCATAGAATTGCACGCTTTAAACAGATGAATTTTATGGTATGTGAGTTCAATGTTAATAAAATACTAAGTATTCCATAAAATAAGAGGAGAAGAGTAAGGGCAAGAAACGAGTGAGACTTCTAGAAACATTTTAGGGTGAATTTCAGAGCCATTAGAAAAAAATGTCCCAGGAATAAATGGTAAGGATTGAAACCTTCATAGTTTCCTTTTTGTTACATCTGACAGTTGCCTTTTGCAGTGATTAAGTAATTAAATCTATAAAAGGCTATGTAATGTTCACTAACTGATGAATGGATACATAAAATGTGATATAGCCATACGATGAAATAGTTTTGAACTCTAAAAAGGAATGAAGTACTAATACATGCTACAACATGGATAAACCTTGAAAACATGATGCTTGGTGAAACAAGCCAGGCGCACAAGGACCACATGTGCCTAGGGCTGGGGAGGTGGGTAGGGAAGGGCTGGGGTGATGGGGAGTGACTCCTAAGGGTACAGAGTTTCTTTGGGGGGTGATGAAAATATTCTAAAATTGACTGTGGTGACGGTTGCAGCGCTCTGTGAATATACTCCAAACCATCGAAGTGAACACTTTAAGGAGGTGAGCTTTATGGTTTGTGCATCGTATCTCAAAGTAGTCATTAAACAAAACTAAAATCAGAAATGAGAAGGGGGACATTACTAGTGACCCCACTGAAATAAAAAGGACTATAAGAGGAAACTACGAACAACTTTATGCCAACAAATAGATAACTTAGATGAATGGACAAATGCCTAGAAATACACAAGCTACCTACTCCGACCGAGAACAAAGAAAAGATCTCAAAAAATAATAATAATAATAACTAGGGTGGGGGAGGTGGCAGTGCGCAGTGGACGCCTCTGCCCTGTAGCCCTCCTGCCTACCTTCTGCTCCTCTCCCTGCTGCTTGCCCCCCACCCCCACCCCCGAATCCCCAGCGGGCTGCCAGCCACTTTACGGGCACTCAACAGCCACACACTGGAGGTCCTGAAATGGGTATGTGCAGAGCAGATTCAGATGGCAGTGTTTGAGCCACCTCAAATGCTGACAGTGCATGAATTCAGAAGGTTCCCTAACAAAGGATTGCGACTGTCACAGACCACTGAAGAGATGGCAGCTAATCTCACTCCAATCAGAATCTGGTTGTGCCACCGTAGTGTCTACAGGCCCTTGCCAGGCTCAGTCCCAGCAATATGAAGCACAGTTTGGATGCCTGGAGAATTTTCTCACTGAGCAAAGAGTACAGTGGAAAGTTTTTGCAGAATCCTAGCCAGGATGTCACTGAGCAGCTACAGACTATTCAAACCATCCAGGACATCCTGTCTTAACTTCAAACTTCGCGTATTCCTAGATAAGAAGTATGTGGCCTGTCTCCAAGAAGACAGCTACGATTACCTTATCTGCTCCCTCCATAGTGACAAGAATACTGCCCTGTGCAAGGTCCTTACCTTACATGTTCACCTGGGTGTGCGGCATGCCCAGACAAGAGACCACCATCTTTATACCAGTGGCAACGTCTCACGTAGTGACAGCAACAGCTTAGAATCCACTGATGTGCCCACCCCTATTCTGCAGAATGAGGCTGTTCTGGAGGTCTTGCAGGAGAGCATTAATCGAGCTAAGGACAGGCATCCTTCACTTACTACCATCTGTGTCTATGCTTTTTATAACACAGACCAGCTGCTGAACACGGCAGAAATTTCCCCAGATAGTACGCTGCTTGCTGCTGGGTTTAACAACTCCTGTATAAAACTTTGGAGTTTATAGTCCAAGAAGTTAAAATCAGAACCCCATCAAGTAGCCATGTCCCATATCCACTTGGCTCGGATAGTCTGCAGAAAGAGGATGATGAGGAGGATAATGCAGGCACAGAGAGGAAGGTGCTGTGAGGACATTGTGGACCTGTGTACAGCACAAGGTTCCAATCAGACAGCTCAAGGTTGCGCTCTTGTTCTGAAGACAAGTCCATCCAATGTTGGGACCTAGGAAGTTTTGCCATCATTGTTTGGTGCCAAGGACGTGCCTATCCTATGTCAGAGCTGGGCATCAGCCTGTATGGTTTGTACTTTGCCAGTGGTTCCCATGACCACACTGCAAGCCTTCAGTCATTTGACTGGACATACCCACTGAGAATATATGCAGGATACCTTGCAGATGTGAACTGTGTCAAATTCCACACTAATTCAAACTATTTAGCTACAGGCTCTACTGACAAGAGTGTCCAGTTGTGGAGCGCTCAGCAAGGGGATGCTGTGAGGTTCTTCACAGGCCACCGAAGGCCTGTGCTTTTTCTTGAATTTTCTCCCAATGGTAAGTACTTGACATCTGCTGGTGAGGAGCAGAGGTTGAAGCTGTGGGACTTGGCTTCTGGCACGCTGTATAAAGAATTGAGAGGCCACCCAGACAATATCACCAGCCTTACTTTCAGTCCAGATAGTAGCTTGATTGCCTGTGCCTCCATGGACAACTCCGTTTGCATTTGGGGTATTAGAACCACTTACTGCAGAGCTCCTGCTCCAGCAAACTCGTGGGTGTGCACACCGGGCAGATGAGTAATGTGCTGTGTGTTCATTTTGTAGCCAGTAACCTTCTTCTAATGACTGCAATAACACAAGAAAATCAGGAACATTAACTTTTTTATTTTTGGTTTAATGGATTAGGGCAGCGGCAGAAGACCTCAGGATTGTAAGTCTTACTACAAACTGAGAATAAATCACTGACTGAGAAAAACACTCCCCCCCCCTTTTTTTTTCCTTTCTCCTGTTAGCAGACATTCTTACTACTCCACACCTTCATTCAGCCCCCCTCATAGTCAAAGGACTGTGGTTGGGGGAGAAAAGCAGTGATGAGTCACATGAAATCAAGAATTAAGAGGCTTTGGAGATGAAATTGCAAGTTCCTATAAAGATCCCACTATGACCTTGTGCAAGTACCTTATCTGTCTCATTTTTTTCCATCTGTGAAGCTGGCATAATACCTCACAGGGGTGCTGGATTTGTTTAGAGGATGACTGCAAAGCACTTTAAAGATACGCTGTGCTGTAAGTGTTAAGTATTATCAGTCACTGTGGTTGAAGGGAAATCTTTATTTGTTTAGAAATGCTGGGGTGGGAGTTAGGAAAGGGGAAGGGGATAATTCTGGCCACAAAATAAAAAGTCTTTCCTTTTCATAATTACAAAACACCAGAACTTTTCTATTACTGTAATTAAAATTACAATAATTATTTTATTGAGAGGAAATCTAGCACTGGCAGAGAGTACTTTCTCTGCTTTTAACTTTCAGATTTGGCTCCTGGCACTGGCTGTGATACTTGGCATTTTGAGGTTCATGGAATTTAGAGAATTTGGTAGCATAGAGTATTAGGAAAAAGGGAAAATTTCTGGGTGATAGATTGATCACTCTGTCTGACATGATTCTAGAAGTGGGTAGGTTGATTTTCTTGGGAAAGTTTTCAGCTCTTGCAGTGGTGTAGGAAAGAAAGATTCTTTTCATAGCTTCATTTCTGCTAATAATTCTCTCCCCTGAAAAGAAAGATTGTGGTAAAGAAATGAAAATCATTTGAAATTGTAAGTCACAGGGTAGAATTAGAAAATAGTGAATTTCCAAATACCATTTATTCAGAGATGTAGAAGAAAACTTTTTCTCCTAATATTATTCACTTCCGCCTCCTACAGTGCAATACCAGTTTAATGAACCATTGTGGAAAAATCTTAAGTACATACACATGCACATAAAGCTATGCTTTGAGGATAAAGCAAGTTCAATTTGTGGGGAAAAGGATTAAATATTTCTGCTTTCTGAAAAGAGTTATTTTGTATTTTTGTTTTCTATTAAAATGCATTTAGTTTCAGAACAACAGTAGCAACAAAACCAATAACTAGCAAAGAGATTGAATCAATAATCAAAAACCTCAAACAGAATTGTAACCCATACCAAACCACTGTGCTTTGAAATTTATTGCTTTTTTGTATATATGTTATTTTTACAAAAAAGAAAAAAAAAGTCTAATGTGATGATAAAAAAATATTTATTCCTTCTAACCTCTAATATTCTGGAGCAGCTAGAAGGAAAAATCTGAGAGGATATGTTCTAGTTTGCTTGCTGCCAGAATGTAATATACCAGAAACGGAACAGCTTTTAAAAGGGGGATCTTAATAAGTTACAAGTTTACAGTTCTAAGGCTGAAAAAATGTCCCAATTAAAACAAGACTACAGAAATGTCCAATCTAAGGCATCCAAGGAAAGATACCTTGTTTCAAGAAGGCAATGACATTAAGCATTTCTCTCTCCACTGGAAAGGCACATGCTGTGCCTTCCTGTGGCTTTCTCATGGCTCTAAAAAAAAGGATCCTCTCCAAAATGTTTCCTCTTTAAAGATTAATGGGTGGAGTCATAACTCCATGGAAGCTATCTGATCAACAGTGACCACCCACAACTGGGTGGGTCACATTTCCATGGAAGCAATCAAAATGCTCCCAGCCAACAATATCGAATGAGGATTAAAGGACATGGCTTTTCTGGAGTCCACCACAGATTCAAATCAGCATAGGATGGTATGGTAGCCCATGACAAACTCTGGAATCTGTCCTAAGTTGGCGAGCGCTTTGAAAGCTATCACTTTTTTCTTTCTTTGCTTTGTATATATGTTATATTATACAATTTAAAAAGTTTAAAAGTAAAAACTCCTGACAGAATGCAGAATGGTGCAACCACTCTGGAAGGCAGTTTGGTGGTTTCTCAGGAAGCTAAGTATAGAATTGCCATACAATCCATCAATAGCATTACTAAGTATGTATTCGGAGGAACTGAAGGCAAGGACACAGACATTTTCACACTGATGTTTATAATGACATTATTCATGATTGCAGAGAGATGGAAATAGCCCAAATGTCTATCAATGGACAAGTGGATAAACAAACTATGGTATATACATATTGTGGTAATTAGGTCTGGGTGTCAACTTGGCCAGGTGAAGGTGCCTAGTTCTGTTTCTGTGGACATGAGCCAATTGCATGTGAAGCTGATCTGTCGCTGATTACATCTGCAGTCCACTAGGGAGAGTGCCTGTTGCAATGAATGATGTTTGATTTAAATGGCTGGCTGCTTAAATGAGAGAGATCAACGTAACCCAGCCCAAGCAGCTCAGCATACCTCATCTCAGTACTAACAGCTCAGCCCAGACCTTTGAAGATGAGGAAAGGAAGCACCCCAGGGAAAGCTGTTGGAACTCAGAAGCCTGGAAAGAAGGCCAGCAGAGATCACCCTGTGCCTTTCTGTGTAAGAGAGAACCTCAGATGAAAGTTGGCTGCCTTTTCTCTGAAGAACTATATGTTTTTAACTGAGCAAATCCCCTTTTATTAAAAGCCAATCCATCCCCAGTGTATTGCATTCTGACAGCCTTAGCAAACTAAAACACGTACCATGGAATATTACAAAGCTGTAAAACGGAATAAAGTCATGCATATAACAGAGTGGATGAACCTTGGGGACATTATGCTGAGTGAAATTTGCCAGAAACAAAGGAACAAATACTGAATGGTCTCTCTAGTATGAATTAACATTAATGAGTGAACTTTGAGAATTAAAGTTAAGAGCACAGGTTATTTGTGGTGTATTGGAGTGGGTGGAGGGAAGAACCTGAAACTATTGAGCTGTGTTCCAGTAGCCTTGAGTCTTGAAGACAATTGTATAAAGATATACCTTTTATAGTGTGACTGTCTAGTTGTGAAAACCTTATGTCTGATGCTCCTTTTATCCAGGGTATGGACAAAAGAGTAGAAAAATATGGATAAAACAAATAATAGGGGGGATAAGGGGTAAAATAAATTGGGTAGATGGAAATACTAGTGGTCAATGAGAGGGAGGGATAAAGGATTTAGGATGTGTGAGTTTTTTCTTTTTTATTTCTTTTTCTGAAATGATGAAAATGTTCTAAAAAATGATCATGATGATGACTGCATAGCTATATGATGGTATTGTGAGCGATTGATTGTACACCATGTATGAATGTATGTGTGTGAAGATTTCTCAATAAAAATATTTTTTTAAAACCACACAGGTTATCAGGACATAGAAAGAGGGTAGAGACTGGGTATTTGATGCTGAAGGAGTAAAAAATGTTCAACAGGACTGATTGTAAATATCCAGAAATGGACAGCACAATACTGCCATTTCAGGATACTCTAGTAGCATAATAGTATAAGTACACTGACTAAAGCTGAGTATGAGTATGACTGAGGGAGGAGGGGTGGCGGCCTGTATGAAACCAGAAAGAAAGATAGAGGATAAAGAGTGGGACGGTCTAACTTAGCAATGCCTAGAGTGAGCAATGACGGTGAGTAAATGTACAAATATAAGAATGTTTTTGCATGAGGGAGAACAAATGAATATCACCATTGCAAGGGACTTAAAATGGGATAGTATACAGGATAAAATATAATCAACACAAACTGGGGTCTATCGTTAACAGTACCATTGTAATATGCTTCCATTGAATGTAACAAAGGCAATATGCCAAAGCTAAATGCCAATAAGCTAGAGATGCAGGGGGAGGGGTATGGGATTTTTCTGCAGAAGAAATGGAAATATTCTTATATAGATTGTGGAGGTGAAGGCATGGCTGTGTGATTATACCAGGAACCATTGATTTTTTTTACTTAGTTTGGATTATGTGATGTGTGAATAAAACTATTTTTAAATGAACAGAGAGCTACAAGTGCTGGAGAAAATGTGGAGAAAGAGATGTACCTATTTGTTATTGGTAGGGAAGTAGAGTGGGGCAGCCCCTCTGGAGGGCAGTGTGGTGGCTCCACAGGAGGCTAGGGGTGGGGTTGCCAAATGATCCTGCAACCCTGTAGTTAGGTGCATACTTAGAGGAATAGAGAGCCAGTACACAAATGGACACTTGTACACTGATGTTTATGGTGGCAGTGTTTGTGTTTTGTAATGGATGGAGGTGGCCTAAGGGTACATGGACTGCAGAATGGAAGGGGAACTGTGGTGTATACATACAATGGACTACTGAGTTGCAACAAGAAGGAATGAAGTTGTGAGGCATGCAACTAGGCAAGTGAACCTTGAGGACAGTATTTTGAATGAAATAAGCCAGAAACAAAAAGGTAAATATTTATAATGTCTTAGTAATATGGACTAAATATAATGTGCAAACTCTGAGAATTGAATTTGAGAGCATAGGTTATCAAAGTTCCTAAATTATATTATCTTACAGTAGTCACCTCTATTCCAGAGTTGTAACTGTTATTTCTAAATTCTAAGATGCTGACCCCTTATGTATAATCTGGTTATTCCTTGGAACTTTGGGTGTTTGTATGGCACCTTGGTCTGAGTTAGCATTCTACAGCTATGAAAGTCAGCATTACCCCATACAGCAACTATTAGAAACACTGAAAAAGTGATCAGACTTCAACTAGAGATATGAATGAAGCTGATCTGGTAGGAATAAGGTAAATCAGACAAAAGGGTAAAGAATAATATTGACTCTATTTTAAAGCTTCAACTTCGATGTGAGACCAAAGGAAGAGATGTTTATTTGGTGCAAAATTCATATTTTCAGTAGTGCACTATCTTATGTAACTTGTGTGCTCAGTTTATTCAAACCCCATGATTACATAGAACCTTGAATAGGAAGTGAGATCTTGTTGGATTGTCCAGGTAAGAGTGATGCCTCAATACATCCCAGAGTAATCTGGGCAGAAAACTAGAAAGTATTTGCAAAGTCCCCTTGATGGAGTGGGGAAAGGATGGAAATGCTAAACTTCCCCACCTGAGGAATTCCTGATAGTCTCTGTGCTGGCTTGAAATGATTTATGTACCCTAGAAAAGTCATGCTAAATCCTAATCCAATCTTGTGGGAGCAACCATTTCTTTTAAACCCTATTTAGCTCTGTATGTTGGAAACTTGATTAAATTATCTCCACGGAGATGTGGTCTCCACCCATTCCAGGTGGGTCTTAATTAGCTTACTAGAATCCTATAAAAGAAGAAGTATTTTGGAAACCACCACAGGACGACAGCCACAAGAAGCAGAGAGTCCACCAGCCAGCGACCTTTGTAGATGAAGAAGGAAAACATCTCCCAGGGAGCTTCGTGAAACAGGAAGCAAGGAGAGAAAGCTAGCAGATGACACTGTGTTTGCCATGTGCCTTTCCAGATGTGAGAGAAGCCCTGACCATGTTTGCCATATGCCTTCTCACTTGAAGGAGAAACCCTTAACTTCATTAACCTTCTTGAACCAAGGTATCTTTCCCTGGATGCCTTAAATTGGACATTTTTATATACTTCTCTATAGACTTGCTTTTTTTTATTTTTTTTTATTAACAGAAAGAAAGAAAAAAAGAAAAAAAGAAAAAAAAAACAAAGAAATTAACACAGCATTTAGAAATCATACCATTCTACATATGCACTCAGTAATTCTTAACATCATCACATAGATGCATGATCATCGTTTCTTAGTACATTTGCATCGGTTTAGAGGAACTAGCGGCACAACAGAAAAAGATATAAAATGTTAATATAGAGAAAAGAAATAAAAGTAGTAATAATAGTAAAAAACAACAACAAAAAAACCCTATAGCTCAGATGCAGCTTCATTCAGTGTTTTAACATGATTACTTTACAATTAGGTATTATTGTGCTGTCCATTTTTGAGTTTTTGTATCTAGTCCTGTTGCACAGTCTGTATCCCTTCCGCTCCAATTACCCATTATCTTACCCTGTTTCTAACTCCTGCTGGACTCTGTTACCAATGACATATTTCAAGTTTATTCTCGAATGTCCGTTCACATCAGTGGGACCATACAGTATTTGTCCTTTAGTTTTTGGCTGGACTCACTCAGCATAATATTCTCTAGGTCCATCCATGTTATTTCATGCTTCATAAGTTTATCTTGTCTTAAAGCTGCATAATATTCCATCGTATGTATATACCACAGTTTATTTAGCCATTCTTCTGTTGATGGACATTTTGGCTGTTTCCATCTCTTTGCAATTGTAAATAACGCTGCTATAAACATTGGTGTGCAAATGTCCATTTGTGTCTTTGCCCTTAATTCCTTTGAGTAGATTCCCAGCAATGGTATTGCTGGGTCATATGGCAATTCTATATTCAGCTTTTTGAGGAACCGCCAAACTGCCTTCCACAGTGGTTGCACCATTTGACATTCCCACCAACAGTGGATAAGTGTGCCTCTTTCTCCACATCCTCTCCAGCACTTGTCATTTTCTGTTTTGTTGATAATGGCCATTCTGGTGGGTGTGAGATGATATCTCATTGTGGTTTTGATTTGCATTTCTCTAATGGCCAGGGACATTGAGCATTTCTTCATGTGCCTCTTGGCCATCCATATTTCCTCTTCTGGTAGGTGTCTGTTCAAGTCTTTTTCCCATTTTGTAATTGGGTTGGCTGTCTTTTTGTTGTTGAGTTGAACAATCTCTTTATATATTCTAGATACTAGATCTTTATCTGATATGTCATTTCCAAATATTATCTCCCATTGTGTAGGCTGTCTTTCTACTTTCTTGATGAAGTTCTTGATGCACAAAAGTGTTTAATTTTGAGGAGCTCCCATTTATTTATTTCCTTCTTCAGTGCTCTTGCTTTAGGTTTAAGGTCCATAAAACCACCTCCAGTTGTAAGATTCATAAGATATCTCACTACATTTTCCTCTAACTGTTTTATGGTCTTAGACCTAATGTTTAGATCTTTGATCCATTTTGAGTTAACTTTTGTATAAGGTGTGAGATGCGGGTCTTCTTTCATTCTTTTACATATGGATATCCAGTTCTCTAGGCACCATTTATTGAAGAGACTGTTCTGTCCCAGGTGAGTTGGCTTGACTGCCTTATCAAAGATCAAATGTCCATAGATGAGAGGGTCTGTATCTGAGCACTCTATTCGATTCCATTGGTCGATATATCTATCTTTATGCCAATACCATGCTGTTTTGACCACTGTGGCTTCATAATATGCCTTAAAGTCTGGCATCGCGAGACCTCCAGCTTCGTTTTTTTTCCTCAAGATGTTTTTAGCAATTCGGGGCAACCTGCCCTTCCAGATAAATTTACTTATTGGTTTTTCTAATTCTGAAAAATAAGTTGTTGGGATTTTGATTGGTATTGCATTTAATCTGTAGATCAGTTTAGGTAGGATTGACATCTTAATTATATTTAGTCTTCCAATCCATGAACACGGTATGCCCTTCCATCTATTTAGGTCTTCTGTGATTTCTTTTAGCAGTTTTTTGTAGTTTTCTTTATATAGGTTTTTTGTCTCTTTGGTTAAATTTATTCCTAGGTATTTTATTCTTTTAGTTGCGATTGTAAATGGGATTCGTTTCTTGATTTCCCCCTCAGCTTGTTCATTACTAGTGTATAGAAAAGCTACAGATTTTTGAATGTTGATCTTGTAGCCTGCTACTTTGCTGTACTCATTTATTAGCTCTAGTAGTTTTGTTGTGGATTTTTCTGGGTTTTCGACGTATAGTATCATATCGTCTGCAAACAGTGATAGTTTTACTTCTTCCTTTCCAATTTTGACGCCTTGTATTTCTTTTTCTTGTCTAATTGCTTTGGCTAGAACTTCTAACACAATGTTGAATAATAGTGGTGATAGTGGACATCCTTGTCTTGTTCCTGATCTTAGGGGGAAAGTTTTCAATTTTTCCCCATTGAGGATGATATTAGCTGTGGGTTTTTCATATATTCCCTCTATCATTTTAAGGAAGTTCCCTTGTATTCCTATCTTTTGAAGTGTTTTCAACAGGAAAGGATGTTGAATCTTGTCAAATGCCTTCTCTACATCAATTGAGATGATCATGTGGTTTTTCTGCTTTGATTTGTTGATGTGGTGTATTACATTAATTGATTTTCTTATGTTGAACCATCCTTGCATACCTGGGATGAATCCTACTTGGTCATGATGTATAATTCTTTTAATGTGTTGTTGGATACGATTTGCTAGAATTTTATTGAGGATTTTTGCATCTATATTGGTTAGAGAGATTGGTCTGTAGTTTTCTTTTTTTGTAATATCTTTGCCTGGTTTTGGTATGAGGGTGATGTTGGCTTCATAGAATGAATTAGGTAGCTTTCCCTCCACTTCGATTTTTTTGAAGAGTTTGAGGAGAGTTGGTACTAATTCTTTCTGGAATGTTTGATAGAATTCGCATGTGAAGCCGTCTGGTCCTGGACTTTTCTTTTTAGGAAGCTTTTGAATGATTGATTCAATTTCTTTACTTGTGATTGGTTTGTTGAGGTCATCTATGTCTTCTTGAGTCAAAGTTGGTTGTTCATGTCTTTCCAGGAACCCGTCCACTTCATCTAAATTGTTGTATTTATTAGCGTAAAGTTGTTCATAGTATCCTGTTATTACCTCCTTTATTTCTGCGAGGTCAGTAGTTATGTCTCCTCTTCCATTTCTGATCTTATTTATTTGCATCCTCTCTCTTCTTCTTTTTGTCAATTTTGCTAAGGGCCAATCAATCTTATTGATTTTCTCATAGAACCAACTTCTGGTCTTATTGATTTTCTCTATTGTTTTCATGTTTTCAATTTCATTTATTTCTGCTCTAATCTTTGTTATTTCTTTCCTTTTGCTTGCTTTGGGATTAGTTTGCTGTTCTTTCTCCAGTTCTTTCAAGTGGACAGTTAATTCGTGCATTTTTGCCTTTTCTTCTTTTCTGATATAGGCATTTAGGGCAATAAATCTCCCTCTTAGCACTGCCTTTGCTGCGTCCCATAAGTTTTGATATGTTGTGTTTTCATTTTCATTCGCCTCAAGGTATTTACTAATTTCTCTTGCAATTTCTTCTTTGACCCACTCATTGTTTAAGAGTGTGTTGTTGAGCCTCCACGTATTTGTGAATTTTCTGGCACTCCGCCTATTATTGATTTCGAACTTCATTCCTTCATGATCCGAGAAGGTGTTGTGTATGATTTCAATCTTTTTAAATGTGTTAAGACTTGCTTTGTGACCCAGCATATGGTCTATCTTTGAGAATGATCCATGAGCACTTGAAAAAAAGGTGTATCCTGCTGTTGTGGGATGTAATGTCCTATAAATGTCTGTTAAGTCTAGCTCATTTATTGTAATATTCAGATTCTCTATTTCTTTATTGATCCTCTGTCTAGATGTTCTGTCCATTGATGAGAGTGGTGAATTGAAGTCTCCAATTATTATGGTATATGTGTCTATTTCCCTTTTCAGTGTTTGCAGTGTATTCCTCACGTATTTAGGGGCATTCCGGTTCGGTGCATAAATATTTATGATTGTTATGTCTTCTTGTTTAATTGTTCCTTTTATTAGTATATAGTGTCCTTCTTTGTCTCTTTTAACTGTTTTACATATGAAGTCTAATTTGTTGGATATTAGTATAGCCACTCCTGCTCTTTTCTGGTTGTTATTTGCATGAAATATCTTTTCCCAACCTTTCACTTTCAACCTATGTTTATCTTTGGGTCTAAGATGTGTTTCCTGTAGACAGCATATAGAAGGATCCTGTTTTTTAATCCATTCTGCCAATCTATGTCTTTTGATTGGAGAATTCAGTCCATTAACATTTAGTGTTATTACTGTTTGGATAATATTTTCCTCTAACATTTTCCCTTTTGTATTATGTACATCATATCTGATTTTCCTTCTTTCTACACTCTTCTCCATACCTCTCTCTTCTGTCTTTTTGTATCTGACTGTAGTGCTCCCTTTAGTATTTCTTGCAGAGCTGGTCTCTTGGTCACAAATTCTCTCAGTGACTTTTTGTCTGAGAATGTTTTAATTTCTCCCTCATTTTTGAAGGACAATTTTGCTGTATATAGAAGTCTTGGTTGGCAATTTTTCTCTTTTAGTAATTTAAATATATCATCCCACTGTCTTCTAGCTTCCATGGTTTCTGCTGAGAAATCTATACATAGTCTTATTGGGTGTCCCTTGTATGTGATGGATTGTTTTTCTCTTGCTGCTTTCAAGATCCTCTCTTTCTCTTTGACCTCTGACATTCTAACTAGTAAGTGTCTTGGAGAATGCCTATTTGGGTCTATTCTCTTTGGGGTGTGCTGCACTTCTTGGATCTGTGATTTTAGGTCTTTCATAAGAGTTGGGAAATTTTCAGTGAAAATTTCTTCCATTAGTTTTTCTTCTCCTTTTCCCTTCTCTTCTCCTTCTGGGACACCCACAACATGTATATTTGTGCGCTTCATATTGTCCTTCAGTTCCCTGATCCCCTGTTCAAACTTTTCCATTCTTTTCCCGATAGTTTCTGTTTCTTTTTGGAATTCAGATGTTCCATCCTCCAAATCACTAATTCTATCTTCTGTCTCTTTAAATCTATCATTGTAGGTATCCATTGTTTTTTCCATCTTTTCTACTTTGTCCTTCACTTCCATAAGTTCTGTGATTTGTTTTTTCAGTTTTTCTATTTCTTCTTTTTGTTCAGCCCATGTCTTCTTCATGTCCTCCCTCAATTTATCGATTTTGTTTTTGAAGAGGTTTTCCATTTCTGTTTGTATATTCAGCATTAGTTGTTTCAGCTTCTGTATCTCATTTTAACTATTGGTTTGTTCCTTTGACTGGGCCATATTTTCAATTTTCTGAGCATGATCCGTTATCTTCTGCTGGTGTCTGGGCATTTAGTCAGATTTCTCTGGGTGTTGGACCCAACAGGTTGAAAGATTTTTCTGTGAAATCTCTGGGTTCTGTTTTTCTTATCCTGCCCAGTAGGTGGCGCTCGTGGCACACGTTTGTCTGCGGGTCCCACCAGTAAAAGGTGCTGTGAGTCCTTTAACTTTGGAAAACTCTCGCCGTGGGGGAGGTTCACCAGCCGAAGCAGCTTGGAAGAGTGCCAATCCGAATCTCCCAGCCAGCCCGGGGATCCGAACGCGGGGAGGGTCGCCAGCCGCCGCAGCCCGGGAGAGCACCTATCCAAATCTCCTAGCTCGCCCGGGGCGCCAAGCATGGCGGGAGGGCACCATCCGCCGCGGCCCGGGGGAGTGCACTGTTCCCAGCCGGACCGGGAAGCCACGTGTTTGGAAGGGACCCTGGTCACTGTTCTCCGTGGCCTAGGGATCTCCGATCCAATTCTCCCAGCTGGTCTGGGGGGGCGCGCATGGGGGGGCACCAGCCGCCGTGGCTTGAGGGGACCGTCTGTCCAATTCTCCCAGCCAGCCCGGGAAGGAGGGAGGGAGGGATTCCGGCCGCCTGCTGCCCTGGCCCGGGGAAGCCCACGCCTCTCGGCGATCTCACCGGAGCGGTTTCTCCCAGCCAGTCAGCCATTCCAGAATGGGGTACGCTGTCTTCTTGATCTCTGTCGTGGCTCCGGGAGCTGTTCTGTATCATTTCTACTCCCCTAGTAGCTGTTCTGGAGGAGGAACTAAGACCCGCGCGTCCTACTAAGCCACCATCTTCTCTCTATGGGTTTTTGAACCAACTTCTCAAAGTTCTGAGGAGACATTTGCTATTATGCAAGGAAATGGATGGCCTCTGAGAGACAAGGTAAAGAGAGGGAGAAAGAGAGCAGATTGCTATTCCTGACCAGGGCTCCCTGATGGGAGAACGGGCTTTGAAGGACTGGTTGGAGCAAATTTTGAAAGCTGGAATGAGGAGGCAGGGGCTGGAAGGGCACTTGGAATTGATCGACTTGGCCTGCTGAGAACTTACCAATGAAATTAAAGACAAGATACAGTCTTCCAGACAATTGGACAGCAAGTCTACTCCTTCCTGGGATTTTTGCTGTACCTTTGCCTAACTGTGCTGGAAAGAAGAAAGAAAGATGGACACGGTGACCCTGAAGATGCTTCTGCAGGGCCAGACTAGGAGCTCTCAGTGGTGTAGAAGATGCAGAGAGCAGGGGGAGGGGGCAGCATCCTCCCCCACCAGCTTTCTTTGTGCTTCGTCCCTTGGAAGCCTTGCCAGAACCTACTGGGACCTTGTAGACATGCCCAGTTCAACTGAATGCACCAGTTCATTAAGGAATTTTTTTATTTCTTTTTCTGAATAGATGCAAATGTTCCAAGAAATTATCATGATGATGAATATACAACTATGTGATGATATTGTGAATTACTGTTTATATATGTAGAATTGAATGATCAAAGTTATGAATGTCTGCATTTGGTGTTTTTTGGTATTTAAAAAAATGAAAAAATTAATATAAAAAAATGACAATCACACCGTAAAAAAAAAAGAATTATATAGCATGACCATATTCATTAGGGTTGTCTAGAGTAACAGAATCAAAAGGAAACACTCACAAATATAAAATTTATAAAAGTGTCTCATGTAACCATGGGAATGCAGAGTCCAAAATCTGCAGGGCAGGCTGTGAAGCCAACAATTTCAATGGAGGGTCTGGATGAACTCCACAGGAGAGGCTTGCTAGCCAAAGTAGGAAGAGAGCCTGTCTCTTCTGAATCCTCCTTAAAAGGCTTCCAGTGATTAGACTGAGCATCACTCATTGCAGAAGACATTCCCCTTGGCTGATTATAAATGGAATCAGCTATGGATGCAGCTGACATGATCATGATTTAATTCTATGAAATGTCCTCATTTGCAACAGATAGGCCAGCACTTGCCCAACTGGACAAACAGGTACCACCACTTGGCCAAGTTAACACATGAACCTGACCATAACACATGACTAAGTGGGAATTATTCCAGATATGCAAGGATGGTTCAACATAAGAAAATCAGTTAATATAATACACTAGACCAATAAATCAAAGCAAAAAACCACATGATCCTCTCAATTGATGCAGAAAAGGCATTTGACAAAATTCAACCTCCTTTCTTGATGAAAACACTTCAAAGGACAGGAATAGAAGGGAACTTCCTCAAAATTATAAAGGGAATAAATGAAAAACCCACAGTTAACATACCCTCAAGGGGAAAGACTGAAAGCTTTCCCTCTAAGATCAGGAACAAAATACTTTATTTTTGGTCTTACAGCTGCATAATATTCCATCACATGTATATACCACATCTTTTTTGGCCACTCATCCGTTGATGAACATTTGGGCTGTTTCCATCTCTTGGCAATTGTAAATAATGCTACTAGAAACATTGGTGTGCAAATGTCTGTTTGTGTCTTTGCCCTCAGGTCATCTGAATATATACCTAGTAATGGGATTGCTGGATCATATGGCAATTCTATACTCTGCCTTCCAGAGTGATTGTGCCTTTTTACATTCCCACCAACAGTGGATAAGTATGCCTCTTTCTCCACATTCTCTCCAGCACTTATTGTTTACTGTTTTTGTTTTTTTTTTATAAAGGCCATTTTAGTGGGTGTGAGATGATAGCTCATTGTGGTTCTGATTTGCATTTCTCTAATAGCCAAGGAAGGTGAGCATCTTTTCTTGTGCCTTTTAGCCATTTATATTTCCTCTTCTAAGAAGTATTTGTTCATGTCTTTGCCCACATTTTCCCCTCTACCCAATTTATTTTAACATTTGTTCCCCCATTATTTATTTATTTTTAATCCATATTTTTCACTCATCTGTTTATACCATAGATAAAAGAAGCATCAGATCAAAGGTTTTCACAATCACACAGTCACTTTGCGAAAGCTATATCATTATGCAATCATTTTAAAGAAACATGGCTACTGGAACATAGCTCTACAGTTTCAGGCACTTCCCTCTAGCTTCTCTAATACACCTTAAACTAAAAAGGGGTTATCTATATAATGCATAGGAATAACCTCCAGGATAACCTCTCAACTCTATTTGAAATCTCTCAGCCACGGACACTTTATTTTGTCTCATTTCTCTCTTCCCCCTTTCAGTCGAGAAGGTTTTTTCAATCCCTTGATGCTGAGTCCCAGCTTATTCTAGAATTTCTGTCCTACATTGCCAGGGAGGTTTACACCTCTTGGAGTATGTCCCACATAGAGAGGGGGAGGGCAGTGAGTTGTTTTGTAAAGATGCCAAAGTAATGCAATGAATGGGGAAAGGAGAGTCTTTTCAACAAATGATTCAAGGAAAACTGGATATCCATAAGCAAAGAAATGAATATTGACTCCTTATACCATAAATAAAAATTAATTCAAAATGGATCAAACATCTAAATATAGGAGTTAAAACTTATGAAACTTTCTAGAAGAAAACAAGAAATTTTTTTAAATAATTATTAAAATGAAGGAGGTAAGTAAAGGAACAAAAAGTTCCACATGAATTCCACAAGGATGAAGAAAACAGTATCAAAGACAACAGCAGGTAACAGATTTCAAATTTTGGAAAAGAAAAAAAAAGAGAGTAAACTCTGAACAAGCTATAACCAAGGTGCCTATGAAGGGCTATATTTATGAGAGGTGAGACCATTTGGCCCTTAGAATCCCAGAAAACTCAGCACTTGATGGCCGGGGTATAGAAATGGGGACTACATGAAGGTCTGAAACTGGCACCCTTCCTTCGTGAAATGAGGTGGGATTTATATGTTTTTTTTTACAAAACTTCTATCATATTGACCATGTGCCACACCAATATTCTGTACTTTTCTAATTAATTTCAAATCAGGTGAAAATGACATTGTTTTCATTTGCATATCTTTAATCAATGAGATTAATCACCTTATATTTTACAAATCGTCTGTTCCTGCCTTTTTTCTTTTTTTCTTTTTTCTTTTTTTTTTACTGATTTGTAAGGGCTCTATAAGCCAACAGGCATTTGTCATAGATGCTACATACATTTTGGTCAATTTGTTGTTTGACTTTGAGTGTTGCTTTTGATATATAAAATATTTACACAGTTGGGAGGCGGGGCCAAGATGGCGGCTTAGTAAGGTATGTGCGTCTTAGTTCCTCCTCCAGAGCAATTACTAGGTGAACAGAAACAGTGCAGAACAGCTCCCGGGGCCACGGCAGGGAATGGACACACAGCGTACCCCAGTCTGGACTGGCTAGTCTGATTGCGAGACTCGGCTGCGGTGAGATCCCCGAGTGGCGCGTGACCCCCCGAGCAGCGGCAGCTGTGGCGACCGGAGCTCCTCCCTCCCTCCTTCCCGGGCCGGCTGAGAGTCTCGGAGAGGCAAGTTTCCCAAGCCGCGGCAGCCGACGCCCCACTTTTGTGGGCGGCTTCCTGGTCCGGCTACAAGTCTCAGATCAGAGGGCTACCCAAGCTGCGGTGGCCCTCCTCTGCGGGCGGCTTTCTGGTCTGGTGGCGAATTCCCCAGGCCGTGGCGGTCTGTGACCGACGCCCCTCCCCCGCGGGCGGCTTCCTGGTCCGGTAGCGAATTCCCCGGGCCGCTGCGGCCGGCGACCGACACCCCTCCAGGGAGAGGAGGGAATTTCCGACAGTGGCAGGGACTGGGTCCAACCAAACACCAATAGGGAAATTAATAAAGGAGCCACAGGGTCCCCTCAAGCCGCGGTGGCTGACGCCCCCACCACGCGCGGCCCCCCGGACCAACTGAGAGAATTGGATCGGAAATCACCAGACCGTGGAGAACGGTGACCGGAGGGATCCCTTCCAAACACGTGAGACAAACGTGTGCCACAAACGCCACCTACTGGGCAGAATAAGAAAAACAGAACCCAGAGATTTCACAGAAAAATCTTACAACCTTGTTGGGTCCGACACCCAGGGAAATCTGACTAAATGCCCAGACGCCAGCAGCAGAAGATAACGGTCCACGCTCAGAAGATTGAGAATATGGCCCAGTCAAAGGAACAAACCAATAGTTCAAATGAGATACAAGAGCTGAGACAACTAATGCTGAATATACGAAAGAAATGGAAAACCTCTTCAAAAAGGAAATCGATAAATTGAGGGAGGACATGAAGAAGACATGGGCTGAACAAAAAGAAGAAATAGAATTCTGAAAAAACAAATCACAGAACTTATGGAAGTGAAGGATAAAGTAGAAAAGATGGAAAAAACAATGGATACCTACAACGATAGATTTAAAAAGACAGAAGATAGAATTAGTGATTTGGAGGATGGAACATCTGAATTCCAAAAAGAAACAGAAACTATCGGGAAAAGAATGGAAAAATTTGAACAGGGTATCAGGGAACTCAAGGACAATATGAACCGCACAAATATATGTGTTGTGGGTGTCCCAGAAGGAGAAGAGAAGGGAAAAGGAGGAGAAAAACTAATGGAAGAAATTATCACTGAAAATTTCCCAACTCTTACGAAAGACCTAAAATCACAGATCCAAGAAGTGCAGCGCACCCCAAAGAGATTAGACCCAAATAGGCATTCTCCAAGACACTTACTAGTTAGAATGTCAGAGGTCAAAGAGAAAGAGAGGATCTTGAAAGCAGCAAGAGAAAAACAATCCGTCACATACAAGGGAACCCCAATGAGACTATGTGTAGATTTCTCAGCAGAAACCATGGAAGCTAGAAGACAGTGGGACGATATATTTAAATTACTAAAAGAGAAAAACTGCCAACCAAGACTCCTATATCCAGCAAAATTATCCTTCAAAAATGAGGGAGAAATTAAAACATTTATAGACAAAAAGTCACTGAGAGAATTTGTGACCAAGAGACCAGCTCTGCAAGAAATACTAAAGGGAGCACTACAGTCAGATACAAAAAGACAGAAGAGAGAGGTATGGAGAAGAGTGTAGAAAGAAGGAAAGTCAGATATGATATATATAATACAAAAGGGAAAATGTTAGAGGAAAATATTATCCAAACAGTAATAACACTAAATGTTAATGGACTGAATTCTCCAATCAAAAGACATAGATTGGCAGAATGGATTAAAAAACAGGATCCTTCTATATGCTGTCTACAGGAAACACATCTTAGACCCAAAGATAAACATAGGTTGAAAGTGAAAGGTTGGGAAAAGATATTTCATGCAAATAACAACCAGAAAAGAGCAGGAGTGGCTATACTAATATCCAACAAATTAGACTTCATATGTAAAACAGTTAAAAGAGACAAAGAAGGACACTATATACTAATAAAAGGAACAATTAAACAAGAAGACATAACAATCATAAATATTTATGCATCGAACTGGAATGCCCCTAAATACGTGAGGAATACACTGCAAACACTGAAAAGGGAAATAGACACATATACCATAATAGTTGGAGACTTCAATTCACCACTCTCATCAATGGACAGAACATCTAGACCGAGGGTCAATAAAGAAATAGAGAATCTGAATATTACTATAAATGAGCTAGACTTAACAGACATTTATAGGACATTACATCCCACATCAGCAGGATACACCTTTTTTTCAAGTGCTCATGGATCATTCTCAAAGATAGACCATATGCTGGGTCACAAAGCAAGTCTTAACACATTTAAAAAGATTGAAACCATACACAACACTTTCTCGGATCATAAAGGAATGAAGTTCGAAATCAATAATAGGCGGAGTGCCAGAAAATTCACAAATACGTGGAGGCTCAACAACACACTCTTAAACAATGAGTGGGTGAAAGAAGAAATTGCTAGAGAAATTAGCAAATACCTCAAGGCGAATGAAAATGAAAACACAACATTTCAAAACTTACGGGATGCAGCAAAGGCAGTGCTAAGAGGGAAATTTATTGCCCTAAATGCCTATATCAGAAAAGAAGAAAAGGCAAAAATTCAGGAATTAACTGTCCACTTGGAAGAACTGGAGAAAGAACAGCAAACTAATCCCAAAGCTAGCAAAAGGAAAGAAATAACAAAGATTAGAGCAGAAATAAATGAAATTGAAAACATGAAAACAATAGAGAAAATCAATAAGACCAGAAGTTGGTTCTATGAGAAAATCAATAAGATTGAGGGGCCCTTAGCAAGATTGACAAAAAGAAGAAGAGAGAGGATGCAAATAAATAAGATCAGAAATGGAAGAGGAGACATAACTACTGACCTCACAGAAATAAAGGAGGTAATAACAGGATACTATGAACAACTTTACACTAATAAATACAACAATTTAGATGAAATGGACAGGTTCCTGGAAAGACATGAACAACCAACTTTGACTCAAGAAGACATAGATGACCTCAACAAACCAATCACAAGTAAAGAAATTGAATTAGTCATTCAAAAGCTTCCTAAAAAGAAAAGTCCAGGACCAGACGGCTTCACATGTGAATTCTATCAAACATTCCAGAAAGAATTAGTACCCACTCTCCTCAAACTCTTCAAAAAAAATCGAAGCAGAGGGAAAACTACCTAATTCATTCTATGAAGCCAACATCACCCTCATACCAAAACCAGGCAAAGATATTACAAAAAAAGAAAACTACAGGCCAATCTCTCTAATGAATATAGATGCAAAAATCCTCAATAAAATTCTAGCAAATCATATCCAACAACACATTAAAAGAATTATACATCATGACCAAGTAGGATTCATCCCAGGTATGCAAGGATGGTTCAACATAAGAAAATCAATTAATGTAATACACCATATCAACAAATCAAAGCAGAAAAATCACATGGTCATCTCAATTGATGCAGAGAAGGCATCTGACAAGATTCAACATCCTTTCCTGTTGAAAACACTTCAAAAGATAGGAATACAAGGGAACTTCCTTAAAATGATAGAGGGAATATATGAAAAACCCACAGCTAATATCATCCTCAAAGGGGAAAAATTGAAAACTTTCCCCCTAAGATCAGGAACAAGACAAGGATGTCCACTATCACCACTATTATTCAACATTGTGTTAGAAGTTCTAGCCAAAGCAATTAGACAAGAAAAAGAAATACAAGGCGTCAAAATTGGAAAGGAAGAAGTAAAACTATCACTGTTTGCAGACGATATGATACTATACGTCGAAAACCCGGAAAATCCACAACAAAACTACTAGAGCTAATAAATGAGTACAGCAAAGTAGCAGGTTACAAGATCAACATTCAAAAATATGTAGCATTTCTATACACTAGTAATGAACAAGCTGAGGGGGAGATCAAGAAACTAATCCCATTTACAATTGCAATAAAAGAATAAAATACCTAGGAATAAATTTAACTAAAGAGACAAAAAACCTATATAAAGAAAACTACAAAAAACTGCTAAAAGAAATCACAGAAGACCTAAATAGATGGAAGGGCATACCGTGTTCATGGATTGGAAGACTAAATATAGTTAAGATGTCAATCCTACCTAAATTGATTTACAGATTCAATGCAATACCAATCAAAATCCCAACAACTTATTTTTCAGAAATAGAAAAACCAATAAGCAAATTTATCTAGAAGAGCAGGGTGCCTCGAATTGCTAACAGTATCTTGAGGGAAAAAAACGAAGTTGGAGGTCTCATCCTTCCTGACTTTAAGGCATATTATGAAGCCACAGTGGTCAAAACAGCATGGTACTGGCATAAAGATAGATATATTGACCAATGGAATCGAATAGAGTGCTCAGATACAGACCCTCTCATCTATGGACATTTGATCTTTGATAAGGCAGTCAAGCCAACTCACCTGCGGCAGAACAGTCTCTTCAATAAATGGTGCCTAGAGAACTGGATATGCATATGCAAAAGAATGAAAGAAGACCCATATCTCACACCCTATACAAAAGTTAACTCAAAATGGATCAAAGATCTAAACATTAGGTCTAAGACCATAAAACAGTTAGAGGAAAATGTAGGGAGATATCTTATGAAACTTACAATTGGAGGCAGTTTTATGGACCTTAAACCTAAAGCAAGAGCACTGAAGAAGGAAATAAATAAATGGGAGCTCCTCAAAATTAAACACTTTTGTGCATCAAAGAACTTCATCAAGAAAGTAGAAAGACAGCCTACACAATGAGAGACAATATTTGTAAATGACATATCAGATAAAGGTCTAGTATCCAGAATTTATAAAGAGATTGTCCAACTCAACAACAAAAAGACAGCCAACCCAATTACAAAATGGGAAAAAGACTTGAACAGACACCTCTCAGAAGAGGAAATACAAATGGCCAAAAGGCACATGAAGAGATGCTCAATGTCCCTGGCCATTAGAGAAATGCAAATCAAAACCACAATGAGATATCATCTCACACCCACCAGAATGGCCATTATCAACAAAACAGAAAATGACAAGTGCTGGAGAGGATGTGGAGAAAGAGGCACACTTATCCACTGTTGGTGGGAATGTCAAATGGTGCAACCGCTGTGGAAGGCAGTTTGGCGGTTCCTCAAAAAGCTGAATATAGAATTGCCATACGACCCAGCAATACCATTGCTGGGAATCTACTCAAAGGAATTAAGGGCAAAGACACAAACGGACATTTGCAGACCAATGTTTATAGCAGCGTTATTTACAATTGCAAAGAGATGGAAACAGCCAAAATGTCCATCAACAGATGAGTGGCTAAACAAACTGTGGTGTATACATACGATGGAATATTATGCAGCTTTAAGACAGGATAAACTTATGAAGTATGTAATAACATGGATGGACCTAGAGAACATTATGCTGAGTGAGTCTAGCCAAAAACTAAAAGACAAATACTGTATGGTCCCAATGATGTGAATCGACATTCGAGAATAAACTTGGAATATGTCATTGGTAACAGAGTCCAGCAGGAGTTAGAAACAGGGTAAGATAATGGGTAATTGGAGCTGATGGGATACAGACTGTGCAAGAGGACTAGATACAAAAACTCAAAATTGGACAGCACAATAATACCTAATTGTAAAGTAATCATGTTAAAACACTGAATGAAACTGCATCCGAGCTATAGGTTTTTGTTTTTTTTTGTTTTTGTTTTTACTATTATTACTTTTATTTTTTTCTCTATATTAACATTCTATATCTTTTTCGGTTGTGTTGCTAGTTCTTCTAAACCGATGCAAATGTACTAAGAAACGATGATCATGCATCTATGTGATGATGTTAAGAATTACTGAGTGCATATGTAGAATGGTATGATTTCTAAATGTTGGGTTAATTTCTTTTTTTCCGTTAATTAATAAAATAAATAAATAAATAAATAAATAAAATACTTACACGGTTGAATATTTTTCTTTTCCAGTTCCCTCCTGTACATTTTAGGAAGGCCTCTCTGAGTACAATAAATACTTATCATCAATTTTTTTTCCAGTCCCTTTATTTTGGTCACACTTAGGACCAGTGGTTTTCTCTTAGTTAGGTAACTCACTTGCAGACATCACCTTAATGACATCACATAAAGGATTGTTTTATGAGAATGAGCTGATCCTTCTTAATGTGGCTGACGACTTCGAATATTCAGCCATATATTTTTTCCTGCCAAAATATACACTTATATGTTATCTTCATTCAGCCACATAACAACTGTCTCTAATTTTTTAGGTGTCCTGATGGCCAACTTCAAGGGCCATGCTCTCCCAGGGAGCTTCTTCTTGATAGTTGGATTGTGGTGGTCAGTCAAGTACCCACTTAAGTACTTTCACCAAAAGAGGAAAAATGATCAACTGAATTATCGGTATCAGCATCTTGAGGTCATTGAAGCAGCCATCAGGATTTTCTTTCCAATTGTTGGTAAGAGTCAGTTGATCCAGGGGATATTCCCATCATACCCAAAATCTTTCATCCATTTTTTGGGCCCAATGAAGTGGTTGTTTCCACTGGTAATTGAATAAGGATTTCTAATTGGCCACCAGGGTAAGTATTTTATCATAACATCTATTGTGGACAGAGCTTTTTAAAATTAATAATAGAGAACACCTTACATCACAGTACCCTATGAAAACTACCAACTAAACTACATTCCTTGCCCTAGAAAGTCATAGGCATGCATTGCAGTTATAGAACACACGTTGTATGAAAAAAGATATAGCACAAATAAAAATTGAAAAGGGAGCAAATTAAGACAGATTAGGCTCATGGGTAAGTGATGAGAAAGTACTAAATGAGGTTGACATTTTTAGGAAGATCATCCTTTCTCTCCCATCAGAGTTTGGGGAACCCCCTGGAGTTTGATTTCAGAGTACTTAGCATCCAACTCATTGGCATGTCCCCCACCCCCAAATTTCAAGCAATTATTGAGAGGGCCACTTTATGCTAGAAGGCTAAGTAGACAGGCAGTGGAAGAGACACTGAGAGAAGCCCAAGGAGGGCTGTTTGGGAGGAAGTTTCCTTTACTCAGCCCACTCCAACAAAATCCACCTACTCCCTCTGATACTGGCCATCCATCCCACTTCCCTGGAATCTTCCAAGGAATGAGCAATAGTAGAAGTGTTTCTCCTCAGGATCAATCCATAGTCTAGGTAACAAGGGATCTTATCTGCCACTTGCATCCATTGGGAGGGAGCCAGGCAGTGGCAGAAGCAGCAGCTTGACTTGCAATTAACAGTTCCCACAGCTTTGTTGTCCTAGACCAGCTGAATGCCCCCACTCACAGTCATTCATGCAGCATGGGGACTTGCTCATCTTTCTGGAGCTGAGAAGTGGCAGGGGCTGTATGGCTTAAATGGTAAGAACAGCACTAACTTTGCTTAAATAAAGCTAGGAAATTTATTCTTGACCTCTTGGTGGGGATGAAAAAAACATTTAACACCTATCTGCTGAGCTCCTGCCAGGCACTAGGACCTTGCTGCACCAGGGGTATAGAAGGGAAACATATGCAATCCCTACCATCAGAGTTCACCCCATAAAAGCACTGGGACTTCTTTTCCTGGGTTGTTTTCACCAACTCAATCTTTTATACATGAATTCAGAAAGAGAATTTCTTTCTTGAGAAACAAGTTTGGAGAAGAAGAGTCCAGAATGTTGTCTTGGAGAACTTACTCTAGGCTTCCCTGAGAACATTTAGAACAAATCTTTTGCTTCCAAAGTAGGTGAGAAAAGCAAAAAGGATGAGAGTTAAGAGCAATGTCATAGTCGAGCTTCATCAACCTTCCAGCTCCAGTCTCTTTAAAACCTTGCCTCTCCCAAGATGAGTGTGGCCAGAAATGCATTCTAGGGCCTTTCCCTCATCCTCCAGATGCTTTGAAAACAGGGCTAGAGGGAGTACACAGCTCAGAGCTAGCTGAGGTAAGGGCACTGGCATGAAGTCTACCCTGGAGGAAACAGAACTTCCTGGGTCTCCCTCTCCATGGATGCATATGCAGAGGTCTTCATCACCAATATTTCCCAGGGTTGTTATTTTCAACCTAATTATTCCTTTCTGGGATATCTTTCACTGCAAACTTGGCAGGGAATCCCAGTGTACTGTTACAGCCATTTCCTCAATTAAGTAATGCCTTGCTTTCATTTCTGCTCCTGAATACATTTCCTGGGAGCCCGTGCAGCTGCTTTTCTATTGCTCTTCTCCCACCACCCATCCCCTGAAAACAAAAAGGCAGGATGTCCACAAATTACTCTGCAGTGACCTTATTTTATACTGGAAGCGCTGAACTGAGACCCCCTCCAGCACACAGTTTGTTACGGTCCTCGATTTCAGATTATCTTTTGCTGTCTCCTATCCTTCCTGGTGCTACTATTGCATCCTCCACTCCCACTCTTCCCTTCCTGCAGGAATCCTGTGTGAGCAATTTGTTCCAGATGGGCCCCACTTCCACCTTTACCATGAGGACCAGTGGGTGAAGCTGATGAACTGGCAGCACAGCACCATGTACCTCTTCTTTGCTGCCTCAGGACTCATTGATCTCCTCACCTTTCTTGTCACCCATGTTCCCCTGGGAGTGGACAGACTCTTTATGGGTTTGGCAGCATTCATTGAAGGTAACTTAGTAGAATGGAGGGAGAAGAGGGGCAAAAACTTACCACAAGTTGTGTTACTGGGGAATCAGAGTACAAAAGACCAGAAATAATACAAATATAACAGCTTTTCTCCCCAAATCCAAGTCTCTGGACATCCAAAGCCTGATCAGGACTTGGACCTATACCCTAGGTGGTATAGGTGACATCTTCCGTGAAGCAGCCCATGAAAGCCCTCTATTGCTAAGACAGATCTCTCACTATCGCTCATGTTAACTGGGTAATGAAAAAGAATTTTGTAATGCAACAACCTTATTTCTATACCTGAGGAAAAACTCATGAAGGAAGGCTGAATGAGGTTAAAATGGAATTTTGTGTATAAGTGCATATGATTTGTCAGAAATCAGCAGTATGTTCCACTTTCTTGCCCTGTATTGAACCTTCCCATGGATTTTACAAGATTTTTAAAAAGATAGATCCTCTGCTGTTTTTACCCTCTTAACACAGAGATATGAAGTAGCTAACAATCCGTATGTTTGTCACACTGTAATGTTATATAAACTAGCTTTCTAAATGCTGAAAAGTCTAGCTTTGAGACAGGAGTAGAAAGAATTCTAATGATGGAAAGTGCTGACTGAATTCTTTGAAGCAGAAGCCAGTCCATTCCTAACGCCTATGCTTGGGTTTGTGGCAGGTTTTCTCTTCTACTACCATGTTCACCACCGACCACCACTGGATCAGCACATCCACTCACTTATGCTGGTTATTCTATTTGGTGGGGCCTTCAGTGTCTTCCTAGAGGTGATCCTTCGGGACAACATTGTGCTGGAACTTTTCCGAACCAGTCTCGTTATTTTTCAGGGGACCTGGTTCTGGCAGGTAATAATTTAAAGCTCTTGTTGCGTGGAGTAAGGAAGCCCTAATGGGCATCTGCAAGACATCCTCAAGGACCATGCAGCCTGGATTTGCAGCCCTAACAAACCACGTGTATGGGCATAGGAAGTTGCTATTCTCCCCATGCCCACCCTATGCAATTTTACCCATGAATATCCTGCATTTGCATTACATTAACAAGCAAGAACCTATGAAGCACACAGAACTAGCAGATCAAACATATTCCCAATCTGTCCACCTCAGTAGGGTACTGATACTGTTTGCAGCTTCCACTTGCTAATCCGCTCAATTGAAATACTTTCTAGACTGTCCAATTGAATTGGGGCCCTGACAATTTCTATTTTTAGGTAAGACAAAACAGAAGTAACTTTGAGGAGTGCTCCAGCTTGAAAAGCCCTTTGCTTTATATGCTGGTGGAAGTGGGGGAGAGGCAGAGTAGTGGGACCACTAAGCGGTGTTGGCAGGCACGGGAGGGAGGCTAGCTTGCTGACATTAGAACCAACAGATGACATAACCAACTTCTTCCTATGGTCTGCCAGATTGGGTTCGTGCTGTTCCCACCTTTTGGAACCCCTGAATGGGACCAGAAAGATGACAGCAACATCATGTTCATCACCATGTGCTTCTGCTGGCACTTCCTGGCTGCCCTCTGCATAGTGGCCACCAACTACTCTCTGGTTTACTGGTATGTCTAAGAAAAAAGTTTCCTCCTAAACAACCTACCCTCTTCAAATTTACTACCTCATGTAATTTGGATTGCCAGTGGCCCACCCATCCTAAGCAGGGTCGATGAACTTCTACCATTTCACAAATGCCAGCAATGTGCCAAGGTCTGTTACAGCACTCTACTCCTGCAGGGCAGCTCTCACTCCTTGCTTTTACAAACAAGGGTGATGAGCCTGTAGAAGTTGAACAGCTTGTACAGGCCACAGAAACTTGGTAGATACTGGTTTCAAAGACAGTTCTTACAGATTTTAAGTCTCTGTTGTGATCAGGAAAACGGGAGATCAACACTGATGGTAGCCCCTGCCCTGTCACTGTGCCATTGGGGACCCATCAACTGACCTTTGGTTTTGCCCTGCCTACTTCCCAGCAATGATGTGACAATCAAACAAGATCCTGTAACAGAAGGGTGCTTTAGAATGAGCTCGTAGAATACAAGACCCAATAATTACTATGCACAAACTGTGGTCCAGGCCCTGCCTAAGCACTGTGTGTGCCACCTCACTTAACCCTCCTGCTTAATGATGGACGCATTGTTCTCATGGTTTACTTATGAGGAAAGCAAAACTTCAAAAAGCTTAATAACTCGATCAAGGTCACACAACTTCTAAATGGCCGAGCCCCAGCGATGAAGGTGCTGGTGCTAAGACGACTCAGCACATGGTATTATTCCAGTGCTGATGTAGCTGCTCTTCCTTCACCTAGTTAATTCCCTAGTCCCAAAGCAGATACATTTCACCCAGAACAAGTGCCACAGAGACAAAAAGAGAATGAGGTTGGAGCTTTAGTTCTGCCTCCTAATCACATCAATGAAACAATGGACCAGGAAGCAGGAGACCCAAGTTTAAATAAAAACTTAATTTTATTCATGAGTCCCTTTATCTGCTGTGCAGAATGGGTAAAACATTATCAAAGTTCAATCTGTAAACAAGTGGCACGTTTCTTCCCAGGTGTGGAGAAAAGGCTTTAAGAACTGCAGGTGTCGTTACAACTGTGGGGAGAGGAATAAGACCGATTTTCTGGCTAAATTCATTTGCTGTTTCTCTGCCATAGCCTTCTGACTCGGCTAGACATACGCAAGGATGGAGAAATCATTGGAATTTCGAAGCTGAAGTCAGACTGCATTTACCAGACGGCCCTTTTGAATGCCTCAGATGAGGAGTGAGATTGGGACCCAGTGCAGGCAACACCCTGTGGGCAGCGGACATAGGTGTGCCACCCCATAGCTCAGTTTGACGTTTGCTCTGCTCTTAACATGGTATACATTTGCATCACCACATTTAATTTAAAGAACTGGAAGTTCTAACAAGAAATTAGGGCTTTGGCATTTTATCTTGCTGGTTTGGATTTCTAAACATTTCAAACTATAGTCTGTGTCACTGTGGTATCCTTCATAAAGAAAAATTAAATAATACGCATAAGCAGCAAGCTTTTATTCGTGTGTGAAGAGAAATCAGAGCCTCTGAAAATTCTACAACAGGAACTGGCATTATGAGTGAGTCCAGGATATGAATCTAACAGTACTGCCTTGGACAATTTACCCCTTTTATGCTGAGGAAAGCAGATACTTTCTTATCAGAAAGATATCTGAGTATAAGTGATGGACAGTGCCTTTATGTCAGATACAATTCTAATTTGCGCATTGTTTTTTTTAAGGTAAAACAATTCACAAGCTTTGGTATTTTAAATAAGACTTGTTAAATGTCTGCTAACCATTATATTGCAACACTGCTGTTAATAAGTGATGAAATTAAGCCAAAGGTAATCTTTTTTAAAATCAGGGAGCTAGTTGGTGTCCAGCTGAGAGTTAATTAAACTCATATGTTCTGCCTCCTCAAAGGTACCCTAATGGAGGATGCTGACTGGAAATGTGCATAATGAGGTAGACAGGAAAATGCCATGTTATGGGAGGGCTGACAGTAAAGGATATGAATCCTGGAACTATTAAACACAAAGATTTGACACACTAGTCTTGGTTCTGGATCTTTTTTTTTTAAACTTCCTTTTTTTTTTAACTTTTAACAATTATTGATTAAACATCCACTATGCTCCGGCACTAACCTGGCTGTAAGGATTCATGAGACATGTGCCCAGCTGGGACTTTACAATGTAAGGAGAGAGATGTCAGCAAGCATGGATGGCATGCCTGGTGTTCCAGGAGGCGACGGAGGAGAGGAAAAATGGGGAGTCTGCCCTTTAGAAAAAGCACTTTCCAGGCACTAAGACTAGTATGTACAAAGGCAATAAAATAACAAGAGTTCATGAGTAGCTGATACGGTGGATTAGAACAAACCTGAGGGATCTCACAGACCAAGTAACACCCTTCATTTGAATAGAATCTTTTGGACTTTGAGATACATTTTATCTCATTTGATTTTCACAATCACCTCTAACATAAGTGTAATGAGTTTTTCAGAGACATTCATTAGCCTAAAGGCACACAACCAATAAACAGCAAAACCAGTTTTCAGTAAGACTGTGAAGCCTAGCATAATTCTCACTGTACCACCCTACTATGTCATGGCAAACACAGTTTATGGGAAGCACTGCATGTTCTTCGGAAGAAATGCTGTACTTAAATGAGAGGTAGCCACCCATGGTTAGCCAGAATTTCAGAGTTGAAGTCTCACCTTAAGTATTAAGAATGAGCTAATAAAAAATATGGATTTAGTTATTCGAAATGAAGAATCCCTGGGCCCCCTTATTCATTCAATAAGCATTAATACTTGCAATTACTGTGTTTCCCTGTATAAAACGTGTTCTTTCCAATTGGCGATGGGAAGGGGGAACCTATGCCTTGTCTTATACGTTCATAGAAAAGATCTCCATTCTAGATTAAAAGGGTAGGATAATTTAGGGAAAGGTGGTGCTTTCTCCTGAGAGGGACTGGAGTGTGAAGATCAGATGTAAACTATTAAAATGTATGTTGGTGCCCCTCTCAACATGTTTTGAGATTCCTCCATGGAAATGATCAACCCTGGTATAAACTCTCTTAGATGTGGTGGTAACGTACATACCGATCACAATACTACTCACCAGACTCAATCTCAGATACATGATCTCAATACTTCTACCAATCTCTGTCAGCTAGAGGTTCTGAGGCCCAATGGTGGCAACTCAGAAATTCTTCTGGAATTGTTTCCCCCAAAACAAACACTGGCGATGTCACCTCAAACAACTCCAGTAGAGAATTTCCTATTCTACAACCTTCTGCTGACAGGATGGATGGCATCCTTACTAGGGAGTCAATCCCATATTTGCATCCTCAAACACACCAGTATTTTATATCCCTACCTAGGATGTAAATATCTGCATGCACAAAGGAGACAAGCAGTTAGGTGATATTGATAAATAAAAGCCTGGGGAGAGTTGAGACTGAATCCCAGAGCCATTTTTATGAAATATGTGCTAAGTATATTCAGAAGGGATTTGTTTTTAACCATCAGTAAAATACTTGAGACAAGCTCTCTCAAATTTCTACTTTTCTCATTTAGAAACTTTCTTACTTTCATGAACTGTCTTACTGAAATCTGACCCTAAAAATAACAGATGTCCAAATAACAGGTACTATATGCTCAGATGCACTCTCCTTTACTCGGATAAAGAATCGATTATTTTCTTCACTGCAGCCCCTACCTCCCACCATTAAATTACCAATCTTATTTCTGTGCCAGCTCTTTACTCACCCTCAAAACTCAATCATATCTCAGCCAATTCTTGTCCACCCTTTATAGTTCAGGCTGATATCCCCCCCTTACCAACCCCCCAAATACCCCCCCCCCCCACACCCATCGCCACACCCAGCTCTGGACTGGCCTGGAGCCTCAGCACCACACACTGCAGCCATCCTTCCCTTGGAGGCCAGCTGAACTGGAATGTGAATTAAAATGGAAGACTATATTTACATTTTGGTGCTTTCTGACTTCAACTCAGAATTTCATTATCTCACATTTAAAATGGGTCAGTAGCATCTACCATACATTATTGTAAGAATCATGTGAGATGTTTGGGAAACAACTTTGCAGCCAACGAGACCCTCTAAACCATCCACACCTCTCCAACTTGCCCATTCACCCAACCCCAACCCAACTACCCTATATAAATACTCAACCATTTCAATTCTATGCCCTCCAACTCTACTTCCTTCCCCAGAACCCATAAACGGTAATCACTAATTTCCCACAAATTAAAGATACATTTTAAATAATATGGCTACTTTTAAAATAGGGAAGCCCTATCACTGCAGAAAAGCTTTACCAACCCACCCCTGCCCTAATAAAAAAGAGGCATATACTATTAATCATGAGTGCTTTAATTACTTCTTACATCTTAAAATATTGTTCTGAGCTAGACCTGTAGCTGGGAGGAGATGGGAAGTATGGAACAGGCAAGATGAAGTAGTCCTGCAACTTGTGAGGCAGGTCGCTGCCCCCGTGCATCCCCACACCCTTCCTGCCATCTACTCTCCAGCAGGGATCAGCAAATTTTTCTTCAAGGTCCAAATAATAAATATTGTAGGCTAGAGGGCCATGCTGTCTTTATGGCAACTACTCAATACTGCCAATTCAAAAGGAGGAGTCAAAGATATATGTAAGCAAGTGGGCATGGCTGTGTTCCAATAAAACTTTATTTACAAAAACAGGTGGCCAGCCAGCTGGCCAGTTTGCTAAACACTGCCCTGGAGCAAAGCAAACTTTATAATCTCTGGACTGCAACAACGTTTGCACTGCAAAAGCAGCATCTTGGCTGGCATCCCCTACTTTCTGTGTACTTGCCCCAAATGGAAGTGTGAACAGACTTGAGGACATAGCTGGCAGGTAAAAATATGCACCACCATCAAGATGCCTACACCCCATCTTCTAATAAGGCAGGATATCAAACCCAATCCCATTTCAGGGAATAATCCACACTGACCCACTTGCTGTATTTCTTTACCACTTTGCAGCCTCTCAATTATATGTAGTTAACAAGTCAGCCACCCCCCAACTTACTAAGACTCTTGCTAATCTATCATTCTGAGCAAATAAATAAATAATCAGTTTGGGTGGGTGGGTATGGCTAAAGCCAAGGTTTCTATTTGATAAAGATGTACAAGTTCTGGGCCACGGTGGCTCAGCAGGTAAGAGTGCTTGCCTGTCATGCCCGAGGACCCGGGTTCGATTCCCGGTGACTGCCCATGTAAAGATGTACAAGTTCTTTAAAAAAATAAGTTACATAAACTTTTCTGGACTCAAAACTCCTAACTAGACCGTTAGTCACGGAGAAAAGCAGAAGCTAAAAACTACTAATCCACATAAAGAAAGAGGTGCATTCACTGTCTTGTACCCTCGGCAACTGGTTAGTCTCCCTAGCTGTGCCACTCTCAGGGGAGAAAGTGGCTTGTATGACACATATCAGTCTTCTGGACTGGCCCAGAGTGGGCTGGGCACTTGGGGACAGGCCTTGCTCAACGCCCTCCACAAGTGAGGCAGCTACAGGACCGAGGCCACTGCTGCCATCACCGCCCGCAGGCCTTCCATCACAAGATAGCCAGAGGAATGAGGCAACTGCCCACTCCCTCCCTTTCAGCTGCAAAGACAGGCCAGATGTGGGTTTCCTGGAAGCCACTGTCCTCTCCCCATCACTGCTGTTCGGGTGCCTGTTTAGGAGATGGGGCTGTGGTCACAACAACTGTGGGAACTGCCTTAGAGGACCCAGAAGCTGTGCCCTGTTGGAGATGGGAAGCTGGGACAGTCTGGATGCGCACCTGTTTACAAAGAGACAACATATAGTTGGTGAACCGAAAAATGCAAATGGTTTCATCAGTTAAGAAGAGTAGAACAAAGCAAAAGAAGCTTGATCTGGCAACACACTGCCTTGGTTCTTACCTGTGTGGCCTGCCCTTGCTGCTGAAGCTGCTGCAACTGCTGGGCGGTGAGAAAGCTAACAGGTTTGTTGCCAGCAATGAGCTTCGTGCCCGCAGGCATGGTGGTCAGGATGATATTGCGTCCCAGCCCACTGATACTGAGAAGGGAAAGCAGGAGCAAGGCATAAGGAGATGAGAGGTTTGATGCCTAGTGAAAATTCCAGCATTCTGAAGTACAAACCAACTGACAAGACTAAATGTCTTCCAGTTTTTCTACTTGCTGGTGCAGGAGAAAGGAGTGAGCTAGAACCAACCAGTGGGGTGGATAAAAGTGACCCCAGCCTCCACACCCTCATCAACAAGAGTAATGGACAGGGACCCACAGAGGTCTGTTCTCCTGACAAGACCCTCCTCCTAAAAAAGCCTTGTGACATAAACTGCTGATTTCAGCAGGCCCTTTATCCCTGTTTAAGTCAGGCTTCCAGGAAGTGCCTAGCCAATGAATCCCCACATCTGTGCATTCCAATGGCCAAGGAGGCCTTCCCTAGCCACTATATGAAAGTGCCATCCCTAGTACTGTCTCACTAACATGTCCCAGCACTTCTCACCCACTTATTTGCTTTCTTTCCAGAATATGGACCACCATCCAATATGGTGTATAGATTATATTTTTAAAAATATTATTCACAATGAAACCGTGTATTTTCTGTCTGTTTTAATCACGGCTGCAGCCCCAGACCCTAAAGCAGTACTGAATGCTCTATACCTATTCTTGAAGAACACACAAACAAAATGCAAGATATCCAAGGAAGGTCCCAGGAAACTCAGCTGTCTTCTCACAGTAACAAGGAACTATCCATAAGGCCTGCCTGCTCACCCCTCTAAGCTTGTGTACTCACTACTATGCAGCACTTACTTGGCTCCTAGGCTGCCTTTGAGGATGGGGGCTGTGACCACACTTTTGCCCTTCATAGGCTGGCTGATAACAGATAGAGGGACTGTGATCCGGGTTGGCAGCTTCCCCTATGTAAAAAAAAGCAATCAGGTTTCATGAGCAAGATGGAGGTAAGGAAAACCACAAGGTGTCCTCTATAGCAGAGTGCACAACAGGTGCCTTTATTACCCATCCCCTCCAGGGTCCCATCTACTGTAGTCATAGGCTTATGGAGTGTGTCTGTGATCTTCTTCTTTCACACTATAGAGAGCAGCTAAGCAGACATATATAACTGCAGGACCAGGTAAACACAGTCCTAACCACAAACAAAGAATGTGCTTACCCAACTGTAGCACTAGGCTTGGCACTCCTTAGAGGGCAGCATCTTATTCACCTCTGTAACCCCAATCCCTGACACAATGCTGAGTACAGGATAACTATTGGTAAAACAAATATGAGGCAGGACAGAGTAACTCAAGAGTTAATCTCTACTAATTGCACAGCTGCTGCTTTACTGGAATGCAAGTTTACTGGTGGGGAACAAAGAACTGGTCACATGCCCTGGGTTCTTTCTGTTTTTCCCAGAGATAAGAGGTAAATTAGGGGACACCAATAATAAATTCAACTAGGTGAAAAGTCTAGGCCCCAAACTAATAAGGCGCAGGAGGAACAAAAAAATCTTGGGTCTCTGGAATTTCACAGTAGCTTAAATTAGACTGCTGTATTTTCAGGCTGTCTAGTTTTTAATGCATATAGGTAATAACATTTAATACACATTGGTAAACTCTCACTTTAAAATAATTCAAGGGGATGGTAGTGAATAGGATACTAAGAAAAGGTATCCACATGTCCAGGCAGGCTAGTTCTAAAGAAGCTGGTCATTTGGTTTCAAAACTGGGCCTCAAGTCCCATGGCGATCCCACCTAGACTATGCCCAACTTGAAGCTCACTGGAAAATACTTTTAAGATGTCAACAAGCAACAGGACACCATGAGATGATTCCTACAAATGGACTCATTTAAGGTATGTTCCTTCTTCTTACTTAAGGGGGCCTTGGCTGTTAAAATATTTCAGACCACATGTATACCAACAACTGGACTGTCCCTTCAAGAACTAGCCTAACTAGCCTCAGGGGGGTGGGGTGGGTAGAGGTGATATTTAGGGAGGAAGTATGGTTCAATACTTCCTACCCCACCCAGTGCTCTTGGGTTCTATTTTCCTAGTTGACTATAATAGGATAGATCCCACTGGATGTGCCCTTTCCAAGTCAGGAAAAGGATTCAAAGAAACAAAAGCAGATCCAGTAAGTGCAGTGTCCTTGCCTCCTCATTTCAACTTCTGTGATACAGGAACCTACATAAATATTTCCTTTTAAGTCACATTATTTTTTACTATTATTACTATTATTTTTGACCACATATGTCCTTTTTTCCTCTCTCACTTCAAAAATAAACCACATTTTGTACTGTTCCTCTGAGCCCCACTCCCTAGCACTGTGTTTCTGATCTCCAGGTTACTTACAGAATAGACTCATACATCCTGAAACATGCCTAGGCTATGTGGAAATGTTGTTAATGGTAACATTTCTTAGTGGGGAAGGGATGAACGAGTCAATTACATGGAAACAATGTAAAATATATGACATTAAAACCTTAACCTCGGGTGGGCCACGGTGGCTCAGCAGGTAAGAGTGCTCGCCTGCCATGACCGAGGACCCGGGTTCAATTCCAACGGTGCCTGCCCATGTAAAAAAAAACAAACAAAAACAAACAAAACAAACAAACAAAAACCTTAACCTCATGCCATTCACATATTTCAAGTGGATTATCAACTGTACTTTTTTTTTTAAGTTCTGAAAGTATGTGATGAAAATAAAGGATAGCATCTTTATAATCCTGGCATAAGGAAGGTACACGGCACAAAACCCAGAAATGATAAAAGACTGATAGATCCAATCAGATAAAATTGTAAATACCTGTCGAGCAAGAGGTTCTGCATGCAAGATTAAAAGGCAACTGACCAAGTGGAAGAAAGTATTTTCTGCACATACAAAGAATTGTATCCACAAAATGTAAAGGGCTCCCTAAAACAGTAAGAAAAAGTCAAATACCCCAAAAGAAAAGTGGCAAAGATACAAAAGGCAATTCACCACTGGAGAGGTTATGCAGACAGTCTATATTCATAAGAATAGGGAAATGAAGTTTAAAAGAATATCCCTTTTCACCAGGAAGACAGGTCATAAAGGTGAAACACCTGGTGACAGCCAGTGGTGATGAGGGTCTGGGGGAAAAGGAAGCTTGCAGGTAAGGGTATAAGCTAATGTGGCCTCCTGTAGCACAACTGGAGCATCTATGAAAACTTTAAATTACAAAAACCCCTGTGGCCCATTTTAGGAACCTGTGCTCTAGAAATACTATACTAGTTCATTCATATGCCCAAGAACATTCACTACAGCACTAATTATTTAACAGTAAAAATGTAAACTTTAGTAAAGAATGGTTTGAGTACATCCCTTCTAGGGTTTACTATGGAATCATTCAAAAGAATGTAGTCAAGATCTTGTCAGACCCAGAAAGACCCCCAAGAAATATTTTTAAATGAATAAATCAGAGAACAATACATAGAATAAAGTCTCTCACATATATTGTTTAAAAATTAAGTGTATATGTATGAAAGCACTCAGGAAAAGGACTAGAAGGAAAATATCAAACTGCCAACAGTAATTAGCCCTCAAGGAGAGGACCTGGAGGTGGGAGAGAAAAAATTCTGTATTTTACTGTATGTACTTCTGTTTTGTTTTAATTTAAGAATGTATGCATGTATTACACTTTCATAAATTCCAAAGGAAGGTGGTGCAATGGTGGTTCAGTGGCAGAATTCTTGCCTGCCATGCTGGAGACCCAGGTTCGATTCCCAGAGTCCACCCACGCCAAAAAAAAAAAATTCCAAAGGAAAATATAAAGTATATAAAAAAGGAAATCAGTCTGAGTCAAACAAGGTGATCTAGAAAGGGCTTCTACTCTCCATCCCTACAGTGAACAATGCCCTACCACCTAGGGAATCTTCCCAATCACTGGAGTGATAAAGTCCCTAAGATTTCCTCACAGAAGGGTGAAACTTTAGCAAAGCACTAACACAAGTTACTCACGGCCTGGGATGTGGACACAACTGTGGTGCTGACAGGGACCTGCCGCACTGCAGGGGCTCCTGTCCCAATGCTAATGGGGGTGTTGGCAGCCCCCGACGCCACCGCCACAGTCTTGGACACAGCAGCGTTCATACTGGGCAAGGAGACCGCTGAGGTATGAACAGTTCCAGTCCCAGTTGCCACTGAGGACCCTTGCTTGCTGTGGGCCGCAACTGTGAGTGTCTGGCCTGCTTTGGGGGGCATAACTCCCAGGCCCTGCACAATGCGGATTGTGGCCGCTGGTTTTGCTTCTGAAGAGGCTGTGGTGGTTTTTCCCTTCTGGTCTGGCACACTCACACCAAGTGCTGGCATCAAGCGAAACGCTGAGCTTGAGGCTTCTGTTGGCTTGAGGTCAGGAGTCACTTTAACCACTGTGGTGCCAGTGGGAGCGGAAGAGGGTACGCTGGCCGTACTGGCTTTGGCAGAGCTGTCGGCTGTGTGCACTGGATTGGAAGTGACGTGTAAGGTAGCAGAGATGCCTTTGCCTGTGGGGCCACTTCCTGCCCCAAAGAGGTCCTGAGTCAGTTTGACTGTGGTGACCTGAGACTTGGCCAATGTAGCCATCATGTCTGGAGTGATTCGCAGAACTGTCTGGCCTTTGGCATCTGTAGTGATGGAAGAGGGTGGTAGGCGCAATACATCCTTCCCCTGGATGCGGAAGTTAGTGGCTGTAAGTGGAATGCTGTTGCCTGCCTGGGGCTTCACACCAAGCTGCCCAGTGATTGCCACCTGGGTGGGGAGAAACAGCACTGAAGACAGACTCCATGCCAACTCAGTGGAGCACTAGAATTAGGCAACTCTCCATTTCATGGGTATGTGTTTCAGTTTTTAACTTCTTATCATTTTGATAATAGCAGTTTATCTATCCTTCCAGTCTGAGTAGCTGGAATATTTTAAAGTAAATCCAAAATATATCATTTCACTGATCAATACCTCTTCTGTAGCATCATCTCTAACCTACAAAACGACTATTGAAACAAACATAATCACAATGGCACATCAATACCTAAGATAACTAACAATACCTTAACGTTGCCTAATATACACTCACATTTCCCCTGCTGTCTTAACAATGCCTATTCTCAGTTGTGCCAACCTTTTCTTTGAAGGTGGTATTTATGATCTGGTGTTTAAGAGTAGGGGGTTAGAGGCCAGATTCCTTGGATTTCCAGGGCAGGCTCACTACTTACTAACTCCAAAGGCCAATGCCCCATGTGTTTAAGTAATAGAGGCTGCCTTTCTGGCCAATGCAGGGACTTCCTCTGTCACATGATGGATTTTCTCCTTGCTGCTAGATCACTGCCATCAGAATGCAAACATGCTGTGATATCCATCCTAAAGAGCAACAAACTCCATGTCTTCCTCCACCCACAGCTCTAAATCTTGCTCCCTTAAAAAGCAAAACTCCTCTAAACATCACCTCTACTCACTGTCTTCACTTTCTTATTTTACATTCTCTCTTGAATCCATTCCCAAAAAGCCAGCACACCACTAGAAGCAATCAAGTTCATCAACTACCTACTTCCAAGGGACAATGGTCAATTCTTAGCCTTCACCTTACTCACACATTCACTACACTGGATAGTTGCCGACTCCCTCCTTCAATGAAGACACCTTCTCTCTTAGTTTCCAGTTCTCTATGCCTTAGTGTTTCCTTCTCAATAAGCGATAGCACTATCTACCCAGTTACTCAAGCCAAGAACCAGGGAATCATTCTTGACTCCTTTCTCTTAGACCAATAATTAAATCACCAGAGATCGCATTGGCTCTAACTTCAAATTATATAAAGAATTTCACCACTTCTCACCACTTCCAGTGACTACACCCACTAATATAAGCCAGCATTCTCTCTTGTCTGGACTAGCGAAACTGCCTCCGACCTGGTCTCCCCACTGCCATTCTTGTTGTCACCAGCCATTCTACACAGCAGCAGCCAGAGGCTTCTTCAAATGTAAACCACATCAAGTCATTCTAGCACTAATCTTCCAACAGCTCCCCATCCCACTTAAATTAAAATCAAAGTGCTTGCCACAGCCTGTAGAAGGCTGGACCTGATTTAAGCACCAGCAACCTCTCCCAATCGCATCTCCAAACGCTCATGCTTGCTCATGAAGCTTCAGCACTCCTATTGTTCCTCAAACATGCAAATACCTTTCTGACTCCAAGCAGTTTTTACTTGCTGCCTTGTGCCTGGAATGTTTTAACCTACGTAATCATTACATGGCCCTTCTCTAACTTCACTCATGTCTCTCTCAAATGTCAGCTCCTCATAGAGGCTTCCTCTGACTACCCCAGCTGAAATAGTACACTATCACTCTCTGCCCTTACCCTGCTTACTGGCTGCCAGAGCACTTACTAGTACCCAGCAATGCAGTATTTATGTATTTGTTTCTCTTCTAACCCTAATAGAATATAAACTCCATGGAGGCAAGGACAGTCTATTTAACATGTGACTAAATCCCTAACACTTAGGACAGTGCCTGGCACACAACAGGTACTCGATAAATATCTGCTGAATGAAAAAAATATTGATACTTCACTGTTATGTGCTTCCATTTCCTCATCTGTAAAACAGGGATAACAAACATCTATCCCATAGTGTTACGAGGATTAAACCACTTAATATCTATCAAGTGCTTAGGATAAGGCAGCACAGGGTAAGCCCTTTAATCATTGTTAGTTGCTATTCTACCTACAAATTGTTTGGGGTTCAATGGTTACGCGTTTGTATTCACAACCAAGAAAGTACAAACAGTCTACTTTTACTAGTGGTGAAACTGAAAAGCCAGTAATAGTATATATATAAAGCTACACCACTGGGTTTTAACTCAATTATTTCATGAGAAGCTGACTCTAAATTTACCAAATGCTGAGCTGCATGGAAAGAAGTGGAAGACATCTCTGAAGAATTTATAAAGCTTACACTGACATTGGTAGGAGCTCATACCTGAAATATTTAAAATAAGGGTCAAAGATTGCAAGTCTTTTTCCTGTGGGCACCAGGTTTTTTTTAAGAATCTCCTGCTCCACCATCCTTTGCTCTAGGATAAGGGCGTCCAGTACACAGGAGAGTTCCCCTCACCTGCTTGATGATACTCTGCCCAGAGACATTCTGAATGACCGTGGCTGTGGAGGAGCTGGGTGTCGAACCTCCAGGAGAACTAGTTGTTGGCTTGCTGGCAGGACTGGCTGAGGCAGGGAGACCTGTCACTGCAAGCCCCGATGGCCCAGTTCCAGGCCGTGGCACAGAGTTTGCTGACGTCTGAGCTTTGACTGGAACGGTGGCCATTACTGTCTAGTTTAGAACATGAGGCCAAAACCTTAATTAGATACTAAAATGCAGATCAGCAGAGTCTCTCAGTGTATTACCTACCACCCAGAAAGCTTTTCTCTAAAAGTACTTCTAATCCCAGCTGGATGGCCTCAGGCCATTCAGTCTAAGCACTCTTATAGCTCACTGATCTGTTGAGCACTGCATACTTCTTACATTTGTGTAGAACAACCTAATTTCCAGAATGCTTTTTTACATTTAACATCTCATTTCATTCCTATACACTGAGAACAGATGTTATTATATTCATTTTACAATAAAGGAAACTAAGGCAAAAGGGCTAAGAATCTTTTCATAAATCATACAACTAGATAGAGCATGGTCAGGACCACAGCCTATGTGGAAGAAGCCTCAAATTTAGAATCACAACTTTTGGATTTAGATCCCAGCTCTACCAGGGTCTTGGCATTATGAGCCTGGGTATATCACTATGCTTCCCTCAAGTTCTGATTCTCAACATGTTAAAAACCCTATATAAAGATGCTGACCTGGGTGTGAAGACATGAACACAATAACTAAGAACCCTTGGTGCTGAGTACCCACTTGAACCATCAGACTTCTCTGGGTCTGTTCTCCCTGTTTCCCAGTGGCCTTTACCTCCCAGCCTCCACACCACCCCTGTACCTGGGGCACCACTTTGGTCTGTGCAGCAGAGGCTGGAACCCGGATCTGTGGCCCCACTGGCATCTGAGGCAGTGTCTGTGTCGACCCTGTGGACTGCTGGGTAACGGGAGGAAGGCTAGACGGGGCCACCACCCGCACCTGGGGTAGTCCAGTCGAACCTGAGTGGCCCATGAGCCGGGCAGCAGACTGAGAACTTGGGGGAGTCTGGCTGGAAACTGGAGAAAGCATTGTTCCGAGCTGGGGCATTGTTGGCGATGACACCAGAAGAACACTATGAGCAAAACCAGGGGAAAAATAAAATACAAGAAAACTTAAACATACAAGTAAGATTTTGGAGAGAGAAAGCTAAAGAAGAGATGGAGGAGCTTACCTTGAACTAGATTTAGGTGGTTCTGAGATAGGAGTTGGGGTACTTTTGTTCACTGATGATACAGGTGGAGGGGAGATAGGAGTCGTAGGCAAAGCTGGAGGCGTGGGGGTTACAGGTGTGACTGGAGTGGGGGGCATGCTAGAGTCGCTGAGACTCATCTGGCTCTGCTCTGAAGGGCCACCACCGGGGACCTTCACCAAACTCTCCTTGTTACTGGACTTCTGCAAATGGAAAATAAAGGAAACCCATGTGCAGGTGTAGCGAAGATGCCCCTGAAGGAAGGCATGACCCTACAATCTCTGATGCACTGAGGTGAGTGAAAGCACCTATTCCCATTTATATCCATTCCAGAAATCACTAAAGTGAATATTCTCATGAGGTCACTTACCACCTTGGATGGGGGCTTGGGTTTTTGCTGAAGGGCTTTTCTGGCTTTTGCTGCAGCTGCTTGTGCTTGGTGAATCCGCTCTGTAAACAAGAACAGTAAGCATCAGGAATAGGTTACCATACTGAGGAAGGTGGCTTGGCAGGCCTCGCTGGGGTCTCATCAGCAGGCTGACTCCTGCCTGAATGCCAATAAAGAGAATAATGGAATTGGGGCAAGAAGTCAGAAGCCTCCGCAATCTGGTCTGACACAGCACCCAGGTCCTCACGCACCAAACTCTTCCTCGCTCCGGTCACGATGCAGATAGATCCATAGTTTCCGTCCAATGTCATATTTCACACATGGGTCTTTTTCATAGTGTAGCCGATCCAGTGCCCCACTCACTACTGTATTCACCTAAGAACCAGAAGCACAGGTGAACAAGGCATAAGTCAGATCAGGTAAGTTATCTGGATGCCAGAGAATCACTGGCCATAAGTCACAGCTGATAAACAGATTATAACTGAGATTAGTTGCAGTACTCCCAATAGCTCAATAAGTTATTTGGCAACACAGGAAATACTCAAAGACTCCTGAGAAACTGATCTGTTTTCAACTTAAAGACACTGTGAACTAAGTTAAGTGACCAGCCTTCCCTTTAGTATGAGATGAAGCAAAGCCTGGAGCCAAATCTGGAGTTCACTCACAGCAAGTGAACCTGGGTTTTAGGTCACCACTGTATATAATTTTGAGATACCCTTTTTATTCCTTCTGATTCAGTTCTCTCAAAAAATCTATACTTTATTTTATATCTCCTTATACATTTTCTTAAATCCACTCTGGAAAAAAAAGCTGAAAGAAACGATCTCTTCTCCATCCTACCTGAGTGCTGGTGACATCTGGTGCAAGAAACTGGGAGTCCTTGAGCAATTCACAAATCTCTGCCCGGGTACCTTCCCCATTTGGCAGCCGGGCCGCAGCATCCCGCACTGAGGAAATCAGAAAATACAAGGAAGACCCAAGCATGGCTTCCCTGAGGAACAATGTCTCTTTCCTGACTCTGGTGGGTTCTGTCTGGTGGGATCACTGTGTATCTGTCTAACCCAGACTCAGCATTAGGTGGGCACTGCCATCTGGTGGCTGGCAACATTGCCACTGAGTCTCCTACTTACTCTGCACTTTTAGGAAAGAGTGAAGGGCAATGGACACTGCAAAATTTAGCAGGTACATGAACTTAGGTGGGAAAAGGATTACATCTTTATTGGAAATTCAGCAATGCCCCCAGTTATGAACAATGGTAATAAACCACAATATACTGGCAAAGCTGGGATGCTATAACAGAAACCAGTTGTTTTCATACCACAGTATAGATGCTGCAGACAACTCAAAATATCATTATACTCATCACTGCTTGGAAATTACAGGACTTCTGAGGCCTGTTGTAAATTTCATCATTTAGTGTAATAATGAAATACATATACTTCTGCATTATAAATCTGTTTTAATATTCTGACAACTTTATATGACTGGTCCCTTCTGTAACTCTATTCATTTTATTTCATGCATTCTGAGAAGAGCCTACAGTCTTCACCAGAACGCTAAAAGAATTCCAAAAGAATTCACAGCACAATAAAGGCTGAGAAACCCCATCTTTGAAGGAATCATAACACAAAAGAAACAAGTCCTTATACTTATGCTGTTTTAGCTGGTGTGAATGAAAGAGAATGTGAGCCCAGACTCCAGGGGGAAAAAACACTGATTCCCGGAATAGATCTCTGGAGCTAGACCACCCTCTTCATCTCCTAAAATCTGGAGCTTCCTAAACGGGTTTCCCATATGGAAAAAGATGCAGAGTTCACAGGACTAGAGAAAAACTTTGGGGTGAAAACAGGGAGCCCTGACAATAAATACATGGCACCTACCCAGGGACAGGATGGTGACATAGGCAGGCCGGTCCGAGCGCAGCAGGGAGTGCTCCCGGGCTTTGTTGAGGGATGTCTCCTTGTCGAACACACCCTTCACGGGCCCCACGACAGACTCGAAGCCATGCATGCGGAAGGTGAATGCCTTATGGGGCTGGCTGTACCTGCAACGCTCCTGCAAGTGGAAAGGGGTCCCTCCTCAGCTCCCTCACATGAATGGGATCCTCCAGGAAAACCAGGGAAAGGGCTAGGGCCCTAGGAATACTGGGCCAACTGCAGAGAGAAAGCATGGTCTGCAGAGCTCCAGTCACTGAGTGAAAGGGCAACAAAACCCGGTTAAATATAAATGTGTTTTGCTATTCTGGAAGAAAAGCTCAAGGTGTTTTGTATTCCCTTCATCATGCCATTTCCACCCCTACAAAGAATCCCTACCAAAAAAAATATCTAAGGATCTAAATTTCCTTCAAGAATGTTGTCTCAAGAGTCCCTTTCAGACTGTTCTCTTTGATGCAAAGGTTTACAATGGGTTTTAGGTATTTCTTACCTGTTCCTGAAAAACCCGTTTCTCCTCCCCTGTGCTGGGCCGCACCACATAGTCAGTTCTTCTGGAACATAAAGAATTTTGCATCAGCTAGAAGTAAAAACCTAAAATTGTGGAACTGTAACCCATACCAAATTCTGAAATCTGTTCTACAACTAATTATTGTGATGTGCTTTGAAATGCATTGTTTTTTTGTTTATATGTTATCTTTCACAAAAAAGAAAAAAAAATCTATTGTGACGATAAATGAACAGTTACATGACGATACTGTGAACCACCGATTGTATACTTTGGATGTTTATGTGGTATATGAATATATATCAATTAAAAATTTAAAAAATAATTTCCATCAACTGAGAAACAGCAAGTGATTTCACAGATCCATCAACCCTCTTACACACCCAGCACTCATTTCCCAAAATGTTTCCATTTCCTTTGCAACATTAAAATACACCCCATTCATTAGTACTTTTGATTCTTACAAAGGTCAAAAGACCACTTTCCAGCTCCTACCAAGGAACTCCTAGTGGTATTTTCAAAATTACTTGATTCTTAGAAATCCAGAAAGGTATTGGATAGGAGGAAAAAAGAGGCTGACACTTTTACTCACTGTTTGTTATCAGTACTGCTGCTAAATAAGCTCAATCTAATGGCAACAAAAAAATCAGCCCCAAAAGAATAAGACTTCAAATTTGTCAAATGACAAAGGTGGCTTTTTGTCTCCTAGGGAAGGTATCTGGATAATGAGTTCTACACTCCTATGTTAGCAGTGGTCCTGCCATGTGTGTGAAGAGGTCGAGTCTGGAGCTGAAATGTGGAAATCTAATCAAAGGACCATAACCAGGCTGGAAACAGGACCAGGAGACGATGTGATGCAAAAAGTTCATGGCTAGGAGTCAAGAGATTTGAATTTGAATTGGGGCCCTGTCACTAATCTTCAGTGAGTCATTTAACTTCTCTAAGCTCCATTTCTTTATAGACATAGTGAAGAAATTGGAACAGATGAACTATTCTCCAATGGGAAATGGGGAGGGATTAATACAGGGATAAGAAGTACATAAATCTGCAAGGACCCCTCAGAGACTCCTCACTGCAGTACCACATTACCTAACCCTCCACCTCCATTAAGAACCCTTCCCACAGGGAGCCAGCCACTCTTTCTACTGGGAGGATATCACCCTCCCCATACTGAGGCAGGTAAAAATCAGGGGACCCCGAGGATCCCTCTCAGGTCCATTCAAAAATACCAAAAAGCCATGACAGTGCCTTAAACCCTGGTTTATGGGGCAATACCCATGTTCGAGAATTATACTCACACCCGAGGAACAGGGGTTGTGGCATCTGAGCAGTCTTCATTTTCTTGCTGGAGAAAAGGAAAAGGAAGCATTAACAAGCAAATGGACTAAAGAATTGTGGCTAACTTAAGGGCTCTGGAAACCCAATGAGAATCATCTGGTATTTCTTAAAAACAATACCTTACAGAAAGCCTGGTCTTTGGTTTCTAGCCACAGCTGGAAGAGGGCAGCTAATTCCTTTTCATTATCTTGAGACTGGCCTATAAGAACAAAAAGACAAAGACTAAAATTAAGAACTAAAGTGTGATTCAGAACGCCAACATTCTTTCACTGCTGCACTGGTACCACAGAATGCTGTATTGGGACCTAACGTATCAGGTGCTGTGCACGAGCTCAGCCCTTAGCTGGGACACCCTTCCTCCCGCTACCCCTGGACCGCTTCTCCTGAACGTCACCTCATGACCTCCATAGGGTAAATTGTTTCCATAATTAAAAAAGAAATGGAGAAAGCTAGAGGATAAAAACTGGGACTGTATAACTTAGCAAAACTTAGAGCAGACACCAATGGCAGTTAATTATATAAATATAAGAAAGTTTTTGGAAGAACTTGAACAAATATAGGTTACTATCATAAGATGTTAATAATAGGGTGTAATAAAGGGAAAAATACAATTAATGTAAACTAAGGTCTATAGTTAACAGCAACACTGTAATATTTTTTCATTAATTTAAAAAAAAGCACTATACCAAAGTCAATGTCAATGTCAGGGGGATATAAGAGGTATGCTAATTTTTTCCTTTGGAAGAAATGAGAATGTTTACATACTAACAGTGATGAATGCATAACTATGTGCTTATACCAAGAGCCACTGATTATACACTAAGGATGAATTACATGTTTTTTAAATGAAATTATTAAAAAAAGAAAGAAAGAAGAAAAAAAGGAAAGGGAGAGATTAAAGAGACAATAACAACCAAAGGTAATATATGATCCTGGACTGAAAATCATGTAGGAAAAATGCTCAAAAAGAAGTTTTTGAGACATGACAAAACTGAAGCAGAGACAGTAAGCTTTGTATCAATCTTAAAGTTCTTGAACTTGGTAACTGCACTTAAAGTGGTGACATAAGTGAATTTCCTTGTTCTTAGTAAATGTACATGGAAGTATGTATTCAACAAACATGATGTTTACAACCTATTCTAAAATGTTTAGAAAACAGATTTTTAAAAAAAGAAAGACACTGCAAATGTAGCAAAATGGTAAAAGTTGCTGAATCTGGGTATCTGGGGAGATATGTTGGAGTTCTCTGTATGTAGGTTTGTCTGTTCTGTAAATTTGAACATTTTTCAAAATAAAAAGTTATTTAAAAAAAAAGCCCTCAAATCCTAAACTATGTATTTTCTTTTGCTTGAATTCAGGCAGCTGAGGGCCATCAGAGAAAAACACTGAAAAAAGCAAAGGGCACTGCTATAAATTAGTGCTGAGTGCCTCTACTGGGCCTTCAACACAGCCTGCTGATCTTTATGGTTCATCCCTGCATATGACACTTTCCTACTCTCACTGAAATCCACATTACCCATAGAAACAGAACAGAGATTGGACAACTGGTGCTGAAGTAATACAGACTGTGCAACAGGACTGATTAAAAATTCAGAAATGGATAGCACAATACTACTTGATTGTAGCACAATAATATAAGTACACTGAATGAAGATGAATGCGAGTATGACAGAGGGCGAAGGGCTGGGGGCACATATGAAACCAGAAGAAAAGATAGAGGATAAAGACCGACAAGGTATAATTTAGGAAAGCCTAGAGTGTACAAGGATGGTGAGTGATATGCAAATTTAAAGATGTTTTTGCATGAGGGAGACAAATGTCAGTATTGCAGGGTGTTCAAAACAGTATACAGGGGAAAAAGTACAATCAATATAAACTAGGGTCTAGTGTCATCAGTAATGTTGTAATATGCTTCCACTGAATGTAACAAAGAATTATGACAAAGCTGAATGTCAACAGGCAGGGTAATTGGGAAAGGGGTATGGATTCTGTGTGGGGAAAAAAGGAAATGTATTCAGATAGAGTAAGATGGAGAAGGCACATCCATACAATTAGGTTGGGTTGTATGGTGTGTGAATAAAACTATTTAAAATTGAATAGAGGGCCAAGATGGCAGCTTAGCAAGGTGTGGGATTTAGTTCATTTTCCAGAGCAGCCAGTAAATAGCCAGGAACAGTACAACAGAACAACTGCTGGGGCCACGTCGGTGACCGGACATACAGCGTACCTCAGTCTGGACAAGCTGGACGGGCTGCAAGACCACCCAGACTCATGAGTTCCCCAAGACGTGGCGTGCTGGCACCCCTCCCCCAAAGGCTGCTTCCCAGAGGGGATAGGAAAGAAACTTTACTAGTAGCAGGGGCTGAGCGCAAACAAGCTCCAATTGTGGAATTAACAAATTCTGACTACTAAAAATAGGCCCCCAGCTCAGCTGAACCTGGAATAAAAGCTGAGGTGGCTGGTTTTTGCTCCAGGGCAGAGGGAGCAGGGCTGATGTAAAAAGAAAAAAGGAAAAAAAAAAATCAGAGGTTTTTTTGGATCGGATAGCACAAAATGCTTGAAAGGGTCTGGGCCCTGAAGGAAAGGAGAAGGCACAGAGGACCTAGAGATCCACAAGGCAACATACCAACTTAAGATCTTGATTGGCAAACTCGAGGAAGGAGGGTCTTGCTCTGAAAAGGATTTTTCTTTTTCTTTTTTGTGGCTGTGTTTCTACAGCTTGACTACTCTTTGGATACAACTGCAGAGTTCCTCAGGCTCCAACTGCCCCAGGCATAGGCAGAATTAAGCTTCTTTGAGTGTGTGTCTGGAGGCTATGCCTTCCCCAGGAGAGGGGTGGGGCCCAGATCAGGTGGAATCTCTCTCTCAAGGAATTCAGACTCCAGGGTCTGGAAAAGTAAAGCTATTAAAGCCAGCCTACAACCTCTCCTCTGTCTCAACCATACCCCCAGCAGGGAGAGTCTGTGAAGTTAAAGGTACCACATCACTTAATGCTGGTGGGAGCTGCAGGCAGAAAAATGCCACAGGATAGGAAAAACAGAGTACAGAGGCTTCATAGGAAAGTCGTTCAACCTGCTGGGTCTCACCCTCAGGGAAAACTGATGCAGGTGACTCTTCATACCTGAGAGAAGGCCAGTTTGGTCTGGGAAAATCTGGGTGGGGTCTATAATACCTAAACAGACCCTCCTAAGTGGGAAACAAAAAAGGCACCATAGAGGCAGGGCAAGAAACAAGAAAACAAGAACTGAAAAATTCTGATCTATTAAACAAAACCTCAGCTGGAGGTCTAGAATAAGCTGAACCATATGTCAAAGAACAGATAGACAACAAAGTCATCTAGCAAGAAAATACCAGGTTAAAAAAAGTGAAAACAATCTCCAGAATTAACTAATTAAGGTAATTAAATGCCTAGACACCAGAAAAAAATAAGAAATCATCCTAGGAAAATTGAAGATATGGCCCAGTCAAAGGAACAAACCAACAATTCAAATGAGATACAGGAGTTGAAACAATTAATTCAGAATGTTCAAACAGACATGGAAAATCTCATAAAAAATCAAATCAATGAATTGACAGAGGATATAAAGAAAGCAAGGAATGAACAAAAAGAAGAAATCAAAAGTCTGAAAAAACAAATTTCAGAACTAATGGGAATGAAAGGCACAGTAGAAGAGATTAAAAAAACAATGGAAACCTGCAATGTTAGATTTCAAGAGGCAGAAGATAGGATTAGTGAACTGGAGGATGGGACACCAGAAATCTGACAAGCAAAAGAAAACATAGGGTAAAGAATGGAAAAATAGGAGCAGGGACTCAGGGAACTGAATGACAACATGAAGTGCACAAATATACGTGTTTTGGGTGAACCAAAAGGAGAAAAGATGGGAAAAGGAGGAGGAAATAATCACTGAAAATTTCCCGACTCTTATGAAAGACTTAAAATTACAGATCCAAGAATTACACTGTACCCTTAACAGAATAGATCCAAACAGACATATTCCAAGACACTTGGTAATCAGAATGTCAGATATCAAAGAGAAGGAGAGTATCTTGAAAGCAGCAAGAGAAAAGCAATCCATCATATACAAGGGAAGCCCAATAAGACTATGTGTAGATTTCTCAGCAGAAACCATGGAGAAGAGAAGACAGTGGTATCATATATTTAAGATACTAAAAGAGAAAAACTGCCAACCAAGAATTCTATATCCAGCAAAACTGTCTTTCAAAAATGAGGGGGAGAACTTGGAGAATTTCTATTGGTAACAGAGACCATCAAGAATCAAGTATAGAAACAGGGTAGATGTTGGGCAATTAGAGTTGAAGGGATACAGATTGTGCAACAGGACTGATTGTAAAAATTCAGAAATGGATAGCACAATACTACCTAACTGTAATACAATAATGTTAGAACACTGAATGAAGCTGCATGTGAGAATAACAAAGGGAGGAGGCCTGGGGCATAAATGAAATCACAAAGAAAGACAGACGATAAAGATTGAGATGGTGTAATCTAGGAATGCCTAGAGGGTATAATGATAGTGACTAAATGTACAAATTTAAAAAATGTTTTTGCATGAAGAAAAACAAAAGAATGTCATTACTGCAGTGTGCTGAAAATAGATGGTACTTAATATTTTAAAATTTCAACCTATGTGTGAGACTAAAGCAAAAAATGTTTATTTGGTTCAAATCTATACTTTGACTAGTGCATCTCCTAATATAACTTATGTAGATAGTTGATTGAACACCTTAAGTACACTGAACTTTGTATAGGACATGAGATTTTGTTGGTTTGTCCAGGTGATGCCCTGATGAATCCCAGAGTGATTTGATCTGTGAGTGGAAAAGTATTTGCAAAGTTCGGGGAATGGTGAGAATGGGGGAAAACTCAACTTCCCCAAGTTGAATTCTTGATATTCTCACAAGTAGTGTGGACAACCAAAGCTATAGGCTGAGCCCCCGGTCTTGGGGTTTGTTCATATGAAACTTAAACCCACAGGGGATAGGTCAAGCCTACTTAAAATTAAGCCTAAGAGTCACCCCCAAGAGAACCTCTTTTGTCGCTCAGATGTGGCCTCTCTCTCCAGTCAACACAGCAAGCAAACTCACCACCCTCCCCCTGTCTACGTGGGACATGACTACCAGGGGTGTGGATCTTCCTGGCAGCATGGGACAGAAATCCCAGAATGAGCTGAGATTCAGCATCAAGGGATTGAGAAAACTCTAGAATGAGCTGAGACCCAGCATCAAGGGATTGAGAAAACCTTCTCAACCAAAAGGAGGGAAGAGTGAAACGAGACAAAGTGTCAATGGCTGAGAGATTCCAAACAGAGTCAAAAGGTTATCCTGGAGGTTACTCTTATGTATTAAGTAGATATCACCTTGTTATCCAAGATGTAATGGAGAGGCTGGAGGGAACTGCCTGAAATGTAGAGCTGTGTTCCAGTAGCCATGTTTCTTGATGATGATTGTATAATGATACAGCTTTCACAATGTGATTGTGTGATTGTGAAAACCTTGTGTCTGATGCTCCTTTTATCCACCTTGTCAACAGATGAGAGGAACATATGGAATAAAAATAAATAATAGGGGGAACAAATGTTAAAATAGATTTAGTCTGAAATGCTAGTGATCAATGAAAGGGATCAGTAAGGGGTATAGCCTGTAAAATTTTTTTTTCCTGTTTGTTATATTTTTCTGTTGTCTTTTTATTTCTTTTTCTGAATTGACGCTAATGTTCTGGGAAATGATCACGATGATGAATATGCAACTATGTGATGATATTGCGAATTGCTGAGTGTATGTGTTGGGAATGTTTATGTTTCTTGTAATTTTTTTTAATTAATAAAAAAACCACAAGCCAAGGCAGGAGGACAGATGTCACCACGTGCCTTCCCATGTGACAGAGAAACTCCGGACGTGATCAGCCTTTCTTGAGTGAAGGTATCCTCTTGTTGATGCCTTAATTTGGACATTTTCATGGCCTTAGAACTGTAAATCTGTGACCAAATAAATAATCCCCTTTGTAAAAGCCAAAAAGAAAAAAGAAAAAAAAAAGTTTTATGGGAACACAGCCATGCCCACCATTTGCCAACCGTGGCATAGATATCCTACCACAGCTGACAAGGCTACCAACCCAACCGCAGCTGACAAGGTTACCAACCCAACCGCAGCTGACAAGGCTACCAACCTAACAGAGTTGAGATGCCTGCTAATCGTCTCAACCCTCATCATCCCACCAAAGAATAACCACAAATCTGTAGTCCTACTGAACCTTACAGTCAGAATGGAGCTAATGACCACTCCCCATTTTCTGAAACTGTCCCTTCTTTCATCGACATCCAAGATTGGACAAACTCCTGGTTTTCCTCCTGGCTCTATCATCACTTCCTCTCGATGTATTCTCCCACGGAGCCTCCTCCACCTGATCTTTAAATGTTGGAGTTGCTCAGAACTTGGTGGTAGGCCCTCCTTTCTTCTCACTTCCCATTTTCTCCCTAGGTGACTGCGTCATCTATGCCTTTGGCTTTGATTACTATACAGGTGCCAGCCCACTTCCCCTTAGTACTTGGTCTGAATTCCAGACCTATACAATCTACAGCCTAATCAACATCTCCACTTAAACATTTCAAAGGCAGCTCCAGCTCAGCACACTCAAGAGCCAAACTTCAGATCTCAATCCTCACCTAGGTCTGGCTTTCTCCACAGCTGCCTATCTCAACAAACAGTTCCTCTATCCTATCACTAGAAATCTAGCAGAAGTCATGCCTGGTATCCACTCTTCCTTCCCTTCACACATCCAATTCATAGCCAAATTCTGTGGTTTTTACCACCTAAAAATTCCTCAGATTTATGCATTTTCTCTAGCCTGTCCAAGTTATCATCATCTCCTACACCTTTAAAAACAAAGTTACCCCAGCACCACTAACACACACTATTTCTTCCACCTGGAATGCTCTTTCTCTCAACCTCTGCTTATTATTCATCATCCATATCTCTGGAAAATGTCATTTCCTCAGGAAAGACCTCCTGACTCTCCATACCACATCAACTACCCACTATAAACTCCCATCCTTAATACTTTTCCTTTATGGAATTTATCAGCTTTTTATTTTATTTATACGCACATTTATTCCTCCAAATAGTCTTTAAGTTCCACGAGGGGACAATGCTGACTTGCAAACCATTACATCCTCCAGTATCCAATGCAGTACTTGCACCTATCTGAACCCCAATGTGTCATAAAAGATGAGTGAATCTACTGCCTTTTAAGCTTCTCTCCCTTTCTCTCTTTATAGACCACTCAAGAGAAAGCAAAAAGGTAGGTTTGTGAATTTTAATAGGAAATCAATGTTTAACTTTCCTTTTACCATTAACGTTCACCAACATACTTCAGAGACATATTATAACAACTTATATATTAAATAGGGCTTTATAAGCTGAAAAGGTGATCAGATGTCATCTAGATATATGAATGGAGCTAATCTGGATAGAACTAAGATAAATCAGGATACTGGGTAAAGGACTATATTTTCAAACTTCAACCTCTTTAGTGCAAGACTAAAGGGAGAGATATTTATTTGGTGTGAAATTTATATTCTGGTAGCACATTCTCTAACTTAACTTGTGTGGTCAATTTACTTGAACACAATAATTACATGGAATCTTGTACGGGGTGTGAGATTTTATTGGTTTTTATAGGTTAGTGTGATGCCCCGATATATCCCAAAGTAATGTAAGCAGAGAATAAATAAGTATTTCCAAAGTTCCCTTGGGGAACTGGGGAAAAAGAAGAAAATATTTAACTTTCCATTTGTGGGAAATTCCTGATATTCTCACAAGCAGTGGGAACAAATTCAGTAGGCTTAGCCCTCAATCTTGGGGCTAGTCCCTATGAAGCTTATTCCTGCAAAGGAGAAGCTAACCCTACTGTTAATTATGCCTGAGAGTCACTCCCAGAGACTCTCTTTTGTTGCTCATATGTGGCCTCTCTCTCTAAGGAAACTTAGCAGGCGAACTCACTGCTTCCCCCATACATGGGACATGACTCCCAGGGGTGTAAATCTCTCTGGCAATGTGGGACATGACTCCTAGGGATATGCCAGGAACCAGAATCATGTGAATGAGAAAACCTTCTTGACCTAAAGGGGAATGAAAAAAATGAGACGAAATAAAGTCTCAGTGGCTGAAAGTCAAGAGGTTATACTGGAGATTATTCTTACATATTATACAGAGATCCCCTTTCTAGTTTACAATATATTGGAGTGGCTAAAAGGAAGCACCTGACAGTGATGAACTGTGCTCCTGTAGCCTTAATTCCTAAAGACTATATAACTATACAGCTTTTACAATGTGATCATGTGATTGTGGAAACCTAGTACCTGATGCTTCTTTTATACAGTATATGGACAGATGAGCAAATAAATAATAAGGATAAAAAATAAATAATAGGGGGAGATAAATTGTCAATAAGAGGGAGGGGTAAAAGGTATAGGATGTATGTGTTTGTTTGTTTTCTGGAGTGATGCATACATTCTAAGTGAACAATACACAAGTATATGATGATATTGTGAGCCACTGAGTGTATAAAATGGTTGGCCTGTGTATGTGTGGATATTTCTCAATAAGAATATTAAAACAAAAAGTAGATGGAATACATCAGCAGTAACACAGCAACACCAGCGGTAAATAATTGGGGGAGGGACAAGAGTTACGGGGTGGTTTAGATTTCCTACCTCTTCAGAGTATGTTTATTGGTTATCTTTCCCTTGGAAACAATGAAATTATCTAAAATTGATAATGTTGATGGACTGTGAACTTCAGGCATTATATATAATGCCTAATGCAGGCAGGTGGCGGAAGGATGCATTGACTGAGAAATAGATTGGTTAACAATGGTGTATACATATGATCAAATATTGTGCTGCTATAAAAAGGAACAAAGTTGTGAGGCATGAAACATTGTGAATAAATGTGTGGGACACTGGGTGAGGCAAAATAAGCCAGAAACAGAAGAGCAATTATAGTATGATTTCCTTTAGAAAATGTTTATTAAAAGCAGGGGCCTAGATTACAAGCTCTTATAGCACTCACATTTAGTCTGGAGTGGTAATTATTATTTCTGGATTTTGAGAAGCTGTTTTACATATGTATAACCTGGTATTTAGAGATAAGAACAAAACTGAGGACATCTGGGAAGATGGCTGAATAGAGTAGCTCAAGATTAGCCCTGCTCCATGGAAAAGTTAGAAAAGTGACAGGAGGGTGACTGAGGCATCGATTTGGGAAGGTGGCCGACCTGAGAGAGACCGGGTTGCAGAGACCGAAGAACTGAGGCACAAAGCTGGAACTTGGTGTGGAGGCGTGGAGGTGTGGAGCCTGTAGGAGTGCACAGACAGAAGCCCAGAACAAGGAAGTAAGCCAGGCCACATGCCATGGGCATTCTACCCACACCACTGCAGCTCCATGACCAGCAACTCACCCAGCACATCACATACCCAAACCCAAATCATCTGCTCCCATTTCCCGCGTTGCAAACACCTCCAACCCACCAGCTCCCAGTGCACATACCTGCCCCACACCTTGACCCCAAGTGCAGCCCAACCCACCTCTCCTGGACCCCTCCCGAGCACTACCTTCCCCTCCCTGTTCCCTGCAGGCTGTTGACAGCACATAAAGGCTGTGGGTACTAACCTCCGTACCTAAGCTACCCTTGTCCCCCTGCCCATAGTGTCAAACTGCCTCATTCTGACCCCCCCACCCCGAGTTCTGCACATCTGTTTACGGCACTCCCAGGTCCACGCATACACATGAGCCCCCAATCACATCATTCAGCTCTGGGAACCACACTTTAAAGCAGTCCTAGAACTGCCCATGCACACAGCACTCAGCCTTACTTTCCAGCTCTGAGAAAACGCAGCTGGGTCACATATGCCCCCAGTCCATGAGGGCATAACACCAACCTGCTGCCACAGCTCTATGCATGCACACAAAGGACCCCCTGTCTTAGACCAGCACACACTAGGGTTACGCCCCCCCAGACCTGTGTACCCACACAGCTACATCCTCCCTGGCCACTGGGCACCCATGTTCATAAACATCAGCATAATATCCTCAACCTGCACCTATACCTGCTCTGAAACAAATCTCCATACAGAGTGGTGCCCCACACCATGCCTTGCTCCCTGCTGTACAACCATCCCACAAACACAAGGCCTTAGACTACTGAAAAAAATCAACTCCCAAAGTAAACCAATCAAGATATTTACATGCCACCAAGACAGCAGAAGAACACAAAGCATATCACAATGAAGACAGATATCGCCCTGCATAGTGACCAAATTAAAGCACCAGGGGAGACATACACGTTTGAACAACTAATCAAAGATGTTCATACAACTCTACTTAATAAAATAAGTGGGATAAGGGTGCGATTGGGGGCTGGGGCTATGTTTGCGGGTTCCTGGACGCAGGGTGACCAATAGGAGCTCTCTGGTCAGAGTTGAGGAGTGGCCCAGACTTTTTCCCAGGTCACTGCTGGTGGGTCCAGGGAAGGGAGGTGCCTGAACTTCACTAGCTCCTCCTGCCACCTAACACTTAAGAATAGAGGCCGAGGACTTCCGGAGAAGATGGCAGCTTAGTAAGACGCGCGGATCTTAGTTCCTCCTCCAGAACAGCTACTAGGGGAGTAGAAACGATACAGAACAGCTCCCGGAACCACGACAGAGATCAAAAAGACAGCGTACCCCATCCTGGAACGGCTGACTGGCTGAGAGAAACCGCTCTGGTGAGATCGCCGAGGGGCGCGGGCCTCCCCGGGCAGGGCGGCAAGCGGCCGGAGACCCTCCCTTCCTCCTTCCAGGGCCAGCTGGCAGAATTGGGCAGGCGGTCCCCTCAAGCCGCAGCGGCTGGCGCCCCCACCACGCGCGGCCCCCCGGACCAACTGAGAGAATTGGATCGGAAATCCCCAGGCCGCGGAGAACAGTGACCGGGGGGGTCCCTTCCAAACACGTGACTTCCCGGTCCGGCTTGGAACAGTGCACTCTCCTGGGCCGCGGCGGCTGGCGTCCTCCCACCACGCCTGGCGCCCCGGGCCGACTAGGAAATTTGGACGGGTGCTCTCCTGGGATGCGGCGGCCGGCGACCCTCCCCACGTTCGGACCCCCGGGCCGGCTGGCACTCTTTCAAGCCGCTTCGGCTGGCGAACCTCCCCCACGGCGAGAGTTTTCCAAAGTTAAAGGACCCACAGCACCTTTTACTAGTGGGACCCGCAGACAAACGTGTGCCACGAGCACCACCTACTGGGCAGGATAAGAAAAACAGAACCCAGAGATTTCACAGAAAAATCTTTCAACCTGTGGGGTCCAACACCCAGGGAAATCTGACTAAATGCCCAGACGCCAGCAGAAGATAACGGATCACGCTCAGAAAATTGAAAATATGGCCCAGTCAAAGGAACAAACCAATAGTTCAAATGAGATACAGGAGCTGAGACAACTAATGCTGAATATACGAACAGAAATGGAAAAACTCTTCAAAAACGAAATCGATAAATTGAGGGAGGACATGAAGAAGACATGGGCTAAACAAAAAGAAGAAATAGAAAAACTGAAAAAACAAATCACAGAACTTATGGAAGTGAAGGATAAAGTAGAAAAGATGGAAAAAACAATGGATACATACAATGATAGATGTAAAGAGACAGAAGACAGAATTAGTGATTTGGAGGATGGAACATCTGAATTCCAAAAAGAAACAGAAACTATCGGGAAAAATATGGAACAATTTGAACAGGGATCAGGGAACTGAAGGACAATATGAAGCGCACAAATATACGTGTTGTGGGTGTCCCAGAAGGAGAAGAGAAAGGAAAAGGAGGAGAAAAACTAATGGAAGAAATTATCACTGAAAATTTCCCAACTCTTATGAAAGACCTAAAATTACAGATCCAAGAAGTGCAGCTCACCCCAAAGAGATTAGACCCAAATAGGCGTTCTCCAAGACACTTACTAGTTAGAATGTCAGAGGTCAAAGAGAAAGAGAGGATCTTGAAAGCAGCAAGAGAAAAACAATCCATCACATACAAGGGAAACCCAATAAGACTATGTGTAGATTTCTCAGCAGAAACCATGGAAGCTAGAAGACAGTGGGATGATATATTTAAATTACTAAAAGAGAAAAACTGCCAACCAAGAATTCTATATACAGCAAAATTGTCCTTCAAAAATGAGGGAGAAATTAAAACATTCTCAGACAAAAAGTCACTGAGAGAATTTGTGACCAAGAGACCAGCTCTGCAAGAAATACTAAAGGGAGCACTAGAGTCAGATACGAAAAGACAGAAGACAGAGGTATGGAGAAGAGTGTAGAAAGAAGGAAAATCAGACATGATGTACATAATACAAAAGCCAAAATGTTAGAGGAAAATATTATCCAAACAGTAATAACACTAAATGTTAATGGACTGAATTCCCCAATCAAAAGACATAGACTGGCAGAATGGATTAAAAAACAGGATCCTTCTGTATGCTGTCTACAGGAAACACATCTTAGACCCAAAGATAAACATAGGTTGAAAGTGAAAGGTTGCGAAAAGATATTTCATGCAAATAACAACCAGAAAAGAGCAGGAGTGGCTATACTAATATCCAACAAATTAGACTTCATATGTAAAACAGTTAAAAGAGACAAAGAAGGACACTATATACTAATAAAAGGAACAATTAAACAAGAAGACATAACAATCATAAATATTTACGCACCGAACCAGAATGCCCCTAAATACGTGAGGAATACACTGCAAACACTGAAAAGGGAAATAGACACATATACCATAATAGCTGAAGACTTCAATTCACCACTCTCATCAATGGACAGAACATCTAGACAGAGGATCAATAAAGAAATAGAGAATCTGAATATTACTATAAATGAGCTAGACTTAACAGACATTTACAGGACATTACATCCCACAACAGCAGGATACACCTTTTTCTCAAGTGCTCATGGATCATTCTCAAAGATAGACCATATGCTGGGTCACAAAGCAAGTCTTAACAAATTTAAAAAGACTGAAATCATACACAATATTTTCTCGGATCATAAAGGAATGAAGTTGGAAATCAATAATACGTGGAGTGCCAGAAAATTCACAAATACGTGGAGGCTCAACAACACACTCTTAAACAACAGGTGGGTCAAAGAAGAAATTGCAAGAGAAATTAGTAAATACCTCGAGGCGAATGAAAATGAAAACACAACATATCAAAAGTACTTGAAACTGTGCAGCTGGGTTCCAGTAGCTTTGTTTCTTAAAGATGAGTGATTAATAATATAGCTTTTACAATGTGACTGTGTGATTCTGAAAATGTTTTGTCTCAGACTGATTTTATCTAGGGTATGGACAGATGAGTAAAAAGAATGGATAAAAATAAATAATAGGGTGCCAAAGGTTAAAATAAATGGGGGAGATGGAAATACTAATGGTCAATGAGAGGGAGGCTAGGTGGAGTGATGCAAATGTTTTAAAAAGCAATCATGGAGATGAATACACAACTATGTGATGATACTGAGCCATTGATTGTATACCATGTATGGAATATTTGTATGTTAAGAATGTTTGTATGCTAAGATTTATCAATAGAAATATTAAGAAAAAAGTTAAAAAAATAAAGGACCCAACTTTTTAGATAAAGCTTATTCAGGGCTGTCCAACATCTCACAGTATATTATTCTCAATTGCAAAGCCCATTTGCAGGAAAGTAAAATAATATTATGAATTTATCCAAAACGACAGGTGTGCTTAAGACATATGCTGAAGCTGTTGCTAAGCACCCCCACAGACTCCACTGTAGCCAGCACCAGACTTAGAAGGGATATTCCATCCTGGCTTCTGTGAGCCAGAGTCTAATGAGGGTGAAACCTATACCTTGGGAGTACCAAAGAGGTCTTGAAGGCTGCCCTCACTGAGCAAATTAAGGTTTCATCCTATCTGGGACTATACTGTCTGGAAGGTAGGAAGAACTTCAGGAAAGGAAATAAGAGAATGAAAAACTTGTGGTTACAGAAAGGTAATCAGAATTACTTACCAAGCAACTTCCACTGCTGAGTTTTCTCTTTGAATTCAACAAATGGAGAGAAACTGGAAGGAATAGCTGCAAGAACACAGATCACATAAACAAGACACATGAATCAGAGAGAGGCCTCCTGTTACTACCCTTGACAAAAACTTATCGAGGACTAAACTCACAGTAAGTAATTGACACTCTGAGCTCTGAGATCACTTTTGAATGTTTCATAGTGTATGAGGACAGCACAGAGAGAGACCTCCCAGTGCACAAGTATAACAGATTAAAGGAGAAAAGCTGCAATTTACTTTGACAGAAGGGGAAAAAAAACAAAAAATTACTTTACCTCGACTTTCTCCAGCAAGATACTGCAGGGCTGGTAAGACTAACTCTGCCCAGTTGGGAGCCGCAGAAAACCAGCTATTGAGGGAGCTGGCTGGAGATGACTGCCAATCTAATACTCGCTCCTCCAGCTGTAAAGGCAGAACCTAGTTAGATTTCTATTCTACACCAGCAATTCCACAGATGCTCCAGAGCAAGCTGGGATATATCTGTCCAGAAATCACAAAGCAAGCTAGCGGCAGAGCTTTGGTAGGACCCAGGGTTCTGCTTCTATAGATTTCTACAATTTAAAAACTTTTTCAAAATCTTACCATAGGAAGGCTAGCCTGACCCTCCAGCAACAAGATCTCTAATAGAAGAGAGAAGAAGCTGGAAGATATTTCATTGATTCCAAGGCAAGGTTTAAGGTCTTCGAGAGGCCTAATACATGGAAAGAAAAATATAACAACTGAAAAGACAAAGAACACACCGCAAGATTGGTTCAGGCCCTTGGACCCTCCCAGAAGTCTAAACAGGCGTCAAGAAACGGAGCACGCTATCTCTGCCTGTCACTTACTCTTCCTTGATAGCAGGTATTGCCAGTGGAGATGGCGCCTGTGAGAGAGGTGGAATCCCTTCAGTATTGCTTAAGGGTTCAGCCAGATCCTCTGCCTCTGATTTGATCATTTTTATTTTCTTCCTCTTCTTTTCCTCTTTCTCCTTAACTTTTTTTTTAAGGACAGCCAAGTCATACAGTGCTGGGAAAAAAAGCAACACAAGTCAGAGGCTGACATTTCTGCATCAGGATGTGATTTTCCCAAAGCCCACAGGTAAAAAAAAGAAAAATCTTAGTAATAAGACATTTAGATTATAAATACCAAACACAATGAGCAACTACCACATAATTTTAACACTTATTAAAGAGGTAATGATTGGTTGTTACAGATTTTATATTATTTCTCACTGATAAAAAAGTAAAAGGCAGTAAAAGAAGCAAGCAAGAAGCTGGTTTGATTTTTACAACAAAGACACAGGTTAGCACTATTGAACACCACAGCCAGAGGATGGCTATCTAAAGAGGACTCAAGGTCACGTACCTGCTAGGGAGCCCTTCCTGCCAGCATTTACTCGAGTCATGATGTCACTGAGAGTCAAGTCCCCTGTCAAAAGGTCCGGATGGTCCTAGATATGACAGGCAGAGAGTTCGTTATATGGAGGCCCAAAAATGAAGTTAAAACTGATGGCGAGTCTACCAAATTACCTAACAGATAAAACTGGATGGTAAGTGCATCTGAGGAAGTAAGGCTGACTGAATACATTTAGAGATATTGTTTCTGATTATGGTGCACGAGGAGCCTGTTCCAAACTTCCCTTTCTATTATAGGAGACTTCGTGGCTTACAAAGCTCCTGTAGAGTCCTTAGGTTGTATGCTCTACCATCTTGAGAAGTTAAATAGTGTTATAGTTCAAAGTTTATTTTACAGAAAAAAAAAAAAACAGGATTCAGACAAGTTTAGGGTTTTGTCCAATATCATAATCAGTAAATGGAAGGATCATGGATAGAATTCCATTCCTACATCTAATATAGGCCTCTCCCCACTAATCAACTTTCCTTTTCTATCTGAAACGGTATCATATCTTTTCTCAACTATATTCTCTGGCTTGGCTTTATACAGTGTTTCCTTAAATTGGTAGAGTGCAATATGCAAACAGCACAAGGTGGAAAGAACCCAGAATCTGCCTCTTGGCTCTCCCACTTTCTAGCTATAGGACCCGGAACAAGCTCCTGGTCAAATGCAGATAATGATTCACATACCTCCCAGTGTTGCTGTGAAAATGAAATCAGATGCTATGTAAAACATAGCTCCTGAGGTCAAGGCCTGTGTTTCTGTCCTGCTAAGTAGCCTCTGGTTGTTCCTGTTCTCTTACAATGATAATGAACAGAAGAATAAAGGAAGCAACGACTACCAGGATCTTCCCTACCCACTCAATTCAGAGACATTAGATTGAAAACCTCTGATGACTCCCCACCCTTTCACCCTCATTCCCATTTTACTGGTTGGTGTTTCCGCTTCTCGTGGTGCTTCTTTAACATTATCTTCAGGTCACTGTCCCCCAGCTCTATTTTATCTGAAAGAAAATAAGCCAAGCCACAGACTAAGTCATTGACTACCACAATGGCCAAACAAATTTTTCCAGTCACTTGTGATATTCAAAACTAGGATTTCTGAGTTCCCCTTATGATTCCTATATACAAGAAGCAAAACTCTTGAAACAGTAATGCAATCAACCTTTTAACTTTACTGTAATTTGGTCAGTAACAGTGACTTTGGTTACTTAGTTGGTCTTAAAACATGTAAAATGTGCATAACATTTTTTTTTATTCCTATCCCAAATAAAAAGCCTTTTCTAATTTTACAAACATTCCAAATAATTGCTACAGGTCTGGTTATCCTGCTGTTCTATTAAATTGCCACTTAGTATTATCTTAAGATAAAGTGTTCTATTTTCCTTAGCCCAAATACAGCTGATCAGCTCCTAAAGAAAATTTTTTAAAAAGGAAGGACAGAAGGAAGGCCTATACGTTTAAAAAAAAAAAGAGAGAGATGATAAAAAAAGCTTCTTCCCAATCTCCTTATTCTAAGAAACACTATTTTCTTTACCTGCAGAAAAGTACCTTTCTCCCTGTAAGGGAGTTCAAATCTACATCTCAGTTTCCCAGAACATCCAAAGCACCAGCTCGGTTCTCACCTGCAGTTTTCATATCCATGGTTGAAAGCGTGGGCACCACCCTCAGGGGCACTGCAGGACTAGGAGAACGTGCTGGAGAGCTCGGAAGCCATGAGCTGAGATCTTCAAAAGAAAATGTGTCTTGTAAATCCAACGTGGCTGTGGACTCCAACAGGGGAGATTGGGTAAGTGGCCATTTGGGTTCAACAAGGCTAAGGTAACAACATGGAGGCCAGGGTTCCACAATTCCTTTCTGACCCTTCCCCAGACGAAATGGAGCACAACTTAGGTCACTTAAACGGCTCTTCCAGGAAGAGAGACTTCAACAGAATGATGGGGTCGCACTGCAGCAGGCCAACAGTCACTACTGCTCTCCTGTAAGGGGAAAAGCAGCTCTCTCAAGTGGCACAATAGGACCAAACAAGCCCACTGTGGAAAGGCCCTGCCACACAGGGGTTTGTCCAGCAGGCTCTAACCTCAATCAAATGCCATTTAAGCATCAAGGGGAAAATGCATGCAGTCATTTCTCACTAACAGGAATGTCTCAGTGACCCAAAGACCAAGGGGCTCTGAATCCTACTATACCCCACACCCCCATGAAAATTTAGATAGTTTCTTTGCTGGGGAAATACACTGCTACCACTGGCTCCAATTGGACAACAAGCCCACATGCTCAAGGACACTCACCCTCTTCATCGGATGACAAAGCTGTGTCACCACATTCCTCCTTCACTTCTCTCAGCACCTTCAGATAGCGCTGCTGGGTTCGCCACTCCCTTTCCTCAGGGCTGTGGGATGGTGATGGGCGCTTTTGCCGTAGGGGGAAGGCTGGGCCACTCCTGCGGGCCATCTCCAGCAGGTCCTAGAAGAGAGCAGATTTGGGAACATGTCACTCTTCCAATCATGTACCAGAACAAATGTATATTCCAGAAGTCTACAATTTTTACCTTCAGTGTTTAACAGGTTCAATTCCCTCTCTCTAGATTGCAAAGAAAGATGCATGTATATGAACGTGTCCAAACAAAAATGGCCTATCTTGGTTCATTACATAGTGAAAACCCCTAAACCTGCATTCTGAACTGTTTCATTGAGAACAAAAACTAATTATGTTATATGACCAAGTATTTTCATATCAAAGCTTAAAGATCCACTTGGGGCCTAAAATACTCTGCCTCGAAGAATTGCCAAACTGGTCCAGACTGGGGGGCACTGAGCTCGGTGTACCATCCATCCATCAGGGAGGTTTGTGCTCACACACAAGCCATTCCAGAGCAACAGAGTTTCCTTTAATAAACCAAAGGGTTTCAGACACATCATGGGTTATCTTAGCATATACTGATGCTACTATATATTTCCTCAACTTTAAGTGTGCAACCTTTTTCATGTTTTTTTTTTATCTATTTGTTTTTAGTTTTTTTCATATTTTAACATTGTCATAATCAGGATTTATGCAGGTTAACTGTGTCATGGCCAAAATGGCAACATGGCTTTCTTTTCAGTAGTCCTTGCTATTTTGCACCTGAACTATTCTTGAAGTCGTGAAATCTGTGAGTTCATCGCCCACGTCTGAGATCCAATTTCCACATCACTTACACTCCGGGAAGCGAGAATCTGCTTTAGCAGCCGATGGAAATACTGCTGCTGAGAGCTGAGGTATCGCTTGTACTGCGACTTGAAGCACAGCTGCCGATATTTCACCACCTCCGGGTTAAAGTGTCCATCTTAAAAAGACAGAGGCACCTCTATATATACATCAGTCAGTAAATATTTAAGAGCATTCAAATATGTTAAACTCTGTACTAGACTCGAACACTGTGTGAAAAAAAAACAAAAAATCCATGCCCATTTGAAGACTACAGAAAACAATCATGTTAATAAATATTATCTGATGGCCTTTACAATAACTTGATGTCCTTTAAATTAACTTGAATCAACTGTAAAGAATAAGAACAAAGTTAAACTGGGAAAGGGATATCTGAACAATGATACATAAAATGAGGACTGATTGGGCAGGCCATGGTGACTCGGCGGCAGAGTTCTCGCCAGTCATGCCAGAGATCCAGGTTCGATTCCTGGTACCTGCCCATGTGAAAAAAAAAAGAGGCCTGATTAAGGCAACTGGCAAATTGTTAACAATGGATAAATACAGGTGATGCTTAGATGGACAATCACTGTATGATGTTTCACCTTTTCTATATGTTTGATCATTTTTTTAAATGAAAAATTGGGAAGAAAATAAAATAAATAGGAATTAAAAAATGAGAAGTAAAAATGGGGAAAGTCTATTCCAGTAAGGGGGATGTGCTGCTAGGGCTCTGAGGCAAGAAAGAACCTGGCATGTTCTAGAAGCTGAAGAAAGGGCTGCGTGACACACACAGAGTGGGTTGTAGCAGAAGAGGCGGGGTACAAGATGACCTTGGAAGGTGGGCAGGGATTAAACCACACAAAAACTTGCAGGTCATGGCACAGGGTGTGGATTTTACCCTAACTGCAAAAGAAATAAAAGAGTTTAAAACAGGACCACAACACAGCTGGGAACAAGAGAGAAAGGAGGAAAACCTCTACAGTGGCCCAGGTGAGAGCCTAAAGGGCCTTGTCTGTGGCTTCCCTCCTACTAAGAATAAAAGCCAAGGCCCTACAAATGGGAGGCTTTGACCCAGGCCTTGATACCCCCAGCCTCATCTACCAACACCCTCCCTTGTGCTCATTCTCTCAAGCGCCACTGGCTTCCGTGCTATACTTCCTGAGCAGGCCACATGCCCTACTTAGTCGAGGCTTTGGGACTTAAAATTCCTGTATCTGCAATGCTTCCTGCCACACACACCAGATATTCTCAGGACTTCCTTCCTCCTCCTACCTTCATTTCAGTCTCTGTGTTAAACGGGCCTTGTTGGAGAAGGCCTGCCTCAATGCCATGTCTAAACAGCTCCCCTCCATCACTCTCAGGCCCCTTAGCCTTTCTTATTCTCTGAAACAGTTAAAACCCACAGATAATTGTTTAGCGTCTGCTTCTCTATATTAGAAGGTAAGATTACTATCTTTCCAGAACCTCAAAAACGCCTGGCACATATTAACTGATTAATAAACAGTGGTTAAATAAATGGAAGTAGAGAGACTTGAGAGGTCCTTCTGAGGCAAAAAGTATGGATATTGATGGTATGAATGTTGGGTGGGTTGGGGATGGAAGAGAGGTCAATACAGTATGGTACTCAGGACTCCAGGTATGAGCAACTGGTACCATTTTCTGAGACAAGGACCCAAGAGAGGTCCATTTTGTACATGAGAGATTTGAGCAAGTAGGCAATGATTTAAACTGATGGGGAAAGACTTGAGACATTAAACTAAGCAGTCAAAGCACAAAGTACTCTCATTTTTTTCCCCAGCCACCATTAAGATACCCAAGATAACTAGGAACAGCAAACCCTAGGATAATACCTGGCACATAACTGCCATAGTATGACGACGTTGTGTACGCTAATTCACTCCTCACAATAGCCCTACAAAGAAGGCATTGTTATCTTCTCATTTTAAAGATGAAGAAACCAAGGCATAGAGAAGGCCACATAGCTAACAAAAGGGAAGAATTGGGTTTGAACCCTATGGAATGAGGAAATTTGACCTTCAAGAAAAAAGTCAAGAAGGCCTGGTCTTAGGAAGTTTATTTATGCAGCAAAGAAGCTTAGCCTACTTATAGGTGTGTCTAAGAGTTACTTCCAGGAAACCTCTTTTGTTGCTCAGATGTGGCTTCTCTATCTCTCTCTCTTTCTCTCTCAGCCCAACTCTGCAAGTGAAACCATTACCCTCCCCACTACATGGGACATTACAACCAGGGGTGAAAGTCTCCCTGGTGGCACAGGAGATGACTCTCAGGGATGAGCCAGGCCCTGGCATGTGGGATCAACAAAGCCATGCTTACCAAAAGGGGGAAAAGAAGTGTAATAAATAAGGTATCAGTGGCTGAGAGAGTTCAAATAGAGTTAAGAGGCTACTCTGGAGGTCATTCTTATGCAAGCTTCAGTTAGACATTGCTACTATTATAACTTGCCAAACCCCAACCAAAACCATTCCTGCCAATCCTAAAGAATACCTAGTACATTACATAAGACTCTACAAAGGTTCCACGCATTAAGGTACCTTTCCGAAAACCTACAACCTCCAGATGGGTCCCTGGACCAGGTAAGTCCAGAAACCTAGAGTGGCCAGCCTCTCTAGCACATAAACTAGTTCCATCTCCCTAGCCCATTTTTATTTACAGCCCCTTCCAACATGAAAAAGTTAGAATGGAATAGCCCAAATACCCATAAAGAGTAGGAAAGAAAGATCAAAGGTGATGGTGGAGTTATACAGAGAAGGTAGGGTTTAACAAATGAATATGATTGCTCAATCAGTAAACTGATAATTTCTTTTAGTCTCCAGTATCTCAGCGCAGCTAGAAGTAAAAACCTAAAATCGTGCAATTGTAACCCATACCAAACTCTGAAACTTGTTCTACCACTAACTGTCATGCTGTGCTTTGAAATATACTACTTTATGTATATATGTTATTTTTCATACAAACAAAAAAAAAGTCGATTGTGAAGATTAAAAAACATTTATTCCTTCTACCCTCCTATATTCTGCAGCAGCTAGAAGGAACAATCTGTGATGATGTCCATGACAAACTCTGGGCTCTGTCTTGTCACCACTTGTTGAAGAGTGCTTTGAAAACTGTTGCTTTTTCCTTTCTTTGTTTTGTATATATGTTATATTATACAATAAAATTTAAAAAAAGAACACCTAGGGCATTATGTAAGATTCTATAAAGGTTCCAGGCACAAGGGTAGCTCTCAAGAACCTACAACCTCCAGATGGGTCCTCGGATCAGGTAAGTCCTGAAATGCAGAGGGGCCAGCCTCTCCAGAACGTCAATCAGTTCCATTTTCCTATCCCAAATTATCGACAGCCCTTTCCAATGTGAAAAGGTTAGAATGGCCATAGCCAAAAAAAACCCTAAAGAGTAAGACAAAGATCAAAGGTGATGGTGGAGTTATACAGAGATGGTTGAGTTTAACAAATGAATATGAGTGCCAAATCAGTATATTGATACTTCTTTTACTCCCCAGTACCTTAGATCAGCTAGAAGTAAAAACCTAAAATTGTGGAATTATAACTCATACCAAACCCTGAAATCTGTTCTACAACTAATTGTTGCAATATACAGAGAAGTTCCATATACATAATTTTTCACAAAAAAGAAAAAAAGAGAGAAGGAAGAGTATACTGGAGAAGACAGAATTTAACAAATGAATATGACTGCTGAATCAATATATTGATATTTCTTCTCATCTACAGTGTCTCGGAGCAGCTAGAAGAAAAAATGAAACACTGTGGAACTATAACCCATACCAAACTTTAAAACCTGTTAAGTAAATACTTGTTAAATGTACTTGGAAATTTATTGCTTTTTTTTTCTTTTTTTTTTAATTTTTTTTTTATTAATCAAAAAAAAGAAAAGAAATTAACACAACATTTAGAAATCATTCCATTCTACACATGCACTCAGTAATCTTAGTATCATCACATAGATGTATGATCATCATTTCTTAGTACATTTGCATCGATTTAGGAAAAGAACTAGCAAAACAGCAGAAAAAGATATAGGAATGTTAATATAGAGAAGAGAATTAAGATAATAATACTAATAAATATATATATATATAAAAAGGAAAAAGAAAAAAAACAAAAGATACAAACAAACAAACAAAAAACGGTATTTCGGGTGCAGCTTCATTCAGTGTTCCAACCTAGTTACATTACACTTAGGTATTATTGTGCTGTCCATTTTTGAGTTTTTGTATCTAGTCCTGTTGCACAGTCTGTATCCCTTCAGCTCCAATTACCCATTATCTTACCCTGTTTCTAACTCCTGCTGGTCTCTGTTACCAATGATATATTCCAAGCTGATTCTCGAATGTCGGTTCACATCAGTGGGACCATACAGTATTTGTCCTTTAGTTTTGGGCTAGACTCACTCAGCATAATGTTCTCTAGGTCCATCCATATTATTACATGCTTCATAAGTTTAGTCTGTCTTAAAGCTGCATAATATTCCATCATAGGTATACGCCACAGTTTGTTTAGCCACTCGTCTGTTGATGGACATTTTGGCTGTTTCCATCTCTTTGCAATTGCAGATAATGCTGCTATAAACACTGGTGTGCAAATGTCCGTCTGTGTCTTTGCCCTTAAGTCCTTTGAGTAGATACCTAGCAGTGGTATTGCTGGGTCGTAATCCATTCTGCCATTCTATGTCTTTTGATTGGGAAATTCAGTCCATTAACTTTTAGTGTTATTACTGTTTGGATAATATTTTCCTCTACCATTTTGGCTTTTGTATTATATATATCATATCTGATTTTTCTTCTTTCTACACTTTACTCCATACCTCTCTCTTCTGTCTTTTCGTATCTGACTCTAGTGCTCCCTTTAGTATTTCTTGCAGAGCTGGTCTCTTGGTCACAAATTCTCTCAGTGACTTTTTGTCTGAAAATGTTTTAATTTCTCCCTCATTTTTGAAGGACAATTTTGCTGGATATAGAAGTCTTGGTTGGCAGTTTTTCTCTTTTAGTAATTTAAATATATCATCCCACTGTCTTCTAGCTTCCATGGTTTCTGCTGAGAAATCTACACATAGTCTTATTGGGTTTCCCTTGTATGTGATGGATTGTTTTTCTCTTGCTGCTTTCAAGATCCTCTCTTTCTCTTTGACCTCTGACATTCTAATTAGTAAGTGTCTTGGAGAACACCTATTTGGGTCTATTCTCTTTGGGGTGAGCTGCACTTCTTGGATCTGTAATTTTAGGTCTTTCGTAAGAGTTGGGAAATTTTCAGTGATAATTTCTTCCATTAGTTTTTCTCCTCCTTTTCCTTTCTCTTCTCCTTCTGGGACACCCACAACACGTATATTTGTGTGCTTCATATTGTCCTTCAGTTCCCTGATCCCCTGCTCAAGTTTTTCCATTCTTTTCCGGATAGTTTCTGTTCCTTTTTGGAATTCAGATGTTCCATCCTCCAGTTCACTAATTGTAGCTTCTGTCTCTTTAGATCTACCATTGTAGGTATCCATTGTTTTTTCCATTTTTTCTTCTTTGTCCTTCACTCCCATAAGTTCTGTGATTTGTTTTTTCAGATTTTCTATTTCTTCTTTTTGTTCAGCCCATGTCTTCTTCATGTCCTCCCTCAATTTATTGATTTGGTTTTTGAAGAGTTTTTCCATTTCTGTTCGTATATTCAGCATTAGTTGTCTCAGCTCCTGTATCTCATTTGAACTATTGGTTTGTTCCTTTGACTGGGCCATATCTTCAATTTTCCGAGCGTCATCCATTATTTTCTGCTGGTGTCTGGGCATTTGATCAGATTTCCCTGGGTGTGGGACCCGGCTGGTTGAAAGGTTTTTCTGTGAAATCTCTGGGCTCTGTTTTTCTTTTCCTGCCCAGTAGGTGGCGCTTGTCTGTCTGCGGGTCCCACCAGTAAAAGATGCTGTGGCTCCTTTAACTTGCCAATCCAAATCTCGCAGTCGGCCCGGGAAACCGCGCATGGAGGGTGTTCGACAGCCGCCGCGGCTTGGGGGAGTGCCGGTCCAAATTGCCCAGCTGGCCCGAGACCCCAAGTGTGGCGGGAGGGCCCCGCTATCCAACCTTCCCAGTCAGACCGGGGAGCCACGTGTGTGGATGGGACCCCAGTCGCCAGCCGCCCCAGCCGGGAAAACGCGCGCCCCTCGGGTATCTCACCGCAGCGGATTCTCCCTGCCCGTTCAGCCGTTCCAGAATGGGTACGCTGTCTTTTTGGTCTCTGTCGTGGCTCCGGGAGCTGTTTCGTATTGTTTCTGTTTCTTTAGCTGCTTTTCTGGAGGAGGAACTAAGACCCGCGCGTCTTACTAAGCCGCCATCTTCTCCGGAAGTCCTATTGCTTTTTTTGTGTATATGTTATTTTTCACAGTAAAAAAAAAAGTAAAAAAAATTACTGCTCCCACCCACTAGGATGGCTATTGTTAAAAAAATGGATCAGTAAGAAGAAAACAACAAATGTTGGAGAGGATGTGGAGGAACAGGAATGCTCGTGCATTGCTAGTGGCAATGCAAAATGGTGCAGCCACTATGGAAAACAGTATAGCATTTCCTCAAAACAACTACAGTATGACCTGGCAATTTCACTTCTATACCCAGAACTGAAAGCAGGGACTCAAAGAGATATTTGCACACCGATGTTCACAGCAACATCAGTCACAATTGACAAAAGATGGAAGCAACCCAAGTGTCCATCAACCAACGAATGAATAAACAAACTGTGGTATATTCACATAATATATTACTATTCAGCCATTAAAAGGAATGAAGTTCTGATACATGCAACAACAAGGATGAACATTAAAGGCAACATGTTGAGTAAAATAAGCCAGATATGAAAGAAGAAATATTGTATGAGCCCACTGATATGAAATACTGAGAATAAGCAAATACCAAGAAACAGAAAGTGGATTATAGATTACCCAGGCCTGGAGAGTAAGGGTGGGAATGGGGAGTTTTCATTTGATGGGTACAGAATTTCTGTTCAGGATGATAAAAAAGTTTCAGTAATAGATAATGGTGTTGCAGTACAACATTGTGAATGTAATTAATATCACCAAATTCCACATGCTAGTGATTTAAATGGGAAATTTGACATTGTGTATATTGACATTGTGTATAGTTACCATAATAACATTTTTCTAAAAACTCTTTGAGGAACACACTTACAATTTATGTATTTTCTATACATTATAAGTCAATCAAATTTAAAAAAAAGAATGAGGCAGTCAAGGACTGCATATAACTATTCTCTGCTGAGTCAGTGTCTATATATAAAAAGAGAATAAAACAAAGAAATATCCACAAAAGTGAGCAACCCACATTTCCCAAACCCCTCAAAAAAATAAAAAATGTTGTGCTACAAACCTCGGAAAAGCTTCTGAGCAATGTGCAGAGGGTTTCCAAAGCGGAAGTTCTCCCCACTGAACAGGGCAAGGATAAGCTGGTTCTGCTGCTCAATACTGTCTTCAGGAAAGTGAGGCAGAAACTGCTGGAGGTGTTTGCGTTGAGAGTCACTTAATACTTCTTGCCATGTTGAGAGGCTGACTACATCAAAGAATATCTCAGGCTAGGAGAAGTGGGAAAAGTGGGAGAAATGTTAACAAGAGAAAAATAAATTTTTGAATCAAATTAAAATTCTAATGATTCTTACTCTTTTCTCAAAACTTACAGAACAGTAAAGACTACATACATATAAATCAAAATCTTATACCCAACAGCACATAATAGGCAAGAGGAAAATTCCCAACAGAGAGAATTCCCATTTGGTAGCCATCTCTGCCAACAAGGGCACAAAAGTGGATACCTGAACATCTGGACAGCCAGAAAAGGCTAATATGGGAGGAATGAACTTAAGGAACAGAGGCCATCAGCAAGGAGTGAAAAGAAACAAGAACTGTTGTATAACTCAACAATTATGCAATCAATATTGTCTATGTGCCTGTGCCAAGGATTAAGCTAAACTGGCATATATATTGTTTGCAGGGGGAACAACTAAACAAGCAATTACAATGAAGTGTAGTTAAGTGATTCCGTGTCTAAAGCACACTGGAGCAGTACACATCCCAGACTTGAGATGTCAGAGATTGCCCAGCAGAGGAAATGACATTTAAGATAGTAGAGAGTTAAGGAAAAAGATGTTGAGGGTAGGGGTTAAAAAATACACAAGTAAAACTATATTTACATATATATAAATAAATAAAAAGAATAATTAATATGAAAGAAAGGATAGCAGTCAAGTAGTGGGAAAAGAGCGGGATGAGGTGGGAGAAGCACATAGGGGGCTTGAAGGACCTCAGTAATGCTTTACTTCTTAACCTAGACTCGCTACATGGTGTTCATCTCATTACTGTTGCTTTAACTCTGTATATACATTGTATATACTCTTTCAATGGGTGATACATGTCACTTTTTAAATTTTTAATTAAAAAAAGAGTTCAGGCTGAAATACAGACAGGGAGGGAAAGCAGAACTGAGAGCATAGCAAGGAACTTGTAAACAGGCTAAGTAGTTGTGACTTAGTTGTGATTCTAAGGCCAATGGAGAGCCACTTACAGAACTCAGCAGGAGACAACTCAATTACCTTCCAGGTATTTCTGCACCCATGGATTAAAAGCAAAGTTCTTCCCCTACAAACACATTTTTGCATGCTACTGTACTCCTAGCATCTCAATGTCTGGCAGAGTAGGAACTTAAAACAAGCATTTGCTGACTAAATGAATGACATACAGAGATTTACTTGAAAGAGTATGCACAGAAAATACTGTTGGGAAGGATATAGCCCAACTTCAGTACAGTTGTTACCTCAGGGGTGGGGATGAAGGAAAGATTACATACTAGATAAGGGCACAGTAGTAGCTTTAATTTTATCTACAATGTTTGACATATTAAGAAAGGAAAGCCTGAAACAAATCTGACTGAAATTGTCTTCTAAAACTGGGAGCTACAGATATGGTATTTACTATATTAGGTTCTACACCCGTCTATATGTCTGAAATTTGACAAAATAAACCAAATAAATAATTAAACAGTGCAATGTAACTAGCGCCTGCACATAAAGAGTGCTCAGCCACCACAGTAATGAGAATATGTACACATTCTGTCAACCACCATCTCCAACAGTAGGCTGACATCCTATCCCAAGGCACAGAATAACTCACTTTGACTAGAGGCTCACTGTGTGGACAGAGAAAATATGTTTGGGTTTTGTCTTGTGATCCACAACATCAATAATCATTTTAATATAAATACATACATAATTTTGCTCTTAAAATATTCAACTTTTTAACTACTGAAAACTGTCAGGTTAAAAATAGTAAGACCACTAAGTTATTATGACATGTTATTAAACAAGTAGAATGTAGCCCATACTTTCTTCCTTACGCAGAATATTAAGCAGACTTTACACTTTTAAAAAAAAGAGAAATCACTCTGGTTGAAGGAGAGAAAATGAAATAGAAGGGAGCACAAGACTGAAAACTTATAGAGTGGAAAAGGTCTAGTATCACTCCGTGGAGAGGCAGATGGAAAGAAAGATGGTGACAAGGTTACAGCTTACATCCTCCAGCAGGTCCTCAGGCAGACTGACCCTGGTGCCTCCCAGCAGACAGTCCTCCATAATGCGAGCGCCATGGCCATCTCCACAAGGACCCAGTTCCAGGGGGTCCGTCAACATATGGTCCAAGGAATCCATTTTTTATTCTCCACAGGTACTCTACACAAATATATTCAGTCATACTTCGACATAAAGAAGGCAGAAATCCCAGGAATCTGGTTGAAACCAACACTCCTTCAGAAAATATTCTGGCCAGAAAATACTCAATCTCCACAACCTCTATTCTGATCTTCCTTATGCCCTAACTCTAACTACAGCTAAACACTTCTCCCTCCCTTCCATCACAGCAGTCCCATCTGAATTTTCACATCTTATCTGATAGGTCTCGTTTCTCAGAATATTCCTACAGTGACTGATAAATTCTAGAATTCCTTATGCTTTAATAGATGAGGCAAAATGAAATGCACAGAGATTAAATGATAAGCAGAGACCATAATTTAGCTTTCCCAGCCCAATAATGTCTCTCCTACAACATAATTTCTTTAACAATTGTTGCCTGTTAGCAATTAATTCTGTTGTTCTTTTCTTCTTCGACGCAATTTTATTGAGATATATTCCCACAACATGGAAACCATCCAAAGTATATAATCACTGGTTTATAGTATCATCACATCTCTGTTGTTCTTTCACATAAGAAAGTCCACTGAAAATTCACATGGACATCGTAAAGCTCAGTTACTAACAATGACAGCAGTAGGTTATCATTCCACAAAAGCCTACTAAGTTCCAGGCCCTTTACACATATTACCTCAGTTCTTATAACTCTACAAGATAGGGTTATTATAGCCATTCTACAGATAATAAAACTAAGGATCAAGGTAGGTCAGTAAATTATCCAACCCTAAGGGTAGGACTGAAACTCAAATCTGCCTGATTGCATGTTCTTTGCACTATGTTCAATATCTGTTGTATACATCCTCAATTTAAATTATGAAAAGGCAGTTTCTTGATACAACCTTATCAGTTCATGCAAACTCCTATGATAGCAGCCACTTTGCCTTCAGTTGAGCCATATGATCTTTATAAACAAGTAACATTTTAACATTATATTACTTCAGGGAAGTACATATTAAAACATCATATACCAGGGCGGGCCGTGGTGGCTCAGCGGGCAAAGTGCTTGCCTGCTATGCCGGAGGACCTCGGTTCGATTCCCGGCCCCAGCCCATGTAACAAACAAACAAAATACAATAAAACAAGAAAATGTTTAAAGATGTTTCCCTTTCTTCCTTCCATCCTTCCTTCCTTCTCTCTGTCTTTCCTTCCCTTCCTCTCTCTTTAAAAAAAAAAAAAAAAAAAAAAAACATCATATACCAAAAAAAAGTATATATATATCATACATCAACGTTCAGAGCAGCATAATTCACAATAGCCTAAAGGTAGGCACAACCCAAGCGTCCATCAACAGGTGAATGGATACACAAAATGTGGTATATACATACAATGGAATATTATTCAGCTGTAAAAAAGAAATGAAGTTCTGATACATGCGAACACATGGATGAACCCTGAAAACATGATGCTAAGTGAAATAAGCCAGACACAAAAGGACAAACATTATATAATTCCACTTATATGAAACAACTAGATTATTCAAATTCATAGAGTGAAAAATTAGAGGTTACCAGGGACCGCGGGTAGGGGAAATGAGGATTATTGCTTAACTGGCACATAGCTTCTACATGGGGTAATGAAAAACTTTTGTTAATGGATGGTGATGATGATAGCACAACATTGTGAATATAATTAATACCAATGAACTGTACACTTAAAAAATGGTTAAAAGGGGATATTTTCTGCCATACACATGTTAGAGGAAAAGATAAATAAATGTTTGATGAATGAATGAGCACATCAACAAAACAGTGAAACAAGGTTTCCAGAGATCATCTCACAAGGCTGACTCAGGTGTAAGGCTGAGGCCACAAGTCAGAATGAAGCTAAGAAGACCAGAGTGACCCTCAACTCAAACCATTCTACAAACATTTACTGCATCCATTCTCTCTAGCTCCTATTCATACCACAAAGACTAACAAGCACAGTAAAATGGAAAGAAAAAATGAATTTAAGAGTCTAAACACCAGACTTGTTATCCAAGTCTGCCACTAATTCTCAGTGATTTTAGGCAAATATATTATCTCACCAGGGATCAATTTCCGTATCTATAAAATAAGGAGGTGGGGTGGACCAGGTTCTCCACACTGGTATTTCCAAAACAGAAACTGCAAAAAATAATCTCCAGATAAGGGATAGTGTATATTACTTAATGTAGATACTTCTCATTCCCAAAACCCTTAGTTACCCTCTAATAGTACTTCTAAAATAAAGCGCCTTTCCACTAAATTATTTCAAATTATACTGAGATTTCCAACCTATGAAAAGACTGCCAAAAGGTAAGTTTTGGGTCAAAGCAGCTGGGGGGTGGTCCCCAAGCAACTCTGCCCCATTATCCTTCAGTACTTGGTGAAATTAGAACATCCTCAACAGTCCTGGTGCCTAAATCACACAGGTGAGAACACACATGGCATGTGAGTTTAAGACAGCTTTGACAAAGAACAAAGTAACAGCTGCAGTCAAGCGTCCTCCCCATCTCTAGGGAGCTGTCACCTTTACTCCACTTCTTTACAAGTGTCTTCAATTAGGGTGAATGTCTAGCTAAATTTAATCTATTCAAAGAACAAACTTTGTCCTGCCACTATCTTGGGTTAGGACCTCAGGATACAAACCACAGGCAGCCGGCCCGGGTGTAGCGATCCCGGAAGCCCAGAATGCCTGTCTTGTGGTGTTCTGGACCTCTCTGCTACTCCAGAAAGGGCCGAGTGGCCTTTCCTCAGTTCGGGCAGCGCCCTCCACATACTGGACGCTCTCCACGCAGAGACTAAACCGCTGGCTCCTCACCGAGCAATCATCAACTACTAATCCGTCGCCCCGGCAGCAAACCCTTACCCACCGCCCCGCCCCAGACTGCGCCGCTGGCCCCAAACCGCGCCCCCACCGCCCCTGGCCCTTCCCCCACACCTTGCCTAACCCTAAACCCCTCCCCCCCCCGCCCCACTCCCAGCACGCCCGTGCCCACGCCCACGGGAGCCGCAACCCTCAGACACCCAGCCACTCCCTCCTTCCGCACCCCGGAGACACCTCACCCCTCAAGCCGCTCCAGCGCGCTCCCACCTGAGCCCCGGGCGCGGGCCCCCAACCCGCTAAGATTCTCAGGCCGCAGGTTCTCAAACGCGCTGGCTCTCGCGATGCGTTCCAGTGCGCGCACGCTCCGGATTAGGGAGGCGGAAGGGGCGGGGCCGAGCAGGGAGGGGCGGGGCTGCCTGGAGGGCGCCAGGGGCGGAGCCACCTGGAGATGGCCGTTCTGCGGATGACTTCGCGTCTCACCTGGTTTCGGAGCCCCCAGAGGGCAAAGATAGTATCTCAGTCTTCACCTGGCCGTGCATTGAGGCTCCAGAGTGCATGAATGAGTGAATAAGTGTTATTCCTAACGTTGCTGAGCAGGCTGTGCTCCGGGCACTATACTAAGTGTTTTATATCTACTCTTGTACGACATTAAGAACTGCATCGCTTTAAAACAGGGGTTTAGGGGTTTGAATAAGGGAGAGCTGGAACCCGTAGTCTGTACCTACACCTCCCTCCGGTCCCCTGGGCCGCGACACCGGAAAAGAAAGTAAACACATCAAAGAAATGCATTTTAATTAACCTTGCAAAATTCTTGTAAGTATCTAGATCCCTTTTTTCTTATTCACTGAGCTTTACTTATAACGGCTTCAAACTGCTTTTTCCATAGCTGCACTCATGATATATACTCGGTTCTCTCAGCTGGGTAGAAATATGTCAAAAAAGCTTATCCGTCAAGCTAATAGGAGGACTCTTGTTGAAAAGTAGTTGTTTCCAAATAAAACAGTCTCCATTCCACTACTGGTTTCCACTACAGAGACCATAGTGTAAATGGCAGAACTCATTCCATACATACATTCCCTTATCTTGGGGTCTACGACCAGACCCGAAGTTTTTGTTTTTGTTTTTGCCATGAGGCAAAACACTGTAAATTGTGATATTTTCTAAAATTTAACCATCTCAGTGCCTGTTGTGGCTTCACACATACAAAGAAGGAGCATGTTTATTAAAAAAAAATATTTATTAATCTTTACACCTGATGGGTAGCACATGACTATTAACACTATAACTCACTGAATGTACAATAAATGTTCACATTTAAATAACAGGATAGGATCAATGTTTTCAACCAGTGGGTCAGCTTTAGCTTCTCATGAAGTGCTTTTAGCCCTAGGTATCTTAAAAGTTTTTGAAAGGATAATTCCAAGTCAGAAAACAGTTCAACGAAGATCAAAACAATAGGGTTTTTCAGAATAGCCAGAATTTTACATGATGAAATGTCTATTTATGTGGACACAAATCAAACAATAAAAATGTAAAATCTGTATGTGATCTATCCAAAATTATCACACTGCACTGAATGCAGTCTACAGTGCTAATGTTTGTCCTAAAAGAGGCCAAAATAAAAGCACTGGCTTCATTTATTTTTTTCAAATTGGGTCTTCAGATGGCTTGTAATCTCCCATCTCTTCAAATTCAAGTCCTTCTGAAAATCTATTACCTTGAGGTGACTGTACATAATACCTGATCTTAAAGCAAAGTTATTTGGCTTAACCCCCACCTGTATCTCTGGTTGATAATATACAAATTAGTTTTGAAGTCTTTGCTTATTTTATATAAGGACAAAAAAAAAGAAAAGAAAAGAAAAGAAAAAGAACCTAGAAGGGAAAAAGACATAAAGTTCCTTCCACATTATTTCCTCTATGTATTTTAAGACCTGAAATAACTGGCATAAAACGAACATTCCATTCAATGACAGTTCTCTATTTTAATTAATAAATTATTCCTGGGGGATGAGGAGGGAATATTTTAAAATTAAAAATAGTTCAAATTAAAAAAGGACCCAACAGGGCCAAATTAAAGTTATGAAAACTAAAAATTATAAAAACTAAAACTGGACCTTCAGGAATGCCTAATGTACTTCCCCTAGCAAGCCTTTCTAAACTAGGCTAGGGCAAACACACACTAGATTATTTATAATCATTCTGTAATCAGTGTAAATGCTTTATAATGTAATTTACAAATTGGTGGGACTTTGTAATCCAGGGCCCCTATTTTATGACTCAGGGTCAGTATTTTCTGTTGAAAACATTAGTGTTGCCTCTTTGTCACCAAAGAAGATAGAGAGTCCATTTTCAGTTTCTGCACATCTACCAAGTAACTTTCTCAAGTTCTCTTCATGCCCAAATATTCAGGGATAACTAAATGAATGAGGTCTCATAAATAAAGTGCAAAAGCTATATTTTAGTGAAGTTCTATTCCAAAATTGTTTATCATTCAGAAAAGTATCTTGACCATAAAAAAAAAACGTTTTATAATTTATAGAAACTTACCCAGAAATGTAAGTAAATTCAATTATTTAACTTCATTTGAAATGAAATTAGTTCTTTTCATTCTGGAATGCAGAAATTCTATATGCAATAATTATTCTAAAAAGTATTAGGAATTAAATCACAAAATTTGCTAAAATACATACTGATTTCTGCAATGTTCTATGCATACGATTGAAATGTACAGTAAAAAGAAGGGAAATATCATTTCCCCCCATTGAATTCATAGCAAGCAAGACTCCCAAATAGGAGCACGTATTAAAAAAAAACTGTCAGAGACAGTTTTTTTTCCTCTCCTACTAACAGTGTAATAGTCACAAGGATTGGACTTCTCCCAAATCCCTTATAATTACATTAACTTAATATAAATGATCCCCTCATCTTTTGACTCTTCCTCTAAGTGTGAAGTTGGTCATCTTACAAAAAGGTCCAGATGAGTTACAATATGTTTAAAGCTAAAAGTGTTCTAAAGAAATAAGGAAGGCCATCTTTCCATCCAACCTTAAAGAATGTTCGTTTTAAGACAGCATTAAAAGTACTCAAAATACATTGAGTGCTATGAGCAAGGCTTAAATGCACACCTGATAAGAGCAAGAAATTCATCCTTTACCAACGAATGGTAAATGGATCCTGCCAGGCAGTGACAAGGTGTCATTGTTTTAGTAATCTTTCCTGTAATATCACCTTCTCAATACAATCACAGCCATAGACTGGGAAGCACAGCTTTAACATAGGGGTTAAATCCACTGGCATTAGGTGACCTATTCTCTTGCATGGAATCCACCTTTGTGGAGTAACAATTATCACAACAAACGGTTCTGACCCAACCAGCTAAGGAAGCACTACCAGCAGCCCAGTAACAGGTTTCCAAAAGAAAAGTTAAAGAAAAAATGAGCACTGAGAAAACTTTAAACAACAGTTTTTCCTTCAGTACATCACTGTCAAACCTTGGTTTCATCATTATTAATTTACTGCAAACTCAAAATCACAAGACAAAGCACTTCTGACCTAATATGTGCCCATAAATGCCACTTTTCTTTTGGAGCTTTGGCTTGGAATTAAGAAGTTCAATGACCGTTAACTTGGCACATCTTCTCTCCACTTCCGGTATGAACACAATATACCACTTACTATTTCCACAAAGGAAAAGTAAGGCTTATCAAAGTGTTTAAAAAAAAAAAAAAAAAAAACCAACTCAAGAGCAAGGCAGAGTTTGTTCATTTTGAAATCTACTTTCCCTGGAAACAGATTTATTCCGTGGCAGAAACCCCTAGGGTCTGAAGTGTCAATTTGGTAAAGATGAACATGGTAAAATAAACCCCTTATGAATGTCAAAACTGTGGTTTCCAAACTCTGAATGAATAACAAAATTTAAAAGAAAAAAAGTTCTAAGTGTCAGAAGCTTTCCCACTTGATGAATGGGAAAGCCATGAGGTGACTGTTTGATTCTAGCCTGTGAATGAAAGTTACGGTTTAGTAATGTGCACTTCGCTGCCTCCGTTCCCGTTGGTGGTGGTTGTAATGATGTATTGTGTTGTCTGTTGTTGGCTGGTTGTCTGGGAGTCCAAGGTATCACTGTGTGCAGACGGCTGAACCTGTACTCCGCTGGAGAGGGCAGAACTTTGCTTTTCCTCCAATTCTGGTTGGCTTTCTGATAACACATAATGACCCTAGGGCAGGGAAAAAGTGATCATTAAAAATCTGAGGCCAATTAAAACAAAAAAATCTTGAGGCCAAAAGAGGGGGCAGGAGATGGCTGGGGGGAGAAGGAAATATGCAAAGAAATGTTACAAAGGAAATGAAACCCAAGATGGGAATCTAGGAGCAATGCTTCACCTCCTCCTTTTAGAGAGTACTGATCAGTCAGAATAATTGACTGCCAAGGTAAGTTAAGGAAGTACTTTAGTGGTTTTTTGTTTTGTTTCTTTTTTAGCTAAGTAATAAAGTCAAGAATTTCAGATACAGAAATTAGTAAACCACATGACAAAGAAAATACGTTCTATTGTGCTGCTCCTAAGAATTTAGAAATTTGGGAAATAAAATGATAATCTGTCAATTAAGTTTTAGGATTAATACAAAATAAATCAAAGTAGAGATATTTAAAATCACCTTGAAGAGGCAGAATGCCTCTAAGATGGGCAGTCAAAATCACTGGCTCCCAATATGCCAAGCTCCAGCCAAGAATATTCCTGAAAACCTTAAAGAATACCCTGGGCTCTATCTATAACTCCATAAAAATTTTTCTTAGTAAATTTATTTTTTCAGAAACTTAAGGCCTCCAGATTGTTCCTATGCCTGATAAGCCCTGAAACCCAGAGGTTCCAGTCTCTCCAAGAATATCAACAAGTTGCATTCCTCTGCCTCAGAAGGTTGGCAGCCCTTTCCTGCACGAAGTTATAATGGTCATTGCCCAGCTATCCCTGAAGACTGAGAAAAAAATCAAATGAGAAGGCGGAGGGGTAACTGAGAAATTGGGATTTAACAAATGATTATGACTACTGACTCATATATAGATATTTCTTTTTAGTTTCTAGTATGTCAAAGTAGCCAGAGGGAAATATCTGAAATTGTTGAACTGTAATCCAGGAGCTTTGATCTTTGATAATGATTGTATAACTATTCAGCTTTTATCATGTGACCATGTGATTGTGAAAACCTTGTGACTGACATTCCCATTATCTAGTGTATGGGTAGATGATTAATAAAATAAAGATAAAAATAATAATAATAATGGGGGTAAGGGCTATGGGATGCTATGGTTTTCTTTTTTCTTTTTTTGAGTAATGAAAATGTCCTAAAATTTATTGTGGTTTTGAATATCAACAACAATATGATGATACTATGAACTACTGATTTATACTTTGGGAGATTACAGTGTGTGTGGCTATATCTCAATAAAATTGCATCGAAAGAGAAAAAAAAAAGATCAGTGGTTCCCAAACTTCACAGAAACAGATGGTGATTTACAGGTTACCAGGGACAGGAAAGGCTGGGCAAGAAGTGGGAATGACAGCTTAATGGGTGAGAAGTTTCTGTTTGAGGAGATGAAAAAAGGAGGGGTGACAGATGTCAGTGAAGGAGCATAACATTACTGAATTGTACACTGGAATGTGGTTAAAATGGGAAATTTTTGTACTCTCTACCAGCTACTATATTAAAAAGTTTAAAAGAGGGTGGGCAACAGTGGCTCGGTGGCAGAGTTCTCGCCACGTCAGACACCCAGATTTGGTTCCCGGTGCCTGCCTACGTAAAAAAAAAAAAATTTAAAAGAAAGAAAACGGACTTGGTTCTAATCCTACTTGTTCTCCTTTGACAAGCCATGTCCTCTGTTAATCTTTATAAAAAGATGAAATATTTTTATAGTATTTTATAGAAAAATAATCTCTTACCTCCCCTTCAGCAATAAAAATTGAGAGAAAAATATTTTTTTAAAAGATCAGTGGTTATAATAATAAAAGATCCCCATAGGCTCAGTATGCTTTTTTAGAAAAATCAAGTTTTTGAGGCCCCTGCTACTCTTTGGCGCCTCTTGGGAAACAGTCTGTCTTTTCTGGGAACATCCCAATATTTCTATATCTCTAGCCATTTAAGATATAGATATCGTTTTTTTTTATTTAAATTTACATACTTGTTTCTAACAATTTAAAGGCAAGCCAAAACAAACCACTGAGGATAAAAAGTTGTGAAGATATGTTGGGCAGACACAAATTGACCTGCCCTATATATTACATTTTATATAATTTACGCAGTGTTTTTCACCTTGGGATATGTGGATTATTTAAAATAGTTAAAAGTATCTCCATATTTGAGTCATTATATTATTCTCTCACAACCCAGTTGAAAACCAGTAGTCTTGAGGACTCATATACTTTCTAAGAAGCACAGAAAAAGGGTAGTCAGTTATTAATCCATATATGTATGGATCTAGGAGTTTTATTACAGTTAGTAATTAAATACATATTTGTTGAACATTTGCTATATCTCAGTCTCACACACTGAGGATAAAGAGATAAAAACCAAGACCCAGCTTCCATGAAATTCATAGTCTACTGGGAGAAGACAGAACCATGAGATAAGGGTTATAATATAGTACCAGAGGGTACTGCAGGAGTACAGAGGAGGTACTTCTCATTTAGACATGGAAAGCTGGTGTGATGGACTGAATTATATACCCCAGTTAGACATGTTCTTAACCTCAATCTGCATTCCTGTGGATGTGAACCCATCGTAAATAGGACCTCTTGAAGATATTAGCATTTGTTAAGGTGTGGTCCAACCGAATTAAGGTGGGTCTTAATATGGATTACTGGAGGCCTTATAGAGTCAGAAGTGGGAACTCAGAAGACACCCAGAAGAACAGAAAAAAGGAAAGGACATTGCCATATGATGGGAAGCCAAGGAACCCCAAGGATCACCACCAGCCAGCACCAGAACACTATAGTCTTTGGGGAAAAAGCAAGCCTTGATGGTTTCTCAATGTTGGACTTCTGGCCTCTGAAACCATGAGCCAACAAATGATTGTTGTTTAAGCCAAAAGCCATGTGTGGTTTTCGTGACAGCAGCCATAATGAGTCAGTTGGGAGAGGAGGATAGGGAGTGCAGTGTGGTGGACAGGAAGAACCCTCCCAAGCAGCATAACTTACCGGAGTGACTGCCTTCACTTGGCCAGTGGTAACAGGAGTTGCCACACCACTATCTGTAATCACAAACTGACCTGGGGGAAGTGTCATCATCTGAATCTCAGATGCTGAAAAACAGAAAATATCCATAGTCAGTGGTCTCAGATGTTAATACACGTTATAGAAACAAATACCTAACCACTGGCCACATTCTCCAGAGATATGTCCCATGGGTTTGCTTGCTGTAGGTGCTTCTGATGATGCAATTTCTTCATATAATGAAAGCATTTGTGATGAGAACTGATCATATGAGAAGAGTCCAGTACACAGCTGCCAAATACTAGAGACAATCAATGAATTCCACTTCAAGTGTGGCTTCTGAACATCCCATAAAAACAAATATTCAATTTTTTTTTAACTTCGAAATAACTTACAAAGATTTAGCAGTTTGCTCAGTATTTTTACCTTTTATATTTGGATTTGGATAGGTGGCACAAATTAATCCACTGTTGCCTAGTAATCATAAATTAATCTAACTTGATTTTGCTTTACCACCAGTTATTAAAGCATATTAAAAATAAAGTTCACCCTAGCATTCAGTTGATGTTTTCTAAATAATAGTCTCTATTAAAAGGGACCAAAACTTCTTGTAAAAAATGGAGCAGACAATGTATAGGATGAGCCCAGAACATCATGTCATACAAAAGAATGCAAGATGCTATAAAAGACTACCGAGTTCACGTAAAAAAGATGCAGGGCCAACTTGAGGAGGTGCCCACTGGCCAAAGATGGGATGATCTGAGAATCAGTAATCACTGTAATGGATTGAAACACATCAAGTATGTTGAAATTCAGGAGGACATAGTGACACTAACATACACACACACACACACACACACACACACACTCCCCTCGTTGGTCACCTTGGATAGTGTCAGGACACTAACTCATTATTTTGAAAACTGATAAATAAAGGGTATGTATCAGTTATTTAAAGCATTTATCCTACCTTTCCTATGCAAACTATACCTCAGAATAAGCTGGTAGTTGTGGTCAAATGTTTTTCTTTATAGAAGTTTTCTAGCTAATTATTGAATAAAGAATGATTAATTTAGAATACACACCTTTGCAACTCTTAATAAAATAATCGAACTAATGTCAGAAAAAGAGAGACAACCAAACATTATGTACCTCCTGATGAAAGTACACGACACCAGCTTTTATCTTCGGGAGAAATAAAACTAAGCCTGAATCTGATCAGTCCCTAGATCTATTTATCATTCTATAGGAAATAAAAGGGACAGAAGAAAGCTGCTGAATGACAGGATGGGGATGCAACCAACTAAATCTAGAATGTGGGAAACTCTTCAGGACAAATAAGCCAGTTTCTTCAATACACAAAATTTCAATTTAAAAGAAAGAGAGAGAACGTATAAATTAATAGGAACTCAAAAGACATAATCAATTGCTTTTATTTATATTTGAAGCTAAGTATGAACCAACTGTTTAAAAAACATTTGTGTAATGATATAGCCTTTACAAGGTGACAGTGTGATTATGAAAACATTGTGTCTGATGCTCCTTTTATCTAACGTATGGACAGATGAGTAAAAAATATGGATTTAAAAAAATAAATAATAGGGTGAACAAAGGTTAAAATAAATTGAGTAGATTGAAATACTAATGGTCAATGAGAGGGAGGGGCAAGGGGTGTGGTATGTATGAGTTTTTTCTTTTTTCTTTTTTTTTTGCTGGAGAGATGCAAATGTTCAAAAAAACAATCATGGTGATGAATACACAACTATATGATGATATTGTGAGCCCTTGATTATAACCATGTATGGAATATTAGTATGTCAAGAATGTTTGTATGTTTGTTGAGTTTGACAATAAAAATATTTATTAAAAACAAACAAAAAAAGAAGCTTAGAAAGAAAACATTTATGAGACAATCACAGAAATATGGACACTGACTAGATATTTCATGGTATTAAAGAATTACTGTTACTTAATTTTAGGTATGATGATGGTATTGCAGCTGTTTTTAAAAAAATATATTCCTTTGGTTTTAGAGATAGACACTAAAATAGTTATGGATGAAATATGATATCTGGATAATAATTCCGTTGGAGGATGGGGTATATATAAAACAAGACTAACTATGAGTTGATAACTGTTAATACTGGATCACGGGTACACAGGGGCTTAATATACTATTCTCTCTGCTTTTGTACTTGTTGACATTTTTCCTAATGAAGAATTTTCTGTTCCAGAATCTTTTATTCAGGTTAGAATGCTAGCATATTATTGTTACATGGATAGCTTCATTATTTCACTTTCTTTTTTTGAAAGAAAGCATTTATTGAATAAAAATAAGTATTTTCTTTTTACTATCTACAAGCCAACACTGAACTCACTTTATTCAAGAATGAACACACTGGTTGCAGAGGCCGAGGAACTGAGAGGCAGAAAGCTCTCCAGACTGATGCACAGTCACAGAGCCACAGAGCCCATGGGAGTGCATGCATTGGAGCCCAGGACTAGGAAGTAAGCCAGGCCATATTCTTTGGGTGTGCTACCCTCACCAGCGCAGCCCAGTGACCAGTGACTCAACCTATACCCCACACACCAAAACCCTATCATCCGCTACCATTTCCTGTGCTCCAGATGGCCCCACCCCACCAGCCCCCAGTGCACGTACCTGCCCCACTCCCCCACCCCAAGTGCACCCTAACCCACCTCTCCTGCACCCCTCCCGAGCACTATCTCCCCAACCCTTTCCCCTGCAGGCTGTTGCCAGCGCATAAAGGCTGCAGGCGCTAACCTCCATACTTAGGCTACCCCTGCCTCCACCACCCCCACCCATAGTGTCGTACAGTCTCACTCTTCCCTGCCTGAGCTCTGTGCATCTGTTACGGCACTCCCAGGCCCCCACACACACATGGCCCCTAATCACATCATTCAGCTCTGGGAACTGAACGCTACAGCAGTCCTAGAACCATGCAGGTACACGGCCCTCAGCCACACTCCCAGCTCTGAGAAAGTCCTGACCTGCACAGCTGGGTCGCATCTGCACCCAGTCCACAAAGGCATAATGCCAACCTGCTGCCACAGCTCTATGCATGCACACAAAGGACCCCCTGTCTTAGACCAGCGCACACCAGGGTTGTGCCCCCCAGACAACTGTACTCACACAGCTACATCCTCCCTGGCCTCTGGGCACCCATGTTCACAAGCATCTGTGCACCAATACCTACCCTGAAACAAATCACTGCACTGAGTCCACAAACCATGCCCTGCTCCCTGCTGTACAACCATCCCACAAACACAAGGCCTTAGACTACTGAAACAAATCAACTCCCAAAGTAAATCAATCAAGATATTTACATGCCACCAAGACAGCAGAAGAACACAAAGCATATCACAATACAGATAGATACAGCCATGCCTAATGACCAAATTAAAACACCAGAGGAGACACAGACGTTGGAACAATCAAAGATCTTCATGCAACTCTACTTAAGAAAATAAGTGGGATAGCAAATGACATAAAGGAGATCAAGAAGACAGTTGAATAGCATAAGGAGGAATTTGAAAGAATAAATAGAAAAATAGTGGATATCATATACATTAAAGATTCTGTTGACCAAATAAAAAACATACTAGAGGCACACAACACCAGATTTGAAGAGACAGAAGAAAGAATAAGTGATATAGAGAAAAGGATAATTGACTTTGAAGACTCAAAACAGCAAATGGCAAAAAAGTTGGAAAAAATTGACTGGGAACTCAGGGAAATGATAGACAAAACAAAGCACACGAATATAAGAATCATTGGTGTCCCAGAAGGAGAAGAGAGAGGAGTAAATGGCTAGGAAGAGTAGTTGAAGATATAATGGGCAAAAACTTCCCAATCCTCATAAAGGACATAAATATACAAGTCAAAGAAGCCCAAAGAACTCCAAACAGAATAAATCCAAATAGGCCGTCCCCAAGGCACATACTAATCAGTCTGTCAAATGTTGAAGAGAAGCAGTGAAAGCAGCAAGAGAAAAACAATCTACTACATACAAGGGAAACCAAATAGGCCTGAGTTCAGACTACTCAACTAGTACCCTGGAGGCGAGAAGGCAGTGGTATGATATATTCAAGACCCTGAACGAGAAAGACTTCCAGCCAAGAATTCTGTACCCAGCCAAATTGTCCTTCAAAACTGAGTGAGAGATTAAAGTTTTCACAGACAAAGAAGTCCTGAAAGAATCTGTCAACAAGAGACTGGTCCAATAAGAAATACTAAAAGGAGTTCTGCCAGCTGGAAAAAAAAAAAAAAGGCAGGAGAAGGTCTGGAGGAGGGCACAGAATCTAACAGTATCACTATGGGTAATTTAAAGAATACAAAGAGAAAAAGGGAAAAGAATATAAAAATCTGACAAATAAAATAAAAAAGATAAGATGGAGGAATCAAGAAACACATTTTCAGTAATAACTTTGAATGTTAATGGACTAAACTGACCAATTAAAAGATACAGATTTGGCATAATGGATTAAGAAACACAATCCAACTATATGTTGCTTACAAGAGACTTATCTTGGACACAAGGATACAAATAGATTGAAAGTGAAAGGATGGAAAAAGATCTTCCAGACAAGTTGTAACCAAAAGAAAGCAGGAGTAGCTATACTATTATCGGACAAAATAGACTTACATGTAAAGACATCATAAGAGACAAAGAAGGGCACTATATACTAATGAAGGGTCAATTCACCAAGAAGATATAACAATCATAAATGTTTATGCTCCCAATCAAGGAGCTCCAAAGTACATGAGACAGACATTGGCAGAACCGAAGGGAGCAATAGATGTTTCAATAATAATAGTAGGAGACTTCAATATACCACTCTCCTCTATAGATAGAACAACCAGACAGAAGATCAACAAGGAAATAGAGAAATTAAATAACTTGATAAATGAATTAGACCTAACAGACATATATAAGTCATTGCTCCCCAAAGCACAAGGTTATACATTTTTCTCTAGTGCTCATGGAACATTCTCCAGGACTGATTATATGCTGGGTTACAAAACAGGTCTTTATAAATTTAAAAACACTGAAATTATTCAAAGCACTTTCTCTGACCACAAGGGGATGAAGCTGGATCTCAATAACCACCAAAGAATGAGGACATTCATAAATATATGGAGATTAAATAACACACTCTTAAACAACCAGTGGGTCAAAGAGGAAATTGCTAGAGAAATCAGTAGCTATCTGGAGATGAATGAAAATGAGAATATAACTTATCAGAACTTATGGGATGCAGCAAAGGCTGTGCTGAGAGGGAAATTTATTGCCCTAAATGCCTATATTAAAAAACAAGAAAGAGGGCAGGCCACGGTGGCTCAGCAGGCAGAGTTCTCACCTGCCATGCCAGAGACCTGGGTTCAATTCCCAGCACCTGCCCATTCAAAAAAGAAAAACAACAAAGAGCAAAATTTAAGGACTTAACAGCAAACCTGGAGGAACTTGAGAAAGCACAGCAAAGTAACTGCAAAGCAAATAGAAGAAGAGAAATACAAAGATTAAAGCAAAGATAAATGAATGGGACTACAAAAGAGCAATAAAAAGAATCAATAAAACCAAAAGTTGGTTCTTTAAGAAAATCAGTAAAATTGATGGGCCACTCACACTAGCAGCCAGCTGTCTACAGAACATCCCTCCTTCCTCCCGGCTCCACCCCTGCAGAGCTCCCAGCATCCTGAAACCCAGCAGAGCCAGGAGCATCTTTCCATCCCGAGGTGCCTCAATGGCCTGGCTTTGCCGAACTCATGTCTGCTGGAGCAGGTTTCACCAGATCCTGGAAAAATGCACACCACTTCTTCAACTACTTATTTAAGTCAGTGTCAGAATCAAAACATGTTAGAGGTATGTGTGCCAGTGAGGGGGGTGGATTTATAGGGTCTTCATCAAGATAGGATCATCGTTTCCTGGTCCCTGCTCCTGTTGCCTCCTCGCCCCAGGCCTCCATGGTTGCAGCCTCCATGTCTGTCACAAGGCAGCCAGGCTTGGGCACGATGAAGACTCCTTCATGTGAGGGTGCCAGGGATCCTGGGGAAAATCATGCTGTGTTTGTGTGAGCCACACTGATCTTTGTTTCAGTCCCTTGTCAACAAGCTGTTAGTGTATTCCCCACATGTCTGATAAGTCTTGGTTATGCTTTACTTTGGGACGCTGAAAAGGAAGTTCTAATGAAGAAAAAACAATAAATATTCTCTTTTTGAAATGCAAAAAAAAAAATTGATGGGCCACTAGCAAGACTGACAAAGAAAAATAGAGAGGTTGCAAATAAAGTCAGAAATGAGAAGGGGTGCATTACCTCAGAGCCTGAAGAAATAAAAGAAATCATACAGGATACTATGAAGAACTATACACCAACAAACTAGACAATTTAGATGAAATAAACAAATTTCTGGAGACACACAAACAAGCTACACTGACTCAGGAAGAAACAGAAGATCTCAACAAACCAATCACAAGTAAAGAGATTCAATCAGTTATCAAAAATCTTCCTACAAATAAAAGCCCTGGGCCAGATGGCTTCACAGGGGAATTTTATCAAACAAATTCCAGAAAGAACTAACATCAATCCTACTCAAACTTTTCCAAAAAATTGAGGAAAAAAGGAATTGTACTTAACTCATTTTATGAAGCTAATATAATTTTAATACCAAAACCAGGTAAAGATGCTATAAAAAAAGAAAACTACAGGCCAATCTCCCTAATGAACTTAGATGCAAAAATTCTCAATAAAATATTAGCAGATAGAATCCAACAGTGTGTCAAAAGAATTATATACCATGACCAAGTGGGGTTTATATCAGGAATGCAAGGATGGTTCAACACAAGAAATATCAATGAATGTAATATAACACATTAACAAATCAAAAGGGAATAATCATATGATCATCTCAATTGATGCTGAAAAAAGCATTCAACAAAATTCAGCACAATTTCCTGACAAAAAATACTCCGAAAGATAGGAATAAAAGGTAACTACTTCAATATGATAAAGGGAATACATGAAAAACCAAAGCTTTCCCCTAAGATTGGGTACAAGACAAGAATGCCCACTGTTACCACTATTATTCAACACTGTGCTAGAAGTTCTAGCTAGAGCAACCAGGTGGGACAAAGAAATAAAAGGCATCCACATTGGAAAGGAAGAAGTAACACTCTCATTATTTGGAGATGATATGATACTATACTTGGAAGATCTGAGAAATCTACAGCAAAGTTACTTGAACTAAAAATACAACAAGGTGGTGGGATATAAAATTAACCTGCAAAAATCAGTAACATTTCTATACACAAGCAGTGACCTAGCTGAGGATTAAGTTAAGGAAGAAATTCCATTCAAAATTGCAACTAAAAAAATCAAATACTTAGGAATGAACTTAGCTAAGGACATAAAGGATTTGTACACAGAAAACTACTTAACATTGCCAAAAGAAATCAAAGGAGATCTAAATAGGTGGAAAGACATTCCCTGCTCATGGATAGGAAGGCTAAATATAGTTAAGATGTCAATTCTCAAAACTGATCTACAGATTTAACACAATACCAATCCAAATTCCAACGACATACTCTGAAGATTTGGAAAAGCTAACTACCAAATTCACCTGGAAGGGAAAGAGACCCCAAATAACTAAAAGCATCCTAAAAAAGAAGAATGAAGTGGGAGGATTAACACTCCCTGACTTTAAAGCCTATTATAAAGCCACAGTGGTCAAAACAGCTTGGTACTGATACAAGGACAGAAGAATTGACCAATGGAATGGAATTAAGAGTGCAGAAATAGACCACTAAATCTATGACCAACTGATTTTTGACAAGGCCCCAAACCCTCTGAATTGGAACAAAATAGTCTTTTCAATAATTGGACATGGACGAACTGGATATCAATAGCCAAGAGAATGAAAAAGGACCACTATTTTACATCTTACACAAAAATTAACTAAAAATGGATCAAACACCTAAATACAAGAACTAGCTCCATAAAGCTTCTAGAAGAAAATGCAGGGAGACATCTTCAAGACCTAGTAATAGGAGGTAGCTTCCTAAACTTTACACCCAAAGCACAGGCAACAACAACAATAAAAATAGATAAATGGGAACTCCTCAAAATCAAAAAATGCCTCTACACCTCAAAAGACTTTGTCAAAAAGGTGAAGAGGCAGCCAACTCAATGGGAGAAAATATTTAGAAATCACATATCAAACAAAGGTTTGATATCCTGTATATACAAAGAAATCATACAACCCAACAACAAAAGAACAAACAACCCAGTTATAAAATGGGCTAAAGATATGAATAGGCATTTTTCTGAAGAGCAAATACAGATGGCTCAAAAGCACATGAAGAGATGCTCATTTTCATTGGCTATCAGGGAAATGTAGATCAAAACTACAATGAGGGGCCGGCCACCGTGGTTCAGCAGGCAAGAATGCTTGCCTGCCATGCCAGAGGACCCAGGTTCAATTCCCGGTGCCTGCCTGTGTTAAAAAAAAAAAATACGATGTGAGGTGTCACATACAAGAATGGCTGCAATTAAACAAACAGAAACTAAATGTTGGAGAGGATGTGGAGAAACTGGGACACTTATGCACTGCTGGTGGGAACATATAATGGTGCAGCCACTATGGAAGATTGTTTGGCAGTTCCTTAGGAAACTAAATATTGAGCTGTCCTATGACCCAGCAATAGCACTACTTGGTACATACCCAGAAGAGCTGAAATCAACGACACAAACAGACATTTGCACACCAATGTTCATAACAGCATTATTTACAATCGGCAAAAGATGGAAACAAACCAAATGCCCAACAACAGAGAAGTGGATCAACAAAATATGGTAAATACATAGATGGAATATTATGCAGCAGTAAGATGAAATGATGTCCTGAAGCACATGACAAGATGGATAAGCCTTGAGGACATAATGCTGAGCAAAATTAGCCAGACACAAAAGGATAGATACTGTATGATTCCACTTTTATGACCAGCATAATGGTAAATTCAGAGGCTTATAATACAGAATATAGGGGACTTAGAGATACGTAGAAGCTAGAGATGGGTGAACTGTTAGCTAATGAGGTTCAAATCCAATGTAAGAGAATAGATAGGAGCAAAGGTGATTCTCTAGTGGGTCTAGAAGTAATATTACCATATTGAAGATGAACAAGATTGAAAGGGGTTATATAGACCTATGTGTCCCACTGAGTCACACTAGAAATATGAATTAGTTCTCATAAGAATTACATCAAAAATATGTTTTTTGTATAAAGAATGTTTAAGTCCAGGGTATAGGGTGAAAACTGCTATTGCATGCTATGAGCTAGGTTCAAAAGGAAACCATCAGCACTACCGCAGCACAGCAGAGGTAAATAATGAGGAGAGGGACAAGAGTTAAAAGGTTTAGTGGCAAGGGTGTGTTTACTGATTTTTGTTCTCTGGGGAACAATGAAATTATCTAAAATTGAGAATGTTGATGGACTGTGGACTTTGGGCCTTCTACATGATGCCCCATGGATGCAGGTGGCTGAAGGATGCACTGACGGAGAAGTAGATTGGTGAACGATGGTGTATACCTACAAACAAAGGTTATGCTGCTACAAAAAAGGAACAAAGTCGTGAGGCAAGCAGCGATGTGAATGAATGTGTAGGACATTTGGTGAGACAAAATAAGCCAGAAACAAAGGAACAACAATGGTATGGTCACCTTTAGAAAATAGTGATAAGAAAGCAGGGGCCTAGATTGTAAGCTTTCAGAGCAGACACATTAAGTCCAGAGTGGTGATTATTATTTCTTGATTTTGAGAGGCTGTTTTATATATATAACCTGGTATTTAGAGATGAGAACAAAGCTGAACAAGTTGAGGTTAAAGTAATTCAGAATATAGGGGTAAGGAAGACAGTGTCTATATTTTAGAATCACACATACTCTTTGAGACCAATGGAAGAAAGGTTTATTTGATCTGAAATTTTCTGTAGCACATAATCTAATTCAACCTATCTGCATAGTTCATTTGAACAATTGAAACACAGGGAGCACAGAATAAGAAAGAGGTACTTTAATCCTGTATAGATTATTGTAATGCCTAGAAACATCCTAGAGTATTTTAAGCAGATAATCAAAAAGTATTGGCAAAGTCCCCTGAGAGAGGGGAGAAAGAATATGGAACTATTAAATCTTGCCATCAAGGAATCCCCTGATGTTGTGTCAAACTTTAGGGACACCCAAATCAACAGGCCATGCCCTCAATCATGAGGCTTACTTTGTGATGCTTATGTAGGTAGCAGAGAAGCTTAGACTACCTATAGGCATGCCTAAGAGATACTTCTGGAAGACCTCTGTTGTTGCTCAGATGTAGCCTCAGTCTCTCTAAGCCCAACTCTGCAAGTGAAATCATTGCTCTCCCTCCTACGTGGGACATGACATCCAGGGGTGAAAGTCTCCCTGGTGACATGGGAGATGACTCCCAGGGATGAATACAGACCTGGCACCATGGGATCAACAATTCCATCCTGACCAAAAGGGGGAAAAGAAGTATAATTAATAAAGTATTAGTGGCAGAAAGAGTTCAAATAGGGTCAAGAGGCTACTCTGGAGGTTGCTCTTACGCAAGCTTCAGGTTAGGTAAACCTTGCTGCCTATCATAACCTGCCAACCCCCAACCAGGATCATTCCAGCCAATCCTAAAGAACACCTTGGGCAATATATAAGATTCCACAAGGGTTCCATGCACTAGAGTAACTTTCCAGAAACCTACAACCTCCAGATGGGTCCCTGGTTCAGATAAAGTCCTGACACCTAGTCTAGCCTCTCCAGAACATCAGATAGTTCCATCTCCCTACACCATATTAGCAACAGACCCCTCCAATATAAAAAAATTTATAATTGCCATAGCCCAAACAACCCTAAAGAGATGTATGGAAAGATCAAAGGTGATGGTGGAGTTATACATAGAAGGTAGGATTGAACAAATAAATATGAATGCTGAATCATTAAATTGATTTCTCTTTTAGTCTCCAGGATTTTAGAGCAGCTAGAAGTTAAAACCTAAAATTGTGAAATTGTAACCCATATCAAAAGTTGAAATATGTTCTACAACAAATTGTGGTGCTGTGCTTTGAAATTTACAGCTTTTTTGTATATATGTTATTTTCCACAAAAAAGTAAGGAAAAAAGTCAATTGTGATGATAAAAAAATATTTAAGCCCTCTAACCTCCTATATCCTGGAGCAGCTACAATGAAAAATATGAGAGGATCGTATAGTAGTCCATGACAGACTCTGGGATCTGTCCTGAAACCACTTGTTGAAGGGTGCTTTGAAAACAATTGCTTTTTTATTTCTTTGCTTTTTATATATGTTTTACTATACAATTAAAAAAGTTTAAAAAAAATTAATGCAACACCACAGAACAGAATTTTGTTGAATTTTTCTCCTGCCACCTTATTGGCAAACAGTTCTCAACCATCTAAGCGTTGAGAAGGGCTTCCTCAGGCAAGGTACTAATCTTGGGCCACATTCAAAAAGTAAAAGGGGCCAAAGGGAATGTCAAAAAAAAGAATGAACACAATGTTCAAAAAACGTATACTTATAAAAATTTGTCAATTTTATCTTCTGGGTGCTGAGCAGATGTCATTTTGAACAAAATCAAGGCAAACTTACCCTCTATTATGACACTTCTATAATTTAATAACAAAAGTGAAAGCTAATATACTCATGAAGTATTTTTAAAAGCCCACTGATAATGCTGCATTGTAAATGCTGAACTCAAATCACTATAGTTACATTTCCGCTTTATGCTCATTGGCTCCACTTTCTTTTACAGAAATTAAACTAAGTATAAATAAATGTCAGCCTGTTTATCAAGATTCTACTGGTGTTTGCTATGAGAAAAAGAGTCTTTCCTTCAGTGCACTAACACCTATTCTGACCTTTGGCAGCTGGCCTCTTACTGATTTTGTAGCACCAATCTCAGGGTTTTGGAATTAAGACATAATCTGTCTTCTACACTCGACGATGATGTCTTTGAGCCAAAGGCTATCTCGCTGGGAAGGCAGCACAGTGGGATAGTTTAAAGTGTTAACTCTGGAGCCAGCCTGCATGGGTTCAAATTCTCCTCTTACTATCTATATTCCTTGAACAAGTTACTCTATGTCTAAACTACCTTCTCTGAAAAATGTAAATAATTATCAAACCTATATATATATATATATATATATATATATAGTTTAGAATCATTCTGGCACAGTAAATACTTAGAGAATATTAGCTATCATGATTGATGTGGTTATTACTGATATCAGTATTAAGTTTTGTACAGCCTGGGTCTAATACGATGATGGATTCAAGAAATACTGGTCAAAGAGATTAATCAACACTACCAACATAGCTTACCCCCATCTATTCTACTACTTAAACTACCTGCCAAAACTTCCTTCAGAAATATACTTAATATCTCTGAAACATCATACTAGGGTAGCTCTCTGAGACCAGATGCCACCCTGAACTCTGTCAAGAAACTCAATCAGAGTGTAGTCTTCTACACTACCACAGAATATAGAAGATGGCCAATGGATACACTTGTGAAAATTTTATTAATTTTTGAAATAAAGAATCCCCAGAGTTCCTTCAAACAGATGCCTCTTCTTGTGCTTTTAATATTTACTTTAATTTACAAAAATTGGCCCATATACACTTTTCATGAACATATTTCTCCCACCTGTATTTATATTGTCTCTACTATTAATATAGTTTAGAATCATTCTGACACAGTAAATGCTTAAAGAATGTTAGCTATCATGATCAATGTGGTTATTACTGATATCAGTATTAAGCTTTGAACAGCCTGGGTCTAATACCTATGTGTCCTCTTTTTTAGTCAAATGGTAGAGTCTTCCACAAGTCAAGCAGCATTTACTGTAATGGTTTTCTTCAGTAACAATCCTTAATAACAACCCTCTCCCAGGCCTTTTTAAAACACTCCCAGAATTCCAATTTATTAATTTACAAAGAAAATTATAACCATTACCGACACCAAATCAGCCTGACCACGGTATTTTTTCTCATTAGAGAAATTTACACAGGGAAGCTAAATCACATAGAGAAGACTCCTTGGTGACCATGGAATAGGAACAATAGTTAATCTTCGATAATTGGAATAATTAATGATTTCAAGTCATTTTTTTATCTGCCTTTTTGTTTCTTTACCCTTTCTGCTATATAGTTAATAAATCTGAAACACTTAATACAGGATATAAAAATTAAGACATTTCAAACATAAAGCTTCAGATGTCTGTAGAACTAGTTGGTGGTGGACTGCACACTTACCCTGGCAGCCTAATTCCCAAGTTCTCACTCATTTTTTTTTCTGAACAGTTTATTGAGATATAGTCATATACCATACAGTCCATCCAAAGTATACAACCAGTGGCTTTTAGTATAATCACAGAGTTGTGTATTCATCACCACAATCAATTTTAGAACCAAAAAGAAAAATCCATGTCCCTTAGCAGTCACCTCTCAATCCCTTTATCCTTCCCCAGCCGTATATAACCAATAATCTAATTCTGTCTCTATTTATATCTACATTTTATATAAATGGAGCCAATGGATAAACTTTAATCCAGAGAATCTATTGTAAAACTGGTGAAATTATGGCAAATGGCTGGAGATACCCCACCTATGACCTACTGCATCACCCCCTGTTCTTACTTACAATAGCCACGGAAGGAATTCCAAGCATTGGGCAGGTATGTGTGTTGAACAGATGAGCTCTGCTGCTGTTGCTGCTGCTGGAGAGACTGCCCCTGTGCTGAAGAGCTGCCTGGTATCTGGGAGGGGCTGAGTCCCTGCTGAGACTGCTGAGCAGACGGACTCAAGGGCGGCCCAGCTACCTAGGGAGGAGAAGCAAGAGTAGGAAACTCTGAACTTCCAATATAGCCAAGACATGCAAATATCTGAAGTAAATAAATCAAACTAGTATGAATTTTAATACTGAAAACATCACTGCTGATGTAATCATATTTTTTGTTTGTTTGTTTGCATGGGTAGGCTCTGGGAATCGAACCCGGGTCTCCAGCATGGCAGGCAAGAACTCTGCCACTGAGTCATCGTTGCCTGCCCTAATGTAATCATATAATAAGAAAAGAATTAATGAAAAGCAGTCATAACTATGAAGTCCTGATTAGTTTTCAAAGGATTAACTACAAAGGAATTCAAAAGAATAATTTCAATAACCTTGTTAGAAAGATAAATGAATGAAAGTATAATTACTTACTTTTTATAAGGTCAAAAAAATTGAGAGTCTATATAACTTGCCTGTGTTGCAAAGCTAATTGGCAACCCAAACTGATATAGAACCCAGAAGTGATGATTTCCATTCAACTGCCCTGCGTAATCCCATGCCAGTGAATGGAGACAAATATAGGAAGTACTGAAGCATCCAGCAGAGAGACTTACTCCTACCTATAGAGTAAAGCCCAAGCTCCATAGTCTGCCATTCAAAGCTTTCCATACTACAGTTCTAAACTACCATTTCAACCGTTGTTTCAAACATCATTTCCTGTCACTGAGCTACTTCACCTAAATAGAGTAATTCTCAGTTTTCCATACATGTACTACATGTTTCCATCTCTGTGACTTTGTCATACTGTTCATTCAGATCATAATGCTTTCTTCAGCCACCATGTCAAAATCCTATCCCTTCTCTGAGACCTAATTCAAATACTACCTCTTCTATAAAAAGAAAAAAAAAATCTGTGATTCCCTGCTACATATAATCTCTCTCATATGAGCACCCATAGCTTATCTTTTTACCCACTATTGTCATTAGACCTGGGCAAGTATTGTCCTCCTCACAGGGCAAGCAGTCCACAGGCTGAACAGACGTGACCCCCAGGATGTATGTCTCCATTCTAGGCCACACTTGGGGTGTAGGGCCCCAATTTCCTGTCACAGTACCCAATACTCACTTCCAGGGCCTGACGAGCCTCTCCCCTGGACTTGCCCTCCTGGCAGATCCTACCTGCTAGATGTGGGTCCTTGAATGGGTCACAGGCACCTCACAGCAAGGGGGATACATAAGGATGGCTATGCGAAGGGGTGTGGACAGAGCTCAGGTATGAGGGTCAAGGTGCCCACATGGATGCACAAAGCCCCTTGAGGCTCAGGACAAAATCTGGGTGAGAAGAGCAAGGGGGCTGGCTTTAGATGGCCGTCTCTGTAGGCCACCACGTTCTGGCAAAGACCTCTGAGAGTCCACCCTGGCCTTCTAGCCTCAGGTCCCTTTGAAAAAACATAAAAGTACGATCCCTTTAGGGGTAGGAAAAAGAGGGCACTGAGGGCAGAGGCTGCCTGAACAGGACTTGGAGGAGTAAAAAGAAACCTCTCAGCCATGCACTATACCCTGAAGGTAGGGTGAGGAAAGGGCAACAGGGGGACAAGCAGCGGAACCTCCAAAGGCAAAATGAAACCCTGCCTCCTCCTACCCCAAGGAAGCAGACAGTAGAGGAGGTGAGTGCTTATCCTGTGGCTTTCCACAGTATGAAGGACAGGGAGGCAGCAGAGGGAGAGATGTAACTTGCTCCCTTCTTCTCACCCAGCCAGCAGCTCTCAGAGGGCATCTTCAGTGCAGTTCATGATCTTTGGCAGAAAATAAAATTAATTCTGAACTGGTACTTTCCATGTTATTTGTTGGTAGAAACTTTACATTTATTTTTCAACTTTGCTATTAAGAAGTATATTTGTCAAATAGGAAGATAGGACAGCTTTTATTTTATAGTTTGTTAGCTTCACCTAGAACTTTTAATTATTTATACATTTGGAGTACAGGCTTTCATTTGTTTCCTTGTTCTGGAACCTGCAAATATTAGGGGTGGTCCTGGGGCATGCTCTATGGTACAGAAACTTCTTCCTTCACATACTCTTTATTTGTATGCAATGTTATCTCCCTCCTGGACTCTAAGCAGAACCTAGTAAGATTTCCTGTAAAGGGTAAAAATTTAATAAACATTTTTTGAATGGATGTAGCACTGCGATCTCAATAACAGACTCAATCACACATGTATAATAATTCTCCACTAAGCCATGGTTCCAAAACTATAGAAGCCATTTAGCAATTGCATACTAACTCACATGGCCATTTTGAACAGAGACGCAAAGGCCAGTTTTTTTTTTTTTTTGTAAAGATAACATATCACCAAGTTTCAATTGCACAGGAGAAGCTCTTAGCCTAATGAAAATACAACCATGATAAGAATATAAAAATTGGGGGCAAAGGTAAGAAGAGTGTTTATAAGGTCAAAAATAACATATGGGGCAGACCACAATGGCTCAGCAGACAGAGTTCTCGCCTGCCATGCCGGAGACCCAGGTTTGATTCCCGGTGCTTGCCCATGCAAAGAAAAAAAACAAACCAACAAATCATAGATGATTTCAGTAGCATAAGAGACTAAGTCCGAAAATAAAGTCTCTTTGTTCTTATTAATTCTTCATAGCCTCTGAGGCCATATGAACATCTCTAAAAGACGTATGGGAACATTCACCTGGGAGGATGAGGGAGTGGAAGATGACTCGGTGACCTGGATGTGCTGTACCTGGATGGCGTGCTGAGTATACGTCTGAGCATCGTGGAGCTGCCCAACATCCACAGTGGACTGTTGAGACTGGTGAGGTGAAGTGGCCTAGAAGGGAAAAAACAGGCCCGAAAACCAAACACATATTGACTGAAGCTAAGGAAAATCCTTTCAGGGAAAAAACTCAGTTAAAAACAATATCCCTGACTTTAAGGCATATTATGAAGCTACAGTGGTCAAAACAGCATGGTACTAGCATAAAGATAGACAGATTGACCAATGAAATTGAATGGAGTATTCAGATATAGACCATCTCATCTATGGACAATTGATCTTTGATAAGGCAGTCAAGCCAACTCACCTGGGATAGAACAGTCTCTTCAATAAATGGTGCCTAGAGAAATGGATATCCACATGCAAAAGAAAGAAAGAGGATCCATATCTCACACCCTATACAAAAATTAATTCAAAATGGATCAAAGACCTAAACATTAGATCTAAGACCACAAAACTTTTAGAAGAAAATGTAGGGAAATATCTTATAAATCTTATAATAGGAGGTATTTTCCTAGACCTACACCCAAAGCACAAGCATTGAAGAAAGAAAGAAATAATTGGGAACTCCTCACAATTAAACACTTTTGTGCATCAAAGAACTTTGTCAAGAAAGTAAAAAGACATCCTACACAATGGGAGACAATATTTGGAAACAATATATCAGTAAAGGTTGAGTATCTAGAATATATAAAGATATTGTTCAACTCAACAACAAAAAAAAAGACAGACAACCCAATTACAAAATGGGCAAAAGACATGAATAGACACTTCTCAGAAGAGGGAATACAAATGGCCAAAAGGCACATGAAAAGATGCTCAACTTCCCTGGCTATTAGGAAATGCAAATCAAAATCACAATGAGATATCATTTCACACCCACCAGAATGGCGATTATCAATAAAACAAAACTTTTGAGAAGTGCTGGAGAGGATGTGGACAAAGAGGTACACTTAACCACTGTTGGTGGGAATGTCAAATGGTACAATCGCTATGGAAGGCAGTTTGGTGGTTCCTCAGGAAGCTAAGTATAGAATTGCCATATGACTCAGCAATACCATTGCTAGAGGACCTGAGGGCAAGGACACAAACGGACATTTGCACACCAATGTTTATAGCAGCATTATTTACAATTGTCAAGAGATGGAAACAGCCAAAATATCCATCAACAGACAAGTGGCTAAACAAGCTGTGGTATATACATATGCTGGATTATTATGCAGCTGTAAGACAGAATAAGTTATGAAGTATGTAACAAAATGGATGGACTTTCAGGGCATTATGCTGAGTGAAATTAGCCAGAAACAAAAGGTCAAATACTGTATGGTCTCACTGATAAGAACTAACATTAATGAATGAACTTGGAGAATATCAGTTAAGAACAGAGACCATCAGGAGATAGCAATAGGGTAGATATTGGGTAATTAGAGCTGAAGGAATACAGATTGTGCAATGGGACTGATTGTAAAAATTCAGAAATGGATAGCACATTACTACCTAACTGTAATACAATAATATTAGAACACTGAATGAAGCTGAATGTGAGAATGATAGAGGAGGAGGCCTGGGGGCACAAATGAAATCAGAAGGAAAGATAGACAATAAAGACTGAGATGGTATAATGTAGGAATACCTAAAGTATATAAGTATAATGTAGGAATGCCTAGAGTGTATAATGATAGTGACTAAATGTACAAATTTAAAAATGTTTTTGCATGAGGAAGAACAAAGGAATGTCAATATTACAGGGTGCTGAAGATAGATGGTAATTCATGTTTTAAAACTTTAACTTATGTGTGAGACTAAAGCAAATAATGTTCATTTGGTACAAAATTTATATTTTGACTAGCGCATTTCCTAATATCACTTATGTGGACAGCTTAATTGAACACCTTAAGTACACAGAACCTTGAGTAGGGCATGAGATTTTATAGGTTTGTCCACAGTGATGCCCCAACAAATCCCAGAGTGATCTGAATAAAAAAGTATCTGTAAAGTCCCCTTGGGGGAATGGTGAGAAAGGAGGAAAATTCAACTTCCCCAGGTGGAGAATTCCTGATATTCTAACAAGCAGTGGGGACGACCAAATAGGCTGAGACCTCAATCTTGGAGTTTGTTCATATGAAACTTAACCCCACAAAGGATAGGCTGAGACTACATAAAATTAGGTCTAAGAGTTTACCCCAGAGAACCTCTTTTGTTGCTCAAATGTGGCCTCTCTCTCTCTCAGCTGACACAACAAGCAAACTCACAGCCCTTTCCCTCTCTACTTGAGACATGACTTCCAGGGGTGCGGACCTTCCTCGCAACATGGGACAGAAATCCTAGAGTGAGCTGGGACTCAACATCAAGGGATTGAGAAAACCTTCTTGACCAAAAAGGAGAAGAGCGTAATGAGACAAAATCAAGTGTCAATGGCTGAGAGATTCCAAACAGTCGAGAGGTTATCCTGGAGGTTATTCTTACACATGAAACAGATATCACCTTTTTAGTCAAGTTGTAATGGAGAGGCTGGAGGGAACTGCCTGAAAATGTAGGGCTGTGTTCCATTAGCCATGTTTCTTGAAGATGATTGTATAATGATATAACTTTCACAATGTGACTGTGTGATTGTGAAAACCTTGTTTCTGATGCTCCTTTTATCTACCTTATCGACAGATGAGTAAAACATATGGATTAAAAATAAATAAATAATAGGCAGAACAAATGTGAAAATAAATTTAGTAGATTGAAATGCTGGTGATTGGTGAAGGGGAGGGGGAGGGAGTATGGTATGTATGAATTTTTTTCTTTTTATTTTTCAGGATTGATGCAAATGTTCTGAGAGGTGATTGTGGTAATGAATGTACAACTATGTGCTGATATTGTTAGTTATTGATTATATACCAAGAATGGAATGATCATATAGTAAGAATATTTGTGTTTGTATGTTCTTATGTTTAAAAAAATAAAATGATCACGGTGATGAATGCACAACTACGTGATGATATTGTGAGCCATTGACTTTACACTATGTATGGAATATTTGTATGTTAAGAATGTTTGTGTTTGTATGTTGTTTTATCAATAAAAATATTACATAAAATAAAAACAATATCCCTTCAGCAGGCGATGGCAGCTCAGGAGGCAGAGTTCTTGCCTGCCATGCCAGAGACCTGGGTTTGATTCCTGGTGTCTGCCCATGCAAAAAAACAAAACAATATCCTAACAGAAATGTAAGAATAGATGGAACTTCAAATCCATTGCTTCCCTCCCAGAGAGCCCACATCTCAGCCAAGCTGGCAAACATTAGTAAGAAAGATAGCGTGAAAAATTATGCTTATAAAATATGGGTCACTACTGCTGTTATGTTCTGGAAGAGGAAAAAAGAGAATGAAGCTCTCAAGAATCAAAACTCTTTTGCCCTTAAATTCCCACTGACTAAGGACCTATCCTTTATCAGTTAGTCTCCAGTATCTTAGAGAAGCTAGAAGTAAAAGCCTAAAATTGTGGAACTGTAACCCATACCAAACTCTGAAATCTGTTCTACAACTTATGGCAATATGCTTTGAAATTTAGTGCTTTTTTGTAGATATGCTATTTTTCACAAAAAAGAAAAAAAAAAGTTGATGGTGATAAATGCATACCTATATGAAGAAAAAAAAGAGAGATCAAAGAGTGAATTTGCTTTTAGATTGTTCTATTAACCTACTGGAACAGTGGTTCTTAACATTTTAAGTATCACCAACATCTTTGAAAATCTGACTAAAATGATATACCCTTTTTCCAGAACAATGTACATATACATCATATTTTATGGGCAATTTCAGGGCTTCATAGATCCCTCCAAATCCTAGAGTTCAGAACCTATCTGTCAGAGGATGTTCTCTGGGGGTGACTCTTGGGTATGGCTGATGGTGAGCTTAGCTTCTTCTCTGCAGGGATGGGTTTTGTGGGGGTGAGCCCCAGGATTAAGGGCTCAGCCTACTGAATTAGTTGTCCCCACTGCTTGTGAGAGTATCAGGAGTTCCCCAGATGGGGAAGTTTAATATTTCCTCCTTTCTCCCCAGCCCCCTAAGGGGATTTTTTTAGCATTATTCTTACTTCTTGTTTATCTAGTTTATTTCATGAGGAAGTCAACTTTATGCTCCCATTTGGACCACTTTGCCTCCAAAAATTTAATTATATCTAGAAAGGACACTGTACGCTGTTTCATCTTATGCTTACTTTGACAAATGTGTCTGCTTTACAAGCACATAAAACCCAAATGTCAAATATTGGCTTAGAAGGGAAAATATAGTTTAAAAAGCTGGAGAAAGAAAATTCTACTATGTTGAAGTCCTTAATAAATTATGTTTTTTAATCAGTGTTTCATTTATAGGTAATTTCTGTGTACTTGGAGATAATTACAATTCCAAATTCATTTGGATAAATATCAGAAAATGTTTTCAAAAGAAACTGGGGAGTATAAAAATACAATTGAAATTTTTTTTTTAAAAAAAGAAAGAACCTGTAAGAAAGACAGGATAAAGAAAAGAACAGTTAAAAAGATGACAGTGGCAACTTTCATCTTCCTGCTCTCATATGAGTTTTGAATTTTCAGAGAACAAATTATTTCAAAGCAACAAGTTTGTTCATTTGTGCCTTGAGCACATTTCCTCAGCTTAATTAAATGTTCTTGGAAGATTCCTTCCTTCAGCTCCCTAGTCAGTAAGAACAAGCTACGAATTACCTGGTTGAAGGATTATAATACCTCTGTATGAACAGGGCACAGACTGTATTCAGAGACTGGATCAACATTATTCCTTATAGCTTCTCATGGGTATAAGTCAATCAGTGTCCAGGCAGGGATTTAGCAAACTGGCTTATCACTGATCTGGAAGCTGAAGGAACCCAGGTGTCCTGGCCCAGAAAAAGCAGTATAGGGTGATTGCCTAAGTCAGAACCTAAAATCTCTTGACTTCCAAACACACACATCGCCCATGCTGCTAATTCCAGAGCTCTCCACATCCTAGAAAAGAAATGGTTTTACAAATACCTTGGACTCAGAACTTAAATTCAGAGGCACCATTTGTGAGGCCCAGCTCCAGCTCTGAGAACTGGGTACCTCTGTTGACTCCACTTGCCATATTGACTAGGGACATTCATAAAAGGAGAGGGAAATAAAGGTAAAGAGAAATGAATAAATACAGTACCGGGGCCACTTGCACCACTTGAAGCTGTATATGCTGAGGTTGCTGAAGCCCAGGTGTCGACTGAGACACAGGGATATACTGTATTCTCTGGTACTCCCCTTGTGGAGTTCGATAATCTGTCGTTAAAGTCTGGGACAGTTCCGTCATGGCTTGGGTTAGCAGGTCTGTTGTCTAGAAAAATTGCACAAAACACATTAGCTGGTAAGACTACTGTGTGCAGCTATTTCTGTGCTTTTAAATTCTACTAAACTTTAGTTTATCTCACTGGTGGATCATGGAGCTACAAATTAGACTGAATCCAGATAGAAACAAAACAAGACGTGTAGTTGAGAAGGTGTTTTAAGACTGTAAGAGTTTTTTAACATATACATTAGACTGTCTGCTTTTGCCCCAGTGGAGTTACCCTAGAGATTCTGACAATCTCACATCAGACAAGCAACATGACATTTTCTTGCTGCCCCTTTCACAGAGAGCTTTGGAAAGATTGACTGGAGATCCAGTCACAAGCGTAATACCTTGTGAAAACTGAAGGATATAAAAGTCTACCCCTGCAGTCAATTTAATAACAAAGAAAAGGCTTCAGTTCTTGAAGGAAATAGTCTGCTCTGAGCAGGCACTTACCACCATGGTTTCTCCAGTAGCACTATCTGTCGTTAACACAGCTGGGGTGGCGCTGATGACAGCTGTTGTCAAGGGCGTATGGATGGCATTAGGGAGCTGGGCGTACTCTGGATGCTTCTTTCGAATGTGCTGTACCATCTTGGTCTGAAAAATTAAGGCAGAATTTAAGCATAATTACTAGGTTATGTTCACTCTTTTCCATATGCAAAGCCTCCAAAGCTTCTTGGAGTCTTTTACAGTATGCCTCAATTTTTTTTTTAAATATAGGGCAATGCTGCCCTCCCCCCTATGTGGGGCATGACATCCAGGGGTGAAAATCTCCCTGGCAGTATAGAAGATGACTCCCAGCCATGAAATTGGTCCTGGCATTGTGGGATCAACAATACCATCCTGACCAAGAGGGGGAAGAGAAGTGTAACTAATGAAGTATCATGGCTGAGAGAGTTCAAATAGAGTAGAAAGGCAACTCTGGAGGTCAATCTTATGCAAGCTTCAGTTACACATTGCTACCTACCATAACTTGCCAAACCCCAACCAAAATCACCCCAGCCAGTCCTAAAGAACACTTAGGGTATTATTTAAGATTCTACAAAGGTTCCATGCACTAGGGTAACTTTCCAGAAACCTACAACCTCCAGATGGGTCCCTGGACCAGATAAGTCCTGAAACCTAAAGGGCCCAGCCTCTCTAGAACATGAGCTAGTTCCATCTCCCTACCCCATATTAGTGACAGACCCTTCCGTTAAGAAAAAGTTAGAATGGCCATAGCCCAAATACCCTTAAAGAGTGGGAGAAAGATCAAATGTAATGGTGGAGTTATACAGAGAAGGTAGGGTTTAACAAGCAAATATGATTACTCAATCATTAAAGTGATATTTCTGTTAGGCTCCAGTATCTTACAACAGCTAGAAGTAAGTTAAAATTGTGGGATTGTAACCCATACAAAACTCTGAAATCTATTCTACAACTACTTGTTGTGCTGTGCTTTGAAATTTATTGCTTTCTGTACATGTTATTTTATACAAAAGAAAAAAAAGTTGATTGTGATATAAAAAAATTTTATTCCTTCTAGCCTCCTATATTATGGAGTAGACAGAAGAAAAAATCTGAGAGGATTGTACAGTAGTGCATGACAAACTCTGGGATCTGTCTTGTAACTACTTGTTGATGAGTGCTTTGAAAACTACTGCTTTTTTCTTTCTTTGCTTTGTATATATGTTATCTTATACAACAAAAAAGTAGAGTAATGCTGACTGTGCCTGCCCTTCCAATAGTGGACACAATGCTATGAAAAGATAAAAAAGAAATAAAGAACTCCATAGCATCAGGGAAGTTCCGAACACCTTTCGCTGCCTGCTCTGATACCTGTGCAATCAATCAATCACAATCCCCCAGCAGATATGACCTCTTTGCAAGAACTACCATGGAAGTCCCTCTGTATACGTCTGTAAGCCTGAGGTCAGAAACCATGAGTATACCAAAATTCAAATATAAGAAACTCCTTGGCCCAGGAAATAGTTCAGAATATTGGATGGCACCTATGCTGGGGCAAGTCTATAATATTCTCTTCCCATTTTTTTGCTCGGGGCCCCTATTTAGCCATGTAAACTGGGAAAACACTTCTCCAGCCTTTCTCCCCCATCCACAGTCTCCCACCAATTCAGAACAAGCCATCAAGGCATATTTAGCCTCAAATGGTAGATGTGGCCTCAGTTTTAGCCGGAAGCTGCCCATACCTTGCTGCTGTACTGTTTGGAGCAGTGGGGGCAGCAAACAGGGGGAGTGGCGATGGTGCCGGTCAGCTGGGTGTGGGTGCTGAGCATGGGGTCTGGCTCTCCCGGACCAGCAGGTCGCAGCTTCCGGATGCTTGGTGGGAGCTCGGCTCCTGGGTGGTTCTTCAGAATGTGAGCTTTGCGCTTGCTGGCACTTTTATAAACCTGCAAATTCCAGAGTTTTTCCATGAAAGCAATGTAAGCTTCTGCTTTCTTGCTTAAAGCAAACTAGTCTATGACAAGGAAATGAGAAAAAAAAAAAAAAGGATCCACGTAGCCCCCCAAAAGATATGAAGGTTAATAAGGATCTCACATAAATCGGAATCAAATAAGAACCTAATATTGATAGGCTAGGCATCTTTCTTGAATTTATATATCTAAGACAGTAACTGGAAAAAAATATCCTTGATCCTAAACTTAAAGTAGTTATACAGTCACGGGAAGAGATTTGTTGAAGGGCCAGTACATCTTCAGCTTTTCTGTGAAAGCTCTCATTTGATGTATGTAACTGACCAGATGCCAAAGAACCTTCCAGAATAGCGAGTCTAATAGCAACTAGTACCTTTAGTGTTGAATCTACGTCTAAAAAAAGTTTCTTACTTTTAAGTGGAGGTTGGCTAGTCAGTAGGGATCATCTTTGAAATATAACACTGGCACATATATGAGGAAACAATAGTAATGAAGCAGATGAAGCAATAAACGTATATTCTCTGTCTATTTTGTAACTGCACAAAAATAAAGAATGGATAGTACAACTAGAGACAGAGAATAAGAGTACTCTACCACAGAACTTTTTCACATTCTGCTCAATCTCCTAGAAACCTTCAATCCACTGTGTATTTTACAAGGAGGATGATACTCTCATTTCAGAGTTTAAAATGAATTCATAAACAAGACTCTTGGAATAGGTCTCTTCTTTTTATAACAAAAATTTCAGAGAGACAGAGAATAAGAAAACGAGAGTCAACTAATTCTTAAGAAAAAAAAATTTGGCTTAAAATAAAGCTGCATTTCTAGCCCATTCTTGTTGGAATGGAAAACGACTGAGACAGGGAGCACCTGCTGAGAGAACCAACCTGCAAGGCCCTAGCATATATTTATACATGCAGACACACTGGCTCCCAGCCGGGCTCCCATCCCAATGTGGACATTTCCCTTTTACCTTATCACAATACTGACAAAAGTAATCACGGTTGGGCTTTATGATGGGTAGAGTTAATTCTGGCACCTCTTCTATCTTCATGTCTGGGTGCCTCTTTGATAAGTGATTTACCTAAAGGGAAAGAAAGTACATGAGAGAATAAAACCCCATTACAAACAGAAGGTAGACAAATGCCTCTGATGGTGGCCTCTAGACATTCAAATTCTCTCCTTGCTCCTGTCAAAAAGGCATTTGGCCAGAACAAGCATCACCAAGCCCATCTGACACCAAAATGTTCACAGCCACTGTTCACAGGAATTAACAATAATTCAGCAAATTACTGAAGGAGAATTGGATCACCGTGAATCTCACTAACAGTCTCTGGCTGAAAGAACTACTGTTGGAAAAAGGAAAATCAGACTGCAAGAATTTCTTTGGTGAAAATTCTCCTGATGCAAACCTGTCTCTCACTATTTAGGGACCTGGCTTTCCTGAGCACATTGAAAGAGATACAGTCTAAGCATCTGAATTTTAAAACTTGCTCCAGGACTTTCCAGCTTCTGACAGAAATATATTCATTCTGCAACTGTAATGAGGTCACATGCATCAATAAGCAGTGCACTGGCTGTCCCGGAGTTTTGGCTAAATTCAGTGTTAACCCTGCTTTGATGGGGCGATCTCTTCTATTGCTATTTCATATCTGGAAAAGAGAGGCATTAAAAAGGGAACAGTAGGACAGGAGGCAAAAGACCCTGCCAGAAAGTACATGCAGGAACATGAAAGAGAAGAGGAAAAGAAAATAGAAAAGAAACAAAACTAGTGGTGAAAAGCGACAGGAAAAGACCTCTTCTAAGAGGGCACCAGAAAAGAGCACCAGAAAAGAGGTCACCAGAAAAGGTCACAGTAAAAGAGGGAAAGGGAGGACGGGAAAGGAAAGAACTCCAGAATGGGGATTGTCAGCCTTCAGTTTATCTCCCCAACCATTCAACACCCACAGACAAATATAATTTAGTACAGAACACAATGCAAAGCCATCATCACAGGGGCAGGAGCGATGAACTGGGTGGTCAGAGGGGCCTGCCACCCAGGACACTGACCAGCATGCCACGTCTCCGGAAGCCCATCATGCACAGGCGGCACTTGAACGTGAAGCTGTCATAGTCCGTAGATGTGATGCGAGGTTTGAAAGTCTTCGAGCGGCTGATGCGGTCAGCTTTCTTGGCCTCCCTTTCAGGATTATGCATCCGCTGCATGTGTTCCCGTAGTTTATCTTTTCGCTATGTAGAGAATTTTTGAGAGGGGGAGGGAAGGGTAGAAACAATTTAATTGAAGGGGCAAAAGAAAAAAATCAATCAAACTTAGCAGCAACAACTCTCTATCAAGATGCATCTGAGTTTCTGGAGTGCTCGAACATAACAGGACATGTCAGAACTCTGTTCCCTAGCAAATAAAGTGCATTCCAATAAATTGTGGTCTAAAATGGCCATTAAATTTGGAAAATACACACTGATTGTTGAGAAAAAACACTTTGCATTTATATAAGGTGATCAAATGATATTGGAATGAATTTGTTATTAAGAACTATAACACAGATTGATAATAGAGAATGACACATACTACTGGATTTACAAAGTCATGTTTCTACACAATTTCTACACATTTTAACAAACCTAATGATATTCTCCTAGATTTCAAGTGAATTTAAGTAAAAACCTCTCATCTAAATAGATTTAGAAGTTCAAGGAAACAGTTCCACCATCTGCTAGGGATGGAGCCTAAGGTCTGGGTCTCAGTGCTTGCTTTGATGATCTAAACTAGTGATACTTGTTGAAGTGAGTCCATAGAGAGATAGAATTACATAGGGCCCAACCTGAGTAAAAACAAATCCAAAAAATGCCAACTCCCTGAACCTGCAAGGCTCTCTCTATTGGACATATTGTTAAACTTACTGGTCTTGAAAACATGTTTAATCTTTCTGCAAGAACAGTTCTTCCCATCTTTTGGTACAGGGAAGTTGTATTTTTCCCTCCAGCACATTATTCAACAAATACTCCTTGCGTGCCTGCCAAGTTCCCAGAACTATGCTGGGTGCTGCACTCCAGTGGTAGGACATCCCTCACCTCCCTCCCTCCCTCTTCTGCTACATGGATATGGACTCAACTGCTCTTTCTTCCTACCCTCTGCCTTCATGCCTGGAAGGCCCGAGAGAGAATTTTTCAGTTTCTCAGACTGCAGTAAAATTTGGATTAAATGCACTGTTCATGAATAACAGTATCTCTCTTCAGTGCAGATACAGTGATAAATCATATATAATGACAGAAGCCATTATACTGTGTAGTAAGTAAACTAAGAAACAAAGAAATTTGGCCTGTAAAAAGAGGTAAGGCCTATGAATGGCTCCAGGGGAGGTACCCTTTCCATCCTTGGAAACTCCTGCCTAGGAGACTTTTTGCTATCATGGTGGGCCCTGAACACTCCAGAACATTGATACTGACAGATGACTGAGGATAGGGTAGGGCCACAGGGGTTAGAGAAGGGGTGGCCAGGCTAGAGAGTTCCATCCTGCAGTTATAGGGTTGGAGCTTTCAGCCAGGTGCTGCTAGCCCAGCTCTGAAAAGGTGAGGGGGGTGGACACTGAGCCCATGTACTAGGCATAGACTGGACCCAAATCTCCAGTGAGTTTCCCTGGTGGGCAGGAAGGGTGGAGCATCAGAGGGCCTGAGAAGCTTTGCAGGGCCCTCCCAGACATCCCCCAGGTGCCTCTTTTTTTAGCTTCTTCTTATTTGAATCCTTTCTGCTATTAAAAAAAAAGAAAAAGAAAAAGATGCTCAACTTTCCAGGCTATTAGGGAAATGCAAATCAAAACCACAATAAGATATCATCTCACACCCACCAGAATGGCCATTATCAATAAAACAGAAAACGACAAGTGCTGGAGAGGATGTGGAGAAAGAGGCACACTTATCCACTGTTGGTGGGAATGTCAAATGCTACAACGGCTGCAGAAGGCAGTTTGATGGTTTCTCAGGAAGCTAAGTATAGAACTGCCATATGACCTAGCAATACCATTGCTAGGTATCTACTCAGAGGACCTGAGGGCAAAGACACAAATGGACATTTGCACACCAATGTTTATAGCAGCATTATTTACAGTTGTCAAGATATGAAAACAGCTCAAATGTCCATCAATAGATGAGTGGCTAAACAAACTGCGGTATATACATACTTTGGAATATTATGCAGCTGTAAGACAGAATAAAGTTATGAAGTATGTAACAACATGGATGGACCTTAAGGACATTATGCTGAGTGAGATTAGCCAGAAACAAAAGGACAAATACTGTATGAACTCACTGATATGAACATTAATGAATGAACTTGGAGCATTTCAGTTAAGAACAGAGGTCATCAAGAGACAGAAATAGGGTAGATATTGGGTAATTGGAACTGAAGGGATACAGATTGTGCAATGGGACTGATTGTAAAAATTCAGATATGGATAGCACAATACTACCTAACTGTAATATAATAATGTTAGAACACTGAATGACGCTGAATGTGAGAATGACAGAGGAAGGAGGGTTGGGGTCACAAATGAAATCAGAAGGAAAGATAGACAATAAAGACTGAGATGGTATAATGTGGGAATGCCTAGAGTGTATAATGATAGTGACTAAATGTACAAATTTAGATATGTTTTTGCATGAGGAAGAACAAAGCAATGTCAATACTGCAGGATGTTGAAAATAGATGGTAATGCATATTTTAAAACTTTAACTTATGAGTGAGACTAAAGCAAAAAATGTTTATTTGGTACAAAATTTATACTTTGGCTAGTGCATTTCTAATATAACTTATGTGGATCACTTACTTGAACACCATAAGTACTTGGAACCTTGAGTAGGGCATAAGATTTTGTAGGTTTGCCCAGAGTGATGCCTCGATAAATCCCAGAGTGATTTGAACAGTGAATAAAAAAGTATTTGCAAAGTCCCCTTTGGGGAATGGTGAGAAAGGGGGAAAATTCTACTTCCCCAAGTGGAGAATTCTTGATATTCTCACAAGCACTGGGGACAAACAAAGCAATGGGCTGAGCCCCCCATCTTGGGGGTTAATCATATGAAACTTAACCCCACTTAACCCCACTTAAAATTAGGCCTAAGAGTCACCCCCAAGAGAACCTCTTTTGTTGCTCAGATGTGGCCTCTCTCTCTCTGTCAACATGGCAAGCAAACTCATTGCCCTCCCTCTCTCTACGTGGGACATGACTCCCAGGGGTGTGGACCTTCCTGGCAACGTGGGACAGAAATCCTAGAATGAGCTGAGACTCAGCATCAAGGAATTGAGAAAACCTTCTCAAAGAAAAAGGGGAAGAATGTAATGAGACAAAATAAAGTCTCAGTGGATGAGAGATTCCAAACAGAGTCGAGAGGTTATCCTGGAGGTTATGCTTATGCATTACGTAGATATCTAATTAAGGTGTAATGGAGAGGCTGGAGGAAACAGCCTGAAAATGTAGAGCTGTGTTCCAGTAGCCATGTTTCTTGAGGATGACTGAATAATGATATAGCTTTCACAATGTGACTGTATGATTGTGAAAACCTTGTGTTTGATGCTCCTTTAATCTACCTTAACAGATGAGTAAAACATATGGATTAAAAATAAAAAAAACATATGGATTGTGAAAACCTTGTGTTTGATGCTCCTTTAATCTACCTTAACAGATGAGTAAAACATATGGATTAAAAATAAATAAATAATAGAGGGAACAAATGTTAAAATAAATTTAGTAGATTGAAATGCTAGTGATCAATGAAAGGAAGTGGTGAGGCGTATGGTATGTATGCATTTTTTTGTTTTCTTTTTATTTCTTTTTCTGAATTGATGCAAATGTTCTAAGAAATGATCACGGTGATGAATATACAACTATGTGATGATATTGTGAATTTCTGATTATATATGTAGAATGGAATGATCATACGGTAAGAATCTTTGTGTTTTTACATTGGTATGTTTAATAATTAAAATTTAAAAAATTTAAAAAAAAGAAAGAAAAACTATAGTCATTAGGTATAGCGCTTCCCTAAGTTCTATGTCCCAGTGAACTATCAGACTTCAGGGGGAGGGGAACCCCCAAGCAGGCAGCTGGTACGTGAGTGCGGGCAGCCTTGGGGAGCACCATGACCTTAACAGGGGGGGCGGGGGGGCGCTGACCTAACTCCAGGGGACAGGAATCAGAATCACATTTAGTGTCAGACATTATGGCACAAACAACACAGTGACACTGGTGTGGACAAGGACTCAAACCTGAAAGAACACAACACATATAAACTTAGCAGTGGACCACCAGGACTTTCTCAGACCCTCCATGTGCCAGATTAGACTCTACTGCATTTCCATTTGTTCCTAAGCATCAGTAATCGCTCATTTCTCCCTACCCCTTCCCTTTGAACTGACGAATTTACCCATTGCATAAACCCAAAGCCTAATGGGAATAAAAACAGCACACCAAGCTGTGCACACATGGCAGGCATATACCTATCGAGCGCCAAATCTCCACAAGGCCTTCCCATCTGAACATCTCCAAAACCAAAACTCATTATCCACCCTGCACTCTCTACTCCTGCTGGTTCAGCAGTATTTCTTTCCAAATATGTAGCCTCTCAGGCCATAGGTTCCAGTTCCTCGCTGTTGGTCCTTCACCCTTTCATTCATCTGCAAGGACCTATCAGTTCTCCCTCAGATGTTTGGACTATAGATGGCCTCTTCTCCATACCCACTGCCTCCACCTCAGTTTAAGCCCTGCTCCAAAATAGCTACAGGCTCACGTCCTCCTAAGTCTAATTACTCAGCATAACGAGTTGGCCTTAACATGCTTCTCTAATTTCATTTCATTTTCCACCTCCTTACCAGTCACTCAAACCTCTCTACACTGCATCCTCTTCTGAACATGGTATCTCCTTGGTCCCTGCTGCTCCTTCTGCTTAGAATGGCTTATCCCTCCCGCATTCCTCATGCCATCCCTTTCTCTAGCTGGCAAACCCTTCCCCACTTTCGAGTGAATTCAAAAGTGCCACCATATCTATGAGGCTTTCCCTCTATCCCAAAATGGAGTAAATACCTCTTATAGCATTTTATTCTTTTCTCTACTATAGATTTACTAATATTTTTTAATCTGCTTGCCTAATTTCCCTATTAAATTGTGAGGTCCTTAGAGTCAGAAAGTCCTACTTGTCAATAGATATGCTACCCACATGGAACTTAAGTTTAAGTAGAACAGACGATTACAATAAAGTACAATAGTGTGAAGGGGTCCGAGTAAAAAGTCCTATGGGAATACATAGAAGAATTTAATCTGCTTTGGGGGAGATCAAGAAATGCCCCCATGTGGGGTGACATCAGCCGCCAGGTGAAATGACAGGCGAGGCTGAGCGCTTATTTCAAGCAAAGAGAGGGTTGGAAGATGGAGAGAAAATTCAAAGTATCTCTTTGAAACAGTACACTACTCTTAGGAAAATCTGAGTAGTTCAGGACGGCCAGAGGACACGGAGGAAGGGAGACTTAGTAATTAGGCCAGGTCATGCAGTACCTGGTATGTGATAAGAACTTTGAATTCTATCTTGAAGTCAGTGAAGAGCTATTAAGGGATTTTTCATCAGGGGCATGACATGCATTTGTTCTCTGGAAAAATTCCTCTTGTAATTGTCTATAAAATGGACTAAAGGAACGTGGTGGTCTTGTACAATGCCAATCAGGCTAAGGGGAAACTACCTTTAAGCAGAATGTCCTTCCGCGTATGGCTCCAAGGTGGAGTTAGCCAAAAGAGAAGCTCCCACTGGATGGAGGTAAGTAAAGCAGCAACATTCTGCCCTGCTGGCCAAGGTGGCGGAGGCCATGTTGGGTGCAGGGGGCCTGTGGATTCCAGTTTATCTTCATTCTCCCACTCAGTAGCCAGCTCTTCCTCCTGACTGTCCACCCTGATGAGCAGCCTGGCCCATTCCCATATGCAGAGACACTATCTCCATAGACTGCCCAGCTCTCCTTCCCAGGCTGCTGTGGCAGCTGGAGGAACCTGCCCAGTCTCCCCAATTCCCAGCTAAGTTTTCCCTTGTCCCTCCTCCAGGACTCCAGAAGGAGCACCAGTCCTCCCACGCTGTCTTTCACATTCTTCCCTCTCCTATAATTAAGTCCTTACTCCCATAATAAACTCTTCACTCCATAGCACTTACGGGGTTCTGCTTTTCCGACTGAACCCTGGGTGAAAATAGAGGAGGAAATGGAAACAGGAAACCTTTTTTTAATCACTAAGTACTAAAATAATGGTATCTGGCACAAAACAGATCATCAAAAAATGCTGAGTGGATAGGACAGATGGATGGCCATTGTGTTCAACATCGCAAGATATGGATCCATTTAAATAGAATTCTTAAAAAAAAAAAAAATTTAAGCTAAAATCAGAAAAACGACCTAGACCCTTTTATACTTTTCACATCAAATTTTCCTGCAGAGTCATCTACAGGGAAAGCTGTCGAGATTATATCCCATGACACACATTCCAGAAAACTCAAGCGTTGAATGTTATAATGTCTTCACATGCTATATAAATACATCCCTTCTAACATTAGCTTTTCCCTCCTGAATCCACTTATGATTCTCTTCCAGTTTCCAAGACAGTGTCCAACAATCATATTCAGTAGAGTGTCTCTCAAAGACATCTTTGTAGAATCATCTCATTTTCCGATGAAGCATATTCAAGGGTTTTCACAATTGTTTAACTTTTGTCTCTGAGTCCCCTGCAAGTATTTCCTTTGCTTTTTCTATATTCTAGGCAGGTTACCAATACCTCAAAACTTGATTACCAGGATCTCAGAGATAATAAATGCTCAATAAAAATCTGTTCATTTGAGTGGTAAGCAAATACATTGTTCTCCCAGGAATTCCTCAGTAGCCATTCAGTCCTACCTGTTTTACATTTGGATTCTTTTAGAGGTAGGCTCATTATCACTGTATTTCTTGGGGGTTGAATTTGGAGAAATTAAGGTGAATCTTTCCCCTTGAATTTTATAACAACTAAACTGACTATCAAGCCCAAAGGCTTTCATGTATCTCAAGCCCATGAGGGGATAAAGCGATATAATCAACAGGCGTTTACCCTCAGCTTGACTTGTCAGTGGCCAGAACCACCTGGGGCTGCTCAATGGTTACAGTACCTTAAACTGCTTCCCGCACGTGGAGCACAGGAAATCTTTGCGGTCTGAGTGCCGCAGCATGTGCAGGCGCAGTTTATCGGGACGGCAGAAGGCCTTGTCACACTCCGTGCACTGGTAGATCTTTTCCGAGTGGAAGCTGCGCACGTGCTTTTTCACCTGCAGTGGAGACACAAAGTCAGGGGACTTGGGCACAAAAGGAAATGACAGAAGGCAGCGAATCGACGCTAGAGGGAGCCAGAGGCGTGCTCGTGGGTTTTTACCAGCCTGGATGTGGAATCCAATCAGATGTGATAACTGGCCTCAATCATCCTTACTATCCCTGCCACAAAGAAACAAAACAAGCAGCCAGAAAGCCAGAGCCATAACGTCTCTTAGTGGGGATAAGGAGTAAAATAAGCTAGGTAGATGGAAATACTAGTGGTCAACGAGAAGGAGGGTTAACAGGTATGGGATGTATGCGTTTTCTCTTTTTTTCTTTTTATTTCTTTTTGTGGAGTATTGCGAATGTTCTAAAAAATGATCATGATCATTCAGGGGTGAAAATCTCCCTGGCGGCACATGGGAGATGACTCCCAGGGATGAATCCAGCCCTGGCACCTTGGTATCAACAATGCCATCCTGAGCAAAAGGCGGTCCATGGTTGAGAGAGTTCAAATAGAGTCAGTAGGCTACTCTGGAGGTCACTCTTATGCAAGCTTCAGTTAGACATTGATACTATCATAACTTGACAAACCCCAACCAAAATCATTCCAGCCAATCCTAAAGAACACCCAGGGCAATATGTAAGATTCCACAAGGGTTTCAGGCACTAGAGTAACTTTCCAGAAACCTACGACCTCCTGATGGGACCCTGGACCAGTTAAGTCCTGAAATGCAGAGGGGCCAGCCCTTCCAGAACATCAACTAGTTCCATTCCCCTACCCCATATTACTGACAGCCCCTTCCAACATGAAAAAGAATGGCCATAGCCCAAACACCCCTAAAGAGTAGGAGAAAGATCAAAATTGATGGTGGAGTTATACAGAGAAGGTAGGGTTTAACAAACGATTATGATTGCTGAATCATTATACTGATATTTCTTTTAACCTCCAATACTTTAGCGCAGCTAGAAATAAAAACCTAAAGTTGTAGAATTGTAACCCATACCAAACTCTGAAATCTGTTCTACAACTAATTGTTGTGATATACTTTGAAATGTATTGCTTTTTTGTAAGTATGTTATTTTTCACAAAAAAGAAAGAGTTGATTGTGGTGATAAAAATAATACTTATTCCTTCTAGCTTCCAATGTTCTAAAGCAGCTAGACAGAAGTATGGTAGCCCATGACAAACTCTAGGATCTGTCCTGTAACTACTTATTGAAAAGTGCTTTGAAGACTATTGCTTTTTCCTTTCTTTTCTTTGTTTATATATTATATTATATAATAAAAAAATCTACAAAAAAAAAAGAAAACAGAAAAAAGATTAAAAGGAAAGTTCCTTTGGGTTTAAATGAATCTTGCTAAAAATCATCTAAAGAAACAGAATATGTAAATCATTCTTTCTCACTTTTTTTCTGGTTCCAACATGTATAGAAGGAACTTAGCCCATTTTAGTAATTGGTCTTTCCATATCTTTCTGTAAAATCAGATTCTGAAAAATTAAAGACATGAGTTAGGTGAATAGAAAACACTTCCCATTTATGACAGCAATACAACACTGTTGTCATTTCTCCCTAACTGGGACCTTATTCCTTTATTTTTAGGTAACTTAAATCAAGGTATACTGTCTCAGAACTCTCTGAAACATAAGTATCCAATGAAGAAGAGTTGTGCATAGGAGCTAAACAGTGAATCACATCAAGTTATTTCTACCAGACATTTTGCTTCATTATTTTGGGGAGTCTCTTTTGCCTTTAGATTCAGCCTTAAAGCAACTTTTCTAGCTGTTTGTGTGAAATGGAAAACTTTTCAAGATCCTACATTAACAGAACCAGGGTTAATTCTGGGCTTCAGCACCAATAAACATATAAAACCAGAACTATGGTTAAATCCTAATCTCCTCTCCTTTTGGTAAAAAAAAAAAAAAAAAAAAAAGAGTACTTTTACTGGATATTTAGATTTACTTATTCATTGTCTAGCACATAAGCTATTATCAATTGAAGTTCAAAGGAAATCATGAATATTTTGGAATTTAGTTTCCCGCACTTTGCTCCAGGAAAGAATCTAGGACAGAGGAAACAGCTGGGGCTTGACACGAAAGTATACTGTATACCTACTTTCTGCTTCCTTACAAAATCCATGACCTTAGTAAAACAAGACAGGCAGCCAAAGCATGGGTAAGAGAGGTTTCCAGTGCAGAAAATGGGAGAATGCCCTCTATAAGCTCTTTATGCTCATTTCATGAGCAATGGGTTTGGCAAGGATTAGGAAATGTTTTCTTAAAACTAAAATCAGACCTGGTGTTTGTTACCTGCAACATAATTTAAATGTTTACATTTCAAAGTCTGATTTGGACAAGTAAGGGTCACAACAACCCTGTTTATCAAAAGTAGTTTGATTGAAGAAATATTGTTCTGGACTGTAAAGTTGCTTCAAAGAAGGGATGCAGAGGGGGCAGCCTCTCCAAGATTATTAATTATATCCCCCTATCCTTCAGTGTGGACACTCCTTCTCAACATGAAAAAGTCAGGACGGGTATTACCCAAAGATCCCTATAGATTGGGAGAAGGATCAAAGGAGAAGGAAAAGGTACAATAGAGAGAATAGGATTTGGCAAATGAGTACAACTGCTGAATCACCATATTGATATTCCTTCTAGCCTCCAGTGTTTAGTGTTTAGGAACAGCTAGAAGGAAAAATCTGAGATGGTGGGATGGTAGTCCAGGACAAACTCTGGAATCTATTCTGTAACCAGCTGCTGAAGTGTGCTTTGAAAAGTATTGCTGTTTCCTTTCTTTGCTTTGTACATAGGTTATATTTCACAATTTAAAAAAAAAAAGAAGGGATGAAAATGCAAGTGCTAGGGTGTCTCAGATTTCCAAGAAATCAAAGTTTCTTTTACCAAAAGAAGGAAATATACAGAAATCTCAGCGGGAGACACTCACCTGGATAAAATCTGGGAAACGTTTTTTACAAGTTGGGCAGGTGAAGTACCCATCATTGATATGAATAGCCACGTGATCTTTCAACAAATCAAGGCGGTCAAAGGATTCTGGGCAAAATATGCAAGAGTAAGTCTTCTGGTCGGAATGGAGCTTCATGTGGCTCTCCAAGGATGTGCTGCTGATGAAGCCCTTGTTACAGAGGTCACAGGTCAAAGGGCAGTTCCCCTCCCGCCCATGGAAACGCAAGTGTTGATCCAGTTTGTCCTTTTCACGGAAGGCCTTCCCACATTGCAAACATTTAAAGGGCCGGAAAGATTTCCGAATAAACAGATGCTGAAGAGCTGCGTTCTGAAAGACACACACAAATATGATGATTTAGGGAGGAAATTAGGTGTGCACGACTTGCACATTTAGAGAGAGAGGAATGATCCCTGCAATCACAGACTTTCCATAGAAATTTAAACTCTAAGATACACTGTTGAAAGAAGATTTTTCTGATGAAGACATTTAAAGTGAAGTCATCCCCAAAGAAGCTCATCTTAGAAGCTGAGTATTGACTGTAAGCTTAATATCAGTATTGGGTTGCTTGAACTTGTTATGGAAGGTGGTTACAAAATTGAATATCTTTGTCCTCAGAAAATGTATGTGGAAATACTTAAGTGTTCAAGGAGCATGATATATACAATATACTCCCCAAAAGTTAAGAAAATAAATACATAGACAGATGACAGATGGATAGATGGAAAGATAGAATGATATGGCAAATCAGGCAAAATGTGAAAAGTTGGTGGATCTGGAAATGTTGGAGTTCTCTGATGGATTCTGTATTATTTTTGCAACTGTCCTGCACATTTGAAAGTATTTCAAAATAAAATGCTACAAAAAAATAACAATAAAGGGAAAGAAAGAGAGAAGAGGGGAAAAAAGCGTATTTATACATGTATTTTCTTTTGAAAGGACTTAAGTAACATTCGAAAGGTGTTTCTAATAGAAGCTTTGTATAATAAAACAAACACCAGAGTACGGTAGGATAAAAACGGAAGATTTGGAAGAAAAGTTTTGGGGTGAATCACACAGGCATGGGGGAGCCTGGAGCAAGTCAGCCAAAATGGTACTTGTAGAAGTACTTGAGAAAAAGAATTTGAAGCTTGATTAAAATGTTTAGCAAAAAAGAAGATGATAATCTTGGGATTTGCCCCTATGAAACTTATTCCTGCAAGGATAGGCTAAGCCTACTTAAAATTAAGCCTAAGAGTCACCCCAGAAAACCTCTTTTTCTGCTCAGATGTCGCCACTCTCCCTAAGCCGACACGGCAAGTGAACTCACTGTCCTCCCCCCAACATGGGACAACCCCCAGGAGTGTACATCTTCCTGGCAACGTGGGACAGAAATCCCAGAATGAGATAGGACTCAGCATCAAGGGACTGAGAAAACCTTCCTGACCAAAAAGGGGAAGAGAGAAATGAGACAAACTGAAGTTTCAGTGGCTGAGAGATTTCCAACAGAGTCGAGAGGTTATTCTGGAGGTTATTCTTACACATTATATAGATAACCCTTTTTAGTTTATGGTTTATTGGAGTGGCTAGAGGGAAGTATCTGAAACTGCAGAGCTGAGTTCCAGTAGCCTTGTTTCTTGAAGATGATTGTATAATGATACAGCTTTTATAATGTGACTGTGTGATTGTGAAAACCTTAATGCTCCTTTTATTGAGGGTTTGGGCAGATGAGTAAAAAATATGCATAAAAACAAACAAATGATAGGGGGAGTAAAGGTTAAAATAAATTGAGTAGATTGAAATACAAATGGTCAAAGAGAGGGAGGGGTAGATGGTATGGTATATATGAATTTTTTCTTTTCTCTTTTTTATTTCTTTTTTTGGAGTGATGCAAAATGATCATGGTGATGAATACACAACTATGTGATGATATTGTGAGCCATTGCTAGTACACTATATATGGAATGTCTGTATTTAAGAATGTTTGTATGTTAAGATTTATCAACAGAAATAGTTTTTTAAAAAAAGAAGAAGATAAAAAGAACTGAAGGGTGGTAGTCTCCAGGGACTAGAGGTGGAGGGAGTGAGGGAGTGACTGCTAGCCGGGTACTGGGTTTCTCTTTGGGGCGACGAAAATGCTCCTGGAATTAGAGAGTGATGATGGCTGCACACATTTAAGAAGATACTAAAAACCTCTGAGTTGTAGACTTTAAAAGCGTGCATTTTATGACATGCGGATTATAACACAATTTAAAAAGACCTGAAAGGGCAATGGAAGAAGAGGAATTTTTATGTGAATGTGTTTCTTCATGAGGTATGATAAAGGAACACACATCATAAATGAAATGCATACATTTAATAATTCCCTACTTAGAAAGTACAAACGACAAGTTCCCACATAACTAGTTAGTTCCACTGGTTAGGATGCCATGCTCATAGAATGAAGCTTATTGCTTGTTCCCTGTCTAGACCAGTCGAGTTTGCTTCTTTTTTTCAATCACAGATTGCCTTGCTAATGATTAGCCATCTTGTAAACTCATGCAATTGTTATAAGGGAATTTAAGTGAGAAAATATGGGCACTCAAAGCAAATTCATCACCATTATGGGAAAAACAGCTCATGCCCCACCGAGAACAGATCATCAGGATCACTTTTCACGCAGAAAACAGAGTCAATATTTTAGTTATACTATAGAGGAGTCATTCATAAGTTCCTCAAAATATCTTGCTGGGGAAGCTCTAGGCAGCTAGCTATATGGGGAGAAAAAAAAAAAAAAAAACCTCAAAAAAATATTTCTGTGAATGGGCGTGCCAATGTAGCTATGAGAGAACAGTAATTGAAGGATTGAGGGAGACCCTGGTTGGCGCATTATTTGTGCGGTAAGGAAAGTACACAGAACAGTAGTATAAACTGCTCATTTCAAGTTATCTACAAGCAGTAACTTTCAAACTAAATTTAATGTGAAATAATCATTTAGAGGAAAAATCAAGATTATTTTTGATTTGATGAAGTGAATAATCTCTGAAAATACTGAACATGGTTCCAATATAACAGAAAACATCTGTTTCAGAGCTGCTTCTGCGTATATCTTAAGTAGGTATAAAGTAATTGTGTTGCCTTCCAAAGTTGACTGGAGCCACTCAGGGGTGTGAAACATACTTTATTCTCCTTTGTATCTAGGGCATTAATAAATCATTAAGCTCGCAGGAAGTATTCAATGCAAGTTTGAGAATTAATTAAATGAATTTCATAGGAAACAAACAAAAAATGCACTATTTCAAAGTCTTTTTTATAGCATCTTGAGAGATCTTCAAGGATAAAACTTTTTTCAAATCAGCCACAGCTTTCTTTCATTTCATTACTCTTTTTAGCAGTCACTTCATCTGTTTACTCTCTCTGGAGAGATACTTGTTTTGTGTAAAACCTCTCACTATTCCAGCTACTTTCAAATCTCTATGTTATACATGATTGTTCAGTAAACCCACAACTTCTCTAATTAAAAAAACAAAACAAAATGAAAAAAAAACTCTAAGGAAACACTGCTGGTAAGCAAATGCTACCCCGACCCTGCAGTTAGAAGAGTTAAAATTTGGAGTGCTTTTGGCATGGAAGAATCATTTCCTTTATTCAAATCTGGTCAAGTTTCCAAGGACTTATACAATGTACGACAACTGATCTTGGCCCTGCTGGGGTTCCATTTATGCTTAGGGGCCAAAGTCAGAGCCCACTCTCGTTTTAGTACATTATGCTAATCAGTCTTGTCATTCCTGATTAGCCTGACTGCCCTCAGACCCTGATTTAAACTGAGCAGCCACCTGGCTCCACTTTCTCACTTCTATCAACAAATCTTGTTCTTATCCTCTTTTTAATTTCCATGGAGCCCTGAACATTGTCTATGTGCTCAGGAACTAGATTGCATTTCTCTGATCTAATTTATCCTCAAATTACAAGGTAGTGGAAGGGCTGAAACCATTCCCATCCCCCAACCCACTTGCTGGCTATTTCCACTCTTAAGTATATTCTGTCGTTCTGAGCCATGGCTGGTCCACGTCTCCAGCAGAAATTATGAAAAATGGTGGCAGCAACAGAGATGGAGATAACGCATCTCCCAATCTCTGAGTTGCAGCTAGTCGATTACACCATACCCTAATAACATCAAAACCATATAGTTGCTAAATCTAGGATAAGGGATTCATCAACTCACACTGAAATGAGTTCTGAGACAACAGATTCTTTGCAGACAAAGACCATTAAATGTTTCTGAAATTTGATGTTGCTAGCTAAAGGAACCCAAGTTATTGATCAACATTCATACTTGCATTCTTTTGGGGGGTGGGGGTGGGGTGTACAGGGTCCAGGAATTGAACCCAGGTCTCCCGCATGAAAGGCAAGCATTCTACCACTGAACCACCCATGCACCCCATTCGTGCTTTTTTGACCCAGATACCAGGTGGAAATTGTGCTTGTTTGTTGTTGTTTTTAGCATCTTTTCTCTGGCCTTTCTATTGCCTAGCTTTCAGAGTCTTTTGTGGGCTAGCCATGCCCAATATCTCTCTCTCCACTACTCAACCGGCATCCCATACTGCAACCAAATTAGTGTTTTCACTGTCCCATAACCATAAAGTGCACGTGCCTATGTCTGGACCTTTGATGCCATGGTTACCCTCCTCTGACACATTCCCCCTGCTTCCTGTCCATCTAACTCCCATCTCTCGTCCAAGAATCAGTTTCAGTTTCACCTCACTCCTGGTGTTCCCTGACTCCACCATTTCTCTTGGGCCTTTCACTCTTCCAGTTTCCTAGGGCAATTATATTAGGCTTTCAAACTTAGCACTTCATTGTAAACTGTCTTGTAGAATTGTCTTCCTAATTAGATTGCAAGCTTCTAGAAAGCAAGGCTAGAGAAAATTCTACTGTATCCCTCAGAGAACAAAGCTTAGTGCTAAATCTATACTTGAGTCTTCTAAATTATCTTAGAGCTGGAAGGGACCTTGGAGATCACTTAGTCCTATCCCTTCATTTTGTATATGAGGCCCACAGTTTACTGACTCCTCTGTTTGCAAATAAATTATTATTATTCATAATTAATTTGCATTTACTGGGACAACCAAAACATGGTTTCCGCCAGGATTTAGTAAGTACAGGTTGCAAAGAACAGCAGGTCAGGCAAACACTTAAATGACATTCTGTTATGTGAGACACAGGAAACAAACCTACCTGCAGCTCCAACTGAGCAGGCAGCATTAGAGGAGAGAAAAATAGTTACATTACCAATTGGATTGGAAGACTTCCCTTCAGTTGGTCATTACCAATCTGGAGAGAAAAGATGAAGAAATACATAGCCCTACTTTTTAGAATGGGTGAGGACAGGAAAAAAAAATAGCCCAACTACGACTGATCGTCAAAAGTCACATGTACACGGCTCTGGATTTGACACAGGGCACCTGTACTGAAACCAGCAGCCCAGCTCATTCAAGAATACAAGCGCAATACTAGATTGTGCTTGTGCATTCACAATGTCACTGCACACGTGGGCTTTAGTTTTCCCTTGCAAAAAAATTAAACAAATAAATCTAGTAAGCATTTCTCCAGAACTGTTTTAAAAAACCAGAATGATCAAAGCAGAAAAGACAGTAATTGGGCAAGACAGAAATGTAGATTGGGAAATAAAGGAGAATGACAGATGGGAAGGCATTCGTTCACAACCTTTCGCCTTTCTGGTCTATACTTGAGTATGGTAACATATCCTTTTTAATGTATATTCATTTCTCTTGGAAACCGATTTAATATGTTTTGATTTCAGGATCCTCATTAAAGGCTATTGAGCCTCAGAATTGTTAAGAGTCCTTCAAAGCTATTACATGACTACGAATGTTTAAATATATTTCTACATGAAGGCATGGACTAGACTCTTTTTCAAGGTCCCTTCTAGCCTGTCAGTGAATAAGAAAACCAAAAGAATCAGAAGCTAAAACAAACGTCCATCTAGAAGTTGCAAAGGGTGGGAAATCACACAGTCTCTTTCACTTATACGTAATGTGCTAGTGAAAATCTTTATTTTCCCAGCTGCCACAGCATGGGTTTCACATAACTGTTTTCAGGATTCAAATTGTCAGCACAGGCATTTATCCCATAATACCATATCTTTCCATGTACAGCCCCTGCCATTCCTAACTCAGATGCAAATTCTGTCTATAAAATAAGAAAAAGTGCTCATGAACTGAAGTCCTAGAAGCCTGCAGCAGCATGGTCTAAAGTCAAGGCACGGGGTGCAAAACAAGACGTTGGTCCAACTCCCAAACCTAGAGCTTGTCTTCAAAGTCATCTCTGGGTGTGCAAGTTTATCTGCCGATCCACTTACAGGCCCTTTGCATTGACAAGTAATGACACTGCCCAGTATCTCTTGGCAAACATAGATAACGAAATTCAGTTACCCCAAATTCACTTGAGAGCTATGAAGTTACTGGCACAGAACAGCCTGGCTTAAGGAATAAATAACTATTATAACTACAAGTACTATTTTTCCATTTCCAGTCTATGAGCTTAGGAAACCAGAGAGCTATCCTACATATCCTAGTCCAAGAGCTGCCCAAGTCCAGGCTTCTGTGTCATTGCTAAATGGACCAAATCTGGGAACGGTCACCACTACCTGCCACAGACACAAAGCTACTTTCTTCCAAAATAAGGGGATCAAGCACGAAACAGGCCAGATGCAAGATTTCGGAGTGGACAGTAAACAGGTTAGAAAGCACAGCACCTATGAAGCTGGCTGGTGGGAGAGAGATGATTGGGAAAGGACTTACTCGGATGCGTTTGGCTCTGCGCATGTCATCGGCCGTCAAGGTGCTCTGGGTGGGCACCACGCTCTCTTCGTGCTGCGGCTGCAGGTGCAGGGGGTGGGTTTCCGGCTCATGTTCCAGAGAGGCCTGGGTTTCCTGGGGCAGCGGCGGGATTGGGAGCGCAGCCTGTTCCGGCTGATCCAGGCCATTCAGTGGAGCTGGTTCAGCCTCATCAAACTGTTCCTTGCTGGGAAAATGTAGCAAGTCCTGGAATTGGAAATCATATAGCCAGCAATTACTTCCCTACCTAATATAGAGAGAGATTCATTCTTGAAGGACTGTCGGATGAGATTTAGAACTGCTGCCTATTAAACGATTAAGTTCAGAAAGCTCAGAAAAAAAAAATTCTCCTTCTGGGAGAGTTAATTAGATAGATATGCACAGAATGCAAAAAACAATGAGATATTCCGGACCACTTCATGAGAAAAAGGCTGTGGTACAATGCTTTTGGAATATCATCATAATTGTTATTTGTTTAAACAAATTAAACATAAAGCCCCCCCCCCCCAATATTTCTGTTCAACTTCAAAACTTTAAGGGCAGCAAAGCTGAATTTCTGTTTTAAGTAGCATTTGAAAATACTTTATTGCTTGCCTTTAAACACACTCTCATAGGCAGCAGAACCCTAAGTTGACAGGACTGTTTGTTTATATTTAAATATAGTAATAGTGCCTTTCTATCCTCTAAGTGAGTTCAGGAAGCAGTTCTTTCCCATTAGCTAGGTACCTGTGTTCCATCGTCACACTTGTCTCCATTTTCACTGGTTATTTCCAAGCGAATAAATTTGGGGGGACGCCCTGGCCGTCGACCAGGACCAAATCGCCTCTTGCCTCGTCCCCTACCTCTGCCTCTCGTTCTGGGGATAAGAGAGTGGGTTACAAAGAGTCATAATTTTTATGTGATTTCTACCTCACACTCTTTAACAAATTTTCTCTAAATGACCTCAGATAGCTTGGTTTCCTCTAACTTTATTACTTGCCCTGATTCTTTTCTCTAATGGAAAGAAAGTATGGTTTTGCTACTATAGGACTTCTAAATTTCTCAACTTTGCCCTCTATATAGCTCAAAGTGTTGTCTTAAATTATTGAGAAGAAAAGAGCTATAAAAATTCACAGCACTGACAACATCTTGCTCCTGAAAATTCTGAAAGCATGAACACATTGCTGAAATTATGTGAGAAAAGCAGACAAGATGCAACTCGCAAAGCCTTACAGTATGTTCCCATGAGATACCTTCTTGGACAAGATTCGGGGCTTCCTCTCTTTCTCTGACATCACCGCCTATGTCTTCCCAAAAATGCGGCTATAGGCAAAAGAACTTTCTTATTGTACTATCAGTTTCTAGAAGGTCAAAGCGAAATGTCTATTTCAACTACCCCTAACATGCCCAGTAAACCCCAAATACATTTTATTCCCTTTAAAGGGGTTTTCTAACATACAAAATTCCTTAAGAAAAGGGACTCGGAAAGCATGTATGAAAACCTCTTTTAGAAGACATGTGTGTGCGCTCATGTGTGTGTGTGTAATTAATCAGGAAATGATTTATTCTTCCACTCATCGATTTAACAACTTAACAAAAAGTATATATTTTTTCCAGGAACTGCTAGAAGTTTCTTTATTATGGAAATTTCTGAACCTAGGCAAATGTAGTAAACAGCTTAATGAGCTCCATGTACCCATTACTCCATGTGGTAGCCTTGTTCCATTTACATCCCCACAATTTGCCCACCCACATACCCATTAGAAATCTCAGCTATCATTTCATCTGTAAATATTTCAGTATGTGTCTTCAAAATATAAGGTCTCCCTCTTTTCTTAATATAGTCACAATACCATTATCACATCTAAAATAAAAGGTATGTGGAATAGTTTTTACCCTCGAGGCTAGTAGGAACAGCAGACATATAAACCAAAAACCGTAACAGAATCCAAAAAGTGCTATAATAGAGCTGTGAACAGAGTTAAGGGGTATCCTAAACAGGAGGGAGTGACAATGTAATTCTGTCTTCCAACCCACTTCGGATACTAATTCCCTTAGTCATACCCAAGATCTTGTCATCATCAATAAATGCAGAACCTCAGTTGCCCTAATTCCAAACATCCCCCTCCCCCCATCTCCTAACTTTCTAGCACACTCCCTCTAGTCCCATGACTTGGCATCCCTTCAAGCTCCCTAGGATCTCCAATCAAATCATTATGTCACTATTTACAGCCCCCTAACTCCCCTGATGTTTTCTCTCTCCTCCTTCTTAGAGTCCATGATCAGTCGTTATAATCACTCCCTGGTATATGCCCTCCATGCCCATCCCCACTGTTATTTCATTATTCTTGCTCTGTTGTACGCACCTGGCAAAACCACAACCTGCCTGACCCAATTCTCTGCGCCTGCTGCCCCGCTCCCTTGTGGCTGAGTGTGGCTGGAGGACATGGAGCAGCCAAGCTGGTGGTCTCACATCCATTCCACGCCCGTGATCCTCAAAGGGGCTCTTCGTGCTGCGGGCATGCATGCTGTACCTTTCCAGGATGCCATTTCACGTCATCTCCTCCCTTCTCCAACCCAATAAACGTCAGCCACCCCGCATCGGTCCCATCGGGACTGCCCAATTTCAGAGCACCCTCGCTCCTCACCTGGACTGAACAGCTTCTGACTGGACTCCCTGATTTCGCTCTGGCTCCAATACAAGCTGAGGCGATGCTTTTATTTTTATCCAGAGTGATCTTTTAAAAGCATAATTGACATCACAATACTCTCTGATCTAAAGACTTCCCATCACACTTAGAATAAAACCCGAATTTCCTACCATTTACCTGTAAGACCCCATTTGATCTGGCCCCTGCCTACCCCCTCCATTACAACTCTCCCCTCACCTACCTTTTTTACATATTGGAATTAGCTATATGATTTAGAATGGTAAAGGAATACCACTGCTAAAAAATAGTCTGAAAATCACAGATGCAGATTATTCTAAAGGTGTACACTCTCTCAAGAATCCCTAATTCAGAATCTCTAGTTAAGAAAGACTCAACTAAGGTGAAAGGATCTCCCATTGCCGGGTATTAGTTATGCTGGGAAAGAGCAACATGGAAAAAGAAAAGGAAATGACAGATTAGACAATTTCCTCAACAGCCCACCTGTTCACCTGTCTAGACACATGCACACGCAAACATTCCTTGATTTACAACACAGAAATGACTCTGGCCTTTTGGAAATGAAGTTTGTGAACCCTTCCCCTCATGTATACCTGCTAAACACATCTAGCTTCTCATCATGAGAATTGAGATGCTGTTGCAATTGCTCGGAGCTTATGAATCGCCGGTTACATTCGTAGCAGGGCCAATTCTTCTCCTGCTCTCGAAGAACTGCAGCCACAGGAGAGAAAGCAGAAAGGCTGATGACAGCAGACACCAGTGCCCCCACCACTCCCATCTTGTTGCGGCCAGAGAGCCCCTCACACCGACAGAGCACACAGCGCTGCCATCTGCGTCACTGTATGGCCATAAAATCAAAAGCTAAAGTTGGACCGAGAGGTGGCTTTAAGGATCTTTTACCTGATATAGTCATGCCAGAAGAACAAATGCCTTTCTATCACCCACTCATCCCCCTGATGCACACGCACGTGCACACACACACATAACCTTACCACAGTGAAAAGACAGGGAGTGCTACAGTGCAAACCTAGATCCAAACAACCCTGAGATTCAGTCCCAAGTTTCATAATCTGCAGGTATATGTTACCACAAATAACTTAAAAATCAATGCCCAGTATAATCACTTCAGCAAAATGCTCAGCAGTATCTACTAAAGTCAAATATATGCATAGCCTATGACCCAGGAATTCCACTCCTAGATGTAGAGCCAACAGAAATGCAAACATATGCTCACTAAAAGAATATTCATGATGGTACTTTTCACAATAGCCAAATATTTGGAACAACCCAAGTTTCCATCTACAATAAAATGGATAAATTATGACACCTCCATACAATGGAATACCAAACAGCAATGAGGAGGAATAAATTCCAGTCATGCACAACATTATGGACAAGTCTCACAAACATATTATTGGGCAAAAACAACACATACAAAAAGTGGACAAATCCTATCATTGCATTCATATAAGGTTCCGGAATAGGCTTATGTCCTCTGTGGTACTGGAAGTCAGTAGATCGGTCACCCTTGGGGGCAGGTAGGGATTGGAAGAGGGCGCCAGGGGGGTTCTAAACACTGGACATGTTCTGTTTATGTGGGTGCAGGTTACACAGGTACATTTGCTTTGTGACAGTTTGTTGAGTTGTACATTTGGGATCTGTGCATTTTTCTGTACATAGGCAGAAAATGAATGGCATTTAGGTTAAAAACAAAGGCAGTGCTGCCTTGCTAGGTCCTCAGAGATTATTAAATCTCAGTAGAGACCAGCTGCCAATCTAGGTTATAACCCAATATTTAGGGGTTTTTATTATATTAAATAACTATTTTCCAGTACTCATGAAATTTGATCCCAGAATTAGAAGGAAATGTTTAGCTCTTAAACCAAACTGGAAGATCTTCTGGAACATGTTGAGCTAGAAAAATTAAAGGATGCATGAATGCAATGTACAACTTAGAATTCACTTAGAAAACGTAAAATACAAAAGCCCACCTACCTTTCCTTTCTTCCTCAGAAATATCATGGATCTTCTGATTCACAAACTCCGCATAGGAAGCTGCATACCATACCTGCAAGAGGCATGCACACTGTCAAGCGCCAGATGTTCTTTGCATGCTGAAATTATTTCTCCTGCTTCCATACAACAATTCAGGTTTTTTGCAGGAAAAAAGAGAACGATTACATTGTGAGCCTACCCCTTTAACACCAGCCTCTGGTTGGGCAACTGTCAGGAAGTTTGCTTGCCAAGACGCTGTTTGCTTTTGACTTTTAAAAAAGTTGTTTTTGTTATTAGAACAAGTTCTCAGATTATCCTCACAGTCTCTTCATTGGAATAAAACAGCCTCTTCTGATTTTTTTAGATCTGTATTTAAACCCTAGTTTTCACATACTTGCCATCACAGTAGTTTCTACCCCCAAGGTGAAGCCAAAACAGCTCAAGACTGTTTGGAATGTCACCACCATCTCCTGGGGCACCTCCTCCCTCCACCTTTGCTGACCCCTTCTACTCAGTCTCCTGGGATTGGTTCTTCTTCCTCTTCCTAGCTTCTAAATATTGATGTCCCTCAAGGCTTAGTCCAGGGCCGTCCTCCTGATGCGACCACATCGATCCCCAACCAACTCCGTGCTAATGACTAATGACTCCCACCCAAATTAGTATCTCCATTCTAGGCCCTTCTCTATATCCTACCTGGTATTTCTGATGGCCCACAACAGCTCAGTTTAGTGAATTCTAGACCCTTCCCTACCCCCACCCCACCCCAATAAATACCCTACCTTTCACCTTGTTACTCAACCTTGAAACCTAAATGGTATCTGATTTCTCACTTTTCTTCTGCAGTCCTTCAGCAGGAACTGCTGATACTACATCCTAGATATGTCTCAGATGTTCTCCATCACGCTGCCACCCTTAGCAGATATGCTGAGACGACTTCTTGCCTGGATTATTAGATGCCCTTCTAATCAGCTTCCCCTTTTTTACTCTTGCTTCCTCCAATCCATTCCCTGAACAGGAGCCAGGGTAGTCTTCTTAAAACAGAATCAAGAACAAAGGAATGTCATATACTGCAGAGTGCTGAAAATAGATGGCAATTAATATTTTAAAATTTCAACTTATGTGTGAGACTAAAGCAAAAATGTTTATTTGGTACAAAATTTATATTTTGACTAGTGCATTTCCTAATATAACTTATATAGACAGTTTAATTGAATACCATAAGTACATGGAACATTGAGTAGGACATGAGATTTTGTTGGTTTGTCCAGAGTGATGCCCCAATAAATCCCAGAGTGATTTGAACAGTGAATAAAAAAGTATTTGCAAAGTCCCCTTTGGGGAATGATGAGAAAGGGGGAAAATTCAACTTTCCCAAGTTGAATTCTTGATATTCTCACAATCAGTGTGGACAATCAAAGCTATAGGCTGAGCTCCCAATCTTGGGATTTGTTCATATGAAACTTAACCCCACAAATGATAGGTCAAGCCCACTTAAAATTAGGCCTAAGAGTCACCCCCAAGTGAACCTCTTTTGTTGCTCAGATGTGGCCTCTCACGCCAGCCAACACGACAAGCAAACTCACCACCCCCCACCTGTCTACGTGGGACATGACTCCCAGGGGTGTGGACCTTCCTGGCAACGTGGGACAGAAATCCTAGAATGAGCTGAGACTCAGCATCAAGGGATTGAGAAAACCTTCTCGACCAAAAGGGGGAAAAGTGAAATGAGACAAAGTGTCAATGGCTAAGACATTCCAAACAGAGTCAAGAGGTTATCCTGGAGGTTATTCTTACACATTAAGTAGATATCACCTTGTTATTCAAGATGTAATGGAGAGGCTGGAGGGAACTGCCTGAAAATGTAGAGCTGTATTCCAGTAGCCATGTTTCTTGAAGATGATTGTATAATGATATAGCTTTCACAATGTGACTGTGTGATTGTGAAAACCTTGTGTCTCATGCTCCTTTTATCTACTTTGTCAACAGACGAGTAGAACATATGGAAAAAAAATAAATAATAGGGGGAACAAATGTTAAAATAAATTTAGATTGAAATACTAATGATCAGTGAAAGGGAGGGGGAAGGGTTATGGTATGTATGAATTTTTTTCTTTTATTTCTTTTTCTGAATAGATGCAAATGTTCCAAGAAATGATCATGATGATGAATATGCAACTATGTGATGATATTGTGAATTACTGATTATATATGTAGAAAGGAATGATCAAAAGTCATGAATGTTTCCATTTGTTTGGTGTTTTTTGGTATTTTTAAAAAAATTTAAAAATTAAAAAAAAAAACAAAAAAATAGAATCAGATTTTGCCATTCCCATGCTCAAAGCCTGGCCATGGCTTCTCATTTTATAATGAAGCAGAGATGCTAGATAATGAGCTACAAATGGATGCATGATCTGGTCCTGCCCTGTCGAGAAATCTTAGCTCTCATCACTCCCTGACCTGCATGCATTTCAGCCAAGGTGATCTGATTTCGGTTCCTCAAATACACAGATTCTTTCATGCTCCCCTCCCCAGGCCTTTGCCCTTGCTTCTTCTTTACCAGGAACATAGGCTCTTCCCCTTTATACCTCCCTAGCCCCTCCCCTACTACAGTTCTGGCTTTTTCTCATTCCATAGTTCTCAGCCTAAATTTCATCCTTTCAGCAAGGCCTTTCTCTACCCATAGTATCCACATTGGTCTCTCTCCTGTTATTTGCTTCCTTTTCACCACTTGTATCTTTCCCAGAGCTTCCCATTATTTGATATTATTTGCTTTTTATATCTTTCTGTCCATCTCCCCTTTAAAACACAAATTCCCCGGACACAAGGAATGGGTCTATCTTTACCTAGTGTCTGAAACATAGTAGGAATGCAGCATCTCAATTGTCAAGTAAATGAATTGCATATAATTTTTATGGAACATTATTTCAATTATAAGGAAACACCTATAGAGAGAAACTCCATTTGCATTGTATTCTGTCCCTTACCTAGCTTCATCCCTGTGGTAGGATTTTCAGGTGGTTTAGCATTTTGCTGTTTTAAATATTACTCTATTTCATCAGTTCTACAGTGTGCATTTTTTCATATTTTAGCATCTCTGTGGCGTGTTACAGCCAATGTGTGCTACACCAGCTGTCATGATGGAGCTGTCACTGTCTGCTCGTTTGTTACAGCACAAACTTGGTCAAGTTATTTGTCCTGCCCTCCCCTCATTCAGTTCTAGGCACCACTGGCCCTCTGAGAGCCATTTGCACTTGCCAAGCAAGCCCCATGGAGAACAAGTAAAAGAAATTTCAAAGCCATGAAAGGCGGGCTTAATCAATCCTGTAGGGATCTATCATCACATTCTCAGAACTCAAATCGTCAGAAACTTCCTTCTGACTTTGATCACCAATGTGATAGGATTGGGGGAAAAGACAAATGTGAGTTCACACAGATTATATGGTATGTGAATTTATCTCAATAAAACTGCTTTACTTAATGTAAAACACTGAAACTTTTCCAGAGTATTTGGGGCAGAAAATAAAAAATATTTGGAAAGTCCCTTAAGAGACTGGAAAAAAAATATGGCACTATTAAACTTCCCCACCAGGAAATTCCTGATATTTTTCTCAAGCATTAGGGACTCCGATTTTAACAAGCCAAGCTCTCAATTTTATGAAACTTATTTCTGTAATGGCAAAGCTAAGCCTACTTATAATTGTGCCTAAGAGTCACCCCCAGAGAACCTCTTTTGTTGCTTAGATGTGGCCTCTTTCTCTCTAAGCCAAACTCTGAAAGTAAATTCACTGCCTTCTCCCCTACATGGAACATGAAATCCAGGGGTGTGAATCCCCCTGGCAATGTGGGACAAGACTCCTGGGGTTTGAGAATGGCCCTGGCATTGTGGGACTGACAATGCCTTCTTGACCAAAAGGGGGAGAAGAATGAAACAAAATAAGGTTTCAGTGGCTAAGAGATTTCTAATAGAGTCAAGAGGTCATTCTGGAGGTTAGTCTTATACAAGTTACAGACAAATATTGTAAATTGACACAGTACGCCAAGCCCCAACTAACAGTATTTCTGAAAACTCTAAAGAATACCCTGGGCTCTACTTAAGACTCCATAAAAGTTTCACTTATTTTTTCAGAAACTTCAAACTTCCAGATTGTTCCAATGCTAGAAAAGCCCTGAAACCTAGAGGAACCAGTCTCTCCAAGAACATCAACCAGTTTCATTCCTCTGCCCCATAATGTCAAAACCCCTTTTCAGCATGAAGAAGTTAGAACAGTCATTGCCCACATATCCCTGAAGATTAAAAGAATGATTAAATGAGAGGGAGGAGGTGTAACTGAGAAATTAGGATATGACTATCGACTCACTATATAGATGTTCTTTTTAGTTTCTAGCATGTTAGAGCAGCCAGAAGGAAATACCTGAAATTGTTGAATGGTAATCTTGTAGCCTTGATCTTTGATAATGACTGCATAACTATATAGCTTTTATCTTATAATGGTATGGTTGTTAAAACCTTGTGACTGACACCCCCTTTATCCAATGTACGGTGAGATGAGTAAGAATATAAAAACATGCATGGAAAAAAAACCTAGCCTTTAAAAATAATGCATACACCTTGGTATGTATGAGTTTTTTATTTTTATTTTGTTTTATGGAATGATATGGGTGTTCTAAAAAATGATCATGGTGATGAATACACAACTATGTGATGATATTGTGAGCCACTGATTGTATGCCATGAATGGAATGCATGTGTATGAAGATTCTTCAATAAAAATATAAATAAAATAAAAATTTTTTAACAGTATATACCTTACAATGTGTCAATAATAGGGTGGTATATGAAGAGAAATATTATGGACCCTATTAACAGTAATATTATAATATTCTTTCATCAGTTATAACAAAGGTACCATAACAATGCTAAGTGTCAATAATAGGGTGGGATAAGGGGTGTGTGACTTTTCTTTTTGGAGTAATAAGAATGTCCTCAAATTGATCATGGTGATGAATGCACAACTATGTAAACTACACCACGAGCCACTGGTTGTACGCTTTGGGTGGGTTGCATGGTGTGTGAATAAAATTGTTTAGTTTAAAAAAAAAAAAAAGGCTGAGAAACTGTTCCATTTTAAAGAAAACTAAAGAAATTACGATATTTAATGCGTAATAATGGATTGGATCCTGGCCTTGGGGTTCATAAAAAAGAGCTATAAAATGCTACAAAGGATATTATTGAGACAACTGTTAAAAATTGGAAATGGGCTATAAAGTAGATATATTAAATTTATTGATTAAAAAAAAAAAGGTGATGCTGTGCCTGGGCTGGTCACAGAGGGGGAGGGGATGTCGGTCAGTGCAAGATCCGCTCCTGCTGACCAGAGGCGCATTAACAGCAGCCCCACGGTAGCCCCACAGAAGAACCTTGAAGGCTATGTGGCATTTGCAAATCTCCCAAATCAAGTGCTCAGAAAATCCATGAAAAGAGGGTTTGCATTCACACTTACAGTAGTAGGTGAATCTGGATTGAGAAAGTCAACGTTAACCAATTCATCATTCCTCACAGATTTGTGTTCTCCAGAGTATCCAGGTCCTTCCCAAAGAATAAAAAAGACTGTACGGGTGGAACAATCCAAAGTTTTAATCAAAGAAGGTGGTGCTCAGTTGCTGCTAACGATAGTCAACAGCCCAGGTTTGGAGATGCGGTGGATAATAGTAATCGTTGGCGGCCTGCCATCGATGACACTGATAGCAAATTTGAAGACTACCTAAATGCAGAATCTCGAGTGAATAGATGACAGATGCCTGACAACAGGGTGCAGGGCTGTTTATATTTCATTGCTCCTTCAGGACATGGACTTAAACTATTGGATATTGAGTTTATGAAGCGCTTACATGAAAAAGTGAATATCATCCCACTTATTGCCAAAGCAGACACTCACACCAGAGGAGTGCCAACAGTTTAAAAAACAGATAATGATAGGAATCCAAGAACATAAAGTTAAAATATATGAATTTCCAGAAACAGATGATGAAGAAGAAAATAACCTTGTGAAAAAGATAAAGGACCATTTACCTCTTGCTATGGTGGGCAGTAATACTGTCATTGAAGTTAATGGAAAAAGGGTCAGAGGAAGGCAGTATCCTTGGGGTGTTGCTGAAGTTGAAAATGGCTAACACTGTGATTTTACAATTCTAAGAAATATTTTGCTACGAAACACATGCAGGACTTGAAAGAGGTCACTAATAATGTACACTATGAGAACTACAGGAGCAGAGAACTGGCAGCTGTGACTTATAATGGAGTTAATGACAGCAAGAATAAAGGGCAGCTTACTAAGAGCCCTCTGGCACAGATGGAGGAAGAAAGAAGGGAGCGTGCAGCCAAGGTGAAGACAACGGAGATGGAGATGGAGCAGGTGTTTGAGATGAAGGTCAAAGAAAAACTTCAGAAACGGATGGATTCTGCAACGGCACCGTGAGCAAATGAAAAAGAATTCGGAAGCACAGCACAAAGAACGAGAGGAAAAACGTCGTCAGTCTGAGGATGAGAAAGCAAACTGGGAAGCTCACCAACATGCAGTAGAACAACAGAACTCTTCGAGAACCTTGGAGAAGAGCAAGGAGAAAGGGAAGCTCTTTTAAACCCTCTACTGACCACCAGGTACGTATTAGTTGCCAATATGCCAGCTTGGACATCAGAGTTTGTTGGATCCGCTTGACCAATTTGCACCATTTTTACCCATAATGATGGATTTAACAGCATGACAAAACTTATTATTTTGTTGTTGTTGTTCCTGATGGAGATTAAGGTGCCTTGAATTGTCTAGGGTTGTTGTTTACTTAGAAAGTAACAGCTCCAAGTACCTTTCCTACTTTTCTTTTTCTTTTTTTTTAAACAGATGTCTTCAATTTAATGCAAGAGAACATTTTACTGTTATGCAATCCTGTTCTGGTGGTTTGATTGTCTACAGAATATTCCAAAATAAAAAGACTCTGGAAGGTTTTCATTGGGGATAAATTGGCATAGTATGATGCAAACTATGCTTCTCTGTGATAATTATAATACAGACGTTGCATTGAATGCAGCATATACAATAATGTAATTTAGCCTAACACAGTTGGCCCTATTTGTAGCCCTTTCATTGATTAAAAATACACATGGAAAAAAAACTACACGCTTACACTGCATCTAGATCTTTTTTTATAACAAGCTTTTTGTTTGTTTGTCTGGGATTCTTTAAATATATACTATTCTCATTAGCGCCCTCTTTAGCCAGAATCTCTGCTTCATTTTTATAACATTTAATTTAGATATTTTCCATATATAATATACTTTACATATATTAGCCCTGCTAAAATAGAGTATAGCATCTTTTATATGGTAGGAACCAACAAGGATCCTTTGCCTTAAATCTCTCTTTTTACACTTTATGGTAAGTAGCAGGGGGGTAATGCATTCATAGATCATTTCTAGGCAAAATTGTGATGCTAAACAACCAACCTATTTCTACCCATGTGCAGTCTCTTTATTTTACTAGAAATGGGAATGATGGCCTCTTGAAAAGAAAACAAAGTCACTATCTGCATTTAGCTGTATTCATATATTGCATTTCTACATTTTTGTGTGTGTTGTAGAAATTCACAAAATAAATGAAAGTTGTGATGTAAAAAAAAGATGAGTTGAATCAAATTGGAAAATACAGCATCAAATCTTGCAGAACGCTTATCAGTAGTTTGGAAAAAAAAATGTCCCAGAGGCAATAGTGAAGCAGTTGTTTTAAAAATACTGCACCATCATCAAAACTCTTGATGACACAGAGGATGACACCAGATAAAAAAGTACAAACAACATGACTAAGTAAAACAGTGATTTAGCAAAAAAAAAGAAAAAGATTCTGAACATAAAGTAGTTTGTTCCTTAACCAATTTATATTTTATTTTGCCTATAGTGCCTTTTATATGTATGTATGAGTGATACATGTTTTCAAAATTGTCTAAATAAGTCTAAAATAACTCCAGTAGGTATAGCATAACCATTCTTGGGGGGAAAAGCACTATAATTAACTGGAAGCATGTTTTCCATAATGGTGTATAAAAAACTATTGCATTTTTCAAATCATCAGTATCTTAGAGTCAATGAAATAGGGTGTTACAAAGTTTTAAAGCATCTAGTCTATCTTTGTGTATAATTATTCCTTTAGGCTAATTTTCAAAGATTTGGATTACTTAGCTAAGGACATTACTAGTATATATACTGCCAGAAATATCCTACAAAATACTGCAATTCTATAATGAATATCCCTATTTTTTAAAATCCTCATATTCATTGAGTTGTATCCATTCATTTTTGCCAACTTATATTAACAACAATAGTAATAATAGTCATTTAATGGTTTGTAAAATTATCAATGTTGAAATTTTTAAAAAAATATTTCTTGTTATTTGTTTCCTCCTCTAAAGAAAGTCTATCCCCAGCATTTGTCCATTTGTCCATCTGGGCATAAGAAGGTTAGAGCTGATCAACTCTGCTTCTGGTTTTATCCTTTAACATTTTAATATGTGCATTATAAATATTTCCTCCCTTTAGTTGCTTCCTTTTTCTCTGTTGTTTTGTTTCTTCATTACATTGAACTATTATATTCTTATTTAGTTTCTGTTTGTCTTTATCTCTGCAGTTCTAGCTATTGCTTTAAATGAGGAAATAATCTCCTCTCCACAATTACAAAGTGTTCAGTTCAGTTCTCTTCTCACCAGAATTTTTTAGGGGAAAAGATGGTGTGAGACACGAATCTTCTTTCATATATTTTCTCTAGAGTTTATGGATTACCTCCTTGAGGGTTTGAGAGACACAGGTTAGGTTCTGAAAAGCTTGTGAACAGAATCCGAGTCCTTGTTCCCCCCCCCCCCAAAACGTCTCTACTTTTAACTTTTACCATCTTGAGGCACTGTGCAATTCAATATTCCCATACTGATAATGGTGACTACTCGCCTATTTTTCATTTATATCAAGAAGTTATACAGCATTTTCACCCCCTCTTTTATTCCTGTTCCTAACGTGGCTTTAAAAAAAAAAAAAAGTGGTTCACCTAAATTTTCATTATGTCATTGAGAGTCAATATTTAAAAATATCCCATAACTATATCCCTGAAATCAGAAGTCAGAACATAGAATTCTTTGAGTAAAATGGAATATTCAGGAAAGAAGTGAAATCGTGCCCATACATTTGAGTTCTATTTTCCCAAAGCTTCTGTTTCCCCAAAAGTTGTCCGCCACAGTGTGTAAATGTTGGGTGACCCCATCTTTAATCACTATCACAAATACCAGTCTGCTCCCCAAACAATTACTTCCTGGGCTTCCGGCCCACAGGTAAACCTTTGACAGGCACAAAAAAACCATATACTTTTCATCCTATTTTATTTATGGGATTAGTGTTGGTGTACAGCACATTGCTGATATTCAAAAAGTAAGTGAATTATAAGGAAAGGACCCTTTTAAATAAGAAGCCCACATGAGGAAAAAATCTTAGGAAAGGTCTTAAACCACTGCTATTCCTCACCAATGGCCCCACTGACCCAGCACCGTACCTTCAGCTCCTGCTTGGGTTCTACGTTCTTTATCGTGGTGTAATACACGTGGTGGCCATACTGATAGGCTACCAGGTTCTGCTCCAGGTGATTCTGGGCTGGGCGCACAAACATCATCCAGTTACAAAGACTCTCATCAGACAACTCAAACCACAGGTCTTCATGCAAATCCCTGTCTTTTCTGTCCCCTTTATCAAGAGAAACCTGAAAGCAGAGAGAAAGGAGAAAGCCACGCCAGAAACAAAATAAAAAATTTCAATGTAATATGCATTGATGTCATAACAGACAAGTATCACTCCTTGAATTAACCCTACATCCTGAGTCTTCCCTCTGTACCCAGAAACACACTGGAGTTGTGACTTGTCAAATATAAAAGGGAAGGGTACTTTCTGAAGCTTCAACTATAAGAGAGTTACCTGGCAAAATCTAAAAGTGAATAATTTAATTGTACAGCTACAGCTAATGTTTCACAAAACTAACAGACCAAGAAGAATCTATAAATAAGCCAGAAAATGCAAGCAAACACACTCTCCAACTCACTACAGCTTGCATTGATTTATAACATGTAGCTAGGTGGGGGGTTATTTCTCTTTACATAGTAATAGTCTTTCACCAAAGGCACCAAGGATCACACAGTCAAAGCACTTAAGAAGTACCCCTCAGAATTATTCATATAATGCCTTAGGGGGCGGACCTGGCAATCTCCATTTCACTAGTTAGAGAGAAAAGGTTTCCATTTAAAACGAGCTAGCACAGGAAGAAAAATATCAGTACAACTACTGCTCTGGAGTCGTGATAAGAGACTCCAAACAGCACCCGTTTGAAAAGCGTTAAAGAGCGAGATTGGATAACCTACCTTTAGATGAATGTAACAGTCCTTCAGTTCGGATTCCCGGACGAGGGGCCCCTCCACAGGGCCAAACTGGGTCCTCTTGGGAATGCGCCTTTTGGAGAAGACGCCACCCAGGAAACGGTCTATGTAGAGGACCAGGGGGAGGCTGGCTCTGGCTCGAGTGAGCACTGGCCGGTTGGGGATGGGGTGCAAGGGTCCATGCTTTGGGCACACTGACGAGTGTGCATTATTACACTCCTCACACCCTGCCAACGAAAGGAAAGCATGAGCAGCGTCTGATCCCCTGGCATGATTTGATCTACGGTTAAAAAGTTCTAACCTGAAAAATCTTCAATTCTAAGTTTTCAAAGCCAACAAATTCCCCCAAGTGCACTATGGATTCAATTGTAATCCATCAGCTTTCATAGGCCAATAAAATCCTGTAATTACCCCTGCAATTACCCCTGAAATCAGGCAGAATTAGCTTAAGCCTGCCAAAAATAAGATGTGAGCGGTGATTTATCTCTCTGGCTGGATAGTAATTAGACTAGTAGCCAGTCAATCTGTAATTCAATTACATTATGTCTAAAAAGAAAAAGAAAAAGAGCTAGTTAGACTAAATGTTTGCAAAATCCAGTAATAAATTATACCTCCACAAAGTCGCTTTAAAAAAAAATGAAACAGCAAGACAGTTCAATTTCCTCAAAGAAAGTTCTAGAAGTTTCATTGTCTAGGCATGTCTGACTCCAAAACACACGCACAGTTTGAGGTTTCAATGCATAATGCTAAAATAAATGACTGTGGCTCTTCACCCTTCCTTCACTGGGATGCCACAGTAAGTCCAGCAGGGATAAGGTATCTTCACCTCTCGTCTAGAAGTGATCAGTCTGCACTACCCACACTCTCTCTCTCTTTATCAGGAGCACTCATTTGTGCCAGGAGCAGATGTGTATAGCCACAAAACAAAACAGAGAAAAGTTACTGGACCACTTAAAGATTGGACTCATGACCTTTCACAAATTTAACTAACCAATCATACTTTCCCCGATACTGACTGTGTGATGACCTGGCTTAGAAGATAGGTATTTTCTATTTCTACAATTCTCAAATAATGGAGGGGTACTTTGTATTCATATTTATAAGATAAGGTGGCCTCATGTGCTTTGGAAAACATATGAATTCAAGGAAAAACAAAACAAGATAGTTCTCTTTTGGGTGAGGAGAGCTAGCCCCATGCAAACAGGTTTTACCCCCACCATATAGAGGGTGCCTGGAGAAGCAGGGTGAGGCTCCGAAGCTCTGAATAGCCTCAGCAACTCAAATTAATGAGATGAGACCTTTGGCATGGGAGCATGAGAAGCAGTGGAAAGGAACATGGTTTGGCAGGTGGGAGCAGAGCCCTCCTGAGCTGGTGGTACCAAGAAGGTGCGGATCATGGTTGGTGTGCTGGTCTGAAAGTATTAGGCACCCCAGAAAAGCCATGTGATAATCCTGATCCAATCTTAGTGGAGGCAGCTGTTTCTATTGATCCTAATTCAATACTGTATGTTGGAAATTTTTGATTAGATTATCCCCACAGAGATGTGGCATGCCCAACTGTGGGTGGGACTTTTGATTAGATGGAGATGTGACTCCACCCTTTCCAGGTGGGTCTTGATAAAGGTCTTGGAATCCTTTAAAAGAGAAAACATTTTGGAGAGCATCGAAAAGCTACAGAGCCACCAAAACCAACATAACCTACACAGCCAGAGACCTTTGGAGCAGAAGGAAAACGCCCCTGGGGAAGCTTTATGAAATGAGCAAACGTGGCCATGTGCCCTCCTAGCTGAGACAAGAACCCCGAACTTCATCGGCCATTTCTTTGGAGTTAAGGTATCTTTCCCTCAATGACTTAATTTGGACATTTCACCACCTTAAAACTGTAAACTCATAACTTATTAAATTCCTCTTTATAAAAGCCACTCCAGGACTGGTATATTGCAATTTGGCAGCTTGTAAACTAGAACAGCAGGTCTTGGGCACACTGGGGCTGGATCCCCAGACTGGCTCTTGTCACTTACAAGGGTGACCTTTGGAAAATGACCTAACCCCTCTGTGGGGATGAGGGAGAGAACATCAATGAGTTAATAAGTGTAATAAGAATACAGGAATATAACACACATTTTTTTTAAGGATTATTATGAAGAGCAGTAAAGCAGCAAAGAAAACTTGTTAAAACTGCAATGGCCTGAATGCTGCGGGATTGGACCAGCTCCCTACCGTGGTCAGGGGCTCGGGCTTGGATATCAAAGACCTGGGCAGGTGCCCTGAGCTCTCCTGTGCCGAACTCATCAGTGACACTGGAATAGAGTAACGGTGCAGGCACTCCACAGGAGTCACAGGAGTGTGAACAACGTAGAAGCGCCCACAACTTACACAAATCGTGAGGGTCAAAGGGCCGGGGTGGGTCTGGTTCCCACTCATCCAAGTCTGTGTCTTCGCCTTCTTCTTCCTCGTCTTCCTCAGAATCCTCATCTTCCTCCTCCTCCTCTTCCTCTTTGGCCTCCAATCTGCCCATAGGGTTCTGCAGAGTCGCTAAAGGATCGGACCCATCCACGCCCTCGATGGAAGGTAACACTTGGCTGTGCACCGGTAATGAGGCCTGGGCAGGTGTAGAAGTCAGAAGGTTAGCAGATGGTCCCTTTCAGACAGGACACACACATACACGAGGTACCAGTTCCAGTGGAATATATTGTTCACCCTTACTCCTTTCAAGGCCCTGGAGGAAACGATTTTCATCTGCAGGATGCACTTTCATCTGTAGGAGTCTGACTGCATTTTTTCATGTTTGATTGTTGACAACTTTTAAGCCTCTTCCCCTTGGGTCTCACACCTGGTCAAACTGGTAAGGAAGTGTGGGTGCTCCTTCCTCTGCACCGGTGGTAGATTCAAGCCCCGCAAACCCCTGCCCACGTGTGGGGATGCTCACCCAGCCCCTCCACCTAACCCCAACCAAAACCCACATCAGCTACTTGGGACCTGCCTATCGGGCCTGCTCTGTTCTCCCCAGATACTTCAATTATGGAATAAGCATTTCACACCCTCTTGTGAGTACAGCATCGTCAGCTTGGACACTAAATCCAAATTTGGGGCGGGGTCTCCCCTGCCTCTGCAGAGTGGCCACAACATAGGGAACGATGTGCTGTGACCTATCTTCAACCACTTTACTTTCAAAGCCAAATGCTTGGGTGTCCATCAACGGATGAAAGGATAAACAAAATGCACTATGTACCTACAAGAGAATATTATAACAGCCAAAAAAAGGAATGAAGTTCTGATACACGCTACAACATGGATAAGTCTTGAAGACATCATACTGGGTAAAATAATCCAGACACAGAAGGACAAATATTGTATGATCTCACTTATGTGGAATACCTAAAACATACAAAGTCATAGATACAGAAAGTAGATTAGAAGTTACCAGAGGCTGGTGGAAGGTGAAATGGTGAGTTATTGCTTAATGGATAGAGTTTCTGCTTGAGGCGATAAAAAGTTTTGGTTATGGGTGGTGGTAATGGTAGGAAAACATTGTGAATGTAATTAACAGCACTGAATTGTATATGAGAAAGTTGCTAAAATGGGAAATTTTATGGAAAAAAAACCTAAGCACTTGGGGCAGCAGTCGGTTGGTAAAAATCAAATGGTTTACAGCTCTCCTTTTAAACATTTCCGAGAGTCAAAGCTCTTTTATGTGTTTAATTGCGCTGAAGCTAGTCTGTTGGGTCATATACTGTGTGAATGCCACTTTACCAAATACACTGACAGAAAATAATGGTACCTTAGAAAGTTCCCTCACCTCCAAAATAAGTGTCATATAGATTATTTTTACCCAATCTTATTTCTTCTGCCCAACTACACCATAGGCATACTCAGGCCATGCTCCCTTCCTGTTAAATAAATACATCAAGTTAAAATAACCTTTCAAAAAAACACCAACTCTCTTTTTCTTTATCTTCCCATATGGTATTTTCTTCACCTAGAATGTTCTTTAGTCACTGCTTTTCTAAATTCTATCAAGCTATCCAGTCTCTCAATGAACTGTTCCCATTTACTCGAGCCCTCCTGTGATCCAAACTCTTATAGCACTTGAAGCCACAGAATTCTACCAAACACCACTTCATCACCAGAAACTCATGACCTCCCGAGGCAGCCAAAATCACTTTGGAATAGCTCTGTGAGAGTTCTGTTAAGTTCTCCCTCTACATATTGGTTGGGATCTAGGTGAATTCTTCAAGAAATCAAAGACAAAAAACACCTGATTCATTCCATCATTTTCCACATGGCCAAGCTTCCAGATCACACATTGTCTTCTTGTCTTCATGCATGCCTCAGCAGATCACCTCCTTTTAAGAATATGGCATCAGATGACATTAGCATTTATTACAGCCTTCCTTCCATGCTGACCCATGCTGAACTTGCAGATAACCAAAATCCCTGAGACCCTTTCTCCCCTCGTAACTGCTATCAAACCCTCTTTCCTCCTCAGGTCTTAAATAGCTATTTTTGTACTTAAATGCAGAATTTCACATTATCCCTAATAAATTTCATTTCATTGCTTGTATCTTGTATCTGTACTTCCATCATGCCAAGATCTTTTAGAATCTTGATTCTAAATCTCACTTATTAACTATCCCTCATAGTCTTGTATTTATTGACAAAATACCATCTACTTTGCCTCTCCAACTATACCTCAAGGAAACAGATCGTGGGCTTTGGTGTCAGATAGGTTAGGGTTAAAATTCTCGCACCACCACTGAACAAGTTATTAAACTCCTCTGAATCTCACTTTCTTTCTCGGTAAAATCAGCACAATAATACACCCCAGAGGTGCATTATTCCCTGAGGAGGGAAAGATGGCTTGATATATTATAAACAGTACATAGATAGCAGTATAATAGGAAGCATTATGTGCTGGTTTGGAAGGATGTATGTCCCCTAGAAAAGCCATGTTTTAATCTAAATCTCATTTCATAAAGGCAGAATAATTTCTATTCAATACTGTATGTTTGAAACTGAAATCAGATCATCTCCCTGGAGATGTGATTTAATCAAGAGTGTTTGTTAAGCTGGATTAGGAGACGACATGTCTCCACCCATTTGGATGGATCTTGATAAGTTTCTGGAGTCCTATAAAAGAGGAAACATTTTGGAGAATGAAAGCGATTCAGAGAGAGCAGAGTATAATGACATACACACGAGAAGCAGAGTCCACCAGCCAGCAACCTTTAGAGATGAAGAAGGAAAACGCCTCCCGGGGAGCTTCATGAAATAGGAAGCCAGGAGAAGAAGCTACTAGATGATGCCATGTTCGCCACGTGCCCTTCCAGATGAGAGAGGAACGCTGACCGTGTTCATCATGTGCCCTTCCATTTGAGGGAGAAACCCTGAACTTCATTGGCCTTCTTGAACCAAGGTATCTTTCCCTGGATGCCTTTGATTGGATATTTCTATAGACTTGTAATTGGGACATTTTCTCGGCCTTAGAACTGTAAACTAGCAACTTATTAAATTCCCCTTTTAAAAAGCTGTTCCATTCCTGGTATACTGCATTCTAGCAGCTAGCAAACTAGAACTCATTATATATGACCTGAGGACCAAGATGACATCTTATACTTCCTCTGTAACCTTAAAAGATAGCCTTAAAATCATGTAACAGGGGGCTGCGAGGGTAGTTTAGTGGTAGAATTCTTGTCTGGCACATGGGAAATCTGAATTCGATTCCTGGCCCATGTGCTTCCCAAACAAACAAAGAAACCAACAAAGCAAACAAATGAACAAAAAATTCAACAAATGGTAAAAAGAATGAAATGTGGCCCCACTATACAGCACACACACACAAAGCACGTAGTAGTATTCATGGAAGATTAGTTTGTTGAAACATATCTGGCCCTTTGGGAAATGCCATCATCCCATTAGGTATCGAAATTCTCTGCTGCTACTCAGAGTGGTGCATCTAAACCTAAATGAAACTCTATGAAGGAACAGTGCCGAGTATCTGACTCCACATTTAGAATCAGCTCCATGGCTGAGTCCTGCCATTGTTCACATGTGAAAATTCAGGCACCAGAGAGCAGCAGACCGTTACCTCAAACAACACATGCTAAATTTAGCATGTACTTTCCTATCCTAAGAACCCAGACTTTTGCAGGACACTCTGTCTCTGTAACTCAGGGCCTTTCAGAAAGTTTTATGTGGGAGGACAAAATCCTGGGCAATGCTTCTGTTTCGGCTTCATTAAGAACAGAATAAAATGCTACTGAGGATGAGGGCTCGATAGGAAAAGACAGGGGCCTCCTGGCAATGCAACTGTTTTTGCTACCTCCTCTTCTACATGTTCACCAGATCCTGCAATGATGCTACTTTAGTCCCACTCACAAGCTCAGAGTACAGTTTACAATATGGCTCTTTATTCTAACCCTGCTAAAATTTCATGGTAGCATTAGCGATGTGTGCTATCACACACTGAAAAATCACCCCTACTCCTCATCAATTTTTACCTCTTTGCTGGGCCAAACCGTGAAAGTATAAATTCAGCAGCTTAGAATTATTCACATGAAGCTGCAGATGTATTTTTCCCCAACAAATGGTGCTAGAAAAACTCTGGTTAAGCCAGTTTACTGCTGGCTTCTGGCCATGACATTAAAATAGTGCCAACTACCTTCTCTGCCATGGTGAACTCTCCTAAAACTCTGTGGCTAAGGATTTAGCCTTATCCTGAAGAACTCATGCCAAAGTAGTAGTTGAACATATACTGGAATCATGCAAACAGTTTTGAAAAAGAACAAAAAGGGCTGACGATACTCACTAGAAGGTAAGAGCTGTACATTTCTAGGTAGCAGAGTACCCGTGCATTGTAGGCACGTTACAAATTTGTTTGATGGATAATTCATTCAAATTCAACTGGCATTTACTGAGTGTTATACGTATATTTAAATTCCTTTGAGGTCTCACAGCTCCTAAGTGGCAGAGATGAAATTCAAATTCTGGCTCTGCCTTGCTTTTTCCACTACATCATAACTGGCCCCTGTGGAAAGAAGTCTATTCAAGGCAGGTGATAGAGGAGGTAAACATATATACACCTGGAGCACCAAAGCAACAGCTAACCAAACACGTGCTCCAGAGATCGCAGCCAGGCAACAAGGGGGGAAACTGCATCGCCCGTCTAACCTGGGGGAACCAAAGAATGAGAAACACAACCATCTCAATCCTCAGCACTTCGTCAGGGACAATAAAACACAGAAAAAAGAAAAAGAAGGTGTTCATTTTATGGCGTAACTTCTCCCTCCCACTTCACACCACTCTCTGTAATTGTTTCTGAAACTATGTAATGGGTTTCGGGATACAATTCATCTGAGCAGTGAACAGGAACCCACACTGGACAGCAGCAAACACAGCAGAGTGCTTTGGGGGTCCTACTGAGACCAATTATCAGTGCAGCATATTTTCTTCTCAGCATGCTGAGAGCCACACATGTTCATTTCCAGAAAACAAAGAGGAGATGGTACTTCAATGTCAGGAGAGTACTGATACTGTCCCTAAAGATGAGGAAATACATATATGAAAAAAGGCTTCAATAGGGATTTGCCATCACTAAAAGCAACTGAAATGAGGAAGCTTTTGCCATGGCCAAGAAAAAAAGGCAAAGTAGCCATAATCTGTGTTGAATCCTCACTCCAACTTTCTAACCAGAATTTATCCAGGTCACTGAATAAACTGGCAATCATTGAGGTGTTACAGCCAGAAATAAAAACTGTGCTGGTTAATTTCTTCAAAGGGAAGCTGCAAAAAAGGAAAGTCAATAGTGATAGGGTTTTGTGATATCATCGTTCTTTCCACAGGACCCCAGAACAGAAGGTTTTAATAGCTTCCTTGCAATCTGCAAAGACACGATGTTTTGGGTTCATCTTATACATCTGCTCCAGAGCTAGAAGCAGCCATTTCTGAATAGCCCAGATCTCTTCTATTGGAAACCAGTATTTCAAGACCACATCAAAGCACTTGGGACACCCATTGATACTGGATTTTCTTCAATGGCCAGAGCAAGAACATATGTTTGTTCGTTTTTTAAAAGAGAAAATTTAGAATTTTAGATTTTTTAACTTCTTTGATTTTTATATTTGTATCTTTTTTGTTTTCACACACAAAAAAATCTCGTTCTTAAATAATTTAAAATATGAATATCTTTTTTCCTTACAATTTTTCTTCTGGGAATTTATCTTAAGGAAATAATTTTATGTAATATCTACAACAGTATTCTTTATAGTAGCAAAAAAAGGACACAACCTAGGTTACAATAATAGGTGACTGAGAATATAAATAATCGTACACTCTATAATAAAATATTAAACAGTTGAAATAAATATAAGAAAGAGCAAAAAAATTGCTCTACAGCCAATAAAAATGATGATATTGCTTTCAGGATGTTATTAAGACAAAAAGGAAACATATTAGTAAGATGAAAGCCACTTTAAAATCCAAAAAAAAAAAAAAAATCAAATATACTGGCCGAAAACACAATGGACTAAAGCAATAGGCTGAGCCCCCAATCTTGGGGTTTGTTCAGATGAACCTTAATCCCACAAAGGATAGGTCAAGCCTACTTAAAATTAGGCCTAAGAGTCACCCCCAAGAGAACCTCTTTTGTTACTCAGATGTGGCCTCTCTCTCCAGCCAACACAACAAGCAAACTCACCACCCTCCCCCTGTCTACATGGGACATGACTCCCAGGGGTGTGGACCTTCCTGGCAATGTGGGACAGAAATCCTAGAATGAGCTGGGACTCAGCATCAAAGGATTGAGAAAACCTCTACAATGAGTTGAGACTCAGCATCAAGGGACTGAGAAAACCTCAACCAAAAGGGGGAAGAGTGAAATGAGACAAAATAAAGTGTCAATGGCTGAGAGATGCCAAACAGAGTCAAGAGGTTATCCTGGAGGTTATTCTTACGCATTAAGTAGTTATCACCTTGTTAGTCAAGATGTAATGGAGAGGCTGGAGGGAACTGTCTGAAAATGTAGAGCTGTGTTCCAGTAGCCATGTTTCTTGAAGATGATTGTATAACGATATAGCTTGCACGATGTGACTGTGTGATTGTGAAAACCTTGTGTCTGATGCTCCTTTTATCTACCTTGTCAACAGACGAGTAGAATATATGGAATAAAGATAAATAATAGGGAGAACAAATGTTAAAATAAACTTAGATTGAAATGCTAGTGATCAATGAAAGGAAGGGGTAAGGGGTATGGTATATATGAATTTTTTGTTTTCTTTTCATTTCTTCTTCTGAATTGATGGTATATATGAATTTTTTGTTTTCTTTTTATTTCTTTTTCTGAATTGATGTAAATGGTCTAAGAAATGATCATGATGATGAATATACAACTCTGTGATTGAAAAAAAAAGGTGTTCACTTGTATGTTGACTGGTTTTCATAATAAAAATTAAAAAAAAACACAATGGACTCATGAATATATTCAAAACACCCAAGCAAAATATTAGAAAACTAAATTCAGACATATGAAAAGGGCCAAGTGGCATTTATTCCAAGAATGCAAGTTTGGCTTAATTTGAAAATATCATTGTAATTCACCAAACTAACAGAAAAGAAGGGAAAAGTCACATGACGATCTCAACAGATTCAGAAAAAAATCAATATCCACTAGTAATAATCAACATAAATTCATAATAAATGTTCATAGAAGACTAGAAACAAGGGGAACTTCCTTAATTTGATAAAGGGTACCTTTTTAAAAAACCTATACCCAAAATAATTCTCAGTGGTGAAATATTGAAATCTTCTCCTCTGAGATGAGGCAAAAAGAAAGGCGAGTAGCACCACTTCAATTCAACAATGTACTGGCAATCCTGGCCAGTAGACTCAGGGGGAAAACAAGAAATAAAAACTGTTATTATTCACAAACAACATTACTATTTACTGAGAAAATCCAAAAGAACCTACGCTTAAATTATTCAAACTAATGGCGCAATAGAATGCAAGGACAGTACAATATTAATTGCGCTTCTATAGAAACATAAAAATTAGGAAATGAAAATTTTTAATTACACCATTTGCAATACCAACAAAAACCTTCATAGAATAAATCTACTGAAACACGTGAGACCTCAACCTAAATAACTATTTATTTTATTTTATTTTAACTTCAGTTATATATCATGTTTTTAAACTGGAAAACTCAATATTGTAAAGGTAATCCATCGACATAATGAAATTCCAGTGTGGAAAGTGCCAGGCTGATTGTATGGAAAATGCAAAGGGCCAAGAAACTCACGGAGAAGAACAAAGTTCGGGAGGAATTATTGTCATGGGCATCAAGGCTTATTATAAAGCTACAATAATTAGGACAGTGTGGTATTAGCACAAGGAAAGTCTAAAAGGCAGCTGGAAAAACAAAGTGTGTCCAGAAACAAATCCACACATATGTGCTCAAATGGATTTATGACAAAAGTAGCACAGCAGAGCAGTAGTGAAAGGAAAAACAAGTAATAAATGGAGCTGAAACTCCTGGATTTTCATATGGAAATAAATGAAACTTGATCTATCTCACCCCTTGCACATTTGGAGATCTAAACGGGAAAGGTGCCCAGAAAAGAATATAGCAAAATATATTCATGACTTCCATTAGGTAAAGATGTCTTAAATAGTACAAAAAATATTACCCATAAAGGAGAAGATGGATAAATCGGACTACATTAAAATGAAGCATTCCTGTTCATCAAAATATATCATTAAGAAAGTGTAAAGGTCAGCCACAGAGTATAGAAGATATTTGCAAATGGCTTGTATATAGAATATATAAAGAAATCGTACAGATCTGTAAGAAAAAGACAGAAAATCCCATAGGAAAAAAGGGCAAAAAAATTTAAACGCCTCACAAAAACATATCTCTAGATGGCCAGTGAACATATGAAAAGGAGCCCAGAATTATACTAATCACACTCAGAGTGGGCAAAATCAACAAGGCTGGGATGGCAAGGAGGGTAGTCCAACTGTAACTCTCAAACACCACTGGAGTGTAGATTGCTAAGAACCACTTCAGAAAATGCTGGGCAGTATTTACTAAAAGTTGGACCTGTGTATACTCTGTAACCCAGCCATTTTCACTGTTAAGCACACACCAACTGAAATGCATGCATACGGGCACTGTAAGTCAGAGACCAAAGTATCTGTGCTGGTTTGAAAGGAAGTATGCCCCCTAAGAAAAGCCATGTTTTAATATAAATCCCATTTCATAAAGGTAGAATAATCTCTATTCAATACTGTATGTTTGAAACTGTAATGAGATTATATCCCTGGATGATGTGATTTAGTCAAGAGTGGTTGTTAAACTGGATTAGGGGATGACATGTCTCCACCCATTTGAGTGGGTCTTGATTAGTTTCTGAAGTCCTATAAAAGAGGAGAATGAGTCAGAGAGAGCAGAGAATGCTGCAGCACCACGAAGCAGAGAGTCCACCAGCCAGTGACCTTTGGAGATGAAGAAGGAAAATGCCTCCCGGGGAGCTTCATGAAACAGGAAGCCAGGAGACAAAGCAAGCAGATGACACCATATTCGCCATGTGCCCGTCCAGCCGAAAGAGAAGCCCTGACTGTGTTCGCCATGTGCCATCTCACTTGAGGGAGAGACCCTGAACTTCATCGGCCTTCTTGAACCAAGGTATCTTTCCCTGGATGCCTTTGATTGGACATTTCTATAGACTTGTTTTAATTGGGACATTTTCTCGGCCTTAGAACTGTAAACTAGCAATTTATTAAATTCCCCTTTTAAAAAGCTATTCCATTTCTGGTATATTGCATTCTGGCAGCCAGCAAACTAGAACAGTATCCATAGCAGCAATTATTCCTAATAGTCAAAACTGGGAGCAAAAAAGTCCCTCAACTGCAGAACAGATAAATATATTGTGGTATAGTCATAACATTGAATTTTACATAGCAATAAAAAGACGGAGGAGGAAGAGAAGTAAAAGGAGGGGAAGGGATGGAGGGAAGGGGGGAGGAAGAGAGGAAGGGAAGGAAGGAGGAGGGAAAAAAAAGGGAAAGGGAGGAGAAGGAGAAACCCTAAGCAGCACTCAACAATATAAATGATTTCCCTAAGCCTAATGTTGAAGAAGCCAGGGAAAAAAAGGAAACCACCTCTATAACTGCATTTATACCAAGTTCAGACGCACGGGAAACTAATCTATGGGGTTAGCGAGCAGGAGAGTAGTTACTTTTGAGAAGAAGGAAAGGAGACATGATCGAGAAGGAGCATTAGGGTATCTTTTAGAAGCTGATAATGATGTACTGCTTAATTGGAGTGCTGATTATAAGGAATGTTGAGATATCAGCTTAGGATCTTTGTACTTTTCTATATGCATATTATAATTTAATTAAAAAGAAAAAATTACTGTGACATGGCCTGATGGACAAGCTAAAGGAAACCACACAAGTAAAATAGAAAACAGCAGACATAACGATTGTACAGAAAATGTTATAAATGGAAATAAATGGAATGCAAAGAAGAGTTGCGTGTGCACCACTCATATTCTGGAAAAAGAAAGCTCATCAAATGGAACTAAAGGATTTCTAAAGATCTGATAGACAAGAAGCTTCATAAAATAAAGCTTGAATCTACACATTAAAAGGATACTCTCTGTCTTGGGGAATTCTAACCCAATACTAGTGAAGTCATTAGACTCTAAAGAACTTCAAGGATAAAGACAGAATTACACAGGAATTATGACAGAAAAGAATGAAGAAAATATCAAACTTAGACTCAAGGTTTCTTCCAACCAAATCGAATGCTTGTAAAGTGAAGCAAATTCTAAATAAGTGTTGTGACTGAACAAGCACAAATATGCTAGTGACAATAATAACGTAACTAGCACAAAACAGTGCTGAGGAAATGGGCGGAAATCAAGTGCACTGATTTCCATGTCATCACGTCACCACAGGAGTCCACACACAGGGCAGAGCTAAAGCCGAAGCACAGGTAAAGAAAAAATTAACTCCAGCCTCTCATAGGTACACTTCAATTTCTTTTTCTTCTCTTCATTTCAAGTAAACTCAAGTGAAAAGTGTTCACATTAAAAGCGGCATTTGGTGTAGGATGCCATTTTTTCCCCCTGCCTGTTTTATTTTTCTCTATAAGTTCATGTATGTCTGGAATAATAATTACCAAATTTTAAAGTAATAAGAATGTTTCTGAGTGGAATTTGGGTTGTATTTTTAGGGTATTTAAAAATGGAACATTAAAAAAATGGAACAAGTACTCAAATGTTTCATTTTTCATTAAAAAAAGATACTTTTAAACTCATAATTATTATTTGGGACATGAATCAATATTTCATTTATATGCTTATTTCTTAAATTGCTCTGACAAAGTCTTTTTTTTTTTTTTTTTTTTTTTTTTGTGCAGGGGCAGGCACCAGGAATCGAACCTGGGTCTCCAGCACTGCAGGTGAGAACTTTACCTGCTGAGCCACTTTGGCCCGCCCTCTGACAAAGTTTTTTGTTTGTTTGTTTTATTACCAGGCTATTCCAATGTATACTGATTGGAGTAAAGATTATGTTATATTTTGTTTTTATTAAAGGAGCAGGAGAACATTCTTAATGCATAAGAAACAAACACCCAGAGAATACAAAGAACAGACAGCTAGGGGAAGCATTGCAGGAGACTGCAAGTTCACAGTATTGTCACCAAACAACAAAAAAAAAAGGTGATTCCTTACCTGCTGAGCTGTAGCATCCTGTTGGACATAAGCTACCTGGCCTGGATCTGTAAAGAGAGTCTAAAAAAAGAGAGTAAGAAAGAAAAAAAGCTTATCAAAAGATCTCCAGACAGCTCGCCTACACAGAGAAAATTATCCAACTGTGAAGCACTATTCTTGGGAGAGTTAACTCCCAACATAGCCAGTAATAATCCATCATTAATAAAGGAGAGAAAGATAGTAATTTAACATTTAGCTAAAGCCTTTCATTCAAATGACTCTAAAGAGATTTTATAAACTAGCCATCCCAAATGTCTAACATATTTCATGACTGTACTCTCAAGCAAAGCCTTTCTCGTGGCTGAATGTGACAGCTAATTTTAAAAGGTATGTTATGAAAATGTAAAAGACATGCCATGAATGAGGGCACACATATTCACATCTAACACTGCATATCGCAGGAGTAGATTTTTGAATGGATGAATTTACAGATATACAACATTATTATATATGCACTAGGATTACAGCTCCTTCAAATGCTGATGCACATTCATTATCAGAAGGAAATTAAAAGGAAAATAAGTTCAACTTAAAGTTCCAGAGGTTTCCTTTTTGGATAGAGCCATTAAGGTCATAATAAACAAAAATAATCATTATAAATATATAATAATTTAGGTCAGGATGCATCAAAACTAACTAAAGGACAATCTTCAAACTATTTTAGTCCAGGACCATGGTTAACCTCTTCAATCCAGAAAAAATAGTCTCTCCTGTAAACTGTTTTAAGGACTTTAATTTGCCTAAGCCTTTAGCAAATCCAGGGGAATAGGAACTGTGGTTCCAGAGGATTTCTTAGATTTGACACCAGAAAAATCATAATTCAGACATTTAGTAGCATAGTAAAAAACTAAAAGCTGGGTACAAGACATCCTTTACATAAGCTATCTTACCTTATTTTAAGATAGTTAGGGGACTAAAAATAAGCAGGGATATTCTAAAAGTACGGTTCTATTTGGCTATTTCACCCTTATATGGATTTGAAAGGTATTCATTGGGGGGGCTCCATTTTTTCTTAGGAGTGATTTGAGCCTCTTGATTAAATATTGCATGAGGGTAAATTGCTATTACTAGGTTCCTATTATAAAATGTTTAAAAGCACTCTGTACCTTTGTAAACAGGCACTAAAATTTATATATTGGGGAATATTTTTGCCATGCGTTTGGGGACTAACACTTTAACTGGCCGAAAAAAAAAAGCTATACTTGTTCAGCTTTTACCAGCACTTTTGTCTCTATTATACTCCTACAAATCATTAAGTTATTAATAAACAGCAGTTTAAAAGCTACTAAAACCCTCTGCTTACACAATTAACTGAAATAATCTGTATGCTCACCCAGATTTATCTTGATTAAGTTATACCAAACTACAGGCCATTTTTTGGCCTGGTTCTTGATATTCAGGAAAAGTAACATTTTCGTAACCTAGTCCAAGGTCACTGGGGAGAAAAGCTGATATGGAGCTGGTAATCTAACTCCCTGTTGCACTTAATTTTGGGGGGTGGGGGTGGGGGTGGGTGCATGGTCTGGGAAGTTACACTTAATTTAAATAAATAAACTCTATCTCCCTCTGCCAAGCTGGCTATCAGCTCCTTGAGATCACATATCTTATCTAAATAGTTGCCACATCCCCAGTTCCTCACACAGTGACTGGCAGGGAATAAACAGAAATAAAGGGTGAATTAATTCATGAATAAGAAAACTACAAACGATGTGCTGCTGAACATGCCTGTGCTGCTTCCACGGGATGGATGTAAACCAGCGTGTGCTCTGGGCCATCCACTGAAGTGTAGGAGGTGCCATCTGCAGTGTAGACCACCTGCTGGGGGGGACGGCCCTGGTCATCAGTGTAGACAATCTGAGCCACAGTTCCAGCGTCCGGAACAAAGTGCACCTGGGACAGAAAGCAGGTGAGTGTGCAGCATCTATTTTTGTGGAACAGAACCAATCTCATAAAGGCACATAGTAGACAAGCACAGGGCGCACTTGCAATCCTAAAACTTTCCCAAGAAAAGGACAGTGGGGACTGATAAATCTTCAACTACACTGAGTCGGTGACCAGGAGGCAAGATCCAGGAAGCCTGTCGCAGATTTACAGCTTAACTATTAGGCAACTGACTTAAATTCCTCTTTGTCTCAAGTGTCCAATATGTCACCTTCAGGGAGTCTAGAGGGTGAGATTAACTGATCCTGAAAGAGAGACTGAAAATTCCAGGCTAGCAGCACTACCAGAATATAAAATATTCTGTGATGTGAAAAAATATCTAGACTCAAAAGCCAATTGCAGGCAGGCAACAGTGACTCAGTGGCAGAGTTCTCGCCTGCCATGCCGGAGACCTGGGTTTGTTTCCCCATGCCTGCCCATGCAAAAAAAATAATAATAATAAGCCAATTGCTCTAAAACCCATCATAAAATTCTACTTTATGACTAACAGTGTCTTTCAGCAAACATATTAAAATAAGGCCACTTCCTTTTCTACAAGTTCCTTCATACGCAAGGGACATAGTGGAGGCATATCAGTAAAGGTTGGCTGAACCAATGAACATACTAGAACTCTTCCTTACTGGCTAGGTAAAGATACAGAAATTTTTAATAAGGTACTTTTAAGAGTTTTGGCCAACTGTTTCAGTTGTCACCAAGGCAAATAATCTCCCAAGAACTAAAGAGCTAAAGGAGAAACTGAGTTTTATGAAATACTTTCTGAGTAGTCAGCCTTGGAGGCTTGAATTCTTGAAGGTTAGAGCTTGGCATACAGCCTGACACCTTATTACATCACAGGTATGGGAGCAGATGGCCAAAGCACATAGTTGAGAGAGAAATCATTCATGTGCTGATATCGAAGTCAGGCAGTTTTAGGGTAGATTCCTTACTCATCTCCTCACCTGGCTTTGGACCTAATTTAATTTCCATTTTCTCTAGTAAGGAATGCTAGATCCCAAAGATGATATAAGCTACTTTAATCTCCAGAAAAAAACCTGAAGGACAAATGCAATCAGGCACCACAGAAATATACAAACTCCCTCTTCTTTACTAAGCGATGAGTGTCTAACTTCTACATAAATTTGATTTATCCATGAGAAAACAGTTGGTTGATTGCAAGAATTAAGCTTTGATATATTTGGTTTTCATTGCTACAAGATAATATTGTGACTTTTCACTTAGATTTTGTTCATTAGCATCAAAACCCTGGACTAGCTGTAGTGCTTAAAAGAGAAAAAAAAAAAAAAAAAAAGAAAGAAACAAAAAAAATTTCCTCCAAAGAAGAGCTATCTAAGCTTTTCCACTTGGTTCTTCACCACCCAGTACTCTACAAAATCACAATTACTGGCCAGAGATAGGAATAATTGGGAACTAGAGATGCAATGAGGATTCCTGGGCTCTGCAGTGTACCATATGGTTACCGACAAATGGGGGATCCTAATCAACTACAGTGAGACAGCCAGATTTTCTTTTGTTTTGCTTTTAATGGACTCCATTTTTGTTTATAAACAAAATACATCAAAATATATAGCTGCATGAAAGTTGTCTTCAAAATTGTTCCCCTGGTAAATAAAGCAATATTCTCAATTATTCTGAAAATACCTCTGGAATTCTCTGTTTTTTCTTTCTTTTTTTATGTACTCAAACTCAGGCTTTTAAATCATATCATGTGACCAATTTTATCACTTTATTATAATATCATTTTTGCTTAAGTCACATATAAAACCTGGCTCCATGTGACCCTCAGTCTTTTCAAAAACAAAGTCCTTATCCAAAATACTAAGAAGAGTCAAAAGAACCTGCAGCTGGTTCTGATGGCAAATGGAAAGGCGGCGCTTATTACTGAGGGTAGCATTTGAATTGGTGACTAACCTCCAAAGTTGTTGATTCATAATGGGACAACTTTCACTTAGAGGTTTATCTTCTGGATTTAAAAGGAAAAGAAAAAGCCACTCACTTTTTAGACATATTTTGCACCTCATTGTACACAAAGAATAAAATCTCATACTGGATAACACGGAAAAAAAACCCTACAGTTTCAGATTTTTGGCACCAATAATATAAAATAAGACAGATTATGACAACAAATTGGGGAAAAGGCAGAGACGCATATAGGTGGCAGCTTAGCTCTTCTTCTAAGTCATACAGGATACTGATGGAGCTGTCAAAGTGCTGAAACACTCCCTGTTCTAACACATGAGTTCTTCAAATCAGCTTCCTCCCACCTATTCATTACCACTTAATTGCTGTTGTTTCTTTAGCTGTTGGCAAACTCTATCCAGCTAAAAACTGCCACCTAAACAAAGCCGGAAAGACGGCGCTTGTCACCTGTGTAGCACTCTGTTCGTGTTCTGCAGAGGTAGACCACACATGCGCATTTTCGGCTTTGGAATCCATCGCCTCCCTACTGGATGGGTCCAAGCCTGGGGCACCTAGAGCAGCACAGCACAGAGAACAGTCATCTGTCCACCACGTATGTATTCATCAAAGACAAGATGGTCTCTCTGCAATGTGCCTGAAAAAAAAAAAGGGACCAAGACTTTAAAGAGATGACCGCATTTTAATAAATTACAGTTTCAACCACAAAGGCGGGGGGGGGGAACCACTTCATTAAAAGATGACACACCTGGACAAAAAGGTAAAAATGCAGAAATTACTTGTAAAAATAATAAAATGGATTACATGCTTTTATCTCAGGAATTAGGTAAGTGTGAAGGTTAAGTTCATGTGCCAGCTTGGCCAGGATATGGGGTCCAGTTCTTTGGTCAAGCAAGCACTGGCCTGATTGTTACTGGGAGAATATCTTGTGGATTTAAATCATTAGTCAACTGATTGCATATATGACTGATGGCATCTACAATCACCAAAGGAAAGTGCCTTCAGCAATGAGAGAAGTCTCATCCAGGCAGTGGGAGGCCTTAAAGGGAAAACTGAGAATTTCAAGTCAGCAAGAAGAATTTCCATCTCTGCTTCAGCCAGCCATCTCTTCCTGGAGATTTCACTGCCAACTTCATCAGACTTCCCAACTTGTGATCTGCATAAGGAATTCAGACTTGCCCATCCTCACAATTGCAGAAGCCAAGTCCTATAACAAATCTCTTCATATTTACGTACATATTGCATCAATTCTGTATCTCAGAAGAACCTTGTCTAACACACATATTTGTACATACACACACACATATAAGTATATATGTACAGAGATAGGTAGCTATAATTTTAATCCTCATCATGTATACTTGAGGTGGTTATCTCAGTCCTGCTGCTGAGGAGATTGTGGTTCACAGATGCTAAATGCTAGAAAGTGATGGGTTCAAACCCAAGTGCAATTGCTGCAAAGTCCAGGTTCTCTCCTCTCCTGCTCACTATTGTAAACATTGTCTTCCTCTATCACCTCTACCAGAAATGCACAGCAGAATAATACAAATCACAAAACAAGGACAAATGCTAGGGGGCAAGGCTACACTCTCTGGTGGTTACAAATACAGCCCTTAGTTTCCCATGTGGTCAGCGGAGGGGTGATTAGTGAGCAAATCAAAAGCCTTAGCAAAAACCAAGATGTGAGAAATCTAACCCATGAAACCTTACTCCTCCTTTCCAAAACAGGCTTTTAAAAGCAATCAGTCTCCCCTTTGGACGGTGATAAAAGGTCGATGTTTTAAAAGTCATGTGAGACTTGCCACATCTGCTATTCCCACTAAACCAGCTCACATACCCACAAAAAGGCTAAAACTGGTCAGCACACCATTAAACTAAAGACCAGAGAAGCTACTAGTCGGGATCCAGGCAGAGTCTGGAGAAGCACATTCTTGGACTATATGTACTCCAACCTCAGAACTAGAACAAGTCCTAAAGAAAAAAAAACCTTAATGCCCAAATGTCTGTGCCTAACGCTGGGACACAAGGACTGCTGTGTGGCAACCAGACAGAAGCCATCTTCTGATTATTTCAGGAGCCAGTTCAGCTACTCTTCCACATGACCATTCTCACCTGGTCACCCCCTCAACCCACCCCACACACTCACACACTTACCCCACATACTCCTCTTATCTCCATCAGAGTACTGGAAACAATGCAACAAGTGAATGTGTGAACAAAGGGGCATGAGGGAACTTTGTGGAGAAATGGAAATGTGCTATATCTTGGAACTGGACTGCGGTGGTGGTTATGTGGGAAATGCAAAAGTCATCAATCTATTCAGTCAAAATACATGGATTTTGGATAGCACAATACAACCTAACTATATTACAATAAGGTTAGAATGCTGAATGTGAGAGTGACAGAGGGAGGAGGGCTGGGGGCACAACTGAAATCAGAAGGAAAGATAGACAATAAAGACTGAGGTGGTATAGTCCAGGAATACCTAGAATGCATAATGACAGTGACGAAATGTGCAAATTTAAAAATGTTTCTGCATGAGGAAGAACAAAGGAATGTCAATAATGCAGGGTGTTGAAAATAGATGATAATTAATATTTTAAAACTTTAACATATGTGTGAGACAAGCAAAAAATATTTATTTGATACAAAATTTATATTTTGACTAGTGTATTTCCTAACATAACTTATGTGGACAGCTTAATCGAACACCATAGTACTTGGAACCTTGAGTAGGGCATGAGATTTTGTAGGTTTGTCCAGAGTGATGCCCAGATAAATCCCAGAGCTATTTGAACAGTGACTAGGCAAGTATTTGCAGAGTCCCCTAGGGGGAATGGTGAGCAAGGGGGAAAATTCAACTTCTCCAAGTGGAGAATTCTTGATATTATCACAAGCAGTAGGGACAGCCAAAGCAATAGCTGAGCCTCCAATCTTGGAGTCTGTTCATATGAAATTTAACCCCGCAAAGGATAGGCTAAGCCTACTTAAAATTAGGCCTAAGAGTCACCCCCAAGAAAACCTCTTCTGTTGCTCAGATGTGGCCTCTCTCTCTTGGCCAACACAGCAAGCAAACTCACTGCCCTCCCCCTCTCTACGTGGGACATGATTCCCCAGGAGTGTGGACCTTCCTGGCAACATGGGACAGAAATCCTAGAATGAGCTGAGACTCAGCATCAAGGGATTGAGAAAATCTTCTTGACCAAAAGGGGGAAGAGTGAAATGAGACAAAATAAAGTGTCAATGGCTGTGAGATTCCAAACAGAGTTGAGAGGTTATCCTGGAGGTTATTCTTACGCATTAAATAGATATCACCTTGTTAGTCAAGTTGTAATGGAGAGGCTGGAGGGACCTGCCTGAAAATGTGGAGCTGTGCTCTGGTGGCCATGTTTCTTGAAGATAATTGTATGACGATATGGTTGCCACAGTGTGGCTGTGGTTGTGACAGTCTTGTGTCTGAAGTTCCTTTTGTCCACCTTATCGATGGACAAGTAAAACATATGGATTAAAAATAAATAAATAATAGGGGGAACAGATATTAAAATAAATATAGTAGATTGAAATGCTGGTGATCGGTGAAGGGGAGGGGTAAGGGATATGGTATGTATGAATTTTTCTCTGTCTTCTTTTCACTGCTTTTTCTGAATTGATGCAGATGTTCTAGGAAATGATCATGATGATGAATATACAACTATGTGAAGATAATGTGAGCAACTGATTATATAACAAGAACGGAATGATCATATGATAAGAATGTTTGTGTTTGTATGTGGTTATCTATCATAAATAAAAAATAGATTAATTAAAAAAAGAAAGGGAGGGGTAAGGGTATGGTATGTATGAATTTTTTTCTGTTGTCTTTTTATTTATTTTTCTGAATTGATGCAAATGTTCTAAAACATGATCATGATAATGAGTATGCAACTGTGTGATGATATTGTGAATTACTGATTATATATGTAGAACGGAATGATCATATGTTAAGAATGTTTGTGTTCCTTTCTTGTCGTATTTTTTTTATTTTTTAAATTAATTAAAAAACAACAACAACAAAAATACATGGATTTTACCTTTTGTATATTATACTCTAACAACAATATGTCTTCCTTAGATAGCACTTCCTTTTAAAGATACATAAAAAGCTATTCAGGATTCATTGTACGACATGTGAAATAGACCTGTTACATTTTTTTAAAAGCAACAAAAATATTAAGAAACCTAGGGAGAAAAAGTCACCAATAATATAAAGATCTATATTAAGAAAATTAGAAAATTGTACAAAAGGACATAAAAGCCTTCAGTAATTAGAGAAATAAACTGTACTATGGAGGAAGCTTTTTAATTTTTAATTTTGAAATAATTTCAGATTTACAGAAAAATCAACAAAAATAATACCAAAAATTCCCATATTTCTTTACTCCCCCAATTTTGTTTTTACTTTAATCATTTAAGAGTGAGCTGCAGACAAAATGCTCCTTTACCCCTAAATTCTTCAGTGTCTATCACCCAAAAATGAGGACACTTTCTTACATAGCCATAGTACTATAGCAGAGTCAAGAAGTTAACATTGAAATAGCACTATTACCTAATTTACAGACTTTATTCAAATGTTTCCAAATGTCCTCACAATGGCCTTTAGAGCAAAAGAAATACCACTTCTCCTTGCCCCAGCAGCTTATCTGGCATCACACGTTGTGTGCTGTGTGTATCTCTCTCAAGCACTTCAATTTGCAACAGTTCCCTCATCTTCCTTTGTCTTTCATGATCTCCACATTCTTTAAATGTACGTATGGGCCAATTATTTTGAAGAATGTCCCCCAATGGGAGTTTTTCTGATACTTCTTCATGGTTAGATTCAGGATACATATTTTTAGCAGGAATAGTACAAGAGAGGTTGCATTCTTCCTATGACAGGAATTTAAATTTTTTTTTCAGTTTGGTTCACTGATTGCACAAATCCCCATTATCTACCATGCTGGGTCCTAGATGCCTCAATATCCCTGAGTCTCAATATCATCAGACGTAAAATGGAGACAACAATGGCCTCCTAGAGTTATTGTGAGGGTTAAATCATCCATATGAAAATTCTAGGGACAAGGCCTGGCACACAGTCAATGCTCAAATATGTTGTGCTGGTTTGAAAGGATGTATGCCCCCAGAAAAGCCATGTTTTAATCAAAATCCCATTTCATAAAGGTAGAATAATGCCTATTCAATACTGTATGTTTGAAACTGTAATCAGATCATCTCCTTGGATGATGTGATTTAGTCAAGAGTGGTTGTTAAACTGGATTAGGTGACGACATGTCTCCACTCATTTGAGTGGGTCTTGATTGGTTTACTAGAGTCCCATAAAAGAGGAAACATTTTGGAGAACAGGAGATTCAGAGAGAGCAGAGAATGCTGCAGCACCACAAAGCAGAGAGTCCACCAGTCAGCAATCTTTGGAGATGAAGAAGGAAAATGCCTCCCAGAGAGCTTCATGAAACAAGAAGCCAGGAGAGAAAGCTAGCAGATGACACCATGTTTGCCATGTGCCCTTCCAGCTGAGAGAGAAACCCTGACTGTGTTCGCCATGTGCCTTGTCACTTGAGAGAGAAACCTTGAAATTCATCAGCCTTCTTGAACCAAGGTATCTTTCCCTGGATGGATACCTTAGACTGGACATTTCTATAGACTTGTTTTAATTGGGACATTTTCTCAGCCTTAGAACTGTAAACTAGCAACTTATTAAATTCCCCCTTTTAAAAGCCATTCTGTTTCTGGTATATTGCATTCCGTCAAAACATATATCAATTTTCATATTTTACAGATGAACCAGAGTTCTAAAGTTTTATGAAAGATATCATATTTTCAAAAAATTAACAATTTATCAATGAACACATCCTGTACACGAAGTTCCTTTATAGTAAGGCTTGTCATATTTATTTCCCTTTTTTATTAACTTTTTTAACTGTACAATTTACAGAGGCAATTTGACACTGATTTATAGGCCAGGAGGAAGAATTCCAGGAGTTCCTCTGGCACTGTCCATCAGTCAGCTGCTGACAAGCACTCTTAGCTGGGACAGACTTCCTTCCTCGGCCCAGCTCTGCCTCACAACCACAAACTATACAAACTATACCTTGCCTAGAAAACGTTCGTCCGTCTTTCCTCCTTTTTCCCACTATCCAACAAGTCAGAGACTTCTTGTTTTAGTCTGCTAAAGCTGTCAGAATGTAATATACCACAAATGGATTGGCTTTTACAAAGGGGACTTATTAAGTTACAAGTTTACAAATCTAAGTCCAAAAATATGTACAAATCAAGGCATCAACAAGAGGATACATCACTCAAGAAAGGTCAGTCGTGTCCAGGGTTTCTGTCACATGGGAAGACACATTGCAACATCGCCGTCCTTCTTTCCCAGCTTCTGGTTCCAGATGGCTCTCTTAGCTCCCATTGGCCTCTGGTGTCTCCTGGGGCAGTTTTCTTCTGCATCTCCAAACATCTGTGCCTAGGCGTCTGCTCTTTATAGTGGCTCTGAGCTCCTTCTTTCTCTGTGAGCTCTTTTAAAACTCCAGTAAACTAATTAAGGCCCACCTGGAATGGGCAGGGTCACACATCCATCTAATTAAGACGCCACACCCACCATTGGGGTGGGTCACATCCTCATGGAAACAACCTAATCAAAGGATCCCACCCAACCAATAGGTCTACCCCCACACGATTGGATCAGGGTTATAAGAACATGGCTTGTGTGGCTGCTGTAAGGATTGATAATGTAGGCCTTCTAAGTATTTTCTGACAGAGACCTTAGCACATTTGTTCTTTTGTTTCTGGCTTATTTTACACAATACATTGTCCCCAAGGTTAATTTGGTTTGTTGTATGTCACTCAACATCCTTCCTTTTTGTGGTTACACCATATTCCATCCTATAAATGTATCATGGTTTGCCATTCTGCTTCTCAGCCATTGCATCCTGTGGCTCTTTCCATTTATTCATTTATTGGGCATCACGAGTAATGTCCAAAATAAGCCATGCCTTAAAATTAAATTAAATTAAAAAGAACATGGCTTTTCTGGGGTACATAACAGTTTCAAACCAGAACAACTTCATTTCCAAGAAGAGAAGGATGTGCTTGCATCTCTGTTCTCTCCCTAAAGATTGACTGTATTCAACGAGTATTTACTGAGTACTTAGTGTCTGCCAGACACTGTTCTAGGCCTTTAAGAGTCATAAGTGCACAAAACAAAGATGACCTCTCTCCTTTTGGAGCTTCTAGAGTGGCTTATTAAATGTTTCTTGAGTAGTGGTGGAAAGTTCAAGTTTTTTAGAATTACACAAACCTAGGTTCTGAGCTCCTGAACCTACCACACATATTGTGGCTTGTGACTTTAGTAAGTCCCAGCTCTCTGATCCTCAAGTATCCTCACTGAAAATCCAATGTATCCACTCTGCATGGGTGCTGTAAGAATTAATCTCTTTCCTAAGTTTATGACGCGCTCTTTTTTTCTTCCCATTTTCCCATTCCTGAAATGGGGGTATACTTGATACTCAGTGGTATATTACAGTCACTATCAACTGGGAGGCAGCCAGGCTATGGTTGCCTGTTCACACATGACCTTGGCGGTCACTGCCTGTTTACACATGTGTCACAGCTGTCCTTTAGTCCTGACCTCACTTCAAGTAAGCCATGTGTATTCCCGGCACTAGACCTCCTCGTTCAACTACATTTTAAATCTCTTCAAAAATATTATACTCTAATTTGATGTTAAACTGAAAGGCATGCTCTCCAGAACGTCAGCTAGTTCCATCTCCCTACCCCATATAAGTGACAGCACCTTCCAACATGAAAAAGTTAGAATGGGATTAGTCCAAACATCCCTAAAGAGAGGGATACAAAGATCAAAGGTGATGGTGGAGCTATACAGAGATTGTAGGGATTAACAAACAAATATGGATGTTGAATCATCAAATTGATATTTCTCTTAGTCTCCAGTATCTTAGAGTAGCTAGAAGTAAAAACCTAAACTGTAGGAACTGTAACTCATGTCAAACTGTGAAATCTATCTACAATTAATTGTGGTGCTGTGCTTTGAAATTTGCTTTTTTGTGTACATATTATTTTTCATAAAAAAGAAAAAAAGTCGATTTAAAAAAAAATTTATTCCTTCTAGCTTCCTATATTCTGGAGCAGCTAGAAGGAAAAATCCGAGAGGACGGTATGGTAGCCCACGACAAACTGTGGGGTCTGTCCTATAACTATTTGTTGAAGAGTGCTTTGAAAACTATTGCTTTTTTTCTCTCTTTGCCTTGTACATATGTTATATTATACAATAAAAAAAAAGTTTAAAAAAACCTGAAAGGCATGGACAGAGCAGCAGAGTATAAATTTGATTGGCAAATAACTATCATTAGGAAAAGGACAATACAGCCAAGGGCCTTGTGGAACCTCTGTATGAAAGAGCACACATGAATGAAGCTGCATTATGTGTTGTTGTCATAGAGATACCTGGAAAAGAATGGCCCATCACAGGCTGAGTAAGAAAGGACCAGGATCAAAACTTGCAGAATGAGTATTAGAAGCTTAGAAGAGATTCCTGGGGACAGGAGAGGTGCCCTCTTTTATAAAGTGCTATGTCACCAACATCCTTGATGGATGGAGACTGGTACTAAGTGGAAAAACACACACAGCAAGGGCTCTGCATCAAAAAGCATTCTAAAGAGTCAGACTCTAAAAATGAAGAAATTTTAAGGATGGTGTAAGTAATTTATTTCACATATATTTTCCCTTTTATGTATGCACAAAGTGAGACGATAAAAATCTATGTCTAAGGAAGCTGAAAAGAACTCTTTTAATAAGTATATAATAAAAATTCTAAGTGACTAAAAGCTCTTGTGTCAGAGTTTAGTTGGCAAGGTTTTTTTTTTCTTAATTGTACCTAAAATAATTATGTAGCTAACCATCTACATCTCAGATTCAACAAAACATGGTAACATTTGTGATTACATAGCATAATGATGAACATTCCAGAAATGGTAGCAATTTTTTTTCGCACTTTGTGGACCTCATTTTTTTTATTTATTAATTTAAAAAAAATTAAGAACAAACAAACAAAAACATTAACATATCATTCTGTTCTACATATATAATCAGTAATTCTCAATATCATCACATATTCATCATTTCTTAGAACATCTGCATCAATTCAGAAAAAGAAATAAAAAGACAACAGAAAAAGAAAACGATAACAGAGAAAAAGAAAGATTATACATACCATACCCCTTACCCCTAGCTTTCATTTATCACTACCATTTCAAACTAAATTTATTTTAACATTTGTTCCCCCTATTATTTATTTTTATTCCATATGTTCTGCTCATCTGTTGACATGGTAGATAAAAGGAGCATCAGACACAAGGTTTTCACAATCACACAGCGTGGACTTCATTTTTTAAAGCACTTACATGCCAAGAACTATGTTGAATTCTAGGGATTAAAAGGTGAACAGAAGCAGAGAGCCCACTTCCCAGCTCACATCTGTATGGTAAAACTGATGAAGAGTAAGGATAAGAAGGAAAGACAGATTTCAGTCTAAAAGATTGTTAAGCATAGTGATTAAGTTCCATAGGAGCACTGATACATTATTAAATTTCAGTAACATTAAGAATTCAGCAGTGGTGTCTGCACTGGCTTGGCATCTTATATGCCAGATATATAATTATTTACATGAAAAGACTAATACCATATTCCACATGGTATACTTATGAACTTTGCTGGCTCCTTACAAAATGACATACTAGCAGGAACTGCTGGCTCCCTTCCTGAAACCCAATACTAGACATGCCACAGAAGGAAGGTGGAGGAAGGTAGGTGCATCTGCAAAATGAACATAAAAACTATAAAAATGGGAAAGTTCTGACAATGGATGATGGTGTGTATAGCACAACATTGTGGCTGTGATCAATTCACTGAAAGGCATGCCTGGGAGGGGATGAGAGAGTTTACATTGTATATAGGTTTCCACAATTTTTTTAAAAAGAGCAACTAAAGAGACAATGACATAAATGCAATGTGTGATCCTGGATGGGATCTAATCATGGAAAAAAGGCTCCAAAGGACAATATTGGGACATATGAAAAAATAAGAATATAGACTGAAAGCTTCATATCGGTATTAAATTTCTCAATCTTGATTACTGTACTTAGGTAGTTACATAAGTGAAAATCCTTGTTCTTAGGAAATGCACATGGAAGTATTAAGTGTTTCAGGGGCATAATGTATACAACCTACTCCCAGATGTGCAGAAAATAAATAGATAGACAGGTTAGACAGACAGCTAGAGATGGATGGATGGATGGATGGATGGATGGATGGATAATGGATAGGCAGAATGATACAGCAAATATGTTAAAATTGGTGGATCTGGGAATTGGGCGAGTAATTCTGGAGGTCTCTGCATATGTTTTGCATTATTTTTGCAACTCTCCTATAAGTTTGAAATTATTTAAAAGTAAAAAGTTTAAGGAAAATAAATAACTAGATAAATAGAGGGGGTGGGGTGGGAGGACTGTGAGAAAGAAAACGGAGGAGGCAGAGTTCTACTGAGGATGGGCCCAGGAAGCAGCCACCAACAGAGCTTGAAGCAGGAACCACAGAAGGGGATGGAGGTGCAGGGAGGGGGAGGCTGAACAGAATTGTTCTGTTTTTCTCTTTCCCTGATTCCTCCCTGAGTTCCCACTACTTATATCTGCACCACTGACACCATGACACAGAAATAAGCAGCCAGCCCAATGGCTCGTGGCACAGAAGGGGTGCCAGGAGACAAGCCAGCTGCTAGGCCCTCTCTCCTCCCAGGGAGGTGGCAGAAGTGGGCAAGTCCAGGAAGGAACCCAGAGGTGCTCTGGCCTAATGTGCAGGCAATTGCTCATTCTTTGTTTACTCTTTCACCTTTGTTTGAATGAATATGTATAGAGCTATGTTAACTCTTGCTGACCCAAGTACAGAATAAAGCATCCTTCAGGAACACTCACATAGAAATTCATCTCCATTTAAAGGAGTGCTATTTGGCCTTGTTCTAAACGAATGACTACAAAAGCTGCAGCCACTGAAATAGGGCTTACTTACATTAAAGCAGACCAGGAGACAAACAGCCTGAGTTAAAATCTTGGATCTGCCACTTAAATAGCTTTGACAATCTATTTCATTTTCTAAGCCTCAGTTTCTTCATCCATAAGGATAAAGAACCTAAGTATTTTAGGTACCTAATAACAGATCTTTTTTAAATTTTTTTATTGTGAAAAATGATATATATATAAAAAGGCAATAAAAAATCCAAGTACATTTTAACAAGTAATTATATAACCGATTTTAAAGTTTGGTATGGGTTACAGTTCCATGATTTTTCATTTTTTCTTCTAGCTGCTCTAAGACACTGGAGACCAAAAGAAATATCAATATATTGATTCAGCAGTCATATTCATTTAAATCCTATCTTATTATACTCTTCCTTCTTTTTTTGTGAAAGATAACATATATATATAAAAGCCATAAATTTCAAAGTACATAGCAACAATTAGCTGTAGAACACATTTCAGAGTTTGGTATGGGTTACAATTCCACAATTTTAGATTTTTATTTCTAGCTGCTCTAAGGTACTGGAGGCTAAAATAAATATCAGTATAATGATTCAGCAATCATACTCATTTGTTAAAGCTGACCTTCTCCGTATAACTCCACCATCAACTTTGATCTTTCTCTCACTCTTTTGGGGGTATATGGGCTATGGCCATTCTAACTTTTTCATTTTGGAAGGGGCTGTCTATAATATGTGATGGAGGATGATGTTCTGGAGAAGCTGGCCTCTCTGCATTTCAGTACTTATCTGGTCCAGGGACCCATCTAGGGGGTGTAGGTTTCTGGAAAGTTACCCTAGTGCGTGAAACCTTTGTAGAATCTACCTAGGTATTCTTTAGGATTGGCAGGAATGGTTTTGGCTGGGGTTTGGCAAGTTATGATAGGTAGTAATGTCTAACTAAAGCTTGCATTAAGAGGGACCTCCAGAGTACCCTCTGGACTCTATTTAGCTCTTTTAGCCACTGATACTTTGTTACACTTCTTTTCCCCTTTTTGGTCAGGATGGTATTGTTGATAACAGATCATTTTAACTGAGCAAAATACAAAAAACACCTTTATGTTAAAAAAACAGAAAGGAAATCCTTCTGAACTCTTATTTAAGATGCGACTTCACTTAGTAACTGAATAAATAGAGGGAAAAAATTATAATAAAGGAGAAGGGCAGATTATGGGAAATCTATGGCACAGAAAAACAGAATTTCAGAACTACAAGAGAAATTCGAGGCCCATGGTTCTCAAAAATGTGCAAATGGCAGACACTCAACATCAGAGCATCCTTTGCTGAACATCGTTCAATATTAATATATTTGTCTCCATCCCATAACAACAGTAGCTAATAATTGTATAGCCCTTACTATGTCCCAGGCATGTTCTAAGTATTTTACATGTATTGATTCATTCAATCTTCAAGAAGAAACTTATCTCCACTATACAGGTGAAGAATGGAGAAAGAGAGAGGGGAAGCAACTTGGCCAGGGTAACAGAGCTAGCACTTGGCAGAGCTGCTGTACTCCCACAGGCAGGCTTACTGCTGAGGAGCCCATGCATTCAGCAGCCATGCTATACTGTTTCTCAACCCCTAAACCAAGACATCTGACTTGTGTAGATTTAGGATTAAAGGATTCCATTATACAAGCTATAAAAATTCACACCCAACCTCATTTTACCATTAAAAGACAAAAAAAGTTCAATTAAGCAAGAGAAGGTATTCCCAAGTTTCCCACTAACTTTTTTCCCATATTAGACAATTCTCATTACTCCACAGAGAAAAATAACAGGTAGACACATCCACACCAAAGAGAAAATCCAAAACTTCTGTTAACTCTTGCCCCCTGCCCCAATTATTTACCTCTGGTATTGTTGCAGTATTAGTGATGTATTTCTGTTAAATATAGACCTTAGCATGCAATAAGCAGTTTTTACTACATACCCCTCTATTATTAACTCTTTGTACAAGTCCCACTAACATTTACAAAGAAAATTATATCCTTTATTTACTTAATTTTAATGAAAGAACACAATTGTCCAGCTCTAGAACATTAGTGATTTGGGGGAGGGTAGTTTGAGGACAGCTCATCTATCACAGTATTTTATAGAGGACAAACTCAAACTCAAGTTCCAGAGAGATGGATTAAATGAATCACTTCAAGTCGTACAGTAAGTGAGAGCACAAAATTCAGAACCTGGATCTTCCAACTTCTTATACCTAATCCACACAGTATACATTGGATTTACAGTGGAAAGGATTTAGATAAGACTTCAGAGATTCCTTACATAAACTAAACTAAAATTCCTTATGTCGCATTCATTTTTAATTATTTAAGCTTATTGTCCTTGACGTCCCTGTTAGAAAACAGTCTAGCATCCTAGCCCAAGTAAAGGAAGAAAGCACTACCAGCCAACACAAACTTCTACCAAGGTAAAGGCAGACAGAATGAATAAGAAAATGGGTAGCCCCCTACTGAATAGCTAATAAGATTTGAGAGGGCAGTGACCCAGATACAAAACCTGCGTAAGGGTTTAAAGGATGGTCATTAAGTAAGATACAAAGATTTTTTTGTAAAATTTTTAATTAAAAATTTTTTAAAGTCTTCTCTGTTAAGAAAGGAAGAAAGGAAAAGAAGTTTGTTATCGTTTTATAGTCTTTCTTTTTTTTTTTTCTTAGACCAGTCCTTCCACATACAAATTAGATCATTTCAAAAGACCTGCTTTGAAGAAGAGATGTTTATTTGGTGCAAAAATTATATCTTGGGTAGTGCATTATCTAATTTAACTTGTATGGTCAGTCACTTGAATACCATAAGTACATGGAATCTTGTACAGGGCATGAAACTTTCTTGGTTTGTACAGGTTAGTATGATGCTCCAATATATATATATATAGTTCAGAATAATTTAGGCAGAGAATAAAAACGTATTTGCAAAGTCGCTTTGGGGGACTGGGGAGAGAGGAGGAAATATTAAACGTCTCCATCTGGGAAATCCTGATACTCTCGCAAGCAGTGGGGACAACCAAATCAATAGGCCAAGTCCTCGATCTTGGGTCTTGCCCCTGTGAAACTTATCCCTGCAAAGGAGAAGCTAAGCCTACTGATAATAAAGCCTAAGAGTCACTCCCAGAGAACCTCTTTTGTTGCTCTGATGTAGCCTCTCTCTCTAAGTCAGGTGAATTCACTGTCTTCCCCCAATATGGGACATGACTCCCCAGGATGTAAATCTCCCTGGCAACGTGAGACATGACTCCTGGGGATGAGCTGGGACTTGGCATAATGGGATTGAGAAAGCCTTCCTGACCAAAAGAAGGAAGAGAGAAATAAGACAAAATAAAGTTTCAGTAGCTGAGAGATTTCAAATAAAGCTGACAGGTTATCCTACAGGTTATTCTTATGCATTATATAGATATCCCTTTTTAGTTTGTGGTATATTGGAGTGGCTAGAGGGAAGAACCTAAAACTGTTGAACTGTCTTCCAGTAGCCTTGACTCTTGAATACGATTGTATAACAATATAGCTTTTACAATGTGACTGTGTGTGAAAACCTAGTGGCTGACACTCATTTATCCAAGGTATGAGCAGGTGAGTAAAAAAATAAGGAAAAATAAATAAATAAATAAAAGGGGGACAAAAAAGGTTAAAAAAAATAGGGTAGATTACAATACTAGTGATCAATGAGAGGAAGGGCTAAGGGGTATGAGATGTATGGATTTTTTCTCTTTTCTTGTAATTTCTTTTTCTGGAGTGATGCAAATGTTCTAAAAATGATCATGGTGATGAATACACTATGTGATGATTTTCTGAGCCACTGATTGTATTCTTCAGATGGACTATGTGTGCGTGAAGATATCTCAATAAAAATATTTTTTTAAAAAGACCTGCTTTGGATAGGGGCAAAGATGGCAGCTTAACAATGTGCATGTTTTAGTTCGTCCTCCAGAACTACTACTAAATAACCAGAAACAGTACAGAACAGCCCCTGGAGCCATGTCAGTGAGCTGACACACAGCGTACCCCAGCCAGGATCAGAGGGGAAAGGAAAGAGACTTTACCAGCAGCAGGGGCTGAGCCCAACCAAACACCAATTGTGGCATTAATTAACAAATTATGACTACTATAAATAGGCCCCCAGCTCAGGTGAACCTGGTCAAAGCAGAGGCTGCTAATTGGGCAAACGGAAAAAGCTAAAAAAAGAAAACGAACAGAGTTTTTTGTGGCTGTGTTTCTATAAAGGCTTGACTGCCTATGGATACAGTGGCAGGACCTTTCAGGCTGCAACTGCCCCAGGCTTAGTCAGAAACAAGCTCGTTTCAGGACTTGTCTGGAGCCTGTGCCTTCCCCAGGGGAGGGGTGAAGCCCAACTCAGGTGGAATCCCTTAAGGAATTTAGGCACCAGGGCTTGGTAATTTGAAGCCATTAAAACCAGCCTACAACCTCTCCTCTGTCTCCACCACACCCCCAGCAGAGAGAGTCTGCCAAAGTTAAAGGTACCGCATCATCTTATGCTGGTGGGACCCACAGGCAGACAAGCGCCACATACTGGGCAGGATAAGAAAAACAGAGTCCAGAGACTTCACAGGAAAGTCTTTCAGCCTGCTGGGTCTCACCCTCAGGGAAAACCAACGCAGGTGACTCCTTCCCCCTGATAGGAGGCCAGTTTGGTCCAGGAAAATCTGGCTGGGGTCTATAATACCTACATAGACCCTCCAAAGTGTGGGGGGGAAAGGCACCATACAAGCAGAGCAATAAACAAGAAAACAAGAACCGAAGAATTCTCCTCTGTTAAACAAAACATAAGCTAGAGGTCCAGAAAAGCTGAACTGAATGTCAAAGAACAGATAGACAACAAATTCATCCAGCAAGAAAACCCTAGGTAAAAGAAGTGAAAGCAATCTCCAGAATAAACTAGTTACGGTAATTAAGTGTCTAGACACCAGCAAAAAATAACAAATCACACCAGGAAACTGAAGAGATGGCCCAGTCAAAGGAACAAACCAACAATTCAAATGACATACAGGAGCTGAAACAATTAATTCAGAACATACAAACAGATGTGGAAAACCTCATCAAAAACCAAATCAATGAATTGAGGGAGGATATGAAGAAGGCAAGGAATGAATAAAAGGAAGAAATGGAAAGTCTGTACAAACAAATCACAGAACTTATGGGAATGAAAGGCAAGGTAGAAGAGAAGAAAAAAACAATGGAAACCTACAATGGTAGATTTTGAGAGGCAGAGGATAGGATTAGTGAACTGGAGGATGGAACATCTGAAATCCAACAAGAAACAGAAACTATAGGGAAACAAAAGAAAAATATGAGCAAGGACTCAAGGAATTGAATAACAATATGAAGCGCATGAATGTAGGTGTTGTGGGCATCCCAGAAGAAGATAAAGGATAAGGAGGAGAAAAACTAATGGAGGAAATTATCACCGAAAATTTCCCAACTCTTATGAAAGACTTAAAATTACAGATCCAAGAAGTGCAGCGTACCCCAAAGAGAATAGATCCAAATAGCATACTCCAAGACACTTACGAATCAGAATATCAGAGGTAAAGAGAAAGAGAGAATCTTGAAAGCAGCAAGAGAAAAGCAATCCATCAAATACAAGGAAACCCAATAAGACAATGCATAGACTTCTCAGCAGAAACCATGGAGGCAAGAAGACAGTGGGATGATATATCCAAATTACTAAAAGAGAAAAACTGCCAACCAAGAATTCTTACACAGCAAAATTGTCCTTCAAAAATGAGGGAGAAATTAAAACATTTTCAGACAAAAAATCACTGAGAGAATTTGTGACCAAGAGACCAGCTCTGCAAGAAATACTAAAGGGAGCGCTAGAGACGGATACGAAGACAGAAGAGAGAGGTGTGGAGAAGAGTGTAGAAAGGAAGACTAAGAGTAAATGTAAAAAGAAGGAAAATTAGATATGACATATAAAATCCAAAAGGCAAAACGGTAGAAGAAAGTACAACCGGTACAGTAATAACACTAAATGTCAATGGATTGAACTCCCCAATCAAAAGACATAGACTGTCAGAATGGATTAGAAAACAGGACCCATCTATATACTGTCTACAGGAAATACATCTCAGACCCAAAGATAAACATTGGTTGAAAGTGAAAGGTTGGGAAAAGATATTTCATGCAAATAACAACCAGAAAAGAACAGGAGTACCTATACTCATATCCAACAAATTAGACGTCAAATATAAAACAGTTAAAAGAGACAAAGAAGGACACTATGTACTAATAAAAGAAACAATTCATCATGAAGACATAACAGTCATAAATATTTATGCACCAAACCAGAATACCCCAAAATACATGTGGCAAACACTGAAAAGAGAAATGAACACATCTACAACAATAGTTGGAGACTTCAATTCCCCACTCTCATCAATGGACAGAACATCTAGATAAAGGATCAATAAAGAAACATAGAGAATTTGAATGCTACAGTAAATGAGCTAGACTTAACAGACATTTATAGGACATTACATCCCACAACAGCAGGATACACCTTTTTCTCAAGTGCCCATAGATCATTCTCAAAGATAGACCATTTGCTGGGTCACAAAGTAAGTCCAATAAATTTAGAAAGATTGAAATCATACAAAACACTTTCTCAGATCATAAAGGAATGAAGTTGGAAATCAATAATAGGCAGAGTGCCAGAAAATTCACAAATATGTGGAGGCTCAACAACGCACTCTTAAAAACCCAGCGGGTCAAGGAAGAAATTACAAGAGAAATCAGTAAATATCTCGAGGCAAATGAAAATGAAAACACAACATATCAAAACTTATGGGGATTGAATGTCATAAGTACTTGGAATCTCAGGTAGCACATGAGATTTTGTTGGTTTGTCCAGAGTGATCCCCCGACGAATCCCAGAATGATTTGATCAGTGAGTGGAAAAGTACTTGCAAGCCCCCTTCGGGGAATAGTGAGAACAGGAAGAAATTCAGCTTCCCCAAGTTGAATTCTTGATGTTCTCACAAGCAGTGTGGACAACCAAAGCTATAGGCTGAGCCCCCAGTGTTGGGGTTTGTTCACATGAAACTTAACCCCACAAAGGATAGGTCAACTCTACTTAAAATTTAGGCCTAAGAGTCACCCCCAAGAGAACCTCTTTTGTTACTCAGATGTGGCCCCTCTCTCCAACCAACATGACGAGCAGTCTCACCACCCTCCCCCTCTCTGTGTGGGACATGACTCCCAGGGGTGTGGACCTTCCTGGCAATGTGGGACAAAGATCCTGGAATGAGCTGAGACTCAGCATCAAAGGACTTAGAAAAGCCCTAGAATGAGTTGAGAATTAAAATCAAGGGATTGAGAGAACCTTCTCGAACAAAAGGGGAAAGAGTAAAATGAGACAGTGTCAATGGCTGAAAGATTCCAAACAGAGTCGAGAGGTTATCCTGCAGGTTATTCTTACGCATTAAGTAGATATCACCTTGTTGTTCAAGATGTAGTGGAGAGGCTGGAGGGAATTGCCTGAAAATGTAGTGCTGTGTTCCAGTAGCCATGTTTCTTGATGATGATTGAACAATGATATAGCTTTCACAATGAGACTCTGTGAATGTGAAAACATTATGTCTGATGCTCCTTTTAGCTACTCTATCAACAGAGGAGTAGAACATATGGAATAAAAATAAATAATAGGGGGAACAAATGTTAAAATAAATTCAGTTTGAAATAGTAGTAAATGAAAGCGAGGGGTAAGGGGTATGGTACGTATAGCTTTTTTTCTCTATTATCATTTTATTTCTTTTTCTGTTGTCTTTTTATTTCTTTTTCTAAATCAATGCAAATATACTAAGAAATGATGACTATGCAACTATGTGATGATATTAAGAATTACTGATTATAAATGTAGAATGGAATGATTTCTAAATGTTTTGTTTGTTAATTTTTTTAATTAATAAAAAAGTTAAAAAAAACATATCAAAAAAAAGAATTACTGATTGTATATGTAGAATGGAATGATATTTAAATGTTTTGTTTGTTAATTTTTTTTAATTAATAAAAAAAAACTTATGGGATGCAGCAAAGGCAGTGCTAAGAGGGAAATCTATTGCAGTAAATGCCTATATCAAAAAAGAAGAAAGGGCAAAAATTGAGGAATTAACTGTCCACTTGGAAAACTAGAGAAAGAACAGCAAACTAACCCCAAAGCAAGCAAAAGGAAAGAAATAACAAAGATTAGAGCAGAAATAAATGAAATTGAGAACATGAAAATACTTCAGAAAATCAACAAAACCAGAAGTTGGTTCTATGAGAAAATCAGTAAGATTGATGGACCCTTAGCAAGACTGACAAAAAGAAGAAGAGAGAGGATGCAAATAAATAAGATCAGAAATGGAAGAGGAGACATAACCTCTGAGTCCACAGAAATAAAGGAAGTAATAACAGGATACTATGAACAATTTTATGCTAATAAATACAACAATGTAGATGAAATGGACAACTTCCTAGAAACGCATGAACAACCAACTTTGACTCGAGAAGAAATAGATGACCTCAACAAACCAATCACAAGTAAAGAAACTGAATCAGTCATTAAGAAGCTCCCCAAAAAGAAAAGTCCAGGACCAGATGGCTTCACATGTGAATTCTACCAAATGTTCCAGAAAGAATTAGTACCAATCCTGCTCAAACTCTTCAAAAAAATTGAAGAGGAGGGAAAGCTACCTAATTCATTCTATGAAACCAACATCACCCTCATACCAAAGCCAGACAAAGATATTACAAAAAAAAGAAAACTACAGACCAATCTCTCTTACGAATATAGATGCAAAAATCCTCAACAAAATTCTAGTAAATCGAATCCAGGAACACATTAAAAGAATTATACATCATGAACAAGTAGGATTCATCCCAGGTATGCAAGGATGGTTCAACATAAGAAAATCAATTAATGTAATACACCATATCAACAAATCAAAGCAGAAAAACCACATGATCATCTCGATTGGTGAAGAAAAGGCATTTGACTAAATTCAAAATCCTTTCCTGTTGAAAACACTTCAAAGGATAGGAACAGAAGGGAACGTCCTCCAAATTATAAAGGGAATGTATGAAAAACCCACAGCTAATATCATCCTCAATGTGGAAAAACTGAAAACTTTCCCCCTAAGATCAGGAATAAGACAAGGATGTCCACTATCACCACTATTATTCAACATTGTGTTGGAGGTTCTACCCAGAGCAATTAGACAAGAAAAAGAAATACAAGGCATCAAAATTGGAAAGGAAGAAGTAGAACTATCACTGTTTGCAGATGATATGATACTATATGTCGAACACCCTGAAAAATCCACAGCAAAACTACTAGAGCTAATAAACGAGTACAGCAAAGTGGCAGGTTACAAGATCAAAATTCAAAAATCTGCAGTGTTTCTATACACTAGTAATGAACAATCTCAGGGGGAAATCAAGAAACGAATTCCATTTACAATTGCAACTAAAAGAATAAAATAGGAATAAATTTAACTAAAGAGACAAAAGACCTATACAAAGAAAATTACAAGAAATTCTTAAAAGAAATCATAGAACACCTAAATAGATGGAAGGGCATACCGTGTTCATGGATTGGAAGACTAAATAAAGTTAAGATGTCACTTCTGTTTCCGGGTAAAGATGGCGGCTTAACAATGTGTGCATTTTAGTTCGTCCTCCAGAACAACTACTAAATAACCAGAAACAGTACAGAACAGCTCCTGGAGCCACGATAGTGACCAGACACACAGCATACCCCAGTCTGGACCAGCTGGACCGGCTGCGAGCACCCCCCAAAACCGTGAGTTCCCAAAGCTGCAGCGGCCAGCGCCCCTCCCCCACAGGCCACTTCCCAGAGGGGAAAGGAAAGAACTTTACCAGCAGCAGGGACTGGGCATAATCAAACACCAACTGTGGAACTAATTAACAAATTCTGACTACTAAGAATAGGCTCCCAGCTTAGGTGAACCTGATCAAAGCAGAGGTTGCTCATTTTTGCCCCAGGGCCAAGGGGGCAGGACTGACAGAAAAAGGGGGGGGAAAAAAAGAAGGAAACAGAGGTTTTTGTGGCTGTGTATCTATAGAGGCTTGACTGCCTCTGGATACAGTGGCAGGACATTTCAGGATGCAACTGCCCCAAGCATAGGCAGTAGTGAGCTCTTTTGGGGGCTTATTTGGAGCCTGTGCCTTCGCCAGGGGAGGGGTGAAGACCCACCCAGGTGAAATCCCTCCATCAAGGAATTCTGACACCAGGGTTTGGTAATTTGAAGCCATTAAACCAGCCTACAACCTCTCCTCTGTCTCCACCACACCCCAAGCAGGGAGGTCTGCCAAAGTTAAGGGTACTACATCATCTTATGCTGGTGGGACCTGCAGTCAGACAAGCACCACATACTGGGCAAGATAAGAAAAACAGAGTCCAGAGACTTCACAGGAAAGTCTTTCAACCTGCTGGGTCTCACCCTCAGGGAAAACCAACGCAGGTGACTCTTTCCTCCTGATAGGAGGCCAGTTTGGTCTGGGAAAATCTGGCTGGGGTATATAATATCTAAGTAGACCCTTCTAAGTGTGTGTGTGGGGGAAAGGGATACAGACTGTGCAACAGGACTGAATATAAAAACTCAGAAATGGACAGCACAATATTACCTAACTGTAATACAATTATGTTAAAACACTGAATGAAGCTGCATATGAGAATGATAGAGGGAGGAAGGCTGGGCCATAAATGAAATCACAAAGAAAGATAGACGATAAAGATTGAGAGGGTGTAATCTAGGAATGCCTAGAGTGTATAAAGGTAGTGACTAAATGTACAAATTTTAAAAATGTTTTTGCATGAGGAAGAACAAAAGAATGTCATTACTGCAGTGTGCTGAAAATAGATGGTACTTAATATTTTAAAATTTCAACTAATGTGTGAGACTAAAGCAAAAAATGTTTATTTGGTACAAATCTATACTTTGACTAGTGCATCTCCTAATATAACTTATGTATATAGTTGATTGAACACCTTAAGTACATGGAACTTTGTATAGGACATGAGATTTTGTTGGTTTGTCCAGGAGATGCCCTGAAGAATCCCAGAGTGATATGATCAGTGAGTGGAAAAGTATTTGCAAAGTCCCCTTCGGGGAATGGTGAGAAAGGGGGAAAACTCAACTTCCCCAAGTTGAATTCTTGATATTCTCACAAGCAGTGTGGACAACCAAAGCTATAGGCTGAGCCCCCAGTCTTGGGGGTTGTTCATATGAAACTTAACCCCACAGGGGATAGGTCAAGCCTACTTCAAATTAACCCTAAGAGTCACCCCCAAGAGAACCTCTTTTGTTGCTCAGATGTGGCCTCTCTCTCCAGTCAACACAGCAAGCAGACTTACCACCCTCCCCCTGTCTACGTGGGACATGACTATCAGGGGTGTGGATCTTCCTGGCAGCGTGGGACAGAAATCCCAGAATGAGCTGAGACCCAGCATCAAGGGACTGAGAAAACCTTCTTGACCAAAAGAGGGAAGAGTGAAATGAGACAAAGTGTCAGTGGCTGAGAAATTCCAAACAGACGTTATCCTGGAGGTTATTCTTATGCATTGAGTAGATATCACCTTGTTATTCGAGATGTAATGGAGAGGCTAGAGGGAACTGCCTGAAAATGTAGAGCTGTGTTCCAGTAGCCATGTTTCTTGATGATGATTGCATAATGATATAGCTTTCACAATGTGATTGTGTGATTGTGAAAACCTTGTGTCTGATGCTCCTTTTTTCTACCTTGTCAACAGATGAGAGGAACATATGGAATAAAAATAAATAATAGGGGGGGAAATAAATAAATAAATAAATAATAGGGGGAACAAATGTTAAAAATAAATTTAGTTTGAAATGCTGGTGATAAATGAAAGTGAGGGGTAAGGGGTATGGTATGTATAATCTTTTTTTTCTGTTATTGTTTTATTTCTTTTTCTGTTGTCTTTTTATTTCTTTTTCTGAATTGATGCAAATGTTCTAAAAAATAATGAATATGCAACTATGTGATGATATTGAGAATTACTGAATATATATGTAGAACAGAATTATGTTAATGCTTTTGTTTGTTCGTAATTTTTTTTAATTAATAAATAAATTTTTTAAAAAAGATGTCAATTCTACCTAAATTGATCTACAGATTCAATGCAATACCAATCAAAATCTCAACAACTTACTTTTCAGAAATAGAAAAACCAATAAGCAAATTTATCTGGAAGGGCAGGGTGCCCCGAATTGCTAAAAGTATCCTGAGGAAATAAAATGAAGCCGTAGGTCTCACGCTGCCTGACTTTAAGGCATATTATGAAGCCACAGTGGTCAAAACAGCATGATACTGGCATAAAGATAGATATATTGACCAATTGAATTGAATAGAGTGTTCATATATAGACCCTCTCATTTATGGACAGTTGATCTTTGATAAGGCAGTCAAGCAAACTCACCTGGGACAGAGCAGTCTCTTCAATAAATGGTGCCTAGAGAACTGGATATCCATATGCAAAAGATGAAAGAGGACCCATATCTCACACACTATACAAAAGTTAACTCAAAATGGATCAAAGATCTCAACATTAGGTCTAAGACCATAAAACAGTTAGAGGAAAATGTAGGGAAATATCTTATAAAACTTATACTTCGGGGTGGTTTTATAGACCTTACACCCAAAGCAAGAACACTGAAGAAATAAAGAAATAAATGGGCACTCCTCAAAATTAAAGACTTTTGCACATCAAAGAACTTCATCAAGAAAGTAAAAAGACAGCCTACACAATGGGAGACAATATTTGGAAACGACATATCAGATAAAAGTCTAGTATCCAGAAATTATAAAGAGATTGTTCAACTCAACAACAAAAAGATAGCCGATCCAATTACAAAATGGGAAAAAGACTTGAACAGATGCTTCTCAGAAGAGGAAGTACAAATGGCCAAAACGCACATGAAGAGATGCTCAATGTCCCTGGCCATTAGAAAAATGCAAATCGAAACCACAAGGAGATATCATCTCACACTCACCAGAATGGCCATTATCAACAAAACAGAAAATGACAAGTGCTGGAGAAGATGTGGAGAAAGAGGCACACTTATTCACTGTTGGTGGGAATGTCAAATATTGCAACTGCTGTGGAAGGCAGTTCGGCGGTTCCTCAAAAACCTGAATATAGAATTGCCTTATGACCTGGCAATACCATTGCTAGGTATCTACTCAAAGGAATTAAGGGCAAAGACACAAACGGACATTTGCACACCAATGTTTATAGCAGCATTATTTACAATTGCAAAGAGATGGAAACAGCCAAAATGTCCTTCAACAGAGGAGTGGCTAAACAAACTGTGGTATACACATACGATGGAATATTATGCAGCTTTAAGACAGAATAAAGTTATGAAGTATGTAACAACATGAATGGATCTTGAGAACATTATGCTGAGTGAGATTAGCCAAAAACAAAAGAACACAATACTGTACGGTCTCACTGATATGAACTGAAATTAGTGAATAAACTTGGAATATTTTGTTGGTAACAGAGACCATCAGGAGATAGAAATAGAGTAAATATTGGGTAATTGGAGCTGAAGGGATACAGACTGTGCAACAGGACTGAATATAAAAACTCAGAAATGGACAGCACAATTCTAACTAACTGTAATACAATTATGTTAAAACACTGAATGAAGCTGAATGTGAGAATGATAGAGGGAGGAGGGCTGGGGGCACAAATGAAATCAGAAAGAAAGATAGACGATAAAGACTGAGATGGTATAATCTAGGAATGCCTAGAGTGTATAACAATAGTGAAATGTACAATGTACAAATTTTAAAAATGTTTTTGCATGAGGAAGAATAAAGGAATGTCATTATTGCAGGGTGCTGAAAACAGATGGTAATTAATATTTTAAAATGTCACCTTATGTGTGATACTAAAGCAAAAAATGTTTATTTGTTACAAAATTTATATTTTGACTAGTGCATTTCCTAATATAACTTATGTAGATAGTTTGATTGAACATCATAAGTACTTGGAATCTTGGGTAGGACATGAGATTTTGTTGGTTTGTCCAGAGTGATGCCCCAATGAATCCCAGAGTGATTTGATCAGTGAGTGGAAAAGTATTTGCAAGCCTGCTTTGGAGAATGGTGAGAGCGGGGAGAAATTCAACTTTCCCAAGTCGAATTCTTGATATTCTCACAAGCAGTGTGGACAACCAAAGCTATAGGCTGAGCCCCCAGTCTTGGGGTTTGTTCATATGAACCGTAACCCCAAAAAGGATAGGTCAAGTCTACTTAAAATTTAGGCCTAAGAGTCACCCCCAAGAGAGCCTCTTTTGTTGCTCAGATGTGGCCTCTCTCTTCAGCCAAAACAAGAATCAAACTCACCACCCTCCCCCTGTCTATGTGGGATATGACCTCCAGGGGTGCGGACCTTCCTGGCAATGTGGGACAGAAATCCTGGAATGAGCTGAGACTCAGCATCAAGGGATTGAGAAAACCTTCTGGACTAAAAGGGGAAAGAGTGAAATGAGACAAAGTGTCAATGGCTGAGAGATTCCAAACAGAGTGGAGAGGTTAATCTGGAGGTTATTGTTATGTATTAAGTAGATATCACCTTGTTATCCAAGATGTAGTGGAGAGGCTGGAGGGAACTACCTGAAAATGTAGAGCTGTGTTCCAGCAGCCACGTTTCTTGATGATGATTGAATAATGATATAGCTTTCACAATGTGACTGTGTGATTGTGAAAACCTTGTGTCTGATGCTCCTTTTATCTACCATGTCAACAGACGAGTAGAACATATGGAATAAAAATAAATAATAGGGGGAACAAATGTTAAAATAAATTTAGTTTGAAATGCTAGTGATCAATGAAAGCAAGGGGTAAGGGGTATGGTATGTATAATCTTTTTTTTCTCTGTTATCGTTTTATTTCTTTTTCTGTTGTTTTTTTATTTCTTTTTCTAAATCGATGCAAATGTTCTAAGAAACGATGATTATGCAACTATGTGATGGTATTAAGAATTACTGATTGTATATGTAGAATGGAATAATATCTTAATGTTTTGTTTGTTGTTCATTTTTTTAATTAATAAAAAAAGGTAGATGAAGGCTTGTGAAGATGAAAAGATGATGAAAGTAGATGAAGATGAGGATGAAAACTTCTCGATATAGTTACTTCTAAAGCTTATAGAACTTGGTGGGGCAAGTACATTTTATGCTTAATTTGCCTTGGAAATCTAACTTTCCTTAAGTCCTGACTTGGGGGCTCTGACATTCCTTTACTCTTGGCTGTGTGGGCTCCACCACTGGCTCCAATCCTCGCGGCTGACCTTGCAGAAGCCTTTTCACCTCCTTGGGACTCAACTGTATCATCTGTAACATGGCAACAATAACAGTATCTATTTCACAGAGCTGTCAAGAGGACCACATGAGTCCAAGCAGAGATTATGGTGAGCACTTTATATCTTGTTAAATGAAAAAAAAAAAAATGATGAGAGTTATTTCTGAGTCACATTACAAGTGGCAGAGCAAGTAGAAATGAACTAGGGGAAAGAGAGAAGGGCATAAAGGGTAGAGAAGAAGATAAATGGAAGAAAAAGGAGACAGAGTGTTCCAGAAAAGAACAATAAGCACATGGGGCGGGAGGATTAGAGAGTGAAAGGAGGACATGAGGAAAGGACAAAGAAAGAACTAGATAAGCAGAATAAAAAGGCAGAGGGAATGGGGGTGGGGGGTAAGGAGAAGTAGGAAGAGAAGAAGAAAAATTAAAGAAAAAGGAAAAAAATGAATCAGGCTGTTGTGAGGTAACCGGGTAAGAGTTAGACATAAAAGGATTGAGAACACCTTCTTGACCAAAGGGGGAAGAGAGAAATAAGACAAAATAAAGTTTCAGTGACTGAGGTATTTCAAATAGAGTCAAGGTGCTATTCTAGAAGTTATTCTTACACACTATTAGAGATCCTTTTCAATTTTTAGTGTATTAGAATAGCTGGAAGGAAATACCCGAAACAGTTGAACTGTATTCCAGTGGCTTTTATTCTTGGAAACGACTGTATAAGGATACAGCTTTTACAATGTGACCATGTAATTGTGTCTGATGTTCTCTTTATCCAGGGTATGGACAAATGAGTAAAAAATAAGGAAAATTAAATAAATAAATAATGGAGGGGTGATAAGAAGTTTAAAAAAAAGGGATCGATTGCAATACTAGTGGTCAATGAGAGGGAGGGATAAGGGGTATGGGATATATGTTTTTCTTTTTTCTTGTAATTTCTTTTTCTGGACTGATACAAATATAAGGGGAGCCTGTTATATCACCCTACTACATAAGCAATAGGGACCTCTGAGAGCAAATGGGTGCAGAGAAGATGCCCACAATGCTTTTCTTAAGGGCACTGACCCCAGGGTGGGGCTGGATCTTCACAGGTGGCTTTCCTGGCCCGTCCCCATCCCAGCCCGTGCAGCTACTTCTCACACTCAGGACGAACCCTGTCGTCCCCTGGTCCTTCTCCAGCCAGCCAAACAGACTCTGCTCTCCTCCAGGCACTCAAGCCCAGTTCAGGTCAAACACCCTTCCGGTGTTCTAGAGAGCCATTCCCCTGTTCTTTCCCTGAGGCAGGATGGCTACGGTAGAAAGCACCAGAAAGTGCTGGGCGCACAGTACGTGAACAGCCAGACAGCGGTGATTGCTGTGACTGCCAATGCCCTGGTAAACCTGAGCCTCGATCCCTCCACTTCTCAGGGACAACTAGTGGTGGGTTGTGGGGAAGAGGACAGGAAATAATACATCACCCACGTAAGGACCCTTTAAGGCACTTTTTTCGCTGGACTGGGAGAGGGACTGGAGAATCTGAAAGGAAGGCCCTGGTTCATTTCACCAAATAGTCCTTTTCTACTAAAGGCTCAGCTAGCATGAGCTGCCCTACTTCAATTGTTCTCCACCCCCCACCCCCTACCCCCCACCTCCACTTCCTGATTTCCCTCACTCATCAGCTCTCTGGTTCTGATTTATTTCTTGGAATCTCTGGCTATTGACCTGATTCATGCCAATTCATGGCTATTGACTTCTTATGCAAGGTTTGGGAAACTCCCCTACCCCACTGGCTGTCCCAGAACCTACAAGTCAAACACAGCACTTCTAGTTCGGGCACTGTGCCCCTGAGGGGTGCCAGAGAAGTCACGGTGTACAGGGACAATCAGAGGCACAAAAAGTGAAGACAGCTGACGTTCCATGAGCGCTTACCACGTGCTAGGCAGCACTGCTAAGCCACTCACACATAATTCATTTAATTACCTTAGTGCCCACCACAACCCAGTGAAGCTGTTTAAAACCCATCTCCTCACAGCTCAGAGAGCACCTCTAAGAGCGCAGAATAATAAAATGGTGCTCTATTCTGAGCAGCTGATGAAGCCCATATGACAAAGAAGTGTTATATTCAATCTGAGAGCTATAAAATTAGACCGAAGTATGATGAAAATACAGGGCACTCATTTGGAATGGCAAGTAAAGACTTTACATTTAACTGATTTCTAGAACAAATCCTTTTAGAAATCAGAAGAGAAAAAAATGACTGGGCCTACTTCTGTGAGGGAGGGCTGGAAGGAACCGGCAGCAGAAATTTCAAGAACAAATTTCAGCACAAATTCCCCATGTTTGCTGAGAAGGGGAAGCCCAAATAATGTGTTATGTAAGTGTCTCAGTTTTAGGAAGGAATTACAACAAATTAGCATTGCAGAGGAGAAATGGAAATGAGTAGTTATAAATAACAACACTCCCTTAACCTTGCTGAGGTTTTATGTGATCGTCACCTCATAAAACAACATCTAGAGCAAGACTGCAATCTACATTCTACAGAGGAGGAAACAACTTAGAAGTCAGCTAAAGTGATTGGTCAGCCTGAGGGTCCTCCACCATCAAGGCATGGCACCATTTTATTCTACCACTCTGACACCAGCGAAAATGCTACCAGAAACTCAGAGCGGAGGGTGGAGCGATAGGGATAAAATACATGTTTTTAAATCCACAATTTGAGTTAGGGAAAATATGCCCAAAGAATTCAAGGTTTCTGAGAGAGTAAGTAAGCAGGGATAATAAGCTTTCATAAAAGTTTTTAACAAGTTTAAAAAAAAAAAGATGAATAAACCTTTGCCTAGGCTCCAAATGAAACTGCTTTTTGTAACTAAGCCGTTATGGATTTAGAATGTTTCCATATAAACAAAGATGTCTAAGGGTGAAAATAAAGATGAAAACCTGAGAATAATGATGTCTTCCAGGCACTTGTACTGAGGTCACTCAGTCTTAACATTTGTTATAAATGTTAACAAGTGCGCAAACAATGAAATGTCCAAGACAGTGGATAAACTCCTCCAAGATAATAACATTTTATGCCACTGAGGAAAAACTTCCAGAAGAGCCTTCAGAAATTGGGTAGATGAACAAACAATGGCAGATAAATTTCAGAGTACAATGCACTTTTTAAAGAATGAGACTGAGATATCTGTTCCAAGTGAAAAATGATTGTGCATAATATATCCTAAATAAATTTTCCTAATGTGTTTCTGGCCATCATCAAGGAAGCAGCTGTGTAACCAGAAGTGAATAGCACTAGGTTTTAAAAAGTAACAGACAAGTTCCAGTAGCCATGTTTCTTGATGATGACTGAACAATGATATAGCTTTCACAATGAGACTGTGTGAATGTGAAAACCTTATGTCTGATGCTCCTTTTAGCTACTATATCAACAGAAGAATAGGACATGTGGAATAAAAATGAATAATAGGGGGAACAAATGTTAAAATAAATTCATTTTGAAATGCTAGTGGTAAATGAAAGCGAGGGGTAAGGGGTATGGTATGTATAATCTTTTTTTTCTCTGTTATCATTTTATTTCTTTTTCTGTTGTCTTTTTATTTCTTTTTCTAAATCGATGCAAATGTACTAAGAAATGATGAATATGCAACTATGTGATGATATTAAGAATTACTGATTGTATATGTAGAATGGAATGATATTTAAATGTTTTGTTTGTTAATTTTTTTTTAATTAATAAAAAAAAGTTAAAGAAGTAACAGACAAGGCAACACAGGATGAGGAAAGCAAGCACAGGAGTGAGAGTAAGAGGTCTGAAATGGTGGCCTAGGCTTTCTTTCCCCTCTCCGTTTCCTTCTCACTGTACCCTTCCCTCTCCCACACTGAAATCGTCACATAACAGGTCTCCTACTTTTTCTAGTGCACAAAGCGCTTCAGAGATAATCAACTAAGGGTCTTCCTCTATGTAAGAAAGGCGTTTTCCACTCAAGGCTGTGGTACTCTTTTCTTTGTGTCTCAGAAGGGGCATGCAAGCAAATCTTTCTTTGTGCCAACCCAAGAAATATGGAACTTTTTTTCCTTGTCCAGATAAAAACTTTTTATGCACCAAAAAACTAAGGTTGATCCTTCCACCCACTTGATAATTTATGGGCAATGCATTAGAACCCCCATCATGTGCTTCAAAAGAACTCTTGTCATTCATTCAAAGAAAAGAAAAACCTAAAGACTTGCTGGGGGTCTACCTTAGAACCCTCTGGAGTTCAAAAGGAACCAGCATGAGTACTAAAGAAGGGCAAACCTTGATGTTTGCCTTTGCCTTGTTACAAAGAAGAACTGGTTGGCTGGTAAAATGTGAAGGCAATTTCAAAAAGAAATAGAAGTCCTCTATTTTTCTCTCCCAAGGTTTTAGGGAGAAGTCTCAATGCAGCAGAGAGTGAGCCTGTCCTCCAATATCACCCATCTGCAGAAAAGTGTACAAATTTCAGGACAGCTGGACAGAGTCCAGCACACCACCAGCCCCTCACAGGCCTCGTGCTGCCCTCTCCTCAAGGAACCGTGCGCTTCCTCCACAAAAGCCTGTCCGCTGGCTGGTTTGCAGCCTCTGTAGATAAGACTGGGTCTGCTCCTGAGTTTGACCTTCCAGGGGTTGCAGCTGAGATTCTGAGGTGTTTTCTAAGGACCCTGCACCTTGGTGAGCCCAGAACTCCAGTTTTTGTCTCCCCAGCAACCAAACTCTCCACTCTGCTTTCCAGCTGCTTTTTGTCTGGCCTTAGATTTTTGCTGCCCTCCTGACCATCACAGCGTTCCTCAAGGGAAAACCAGCACTAAAAGAGTCCAGCTCACTTTTCTGTGCCTGCCTTGGCCGCCCTTGAACTCTGATCTTTTTACCTTTTCAGTCCCACAAGGTTGCCGAAAGCTCTGCAGGCTTCTCTTCCTCTTTGCAGACCCCTCCCAGCACCCCAGCCCCATCCCAAGAATCAGAAAATGCCCCAAGGGGAAATGCAAGTGCAGAAAACCAAGATCATTTCATCCCAGGATGTGGACCCTCAAGGCCAGGCTGCCTTGGTAGGAAGCTGAGGGAAACCCCAAAGGTGAGGCAGTGAAAAGTTTTCCCCTTTTACCTAGTTGCTGTGTTTACCAAAAAATTTCAAAACTGTTAACACCAAGTACGGTAGACCTCAGGAAGAAAAACACTGTCACGGGACAGATTTGATATGCAAGCGCAATCAAGATATAACAAGAATCACTGAATCTATCTTTCTTTATCAAAGAAGCAATGAGAAAGCTTTAGAATATAAGAAGCATTTAAAAATACTGTGCTGCTATTAATATGCCATTCTACTAACTGTGAAAATAAATGTATTAACCATTCCTTCTGTATGCATTTTCTATAAATACTCTTGGCAGGCAGCATGATATAAAAACTGTTGGCAGAACAGAGGTAAAATCCATTTAGTTATTATGAAACCTATTTACATAGACTATCAATCATGGGTTTTGTGTGACCAAGGCTGTTACCACTCTGAAAACAAAAGGAATCCGGCAATTTCTTCCTAATCTTTTGAGCAATTTGAGCTTGACAAAATGGATTTATTTTTTACAATGGACATAGATTCCTTCTCAAAGAAATGTTTAAAAGTTTGACAGAATTATTTGAAATAAAAAGTAAATGTTTTATTTTTCTGTTGTCGTTTTCTTTTTTCTGAATTGATGCAAATGTTCTAAGAAATGATCATGATGATGAATATGCAACTATGTGATGATATTGTGAAATACTGATTATATATGTAGAATGGAATGAGCATATGTTAAGAATGTTTGTGTTTCTTTCTTGTAATTTTTTTTTAATTAATAAAAAAAAAAGTAAATGTTACCCTCCCCACCCACCCCAAGCTCCACATGTGGCCACTGAGGTTTCAGAATGACTTACCACCCGCTGTTCTAGGACATACAAACAAGCACACAAAAGCTAGATATCTTTGTGTACACACACACACACCACACATTTAGGCACAAGAGGAATCATACTTGCACTGAACAAATATATTGTAGACACCTTTTCAGAATGATGTTTAATAATCTCATTACTTTTAACAGCTGACAGGTGGGCCAATAATTTATTTAAGTATGCCCCTACTAATGGAAGTTTTCTTTTACTAAAAATACCTTAATAAAAAAATATTTTAAAAATACATGTGTATGGATTCCAGCCAATCCTAAAGAATACCTATGGTAATATATAAGATTCCACATGGTTCCATGCACTAGAGTAACTTTCCAGAAACCTACAACCTCCAGATGGGTCCCTGGGCCAGATTAGTCCTGAAACCCAGAGGCCCAGCCTCTCCAGAACATCAGCTAGTTCCATCTCCTTGCCCCATATTACTGACAGACCCTTCCAACATGAAAAAGAATGGCCATTGCCCAAATACTACTAAAAAGTGGGAGAAAGATCAAAGATGATGGTGGAGTTTTAAAGAGAAGGTAGGGGGTTAACAAATGAATATGAATGCTGAATCATTAAATCGATATCTCCTTTACACTCCAGTATCTTAGAGCAGCTGGAAGTAAAAACCTAAAATTGTGGAATTGTAATCCATGTCAAACTCTGAAATATGTTCTACAACTAATTGTGGTGCTGCGCTTTGAAATTTATTGCTTTTTTGTTTATATGTATGTTATTTTTCACAAAAAAAGAAAAAAAAGTCAATTGTGGTGATAAAAAAATATTTAAGCCCTCTAGCCTCCTGTATTCTGGACCAGCTAGAAGGAAAAATCTGAGATGACAGTATGGTAGCCCATGACAAACTCTGGGATCTGTCCCGTAACTACTAGTTGAGGAATGCTTTGAAAATTATTGCTTTTTTATTTCTTTGCTTTGTATATATGTTATACTATACAATAAAAAAGTTTAGGGTGGGCCACAGTGGCTCAGCAGGCAGAGTTCTCGCCTGCCATACCAGAGACCCAGGATCAATTCCTGGTGCTGGCCCATGGAAAAATAAAAATAAAAACGTTTTAAAAAAAAACAAAAATATATATATACATACATATATGGATAGATAAGGTAGATAGCGAGATGAAAGAATATTATATATGATGTGGAAAGACAACTCATAAAGAAATAAATTAGGGAATATTCAACAACATGTAAATCACAGATATCTCTGAAAAGCCGAATTTGGGTAATTTTTACTTCTTTATAGTTTTTTCAATTTTCTGAATACTTTTCAATAGTTTTTTGTCAGTGTATATGTTTTGTAATAAAAATGATAGAGCTATTTCCAATTTGAAAAAATATGAAGTTATAATTCTGCGTAAAGAGTTCATCTTTCAAGAGTAACTGAGTGTATGTACCAGCAAGGAAGGCTCCAGATGGGAAGGACAAGTGAAAAGGCGTAAAACCGAAAAACTGAAAAGACCTTCCTTCCCACTGACTGAGTATGACACTACACTAAGCTAGAAGGCCACACTGCTCAAAGGCAGACAACAGGTTAAAACAACAGACACCTTTAGGGTGTGCGGGTGGTTCAGCAGAATGCTCGCCTGCCAGGTGGGAGACTAGGGTTCAATTCCCGGCCAATGCTCTTCCTGTACCCCTCCCCGCCAAACATACACAGAGAGAGAGAGAGAGAGAGGGAGAGAGACAGAGAGATCATGAAAACACTCAACATTGGCCACCACGCCTGTGATGCTTGGATTCTCACCTCCACCAAGGAACGCTCCTGTCCTTCTCTTCCAGCCTCGGACTTGCCCTCACCACCCTGACTCCCAGCTGCCTCACACTTGGCTGAGAACACAGGACCAACCAGGCGGCTATTCCCTCATCTTCCTCGTCATCTCCCCACCCCCATTTTCCCAAACTCTCAACCTCCCTCTGCAGTGGAGGAAGTGACCCAGTCCTTCCCAGGACCAGCCTCTCCAGCCCACCACGTGGACGCTCAAGGGCTTCAGCTCCACCTCTTCTGCAGCATCAGTTCCTCCCTCCGCATTGGAACATCTGCATCCCCAAACAAATATGCATCAGTACTTCTTATTGTAATTAAAGCAAAAAAGTGTGCAACTTCTTGATGTACCCTATATTTCAGTAAAAGGTTTACATTAAACAAAACTTTCCCTTGAGACGCTGTCCTGCTTCCTCCCATTCTACATGCCTGCTCTTAATCACATACAAAATGAAAACTTTAGGATGGTCTATAGTCTGTGTCCAAGTCCTCACCTCACATTCCCTTCCCAGCCGACCCCAATTGGGATTCAATCCCCATCATTTCTGTAAGACCTTATTTTTTTTAATTTTCTGCTACCAAATCCAGTGCTCACTCGACTGTTCCCACTCTGCTTGCCCTCGCTACAGCATTCACACCCTCCCTAACACCCTTTCTGCTCTGGATTTCATCACACATTTTCCTGGTTTTCTTTTTCTCTTTGGCAATTCCTCCATGATTTCATTTGCTAGGCCGTCATCTGAGGACTGATCTCTGAAGGCCAAATTGTCCCAACTCCCTCTGGGTATCTCCTTTTTTTAGCTATATACACACCTGGGTGCATTCCAGCCTTGAGGACTTTGCAATAGCTGTCTCCTCTGCCTGGAATGCTTTTCACCAACATTTTCCGATATTCACCCACTTCTTATTCAGCTTTTCCTCATCATCTTCCTCATAAGTGCTACTCTCTCGGCCAGCCTTTTCTGGTGACCTTCTCGCATGTTATTTTCCTTCAATAGTCTGCAGAGCACTGGTCACCAGTCAAGTAATTTATATACATGTGCATTTTCTGTCCCCCTACTGGAATGCGGTTCCACAAGAAGGCTATCTCACCCGGCAGATGGCGGAGCATCCGCGGCACCTAAAACTGTGCCTGGAGCAGAAAGCTGTCCACAAACGCCACTGAAATGAATGTATCTACGGTCTTCTCCTGCCTTAGGAGGGTAATTCGTTAGTTAACAAAAAAACTCTTTTAAGAACCATTTCTCATAAATAAAAAATATATATTACCATTAAAAATAATGGTACACAACTGCTTCCATGGTTAAGAAACTAAGTAAACATACAATATCAATGTTTATAACTGAACTTGAAATGGAAAGAAAAAAAATATTGTGGGGTAGAAAAGCAAATTTTATGACTTTATCAAGTATAAGAAACTAGAAAACCAGAATATTCCCAGGGAACTTGAACTCAAACTAACTATAAAACAGCAAAGGAACACAGGGCTCATCTATTCCCAAGGTGTACAAGACCAAAATCAGAATCAGTCCTTATAAATGCAAAGAATATCTGATAAGCCAAAGAAGACATTAAAAGAAATTCTTTGAAAAGTCCAATTCTTATAACCCGAGGTGAATATTTTGATGTATGCCTCTACTTTATAGTTTATGAAATTTTCCTCTCCATGGCCCTGGGTCATTCCCATGACAACGCTTGGGGGTCAGTTCAATATCACCACGCCCTTTGTACAAGAGGAGTTGAGTTTGCAGTGGTAGAAAGTCAGGCTCAGGCTGATATGGCGAAGTCTGGGGCCTGTAGTCAGTTCTATGTAATACCTAGTACCTTAACATGACCTTTCAGTAGCCTACAACTCATCAAACTTCCTCCTCCTTCACTTGTTGAAACCTCTGCCTCAACTTGGATCACAGAGCTCCAGACCCTGGTGGCCTGAATTCAGACTCTTTGGCCACCAACTACTTGCTACAGGACCTACGGCAAGTCACTTTACTTCTCTAAGCCTTCATTCCCTCATCTCTAAGATGAGAACAATAACAATAATTGGCAAACATCTCAGGTAGAACTATGAAATCAATGAAAAAAATGCTGTGAAATGCTTCACATAAGAAGCACTCAATTGTTGTGGTAGCTGTGGTTATTATTATTATTATTATAATTATGAATGCACCCTCATAATTTATACTCATTCTAGGGTTAAAAAGAATAAGTGCAGCCAAATGAAAGAAGCATCTTGGTTCTTCACTGCTATTGTGGAAGAGACTATACTTACGATTCAAATCATAAAGATTTTTAAATTCTCCACTCAAAGTAAGCATTTGTACAGTTTAAAAAAAAAACCTTAAGGCCTATGGTACCTATAGAATAATAGCTGAACATAGCTTCTGTGGCCTCAATTCAAGCAAAATAATCATTTCTTATGTTGTATCATTTGGAGAGCTCCAAATATGACACTAGGCAATACTTTCAATCTCATGTCAACAACCATGCAAAAGTGTCCTTGCTAATGAAATTCTCATTTTTATCATGTTCATTTGTAAAGCATATTTTAATCCTCATAATTTCATCCAAAACTATGACATAACAACAAAGAATTTGAAATATTTCATTCCAACCAATTAAAGAGTCAGTTCAGTCCAATAGCATGACTTGCTGCTTGGGGGAAACCATATGACATGGAGCCAGAGGCCCGGGTTCAAGCCCCAGACTTGTTTCCTAAACGCTTGACCTTGGACCATTAAACTTGTGAGCTTCCATTTTTTCAAGTGCAGAAGGAGAATAATACCATCTTTCTTGCAGAGTTGTTGCATGCATTAAATAAAAATAGAGAGCAATGATATTATAATGTCAATAGCTAATTTTTAGCTAGGGCCACATTACTAAGAATTTTACAGGCATTTAATTTAATTCAACTCATTTAATCCTCAGAATGACCCCCGTGACAAGTGCTGAGAAGAATGTGTTGAAATTGGAACTCTGATATATTGTTGGTGTGAATGTAAAGTGGTGCAACCACTTTGGAAAACAGCCTGGCAGTTCCTCAAAAGGTGAAGCACAGAATTACCATGTGACCCAACAATTCTACTTCTAAGGAAACGAATAGAAATGAAAACATATATCCATATAAAACGTTTACACAAATGTTCCTAACAGCATTATTCATAATAAACAAAAAGTAGAAACAGCCCAAATGTCCACCAACTGATGAATGGATAAATAAACTATGGCTTATCCATATAATGAAATATTATTCAGCGGGAGACCCGGGTTCGATTCCCAAAGCCTGAACATGCCAATATATATATATATATTATTCAGCAATAAAAAGGAACAAAATGGGTGGGCCATGATGGCTCAGCAAGCAGGGTTCTCACCTGTCATGCTGGAGACCTGGGTTTGATTCCCAGTGCCTGCCTATGTGGAAAAAAAAAAGAGGAACAAAATACTAATATATGCTGCAACCTGATTGAACCTTGAAAACATGCTAACTGAAAGAAGCCAGTCACAGAAGACCACATATTGTATGATTCCATTATATGTCCTAGGCAGAATGGATGATGTAGAGACAAAAATGGATTAGCAATTGCCTAGAGCTGGGGAAGGAATGGGGAGTGGGGGGGGGGGGGGTGACTGTATACTTTAGATGAGTGAATTGTATAGTAAGTGGGATTTGGGTTATATTAGGAAGAATGGCATGCTTGCTGCTAGACAAATTTGAAGGCACTTCTCTAGAAAACACTTGAGAAGGGTCCAGAGGCAGGGGCAATGGAAGGCATACTTGAGGACTAGTAACCACAAGAGAGAGACAAGCCTCTAATGGCAATTAGTTGGGCCCGTAAAAGACTTCAAGTGAAAGTTCAGGAATTTAAACTCCACTTCAGGTGGCCTACAGTCCCCAAAGTTCATGAACTGGTTTTACCAGAACCACCTAGTTAACAAGATAAAAACACATTTTCCAGGAATTTTGATTCAGTCATTTGGAGGGGAGGTGGAGGTCAAGAAACTTTGCTTCTAAACCTTCCCAGATGAATCTGACACCTGGCCAGATCTGGTTAACTGCTGCATAAGGAAGAAAACTATTTTCTCATGGCAGTGACACTTTGGAAAATCGTTCTAGAAGTGATACAAGGGTTTGATTATAACAAAGCCAAGACCGACCTTTAGCAAACACTGGGGAAAGATAAGAGCTCTAAATTCTTACTCCAACCAGTTAAGTGACATCAATAAATATTCTTACACAAACATTTACGGCTCAAAGTCACCATATTAAAAAAAAAAAAATGTTGCTGCTAAACAAAAACGTCAGCAAAGAACCCTCGTACCTTTCTTCAAAATATACAACTTACCAACTTTCCTAAAATGTACGTCTAAACATTCCGAAAAACCTGGGGGGGGGTGTAATTTTGGAGGGCTTCCTTGCCAACCAGACGATTCCCTTGGGCATTTCCTTTTCCAACCTCCCTTCACCACAGAATAACACTTATCGGGAATAGCTGAAATGAGTTTTGTGTTTAAATACAGATTTATGAGAAACAATTGAAGACTGAAGAATGGCTGCAGATGTCTGCACGAATAGCATAGAGCATACACACTTGCTTTACAATTATGGCTAATGGACTCACGGAGATCGGACCACACTGAACAGCAGCATTCCATGGCAAGACAGCAGGTGGAGTTCAGTCACAACCTGTGGCCCAGGCACACCTGTACACCACACACTACCTGGCCTGCCTATCAGAAGCCCTTTTGTGGAGTTAGCAATTGCAGGAACTGAGTAAGAGACTTTCAGGTTTCAGGTAGGCCTTCTGGGACCCTGTAAGCTTTCTTTCCTCACAGGTGGTTCTGGGAGGTGACTGTGACTGAACACACACAAACCCAAGTTATTAGTATAGATACTGGATAATATAAACAGGCATAAGCTTAAATGGTAAGCTTGACAAATGTAAATGCTTTAAATGTTTTAACTGAGGGGAAGAAGTCCTTAACTATTAAATTGATTCAAGGAACATTATTATGGAGCATAATTTTCCTATAATTTAAACCTATGTATATAATAGAAAAGAAAACAGGTAGAAAACTACCTGTTCATTTTACTTCCTGAAAAATCAGAAGTCTTTTGTTCAAATAGACTAAAACCTCACACTGATCCAGAGCTAAGAAGCAAATTGATATTGAGTTGAAGTAATTTCCTTTCTATCCAATTCACTCTTCCTGTGAACAGGCAATGTGGGCCTCATCGGGTGTTTATTTTCAGATTCTCATTCCTCTCGCCCAATCTCTTGTTTGCTAAGTTAAAAGTGAAATGCAGACGAAGTGGTCAAAAAAAAAAAAGCATTTCACCCACAGGATGGTGAGCCAAATAGATGAAATACTGAATGTTAATGAGGCAGCTATCACCCTCATAAAAACTCTATTTTAATTAGTTGATAAGTAAGACTTGGAATCTACCAAATCTCAACCTCTTTCTTAATAAAACTACCCATAGATAGGCCGGCATTCACTGATCTAGTCAGTAGAGTTGTCTTCCACCAGCCAGGACAATTCTTAAAGTATTTTCTCACTATGGAGTAGTAGGAAGATATTATTCTTAAAAGCAATAAAATTACTTTATCTTGACAATTGGAATAATACCATTCTTTAAGACAGAGCGGAATAAGATCATTTACCACATAGTACAAAGGTATACAGAGTACATTAATTAAAGTTATGATACCATGGGATAAAGTATTAGATCAGAAAGGTGTTTTATACAGAAAAATCTTTTCAATTAAGGCATCTTAATGCACTTTCATTATTTAAAAAACCATTTCAGAATAAATATGTCTTAACTATAGGCCAGGGTTCTCTCTTAACTGATGCTGTTTCACTAGAAGATACACAGAATTCAACATACAACCAATAGAATTTAAAAATATGTGATTAGCATTTTTCTTCCACACAAGAGACAAAACAGCAGCATCAGGTTCCTTTCTAGCAACCCCAGCCACCTCTACTCTTTGCAAATGATCAACTGGACTATTTCATTCTACTGTACTTAAAACATGTTGGAGCCATCTGCAAAGCGAGCAAAGGATAAGAGACCACAAAATTAAGATCATTTAACAGATGCAGCTCTCTATTTTAAAAATCAGCATAATCATAGTCCATCTGATCAAAAATATATATGTATAAATTCAATGATATTAGCCAAACAACCAATGGGATAGTAATGACTGTTCTACTGCTATTTATGGAGGGCCGGCTGCCACGCGTTGTGAGATGAACTTTAAATGCCCAGCCTCAATAAGTCCTCACAACCAAGAATGAACACTTGTTCAAGTACAGAGAGCTGATTAGTGGGACTTAAACCCAGCTCCCTTTTACTACAGAACTTGATTTTTTTTTTCTTTTCTCCTTTTCTACTATAACAGCTTTTACCCTAGGCCAAAACCCAAGAATGCTTTGATCTGCTTCTGCTTCCTTGACTTCTCACCACATGATGCAATCACCAGGCTAGACTTAGTCTCAAGAGAATCAGAAGGAGTTGTAATTTACAAAACCCACAAGCAGATTTAATTGAGCAAATAACTCAATAGCCAGAGAGCTGAGGTAACTAGAAAGCCATAGTGAAGAGCACCATTGTCGAAACTCAAATAATTATAAAAACCCACAATCATATTTATTAAATGCCTATTCTGTGATTAGTGTGGTTTTAGGAACTGAAGAAGAGATTGAATGGAAGACTTTAGGCAAATATTCAGCAGATAGGGAAAATATAAATAGCGTTTCTTCACCATTATTCCAAAAAATTCCTGGAGGACAGAACAGCATATAGCAGCCCAAACATTAACTGAATCCATTCATATCACAACAATAAGTCTCCTTATGTGTACACATTACTCTGAGTGGAACTGCTGGGTTTACAGTACACATATCTTTGACTTTCTAGATACTGCCAAACATTGCCAACTTTAATTTAGGAGCACGCAGTAGTATGACATTGCGGTTGTAACATTCTGATTATAAACAGGGTTGAACACTTCTTTATATGTTTATTAGTTGGATTTCCCCTTTTCTAAAGTGCCCATACAAGTTTTTTGCCCCATACTTTAGTAGTGCATGTATTGTCTTGTGTAGGAAACCTTTCTCTATACCGAGGCCATGAATATATTCTCCTATATTAACTTACAAAAGCTTTACTATTTTGTCATTCATAGCTAAGTTTTTAATCCACCTGAAATTGATTTTGTGTATGGCATGAGGCAGGGGGCCAATTTAATTTTTCTATATGAGTGGCCAATTACTCCAGCGACATTTAATAGAAAGACTCTCCCTTCTTCTCTGATCAGCCATGCCTCCTGTGTCATAAATCAGGTGTCTGAATATGTGTGAGGCTGTTGCTGGATGCATTATTGTGTTCCATTGATTTAATAGTCAACCCCAGTGCCAATATCACACTCTTAATTATTATAGCTCTAGAATACTTCTTGATCTCTAATAGCAGAAGTTGTTCCAACTTCCTTTTCATTTTCAGGAGTGTCTTGCTTATTCTTGGGTCTTGGTAAAAGCTTTGTAATCAGCTCATCCAATCTAATTTTTAAAAATTTGCTGGGTGAAATTAAATCTATAAATCAGCTTCCAGAGAATTGACACCTTTACGATACTGAATCTTCCAATCCTTGATCAGGATCTCTCCCCATTTATTTAGGTCTTATTTCAAGTCACCCAGTAAAATTTTAGAAGTTATATCCCGTGAAGGTCGTACACAGGTTTTATTTGACTTAATATATATATGCTGTAGTTTATAACTGTTAAAAACCATTAATCTGAAAAAGACATATGCTTAAGATGCATTAAAGGATATAAATGTTTTGGTGAGATGACTACAGGTTGGAATAAGTTGATATAAATATGAACACAAACTTTTTTAATTAAAAATTTTAAAGGAAACAAAGTCTATCAGAGCATATTTACTACTATATAATTTAGTCTTAATTCTAGAATTATTGTTTTGTAGTTATGTACTATCTAACTCCATTTGGCTTAAGGTGTTTGAGAAAATTTGCAACAAAATATCTATTGATTCTCAGAAAAATAGGCAATAAAAACTGAGATGGTATAATCTAGGAATGCCTAGAGTGTATAATGATAATGACTAAATGTACAAAATTAAAAATATTTTTGCATGAGGAAGAACAAAGGAATGTCAATAATGCAGGATGTTGAAAACAGATAGTAATTAATATTTTAAAATTTTAACTTATGTGTGAGACGAAAGCAAAAAATGTTTATTTGGTACAAAATTAAAATTTTGACTAGTGCAGTTCCTAATATAACTTATGTGGACAGTTTAATTGAACACCATAAGTACATGGAACCTTGAGTAGGGCATAAGATTTTGTAGATTTGTCCAAAGTGATGCCTCGATAAATCCCAGAGTGATTTGAACAGTGAATAAAAAAGTATTTGCAAAGTCCCCTTGGGGGAATGGTGAGAAAAGGGGAAAATTCAACTTCCCCAAGTGGAGAATTCTTGATATTCTCACAAGCACTGGGAACAACCAAAGCAATAGGCTGAGCCCCCAATCCTGGGGTTTGTTCATATGAAACTTACCCTCCCAAAGGATAGGCTAAGCCTAATTAAAATCAGGCCTAAGAGTCATCCCCCAAGAGAACCTCTTTTGTTGCTCAGATGTGGTCTCTCTCTCCAGCCAACACAACACGCAAACTCACGGCCCTCCCCCTCTTTACATGGGACATGACTCCCAGTGGTGTGGACCTTCCTGACAATGTGGAACAGAAATCCTAGAATGAGCTGAGACTCAGCATCAAGGGATTGAGAAAACCTTCTCGACCAAAAGGGGGAAGAGAGAAATGAGACAAAATAAAGTGTCAATGGCTGAGAGATTCCAAACAGAGTTGAGAAGTTATCCTGGAGGTTATTCTTAGTCATTACATAGATATCACCTTGTTAGTTAAGATGTAATGGAGAGGCTGGTGGGAACTGCCTGGAAATGTAGAGCTGTGTTCCAGTAGCCATGTTTCTTGAAGATGACTATATAATGATGTAGCTTTCACAATGTGACTGTGTGATTGTGAAAACCTTGTGTCTGATGCTCCTTTTATCTACCTTATCGACAGATGAGTAAAACATATGGAATAAAAATAAATAATAGGGGGAGCAAATGTTAAAATAAATTTAGTAGATTGAAATGCTAGTGATCAATGAAAGGGAGGGGTAAGGGGTATGGTATGTATGAATTTTTTTGTTATCTTTTTATTTCTTTTTCTGAGTTGATGCAAATGTTCTAAGAACTGCTCTTGATGATGAATATACAACTATGTGATGAATTGTGAATTACTGATTATATATGCAGAATGGAATGATCATACATTAAGAATGTTTGTGTTTGTTGTTATATTTTTAAAAACTTTATAAAAAAATTTTTTAAATCTATTGATTCTATGTCCTAACATTTATCAAATTATGAAATACTTAAATTCCTGAATAACATTCAGTGCCTTGATATCAAGAAGATAAATAAATGATGGCTAGGAGACTGACACCTCATTAAAATACCCACCACAAAGAGTCACCCCAGAGAACCTCTTTCGTTGCTCAGATGTGGCCTCTCTCTTGGTAGGTGAACGCACTGCCCTCCCCTCTATGTGGGACATGACTCCCATGGGTGTAAATCTCCCTGGCAACTGGGTCATGATTCCCAGGGATTCGCTCCGACCCAGCATCATAGGATTCAGAAAGCCTTCTTGACCAAAATGGGGAAGAGAGAAATGAGACAAAATAAAAGTTTCAGTGGCTGAGAGATTTCAGAGTCAAGAAGTTATCCTGGAGGTTATTCTTATGAATTATATAGAAATCCTTTTTAAGTTTATGGTGTATTGGAGTGACTGGAGGGAAGTGCCTGAAACTGCTGAACTGTATTCCAGTAGTCTTGATTCTTGAAAACCACGTGATTGTGAAAACTTTGTGTCTGATGCTCTCTTTATCCATTTATGGACAGATGAGTTAAAAAAAAAAAAGGACAATAAATAAATAAATAATGGGGGGGTATGGGGTGCAAAAAAAATGGGTAGGTTGAAATACTAGTGGTCAATAAGAAGGAGGAGAAGGGGTATGGGATATATGAGTTTTTTCCCTTTTTCTTTTAATTTCCTTTTCTGGAATGATTCAAATGTTCCTAAAATGATCATGGTGATGAATACACAACTATGTGATGATATTGTAAGCCACTGATTATACACTTTGGATGGATTGTATTTGTGTGAAAATTTCTCAATAAAAATATTAAAAAAGAAAATACCACAGAACTCATGCTGTGAGCTTCAAAAAAAAATTAACACTGAGACAACATGTTGAATGAAATAAGACAGATACAAAAGGACAGATACTGTGTGATCTTACTGATATGAAATAATCAGAATAAGCAAATTCACAGAATCAGAAACTAGAATACAGTTTATCTGCGGCTGAGGTGGGGGTGGGGAATGGAGTGCTAATACTCAAACTGTACAGAGCTTCTATTTGGATGGATTGTAAAATTTTGGTAATGGTTGGTGGTAATGGTGGCATAGCATTGCGAATATGATTAACAGCATTGAATTACATATTTGAACATGGTTAAAAGGTGGGCACTTTAGGTTGTATATATGTTACTAGAATAAAAATTTAAAAACAAACATAGGCCTGTACAACACAAACATTGAACCCTATTGCAACCAGAACAAGTATAAAAATGTTCTTTCATGAATTGAAACAAATGTACCACACTAATGCAAGGTGTTACAAATAGGGTGGTGTGCCACCCTATTTCTGGTGGTGTGCCAGAAAGGATTTATGCGCCCTAGAAAAGCCACGTTTTACTCCTCATCAGTCTTGTGGGAGGAATAGTTTATTCTAATCTCCATTCAACACTACAGGTTGGAAATTTGATTACGTTATCTCCATGGAGATGTGACTTGATCAACTGTGGGTATTAAACTTGATTAGATGGAGATGTATCTCCACCCATTTTAAGTAGGTCTTGATTAGTTTAATGGAATCCTAGAAAAGAAGTATTTTGGAGAAAGCTTCAGAATGCTGCAGAACCATGAAGAGTCCACCAGTCAGCAACTTTTGGAGATGAAGGAGGAAGACACCTCCCAGGGAGCTTCATGAAACAAGAAGCCAGAAGAGAAAGCTAGCAGACTTTGCCATGTGCTTTTCCAGCTGAGAGAGAAACCCTGAACATCATCGGACTTCTTGAGCCTAGATATCTTTCCCTGGATGCCTTAGATTGGCCATTTCTATAGAGTTGTTTTAATTGGGACATTTTTTCAGCCTTAGAACTGTAAACTAGCAACTTATTAAATTCCCCTTTTTAAAAGCCATTCTGTTTCTGGTGTATTGCATTCTGGCAGCTAGCAAACTAGAACAGGTGGTATATAGGAACTCTATATTTTATACATGATTTCTCTGTAAACCTACAATTTCTCTAATAAAAAAAAATGAAAGAAGAAAAATTACCCACTAGAACCTAGAATTCAGAACCCAGACACCTTGCTGCTAGCCTCAGCTTTCTCACCAGTCTTGTATACTCCTTTTCCTCAGTCGTAAAATTATAACACTGTCCTCTTGATGACACATATTAAGGATTACATGTAAACAGGTGCCTTGGATAAGACACTTTAAACATCAGATACAGCAACACTTAATCAAAAGCACTGTAGTTGTTCTACTATGAGTTTACCTGTAATCATAAAATGTGGCAAAACTGACAATAATCTCCAATAAACTGGCCTCAAAATATTCAAGTTTGTAAACTACTGATTATATATGTAGAATGGAATGATCATAAGTTAAGATGTTTGTGTTTGTTCATTCCTATATTTAAAAAAAAATTTTTTTTAATCTTCAAAAGTGCAAAGAAACTGCTAAGGTTTGCATGCAAAATCTTTCTGATACCCATGAGGGGTGGGCATCAGAAATCACTGCGAATGAATTCTTAATCAAATTATATTTATTCATGTATTCCTCCAAACATGTTAGAATCCAGTAAGTAAAACGTACTCTTCTGTACCGCATTCTAGATGAGGAAACTGACAACTATCCCAATTTTCTGGGAATTTATAATCCGGTTAGCCATAAACAACTAGAATAGGACACACAGCAAGTGCTCAACAAATGCTACTATGTACATTGCATATGTATCCTATGTATGAGGATACAGTGCAAAACTCCTGCAGGAGACTGATGCAGGCCCTGAAAATACAAACTAAAAGGTCAGCTGCTTTACAGTCTAAAAGCAAGAATAATAATAATTTGTTGGTGACTACGCATCAGACCATACAAATGGGGGAAAATGACATCCTTTGGCTTTATTGCTGGTCTATGCAGCTGGGCTGGTTGAGAATCTTAAACCCATGGGGAATAGGAGTCACCCAAAATATTATATCACCAATCTGGGGTCTCCTATTCCTAATGGGAACCTTATGTATAACTATGTGGACCCTTCCTATGCCTAAACTAATGATTGATGTCACAGTAGAGGCCTCTCAAAATTTGCAAAGGGGAAATATCTGATATTTAAAACTTTCCCATAATGTTCCTGTGCCTAGTACCTTGCTGCCAACCAACGGAACTTTAGTATTTTGTTAGACCCCTTATTGTCCCCTATAAACATTTTTTTTCGCCCATAGTGCCCTAGCAAACACCTTCCTACAGTTGGCTTCAGTGCTAACTCATTCCCACAAACAGATCCAATGTTGTTGGGTTTCCATGGGCTTGCCATCTTCAGGCACTACCAGCCTTTCTTGGACTGTGACCCCTGCAAATTGGACTGAGTGAAATACCTGCTGGCCTGGCCTGGCAGAATTTAATGCATCGGAAAATCTGAGAATTTTCTCATTTACAGGATGTGGTACGTGGGGATAGCCCTATGTGCCCGCTCCCTCATTTAACTCTTTACCCCATACTCCTGGTAACTGGAAAATGGTTTAATTCCCTTTCTTGGACTTGGTGGCATCCCTTTGTGGGGTTATCTCTGTCAGGGAGACTCCTAGTGTTCTGTTGTACAATACAGATGCAATCAATGCCTGTCCTATGGTTAACATAGCCTGCTGTGCATTGTGGAGACCCAGGGCCTGAGAACAAGTGCCTACAAGTAGCTGCCTACAATGATTCGGTCAGAAATTAAAGCATCAAATTTCCTCAGGAGAGGCCGGTGGTGGAAAAATGCACAAATGGTTTTGTAAACAAGGCACTGAAACTCCCCTCTCTTGATCACTGTTGCTAACAAACCCTGTGTCAACACCTTTGTCCTAAACCCTTAAGCCCCTGCACTCCCCACTGCCCCCTTTGTGGAGCATTATCTTCCATTTGCCATTGTGGAAGATCCTCTCCTGTTCCTAAGTGTTCATTAAAATACATGTCTAACAAAAACAAAACAAAAAAACTCCTAGGACATTCAGAGACAAAGATCACTTTCAAATAAGTTGGTCAACAAGGCTTCAAAGAGGAATGTATGATTTCAGCTCTCTCTAGTATAAGGGTGGGCAAACCACAGCCTATAGGTCAAATTCTGCCTAACACCTTTATGGTCTGTGAGCTAACAGTGGTTTTTATGCTTGAAAATGGTTAAAAAAAAAACTCAAAAGAAGATTTTGTGACACAAAAATTACTTGAATTCAAATTGCAGCATCCATAATTAAAGTTTCATTGGAGTACAGCCATGCTGTCATTGTACAGGGGTTGTGATGAGTGGTTGTGACAGAGACCATAAAGCCTACAAAGCAAAAACCATTTACTAACTGGCCCTTTACTGAAAAAGTTTGTTGACCCTGCTCCAGAAGGTTGGATGGGATTTCAAGGGCAGATCTGGGGAGGAGGAAGAGAGAATGCGAGGAGCAAACATTCCAGATGAGAAAGGAAAAAGTGAGAAAATGGAGGGAAAAAAACTCAGGATATTTTAAAGACTATAGGAAGACCACTTGGGTAGAAATAGAGGATCCAAAATAGGTTAAGAGTTACTGACCCATTTATTTCTAAGTACTGTTATTGGGCCATTTATATGATTGTGGTAAGTATAACAAGCATCCTCATACTGAGTCTACCAGGTTGGTACTATTTTTCTTCTCATTATTAATTTAGAAGCCAGTTAAATGACTTGATACGAAAGTAAGGCTTACAGAGGTTAGGTACCTTGCCCAAGGTCACAGCCAGTAGGCCAAGCTGAGCTGGGAATCTAGGTTCCTTTGACACCTGAGACCAAAAAAAAAAAAAAAAGTGAACTTGATTTTCTCAATTTCAAGTCTCTCCTACAAATATTTCTTACATCCTTCAAAAAGCTAAATTATAAAATTCAATGAATAAGTAGCAGACCAAGTTTTGGAAAATTCCACTAATAATGCTTAGATCAACTTTTTCAAAATGAATGATGTCATTTTTTTAAGTTCATATGATTAATTGAATATATTAATTCAGTAACAGTCAACTCAATTATGTGGAAGTGGTTTTGAGATGAAGTGTAATCTTCAAACAGGTAAGAGTGCTTTCGTGAGAGCTATCATAAGCACTAAAAAAAAAAATCAATCAAATCCACATATTAAAAGTATTTATTAGTTTAAATTACAGAAACCAAAAGCTAATGCATTATGTCTTTTTGTTACTTGGGGGCACCACACCTCTATAAGACTAAACCTAAGGCAGCACGGTTCAACATAAATATGCCATCATGCAAGCCACAAATGCAATTTTAGATCATTTCAAATCTTCTAGCAGCCAGTTTTAAAAAAGAAGAAACAGTGAAATTTACTAAATTTATATAACCCAATATATTCAACTTTATCACTTTAACATGTCATCAATATTTTTAAAATTGAGATATCTTTGTCCTTTTCTCCTACAGCACTAGCCATTTTTCAAGTGCTTAGTAGACACCTGGGGCTGGCTGTCAAAACTGCACAGCACAGATCTAGGGGACAGTTCTTCTAGGGTCATTCCAACATTGGAGAGTCGGACCATGAAAGTGAAGGACCTAGGGAAAGAGGACATTGAGCCTCAACACTCTAATGTTTGAAATAAATGACAGCACAATTTAGAAATGAACTACAATAACAAGCATTTAGCAATCTATTTGTTTGGGGTTCATAAACTGTTGTGTAGTACTGATTTTTTAACAACTATTCTCTAGTCTCGTAATTATGATTTGGGATTATCCAGAACCTCCTTCCTCCCTCTCCATTTTCTCATGTGCCAATTCCCTAAATTATTTCAAAGTTATCCACAAAGAGCTAACCATGAGTGCTTTCCACCATCTGAACAAATTTTTGATCTACACAGGTAAGAACAATGGGAAGCCACTGAAGAATTCTGGAAAGGGAATCAAAATAATGTTTGAGAACTAATAATGAAATATCAATGTTGCAGAAAGGGTTGTAGGAAATAGATGGGAGAGTTCAGAATGTTCTAGACAAGTCTTGAACCTGGGTCATTACACTGAGAAATAAAAAAAAAAAAAACCAGAAGCTAATACACTGTAGGAGATATTCAACTAAACAATATAAATGAATTGATATCAGATTTAGGGAGAGGAAGGAGTCAACAGTGCACACCAGAAAAATGGCCAAAATAATGATGTCCAAAAAAATTTTCCCTCCCACTCCTTACCCCTACCAACTCTACTGGAAAAATTCAAGCTAGACCTTCTGCAAAGATTTGGTTGTAGCAAACATTTCCTTTTTTCTTAACTGACTGGCTCTTTCTAGAAGCCAAACCAAATTCATATTCACTAATCTATTAAAGTGGCTACAATAAACTTAAATAGTAATAAATTTTGCTTGCAAAAAACACAAACTGCTGTCTAGGGTGTGTGTCTACAGGCTCTGCAGGAAAGACTACTATTTTAGTCATAATAGGTTAAAGTACATCACCATTCAATTTTAAAACAAACTCTGACTAAACAAATGAAGCACTGCAATGAAAGGAAGTTTAGTTTATTATTTTTACCAAATTAAATTACACAGTTACCAATGTGTTTGCCAGTGCTTAAAATGTAGTTACTGGGGAAACCAAAATTACAGCTTAGTAATTCTCAACCCTTTGATCAATTCTGCTTGTTACTCCGAACCTATCATCATTATTTACATTTTAAAAAGTAAAATTAATATGCTGAAATTCACTTAGTTCAGAGTCCATGATGACCCCATTGACATAATGGAAGAAACTACTGAAAACAGCACCATCAGTGAGGTCACTGGGTGCCTACACACATTTTAAAACCTAGATACTAAAAACATACCAAGTTTGTAAAAATGTTTTATACATGCTCGGAAAAAAAAAAAGACACCAAAATATCAGCAGGTATTATCTCTGGTGTATTTTAGATAACTTTTACTTTTTATGCTGCTTCTATATTTTCTGTTTTCTACAATGACGATGCATTGTGGTTAAAACCAGAAGGAAAAAATACAGGCCAGTGGACATTGAGAGAATGCCAATCTATTTAAGATTATATTGGATGGATATGCTATCCTCTTTACCACCATAATCTCTAAGTAAAACGCATTTCTGAACTCTTGAGGACAGGGATGATGTTCTATCTACAATACATGCTAGATTACACTCAGATGTACAATACACTAATATGTGGTAATGTGTGCTAGCAAGCATTAGAAAAACTAATAGTGGCTTCACTGGAAAAACTCATCAGCTTAACACCCTTTCAAAACAAATAACAGAGCACAGCAAAGAGTGGGTGCACAAGAATTAAATGATAAAGTCAGGTGTTAAAAATGTCTTGGTCCAAAATAAAAAATGGAAACCAAGTGAAGATACTCTTTAAATACGACTTTGCCTCCAACCAATCCTAATTTTTGTTTTCTCAATTTGTAAGCCACAAATACTGCTCATCAATGTGTAAGGATTGTGATACCGGGGGTGGAGCACGTACGAGAGTGCAGAAGTAAAGTAAAATATACCTTTCTGCTCTCAAAGAACTTACAACAAAGATGGAGTGGCAACAAGAGGACAGGTCAGAAAAAAGGTCACAAAACAGTCATGAGTGACTCTGTTTTTAATGAAGGTAGCTACAATCAAATTTAAAGGAGAGTACTGTAGGCTTGACCATCAGCTGATGCGGCTGGGATTTCTATACTGGGTGTAGAAAATACAGAAACAACATAAAAAGCTAAAAATCACCCAAAATACAAATGCCAGAGATAATGTCTGCTGATATTTTGGTATGTTTTAAGTCTTTTTAGTGCGTGTGGATAAAGCATTTTTACAAAGTAAGTAAAAATGTAGATAAGTCCTCAGGCAACATTTGAATAGGTGAAAGGAGCAGAATGAGGGACTCATTACTCATTTAATCCCCGATGACAAGACCAAAGCCGCCCCCACCTTGTGCTTAAGAGTACACGGACATTGACAACTGATTAATCCAACTAATGCACCAAGCAAGGCCAAAGGCACACACACAATTCAGCTGGGCAGCGCTGGTGGGCCTAGAGGGTAGAAAGTGGCTACCGGGTTTCACTTCGTAGAGTATCTAGCACCTGGCTACAGTCTAGCAAGGAGGCAGGAAAGCTGGTGATCAGCTGGAAAACCGTCTACCACCAATCCGCTCACAAAGCTTGGCCACGAGCATCCATGAAGGCCTGGGGCTCGGGGCCTGGTACTCAACAGCGTGCGCAGTGGAGCAGAAGCAAGGCCGCACACCACGACGACCACCACTTGGTTCTCGTCCTCGCCCTGCGCATCCCAGCACACCCGGCTCGCTCGGATAACCCCAAACCCGCCACTGCCCATAACCCTAGAGTAGGCCTCGCGCGACTGGCACAGCCCACTCGCACAACAAGGGTGCTGAGGGACTAAGGACCAGTGGCAGGTGTGGGTGCGCGGTCGCACAAAGACACAACGGGCGCCACAACCAGCTGACCTCGCCCCTGGGGGCCACCCGCCCCCGTCCCACCCCGCCCGCGCAGCCTCTCCGCGGCCCTGGCCCCCAGCGGCCCTGAAACCCCCGCGGCGCCCTCCTCCACAGCCCTCCACCTCCGGTGGCCCCGACCCCTCGGCGGCCCTGCGCCCCAGTGGCCCTGTGCCCCGGCGGCCCCGTCCCTCTGCGGCCTTGCCCCCGGCGGCCCGGGCCGCGGCGTGTGCCCCGCGCGCCCGTCCAACCGCCCAACCGCGGGGAGCTAGCCCGGCGCCCAACCGCCGTCCCGGCCCAACCAACGCGGGCAGGGGAGAGCGGTGCATGCGGCCGAGGGAGCAGGCCGGCCGCCGGGTGGTCACAGAGGGAGGTTGGGTATGGGTAACGTAGGGGCAAGGAGGCGGCAAAGCCGCGGCCGGACGCGGCGCCAGGAAGGGCTCCTCTAGGCCTTTGCCCCCTTCCCCTTCGAAGGTGCAGATGGTTTGACCCCCCACCCCGAGTGAGGTGCCTTGTCCCAGCCCCGGCTGGACTGTACCATCGGGCGGTGCCGCCGGGATTTCTCCCCCCCACCACCATCAATCCCCCCCCACCCGGGCCCACGGTCGGTTGGCCCCGGCCGGGCTCTGAAACGCGGAAAGAGCTGGGCGCCATTTTGGGTGGGACTAAGCAAGGACGAAACACCCTCCCAATCGATAGGGTACTCTGGACCCTGACTTATTCGGTTCCCTTAATCCTTTAGGTACTTACACAACGTTGGGTGAGGGGAGCTGGAAGATCAGCGGGTCCCCGATCCTCTCTCCCTAGGGGTGATGGAAATCAACCCCCCCCCCGCCGCCTCCAGGTGGTTCTTCCCGCCGCAGAGTGGGAGCCGCACAAAGGGTGGGGTCTTATTAGCATAACCTGCCTGGCAACCAGATCTAGACGTTATGTGATTGGCTGAACTCTAAAAACTCCATGTCAGCCCTGGAGACGAGTAACGCCGGGGCGAACTGACAGACCCAGACTTAAGAGTCATGACGAAGATCCTGAGACGTTTATTCAGTCGGCAGAGAAGCCAAAAGGAGATTCATACAATGGCCCAATGACTGAAGGCCTCTTTATTTCGTGCACTCCTGTCCTTTTACAACCCAATCAAAGCGCGTGTATCGGCGGCGTTCTGCACTTAGCCAATCAGAAGGCCCGATTCTGGGGCTGGCGGGTCGGGTCCCAGCGGAGGGAGAGGCCGCCGGGCGCTGGGACAGGTTCCCGGCGGGTCGCGAGCCGCCTCCTACCCCGCGCGCTGGGAGGCCTCGGTGCGGAGCTGACCCGGCTCGTGGGTCCCGGCGAGGGACAGGGTGGCGGGCCTGAACCTGGTCGCGCTCTGGAGCCACGCGGCGGCGGATGCTACCCCGCAGAACGGGAGCTGCGGGGTTCCTAGCCCACCGGGATTGTGACCACACTTGACTTCTATTCTTCTTACCCCCTTGCCTGTGTCCTCCGTTTCCTGTACAAACGAAACTTCTGCCAAGCCCCAAAGCTCCCTCCCTTCATTGCTCCTCTCCCCGTTTGCCACTCTTGGTGTTTTGAGAAGGGAAATGATTTTCAGAAACATTTAGAAGTGTTAATCAACGTTGGTCCGCCAATGATTGAACTCATTTTCTTCCCCCTAGGTGTGCGCCTCCTGGAGTTCCTTAAAAAACAGCCTTTTGTGCATGGAAATGACCTCAGGCTTTGGAGCGAGACACCCAGCTCCAACCACGCACCTGCAATGCGATGGCAGCTAGATCTCAAAGAGACCTTGGACCTTTTCGGAGAGGCAGTTTCCCCATCCACGGTATTTTACCTTGCGAGGTTGTTTTGAAGATTGAGATTTCCATGTAAATACCTGGCGCATTGTCTGCGACTTAAACGAGTAGAAAGAAGCATTAATGGCGATAAAACCTACAGAATTGCCAAACTAATCAAGGAAAAGAGGGAGAAAGCACAACTAAGCAAAGGCTTGAGAACAGAAACACCCACAGGGGAGTGAAAAACTACAGTTCTTTGACATTTTTTTTTCTCTATAGTGTTCTGTTTATGTAAATAACTGGAAACAAAGCAAAAAGAAAGGAAGAACATTTTATATTGTTTTTACAATTTCAAAGACAGCATGGATTAAAAATAAATAAGAGGGGGAACAAATGTTAAAATAAATTTAGTAGATTGAAATGCTAGTGATCAATGAAGGGGAGGGGTAAAGGGTCTGGTATGTATGAATTTTTTGTTTTCTTTTTCTGAATTGATGTAAATGCTCTAAGAAATTATCATGATGATGAATATACAACTGTGATGATATTGTGAGTTACTGATTATATATGTAGAATGGAATGATCATATGGTAAGAATGGTTGTGTTTGTATGTTGGTATGTTTAATAAAAAAAAAAAAAAAAACAGCTGTTTATCTTGTGAGCAACTTGGTGGCTAGACCCTGTGTTGTCCCTCCATCCACCCCTTGCAGGCAGCATCAAGAAACAGTTGTTGGATTTAATTAAAAAGAAAATGCAAGAATGGGCTCGATGAGGCAGCCCTTAACATTTATTGTGAAAGGCGATACTGGTGCTTCTCTGGGTGTATAGACATGGAAGTTAGCTCAATTTGGAAAGCTTATCTTAATTAAAAGAATCACTGAATGTTCCCTTTGTTTATGGTAAGTTCACAGACTATGCTGAAGGTTGGGCACTCCTTCTGTGCCTTGCAAAAGCTCCCTATATCCCTTGGCCTCTGGGAAGAACTCCTCACCTTTTGAGATTTAACATTATTATATTCTCTTTGGTAGACTGAGATTGTTCCATCTGAGGTCCGCCATTCAGAAATGACATCAAGAAGCTCAAAATAAACTCGCCATGAGAAAGGGGACTATCTATATTGGAGAGCAGAGATACCCTCATGGACCTCGAGAAGTGTTATAAAACTTTAAGATTGCACAGTCCAGATATTATCTTAGTTGCTTGTAAAAAAAAGGTGGACACCATCCCAGAGATTTTTACTTCCTGGTGAGAACTTCAGGAATCTCCTTTTTTTTATGTGGATTTTTTAATTTAATTTTTTAAATTACAGTACAATTCATTCATTTTGGTGTACAACAATATTGAACATGTGCTGTGTACCATTCACTGTTCCAAACACTGGGATATAATGGGAACCAAACAGTCCTTGCTATCATGGAATGGAGATTACATTCTAATGGGACCACAGAAGATAAATTAATAAATTAAGCTATTCCAGGTTGTAGTAAGTGTCATTAAGAAAATAAAGGAAGACAATACAAAGGGAAGGGAAATGCTAACTATTTAATTAGAATGTTAAAAAAAATCTCCTCTCTGAGATACTAATAATCTAGCTGAGACTTGAGTGATGGGGGAGGAGGGGAGGAGTGGGGGCAGAAAACCAGCAATGCTAAGATCTTATTCCAGTCTGAGAGAAAAACAAATGGAAAGACCATGAGGTAAAATAAACAAACATAGCATAAACATATTCTTCCATTGAATAAATATTCATTGAATCCTTCCTATTTGCCAGACACTTGTCCCAGGTGCTTCTGGATTCATCAATGAACACTATAGAGAAGGAAAAAAATGCAGCATATAAATATCCATGCTTTCATAGAAACTTTAATTCGAGCAAGTAGGTCAGGATTGCTGGAACATAGGGCCATGGATATAGTGATACAAGAAAGCTTAGAGAAAATGCAGGGACCAGATCATATAGACTTCGAAGTATGAAGTTTGTATTTTAAGTTCAGTTTAAAAACAGTTGGAGGTTTTAAGCAGGGGAATGTCAGATAGATACAGATATTCTTATATCTGTAAAAAATGCTTAAATATCTGGCTGCTCAAGGGAATATACTGAGTAGGGTAGGCTGGTAGGAATGAGAGTCAAGGAAGCCAGTTAACAGTCTTTTGCAATATGCTCTACTCAAGAAATGGTGTTCTTGACTAAAATGGGTATGGTGGAAATGAGGGAAAGTGTATGGACATCAGATTTATTTTGGACGTAGAGCCACAGGCCTTGTAAATGGATAAGTTGTAAGACAGAGTAGGGGTTGGTAGTGATGACATGAGAGTGATCATGAATGATTTATAAAGTTGACGGAGGCCTGAGTGGCCAAGTAAATGTTGGCACCTTAACTGAGACGGGGAAGACTGGGAGAGAAATTATTAGAAATTTTGAGTTCTTTTGTAATCATGTTAAGATTTTAAAATATCTCTTACAAAGCCAAGTGGAAATTCTTCATAGACAGATGGAAATGAAAGGGGGAGATGAGGGCCAGTTTTAGGGTTCATCTGACTATACACTATATTTAAATACATAGGGTTAGACTAGGTCTCTTAGTGAGAGTGTATAAAGAGAGCCAGGAGGGTTCAGGATTAAGTTCTTGGGAGTTCCTGAATTTAGAGTTGAGAGGCAGTAAGGAAGCCATCCAAAGAGACTGAGGTTAGTGGTGCAGGAGGACAACCAGGGGAGGGTAATATCAGAGAAGCCAAGGGGAAAAAAAAGTTTCAAGGAGGGCGGAGTGGTCAACTGTAGCAAATGTTGCTGACAGGTAATGGAAAGATAAAAGACAGGTAACCAACCTTTGGATATGGAGAGATAGAGGTAGAAGTAACTAATAACTGACAATAGCAGCTTTGGGGAGGGCTGGGAACCCAGAAGAAAGAATGGGAGGTGAAGAGTGACATCTGTCACCTATAGGATAGCAGATGATAAGACAGCCCAATAAAAACAACTAAAATGCTGTACATGCTATTCAAAAGAGTTAGGAATGTAGAAAGGTTAAAAACACAGCGGAGAAGAAGGGAAAGCTCACTGTGCTGATTTGAAAGAATTATGTGCCCATAGAAAAGCCATGTTTTAATCCTGATACAATCTTTTTGGGAGCAACCTTTCCTTAATTCAATACTATAAATTGGAGGCTTGATTAGATTATATCCATAGAGATATGACTCGCCCAATCCTAGGTATTAACCTTGGATTGACGGAGATGTGACTCCACCCATTCCAGGTGGGCCTTAATTAGTTTACAGGAATCTTTTAAAAGAGGAAACATTTTGAAAAAGCCTTGAGAATCCGAGAGAGGAGAGCCACATCAAGCAATGAGAACCACGAGAGCCCACGCAACCAGAGACCTCTGGAGATGAAGAAGGAAAATGCCCCTGGGGGAGCTTCATGGGACAAGAAGCCTGGAGAGAAAGCTAGCAGATGTCACCATGTTCACCATGTGTTTCCAGTCGAGAGAGAAACCCTGAACCTCATCGGCCCTCTTGAACCAAGATATCTTTTCCTGGATGCCTTCGATTGGACATTTCTTTAAACTTGCTTTAATTGGGACATTTTTGGCCTAGAACTGTAAACTTGCAACTTATTAAATTCCCCTTTTTAAAAGTCATTGTATATCTGGTATATTGTATTCTAGCAGCTAACAAACTTAAGCACTCACCATGACAGAGGAAAGCAAACCAAAGTCAAAAAGAGCACAAACGGACATTTGCACACCAATATTTATAGCAGCATTATTTACAATTGCAAAGAGATGGAAACAGCCAAAATGTCCATCAACAGAGGAGTGACTAAACAAACTTTGGTATATACATATGATGGAATATTGTGCAGCTTTAAGACAGGATAAACTTATGAAGCATGTAATAACATGGATGGACCTTGAGAACATTATGCTGAGTGAGACTAGCCAAAAACTAAAGGACAAATACTGTATGGTCTCACTGATATGAGCTGACATTAGTGAATGAACTTGGAATATTTCGTTGGTAACAGAGACCATCAGGAGATAGAAATAGGGTAAGATATTGGGTAATTGGAGCTGAAGGGATACAGACTGTGCAACAGGACTGGATATAAAAATTCAGAAATGAACAGCACAATAATGCCTAAAGGTAATACAATTATGTTAAAACACTGAATGAAGCTGCATGTGAGAATGATAGAGGGAGGAGGGCTAGGGACATAATTGAAATCAGAAAGAAAGATAGATATTAAAGATTGAGATGGTATAATCCAGGAATGCCTAGAGTGTATAATAATAGTGAAATGTACAATGTACAAATTTTAAAAATGTTTTTGCATGAGGAAGAACACAGGAATGTCATTATTGCAGGGTGCTGAAAATAGATGGTAATTAATATTTTAAAATGTCATCTTATGTGTGAGACTAAAGCAAAAAAACGTTTGTTTGTTACAAAATTTATATTTTGACTAGTGCATTTCCTAATATAACTTATGAAAATAGTTTGATTGAACGCTATAAGTACTTGGAATCTCAGGTAGGACATGAGATTTTGTGAAAATTATATCCAGAGTGATGCCCCGATGAATCCCAGAGTGATTCGATCAGTGAGTGGAAAAGTATTTGCAAAGCCCCCTTCGGGGAATGGTGAGAAAGGGGGAAAATTCAACTTTCCCAAGTTGAATTCTTGATATTCTCACAAGCAGTGTGGACAACCAAAGCTATAGGCTGAGCCCCCAGTCTTGGGATTTGTTCACATGAAACTTAACCCCACAAAGGATAGGTCAAGTCTACTTAAAATTTAGGCCTAAGAGTTACCCCCAAGAGAGCCTTTTTTATTGCTCAGATGTGGACTCTCTCTCCAGCCAACACGACGAGCAGTCTCACCACCCTCCCCCTCTCTGCGTGGGACATGACTCCCAGGGGTGTGGACCTTCCTGGCAACATGGGACAGAGATCCTGGAATGAGCTGAGACTCAGCATCAACGGACTGAGAAAAACCCTAGAATGAGCTGAGAATAAACATCAAGGGATTGAGAGAACCTTCTCGGCCAAAGGGGGAAGAGTGAAATGAGACTAAGTGTCAATGGCTGAGAGATTCCAAACAGAGTCGAGAGGTTATCCTGGAGGTTATTCTTATGCATTAAGTAGATATCACCTTGTTGTTCAAGATGTAGCAGAGAGGCTGGAGGGAGCTGCCTGAAAATGTAGAGCTGTGTTCCAGTAGCCATGTTTCTTGATGATGATTGAACAATGATAAAATTTTCACAATGTGACTCTGTGAATGTGAAAACCTTGTGTCTGATGCTCCTTTTATCTACCATATCAACAGATGAGTAGAACATATGGAATAAAAATAAATGATAGGGGGAACAAATGTTAAAATAAATTTAGTTTGAAATGCTAGTGGTAAATGAAAGTGAGGGGTAAGGGGTATGGTATGTATAATCTTTTTTTTTTCAGTTATCGTTTTATTTCTTTTTCTGTTTTCTTTTTATTTCTTTTTCTAAATTGATGCAAATGTTCTAAGAAATGATGAATATGCAACTATGTGATGATATTAAGAATTACTGATTATATATGTAGAATGGAATATGTTAATATTTTTGTTTGTTAATTTTTTTAATTAATAAATTTAAAAAGTGGTGAGAAAACAAAAAAAAGAGTGCAGGAAAAAAAGGAAAATTATCATTTGGCAATAACTGTAACGATCAGTAAATTGCATTAAGCAAGAATCATCAATGAATGTGAAAATTAATAGGTGAAAGTTTGATATCAACACGGAACTTATTAATTACAAAGGGGAAAGTAGTAACCTTACAATGGAGAAAGTTGACAGTTATTGTTTCAGTTAATCTCTTAATTTAATTAACATTAATATCTCCAGGACTAAGACAACAGGTATCATGTACCTCCTTGTATGATACACTGAGAAGGACACTGCCTCATTTCGGTGACATGGCTAACAAAAATAAATAACCTGAATCTAAGCAAGCCCAAATTGAGGGACATTTCACCAAATAGTCTGTACCCCTCAAAAATATTAAGGTCAGGAAAGACAAATAACAGCCTGAGGAAGTGCACCAGATCAAAGGAGCCTAAAGAGACACAATCACTAAATGACATAACAAAACTCAGTGCAATATGTGAGCCCAGGCTGGTTCCTGAACCAGGAAAAAAACATTTTTTTAGCAAATAAAGGACATTAGTGGGACAATTGATTGCAGTGGAGTAGGATCTATAGATTAGATAATAGTACAAATGTTAATATCCTGATTTTGATCATTGTTCTGTGGTTATATAAGAGAATGTCTTTGTTTTTAGAAAATGCGCATGGCTTAAAGGGGCAATGTATCTGTGATTTAAATTCAAACAGTTCAGAAAAGTAAATATATATGGATAAATCTATATATAGCATATATGTATGTACGTATACACACACACACAAAGGGAATGAAAAAGCAAAATTGTTAAAATGTTCACATACGGGGAACCTGCATGATAGGTGTATAGGAATTCTTGTACTATTTTTGCAGCTTGTCTGTAGATCTGAAATTATTTCAAAATAATTAAACAAGATACTAGTCCAAAAACAAAAGCCTGAGTCATATGGCTTCAGGTCTGCATTGTACGGAAAGAGTATGACAGAAGTACAAGTCTGATATTGGAACAGCGTGGGCTGAAGCGGAAAAATCAGGAAGTCTGTGACTGGATCAAAGCTTTAGGTTTAGGTTGGGGTGAGTCAGGAAGAAGCCCAGGAGGGTGGGTGGCTGGAATTGTGAGCATGTATGAGATAAAAGAGTTTTTGAAAATTTGAGAGGAAAAGGCTAAGGAATTGAGCACGTAAATATTTTTAAATGTGATTTTAATATAAAAATAATTTATTGTGCAATGGTACCCAAAAATCACCATCATTTATTTTTAATATAAAAGATAACTGCATTAAGTAAATATCACCTTGTTATTCAAGATGTAATGGAGAGGCTGGAGGGAACAGACTGAAATTGTAGAGCTGTGTTCCAGTAGCCATGTTTCTTGATAATGATAGAATAATGGTATAGCTTTCATAGTGTGACTGTGTGATTGTGAAAACCTTGTGTCTGATGCTCCTTTTATCTACCTTGTCAACAGGAGAGTAGAACATATGGAATAAAAATAAATAATAGGGGGAACAAACGTTAAAATAAAAAAAGTAAAAAAAAAAATAAAAGATAACTGCAAAGACAGAGAGAGAAAGCCATGGAATTAGAAGCTGAAACCAATGAAACCCAGAAGAGAAGGAAAAGACCAGCATATGCCACTATGTACCTTGCCATGTGACAGAGGAGCAGAGTCACTGGCAGCTGGTCTTTGGGAAGAAATCTTCATCATAATGCCTTATTTGGACATTTTCCCAGCCTCAAAATCGTGAGTGAATAAATTGCCATTGTTTAAGCCGAACCATCTCATGATTTCATGGTACTTTCTTAAGCCGCCTAGGAAACTAAACCAGAAAACATGGAGAGCACGTTCATGGAGTTCAGATCTGGATGAAGGAGCAGCAGGGAGTTCTTTTCCATATTCTCCATTTTGCTGCCTGCAAGTGCTGCTGCCTGTGCAGTCGTGAACATAGCACCAGAGGATATACCACTCCTGCAAGCTGTAACACACCCAGACTCAGGCTCAACGCTTTAACAGACACTGTTGAGTGTTGAGCCATGAAGAGACAGCATAGAAGTTCCACAGCCTCAAAGTCAAGGCTAGCCACTGATTTAGTCTAATTCTGCAACAGCAGAAAAGTAACATTCTCTCCTAAGGCTCTTAACTATTCATAAGGTACAGGACTTGACACTCATAAAGCTTCCTGAGATGCATCATCGGAAAGCTCAGCACTGCTTATCTATATGGTCTGACTTTGCAATCTCTGAGGGAATTCTGTCAGCCTCCTACTTTATTAGTTTTACTTCCTCTTTATCAGGGGTGGCTTTGTGTTTACTTTTAAATGGCTAAGTTATATTTCTTTCATAGGAATCATTAATGGGTTATGACCCAACTTCCTACTGACTGTCATTACCTCATAAAATAAATGCCCTTTTTATTTTTTAAATTCCTGCTGCTTAAATTCAGTATTAAGGGGATATTATGAAGCTCTTTAAATTTCATCAGACTGCCAATTACTAAGCTTTCCTTTAAGAATTTACAGACATCCATATAGCTTCAAACATGTTTGTACCATCTGAAAAAAAACTCTGACTTAACCTTATTTAGTATCCTCAACTGCATATTTCTAATACTGGCATTTGTGACAGGAGATAGCTGGCTCTATAGCTTACTACCCAGCAGTAAACTGTAAAGATGGAAGACTTTTTTAAAGCAAAAAGGGCCATTTTAATTTTCTCAATTAGTGTTTGGTCAAGTAACTCATCCATGGCTAACCTGAACTTTCAAACTCAGACCCATTAGAGAGGCTCAAGGACATGCCTGCTGGAATCTCTTCTCAGACAACAAACTCCCATTTCATTTATCTAATTATACAAGTATAAAAATCCTAATGCTAATTTATCCCCTAGATTCAGAAGAAGAAACTGATGAGCAAGGGTGTTCTAGTCTGCTAGCTGCTGGAACGCAACACACCAGAGACAGATTGGCTTTCAGTGAAAGAGGATTTATTTAGTTTACATGTAGTTCTTCAGAGGAAAGGCTTTCAACTAAGGTTCTTTCTTACGTGGGAAGGCACAGGGGATCTCTGCTGGCCTTCTCTCCAGGCCTCTGGGTTCCAACAACTTTCCCCAGGGTGATTCCTTTCTGCATCTCCAAAGACCTGGGGTGAGCTGTGAGTGCTGGGATGAGGTATGCTGAGCTGCTTGGGCTGTGCTACATTGAGCTCTCTCATTTAAGCACCAGCCAAGTAAATCAAACATCATTCATTGCAGCAGGCACGCCTCCTAGCTGACTACAGATGTAATCAGCAACAGATGAGCTTCATGTACCATTGGCTCATGTCCACAGCAACAGAAATAGGCACCCTCACCTGGCCAAGTTGACACCTGAACCTAATTACCACAAAGGGAAAGGCTCAAGTCCAAACCAACTTCTTTAGGTCAAGAAATGGGAAAGTGATGCTCTTTTTATCTACCTTATCGACGGACAAATAAAACATATGGATTAAAAATAAATAAATAATCGGAGAACAAATGTTAAAATAAATGTAGTAGATTGAAATGGTAGTGATCAATGAAAGGGAGGGGTAAGGGGAAGGGTATGTATGAAATTTTTTTCTTTTTATTTCTTTTTCTGAATTGATGCAAATGTTCTGAGAAATGATCATAATGATGAATATACAACTATGTGATGATATTGTGAGTTATTGATTACATATCAAGAATGGAATGATCATATGGTAAGAATGTTTGTATTTGTACATTGTTATGTTGAAGTAAAAAAAAAAAATAGAGAAAGAGAGAAAGCCAGGAGGTTCTGAGAGAACAGAGAACGACATAGCCACGGGAAGCAGAGAGTCCACCAGCCAGCAACCTTTGGAGATAAAGAAGGAAAATGCCTCCTGGGGAGCTTCATGAAACAGGAAGCCAGGAGAAAAAGCTGGCAGAAGACACTGTGTTCGCCACACACCTTTCGAGATGAGAGAAAAACTCTGACCATGTTCGCCTTGTGCTTTTCCATTTGAGACAGAAACCCTGAACTTCATCAGCCTTCTTGAACCAACGTATCATTCCCTGGATGCCTTAGATTGGACATTTCTATAGACTTGTTTTAATTAGGACGTTTTCTTGGCCTTAGAACTGTAAACTAGCAACTTATTAAATTCCCCTTTTTATTTATTTATTTATTTTTAAAAAATTTATTTATTAATTAAAAAAATAAGAAACAAAATAAAACATACATAATCAGTAATTCACAATATCATCACCTAGTTGCATATTCATCATTTCTTAGAACATTTGCATAAATTCAGAAAAAGAAACAAAAAGACAATAGAAAAAGAAATGAAATGAACACAGGAAAGAAAAAAAAAATTATACCTATCATACCCTTTACCCCTTGCCTTCATTGATCACTAGCATTTCAAACTAAATTTATTTTAAAATTTCTTCCCCCATTATTTATTTTTATTCCATATGTCCTACTCGTCTGTTGACAAGGTAGATAAAAGGAGCATCAGACACAAGGTTTTCACAATCACACAGTCCCATTGTTACAGCTGTATCATTATTCAATCATCCTCAAGAAACATGGCTACTGGAACACAGCTCTACATTTTCAGGCAGTTCCCTCCAGCTTCTCCATTACATCTTGAATAACAAGCTGATACCTACTTGATGCATAAGAATAACCTCCAGGATAACCTCTTGACTCTGTTTGGAATCTCTCAGCCATTGACACTTTGTCTCATTTCCCTCTTCCCTCTTTTGGTCGAGAAGGTTTTCTCAATCCCTTGATGCTAAATCTCAGCTCATTCTAGGGTTTTTCTCAATCCCTTAATGCTGAGTCTCCGCTCATTCCAAGATCTCTGTCCCACGTTGCCAGGAAAGTCCACACTCCTGGGAGTCATGTCCCACGTAGAGAGGGGTAAGGTGGTGAGACTGCTCGTTGTGTTAGCTGGAGAGAGGGGCCACATCTGAGCAACAAAAGAGGCTCTCTTGGGGGTGACTCTTAGGCCTATAAATTGCCCCTTTTTAAACCCCCCCCAAAAAAGTGGAAAAGTAGAAGTAGAAGGCCATTCTCTCCTCTCACATTTGTTATTTTCCCTCCAGTTAAATTCGATTTAATACTTAGCAAGGTCTGCTATCTATTGTTTCATGAGGTTTCAAAACCCCATCCTCCCCTCTTTATGAAGAAGAGTCCCTAGATGACCCTGAATTGCTTTTGTATCCAATTCTTTCACAATTCTTTGGGTTTTAATTTCACTTTAACATAAAAATAATAATAATCCACTCAACATCTATGTTATAAATGTGCTAGGAATTCTCAACCTTTTCACATCTGTGAAAGGAGGATCCTGTCATTGACAAAATAAAGCTCCATAAACCATGCCCCACTACCACCACTGATGGCATTAGAAGCCACTGACAGATAAGATACCTAATGAGAAAAAACAGCTATAAACTCTGAAGTGCTTTCAAACAGTATGCAATCTCCTAATCAAAAAAGCATCTACATGCATTGAAACATCATAATGTTGACAATTTTTAAGCATTTACCATGTGCCAGGCATAAAGTACCGTACATATTTTGGCTCACTTCACCCTCCCACAGCCATACTGTTAGGTAAATACCATTTCTTTCCATTTTACACTTCCAGAGTTATAAGTCACAAACACGTAGATTTGAGGGTCTGCCAAACCCCACAGCCACCCAAAATTCTGCCCACAGGCTGTAAGTGGGAAAATTTTTAACTGAAAAAGAGGAAGGGAGGGAGGGAGGAAGGCTACCTTTTTCTGGCCTAAGTCAGAGGTTTTCTGGCTTTCCAGCTACCACAATGGTGTCAGGTGCCTGTACAAGGAAATACTTAGGTTGGCACCCTGTAGCTAGAATGTTATTTGGCAAACAAGAAAGTATATAGAAAATAATACATTTCTCTCTGTACATTTTTCCGTCCCTGAAAAAATTTTTTTCAGGATATATAAAATAAGCAAATTCATAAAGACAGAAAGTAGATGACAAGTTACCAGGAGCTAGAGAGAGAGGGACTAAGGAATTATTGCTTAATGAGTACAGAGTCTCTGTTTGGGGTGTGTTCTAGTTTGCTAGCTGCCAGAATGCAATATACCAGAAACAGAATGGCTTTTAAAAGGGAGAATTTAATGAGTTGCTAGTTTACAGTCCTAAGGTGGAGAAAATGTCCCAATTTAAAACAAGTCTACAGAAATAGCCAATCAAAGGCATCCATCCAGGGAAAGATACCTTGGTTCAAGAAGGCTGAGGAGGGCTGGCCACAGTGGCTTAGTAGGTAGGAATACTTGCCTGCCATGCCCAAGGACCTGGGTTCAATTCCTAGTGCCTGCCCATGTAAAAAAAAAAAAAAAGAAAGAAAGAAAAAAAGAAGGCCGAGGAAGTTCAGGGTTTCTCTCTCAAGTGAGAAGGCACATGGCGAACACAGTCAGGGCTTCTCTCTCAGTTGGAAGGGCACATGGCAAACACAGCATCATCTGCTAGCTTTCTCTCCTGGCTTCTGGTTTCATGAAGGTCCCCGGGAGGCGTTTTCCTTCTTTATCTCCAAGGGTTGCTGGCTCGTGGACTCTCTGCTTTGTGGTGTTGCAGCATTCTCTGGTCTCTCTGAATCTCCTCATTCTCCAAAATGTTTCCTCTTTTATAGGACTTAAGAAACTAATCAAGACACACCCACATGGGTGAAGACACGCCTCCACTTAATGTAGTTTAACAATCACCCTTGAATAAATCACATCTCCAGGGAGATGATCTGATTACAGTTTCAAATGTACAGTACTGAATAGGGATTAGAAGAAATGGCTGCCTTTACAAAATGGGACTAGGATTAAAACACGGCTTTTCTAGGGTACATGCATCATTTCAAACCAGCACATTCCACCCTCTGGACCCTATAAAAGACATGGTTTTCCCATATTCAAAATGTATTCATTCCATCACAATTTCAGAAATCCTTAAACCATTTCATTAGCAATACAAATGAAATACAAAATTAGAATTACAGGCATAGTCCGGTCCAAGGCAAAATTATCCTCTGGCTCTGGACCGGTAAAAACTCATAACAAGTTACTTGCTGCCAACATACAAAGGAGGAACATTCGTAGGATACACATACACATTTCCATAGGGAGGAATGACACAGTGGTCACTGGACCCATACGGTTTCGAAAACCTGCAGGGCAAAGATCATTAGATTTCAAAGTCTGAGAGTCATTGATCTTCGGGGCTTTAGAAAGTGGCAGTTCCACCCTTTCCAAGGGCCTACGCAGAGGTTTACCTCTCTCCAAATGCAACCGTGGAGGATATTGGGGAGACCACCTTTTTCTCGGCTCCACCCTCTTCAAGCATCAGGACTGTACCCAGGCTCTCTGCCATCTCCGGGGCACACGCTCAACCCCTCCATGTGGTGGCAGCCAGGCTCTCCCCAAACCCCAAGGAATGTGCTTCACCCTCTCCAAGGCCTGAGGCGGCATGACTCTTCCACTGCAATGAGGTAGAAGGCCCACCCTCTGCCTTTGGGGCAAACTCACCCTTAAAATCCATTGCCACACATATTCCCCTGATTTCTGTCTATATAAATTGGAAAACTCACACAGTTCTTTTGGAGTATAACATAACTCCTCATGTGTGGATACTTTGTACCTCACCTTTAGAGGCCTGTTGGGACTTTAGTCTAGTTATAGGTCTGGAAGAAATGAGGGGTGGTAGGGGTGGTTCATGAAAAGAATTAGAAATATCTTCCAAGCCATTTGCTTCAGGGCCTTCGTTTGCAGTTTCATCTGGTGAAAAAGGATTAATCACTCTAGGGCTAATCCCTTCAGGAGGAGGTTGGGTGGCCAACTCAAGGTAGGCTGGAGGTGGGGCAGCTATGTCCTCAGGGCAAACTATTACAGGGTTATCTAGAGAAGACTCAGCATGATCTAGGATTTCAACCTCACCCCCCACATCATTATTAATCCATATGTCACCATCCCATTTTTCAGGGTTCCCACTCCTTTCCGATCAATGCCCTCACTTTAACGGCAGACACCATGCAACACTGAGATTTCAGTTTATGTCGTAAACTTGCTACTCTAACAATAAGTTTCTGAGTCTGATTTTCAGAGATCTCAAGTCTACGGCTACAGGAAATAAGATTTTCCTTCAGGATACTCATAGAAACGTCTACATCTGTCAGATGGTGCTTAAGCATCTCATTTGATGCCTTAAGCCCATTCCTTTCACCCCTTAATGTAGCCAGTGTATCTAACAACAACCAGCCAACATCTCTATATCTCTTATTTCTACAAAACTCTGTAAAAGTGTCAAAAACCTTACCCCCCAGAGCCTGGCTTTGTACAAGCGTAGCATTAGGAGAATCGAATGGTGATATTTTGACTATCTCTTTTGCTAACTCACTCCATGGATTGGGAGTGTCATTCTGATTACGGGAATCAGAGTCCTTAGTGTCTTTGAGTCCAGTCAGAGTAGAAAATCATTCATAAAAACCCATTTTTTAAAAATTTATTAATTAAAAAATTAAGAAACAAAATAAAACATCAACATACATAATCAGTAATTCACAATATCATTGCTTAGTTGCATATTCATCATTTCTTAGAACATTTGCATTAATTCAGAAAAAGAAATAAAAAGACAATAGAAAAAGAAATAAAGCGAACACAGGAAAGAAAAAAAAAAGATTATACCTACCATACCCCTTACCCCTCGCTTTCATTGATCACTAGCATTTCAAACTAAATTAATATTAGCATTTATTCCCCCTATTATTTATTTTTATTCCATATGTTCTACTCCTTTGTTGACAAGGTAGATAAAAGGAGCATCAGACACAAGGTTTTCACAATCACACAGTCACATTGTGAAAGCTATATCACATAAAAACCCATTTTTAAGATTCTGTTTCTTAAGAACCACTCCCAGTACCAAGATGTATTAGTTAGGGTTCTCTAGAGAAACAGAATCAACAGGGAACACTCGCAAATATAAAATTTATAAAAGTGTCTCATGTGACCGTGGGAACGCAGAGTACAAAATCTGCAGAGTAGGCTGTGAAGCCAATGATTCCGATGGAGGGTCTGGACGAACTCCGCAGGAGAGGATCACCAGCCATAACAGAAAGAGCCTGTCTCTTCTGAATCCTCCTTATAAGGCTTTCATTGATTAGATTAAGCATCACTTATTGCAGGAGACATGTCCCTTTGGCTGTTTACAAATGGAATCAGCTGTGGATGCAGCTGACGTGATCATGATTTAATTCTATGAGATGTCCTCATCGCAACAGACAAGCCAGCACTTGCCCAACCACCACTTGGCCAAGTTGACACATGAACCTGACCATGACAGGGTGAAGAAAGTTTTTTGATAATGGATGGTGTTGATGGGAACACAACACTGTAAATGTAATTAATGCTACTGAATCATATGCAAAAAAGTGTTCAAATGGTAAATTTTATGTTATATGTACATTATCACAATTTTTAAAAGATGGAGTCTAATTCTTTCCCCCGTGAACATGAATAGACTTAGTAACTTGCTTCTCATGAAAAGAATGCAGCAGAAGTGGTGCTATGTGGACTTCAAGTCAGAAAAATGATAAGTCTCTACCTGATGCCCTTTCTCTTGGGTCACTGGCTCTGAAGGAAGCTAGCTGTCATGTCCTGAGGACACTCAGGAAGCCTGCAGAGGAGTCGAAGGATGGAGGAACTGAAGTCCCCAGCCAACCATCAGCACCAAATTGCCAGCTGTGTGCAAGAGCCACCTACCTTGGCAAAGGATTGCCTAGCCACAGTAGTGCCTTCAGGTGGCATTAGCCCCACCCACATCTTGACTGCAACTTCAAGGCAGACCTCCAGCCAGAAATACTCAGCTGAGCCACTCCCAAGTTCCCTATAACAGAAACCATGAGATAATAAATGTTTATTGTTGTGTTGAACACCAAATTTTGGAGTAATTTGTCATACAACAATAGATAGCTAATACAGTAGTTCTATGTCATTTTATGGTCAGCTCTTAACACATTATGCCACTTTGAAGCTATTCTGACCCCCAGAAAAGCCAGGTTTTAAATCCTGATCCAATCTTGTGGGAGCAGTTGTTTCTTTTGATCCTGACTCAACACTGTAGGCCAGAAATTTATGATCAGATTATCTCCATGGAGATGTGACTCCACCCATTCCAGATGGGTCTTAAGTTGTTTACTGGAGTCCTTTAAAAGAGGAAATATTTTAGAGACAGCAGAGCTGACATAGATGCTGACACTTGGAGAACAGAGACATGGATATTTGGAGATGCTTGGAGCCCAGCAGATGTCGCATGAGATGTTAATGAAGCCAGAACCTGGAGAGAGCCAAGGGAAGCCAAGAGATGAAAGCCAGCCCCTGAGAAGCAGAGTGAGGAACCCCCAGGAACAGAGGCTGAAGGCAGTGGAGCCCGGGAGCAAGGGACCAGCTGATGCTAGTCAGGCAACTTCCCAGCTGACAGAGGTATTCCTGACCCATGCGCCTTCCTTGAATTAAGGTATCTCTCCCTGGGTGTCTTAGTTTGGACATTTTTATAGGCTTAGAACTGACAAGTTGTAATTTATTAAATGCCCTTAAAAAAAAAAAAGATAACTGCAAAAGAACTTGCTTTTACTGGCTATCTACTTTAGTTTGTGGCCCAGACTCCCAGAGATGTTAAAGTCACAACACTGAATGTCATCTTCAAACATTCATGGATAATGAAGAAATAATTGTAAAGGATGCGGTGACCAGAAGAAGCCTGGGAAGTTAGAGGGCAACACAGCATGAAAGGCTTTTGTGTCAAGTTGCACTTTCTCCATGAAAATACAGACAGAAAATACACAAAATGGAAAAACCCTTTCCTTCAAGCACTGATAGTTCAAAGAAATTCCTCTGTGAATGTGACTCAATATATAACATTTGAACCATAATTTAGATTTCAATATGAGAGAAGCAGTGTAAGAAAGAGTTATGATGAATATACAAAGTATAGTATGGTTTACCCTGTTTATAGTAATTTCATTTGAGAATATTTATTGTGAGAAAAAAACCTTCTCATAGAAATGTGTCAACAGATACCTGAGAATTAATATAGAAGAAAAACCAGCACATAAGGAATGTGGAAAAGCTTCCAGCCAAATCAAGTCTCCTTCAGAATGAAAAAATTCACATGGGAGAGAAAATCATTAATGTAACAAGTGTGGAAAAACCTTTAGCCCCAGCATTGCCTCACCTATCACTGAAAAAAAAAATACATTCTGGAAAAAAATAACATGAAAGCGCTGAATGTAGTTAAGTGTTCTCTCTCTCTCTCTCTCTCTCTCTCTATCTATCTATCTCTCCCTCTCTCTGTCTCTGTCTGTCTCTCAGTCTCTCTCTGTCTATCTTTTCCCCAAGGGTTCTATTGAATTTCATCCCTCACTCTACATTTAAAAACTCAAATGGGCAAATTGTATTAAAGTGTCAATATGGAAAAGTTTTCAGCCACAATGGAAAACTTCATATTCATTCTGGGAGATAGCTTATGAATGTGCAGAAGCTTCTATTCAGATGTCATGACTCATTAGGCAAAATGAAGTTGTCCTGGGGAGAAGCCTTATTGCTATAAGGAAAGTGGGAAACCCTTCAGTAGCAAATCAAATCTCACAGTGCTTGAGAAAATTCATGCTGGAAAAAAGTTCTTTGAACAAATCAGTGTGGAAGTATCTTTAACTGGAAGCAATGCCTCATTAAAAATCAGAACATTCATAGGGTTTCTTTCCCTATGAATGAAATCCATGGGAACATTTTCAGCAAAAAGGAGAGCCTCGTCAGCCATCAGGCAATCCACATAAGAAAGAAATATTGTGAATGTGTTGGTTTTGAGAAAGCTCTCATTCAGAAGTCAAACCTCATTAGACACCAGAGAAGTTAGACTCGTAATAAGTGCTTTGCATATTAGGAAGGGAGGCAGGAAGTCTTCTGTGGCTAGTCAAATTTCATTGGGCATGAGAAAATTCATATTTGAAAGACACTCTATAAGTGTAATGAATGTGTATTCCTCATTAAATACTACAACATTCATACAGTAGAAACCTGCTATATGAATGTACTAAGGGTGGTGTGCCTGTTTGAAAGGATTACGCACCCTTGGTTTAATCTTGATCCAATCTTGTGGGAGCAGCCATTTCTTCTAGACCCTATTCAGCGCTGTATGTTGGAAACTTGATTAGGTTATCTCCATGGCGAAGTGACTTGCCCAATCACGGGTATTAACCTTCGAGTAGAGGGAGACATGACTCCATCCATTCCATGTGGGTCTTGGAATCCTTTAAAAGAGGAAGCATATTGGAGAAAGCCTGAGAACAAGGAGAGAGCCGCAGAAGCACAGCAGAGCCACAAGCCAAGAGTCTACCAGCCAAGGACCTTTGGAGATGGAAAAGGAAAATGCTCCCAGAAGAGGAGCTTCATGAAACAAGAAGACTGAAAAGAAAGCTAGTAGACATTGCCGCGCTCACCATGTGCCTTTCCAGTTGAGAGAGAAACTCTGAACTTCATTCTTGAGTGAAAGTAACCTCTTATGGTGCCTTAATTTGGACATTTCTATAGACTTGCTTTAATTTGGACAACTTCACAGCCTTAGAAATGTAAATTTGCAACTTCATAAATTCCCCTTTTTAAAATCCTTTCCATTTGGGGTATATAGCATGCCAACAACTAACAAACTAGAACAGGTGGCAAAGCCTCCTCTCTAATCATGCCACATGTTCTACATATGAGAACTCATACAGGATAAAAAAGTATTTTAAGTGTAAAATATGTGGAAGAACCTCTCTCAGTTTTCGGTCCATGCTGTACATATAAGAACCAATGGAGGTGAAAAAATTATTATAGTGAATATGGGAAACTCTCAAACAAAAGCCATGTTACATTAGATACCACATAATTCATACTCATTAAAAATTTTTGAATACCTTGAACTTAAGAAAGGCTTCAGAAGGAATTCATATTTTATAGCATGCCAGATATTTCATTGTAGAGCAAAATTCATTTACTATAAGAAAGCCTTCAGGAGCTCAAAATTTGCAAGATATTAGAGATTTTTAATAAGGAGAAATATCAGGATCATAGAAATTGAGTCCAGAAAACCATTACAAAATGTATCGTTAATGCTAAACCTTTAAAAGCTTTCCACATGAAAGTCAAGAACAAGTCATGGATGTGGCTACTCCACTTCCAATTAACATGGTCCTGGAAAGCCTAACCAGTGAAAGTAAGACTAAGTAAAAGAGCATAAATATTAGAAAAGAGAAAGCAAAGTTGTCATTTTTTGCTGATATGATCTGCTACATATATTTTAAAGCTATGATCATTACATCTTTTTAAAAGTTGCAGTGGAAACCCTGGGAGATAAGCCTGCATCAGGGCAAGCTTTCATTGATGGGTTCTGCAGAATGCTTGAATTTCTGTTTTAAAGACATATAGAGTATGGAGAGGAGTAAGGGGAACAAGCCTTGGACCCATCCAAAATAGAAAGCCTAACAGAAGACCCATCCATAAAGTTTAATTAAGGACTTACTGTAAGGATGAATAAAAATTAACTTTCCTTGAAGGAGGATTCATCAGGGAAATTTGCTTTTCCTGGCCAATGATAAAATAAAAAGATTTTAAGACAAATGCAAATTAAGAATTTACCACTAACAGATGCTGAGCACAGAAAATTTTCTAACTAGAAGGAAATTTATATATGAGGCAGAAAGGATATAATTATAGAGGGACAGTTTGAAATACAAGGAGTTGTGAGAAAAATACAGGCAATTCTAAACAAATATTGAATATACAAAACAATAATGTTTATATCTTGCATTAGGAAAATGGCAAGAGTGCCAATGTGAAGCTATTACGTACCCCAGAAAAGCCATGTCCTTTAATCCTCATTCAGTATTGCTGAGTGGGATCTTTTTTATTGTTTCTATAGGGATATGACCCACCCAATTGTGGGTGGTAACTTTTGATTAGATGATTTCTATGGAAATGTGTCTCCACTCATTCAAGGTGGGGTTGCTTACTGGAACCTTTTAAGAGGGAACCATTTTGGAGAAAGCTTTAGAGCCACCAGAACCAAAAGAACCAATAGAATGGACAGAGCCCTGGGGAAGCCATTGAAGAAGCCTGGAGAGGAAGCTAGCAGAGGTTGCCATGTGCCTTTCCAGTTGAAAGAGAAATTCCAAACACCATCGGCCTTCTTGAACCAAAGTATCTTTCCCTGGATGCTTTAATTTAGACGTTTTTGTAGACTTGCCTTAATTTGGACGTTTTCATTGGCGTAAAACTGTAAACTTGTAAATTATTAAATTCCCCATTTTAAAAGCTGTTCCAGTTCTGGTATATTGCATCCCCGCAGCTTACTAACTAACACAACAAGATGGAACTAAAATACCAAACATATTATCACAAAAATACTGACAGAGATGATTTGTGGTAAAGCATTATAGTCTTGAAGTATTTGAGAGGAAGGTAAATCATTTAAACTTAGACTTTTCTTAGGAATGCATATTAAATTCATTAGGGAAAGAGCAAAAAAAAATAAGCAGAAGGTATTACTTCTAATATGGTGGAGGTAAAAATAAAGTTGAAAGTGAAAAAGAAAAAATATCAATCCAAAAGTAGCAAGGCAGGAGAAAAAAACAAAAGAAAAAGTAGAAAAAATATGAGTAGTAACATAAACGTTCTGGGCATTTCTTTCTCTTATCCTCATAAACGGCCCCAGTAAAGGGATTAAGACTCACCTTGAAAGGGCTGGGTAACATCTCAATTGAATGAAAAGGTCCCAAAATAAGTCTGCACCTACAAAGATGGATTAAAAGAACATGGCTTCAGGTGGGACACAGTGGCTCAGCAGGCAGAGTTCTTGCCTGCCATACTGGAGACCTGGGTTCAATTCCTGGTGCTTGCCCATGCAAAAAAAAATAATAATAATAACATGGTCTCTTCTGAGGTACATAACAGATCCAAACTACCACACCCACAAGAATAGCTATTATACCCCCCAAAAAAAGAAAAACAGCAAGTGTTGTCAAGAAAGAGAAATAGGAAACCTCACACATTATTAGTGAGGATGTAAAATGGTGCAGTCTCTGAAAAAGTGTGACAGTTCCTTAAAAATCTAAGCATACAATTATCACATGACCCAGCAATTCCACTTCTAGGTATATGCCCAAAAGAATTGAAAACATACAGTCAAACAGATACCTGTACACCAATGTTCGTAGGGGCGTTATTCACAATAGCCAAAAGGTGGAAGCAACCCAAGTGTCCATCAGCAGATGAATAATGGACAAGATGTGGTAATACACACAATGTAATCATTCAGCTATCTACATGCCACAACATAGATGTACTTGAAGACATCACGTTGAGTGAAATAAGCAGATATTGCATCATTTCAGTTGTATGAAATAACTAGAATAGGCAAATTCACAGAGGCAGAAAGTACATTATTACCAAGGGCAGGGAAGGAGGTGGGGAATGGTAGTTAATGCTTAAAATGTAGAGAGTTCCTAGTGGGGGATAGAAAATTTTTGATAATGAATGGTAGTGATGGTAGTGCAGCATGATGAAGACAATTAAAATTACAGATTTGCACACTTGATTTTTTTGTTTTCTTTTGTTAGTTTGGAATTGTATACTTGAAAGTGGTTAATATGGGAAAACTTATGTTGTATGTATGTTATCACAATAATTTCTTTTTAAATACTTAACTGAAAGAAAACTATGGTTAATGTCAGACAAAACAGGTCTTAAGGCAGAAGCCATTGCCAGACACAAATAGGGTCACTACATAAAGATAAAGTTTTAATTCACCATTAAATCTATTGACCGTATTACACCATTTTTAGAAAAATTCAAACATTAGTTAAGGACTTCCACTTTGGGCCAAAATGGTATAGCAGGAACCGTATTTACCCTTTTTCATCTAAAACAACTAAAAGCAAATGAAAAGCAGTTTTTGAGACTTGGACCTAGGGAAGTGACTTGAGGGATGTGAACAAACTCCACACTACCACTGGTCTATCTTACTTCATTGGAGAATTGTAGATTGCAGTACAGGGTGGGAGAACCCAGAGGGGGCCCAGTGAGTTCCCTAAGTTGAGGAGACAGGTCTGGAGGCCAAGGAGGCCAAGGAGGCTTGAGTTTGCAAGGCACGGTACCAGAGATGAGAGAGAAACACAGAGCTCTGGGGACCCACAGACCCACTCTTCAGCAGAGTATTAACTGATAGAAACAGAGATAAGAGAGATGCAGCCCTCTCACTGGAAACAATGCAAGCTAACCAGACATTTCACCAAAGATATATGCAAGGCAAACAACCACATGCAATGATACTCAACATCACTGGTCATTAGAGAAAAAATGTAAATGAAAACACCTGCTAGAATGTCTAAAAATAAAAGACTGACCACATCAACTGTTGGCAAAGAAATGAAGCCACTCTGCAATAGAAAGGGAATGAACTACTGATACATAGATGAATCTCAAATAACATACTGAATAAAACAAAGTAGACAAAGAAGTTCATACCATATGATTCCATTTCTATAAAATTATAGAAAATACAAACTAATCTGTAGTGATTAGAAGCAGATTAATGACTGCCTGGGAGCATGGTGGGACCCAAAGAAAGAGTAAGATAGAGGAGGGATTACAAAGGCACAAGAAGAAACTTGAAGATGAAAAACACATTCATTTTCATGATTGTGGGGGAATTCACAGGTGTGTACATATTTTAAAGCTTATTAAATTGTCTGCATTAAAATATTCACTAAGCATGCAGTTGAATGTATATAAATATCCCTAATTAAAGTGTTAAGAATTGTTTTGGAATTTCCTACAATTATAACAAGACAAGAACAATTTTAAATTGGGTAAGAATTTAAAAGTGAGGGCTTAATCACTTTTTGTTCATAATGATTATATTTTACTAAAATCTCCTAGGGATTTTAGGTAAATATATTCTGGTGGTTTGAAGCTGTATGGACCCCAGGAAAAACAGGTTATTAAATTTAACCCATTCCTATAGGTGTGAACCCACTGTAAGTAGGTTCTTTTTTTTTTTTTTAACATAGGCAGGGTTAAAAAACCCAGGTCCTCTGGCATGGCAGGCAAGCATTCTTGCCTGCTGAGCCATCGTGGCCCACCCAGTAGGTCCTTTTGATGCACTTCAGTTATGGTGTAGCCCACCTCAATCAGGATGGGTCTTTTTTCTAATTTTTTAAAAATATATAACAATAAACAACACAAACATTCATAATTTTTTATCATTCCGTTCTACATATATAATCAGTAATTCGCAATATCATCACACAGTTGCATATTCATTATCATGATCATTTCTTGGAACATTTGCATCTATTCAGAAAAAGAAATAAAATGAAAACAGAAAAAAAATTCATACATACCATACCCCCCACCCTTCCCCCTCAACAATCACCAGCATTTCACTAAAAATTTATTTTAACATTTGTACCCCCTATTATGTATCTTTATTCCACATGTTTTATTCATTTGTTGATAAGGTAGATAAAAGGAGCATCAGACACAAGTTTCTCACAATCACACAATCACATTGTGAAAGCTTTATCATAACACAATCATCTTCAAGAAACATGGCTACTGGAACACAGCTCAACATTTTCAGGCAGTTCCCTCCAGCCTCTCCACTACATCTTGACTAATAAGGTGATATCTATGTAATGACTAAGAATAACCTCCAGGATAACTTCTCAACTCTGTTTGGAATCTCTCAGCCATTGACACTTATTTTGTTTCATTTCACTCTTCCTGCTTTGGGTTGAGAAGGTTTTCTCAATTCCTGGATGCTGAGTCCCAGCTCGTTCCAGGATTTCTGTCCCACGTTGCCAGGAAGATCCATACCCCTGGGAGTCATGTCCCATGTAGACAGGGGGAGGGTGGTGAGTTTGCTTGTTGTGTTGGCTGGAGAGAGAGGTCACATCTGAGCAACAAAAGAGGCTCTCTTGGGAGTGACTCTTGGGCCTAATTTTAAGTAGGCTTGACCTATCTTTTGTGGGGTTAAGTTTCATATGCACAAACCCCAAGACTGAGGGCTCAGCATATAGCTTTGATTGTCCACACTGCTTGTGAGAAATCAAGAATTCAACTTGGGGAAGTGAAATTTTCCCCTTTTCTCATGATTTCCTGAAGGGGACTTTGCAAATACTTTTTTATTCGCTGTTCAAATCACTCTGGGATTTATTGGGGCATCACTCTGGACAAACCAACAAAATCTCATGTCCTACTCAAGGTTCTATGTACTTATGGTGTTCGATTAAGCTGTCTACATGAGTTATATTATGAAATGCACTAGTCAAAATATAAATTTTGTACCAAATAAATACTTTTTGCTTTAGTCTCACACAAAGGTAAAGTTTTAAAATATTAATTACCCTCTATTTTCAGTACCCTGCAATAATGGCATTCTTTTGTTCTTCCTCATGCAAAAACATTTTTAAAATTTGTACATTTAGTCACTATCATTATACACTCTAGGCATTCCTGGATTATACCATCTCAGTCTTTATTGTCTATCTTTCTTTTTTATTTCATTTGTACCCACAGCCCTCCTCCCTCTATCATTCTCACATTCAACTTCATTCAGTGTTTTAACATACTTGTATTACAGTTAGGTAGTATTGTGCTGTCCATTTCTGAGTTTTACATTCAGTCCTGTTGCACAATCCGTATCCCTTCAGCTCCAATTACCCAATATCTTACCCTATTAAAAATTTGAAAATTAATAAAAAAAGAAAATAATAATTAAATAAGATAATGGCATCCTCACTGGCTGAGAGAGTATTTAAAATAGTCAAGGGGCTACTCTGGAGGTCACTCTTATGCAAGTTTCAGTTAGACTTGCCAATCATAACTTGCCAATCCCCAACCAAAGCCATTCCAGCCAGTACTACAAAAACACCTAGGGCAATATATAAGATTCTAAGAAGTTTCCATGCACTAGGGTAACTCTCCAAAACCTACAACCTCCAGATGGGTCCCTGGACCAGATAAGTCCTAAAATGCAGAGGGGCCAGCTTCTCCAGAACATCAGCTAGTTCCATCCCCTATCCCATATTATCAATAACCCCTTCCAACATGAAAAAGTTAGAATGGGATTAGCCTAAATACCCCTAAAGAGTGGTAGAAAGATCAAAGTTGATGGTGGAGTTATACAGAAAAGGTCAGGTTTAACCAATGAGTATGAAAGCTGAATCATTACATTGATATTTCTTTTAGTCTCCTGTATCTTAGAGCAGCAAGAAGTAAAATCCTAAAATTGTGGAATTATAGCCCGTACCAAACTCTGAAATCTGTTCTACAGTTGTTGCAATGTGTTTTGAAATTTATTGCCTTTAGGCATATATGTTATTTTCCACAAAAAAGAAAAAAAGTTAAAAAAAAAATACAAACCACCATCAAAAATATATAAACATACATATTGCTTAAAAATAATAATAATAATGGCATCTCCACACCATAGAATAATGTGCAACCACTTAAGAGAATCAACCATATAAAGCTCTATCTGTGATTTGAGTGATTTTTAAGTGGTATTGCCAAATGAAAAAGGCAAAATACAAAAATAGGGTGTTGTATCAGTACAAGTTCAACTAGAGAAACAGAGCCAGAAGGAGATATATTTGTGATTCAGTATAAGGAATTGACTTACATGCTTGCAGGGCCTAGCTAGGCAAGTGCCAAATCACTTAGTGCAGGTCATCAGGAAGCAGGGGGTGGGGTGGGTAGGTGCTGCAACTCTCAGGCACAAGCTGAAGTTTAGTCCACAGGTAGAATGGCTTCTTCCTGGAAGCCTCAGCTCTGCTCTTTAGGCATTTCAACTGATTGAAATCCAAATCAGGTCCACCCAAATTACCTAAAATTATCTCTCTCAGTTAAAGTCAAATAATTATGAACTTTAATACATCTGTAAAATGCCTTCATAGCAACATCTAGATTAGCACATGGGTGAAAAAAAAAAAACATAAAGCCCAGGATATGTATATGATTAAGCTTATAAATTTATATAAAATCATCCATGTGCTTATAAATACAGGCAACCTTAGAGATATTGCAGGTTTGGTTCCAGACACGGCAATAAAGTGAATATTGCAGCAAAGCGAATCACACAAATTTTTCCAGTGCATATAAAGGTTATGTTTACACTGTATTGTAGTCTATTAAGTCTACTATTTTGGTTTGCTAATGCTGCTGGAATGCAATATATCAGAAATGGGTTAGGTTTTACAAAGGGGATTTATTAAGGTACAAGTTTACAGTCCTAAGGCCATAAAAATGTCCAAACTAAGGCATCAACAAGAGGATACCTCCACTGAAGAAAGGCTGCTGGCATCCAGGGTTCTCTGTCACATGAGAAGGCACATGGTGATGTCTGCTTATGGTTTCAATGGCTGTCTCCAAAATGTCTCCGAGTGTTTCTTTCTCTCTTAGCTTCTCCCAGGGCATTTTCTTTCTCTATCTCCAAATGTCTGAACTCTGAGCTCTCTGTACTTTCTTTCATAAAGGACTCCAGTAAAGGATTAAGACCAACCTTCAATGGGTCACATCTCCATAGAAACAAACTATTCAAAGGGTCCCACTCACACAGGTCTGCCCCCACAAGAATGGATTAAAAGAATACAGTCTTTTCTGGGGTACATAACAAATTCAAACCAGCACATGTACAATAGAATTATATATAAAAAAGTACATACATTAATTGAAAATACTTTCCTTCACTGCCCTCCCCCTCTCTACGTGGGACCTGACTCCCAGGGGTGTGGAACTTCCTGGCAACATGGGGCAGAAATCCTAGAATCAAAGGATTGAGAAAATCTTCTTGACCAAAAGGGGGAAGAGTGAAATGAGATAAAGTGTCAATGGCTAAGAGATTCCAAACAGAGTCGAGATGTTATCCTTACCTTATCGACAGACAAGTAAAACATATGGAAAAAAAATAAGTAAATAATAGGGGAAACAAATGTTAAAATAAATTTAGTAGATTGTAATGCTGGTGATCGGTGAAGGGGAGGTTAAGGGGTATGGTATATATAAATGCTTTTCTGTTTTCTTTTTATTGCTTTTTCTGAATTCATGCAGATGTTCCAAAAAATGATGATGATGATGAATATACAACTATGTGATGATAGTGTGAGTTATTGATTATATAACAAGAACGGAATGATCATATGATAAGAATGTGTTTGTATGTGGCTATGCATCATAAATAAAAAATTAAGTAATTAAAAAAATACTTTCTTGCCAAGAAAATGCTAATTATCATCTGAGCCTTCAGCAAGTCATAATCTTTTTTGCTGGTGGAGGATCTTGCCTCAGTGTTGACGGCTGCTGACTGATCAGGGTGGTGGCTACTGATGGTAAGATAAAAATGAAGTTTCCCACATTGATGGATTCTTCCTTTCATGAAAGTTTTCTCTGTAGAATGTGATGCTGTTGTTAGCATTTTACCACAGTAAAACTTCTTTCAAAATTGGAGTCAGTCCTCTCAAACCTTGCCCCTGCTTTATCAACTAAATTGACATAATATTCTAAGTCCTTTGATGTTGTTTCAATAATGTTCACACAGTCTTCACTGGGAGTAAATTCCATCTCAGGAAACCACTTTCTTTGCTCATTCATAAGAAGCAACCCCTCATTCATTCAGGTTTTATTATGAGATTGCAGCAATTCAGTTATATCTTCAGGCTCCACTTCTAATTTGAGTTCTCTTGCTATTGCTAACACATCTGCAGTTTACTTCCTCCACTGAAGTCTTGAACACCTCAAAATCATCCATGAGGGTTGCAATCAACTTCTTCCAAACTCCTGTGAACACTTTGACCTCCTCTCATGAATCATGAATGCTCTTAATGGCATCTAGTATGGTGAATACTTTCTAGAGTGTTTTCAATCCACTTTCCCCAGACCCATCAGTTGAATCACGGTCTATGGCAACTGTAAAATGTATTGCTTAAATAATAAGACTTGAAAATCAAAATGACCTTTTGATCCAGGGGCTGCAGAGTGGCTGTTGTGTTCACAGTCATGAAAACAACATTCATCTCACTGTCCATCTCCATCACAGCTCTTGTGTGGCCAGGTGCATTGTCAATGAGCAGTAACATTTTGAAAGGAATCTTTTCTTCTAAGTAGTAGGTCTCAACAGGGGGCTTAAAATATTCAGCAAACCATGTTGTCAACAGATGTGCTCCAGGCTTTGTTCCATTTGTAGAGCACAAGAAGAGTAGATTTAGCATAATTCTTAAGGGCCCTAGAATTTTCCAAACAGTAAATGAGTATTGGCTTCAACTTATAGCCACCAGCTGCACTAGCCCCTGACAAGACAGCCAGCCTCTCCTTTGAAGCCATTGACTTCTCCTCTCTAGCTACGAGTGTCCTATGTGGCATCTTCTTCCGATAGAAGACTGTTTCATCCACACTGAAAACCTATTGTTTAGCGTAGCCACCTTCATCCAGCAATTTAGCTAGATCTTCTGAGTTGTTTGCTGTGTCTTCTATATTGGCATGTGGTGCTTCACCTTGCATTTTGATGTTTTGCAGACTGTTTCTTTTATTAAACCTCCAGAGCCAACCTCTGCTAGCTTCAAACTTTTCTTCTGCAGCTTCCTCATCTCTCTTTGTCATTCATTGAATTGCAGACAGTTAGAGCTTTGCTCTGAATTAGGCTTTGGTCTAAGGGAATGTTGTAAAACTTTCTCCATGTCAGCAATAAGGCTGTTTCTCTTTCTTATCATTCATGTGTTTACTGGAATAGCACTTTCCATTTCCATCAAGAACTTTTCCTTTGCATTTACAATTTGGCTGTTTGGTGCAAGAGGCCTAGTTTCAACCTATCTCTGCTTTTGACATGCCTCCTCACTAAGCTTAATCATTTCTTGCTTTTGACTTAAAGTGAGAGACTCTTCCTTTCACTTGAACACTTAGAAGCCATTGTAGGGTTAATAATTGGCCTAATTTTAATACTGTTGTGTCTCAGGAAATAGGGATGCCAGAAGAGAGGAAGAGTGATGGGGAAAGTCTGGTCAGTGGAGCAGTCAGAACATAGACCACATTTATAGTTTAAGTTTGCTATCTTATATGGGCAGTTTGTGGTGCCCCAAAGAATAACAGTAATAACATCAAAGATCACAGATTACCATTACAGATACAACAATAATTTTAAAAATTTGAAATATTGCTAGAATTACCAATATGTGACAGAGAGAGACACAAGTAAGCACATGCTGTTGGAAAAATGACACCATCAGACTTGC